>NC_134992.1:10000000-11277500 GCF_050947335.1 Megachile rotundata | reverse complement strand
TATTTTATCAATTAATCGAATAAGGAAAATATAATTTCAATGTAAAGGAAAAAATGTTTTGTTTCTGATTAGCTCTAATCGACGTGCCTTTGCTGATTATAAATTAATAGCTTAAAAAGATAAAAGTTGAACATGTGTTATCAGCAATTGTTCGCGTTTCTCTACCGAGCACCAGAAAATTCTGGTAATGCGTGATTTACCAAACCAAGTGTCTTCACGCAAACAAGTTTACACGCCCACGCAACCCAGCAGTTATGATTGACAAGATAAAAGCATCCTTAAAGAGGACGTACGTATAGCAGTCAATTACCAGATAAACTAAGATCCAAACCGCCGATCGCACTAATAATACTAGCAACAATTAATGGCAAGATCAGCGCTTTTAACATTCTTAGAAAAATATCTCCTGGGAATTGAATATACATAATCTCTCGTTTCGACCATGGTTCATCTCTTACGTTCCTCAAAATGAAACCCAGAATCACACCGGCTACAACTCCAAGTACTGTCAGCATCGTCAGCATATTTTCTGACATGAAATTTTTAAATTTTCTCGGTCGGGCCATTTTGGCAGATGTATTTTATCCTAAAAAGAAACATACATGATGTCATTGTACGATTCAATGATAGTCTCCAAATCTGTGTTAATGTACATTTTGAGATAAATGAAGACCATTCGCAGAAAAAGATTGCGTAAACTTTTCCTTGTGTGTAATAATGACAACATTGCGTCGAGAAAGATACTCGATCAGGGCCGACGCGAACATTCTGAGGTTGGGGGCTGAACCTGCGCAGGGCTGAACCAGTAAACTCCCGTTATATGGCCAAGGACGAGGCGCGCGAAATTTTTGAAGTTACTTGACTAACCAAGAAGTTTTGACACTCTGAGTGGTGCTTTTGGGCACACTGCGCATTATAGTGCGCAGCGCTACAAATACCGCGTCATAGACGTGGTGGTAAATTTGCAAGAGGACGATGTAACGAGAATGATGTACTTGTAAATTTTGTAATTTACATTCTGGTGCAATGGAAGAAAATTTTCAAGTGTTCAAATTCCGGAATTTCTGAAGATTATGGCTCATATTGGCATATGCACAGATCTCCATAAAAGTTACGATGAACTTTCCGTTGACCGCGGGGTCAAATTCCAGGAATGGAACCCGCCTGTTGCCAGCCCTGTATATTATAAATTACGCAAATGTGGACAGGCTACCCCAATTATGTATTATCTTTTTATGTCGTGCTGCCGATGCTTGCATCGCTTTCATCGCTATAAGAATAAATATTTGCAGATGTGTGGAAGACTGTGATAAGGTTGGCGTGTGGGAGTGAAAGTGTGAATAAGTTGCGAATATCGTGAAAGGAATTACAACAAGTTGAATATCTGTGGAAATTTTGGAATAATTGACGCAGGTAAATAGATGGTTATATTAAGAAATATTTCTGATTGATGGCGGTCAGTGACTCCCGAAAGTATCGCAATTCTTATCTGTCGCTAATTGTAGCATCAAGACTCATGTATTTGCATATCATTTTGTTCGACATATTTTCTGTATACAATAAATAATTCGTACATCTAATTTAAACAGATCGAGATCTACGGATCGTTTGTTGCAAGTCACATCACTTATACGAGATGATTAAAAAAAGGAAATAATGTAAATGATGTAAATATTCGAGACATAAGGCAGCCTTGATCGTAAGCCTCGTAAGATGTTTTCTCGTCGGAATGTAAATACAAAGCGTGTATTTATCTACATTATTGCAAAATCGAGAAGGAAAAACATTCTGTAAGCTGAGTCTGCGAGACTCATTGATCCTGCATACTAATTAATCGCACAACAATGCGTAATATCAATCTGTTATATAACATAAATCATATGAAATATTTATAAATGGTAATTGCAGGTTTTGTGCATCGCTCGTAGCGTCTCCCGGTTCTGACAGTTTCAATTAGTCATGAAAGTACGTGGTGTTAGGTTCGTATTCATTCCCTAATTCAGACAACATCCGGTTTCGAATCATGAAAACTGCAACAATTTCATTACAGTGTATTAAAAGTAATTAAAGGGCGAGAAACACGTATACAAGGTATATAACTCATTCAGTTAACAAATAATTAAGTACTGAATAAAAATATTTATTTACGGGAGGATTTTTCTTAGTGCACTGTGTTTACACATGCACGTATATCTTGCAGGAACTGGTATTAACCGGTTCGTACTGTCCTGGAAATCTGCCTTTGCGTTTCATCCACCAACAAAATTGCCTCCCGCAGAAATACCTATGTACTAATTCTGTTGTTCTGTCGCAGCTTTTCACGCGCCAAAAATGGAAAGCAAAAGCAACAGAGAAATGTAAGGTGAGATGTCGAAAGCGATATCGTATCAACACTGGGAAAGTTCGCTTTACAAGTACCTCTTGGCGTACACAAACGAAATCGCCAAACGAGAGTTAACATGTGCCATTCCTGTTCGAAGGAAAAGTGGCTACTCGATAAGGCTCGCGCGGTGTTTCAAAAATTTCAAATGAATTCTAACGATTGTTTGTTCGGTAACAATGAACTATTGTGCAACGTTTAGAGCCGACACATACATCTATAGATGAAATTATGAAATGTCTGTATAAAAAAAGATAGACCAATCTAGAGAATGACATCAACTACATCAACCAAAATATGGTAGTCAATAACATTAAGCATGTCAAGAACGTTAATGCGACTCGATGCTTAAAAGTTTTCTTTGGCGGAGATTCTCAGAAAAACGCATCAGTCGTAATTTCGTGAAGACAACTTGAAAGCACGTGGTAATACGAGGTACATTAAAGCGTTCAGCCCTCCTCAGCATCAGCATGATAGACAGCAAAAAAAGTCTATCAACATGCAATAATAAATCTCGTCAGAGCTATCAATGGAACAAAGAGAACAATTTATAATTCAACACGAATAAAAAGAAGCTGGCTCCGTACCAACAAGTAAAATTTATTTAAATGTTGTTACAATCGATTGGTTCAAATAACATTACTGCAGTTTATTAGCGTCTACATTTCAGATCCCGAGAATTGTTGTTTGAATATTTACGAAAACCAAATATGATTCCTGGTCGTTTGTCAAAGATGAAAAGTGAAAGAGTCAACTTACCCGCAAGTTTGGATATAGTTACGATAGATCGTTGTTGGAAGAAGCTTTACACGCAACAATGATTCGATTCCACTTTAACCGAATCACGTTGCTCGCGTGCTAATTTTTAAATTTGGATGCTGAACACGTTTCGATTTAGAGAGCGCGAAAAGTCGTTCTTCCCGCGAGCGCAATCGTCGTACTGCCGGCGCGCTGCGTACTCGTGGAGTGCCGGTTAATCCATGAGAACGTAGGCCCTTCGTCGCGTGGATGCAATATGTGTACGTCAGAGATCAACTATATCCCTCCCTCTCCGCAACCTTTTTCGCCAGTATTCTATTTCTTTCTGTGCCCCCATCGTGTTTTTTTGTTCCCTTTCGCCAAACTCTCGATACACGTTCTCCCTCCTCGGCGTTTTGCTGATGTACCTTTAGCACATGTAGCCATAGATCTTATAATGACACGTGCTTGCGCGCGCATTACAGACACGCGGTTTACGAAACCGCGCGTACGGAGATCAACATGTATTCGAGAAAACTTGAATGAATGGCTTCAGGACCGTATAAACAACCAGTATACGATGGAACAAAGAACTATTTTTTTATCCTCATTCATAATTTCTTAAGTGACACTTCTATAAATATAGGAAACACAGGATATTCAAAAAAATTATATTCTGTTTTTTAAGACAGCTATGACCAATGGTACACGAGTCACATTTAATTAACATTTATAGTTTTGGACTGTAAGAACACAGCATCCACTGTATACAGTTGTTTCTGTCGTTTTTCTGTAAGAATTTATGCATTTATAGGTCCTCTAATCCGTGTACTATTTTACTACTATGCCCTAGGCTATCGCCTTCTTTGTCGGTATATTCTGCTGAAGCTGAATGGGTACACTATATGTAGCAGATGCGCAGTATAAATACGATACATTAAAACTATTGCGAAATAATTATTTTCGGAGAAAATTATCAATGATAAGATTATGTTGTGTTACTAATGAACCATTTAGTTATCCAGTGCTTCAAATAGATTTATTATATAAAACATGCGCATTTTTATTCAACTCATAGATAATATTCTGTAATTCTTACATATGTAAATTTTTGTATAATTTTAACGAAATTTGTTTTATCAATTGAGGTTAATTAAAATTCTTAACGGAACTTGTTTCCTTGTTACAAGATACAAACGGTAACGAAATTATGTAATAAAAGTGAAACGAAATGTACACGCACCATACGTCAGTTCATAAACGATGATTTAATTAATGTACAATTTACAAAAATTAGTGTGAGAATTACTTGACCGCTAGGGCTGATGTTTGTATAATTGGATTGAGGTCAGTCACGTGATTCTTTTAATTATTCTGCCCCTTCTTTCTCGCATATTCGGCTAAATTTGTTTCACAATTTTTTCGTCACGCGAAAGAGAAATACACCGATGTTACTAAAGTCGTAGAAGCTTCATTTACATTCAGGTTTGTTTCAATCAGTTATATATGATGTACAAAATATTCTATAAGAAAAATAAAATAAAAGTCAAAAGTGTTAGCCACGTATGTTTATTTAAGAACTGACAATACAAGTTTTATTTACTAAAAATAAATGAAAATTGTGTACTACTAGGACATAGAAATTAACTTTGGAAAATACTGATAAAATAGCATTGCAGAACATACAATGAGGGAGTAGAACTTAAATTAAACATATCATTAATATAAAATTCTTGTAGCAAAGTAGACAATAAACACGGAATTTAACGCTTAATTAATGATAATGACGTATCAAATTAATATGTATGCTGTTGATGAACTTAGAATTTAAAGGCACTATTTTATACTACATCATTCTTGTTATACATAAGGAATGATTATTCTAAATGTAATACTAAAGTATACCTTAAATGTTAAGCACATTAGTGCAAGGCACTCGATAATCACAAATTATAAACGATTTTCCTTATTCAGTAAATTCTTAACAGAAGGCGATTCTGCTTTGGAACTGTGATATTTCAGAAAATCAAGAGTGGCACATTTCTACTTCGGTTAAATTAAACGAAATACCAAGTTGTTATGGTAATTCTAGAGTTAAGAACAATATAAACTGCAGTTAAAAACTAGGACATCCTATAGACATATATACAGAACATTTTGATGATATTTATAAACGATTTTGTTAAAGTAAATAATGAAAACAGAAATATTATCCTCGTATTATGACAAAGAATTTTATAAAAATATTGTCACAACTTCTGGAATCAGTCAATTTTGAAGTAAAAATTTGAAAAGATTTGTTTCAGTATGATATTTAACATTAGTCCCTTGAAACCAATGGAAAATGAATTGTCATTATAGCTGAGGTTTGGTATGAGTATTAACAATGATCTGAAGCGTTATTTACAAATCTATATAATCATGTTGATACGATTAATTCTCTGGTGGTGGTGATGTTATTTTTCTTTTAAATAATAAAATATGTGGTTCTGAAACATAAATAATTTTAACTAAAATTATTATCTTTTCTTGTTTCAAGGAAGTTTTTAAACATATTTAATTCCTTTGTAGCTTTGAATAAGATATCTTTCATTCAATATTCTTTGACACTTGTCTGAAGCATATACGCATAAATGTGGAAGAGTTAAAAAGCATAAACAAACTTATTCATTAAAATTCTAGTATGTTAATATACCTGGTTTATGAATCATATAATGTACCCATCCTTGACTCTGTTGAACACCCATAGCTCTCCATTCCTGTTCTCGAAGGAGTCGAGTGCTCGGTACTAATTTTACCATCTCTTTTGGTAGCACTACATGCCTAAGAACAACCAATATATTACTATTAGTAATTGAACATGATAAAAGATTCTTGCTATTATAAAATTATATGTGCTATTAGTGTACTGATTTGTTTTATGAAATCTAAATGTAGTATTCTATGTAAAAAACAATATAATAAACAAATTTGTAAGATTTTGCATCTTTGTAACATTATTCAATAGTTATTGCCCCCTTAACCCATTTTTTTTTCGGATATAAAATTTCGTTTTACAATTTGCTTCTCTACTTATTTTAATGCGTAAAAGAAATCCTTATGTTAATCAAAAATTATAGGCAAACAGAACGAACAAAAGAACATGCCAGACTGCCATTTAAATGTTACTTTCATATTCAAAAATTGGACAAAGAAATTGCGACGTAGTCAAATAACATTTGTGGAAATACATTTTTCTATGCAAAGAGATTCCATTACGACTATTGTTATAAATATCAACGCGAATGAACATTCAGGAAGTTATTTCTTAACGTCTACTAAATCGATTCAAAATGGCACAATTGACCAAAATCAAAATCTAAAGAGAACATTAGGTTTTGTCGTTATTCATACCAACCTGTATTCGTATTTATCGTCGTAATATTTACCCGAATAATAGATTTTATCCGACATCTTCGCTCACTTAAAATAATCAGAACCTTTAAACGATAACTTGTATAGCCAGTTAACAAAACACCGAAAATCACGCGTGAATTTTCGAAAAGCTTCCGACAGCGTATGCTCTGTAATTTAAAAGTTTAACGGATGTAGCGTCAAGAAGAATGAACAAAAAGTACTCCTTAGTCGTTGACAGTCAATTAAAATAAACTTTTGTGCAAAATCGAAGATGCATCAGAATAATTTTAATGAATCTTTATTATGAGCGACATTTATTGCATTTTATTGTTATATTACAATACACAGAAATATGAAAGTATTCTTTATGTCACAAAAGAACCGTAATGTCGAGCGATGGATTTACGTTCACGCTGCGCAGGTCTACTCCGATTGGTTCTAACGTAGTTCTGAAGCATGAATAATGCACATGCACTCTAGCTGTATTCACATTCTAGAGTGCATATACCTAGTAATCTTTTATTTAGTATGCTCTGTTATGTTATTATTTCCTTCGTCAAAATTTTATTGATTTTTATCATGCATATTTTGTATTGCCAATTATGAGAGATTACATGCATAGATTAACACAAACTTTCATTTATTACCTCTCTTTCTTTCTCCTATTCGCATGTTTTTGGTCACTGTGTACATGACCATAGAGTGAGAAACAAATATTAGATGAGCTTTAAACTGATACTAATGTATTTTCTGAATATAATCAAGATGCGCAGAATTAATACAGTTCTCTTCTGCAACAATGTACAGTAAACTGAAATCAGCTGTGCGAAATTGAACATTGACGTCTGATATTGCTACATTGATGTTTTGAGAGGTTATCTGGTCACACTACTGTACGTTTTCTGCACAAGATTATAAGGAATATAATTGTGGTTAAAATGGATAAATATTCTCATAGAAAAGATTACAGTAAATCAAAACAAGATGATAGAGATCGCTATACGTATAAGGATAAAATTTCACGAAAAGATAGTGACAGTGACTATGATAGTCATTCGAAAAGATCAAAGTCAAAACATAAACGCTCTAAAAGTTCCAGTCAAAAGTATAAAAAGTCTAGACACAGAGACTCTTCAGAGTCACGTGAATCTCGTAAGAAGTCTTCAAAACATAAAAGTAGAAGAAGGTAAGACAATATTCATTTCTTTTAAGATTATAATTGAACACTTCCTTTTTATTTTAAAATTTTTTATTATTATAGGTCATCATCGTCTTCATCAAATTCGAGTGATTCTAGCAGTTCATCCACATCTAATTCTTCGTCAGATTCTACAAAACTTTTGGAAAAGTTGCAGAAACAACGTCAAAAACAAATTGAAGAAAGAAAGCGTCAGAAAGAATTGATGAAAGCTACAGAAACACCGGAAGAGAAAAGATTACGGCGTTTAAGGAAAAAGGAAGCTAAAGAACGCAAGAGGAAAGAAAGAATGGGTTGGGATAATGATTATTTACATTACACAAATACAGATAATCCATTTGGTGATGGAAATTTGCTTTCAACGTTTGTATGGTCCAAG
This sequence comes from Megachile rotundata, assembly GCF_050947335.1. Classification (NCBI taxonomy): domain Eukaryota; kingdom Metazoa; phylum Arthropoda; class Insecta; order Hymenoptera; family Megachilidae; genus Megachile; species Megachile rotundata. The sequence continues at coordinate 11,269,409 of NC_134992.1, read as the reverse complement.
AAACTTGAGAAAGAAGGTTTACTTGGTGTAAGTAGAGAAGAACTAGAAATTAGAAATAGATATAAACAGGAAGAGAATAAAAGAGAATTAGAGAAAGTTAAAAAAAGGAGACAAGAAAGAGAATTAGAAAGACAACAAAGAGAAGAAGAAATGACAATGTTACAAAGAGGAAAAGAAGCTGCTCAGTTGGAACAATGGGCAAGACAGGAAGATCAATTTCATTTAGAACAAGCAAGATTAAGGTCACGTATTAGAATACAAGATGGTAGAGCAAAACCAATTGATCTTCTTGCAAAATATATTAGTGCAGAGGAAGAAGTTGATGCTGTTGAAATGCATGAACCCTATACTTACTTACGTGGACTACACGTAAAGGATTTGGAAGATCTTATTGAAGATATCAAAGTTTATAAAGAACTAGAACGTGGTAAAAACTTGGATTATTGGAACGATATTACAGTGATTGTTGAAGATGAATTACACAAATTACGAAAATTAGAAAGATCAGAATATGAAGTTGGTAAGTAGTACAATGAAACAATCTTATCAAAAATTTCTCATGAAGAATATTAATAGACATATATTTTCAGCCGTTGGCCGAAGAGAAGGCATCCATGAATCAGTAGCTAAAGATGTGACTGCTATTTTCAAAGGAAAAACAGCAACACAGTTAGAAGCTTTACAATTACAAATTGAAGCAAAGATCACAGGAAAACCTGAAGGTGTTGATATAGGATATTGGGAAAGTCTTTTATCTCAATTGAAAGGTAAGCATTAAATATTAGTTACATAATTTTGAATTATGCAATTTAACATGGATCTTTGTACTAGCCGTTTATTTTGTTCAGCGCACATGGCGAGGGCACGGTTGAGAGATCGACATCAAGAAAATTTACGTAAAAAATTGGAAGTTTTAATCGCTGAACAAGGAGTGGCGAGAACTGAAAATGAACCTGAGAGTTCACAAGCAAATGCTGAACAACCAGGAAAACAAGAAGAACCACCTACCAATACCGTTATAGAGAAAAGTGAAGATAGCCAGTCAGAGTATGTATTTGTTCTCTTATATGTATGTGTACACACAGAGTAGAAACTCATATACTTATGCTTTGTTCCATTTTAGCGATGATCAAGAAACTAGTAATGCAGCCGACGACCTCTTATCAGAGTCTTTCTGCGAATACGAATCAGGAGGCTATTCTCCAAAATATATACCTTACTCTCAGTTGGAGCCAGGAACTTTGGTTACTTTAGAGGAAGATGACAATAAACGATTAGAGTATGCAAGAAATCAAGTGCTTAGTACTGGTCGAAAAATTCAGAATGTAATGACTGCGGAAGAACAAGCAATGCACAGAGAAGCGCGAAAGAATATGAGTTCTGATGAAGCACAGTTCAGCGTTGAATCATCTTTGGAAGCGCAAATTTATTTGTGGTCTGATAAATACAGACCAAGGAAACCAAGATACTTCAATCGGGTTCACACCGGTTTCGAATGGAATAAATATAATCAAACGCATTACGACATGGATAATCCACCCCCGAAAATTGTGCAGGGTTACAAATTCAACATATTTTATCCAGACTTGATAGATAAGAACACAACTCCTGAATACTTTTTGGTAAGATATATTTTAATTAGCTGTTATTGGCAATAATTTATATTTTAAAATTAATTAAAATATAATTTTTTTTTAGACACCTTGTGCCGATAACAAAGATTTTGCAATTTTACGATTTCACGCTGGCCCACCCTACGAAGACATTGCGTTTAAAATTGTCAACAGAGAGTGGGAGTATTCCTATAAACGTGGATTTAGGTGTCAATTTCACAACAACATTTTTCAATTATGGTTCCATTTCAAACGTTATCGATATCGTCGATAATTTTTCAATATTGTGTATATTACATATTTATGTAAATAGAGTATACGAGATTATTCAATTTTTATAATTGTATCAAGCAAAATGTCGTTTCTAACGACATATTTAAATAAAATGGCGCAATTTTGTGTGCAAATGTATTTAAATTTACTTTCCACGAGAAATTTACCCGCATGTTTCTAATACATTGTTACAAAATTGAAGTTGTTAGGAAAAACTAATCGACGTTCTACTCGGGGTGATAACGATAAACAGAAAGATGTATTATACAATAACTTTTTTATCTATCATGATCTAATAATCTATTGGAAAAATTATTTCTGATCTTAAAATATTTATTTGTTTCGTTTGACGCAACGAAATTGCGATATGCTCCCTCATTTGAAAGCAACGTTGTCTTCGAAAACCTACATAAAGGAACCGCGGTATAGTTGTTTAACAAAGTAAATAAAGAGTACACCAAAATTATTTGTTATTTTTTAATCTCTAAAAATTTTCAGATAAACAAGACAAATTTCCTTTTTAATACTCTGAAAATAATATATTTTATAATAAGTGAGCATAAAAGGATGAAAAGTTTTCAAAGCTAAAAAAAAATAACTATTATCTTTAATACCTGTTTTACATATAGAGTGTCCTATCTTTGAATCATACAATTTGAGTTACACCACCACTATCTTGCAAAGAAGACACACGCTTTTCTCGCGCAGTATGGCCCGCTCGATTCCAGTCGTGATCTGTTCGACCACGTTAATTCGTAGAGGTTTTCTTTCGTTCAAAAACCAAATCGTACGCAAATAATCCAGAATACATCATGGATGACGAATGGGGTATGCAGAAATAAATTTACAAACATCTTGGTTACAGTATCGTCACACTTCAGTTCGAGGTAACAAAATGATTTTAACCTTCAACTTTACAGATGTCGAAAACGCAGAGGCGAAATTCGACCTAGCTATCAGATCCAACAAGTGGGAGGGTGAAGATGAGGACGAAGATGTTAAGGTTCTATTTTATTTATTTTCTGTTTTTATTTAAAATTATTATTTTTTAAATCTTATATCAAATCCATGGATTACAGTATGGTTAACCTTTCATAGTGCAAGTCAACACGAGACTAATACTACTATAATTGATTATTGTTGAATGAACTTGAAGTTTGTCTTTATATCTGAATCGAGTCAAAAATAAAATTTGAGTTGCATCAAATAAAAGTAAATTTAGTTAAAAATTCATGTATATATTTAAATAATTTTTTTTTATTATACAGTTATACATAAAAGACGATTTAAATCTAATTTATGATTAAATTTATTAAATTGCTGTAGTCATTAACTTCAATTAAATGAAAATATAGTAGTACTTTTAAAATGAAATATTTTGAGTGAAAATCGAAGCTTTGTACTAGTAGATTTTTTGTTTCTGGATTATATTTTGTGTATTAAAATTTTAATTATTACATGTGTTGTAGGTTTAAATTAGATATATATTATGTTTAATTAATACAATATGTTCTACTTTTTGAAGGAGCAGACTTATTAATTATGGATTATATAACAAAGTAATGATAGGAATAAAATGTATTAACAATAAAATATTCTTTGAATTATAGTTAGTTTAAAAAAGCAAGTACTGAATTTATATGTAATTAATAAATTCAAAATTATTTATATTCAGTATTTTAAAAAAAGAAATTCACTTAATAGGACAGTTGGGAAGATGTCGAAGAAGAAAAGAAAGATGTAGAAAAACCTGCAGAGGTGCCTAAAGCTAAGCCAAAGCCAAGAAAAGCCTTGGCAGAAAGAATTGAAGAACGTGAGGTATATTTTTTAATCGTTGATTAAATTTTCATGTAATCAGATTAATGTCAGTAGTTTAACAATATGGCATTTAAATAAGTTATTTTGTTATTTGTTTGTTTTATGTACATAAATTTAACACTTATTTTATCCATTTTGTCGTTTTAAATTTTAGTGTTTAATTAAAAAATATATTATTTATTTAGTATTTAATTATAAAATTTATTAATGAATTCAATATAATACATTTTCTATCTCTTCTTTCTTAAATTCAGAAAAAGGCAAGGGCAGAAGCAGAAAAGAAAGCTAAAGAAAAGGAAGAGGCATTGACACCAGAGGAAAGGAGAGCAGAACAACTGAGACGTCAAAGGCTTCAAGAGGAAGCTGACCTACGTCTTGCTATGGAGACTTTTGGTTTGTCCAACCTTGTTGATTTTTCTCATCGCAGGCCGCACAGAACCGAGAGGAAATGACTCCGCTAAATATTTTTATTTATTAACTCTTTGCGCTCCTATTTTTATTCAATAATATCACGTTTTAATACCATGAAATTATGTACTAATTTTAGTTAACGTTTGACTAAATCAAGAAAATACTACCTTTGAAAGTATTGAAATTAGTATTTTACTTATGATATATTATACAGTATGTATTAATTTATAAATTATTAATTTTCAAAGTTCTTTTTTAAGTTTGCAAAGATAATGATTGTCATGACTTTACATAAGATTGGCACGTTGCTAAATTATAATAAAAAAAACTGAATGGCTGGATTATAAATTAAAGTACAAAATGATTATTAATTTATTCCGATTTTATTCAGTTTCAGATGTTTTTTGTATTGAAGCTTTTATTTTTTAATCTTAAATATTTATTTAATTAACATTTTATTTAAATTTTGATTATGAGAAATTATTGAAGCTTTCGATTTTTTAAAGCTTTAAAATATTTTTAATTTGAAATTTACGAAAGATTTTATATTTTTAAAGCTATTTTGATTTTTTATATCTTTATGATTTAAGAAAATATGGATCTGAAAGTTCTATTCATATAAAAACTAATGATTGGATTGCAAAGGGTTGATTTTTATTTATGCTGTAAAACAAATTTTTAATGGCTTAATAATTTTTTCGAAGCATTGTTTTTCTTAAATTAATATAGAATCTAATCATAAGCATTGAGTATTATTGGTGTAAACATTGGAACGATTGTGTTTGTAATTTTTAAATGCATTCCAATTAAGGAAATAGCTTTCTACAATCAACATTAAATTCATAAGCATCTTCTTCTTCTTTTTAAGAGGACAACATACAATATTTTTTTATATAAATTTATATACTTATAGCAATTCTACAAATTTTAAAATAACTTTTATACATTCAAACACTTTTACTTAAATTTTAAATGCTATTGCTATACAGATTGAAAACATACAATTTTTACAATACTACATTAAAGTCGTATATTTACTACTATTCTGATATTTTTAATTCACAGTGCAATTAAAAAAACTTGATTTTGTGTCAGGAACTGTACTAGAGATGTAAAAATGTATTTAAACGAGCTAATATTATCTTTGAGGGAAATATAAAATTGTCATTGTGTAAAAAATAAACATTTCTCTTTCATGAAAAAACAATGCAGAAGTGTCTTATTTATCAACATTGATCTCCTGTATCGTTCCTGATAAATATTTAATTTTCATTTTGAAAATTCATATTTTATTTAGTATATAATTTTACTTTTGTGTACTATTAATATTTCTGTTATGTACATATATAAGTATGAAGAATTAATTAATTAGACTTTTAAGTTATTTGTTCATTACAACACTAGATATTATGAAGTACAAAGCAGAAATAAAATTTTCCATATGAAGTGAAAAAACTGCAAATTTAAGGTGTAATCGTATATAAACCTAAACTTATGTAAGAGAAAAATAACAAATATTGTTTGAAGTATTACTTTAATAATCAACAGTTATTAAATATCAATAATTATTTCTTTATGATAAGATTTTTTTATTAAGGATTTTTGCATAATTGTATAATCAAGCTGTAAAATCTCTAATACATTTCCAACAAAGTACATTTATCAACAGTTTTGAATTATTTTTTTTATTTTAGGTGTCACAGAAGAGTCTGTGTTGAGCCTGGATACTACAGTGCCTAACACAAAAGAAGAATTTGAACAGTATGGAAGTGTACTTACGATGAAGTTAAACCAATTTGCTAAAAACGCTGAATTTCCTCAATTTGCAGAAGAACTTATCAAATGCATTGCTCTTAATTGTAAGTATATTAATATAATAGCAAAAATTAAGAAATTATACTATGAAAACCATGTGACTACATTTATCAGTATTTAGAGAGTCATTAAAAATTTAAAAAGAACATATTTACAGTGTTATATATTGCTTACAAATTATATTTATATTTCGTTTACAGTACCCTCAACGCATCTGAAGAAAATAAAGACAGTGGTTGATAATTTGTTAATTGAAAAGCAGAAGATCGAGAAAGGAGAGAAGGCGAAAAAGAACAAGGGCAAGGGAAAAGCAAAACTCAAAATTGAGGGTGACAACACTCTTTTGAGCGAATATGGCGACTATGTTTACGATGAATATGATGATTTCATGTAGCGACCTTTTCATCCCATATTCTTATTTCCTATCCTCTTTTCTAGTCGCCTAAATACATGCAGATGGTTATTAACATTTTTTGCAAATTTTATATCATTTATTCTCTCTACAATTGAATTCCCTGTTTTATTATTATGAGATCTTGGTTTGAGGTTGCTATCTTAAATACTGTGTATAGGTATATATGTGCTATTAGAGTGCCGTACATCTATGAGATGTAAAACGATCTTATTATGAAGTGTTGGTAATATGTTTCTCTATGACTGAAAGATTTTATTGATATTTAATCGATTAAATTCTGTCAGCACTTCCAAGAAATCAGTAGTTTTTTTAAACATGTCAGAAAATTTAACCATGTTTGTTATGTTTAACGTATAAAATGATTGCGATTAGTGCAAATTATGTTGATAAAAGTTCATTACAAAATGCAGTGCAAATATGGAGATTCCAACAACGACCATCACAACGCAAGTAATATTGAACAACCGAATCACCGAGTGGAGTAACTTGTCCATTGTGATAATTACTCTTTGAAACGAATTTCATGCTCATGCATTCAATATTCGTTTCCTAAATGGAAATATATATAAGCAATTATAGTTTTATATTTGCATTGTGCACATCATTTATTTTTCTTGTTTTTATAATATATATAATGTTCAAGTAATATATAATGAAAACCATGTATTTCATTTTGGAAGTCGTTGTTGTAAAAGTATAAAAAATAACCATTGAGACGTTTATAAGGAATTCAATGGTGTTTTATTAATCTTTTTATTACATGGAATCGTTCACAAAAGGTATACATAGTAAAGTGAAAAAAATAAAATACTTGATTAAAAATTTAGTTCAAATATGGACGAAATTTTCACACTTAAACTATTTCATAACATATTTTTTTTACTTTTACCGCAGTAAAACTAAGAACAACGTTTATTTTCTTATAATATATTAAGAATATTGTTTCCTTTTTTATTTACTAATAAATCTTACTTGTTAATAAATTTACTCTATTATATCTACATATATAGGGTGTATTATATTGAACTTTACCTGTATCATAATAAATTAATTTTTATTATTATAATAGTTCATTTTTCTTAGTTTTATTGCAATAATTGGTTATAATTGAACATAATTAAATGAATATAATAATTCTTATCTTCATTCGAGTAGATTAATTTTTTCTAAATTAAATATAATAAATTCGTCTATATACAGTTTTTTCTAATTTGTCATAATACAGCAAAAGTTAATGTTTTCATTTATTACATTGATAACAGCTTGAAAAATTGTAATTATGAAAATTGTGTTCAACTTAAACTGTTTTTGAAATTATAGTTTTATATGAAATAAATACTTTGGTTACTTCAGCTTACAAAATTTTTAAACAAATATTATAAATTTTATTTTCGTTTAATTCTTATATATTACTATGCTTTCCTTTTGTACTATAACTATTTAACAGATATTAAGACAGGAGGTCTGTAATATATAGTGTTTATATGATATTAATTATAATATATATCTTTAAAAAGTTTTTTTGATTATCTTCAAGTAGTGTTTTGATAGAGTTGTATTTAACTAACTCTGTTAAAAATATTGATACTAAAATTAATTTATCACGTTTATCATTTAAAATGAATTTTTGCAATAGATTTTAGATAATCTAAAGCATTTTATGTTGCAAAAAGCTTTAAATGCATTTACAAATACAAGTAATGCTATAACTGAGGTACATTTTGTTATAGAATGCAATACTTAGAAACTTGGAATGTAAATTATAATTAAAGAGAGATCGACTAGTATATTAATCAATCTTCCCGATACCTGAGAACTCTAGTAACAGTACGAGTTAAAGGAAATGTTTCATTAAATTTACACGTGTTATTCCAGTCATCAACATTTAAGGATAGTATCATTGCTCCTCCAAAATTATTGGTACGAATCCATTCTGTCTAAAAATAAAATATTGAATGATGCAGTATAAAGTCCAATTTATACAAAAGAAAAATATATATACATACATACATACATACATACCTTATAATAAACACTTGTGATATCGTCATATGATATCCACTCTCTATCTTTATAAGCATAGGGAACTTTGCTTTCATCTTCAAAAACACTCTTTGCGCCATTTTGAAGAAACTGACAAACTGTATAATAAGCAACAAAACCCATTTCACCTAATTTTCCAAAACCAATTGCTGGAGCTTGTAAACCATGATTTAGTGGATTATCTAGTCTATAAGAATGGCCATAAGTGGGAATACCAATAATTAACTTTTCCCTTGGCATTCCTTTTGAGATCCAATATTGGGCCGAAAAGTTAACATTCAAAGTAGAAAGATATCCAGATTCGGCAAGTCGTGGGAAAAGTGGTGCATTAAGATCAGTTATTGGGTAATACCAAACATAGAAATGATAATCATATGACATCAAATTCACAAAATCTACGTATCTAAATAAAAGAATTGAAAATGATTGATTATTAACAATTACCATACTATACCAATGCTTACAAAAGATATTTCACATATATTATTGCTTACTTTGCCATTTCTGCAACATCATAGCTCTGATCAACAATAGCTTGTGGAGCAGCTACTGCGACAGAAAGAATTAGTGTTTCTCCAGCTCGGCGAAATTCTATTCGTAATTCTTCTAATAGTTGTGTAAAACGAATTTTTTCTCGATCGTCGGCTCCGAGCCATGCTGGAAATTCCCAATCTAAGTCCAATCCATCAAAACCAAATGTTTTTGTTATATTTAACACTGATCTTATAAACCTATAACAGAAAATTAGTTATTATAAATCACTGTAAATAAAAATTAATAACTAAAATGTTACACAAGGTATAAAATAACAAAAGTTACCTTTTTCTATTAGCATGATTCTTTACCATTTCTGAAAAACCTAAGTGGAGCTCATTACTGCCGCCAGCACTGATCATGACCCTTAATTCAGGTTGCAGCTTTTTCAAGGCAACAATGTCCTTGTAAATTGATGAATTGCCATCCAAGTATAGACTACAGTTCACCACGCTCGCAAAACCCACGATAATATGCGTACAAAGATTAGGGTCAATGTGCGACGGACTGAGCTCCCAGAACGTGTTCAGGTTGCTCTGTATGGTGTAATAACAGACAATGATCTGCCTATGTAAGAAAAAACGTTTAATATAGGTGAATTACTTTTATAGCACTATTTTCCATAAATAACAAATCATTAGTACTTTGCTTACCTTGAGGAGTTGGTGTTGTAATGCTGTGGCGAACTGATACTGTTGTTCCTGTCCGCATTCTGGTTCTCCTTCGTCGACTCGGCGTACATCCGAGCCCGACGTAACCACGTAGCAATCTTGGCATTGTCTACTAATGTCTCTGTATCAAAAGATTCAGCTCTTGGAGAGCGAAGGATAACAATTCCTATCCAAGCACGTGTTACAAACAGAATTGCAAATACTAGAGACACTAGTAGCAAGCACAAAACTTGTGATTTCCAACGAGGTCTAAAATAAATATTTAGCTATTAATACAATTAATGCAGTCTCCACAAATTTCATCAAATACAAAGATGAATACAAACTTTATAACTATACATGGATGATTGAATTATAGCATACTACACTTACATTTATGTCTACATTAAATCATGAAGGCTGCCTATATCATAGTAAATATAGAACAATCAATAACCACACCTGTAAGTTTTGACATACACATATATACTTACCCATACATTTTAACATGCACAGCAATAGGTATAAATGTAAACGTTAAAAAAAGAACTTTAATAGATATATATATATATATATATATATACATATAAAATAAAAATAAAACTATGACAGTGACAAGAGTCAATATATAAAATATCTAAAAATACTATAAATATTTTTTAGCAACACTACTGTTTTCCAATTATTTTACATGCAAACACTAATTTTTCTATGAAAATAGGATGATAATAATAATGTTATGTTTAAAATAGAAAGCATGAATACCAAAGTTAGAAACTAAATGATAATTTAAATAAATGATAAAAGAATTAATAACTTTGTATCATATATTTAAATAAATTGTAAGATAAATAAAAAAGAGGATACAATGGAAAATAATTTATGGCATTTTGGAAACTTTATACAACTATATAAACAAAATAAAAGTACTGTTAATTATCACAGATAAGAAACTTATCAGCTTTTTTCCATCTGTGTTATTCATATAATGTTTATTAAAAATGTTGCAGATAATTTAAAAATATTATCAGTATCAATACTGGCAATAATTATTAAAAACCAAACATGGGTGTGCTTATCAAAATACTCTGCTATATATGCAAAATAAAAGAAAATGTTATTTAATATTAAAACTTTAACAATAACTATAAATAATTAAAAATAAAGTTTCAAATACATAATACATATTATAAAAGATAAATGAAGACGCAGTAATACATGAAAACATATTTGACAATCATGTAATTAGTGCAGTTGTAATTACTAACAAAGTAAAATAATGCAACTCACTGTCTAACGTCAGTTAACAGTTCATATTTTGCTTGAGGGACAGGAATTTGATTAACCATTGAACGTATAATGTTCGTCGAGATAGTCGCTTGAGGACGCTAGTCCTCGACGGTGGCTTACTGCTTTTATTACTACGCCCAATGCAATATAGCGCACCACGCATATATGTACATCTATATATACACACCTAAAAATATAAAAATAGAAAAGGTATATTCTTTGTTCCGTGAGAGAACTGTAGCACTTCCGCGCATCTCGGCTAATTTCAGAAGACTATTCACAACTAGTACGATGTTAATCTACAACACACTTCTCGCTTCATGGTCATATACATGGTGTTCAAAAATATATGAATAACAAAAGGAATTAATAATATAGCGGAGTATACTAAATAAAAGATCGCTGGATATGTATGTTCATTCTCATAAATTACATTGAGCGCATGTGTTTCACATTCTGGTTATAAATAATTAAAGTAAACCTGCGCAATATGAACAGAAATTGAATCTATATTCTCCTGTGAAATAAAATATGTATGGACAGTATTCCGTGAAAGTTGGGATTTAATAAAATGTAAACTGAACTTAAACACTCTGTGATTTTTTAAATTAGAATGAAACTGTAATAAAATAATGAAGTCAATTTTAAGTATATTTGTAAAGTACATAATTTTAACAGAAAGTATATTGTAATACAAAGTTTAGATATCACACACATGTATATATATATGTATATATAAATTTATACGTAACATTAAAATAGAATAACATATTTGACATTTTACATTACATTCATTAACAAGATAATTTTATAATTGTAACATAAAGAATATTATAAAAAGAAAAAATACAAAGAATACTTTACATTGAGAATATCATTACTTTAACTAAAATATCAATCATAGCACCATAATTACTATAGTAAAAGTACAGATCTGATTGGACTTCAAGATTTTATCATTTACAATTATTATAGTTTACTTTGACTTGTTATAATTTTTAATATACATGAAGCATGGTTTATACATTTTGCTTAATGTATTCCATAAAAAGCATAAAATTCATTAAATAAAATTGAGTACAGAAATCAAATGAAAACGGTTGAAAACAGTTACAATATAAAAATTAAAAAATTGCACACATGGTATACGAGTTAACCTGGATTTTGCCTGCACATCACAGAAAATTGTAAATATTTTTTTATATTTACTGACTACTACCACTGACTAGTGATTCATCTTCAGGTCTAGGGAAACGTTTGTAACGTTGTTGTGATACAAGATAAATAGATACTCCACCAAAAAGAACTAAGAACAGTCCAATTACATTAATTAATACTGCTTCATTTACAAGCATTGAGTACTTGTCTCTAAAATTGAACATTACATTACAATAATTAAATTGAATGATATACGAATAATATAAATAAATATAAAGTTACATATACAGAACATTTACTCACTGTAAAGCAAAAATTGCTTTTTCATTGAGTCCTAGAAGACAAGAAGCAATCACACCAACAAATCCAGCAACACCAAAGTATACATGAATAGGCATGTAGGAGATTCTTAATGGAATTTGCAGTCCTGGGTAAAGGAAAGAGATAAACCCAGCTAACCACTAAAATATTGAGATACATAAATATATCAACTTTATGAAACAAAATAAAACTTTTTGGTAGAGCTAAAGTGTGTATGTACATATATTACATTTTAAATACTTTCAATCATACCTGGCAGCAAAATAAAATGACACTAGTAAGTCCAACCCAACTATGAAGACTATACATATTTGGAATTGGCTTTACATTTAAGTTATGACTATCAAATACAGCCACAAGAGCAATTACTACCAATACAACAGTGAATAACATTATACCAGCATGAATTAGCTTTAGTCTCCGTTTTCTAGCATTTCTTTGTGTTCTGTATATTAACATACCTAAAAAAATTGAAATCAATAACAAAAATACTATGACAATAATATTGTTTAAGGACATAATATCGATCAAAATTATAATAAAAGTCAAACTGTTAAATATACCATTGGCATATAAGAAAACAAATCCAAGAGTCATTAACATAGGATGCCAATTGAATTCTAGTGCTGGATTAGATCTCCAAGCAAAACCTCCTCTGTAACTATTACACCAAATTGCAACCAAAATTACAAGGATTGCTCCAATAACTTCCATAGCAATCACTAATGGTTTAAAACCCTCTAAAGATTGATGTGGTGCTCCAATTTGCTCCATGTCTGAAAATTATATTATTGATTACTTTATTAAATTTATTAAACTTTATCAAGCTACAATATCAAACATCAAAATGTCATTAAATATACAATTAGAAAAAAATAAAATTATCATAAAATCAACTGTTTTATACAATATGTACCTATAAAACCATTTGAATTAATAAGTTTTAATTTACCATTATATTTAACATTAAGAAATAAAAGACAAAATAACATACCTAAGCATATTTGATACTCGTAAGGAAAATTTGATGACATAATTATATTAAAAAATGATTCAGCATATGTATATTTAAAATATCATGTAAACATTTTGAATTTTATATGCACTTTAATATAGTCCTTGACCTTTAATAAGTACAAAGTATTAAGTTAATAATAAAAAATGAAAAAATTAATAAACAGAGTAATAATGGAAAATAATGAAAAATTAATTCACAAAAATTTGTAAGTAAATGTAAAATACATTACATATGTAATAAATTTAATCAAAAAACATTTATTCAAAAAACACTATATAAAATATTTAACATATGGTAGCATTTACTTACTTTCCATTCCTGTTTGTTTTCAATATTTAAATATGTGTTAGTGCATATAGTAATAAATATACAACTACATGAATAAATATATTAAATAATGTATTACTCATAAAATATTTCAATTAAAATAGTCTTGTTAATTAATCATACTTTATATTTGGCTTTCTTCTCCTTATAATCAAATATAAAAACGTATGTATTAAAACAAATGTAAATATTGTAAAATACTTGTTATGTATGTAGAGTTATATCTAAAACCTTGATCTAAGAATAAGTTCAACAAGTGTTATAAGATCTTATTGCCTACAATGACGTTTTAAGTATCAGGTTAAATAAACAAGATGATAATAACATTTAATTGAAACAAATAAAGCATTTATCATTTTAATTAAAAGAAAAAATATATATGTATTACTCGATAGATCGTAACATATGAAATTTGCCACATTACCTGAAAATTTCTTGCAACGTTTTGAGGAAAAATCAACAGGTATTACGCAGGTTCTCCAACAACGGAAAGTAAACTATCGATTTTACGTATTAAGATATGGAATATTCGAATTCATCGCACTCGTAATCAGTACAACAACTAATGGCAATAAAATAATATGCTTTCATGTAAAATTTAATTATATTTTTAAACGCATAAATGACTGATATTAGCTATAAGCATTTTTAAATTATTCGAAAAAAATTATTTGAAATATGAAGAACATATTAATTATGGACATTTACAAACTAAAAATAATATTGTGTATGATAATTTTGTATGTTGTATGATATTTTGTAAAATATTGTATGTAATTATAAATGTATAGTGATCACCTGTTACCAAAATTAATACTGTTCTTGATATCGATGAATATGGCTCACGTGTTTTACCTTCGCTTGAAATCTGGAGGGAATATTAACTTTGCGCGGTACAGAAACTTTCCTTAGCACTTGTGTTTCTTTCCCGTGACTTCCTACCAGTCACATACATAGTAAACAAAAGTATGTAAATAAAGAAAAGGAGCGGTGACGTGGGAAGGTGTGAGAGTATACTACATAAAAAATCACTGTATATACACGCTAAGTGTTGTAATCATTTTATAAGCGAATACGCTTTACTCTTGGTTGTGAAAGTTAACGTGCGCAGAACGATCGAAAACTTGTTGTTGATTGATCATTTTCACGAAGTAGATTGCATGTTAAAAATACATAAATGATTATAGTATAAAGATAACCTAAAAAATGCAAATGAAAAACAATAGGGAATACTGATCTCTCCTTAGTAGTGTGTAAAACTAATTGAAAATGATTGCAAGAAGATATCTCTTAAACTTAATGAGAAGTAGGAAAATAACCTCCCTATCAGAAAAATACTTCTCAGAAGCAACTACAGCTAATGATAATGAAAAAACTACTCATTTTGGTTTTAAAACTGTCAAAGAAGCTGATAAAGTGAAAGAAGGTGTGCTCTATAATATGATTTACTTAAGTAGTATTTATATTTTTCAAAATATATTAAAACTATAGAATAGTGATGTAATTTCTTTAAATGTTCATGTACAATGTATTTAAAGTTAGCTTACCAAAGAATTGGTACTATAATTTACTTTTTATTTCATTTCGTTTTGATAAAATTGTTTATAATAAAGTGAAATTAAATAAATATTGTAAATTAAATTTTTTAGTATATACAGTGTTTGAAAAAGTAGCAGATTCCTATGACCAAATGAATGATGCAATGAGTTTAGGAATTCATCGTATTTGGAAAGATATATTTATTCAAAGACTTGGACCAACTCATGGGAGTAAATTATTAGATTCAGCTGGTGGTACAGGAGATATAACTTTTCGATATTTAAATTATTTGAAGAATACTCCTAATCCTCAAAACTTAAAAAGTTCTGTAACAGTCTGTGATATAAATGAGAATATGTTAAAGGTTGGAAAAGTTAGAGCAGAAAGACAGGGTTGGTTAGATCAACAAAATATTGAAATTGATTGGCAAGAATGTAATGCAGAAGAGCTTCCTTTTGATAATGATTCATATACAGCTTATACAATAGCATTTGGAATAAGAAATGTAACTCATATTGATAAGGTAAATTAAATGTTACTATGTCATTGTAAAGTTGATTGCTGAAGTTTATGAAAACTTTTAAGTGTTTATAAAAAAAACTATTTAGGTTCTTGCTGAAGCATATCGGGTTCTTACTCCAGGTGGTCGCTTCATGTGTTTAGAATTTAGTCATGTAAATAATGATATCTTTAGATGGTAATAATCCAATTAAATCAAAGTATTTACATAAAAGGTAGCATCCTTAATAGGAATATACAAAAAAATATTTTTTTATAGGGTTTATGATCAATATTCATTTCAAATAATCCCAGTATTAGGTACACTTATAGCAGGAGAATGGCAAGCTTACCAGTATCTTGTTGAAAGTATTAGGAAATTTCCTAAGCAAGAAGATTTTAAGGTGAATAATTTCATACACTGAAGTAAACTACATTGTGCAAACTATATAGTTAATAATTAAATATTAATATCAATTATTTTAGGAAATGATTGAAGAAGCAGGTTTTAGAAATGTAACATATGAAAATTTAACTTGTGGAATAGTAGCTATTCATTCAGGTTTCAAATTATAATTATTTAACTGTAAATAAATGTTTGAAATCGAATAGAAAATGATACAAACTATATGAAATTATTTATTATATTTTTCCATTGTATTTGCAAAATTTAATAAAAAAAACATTTATCATATTCCCCTTACATTTATTACAAAAATTATAGTTATATCTAATAAAATGAATTATAATTTAATTTATTTATTAAGCAAAAAGTTTTTTAGTTTCTTATCTATTATTCCTTTCTGTTCCTGAGTCAAATCAGTAATTTTAATTACTATAGGTTTTTTATTTAAATTTAATTCTAATTCTAAAAGGGCATCCAAAGTTTTTATTCTATGTTCTGCACTACGGAAACTCTGAAACATTTATATTTTTTTCTCATTTTCACAAAACAAAAATTTCAATTAAAAAAAAAGGAAAATAATTTAATTTAAATACCGTTCTAAGTTGTTGTTCAATCTCTGGATTTTTCTTCAATTTCTTTTTTGCTGAAAATTCTTGTACAGTAAAACCTAACATTTCTTCCAAAACCTACAATTATGTAAATTTAGTTTAAGTTTAGTAAATTATTTTATTAACTAACTCACCTTATTTGAAAAAGATACTTCTATTGTTCCAGTACCATCTCCTACTGTACATTCTAAATTCCACAATGAATCTTTTTTTGCCAATTTCCCCAAAACCTCAATATGTCCTCGAATTGTTTTAGACGTTGTTTTTGTTATTACTTCTTGATTTATGTCATGAATAAAATCACAAATTTTTGGTGTATTTAATATTTGTGGTTTTATAAATTCTGTGATTGATCTTTCCATTTTACCTTTTTTTGAGACTTTTATTTCAGGAGAAGACATTGGAATCTAAAAAATTTCACTTATTAATGATTGATATTTCTAATTATTTGATAAAATCAATTTAGTTCTTTAATGCCTTACAGTTCTCTTTCCTCCAATTACTAAAGATTCCTCTCGAGTTTTTCTTACTGCAGACTGTACAGTAGAAATCGATGAATCCTTTTTACTAGTTAGCAGTTCAAAATTTGAATGTGAAATTTGTTTTTCATTTTTAAAAGTATGCTCAACTTGTTCAGAGTTTGATGGCATAGAAATGTCTTCAATTATATCTTCTTCATCAATTATTATAATATCATCATTTTCTTCTTTAGGCAAAGCTCTTAAGGAACTTACAACATTCTCTTGCTTCACTTGTGATTCTAAAAATTGCGTTTCATCGACCTGTAATTTTAATTAAAAAGTTAATTATGCTTAAAAATTAAATGTTAAAGCAATATGACAATAAACCATAAACCATTTCTAGGAAGCAATCATCATCATCCAAGATTTGTTTTTCTTCACGAGTTTGCTTATCGGAAAATTTAGTATCAATATTATAATTTATAACATTTTCTCGTTTCGTCTCTGTTTTAATTTCTGTTTTAACTGTATTAGTGCTCAATTGTTCATTGTCTTTCTTGTGTGAAGATTCAATTATAGAAACTTCCTCTAAATTTATTTCAAAATCTTCTTCAAAAAAACTATCATCTACTTTTTGTTCTTCTGACCTGACAGCATTTGGCTTTGATTCATTGTCATTATAAGGATCTGGATTTTCTTTCAAATTCCTGTACAAAACAGAATATATATTGAAAATTATTTTTAATATTTTATTAGCTTATTTTGTCCTACTTAAATTTTATTAATATTTTTTATGTTATACTTACAAAGCTCTAGCTAAGACATTTTCCAGAGCATTAGGAATTAATAAACTGTCTACTTCCCCACCAATTCCTTGACACTTTCCTGGTTCTAACAATAAAACACCTTTACGACATTTCACTGGCCCCATTATCATAATTTTGTACCCTGGAAGTAATACATCCTAGAAGAAAGAGACATTAATATTCTTAAAACATTTGAATAACTTTACAATTAAGGCTTAATTAAGTTTTTGTACTAGTACACATTTATCATACATTGAACCATGATATATAATTATACTCTATTCCAATTATATCTTGTACTCCATCTGTTAATCTTAATTGTATCATTCTCTTTTTGGGTGGTTGCCACTTATCAAATTTCTCTGATTCAGAAGGTTCAGTTTCTGAAATATGGGTATTCCTTATTTGTTCTAACTGTTTATATTTTGATGTTGCAATGTCATACATTTGTTCTACCTAAATCAGATTCATATGAATTAATAACTGTTACACAAATTAGATATGCAGAAAAGGCTAATAAAGGCTTTGGTAATTTAAAAAATAATTTAATAAGAATATGCATACCTGGAGAATATAATTTTCAGATAAAACAATGAATTTATGTTGTGAAATATTATGTGGAAGACTTCCATTTTCATTGTTAATTTCTCGTAAATCACTAAGCTGCCACTGTACTTTTACAAATTGTAAAATTTCTTTGAAGCTTGGCTAACAACAAAACTGAATTTAATTACATGAAAGACAAAATTATTGATTTTAAATTTTTAAATTAAATATAAACTAATATTTACATTTTCATGCTGGCTTACATAGAATTCTGAACAATCTTTCAACCATTCATCATTCATTGAATAATGTTCCAAATTCAATTTGGTTTTTAATTGTTTAAACAATTCTTCATTCATCTTGTATTTGTGAGTGTAATATTCTTATGCAGTCATTTTTCAAATATTAATGAATATGATAGGAGATTTTCAATTTCAGGAAAAATAAAACTTTTCATTATTAGTAACATTTGGTAATTTGTATTCACATATGTTTTTATAATATTCAAGTCATTTTTAAGGTTTATATACAATATTTACATTTCAGAGTTCCCACAAATAATCAGATTCACGTAACGGTTATGACCGGTGTTTTGAAAATAAGGTTATGTCCAACTAAAAAGAAACATTATTTTTTATTTTTGCATATGATTTCAATTACATTTTAAAAATTTCTTTCAACTATAATTACAAAGTTGAATGAGGATATACTTTGTAGAATAACAAGGTAAATCCTATTTATACTTAATTTCATGAAAGAATGATCTTTTTTCGC
This sequence comes from Megachile rotundata, assembly GCF_050947335.1. Classification (NCBI taxonomy): domain Eukaryota; kingdom Metazoa; phylum Arthropoda; class Insecta; order Hymenoptera; family Megachilidae; genus Megachile; species Megachile rotundata. Next base: position 11,250,085 of record NC_134992.1, on the reverse strand, counting down.
GCAGTCAACTAAGCTCAAAAAGCCCTCACTAGTTTCCCCATACATTCATTTCATATATACAGAAGACAATAATACATAAATGGAGAGGGAAGTAATGTAGGAAACATACATATAGAATAAAAAATCACCAGGTATATACGTCGGCATTATAATAGTTCTTATAGCGTATGCGCATTAATGACCAATCATAATTAACATGCGTAGAATGAACGAAAACTGGTTGTTCGAAAGGTTTCTTCATCACTAAATAATGTTTGTATATAAAATGGCGATGGACAATAAATATCAAGTGACAGGTTTAAATGTTTATATATAATTTTAAAATAGTCCAAGGCAAGTTATTCTATTCATTTATTTATTTTTATTTGTCAAAGGATGATTTACAGGTAGAATATTGTTAAGTAATTTTACTGGAATACATAACAAATGAAATATGTTATTGATTGAACTAAATTAATACTTTGTATTTCAATTTTTAAAAAAACTATTTGTACAATTTAAAGAGTACTTAACTTTCCTATAATTTACAACATGAAAATTAACGATTATTAATTTGAAATAAAATAAGAAAATCAGAGTATAGCAATCTATGAGTATTTTTATGATGAATGTATGAACAAGAATCTTTGATAATATAAATAAATAATAATTAACCATAGAAGTATAATAATGTACATATATATTGTAAGTAAAAGAATATTTTATATAAAGAAAAGCTCAAAATATTAATAAAAATGTACATAATTTCAATGTTTCGTTTTAGTAACATTTGAATACACAACCCTGTTAAATCGTCTGATAATAACTATTTTTAATTTCATTTTTATATGAATAGTTGTTCATATTTATTTTAGTATAATTAGAGATAGAATTATTATAATATTTTGATTATTCAGTAATAATCATTTGTATATAGTTAGTTCATTTATAAATCTATTTTTAGTATTTCAAACATACATCTTCTTGCCATTTCAGTGGGGATGAGCCCGTTTAATGGGGGAAGTGAAGGAGTAGGGGAAAGCCAGCCGTCAGGGTAACGCATGCCTCCTGACGTTTCAGTCGGCCGCGCGAGCTCGTGCCGTAAAAACGAAGGATGTGAGTGTTTATTCTTTTTTTTCTCTTTTTCTGTCATCCAATCTGTTTCTTCGCTTATAATATTCTTGTGCGTGATTTCATTTGTGATTGTGCGAAACATCATTGCGAACAAATGTTTATTGATATACATGTACTGGAAGGTACGTATATACATGTAAGTGTGCGTATACATGATTACATACATAATGTATGTACATTGTGCATATTAAATAATATTCGTTGTAAATTCATCAGTTTTTGACAAGAAGATTATATGATAAATAATAGACTTGACTTTGTTTGAAATATCAGTAAAACACGTACATATTTAAACGTTTTAATTAAAACAATACCTTAGTAAACAATGAATTCTTCAACATGTTATGAATACTGAATAAATATTAAAGTGATTATTTCTGCGAGATATTATAATATGAAGGTAATAATTGAAATAAGAATGTAACCTATACATCAATTAAAACAACAATTGCCTAATAGACATATCCCATAAATGTTGAAATGTAGGCTAGAATCATAGTGTTGGATTCAACTATTTAATTTTCAATCTTTTTAGAAATTATTGAGTGACTTTAGTTATTCTGTAGTTACTCTAAAAGTAACTCTTTCGTCTGTACCACGATGCAATTAAAATATGAATACATGTATACGAAAAAATACATAATATGTGAAACTTATATATGTATATGTATTCAACACTATAGATACCATTAGGGTGTTTTTAGAAGTGTGTGACTACCAAAATTGAAATTTTTACCCAAGGTCGAAGATCGCTTGATTCATCCTATCTCCATATGACATATGGTTGCGATTTTTTTGAGTTATTGATTATCGAAGTGGAATACGCGCATAACAAACTACTAAATGTTACTGAAATATTACACATAGCAATATTCATATTATTTTTTTTTCTAACCTCATATACACATGTTGCACGAATGCAACTAGATATAAGTTGAAAAAATTATGTTAATGCCCGCACAACATTCGTGTTTCGGGTAAGAGCTCGAAATTGAAATTTAAAGATTAATTTCTCCAAGAAACTTTTTGTGCATTTAATAAGTTTCGTTGAAAGATCTCAAGGCATTCACTTAGTAAAATATTATGTGACTACAACCACGATGTATAACGAGGTCATTAGTATAATCAAACTTCGAACGGTGCATAAGGGTTAAACACGATTAATTTTCATGAAAATTGTACATGCTGTACATATTAAGAGACCGTTTACATCCGTTCTCTGGTCGCGAATTTGATCAACGTATTAAATGCATGAAATTCCCCGTAACCCTTCACTGAAACAGAAACAATCGCGTGTTTTGAGAGCTAGATAGAACAATGAGATATTATCTTTAAAATAAACTTGCATATATGTATTTCCATGTTGTGTAGAAAGGCGTTCACTTATTTATGTATCGTGGAGGAAACTCGATATGAATTGTGCGATACATAGCATACGTATGTTCGGTTCAAAAGTTTACATGTACCATTTATTTAACGATTGGAACCTAGACATGTGTGGATATAGGGATCTAGGGGTTTTGAGATATCGGGGTAGTAGAGTTCAGGGATATTGAGATACGGGCACATAAGAATCTGGGGACACCGAAATCTAGAGATATTTCGATCTGGTGACATTAGAGTTTAGGGTCCTTTGAATTTGGGGATACTAGGTTCTAATACTATTAGTGCAGAGATATTGGGGTCCAGCGATATTCGGATCTAGGGGTATTGGTTTTATGGATATTAGGGTACGGGACATATGAATCCTCGGCAATTGAACTGTACAGATCTAAGGGCATAGAAATTAAAAAACGGAATTTCAGTTGTCAAAATTAGGCCGTGTATACTATGATTAGTATTGGAACCATAGAGATTATATCTTTCGCTGGAATATTGCATCGATACTATCGAAAATGTAGATATCAAAGGGTATCGATGTCTGTTCGATACTTCCTTTTGACCTTGGTATTGTATTGTTCCAGTTTGGCACTGTATCGATCGAATAGCTAAATACTATCGATATATCGTTTACATCAATATGGCAGTAACACTTCCATTTCATACATCATAAAAAGATTTTTAATATTTGAAAATATTATTGTCACTTATTAATCGAGAATCGTAATGCGTTCTTAACCTCAATTCTCAATATTTTATTAATTGATCGTATAAACAGCGAAATTTAATAATTAAGTCGACGACATTATGAGAATGTGAAACGACACTGAAATTTTTAATTGCGAGGTTATATTGCACCAAAAAAGTAGCGCTATAAAAATGAAATTGTCGAAATTACCAACGGGTAGTTCATTACGTGCATTCTAATTGAGGTAGGGCTTTCACGATCCTTTTTCTCAAAACTCTTAGTAGTAATTTAATTCGAGTGTTCTTTGTACGTGTCTATATTATACAAAGAAGCGTCTCTGAAAGCGCATAAAACATGTTTTTAAAAATTAAGCCTCACTCAGCCGATAGTGGGTCGCGTTTGACCCACGTCTTAAGCTAAAAACGGGCAGCCATATTTAGTATTAAATGTGTAAAATGTCCAAGGTAGAATGAGGTAAAATGATGTTTCGTTTCTTTATGGAGTATATTGTATAAATAAACAAATCTTCTCTAACCATATCTATAAAGCACCTAGTTATTTTTCTAACCGATTTATTTTTATCGTATTAAAAGTATTGTAAGAGGTTAATTTAAATCAGGTTTTAATGATGAGTTATGGATTAAAAGTGTATCTAAATCAACTTCGGTACAAACGGATATAAAACTAAAAGTGTATCTACATCTGGTTTGTTACAGTGTAATCTAGCTATTTTGTCACGGATAGGGTTATAGCAGCGAAAAATTCTTGTAATTGGCAATATAAATGGTGTTGGTTCCATGCAGTGCTTGATTGTCAAAAATCTATCGCCAGCGGCGTGACTCGCGAATTTTTCGACGCGCCTACATGAAAACGATGCATGTTCGAAACATGACTCGTTTATCGCTGAAAAATTGCGGTAGAACAATTGCACAGATTTTCACATCCATACGTTTCTGATACTCTATATTCTCAAATTATTACATTTTTAAATTCATTTTCAAATTCTTGAATCATCAAATACCAAAGTCTCAAAATTCATAAATTTTCTAAATTATCAAAAATTTTCAAGTCTCCAAATTTTCTAAATTTACTAAAGTCTTTGATCCACGAATTTTCATATCTTTTACATTTCCAAATTTTTTAATTTTTCAATTTGCAAGTTCCTCAAGTCCCGTCGATATATTCGTGTATCTTCGTGAATCTTCGTTCTAGTTCGTGCTACTTCGCACTACTATCCTCGTACTCTATGATCGGTAACTGTGCACAGAAATTGTTATAAAGAGCCGGCATTTTAACCAGTGGCAATATGGCCAGAGTAAACTGTATATTTGTCGTGTTCGCAAATAGCAGGAAACTTTCAGCATATGAGTCGAGTAATATTTAATGTATTGTAGCTGAGATTAATTTGCGCGGAAGTTTAGGAATCGTATAAGTGACCGGAGATCAAAGACGCAAAATTGCAGTGTTTCGGAAGATGTTGTTAGTAACATTATCAAGTGAATTGATCCAGTGATTTAAAAGAGAAGAAATTCGGTGACAATTGAGATGTGATCGAGAGGGAAAATTAACGGGATAGATTGAGAAAAGAGTAATATGCACATGCAAACATTGTGGAAATGTTCGTTAAAGGAGGTTCCTAAGAAGGCCAAGTCGAAAACGAAGAGACACCTGGAGACGCTTGCCTCGATAATGAAGACCAAAGGCACCTCGTGAAATTTGAGGTGAGTTTTAAAACGCATTAATACCATTTTCAAAATTAACTTCGTATTCATTAACTAAGTACGATGCAATGTTTGAATTCCTTTTATTTCCATTTTTACGTAATCTACGCAGCGTTACAAATGCCGCGGTTAAAATTGTAATTATTCAGAATACGATTGTTTGTTTCGAAATTGAAGTTCGTTTTATATTTTGCGAGATTAATGTCGACGTTAAGTAAAAATTTTTCACTCTCAAGGAAGTTGATGCAGATTCGAATCTAGACAAATTTTTATTCAATATCCGCACTTGCAAATATTCGTAATGGTTATTTATAGTAACAGAAGAGAAAGAATAACAGAAGCGAAAAAGTGAAAGATCGCAAACTGTCTGTTTAGAGCAAGGCACGTGCAAATGATACGATGAAAGGTTTTCTTCGTCAATGCTTCAAATTGATACGACACAGGTGTTTTATGTGATCAGGTAGTGTTAGACATTTCATGTTTCGCAATCGATGATCTTATATACAATAACCTAATAATAGATTCTTCTTATAATCGTTTTCCGACGATTGGAAAATTTCGAGTTCGAGATAATGGTCGGTTAGTGAGGGTGGAGAGCGTTGACGTCATAAGATAAAGTCTTGAGTGAATTTGATTCCCTCAAAATTAAAAAATTCTTTATTTTGGAAATTTAGGGATTTTAGGATACATGGAAATTTGGGAACTAGAGGATTTCGGCATGAAGAGATTTTAGAATCTCTAGTCATTTTTAAGTCTAGGGATTTTGGGATCTGGGGATTTTGGAATTTAGGGATTTGGGGATCTAGAGATTTTGAGGTCTAGGGATTTTGGGATCTGGGGATTTTGGGATCTGCCGATTTTGGGATCCAGGGATTTTGAGATCTAGGGATTTTGGGATATGGGGATTTTAGAATCTAGGAATTTTTAATGTAGGGATTTTGGGATTTAGGGATTTGGGGATCTAGAGATTTTGAGGTCTAGGGATTTTGGGATCTGGGGATTTTGGGATCTGGGGATTTTGGGATCTGGGGATTTTGGGATCTGGGAATTTTGGAATCTGAGGATTTTGGAATTTGGGGATTTTGGCATCTAGGGATTTTGAGATCTAGGGATTTTGGGATATGGGGATTTTAGAATCTAGGGATTTTTGAATGTAGGGATTTTGGGATCTAGGGATTTGGGAATTTTTCAATTTTGACATTTAATACATTTGTAACATATGAAGTCTGGAAAATTACCCAAATTTTTATTTTCGAAATTTAGAAACTAGGTTTAGGGAATTTGAAAGCTTGTACATTTCCGTCTTTCAAAATCTCACTTTCTAATCTGAAACATCCAGAATTATTTATTTTTCAAAATTTCCACCTATCCTCTCCTTATAGCTACTTTCCCTAAAGAAGCCCACCTATTAAAGTACCCTGCCATTACACAAAAATCCCATTTTAAAATTCAGTCCACGCTTCCCTCCATTTTGAAGAAGTTCTGTAATTTTGCCCAGATTTTGTCCTTCATAATTCCACAAGGTTTGCATCGAGAGGACCTTTATTAGATACATCGATTAAATAGGTAGATAAATAAGATAGCGAGACATAAGCGAGGAGCGATGTTCGTGCCAAGAGCAAGACCGAGACCCAGATCAAAATAGGCGTTCCAGCAGAAAATGTTATCAACATCAGAAGCAGAGACCCTCGGTGAACCGAGGACGTGTTTCTCTTTAAAAGAAATTAGCAGTGATACCTTTCAGGGCTCTTGGCCTCCTCTCGAGTGCTCTAGAGTGCAGAGCGCAGAGCACGAAGTATTCAGTTCTCGGCGCACTACTGTGTCCTTCCTATTAACGATATACTAGCGCAAACTACGCCTTTGTCACGATAACTTTGCTAAAATATGCAGGCGGATCTACAGAATGTAAAATTCATATCGACAAACAGTTTTTGTTTTTACGAGAAACATTCTAATTGCGCGCCAAATTGAAAACTTCGATCAACCTCGATTTTTATTTAGACAATTTTTTATCCACTTTTTTGTTCATCAGAGTCGGAATTGTTTTGAAAAATTGTCTATTAGAGAACAATTAGTAATAATTAAAATATATTTGCTATTTAATATATTCATTTTTAAGGTACATTTATACTCTACTTTAAGTAATGCAAATTTGAAACGTAAATTCGACACGATGTATGTCGAAATGTGTAATAGTTGTATCTGTAATTTCGGTTAGTTGTACTACTTTTGTTTAGTATGTATTTTAAACATGATTTGTAGTAATATATAGGCGATATAATGCATTGATAACGAGTGATACCAGTAGGTGTTAAAAATACAGGAAGTGCGTGCAGCTCGCAAAGAGTGCTCCATAAATATCGGAACCTGTCGGTTGGTTATTATCAATTATCCACTCCAGCTCTTCATCAAACAACCACGGAAACCTCCTATCCTTTACACCTTTTTATCCGTGATAGTCATGCTAATTCGATGAATTGAAACGATCAAAATTTTTTTATAGTAAAGTGATTGGTATTTTAAGGCTTAATCTCTGTCGTTAACTATTTTATGTACTTTTGTTTATTAAGTTCTTCAATTTGGGAGTGGGAAATTGCACTTGGGGAAATAGTTTTAAATTCTCACTTTATTATACTTTTCCATTTTCAAATTTATCAAATTTTTAGATCCACTTTCCCTCATTTTTAGATTCTTTTTACCAAATATCCAAGTCATAATATTTGTCGAATCTTTAAGCTTCCAAATTTCCAAATTAAATGTACCAACTATGGTTCACTCCCAGCTTGTTCATACACAGCTTGTTCAAACCCATCACTACTTTCGAAGCCATAACGATAGCAAAATTTTAAAATATGTCTGCTATTTTGCCTAAAAAAAGAGTATCGAATGATCGCGATTCAACTGCAAATTAAATCGTACCGAGTAATTTGTCAGAAAATGTCTCAATTCGGTAATTAAGAAATTCCTCAACTTCGCTGTCTGACGGTGCTTCTAAATACGGACTTCGGTAAGTTGGAAACTTTTGCGTAGAATCGCGCCAGCTGAATAATTTCGAGTAATGCTTTAGGCGTTGCATACAGTGACAATTCTCGAAAACTTCTGACATTCGAGCGATTCGAAGCTGCGTCAGGAATTTGGAAAATTCTTGATATCCCTTCGCTAGGTTGCAGTACGTGTCTTCCGGAGACGTATAAATAGAAAGTTTTATTTCGATCTCCGTTCACCGCAAATTTTACATTCCACGATGTATTGTCTTTTCTTTGTATACACATGTTGCATGAATACAACTAGATATAAGTTGAAAAAACTATGTTAATTCCCGCGCATCATTCGTGTTTCGGATTAGAGCTCGAGATGAAAATTTAAAGATTAATTTTACCATGAAACTTTTTGTGCATTTGCTCTCGTTGAAAGAACTCAAGGCATTCGTTGAGTAAAATATTATGTGATTATAACCGTGATGCATGAGGTCATTAATATAATCGAATGAACGGTGCGCAAGGTTTAAACACGATTAATTTTCATGAAAATTGTACATGCTGTACATGTTGACCGTTTACATCCGGTCTCGTCGCGAATTTGATCAACGTATTAATGCATGGAATTCCCCGTAACCTTTCACTGAAACAATCGCGTGTTTTGAGAGTTAGATAGAACAATGAGATATTATCTTTAAAATAAACTTGCATATTTCCATGTTGTGCAGAAAGGCGTTCACTTATTTATGTATCGTGGAGGAAACTCGATATGAATTGTGCGATACATAGCGTACGTATGTTCGGTTCAAAAGTTTACATGTATCATTTATTTAACGATTGGAACCTAGACATGTGTGGATATAGGGATCTAGGGGTTTTGAGATATCGGGGTAATAGGGTTCAGGGATATTGAGATACGGGTACATAAGAATCTGGGGACACCGAAATCTAGAGATATTTCGATCTGGTGACATTAGAGTTTAGGGTCCTTTGAATTTGGGGATACTAGGTTCTAATAGTATTAGTGCAGAGGCATTGGGGTCCAGTTATATTCGGATCTAGGGGTATTGGTTTTATGGATATTAGGGTACGGGACATATGAATCCTCGGCAATTGAACTGTACAGATCTAAGGGCATAGAAATTAAAAAACGGAATTTCGGTTGTCAAAATTAGGCCGTATATACTATGATTAGTATTGGAACCATAGAGATTATATCTTTCGCTGGAATATTGCATCGATACTATCGAAAATGTAGATATCAAAGGGTATCGATGTCTGTTCGATACTTCCTTTTGACCTTGGTACTGTATTGTTCCAGTTTGGCACTGTATCGATCGAATAGCTAGATACTATCGATATATCGTTTACATCAATATGGCAGTAACACTTCCATTTCATATATCATAGAAAGATTGTTAATATTTAAAAATATTATTGTCGCTTATTAGGGTACGGAACATATGAATCCTCTGCGCTGTAGAGATCTAAAAAGTCTGTATCTATGAATCAGACCTCGAAGTGGAAATTTAAGGATATCTTGACAGAACTTTCATCTAGCATCTTTCATTAAAGGAAAGAATATTTATTTATTGGATGTTCACGTTGAAAGATGATAATTTATTTATGTTTTTGGAGGAGGGTAGGCGATATCGGGCGTGATAAGGATGAACTCGCGACCGTGGGTAAGACGGAGATGACCACTAGATCCGTGCCTCGTCCTGAAGACGAAGACGAGGAGGACGAGGAAGAAGAGGAAGAAGAAGAGGAGGAGGAGGAGGAGGAAGTCGACAAGGAGGCTCGTTCGAGTCTACGATATCACTGCCACTGATATCCGCTCTCTCGTCGCATCGATGCCGATTCCTGCGTCCATCGATAGAGGTAAATCTTTCAATTAACACCTTCAATGGACGTCATCGGTAAACCATGAATTAACTAGCTGCATTGCCATCTTACTCGGGTGTAAGCTTCCTTTGATTAATTGCAAGTACCTGCCGCCATAGTCCGCAGGTAGAATATTTAGATAAACTGAGATGCATCCCTCTGCATTTGTAAAATATTACTCTCAGTTCCCAAAAATTTAAAAGGAAACATGTATGAAAGAGAAGCAATGGGAAATTTCCTAACACGAGCCAGACTATAGGGAAGGATAATAAATAAAAGTATTTTTTTTTCGCGCGATAAAATCGGTCAAGTGAATCTTGACCTAATCGAATTGTTTACGCCGTGGACCTTGATGCTCGCCAGATCACCAAAGAAATTTCGGAAACGCTGCAGAATATACTGCCGTTACGAAACCTTGTTTTCTTATAACAGTGCTCTGTTTTTTGCGCTGTATTTATGGCGAGCGATAATTTTCCATGGAAAAATCTGTCGAAACATTTTCAGCATTGCTTAGTCTTCAGGTACACAAACCATTAATTTTTTCAGTAGTTTTAAAATAGGTATCAATATTAATTTCATATACTGATATATGATAATTACATGCACTGATATTAATATCAGCTCTAATCCAAATATCGTAATTACTAATCCCAATATCAATAGTAATACAACAATAAATACCCCAGGATTAAAATTATATTTGTAAATTCTCCTCAAAATATTTGCAAAGGTGAAAAGCTTAAGCAACATAAAATATTATTATTTACGTCTGGAGCTCGATCGGAAAATTTCGCGAATTTTGCCCTCGAGAAATGATTGAAAGGTCCAAAGCACGTAGACATTTTGGTAGGACATGAAAGGTGGTAAAATATTGAAACAGACCACGTGACGTAGAAGATATCCAAGGGGAAATATCCCTTTAGAAAGACGGTAATCTGTAATGCCAATGTTACAAGGTTACGTGTAGAATCCATGAGAGGAATAAGAGCTGAAATTCAACGGGACGAATTTAGACTGCGGCCTTCGGGTCGGATTCATCTCAATGTATCGTAGAAGTTCGATTAGCCGAACGTTCGATTCTTCGAAGCATTATTTTAATCGCGTAGTCAGGTAAAATAGCAACAACTATCGGGCCACGAATTTAACGCTAAAACCAACACCGTCTGCTATTATCTCGTCTGTCAGTTCGATGGATATTTCGAGTAGCGTATGTTTCGAGATGAAATTTAAACTCTGTCGATACTCGAACACGCGTTATCGAATTAATAGTGCCGTTACGACGAACGAAATTTATCGGCGAATGAATTTTATTGGATAGAGGAGATTAAAAAAGAAGAGAAAGAAAAAGAAAATGTGCAGGCCGTGGTAGGACAAAGGTCAAGCCTAATATAGGTCGACCTATGGACAGACCCCTTTTTACGGAAGAATTTCAATGCTTCCTGCATTTTTTCTTACTCGCGAGATACCGAAAAACCGAGGCTTAAAAGTAGCTCAAGGTTCGTGTTAAGACTGCAGTGCCATACTTATAGCTAAACGGTTTATGCAAAAAACGAATTATTTTGACTTCTTGCGGGACCGAAACTTGCCCGTACTAGTTTTAAAAGATTCTGTCGAGAATAATGGTCCGGCCGAACTTGCTCGGCGAACAAAAAGAAAGTATTTCGGTACCTACTTCGTAGATAATACAAAATTTACACCGACGAGCGCTCGCTTTACTAGGAGAAATATCAATTTTCGGAAACGACGGTTTCTCCGCTATTATTAGAAATTTCGACATTATAGAATTAACCGAGTAGAAAATTTGAAAATTTAAATAGGGGATTTGAGAATTTGCAATGTGAGAAATTTAGGAATTTGGAAATTTTGAGAATTCTGGGAATTCGGGGAATTTGAAGAATTTAAGGAATCTGGGAGATTTAGGGAATTTTGAGAATTTTGGGAATTTGAGGAATTCGGGAAATTTAGAGAATTTGGGGAAATTAGGGAATTTAGAGAATTTTGGGAATTTAGAGAGTTTTGGAAATTTGGGGAATTTGGGGAATTTGGGGAATTTGAGGAATTTAGTGAATTTTGGGAATTTGGGGAATTTAGGAAACTTAGAGAATTTGGGGAATTTAGGGAACTTAGAGAATTTGGGGAATTTGGAGAATTTGGCGAATTTGAGGAATTTAGTGAATTTTGGGAATTTGGGGAACTTAGAGAATTTGGGGAATTTGGGGAATTTAGAGAATTTGGGAGGTGTGAAAATTTGGAAACTTAGAAATTCAGAGAGTTTGGGAATTTGGGGAATTTGGGGAATTTGGGGAATTTGGGGAATTTGGGAAGTTTGAAAGTTTGGAAATATAGGAATTTGGGGAATTTTGGAATCCGTAAAGTTTGAGAACTTACAAAATTTTTGAATTTGGAAAATTTAATAAATCAGAGAAATTTGACAATCCAAAAATTGCATAATTTAAAAAATGCAACAATTTAGAAATTTTTACGTATTTGAATCTACATGAAAATGTTAACATAACGACCTAACCTAACCATCTTACCATTCTAAATGTCATCGTTTTCCGTATCGATATTCTTCGCAGTGTATCGAAAGTCTTACACGAATCCTTTTCGTCCTTTCAATCTTTTTATCAACGAAATGCGCAAAAGCGATTAATCAAATTTCACGAAACATCAGATGCGTCGAAATTTGAATTTAATTCGGGACCGTCGAGACAATGAAACGAAATCGATAACGAGGCGGTGGATTTAAATAATGAACGATGTTAATTAGAATTACTGACCTATCGATGAATCGAATTTAGCTCACCGACGAACGCGACTGATTGCAGCTGATTATTTTGATGACCCCCGGTGCACAATGGTCCTCGTAACAAGCAAATGAACACGTTTTTTAATGGGTCAAGTGTGAACTACTAATTACACCAGTTTTCATCCCTCAAATGAAACGTGTTTCTTTGTTTAGATATGTTCGTGTAATGTATCGTCAAATTTCTTTCTCTTTTTTGGACAAAATAATTAAAAAAAAAGGATAGAAATCTCCTTTTCAATTTTAAAAGGATTTTCAATTTTATTTGATTATTTTCATATTTTACTGTTACACCTCTTCATTGTATAACTTTGCTACCATTTTACTGTTTCCACTATTCTATTTATGTAATCATTTTTCTCCTTTTTCCTTCGAAAAAATTGCATAATTTGTGGATTGAAATTATTGACTTTGCAATTTGATCCTCGAACTAACATCTCTCATTGAATACACTTTATCCAACGATCACATGATTCATACAATAAAACTGATTTAGGACAACGATACCGTTCAAGTACAATTTGTACATAAATAGACTAAGAAGAAAAAAATGGATTAAGAAGGAACATAAAGGATGCTCAGGTTCGTGCGCTTTCTAAATCGCAGTCTCAGCCGTTTAGCACGGGAGAAGAGCTTCAAAGCAGATGGTTAATTTCGATAAGACGGTGGTGAGCTTATTATCGAGTGGGTGGAGAACGGAAGGTGGCCGATGTAAGCACGTATCGTAGCTTTTGTGGTTGGCAGAATGGATTCCATAATGAGATGCCGTGTAAACTGGGACATCTAATTATACTCGAGTGCACACCACTCCAGAAACGTTCGGTCGTCCCTGGAGCTCGAGCCTGGCTCCTGTCGAAACGATAACGAATATTCAAGGATCACCCTACAACGGCCCTCTACGATCATTCATCGTAATTTATTGGTTTCTTTGATTCCAACCTTTCCGGATTTCGAAAGTCATAAGTTTCGTTTGAATCTTTTTGCAAACTTCTTAGAATCTTCTTCTCCGAGCTCAGAGTTGGTCATTTGCGCTCATGTGCTACAACTTGCAAATTCAACTGCATTAGCATTAATCGATGTTTGTATCAAAATAAAATTTCACATTAATCGTCTTGAGATGAATTAAAACTTGCTGCTGATTGTATCAAGATGAAGATGGTGACATTTTAAGGGGATCAAAAATACATGGATGAAGAATGTTAGCAATGTCAGCAGTCTGCAATGTTAAGTTGATCAGTTTAAAGTTAGCTCGAGTTGAATCTCATTATCGGTTCAGTTCAATCATGTTTACCATCTTAATTTATACAAAAAATAAAGTTAGCGTCCATGTAACCTTTCAACAGTAGATTTTACATTGAAAATCTGTGCAAGATGAAATGAGTCGTGAACAGAGATCCTTTGATCGAATAAGGGTTGACAAAGACCGTACAAAATCATGAAAACGATGAGATATTCTTCATTACGAATACCTCGAAGAACCAGTGACCCGACTAGCCATTGTTCTTCAATTGTGGAAGATTGAAAACGTTCCTAAAATATCAGTTATTGAACATTCGAAATATAAAGGGGAAGAGGAATGGTGGGGGCAGAGGGACGAAAGGGAAAGAGAGGAGGTGAGCGATAGCGAGAAGGATGCAATCACCAGAAGAACAATCAGCCCTAAGTATGAGCTTTTCAAGTACCATCGGTATATCTCTCTCAACCATAACGACTCCTATTTTCTTCCGTCTCTTATTCGCTCGTAACTTTCCACCGTTTTATACTAATTCACGATCGCAGCGTTTCAACGAATTCCTTTCATACGGAAACCACATTGTTTAGGACACTTTTATGTGAACCACAAAAGAACGGCACGATTTCATTTTCTCGATAACGCGGCGACAATTTTGTTCGGGAAATTCGTTCATTCATCGGTCATTAGACTGGACGGTTATTAATTTCGAGCTTTACGTTTAAATCGACACTTTTAATGCATTACGTCGAACGATTATTTAGTAATTTTTTTTTATCGAATTCTAGTTTGAAATTTATTACCGTTTGGTAAATTGCAAAGAGGTATGGAAATGAGGGGTTGAGGAATTTGGAAATTGGGGGATTTTTGGTGATATGGAAATTTTGGGGACTTTTTGGTAATTTGGAAATTTAGGGATTTTCTGACGATTTGAGAGTTTTGGGATTTTTAGAATTTTTGGAAATTTTGGGATTTTGTGGTAATTTGGAAATTTAAGGATTTTATGACGACTTGGGAGTTTTGGGGTTTTTAGAATTTTTAGAAATTTAGGGATTTCATGACGATTTGGTAATTTAGGGATTTTCTGGTAATTTGGAAATTTAGGGATTTTCTGAGAATTTGGGAATTTAGGAATTGTCTGACGGTTTGGTAATTTAGGGATTTTCTGACGATTTGGTAATTTCGGGATTCTCTGGTAATTTGGAAATTTAGGGATTTTATGACGATTTGAAAATTTAGTGATTTTTAAAATTTTTGGAGATTTAGAAGATTTGAAAAATTATGGAATTTGGGAAATTTAGAGAATTTGGAGATTAGAAATTTTTGGGATCAGGAGATTTAGAAAGAGACATTGGCAGTTGGTATGTTGGTGAAATATTTGCAGTCTTAAAAAATTAATAAACCAAAAAATTTTCAGAACATAATTCTTCAAAACTGCTCCAGCAATTCAAGAATCCTGACAATTATAAAATGAAAACTGAAAATTTCCAAGCTACAATACCGCTCACGTGCTGTTATATCACGTTTCACTTTCCATTTCCCATCTAATATACCCACCGTACCCCTAAAAAATATTCGAATCCGTATTTGAAGATACTTAAAAGTTAATGACAAAATGTCGACTTGGACGTTGTTCCCTTCGAAATGTAGCATAGTATATAATGTCGAAATAGTGAGAAGAAAAGGCAGAAGCAACAGTGAGCCGGCCGTGAGCTTTGACCCGGTGACCCGTAGTGCGTGGGCTGGGAAGAGGGCATGGAGCAACGGGCAAAGAGGGAGTTGGGCAAGAGGGGGGCAGAGGGAGGGGTTCTTTCTCCTCTCGCAGCCTGGAATCGATACCTGGTTCCCCTGCCAGCTCAACCACCCCGACAACTTCTACCCTCTCTACACCAAGCTGAAATACCTTCGACCGTTTACCTGCCCCATATCGATTCCCATCCTACACGACCCCTTTTTCTCTCTCGCCAAAGACCTTTTTTTTATCTTAATTGATTTACAAATTGTCTCGCCCTTCGAGGCGTCGACTTGATCCCTGTTTTATTTCCTAAATTGAGTCACCATCTTGTCCTTAATTTACGACGCGTGGGCGTTCAGACTTTATCGATGATCATTTTTTCATAAGCTTTAACTTTCGACCGTCTGCTCTTTTAGGTTTGAACTCATTTCTGGGTGAATGTATCAAAGGGTAATTTGATTCAGGTGTTCGTAATTTATCTTTGACTTCTTGCTAAGCGGAAATGTTTAATACGCTCCTTTGTGTCATTTATTTCATTACGTCTCTTCAAATTATTTTCATTTTCTAAAATGTCCAATTTTCGTATACGCTGATTTTGATGAATTTTCATGAAACAATGAATGCAGAAATTTTTATAAAATAGTTTGAATAAAAAAGTACGTGAAAACTTTCTATAATAAAATAAATAATCTAGCCATTTTACTGAATATGTTACAATGTTGAATTCTGTAAAATACGATAAAGTTTACAGGTGAGTAAAATCCCTATCTGATATTCAGCTTTAAGTATGACGTATAAAAAGAAAGTGCGGCCAACGAATTTCAAGATAATGACGCAGAAGGTTAAAGTAGAAGTAATTGCATTTATAATAGGGACTTTGTTCACCGAATCGTTATTAAAGGTGAATATCGTAATCAATCATGTAATTGAGAAATTTCAAGGAGGTTTCACCTCATGTGATAACGAAAGCCTACACATAGTATATACATAGGCATCGATTTTATAATAAAAGGAATTGCAACGCATTTAACGGGAAACGAGTTTGAATGCTCTTAAAACAAAAGAAAGAGTCTAACAGAAAAGCGACTGAAGAGATTTCCTCTCGTTACTGAAATTCAGCATTGCTATTTACTCTTTTGATGACTGGGACTTGCGTTTGATGGATACAAAAGAATTCCTGACGAACAGACAACGATTGAACGCTCTATTTTAATCAATTTTCTCCTCGATTTTTATTCAATTCCTTTAACATCTTAATAACGCCAATCACTTTTATCAAAGTGAAATTTTTATCAAAGTACTTTATTATTTCGTTCATTGTCCTTTTATTAAAGTACTTTAAAGAGCTGCGAATTTTCACTATTTTCGATGTTACGAATTTTTCGAACAGAATTCATATAATAAAATTATATATTTTTAAGTTTTTAGTAGGTAGATTATATATATTTTTGATGTTATGAATTTTACAAGATATAGGAGATCATGTAATAGGGCAGTGATATAGCGAAGTCGTAAAATTCTTCAGAAATCAAAATGAGGACACGGGGATATGAAACTTTGACCAGGCGCGTAGGAAGAAAAATTTCATGGGGTGTATCCCCTATTTGCTCCATAAACAGACCCCCGAAATATACATTGAAAATTAAATCGATCTTCCATAATTCTTTTTAATTAATGACGTTATGTTACTCTTTTATACGGACTCGTTTATCTTATCATAATAGGGTTACCACGTATGAAATTTTCATGACAGTATAAATTATATTGAATAGAATATTTCTGATTATACACTTCTTATGCAATATTAATATGCAAAACTTCGTTATCAGTTGAAAGAGTGAAATGTAACAGTAAGGAGGTTCATCCCGAACGCGCGGGAAATTCAAATGGTAGACGATTAAGACAGTGACGCTTTCCTTTGTGTGAGTTGGAATTCTATTTAAATGGTAATTTCTCGTGAACCTCTTACTTGTAACACATTATTTTGTATAATTCAAAGTTTTGATCACAAAGTCCTAAAATTTAAAGTCCCAAAATTAAAATATTAAGAAATTTTGAAATTTAAAAGATGATTGTACAAAATCGTTAAAAATATATTTTAATATAACCTAACCCAAAATCGGTGAATTCCCTAGTGAACAGTCTATATATTATAATAAATCTATCAGTAAAAGTATGATGTACAAGTTAAGTAGAAAAATGAATATTAAATATAACGAATATCACAGTGATAATCGATGTATCGAATATTTCTTTTCGCCCGTACCGTTTACGTGATGATATTAGATAAAACTGGTTGTTGTTGAAACTATCAGCAAATACCTTTAAAGCTCTCGGAGGATTTGGTAAGGCAGAATCCTTCAGGGTTACCGCACACCAGCCACAGGTTGTCGTCCTCGTTCGCTTAAATCGACCTATTAACCCCCTTATTCAGTGCTTCCTAAGCGAAATCTCGGAATTTCGACCGAGTTCACTGGGAATTCCGTTTCGTTGAACATCTAAAGAACCTGTCTATTCATTCTTTCCCTCTCTTTCAATCGTTTGAATTTTCCAGCTCTTCAAATTGCAATCTTCCTGAAATTTTTGCCTATTTGATCATTCGACTCCTTCTCTTCTGCTTTAATTATTGATTTCTTCATTTAATTAATCATTCCGTTAATCGTGAATACGAATTTTTTTCATTTCTGCTTCGATTTTTATATTCTCCAGAAAATTTATTAATAAACGCAGCTTTACATTCGAAAATTTCTAAATTTTAACATTTTTGCATTTCGATAAAAATTTGAAAGTTCTGAAAATTGTGAAAAGAATTATAAGTGAGGACATATAGTCATATGAGGAATCATAACGATATAGTACTGAATAATTTTTGGTTTAATCTCTGTATAAGGTGTTTCATTTTTGTGACGACTGGTTGCTATGGGATGCGCTGTTATTTGGTTCAATCAGAATCAGTCTTATGTTGAAAATGTAAGGTAGGTCAAATAGGCTTCTGTGCAGAATGGTGAAGTGTTATCAGTGACGGGTTTTATCGAGACGTCGTAAGACAGGCTACATCGATTCTCTAGGTTGAAATCAATATCCAGAACCTACAACCTATGAGTATAATGCTGGTGCAGCTGGGCTGTACCAAAATATTTGCTGGACCATTTCACGCTTTAACTAATTTTTAAACACGGAAATTTCTTTTTACCAAATTTTTAGTTATCCAATTCCCTAATTAATGTATCGATTTCAAATTAAAATTTACTTCAGCTCCTTTACACCAATAATTTATATAAATTTGCATCAAAAGTCAACCATCGATGCACTTTATGTCTCCAACCATAAATAATTTTATACTTAAAAATGTACTTAATTTTGTCTTAAAAATACATCCACTAAAAAATAAATTTCACTGACAAAAGTATAGATACATACATATTTTTATCCATGTATATTTTTAAAAAATTTGGAAGAACTTCTAAGAGTTTCATTGAACATATTTTTACGAGAAATGTATTTTCAAATCCGTGGAAACTTCAAACAACCAACAATTTGATCAGCAAGTTCTCGACTCGAGAACTTCGATAAAAATAAAGTTTTCTTCAAATGAATATCTATTTTATTTCCGATTACTGTATCTAGTTTTTTCACTTAAAGTTTATTTCCCAAAGTGTTCTCCATTCTCGCGGTAGCGAGTCTCGATTGAGTGGTTCTTTGTAGGACACCCCTTGAAAGTTCCACGCTATTGATTATGACTGGAATTCGATAGCCATTCTACGACTTTTTGAATCTCTACCACGTGGACCCAATTATTTTTCTCCGCTTCAATAATAAGATTCTTCAAATTCGCATCAATCATTCTCTTTTTTATTTCAACATGGAGGACTTATATTTTTGATATATTGATAAACTTCTTTTTTCGTTCTTTATATTGGTTAATTCAGATTTGGAAATTTGAGAATTCTATAATATAGAAATTTGGAAGTTTGTGGATTATGATTGGATAATTAAAAAATTTCTAATATGAAATGTACAGGGAGTCTCATAATTAGTATAGGTCCTTGAAGTGGGGGGTAGCTGACGTGATTCTGAATAAAATTTCCCTTTACAAAAATGCGGTGTGAAGCTTCCTTTTTGAATTATTAAGGAAAAACACGGACCAATCAGAGCGCGAGGATTACGCGCGCAGACGCGAACGCGACTGCTTTGAACCTAGCAGCTGTGTGCACATGCGCGAGAGCTACAGCTTCGAGCCTAGTAGCCGTGTGCGCTTGCGCGAGAGCGACAGTTCGAGCCTGGCGGCTGAACGCGCGCAATCCTCATGTTCTAATTGGTCCGTGTTTTTCTTTAATAATTCAAAAACTATACATATAACCCTCACCCATATAATACAGAACTCCTTCTTTCCTAAATCTTATTATATGTATAGTATTTTAATTTACAGTTGAAAATGACAAGGTATATATTTTTTTAGGTATGGGGAGTGTCGTGGGCAGTAACGTAAACGTAAGCAACGGAACGACGAGGAGGATGGACTCGACGACGTTCCTGCCAGAAGCGACGCCGACCCTCAGCGAACGAGAACAACTCAAAATTGAATTTTACAAAACCTACGATGTTATGACCGGAGTCAGAATTGCAGCGACTCTCGGTGGTTTTTTCGGTCTTATGATTCTTCTGCTTGTCTATAAAAGCAGGCAAGTTTCTAGAAGGCGGTTATGCACAATACATTATTAACAAATTAACCAAACTGTATCATAAATAAAATAGAACATTTTATTTACATTTCTATGTGAATTCCAATATATTGAAAATTATTAATATTCCAATATGTTGAAAAGGAGTTATTAATATTTCAATATATTGAGAATTATTAATATTGCAATTGTTAAAAGAATGCCAATATCTTTGATAAAACTAATGCACTTGTTGGTAAATAACAACATCATGTTATATAGATAACAAACATGAAAGAAACTGCTGAATGTACATAAAAAGAGTATAAATAAAGGAAAAGGGTAAAACGAGGGTATATGTGGTATAGGTGTAAATCGAGCAAGCAGTTGGAAGATCCAAGACTGACCGCAGCAGCGGCCGCAGCGGTAGCTGAAGCAGAAGCTGAGGAAAGAGCTCTCGCAGCCGCCCTCGAAGCCATTACTAGATTACCACCTAGACCAGACAGGGGTCCCAGAAGGTCTCTTTGTGTTGAGGTCAGTCTCTTTGTGAAAAAGATAAAACCAGTTTATCCTTTTTTGCACTCCATTGATTATTATTTTGTACATCCAATTTACCAATGGAACAAAGTTATTGTTAAGAGGATTCCATTTTGTTTGTTCAAGCAGACCCTTCTATGAAATTGTACTAAATATTCTAAAATGAAAAACGTTAGATTTATTTCTATACTTTTACACTTTTCATACCAAAAATAAATAAAAATTGAAGTTTGTAAACTTGTAAAGTTTCAAATTTTCACTTTAAGGAATTTGGAATACCCTATATATAAAATATAGCATAAAATGTATAATTAAAGTTAAATTGGTACCCAAGTTACACAAATTAGAGTAAGCAGCTGGAACCACCTCGATAATTCTGCAAATATTGATTTTAGCAAGTTGGTTCCAGACAGATATTACATTATATACGTACACCTGCAGTTTAGAGATTCTAAAACTTTGAAATTATCTGGAATGTCAACTAATTTCGTGCACATTTTTATTGAAGGTGACTCAATCTCATTCTCCAAGAATCGGCCCGCGTTTCGCATCAGTCGGAGGTGGTTACGAGGCTCTATTAACAGCGCCAACGAAGCAACCAAATTTGGCACCTCCGGAAGAACAGAGAAGATGCAGTTCCGTGACTTGTAGCAGTACTGGAAGTAGTTATCTCGAGAGGAGAGGGTCTGCGATGCCCGTACCATGTCTGCCGCTTCATCCTGCGTTTTCGACGAAACACTCTGCCCACGACGAACCCTGGGACCTTTATTATCCAATTGATATTCAAGTAAGAAGCTTACCTATCACATTTGTGAAATGTAAACAATATAGTATACAAGTAAATAACATCATCAAGTCCTAAGGAAATCTCAGACTATCAATGTTTATTGTCAATATTTCAATGTTCTCTACATTCATTGATAATACAAAAATGTTGAGAACTCTGACAATATACAATATATTAATTGTCTGAAGTTTCAGTAGTATTGTTAGATGATTATATTATCAATTAATCTATATTGTAACTCTTTGATAGGTAATCCAGCCAACCCCTGAGCTTTCTCCATGCACAAGTGAAGCAGGTCTTTATGCAAATGAATTGATGATCACAGGAACTGCTGGTAAAAGAGCACCATTGGCTTCCATGGGCAGCGTAGATCCTCCTGAACCAGATTCAAGGTGATTAATAATAAACACAATAAATTAGTTCAGCCTTTGTCTGAACCCAATGGAAACACAAGGGTTAATAGATCCTCTAAATAGTCTAATTAATAATTTATAATATTTACATAATTCATGTGTAAATTTACAGCTTTGATCATTCAAAATCACTGGGTTCTGACTCAGTCTTCCTGAGAACCGATGAGCAGGAAGAGTGTCTAGATACAGAGGATGAGGTGTCTGGTTTCTCAACCGATTCTGAAACACCTGGTCCCAGTTGTCGACGATTTCTTCGTGTACCTTCCAAGAAAAAGAAGATTGTTGAGAAATGGGATGGTTGTGCTGGATGTGTTCCTAGACGACG
The DNA here is from genome assembly GCF_050947335.1 of Megachile rotundata. Lineage (NCBI taxonomy): Eukaryota > Metazoa > Arthropoda > Insecta > Hymenoptera > Megachilidae > Megachile > Megachile rotundata. The sequence continues at coordinate 11,227,826 of NC_134992.1, read as the reverse complement.
GCCTGGAGGAAAACCATGCCAAACTTGCCACAGCATCAGCGCAGCTGTTGAAACTTCAGGGTACAGCATTTTATAAAGTTTTCCTAATTGACATGTAATACAAAGGGACAGAGAAATTATCTGTGGCAGAAATGTTAGTGTACTTGGAGTCTAATAATAAACCTTAAAGCTTTGAACTCATCTTTTAAGTTCAGTGTTACAATCTTTCTTTGAAAGGCAAATCAATGATACTGATCTTCATAATATATACTTCATTTGTTCAATCTTCTTCTAAATTTGATTTCATAGACAATTTCCTACATTTATTATTAGTTTAATTATGTCAAAGAAATGGCACCGACATCGTTAATATCCTATAAAGTTAATACAGCCTTAAAGTTTATATTATGTTTCAACATCCACTTTATTGCCAAATTACATTCACATTTTATGATTATAAAAGCAATTGATGTTAATAGAAATTTATTGGTCTATTAACAGATCTCAGGCAGCATCTACGAGCTCTAGCAGCCAGAGTAGCCTCGGTTCTCCACCGTGTTCACCGGCCATCGAGCTCAGACATAGACCACCACCAGCGCCATTACCGTCGAATCCACCTGTCTGGTCGCAAGAAACATTGTTTTAATCCTTTGAAGACTTATTGGGAAAAGGATGTCATGAATAGCTGGCAATCGCACAAAAGTATCTCCTCTAAGGAAAAGGAACGAAGATTGACTTTTATAATGGTCCATGATATCGGTTTAACTAGAAAAGAAACAATAAATAAAGAATGGAGAAGTAAAGATGGAAGGAAAAATGAAAGATATGGGAATAAAAGAAAGGGAAGAGAAAAAATGGAAAACCCTACAGAATGTAAAAGAAAAAGAGAACCTTGAAAACAAAAAGATTGTTAAGCAATTTAAAAAATGGAAATGCGGGAGAATAATTGCAAAACTGTAATTAAATATAAAAAGTAATTGAAGAAATAATAAATACCGAAAATTTTATGAACAAATAAGTAGGTGAAGAGAAGTTCATGAAAAATTAGCCCCAACTTTTTGTTCTTTTTGTTTAAAGGAAAATAACATCGAGCAGGAAATAATAGTATCGTGTGTCAAGTTTCTAAAAGAGAACTGACAAGAACGAATGAAAGATAGTTAACCATAAAAGTGGAATAACCAAAGGAAATGCCAAAACATTTGTATAGTAGCTTTTAAGATACGAGCAAACAAAGAGAGAAACAGAAACTAACAGACTAATTAATCGTTAAACGAACTGTTGTAAAAAAAGAAGAAAACGGTAGCGTGCCATAGATATATATTGTAAATAACAAATAAAATGGTAAAAGGAAAGAACTCGGTTCCTTTTTTTCGTACTCGAAAAAGAGTGAAAACGCGTCACGTTTATATCGCGTTAGACAGGAAAAAAAATCAAAACTTTTAAAAAAGATGTTGATCTAGTTGTGCGTGTATAAATAAAAAAACAAAAAACAAAGAAATGAAAAATACTTCTCGTTATTCGTTTTTTTGTTTTAAATATTGCATATGTATATATATATATGTACGTATAATACGCGCGATTAAAGATAAAAAACTAGATTAATCAAGTGAGGAACTTGAAGGAACAAAAATCTATGAAATTCGTCAATTTATTTTTTCCAAGTTAAAACGAATGGTTTTAGATCGAAGTAGTTGACGAATAATTTCAATAAAACAAGGAGTTTAATAACATATTTCGTTAGAATAATTTTTATATCAAGTTAAAATAAATTAAACCAAGATTATTTATATAGAACAGACATCACATAGTATTCAAAGTTTCGTTTCAGTTTTATGTTTTTTTTCATGTTTAATTACTTAATGACGCTTTGATGACTGCCAATTGAAAAGCAGAAATCCTCTATGTATGTGACTCGTGGTACATGTGTGTTGTGCACGCCTGCGTGCATATGTTGCGTGTGTGTATATGAGCGTACCTTTACGCACACGTGTATAGAAAACTAGAAAATCAAAGCCAAATATTAATAGTGTTGTCAATTTTTCCAATAATCGGGACACGTTTATAATCTCGTACTTCTCAGTTCTACATGTTTTACTTCAATTGTTGCATATTCTTAACTAATGTAGTATATTCTTTATTGATCAGAGTCTTCTTTTTATTGTTACTCTAAACTGATATAGTTACAATATTAATTTATTTATGTTGTTTGTTAATTGTTAAATGTGCGAACTAAGACGAAATTGTTATAAACGTGAATCCGATTAAACGTTTAATAATCACGTTACAACGCGAAACTTCTGTCGGTGCCTTTCCGCCGGATCTTCTTCCATCATTATGGTTTTAGATAGTATCATCTCATCAAGGAAAATCATAAATAAATCAAATGCTATGTCTGTATAGCGACAGAGAGTGGACAAAATAATGGAAACACTAAACATCTAGCATGTTACTTTTAAATGTTTTCTTCTGTCAAATATTTTATTTAATCCTCATCGAATTTTCTTAGCAATTGTTTGTTCAATGTATATGCTAATTTCATATTTTCGTTATAGTTTCATTTTTAACTTAAACTAACAGAATATAACAAAAAAGATTAGTGAATTGTTAAACATGTATTTACTTGTAACAAGTGTTTCCATTATGTTGCTCAATTACTGTATATTAATGACAATCATAATCAAAAGTTGTGATTATCCTTGTCACCGTAATTATAACACGAATGAAAAAAGCAAAACGGCGAAAAAACGTGTAACGACTAGTAAAAAAATAACTGAGAGAATTATACCTATAACGATAGGGTGAGAAACTACAAACTCAAAGCAATCGAAACTGTAAATTAGAGTAAAACGAACGAAAGAAAAATACTATGAAACGATAAGAGAAAAGGAATAGGTGATTATGATTATGATGACGGTCATGATCACGAAAAATGAAGCTCCACCATTCTTTCGTAATGTTTTGAACAAATCTTTCCTGATGTACGAACAATAAAACTTTCACTATTTCCTACTATTATTCTCTTTTATCGTGCCTTCCCTTAGGTTTTTTTCTAACCTAACACGTATGACATGTATTACAGTACATTTTATGTTACTATACAGATGATTAATTGTTAACTTGTTTACTTCTTATAAGAATAGTTATTCAAAAATTTCTTGCCTTTATTTATGGTGTTATTGATTGATTGCTAAATAAGTTAAACATCTGATTAGTTCGATTTTTGCATGAAATGCACGCAATGGTAATCAACAATTCTTATCGGCTAAATGCGATAACCCGTAGTCGTGATAACACTGAAACTTTTGTTTAAATTAAAGTCAAATCAAATCAGTCTTTCGGTAACTTTGTTGACGAACATATCGAAGTAAACGACACAGCAGAAAACAAGTTAAACAAATTCAAAATATCCCGATTGCATTTTGACGAAATATTTTTTGTGATGTATTACATAGTACGTAGAAATTTAAGTAAAGATTAACAATGGATTTTGCAAAATTTTTAACGAGCGTCACAAATAGACGTAGGTCAGGCATGCTTCGTCAATTGGGTAAGAATCAACGTGTAACCTTATGAATTTTTTATTAACATCGTAATCTTTAATATTCAAAATTGCAAGTTATACAATTGTGTAACGTAAGAAATAAAAATATCTAAGAAAATTTAATAATAACTTTTCATACATTGTAGCCAAAAAGTTTCTGGAAACTGAGAATGGAATATCTCTGTCTAACGGAATGCCAAATACTGCGACGTTTCCTTTTGAAGAAATTGCAGTGACATATAAAGACGGCACCAAAGTCAGATTAGTAGGCGATGAGTTATCCTGGTCGCTTCAGTATGGTCCCTCCCAAGGGTAATCTTTAATAAAGAACTCAAAAATATTCCATTAAAGCTATTTGTAAACGATACGTAATACAAGTTTACTTTTTTTTATTTGTGCGATACTTTTATCTTTGCAGTTGTTTAATTACTTATTACAGTGTTATCGAAGTTCGATAAATCTGAATTTTTTTATTTGTTGTATTAAGATACCTACCGTTGCTGACAAAAATGCGAGAGTTCCAAGAATATTGGCATAAACCGATACAAAATAACTGGGACGTACTTTTCACGTCAGGATCCATGGAAGGATGTAGTAAGGTTTTCGAAATGACGTTGGAAGTTGGAGATCCTGTTATGGTTCAAGTGCCAACTTACGATGGAATTCTTAATGCGGTGAATTTTCATATTTAATTTTTTTTTAAAAACAGTATGATTTCAAATTGAATGTCCCGCCCGATCAAATTTCGCGGCAAATAAAAACAGTTGGACGGCGTCATCTAGCGGTGCACGTTACTAACTAAAAATAATGTAACAGGATAACAGAAAAGTCAAGGAGGTATTCACAGGACCTCTATTTTGGCTCCTAGGAATATTTTAACATCCTCACATAATACCTCTTCGCATTATGCTATCCTGGTATGAGGAGAATAGTTGTGAACTCCGACTGTTAGATGGTGCTATTAAAATTTTTTGTAATTCCGCGTAATTCAACAAAATGCGAAATTTTATCATATGCTTATTAAATTCTGACTAAACCAAATTTTCTAAATTTCTTTTTCTTTCAGCTTCGACCATTTATGCCGGAATTTATTGGAATAACCCAAGATGAGAACGGAATACTACCAGCACATATAATGCAAATTTGCAAAGAAAGATCTCTGAGTGGAAAAAAAATGCCGAAGGTAAATCGTAGTATTTAATAGCACGTGCACATCAGAATTAATTTAGCGCCATATTTTTGTAGGTTTTGTACGTGAATCCAACAGGAGCAAATCCGACTGGAACAGTTCTGACTGAATCCCGAAAGAAACAGATTGTCGAATTAGCTCAAACGTATAACTTTTTGATCCTCGAAGATGATCCTTACTATTTCCTTCATTTTCTTGATAAGTCACCTCCATCATTTTTTGAGCTGGATAATTGTGGACGTGTAATACGTTTAGACTCTTTTAGTAAAATTCTCAGTGCCGGTTTGCGATTAGGTGTTGTTACAGCACATAAAGAATTCATTAAAAAATTAACCATGCATATGGAAACAACTAGTATACATCCCTCGTCTCTATCACAGGTTTTTGAATAACTTTCTGATTCAACTAACGTTCTATCTTTTCTTGCTCCTTTATTATTTTATTAATTATTTACAGATGCTGTTGTATAAATTGTTAGACTCATGGGGCATGCAAAAGCTACAGCTTCATTTGAACGATATTCAAAAATTTTATCATGAAAGACGCGATATTATGTTAAATTTAATTGAGAAACATCTAACAGGTATTTTGTTTAATGAATGAAGATATAAAAATGAAATATGTTCTATAATTAATTTTATAACTTTATAGGGTTAGTTGAATGGTACGTTCCAAATGCTGGAATGTTTTGTTGGGTAAAAGTTAATGGACTTGAAAATGTGTCGGATTTGGCGATGAAGAAATGTATTAACGAAGGAATATTTCTTGTTCCTGGTCACGCATGTAATTATGATACCTTGAAACCAGATCAACATCTCAGACTTTGTTACAGTTTCGCGACCCCCGAACAAATCGACAAGGTTAATTCCTTTTATTCTCTATTTTATTTTTTTATTGATTTCAAATTTAATACTCAAAATAAATATATATAATTTGTATTTCTTTCTGGTATTTCTAGGCGCTGTCGATTCTAGCAAAATTAATACGTGAAGAAACAGCGAAAAATAAACAGAAATAATAGGTTTGTGACGTACCTACTGTAATCAAACGCGCAATAAATAAATTTGAAGATATAAAAGATTGTAACAAAAATATTTATAGCTTGTAAAAATATATTTTAAAAATTAATGTTATTTACGTTTCTACATAAATTATAATAAAGATAATATTTTACCTATAATAGCTACGCGTATTTATAATATTTATGTTTTCATACGCATTCATTGACCGTCGCGCGCGATATTTTAAAAACCTTGTCAATTCGAGATATGAAAGCTTTAAAATTCCCCAAATTGCGTTTTTTAACGAAATAAATTATATAATTATATAATTAAATTATATAATTAAAAATTAAAATATTAGATTTTATATAACTGATAGACACGATACATTTATTGATAAAGGCAAAAGAAGTCTCATATACAACGCAAACGTCTTTCTACCGTACAAGTTGAGTTTTGAAATATACAAGTCTAATTTACAGCGTAAAATCTACAATGTGTAACAGAGACTGGCATAAAAGTGTTATACAAGTGAAAGTTACACAAACTGTTATAAATATTCTAACAATGTGGAAGTGAAAATTAATTTTACTGAAAGTTTTTGTACAAACAGTCAACGAAAGAGGTTAAGTTTCGTTGTCGTTTACTGGAATAAGCAGTGTCAAATATTTCAAATTAAACACTTGAGGATAACTTGTATGAAATTATTACTTATCCACATATATATTCATTTAAATCGCTATTAATTTCAACTATTTATTTATAGAATCAGTATTAATTTATTGCAATAGTTTTTAAGAAGAAAATAGTGATCTCGTCATGGAAAGCACGAGCGATGTTCAAGAAAGTGAAAATGATAAAGTGGAACCAAACGTGGTATTGGAAACGGAGCAAGTTGAGGAAAGTGAAATTGAAACATTGAAAGGAGATTCTGTAGGTGATACTCTTTACAGTAGCAAATGGATAATAAATATCTTGCTTTCGATATCAAATGTAAGTTAATGGGCTAGTAACAGTTGTAGATCCATATAAAAAATTGTATCAATCAAGATAGATTAATTATTTTAAAGGTTTTTGAAGATGGCTGGAATACAAAATTAGAAAATGACTTGTGTACTTTATGGGATATGAGCACAGAGAGGGACATCGTTGAATTTCTGGTGGATAATGACTTTTTTAAAGTAGCTGAGTACACTTTAAATTCTTCTGAAGAACCAAGACTAACGGTACAACATGCTTTAAAATTCTTATTACAAGAAAAATAATATTTAATAAACATAATGTCTTTGTACAATTTATAGGAAATAATTTTGGGAATACTTGGAAACATGACTTGTGAACCAGTAGTGCTTGAATTACTAGGGGCACATGAGGAACTTCTTGAAACTATTCTTCGTCATCTTTCTTCTGAAGACAGTGCCACATTAGTACAAATTCTTCGACTTTTGCGTTCTGCACTTTGGAATATTCAGAATAATCCTGAATCAAAGTGGAGAGTTAATTTGAGAAATTCAACTTTTTTAAGAGAAGTAGTTCCTTTCATCTTAAAAAGTTCCACAAATGGTAATTATTCTTTGTAATTGTATACATTTTTATAATTAAATAAACTTAATTGATAATTAATTATGTTATAGAGGAACTTTTAATAGCAACAACAAGTTTTCTGCGTTCTTCAGCAGAAATTGACCTTCCTACTGGTAAAACATTATTGGATGAATTGTTTGATTCATCTAGTTTTTTACCAGGTATGGAACTTTTGTCCTTTCATAAGTTTATTATTTGATTCTTATATATAAAATAAAACAACTGTTTTAATTTGGTTTTACTAAAATTTTGTAAAATGTGCAGGAATGTTAGAATCTTTTGAAGAAGTTCTTCCTCAAGATGAGGGACAGTATTCAGCTTCAACCTTAAAATATCTTGAAGATTGGTTAGAATTGTTCTCTAATCTTCGGAAAGGGCATCAAATTCACCAAACAATTTTACAAGAAGACAATCTTACTAGGATAGTAGAGATTCCACGAAGGATTTTAACGAGTTTCATTGATCCATGGAATCTTTATCCCCTAGACGAAACTAAGGCTTCCTGCATTCATAGGTGCGCGGAAATGATTCTTGATTTTCGATGGAAAGGATTTTTAACAGCAGATGCTACCAATGATATAGATAGTACAGTTTTAAAAATTATATTCAACATCAACACAGGTAAATCTTTTTAATGCAAAAATTAAAATACATAAATGTAATTTCAATTTTATTTCTTCTTGCATTATATACAATTTTTTGGACTCTTTCAGCAATAAAAGATGAAGAAGACTCTGAAGAAATAATGGATGAGTTATCAAAATATCTGGAAGGATATTGGATCGAAATATCAAAAATTTCTACAATCGATGAGATTATAAAAATTTTGAAAACAAATGAAAAAACTGTTAATGATCATGTAATAAATTTATTAAAATCTAAAATCCCAGCGGAAAAAATGATCGGTGTATTAGCTGGTTTATCGAACGAGTAGACAATATTTTAAATGAAATAAAAAGAGAATTGTAAAATCAATTAAATAAATGAATTTTTCGCATAGCCTGTGATAAAAAGAAGAGCAAATTTTAAGTCTTGTTTAAAATACGTTTCTTGATACTGTACAAATCTTAAAGTATTTTACAAAATTTGCTACATTTTATACAAGTTATACATTTATGTTTATTTCGCATATCTTTAAATTCTCTTTTTAATTAGAAAATTTAATATTTCCTTACAGGTTTATAAATAAGAGTACGCACTGTTCTACAATTTTATTGCAATAAAAATTTGAGTATTTCAAGTAGTACATTAACAATATACAGTTTATAGGTACAATTGGAAGAACAGTTCTTCCTTTCTCTATTTTTTCTCCTCTTTCGTTTTAGTATTTCTATACTTAATTATTATTTTGTTGCACATATAGTCTTTATTTTATTGTGCTTATAATTTACACGTATCTTCTTTATCCTCTTGCTTTCTTCTTCAAGGAAACAAACTCATGTTTGTTTCTCTTTTTTATTCGGTTATGTCTTCTTATCATTTGTTACATACGCATTTGATGATATCGTCTTAATTCTTTCTCCTGCTGAACATCCTGTTTACTTCATTTATACGTTAATTTCTTCTTTTGTTAGTTTCCACTTTTAATCCCATTCTCCAATATACATTGCTCTAGGTGCAGGAGGAGGAATTACGCCTCTCGTCGGTACGGGAAATCTTCCATATATGTGATTATATGGTGATTCGTTTCTGCTATCGGAGTCTATAACAAAAAGAAATTTCGTTTCATTTAAATAATAACATGCTACAAATTATCAATACCTTATCATTATATCACAGGTTAAAACCTATTCTTTAACAATCCCTGCTCAAAATAATTAATGATATATATACAACATTAGCTTAAATTTTTATTAGAATGTAGTACCAAGTCCACTTTCAAAACTTCGTGCATGATACATAATAGGAGGTCGGTTTCCAGGTAAATGGCCATAAATTTGAGAGGATTGGCTACTTGCATATCCGCTGGCAGCGTATCCAGGTGCTTGAGGCGGTCTAACGTATCCTCTTGGCGGCACTTTGCTGTTTTTCGCCATTTTCACAAAGTTAGGAACACGAGCTCTTAATCCGCAATAATACGGATCATCTATGAAAGAAGAGTAAATTAAAGGAAATACTTTCTTGTATTATCCACTGTTTATATCAAAGTAATACCGTATTTCTTCTTATCGTCATTCCTTCTTTTATCTTCGTTTGTTATAACAGGTTTCCTAGCATAATCGTCCTCTATGTCGTCGTAATCGGGCTGCAGTCAAATAGTTCATATTATACTTTAACCAATCTGATATGATTTAAAGGACAAATGTAATTAAATGATATAAATTACTTTAGGTATATCATGTCCATAGAGATTCTCTCTTGGTGGCAGTTTCGGTGGTCTCTCGGCTCTTCTTGGTCTACAACTAGTCGACTGAGCGTAAATCTGTTCTCTGGCTTCTCGATCCTGAGGAAATTGTTCAGACACTCCAATCGAAGACGAAACTCCAGCTACACTATACGGATCTTCGTCAGGAATCGGTATCCTAGGGCGATTCTTAATATCCACCGGCCTTTGTAACGCTAAAACTAGTTCATTTATGACTTATAGACAAACGTGTACTCATAGAATATTAAACATTATACGCGCAACATATGGTATTATTGACAGATGAAATTTTTTCCGATTCAATGAACTGTAAATGCGTTGATGATTATTTTTAAGTTCACACCTGGTGGTAACTTGGACTTTAACATATCCAAACCAACAACATTTACAATGAGAACCCAAACAGGACATTGCAAAAGATCTGGTTCAGTTCGGACGAATACGATAGCGCTCAAACATTGCATTTCCAGCCTTCTTCTGTCAGGATATGCTCTTCGCGTTTCTCGTGACAGGTTCGTTTGAAATTTATTCATATCAAATACCTGATGTAAAGAACAAAGAAATAAATTGTAACGAAAGGGAATGTTTGCAAATTGTTACGAAAAGAGAAGAAAATAAAATCGTGCAAATTAAAATGAAGTAAGTCACGAAACACTTACTTTCCCCGGTTTCTCGTGTTCTAACGCTCCTTGAGAATTCCGTGCAATTTCTGCTCCAATTGCGTTGTCTTCCTGACTGGTCGGTTTAATGTAAACGTTATTTTTACACAACCTCTTTATTAAGATATTTCCCTGTTCGTCCATTTTGATCTTTACACCTTGATTTATGTGCTTTTTGGCTTCCTCCGTTTTCGTGTCCCTCATCGGATTTTCGAAACCACATAACCCTATCCTATATTTTGTCAAGAATAATAAACAATTCATACCGTTTTAACCATCCTTGATTTATTATATAATTTCAATAATTGAAAATTAAAAGATGTTTTTTTTTTTTCGTTTTACCTAAAGCCATCGAAACCATCATTGGATCCGTTAATTGTGAGAACAGGCGCTCTTGCATATGCTTTTGCTACCCTTCGGTTTCTTTCGAAAACGATTACCTTGGCCCAAATTTCATCGTCTATTTGATTCCATTTGTCTAATACCTCTTGAATGTGGTCCTAAAATAAAAGCAAAAAACTTTAGTATATCACTACAAATATTTTTGTATCATTCCAATATTATTAACATAAACTATACAGTGTGTGGCAATATATCGCGAGGCTATATAACGCGAGGTTATACAACTCGTGGCGATATAATCTATATCACTGCAAATATTTTTGTATTATTCCAATCTTGCTGAAATAAACTATATATTGTGCGGCAATATATCGTGAGGCTATATAACACGAGGTTATTCAACCCATGGTGATATAATGTGAGGTTACAAAATGAAAGATGATATAATGCGGTAGAACGGTTGTTTAATGATTAGTAATATCTTAAGATGAAAGGCAAAAAATTCTATTAACTATGCAAGAGAAAATCGAAGATTCCTGTAAACCGCATGACTAATGTGATTTTCACGAATTCTTCCTAAAATTGGAGATACCAATGATTAATACATTCTTGAATTTTAGTTTTTAATTAATTCGTACGTTAATTCGTACCTTGTAGAGTTTATCGAGATTGTACCATACATCCTCCTCGTCCTGATCTTCGTATTGAGATTCGACGAGATTGTCCCTCGATCGAGACAGGATCTTCCGTCTCGATACCATGGTTCACCGAAAGACTGTTCAACAAATAACCAATAATTATCATAAAATAATAGTATTTCTTAATTTGACCATAATGTTCATTCATAATTTCGCGCCGTAAGAATTCATTTTACATAAAAATGTAAAATTATCCATTCCATAAAAACACTTCGTTCTAATAAAGTAGTATCGATGACTGAGTAAAATTGTAATAAAAGACTGATACATTCATACAGTCAAAAGTTGTTGCCATTACGTAACGATTACTATCTAGCAATAATTCAATTTTTAAGGTAATAGTCGACACTTTCACTGTGCTAAGTTTCTGCAATACCACGTAGCCCGATGACCAAGCAATCTTGTATCCGATTTGAAATTAAACGCAATAGCAAACGAAAACCGGTAACCTGAACTTCGACGACTATCTAACGATCAGTTGATTTCAAATTAGCGTTAAAAATTATTTACATAATTCAAGAATTATTTAATATCGTTAAAATTAATTTACAGTACTACACAAAGTACTTTAGAGCTGGATATTAAATAAATTAATCTCAGGAAATTAAATACCACAGAAATATTCCATTAGTGGATTTACCATGGATATTCTTCCAAGTACCAAATTCTCAAGATTCCAAAATCTTGCTTCAGAACTAAATTGCAAGTAATTTGCAAAAATAAATGAACGAAAATATTGAAAAGTTTATAAACGTATTATTGGCGAATATTCTGGCAAGTTGTATTCGTCAAAGTTCGAGGAAACAGAACTTAAACCGTGATTATAATTAGCCAGACAGTCGAAGTCTTTCACCTTCGAGGAACAGTACGCGAGGAACGGGAAAAGGTGGCCCAAGAGTGGTGGCCACGTTCTTAAAAATTTTCTAAACGTACTGCAACCGGTGAAGGGGGCAGTTGGTACGGGTCTGGCAGCACTCAGCCTTCGCATTCTTCGGAGAGAAGTGAAAGCCAAAGAGTTTCAGGGAAATTCTATGCGGAATCGAAACCCTTTTTCCATGGCGCCTGCCTTTGATACGTTTTTTAATTCGACTTCCTTTTTTAAAGTCACTCCACAGGATCTCTCATGCAACTGAGATAAACTTGAAAACAGACATAGAAAAAGTGATGATGCATTTCAGGAATTTCAAAATTGCATGGTCTCAACATTTTTTTACAAGTACTCTAAGAATTAAAGAAACTGGAGAAAGTACCAAAGACTAACCTAACCTAACCAAATTCAACAAGTGGTTTACATACATGTACAAGTGAAAAATATTATTTGGAATATCCATTTGGTCTAAAAAAGATTTGAGCGTCATATCGTTTATTATTCATCGGTGAAACGAAAAAGAAAAAATGAGCTAAATTGCTCCACGTACTTACTAGGCACGCTATTTTCGTACGGAACATTCCTACGCGCCTCATAGTGAGACGCAGGATATATGGAACATGACAAATATATTTGGTAAAAGTATTTATAAATTCCCATTGCGTTGCATGCGAGTATACGGCTTAAGCAGCCGTATATACCGACAAACGATGCAGCCGCACCATCTTAGAACGTTACGTGTCGAGTCGAGAGAGGTTTTCAACATTTTTAGAATGTATCGGTTGCCAGTGTCGGTTTTTCCGCGCTGCTTCGAGCAACGAATGCTCGTGCTGTAAAGGCGTGCGTGAATCGAATAAGAATGCGTGTTCCCTTAAGTTCGTACATGTCTCACGAGTCGAGTACGCAGTCACATATACACACATATATTATATACTGGGTGTCCCAAGAATTCTGCTTCGACCGGAAACTGTTTCCTTTTTTAACAAAATGAATCATATATATAGAACCACACTTTGAATATTTACATCGAGGAATATTTGAATCTAATACCTGGCGACATTTGGATCTAGGGATATTACTCTCAGGATATTTGGTGGTTAGGAATATTTGCGTCTGGTTATACTAGCGCCTATATTGGTCCAGGGATATTAGGATCTAAAGACATTTGAACCTAGGGATATAGAAGTATACAAATGTCTATAACATTCTCACACGTGCTTCACTTTTATAGTGTAAATATGATACACCTCATTGACTTCACTCAATATATCAAAATTAAACGTTGTTAGTCCTTAGGGATTACATACTAAACCAATTCACCTGAAAATTAGTATAAATGTAGTTCATATATTAGTTTGGAACTGGCTTACCTTTGTAACTTGTTACTTGTTAATTCATGATTATATTAATAAATTATGAGTACCGTTTTGTTAAGTATAAAGGGAATTCCATCTAACTCCACCATGCTTAATTATTATAGTTAGTTGCAAGGAAGGTAGGCTGTGAGGTGAAGGTCATGTCAGGGTCATAGTTTCCAAGTTTTCAGAGTGACCTTATTTTCTTCTGAATGGAACTTCATTATTTATATGTCGATTTCTTTTAAACATTCTGCATAGAAATGTTGATGATGAAACATAATTATAATATTAAGAATATTAATAGCTCTTTGTTTACGACAATTGTAAGTGAAGGGTTAATACCATATATTATTGGGACACCCTGTATATACCTCTGGCGACATCGCTTATTAACGCGTCGAAATCTCCCTTCTCGACCAACGTCCACTCTATGAAACGTCTATCTAAATAAAGATTATGTAAATACATGTTTTAATATTTTTGATATTATGTTTTTGGCAATATAATTATTTGAAAACTATTTATATTGTATTTAAAGTTTAGTAGTACTTCAAATATTTTGTAATTAAAACACTAAATATAATTATGAATTGTAAAAAATATAATTAACCTTCAGAAATAAAAATTAACCTTAAAGAATTTTAAGTTACTTTATACATTTTGAATATATTGTGTCGACAATTCTTTTGTTTAATCAATTTTATTAAATAAGTAATAAATAATTGCATAGAAATAAATATGCATAATGCAAATAAAAATGAAATTGATTTTTAAATTTAAACTGCAGACTAATTAAGTTATTAATTTGTATTATTCATTTTATCATTTGTATTATTTGCTATTTAAATATATTCATGTTTAAATAAATAATATTTTAATTATTAAATTCGTGCAGCTATTAGAATTATTATTGTTATTAGAAATATTATTAGTATTATTATTATGAAAATAACGCTCTGATATCCGCGTATCAAAGGTATAACTTTCACTTTTGTTAATGGCTGAATGCTCTAAAACATCTGAGCAAAAAATAACACTATTCGGTTGACCGATTAAAATATGTTATACTTTTTAGAAATTTATACGTTATTGTTCTTTCATAATTTCTGAAATTTTTTTTAGTATATTAAACAATTATAAAATTTTCGGAAGTTAATATAACATTTCAAAAATGTCTGACGTCCGCGAACTTCGTTAAACTGAAAATATTATTTCATCTTAGCGAAATAGGCAACAAAAAAATTTTAAATTTCCTCAAACGAGTTTTGAAACAATAAAAACATTCACTGATGTCAATTAACTAGTTCCATATGTTTACAACTTTGTATAGTTGACAAATATTAAAAAAAATCCTTCGATATCATTTAAATTTTAATTATTATAATTTTAGCATATTAAGATTAAGTTAAAGATTACTGGAGGTTAAATGTTTTAGGATCATTGTTACAGGATTCAAGCGTACATTTAGTTTTTACAATT
Organism: Megachile rotundata; assembly: GCF_050947335.1. Lineage (NCBI taxonomy): Eukaryota > Metazoa > Arthropoda > Insecta > Hymenoptera > Megachilidae > Megachile > Megachile rotundata. Next base: position 11,212,763 of record NC_134992.1, on the reverse strand, counting down.
AACTTTGAAAAAATGAAATACCATTTGTGTAACTAGCGTTAAAGTTACCAAGACGATGGCAGATAGAGACAAATACTGATGTTTTAAGTACTACTTGTTATAAGATGAAAGGTTCCTCTTCAAATGTCATTAGAAGTATATCTTTTCGTTTGAATAATCAGCATACCTTTCTTTGACAACGAAACTTCTCCAAATGCCTTTCAATATGGTTCGCAAACGTCAAAGGCACTCGCGTCTTCTCCGTTACCCATAATTCACTTCCCGAAATTGTTAAATTCACACACGCAGTCTAATCAAGTTCACTTTAATAAAATTAACAAAGTAGATAAACAATTTTTCGAAGTGAATTACAGTACCCTTTACGAGTAAAAAATTAAAGAGATATTTCAGAGTTTTTTAATATGGCGCAGCTGTGAAAGAGCCTTGCTCACTGAACAGTGATAACTTAACCGCCATCTTGGTGAACGCATGCGCTGTCCTCAAAAGAAGTCGAGGACGAAGACCGCGCGTGCGCGGTACCGGGCCCCTTTCGGACCCCTGGTCACATTACACGGGCTTGACGTCAGAATTGGGACAGTCAAACCAATGAGTTTGAGGAATGTGCTCATGCAAACATAACACGTTTCTTCTTTCAAATTTAAGTAATCATTACTTATCATTAATTGTTATGCATTACGGTGTACGATGCGAAAGAAAATGTACAGTTAAGACATATTTATAGGTTATGCATATTTTTAAATAAATTATTGCTAACCTAACTACGACCTATCCCAATACCAATTTAATCTGTTCTCGACCCAACCTGACCTTCGTGGACCTGGCATCGACCTAACTAGACCTTAAAAATTTATACGTCAACCTAACCTAACTACGACATTACTATATATGCTAATGAACTTCCTCATGCGTGGATGTGATGAAATAAATTTTTATAACAAAGTTATAATTCTGATTATTAAATTCTATTTTTTGTATATTTTATTATTTCCATTCCTCAGTTTTCTATTGTAACAAAGTATTGAAATACATATCTGGGACAAAACTATAATATTTAAATAGCAATATATTTTTTTGATACATTAATTAATTCTTACACTAATTCTTCTCAAGCCGGTTTTTGTAAATTCGCTTTAGAAAGAAGTTGGATAAGATGAATAAAGATTTGAAATGAAATGTAATAAAAACAAATGTTATTTAAATTCTTATTTTATTAAGAAATATGAGAAAGTATTTAAGCGACGAGAGCACTGGCAGTAGAACTCTCGTATTTCCAGTTAGCTGGAAGTGTTCCTTTCGACTTGTAGTATCTAGCAAGTCTGTGAATTCTGGACTCAACAAGAATCAATCTAAATTTGCTGTCTTTGTCTTTCCTATTTCTCTCCAAATGTTTCCTGATAGCCACTGCTTTTTTGATCAAATAGTAAAGATCCTCTGGTAAGTCTGGAGCAAGACCCATGCTTTTAACAATCCTGAGAATCTTATTTCCAGTACGGAAACGGACTTGAGCCACTCCATGAGAATCTCGCAATATTACTCCTGAAAATTGTTATTAGTTTTCAATAATTATTATTAACATCAACTTTTACTATTAATTTAAGAAAGTAACTGTACACAAAAAGTATTTACCAATCTGTGATGGTGTGTGTCCCTTTTTAGCTAGCTTGTAAATTAATTCTTTACAATCCTCCGGTGTCAATTTTAGCCATGTTGGGACACTGCGTCTATATGGTAACGCTGACTGGGATATACCCTTACTACAACAAAATAAATTTCAAGTATTAAGATCTGCTTTCACTTAATTTTGAAACCTAATAATTCAGCTGGTACATAAACTGTTACAATAGTACATAGAACGTTTTGAGGTTATGTTTGAAGTGTAGAGTAAAACGTTCTACAAAAAACTAAATTATTTATTATTTCTATACGTCAAACTATAAAATCTTAATTAAAATATGTGAGAATATACACAATATAACTTAACAGATTTATTTTTTAACACTTTAAATAAACAACACGTGGCTCGCAATGATACGTTTATTTTATAACTTTCGCGAAATATATGTAAAAATTTATGTCACAGCGAAAAAAAATATAAAAAAGACATAAAGGAAAAGACTTTTAAAAAGATTTATAACAATAAATTATTGTATAATTTAATTTATTTTACCCAGGTGCGTGCATACGACCCATGTTTCCACAGTTTTCTTCCACAAAAGACAGCAGCGCTCTTTTGGCTCAATTGGCAGATAGTAAAACTACATTCGAACTAACATTCTTTCACGACTAATTGTATCCTTTGCTAAAATGTAAAATAATTTAATGCAATTTCAAATCATATTATTTTTTAAATTATACTACGAAATATGATTTGCATATACTTTAAAATATATAAAATAGAAATGTACAATTTGATAGGAAATATCGGATGCGTCTACTGATGTTTCTGATGCCAATATTGGCGTTCGCGCTACGTAATAAAGCATAATTTAATTATTTAACGAATAATAAAATATTTCTTTTAAAATTTTTCAATAACAACATTCAGGTTATATTGTATTGTATTTTATTTTTTCAATTTCTCTGGAAATTGGTTACAATTTATTCTTAATTTGTACAGTCTCTCTATATCTCTCCTTCTTGCTCACACACTTTCCCATCTATGTTTCATCCCAGTCACTCCAGTCTCCTCTGCTTTCTTTCTTTTCACTTATCTCAATTATTCTATTTCCTTACACTAACACATTACTTTAAAATATAGTATAACTTAATTGCAATAAGAATTTGTTTTTTTAAAACAAATTGTGTAATATACATAAAAAAATATATTTTTTTATAAAACTTTATTTATTAAATTATGTTTCTTATACAATAAAAAAATGTATTACATATCATTAATATGCTGAATTATATTTCTGACTCTTCCACGACTTCTATTTCATCTCTGTAAGAATTATGCAGCATCACACCTAGAAATTAATATTAATATTAATTTTTCATTATTAGAATTAGCAAATAATGTATACAGATTATCTTCACATGTTGGTGATAACCTATAATAAAAATGACGACGTGTCATAATTATTTCAAACATCACCATTATTTTTTTTACTATAGCAAACTAATATTGAGAATCAATGATAAAGCACTGAATCTGAATTAGTTTGCATAATTTTTAACATATAAAGCAATGGGTTATGCACACCAAATACATTAGTAAACCTAATGCTGAGTACATATTGTTTCAAAAATTACATACCTAAAAGAAATAAATGAAAAGCACGTGGCTTGTATTGAAATGTTTGGTTTCAAATTTTCATATAAATGAAATATATATGTATGCAGATTTATACTGTAATATTGTCAAAGATATGTATATAAAATTAAATTTCACAATATCTTAGTACATAAAACCCAATTTTTGCATACTAGTTTTAAGAAAAAGGTACATATATTAGGTATAATTTCGACTTACTATGTAATAACAGTTAGAATAACGGAACACGACCGAACCAGTCGCCGCTTCTAAGCGTACGAAGGTTAGAGACTATTGTACCGAAAGCCCTTGCGTCGACCATAGTATAAGTAAAATCAAGATGTGGAACACCAGTGGATGGTAGAAATCCCAACCTTAAAAGACCGCCATAATGTTCATTGAGCATTGAAGAAACCTTTTGTTTCTAACAGCGCCATATTCCAATTTCGTACTTGTATAGAATAGTGGGGTTTGGAATAGAATTTTATTGTTAAATGTTAAATATTAAATATTAACAGTATATTGGCACTATATATTGGTGAAGAGCATTTTGAACTTAGTCGAGATACACGAAAAAAATGCAGTCATTTGTGTTGAGGACTATAGTAAAATCACGTATGTTCTAATTTAATACATATTAACACACTAAATTAGCATTAATAAAGTTTTAAAAGTATTAATAAAAGCATTTCAATTGAGTAAAAAATGGTTTTATGTAATTAATGTAAAGTTAATTTTGACTAAGTTGTTATTTCAGATATTAATAATTCTTACAATAATTAATATAGAATTATCTAAAAACTAATTAATAATTATTTGTTGATAATATAATTATACAACGAATAATTAATCTGATGATACCAATTAAAAATCGATATTATTATCTTTTTAAGAAAAACGTACGAATATAACATATATCATAAAATCAGAAGTTAAATCTACTGCTTTTCGTGAACTTCCGGCGGATGCTTACGAAGAATTCAAGTAACCGTCTAAAAAATGTTAATGCTGTACATATAAAAAATTGTACAATAAAACATTGTAGTTGTACAAATATTTTTTAAAGTAAATTACTATTTATTTTGTGTGAGGAATTATAAAATAAATAGTTTTGTGAGCGTTTAGTTTAACAACGAGAAAATAACGCAACGTCGCGAACGGCGTCGGCAGCCAAAATGTCGGCAGTTTTTCAACGTTAAGCGTACCCTCTGTCAACATTTATAAATCTCTATTGAAATCAACATCGAATCAACCAGTAATTGAATCATTGATGATGTATGATCGATATTAGATCCCCATGATACAGTGAAAAATCGGAATCTTCAGAATTTGAAAGGTAAATTGACGTTTTCTAGGTTCTTGCTCGTATAGCTCGGACCTCGTCCCTTTCTCTCAATGTATTTTAGTTAAAAATGTAAAAAATTCGTTGTTAAGGTCCTTCCATTAATTCGAAACTGAAGTTAATATTAAAGAAATGTCGTCAACTTGTATTGGAGATTAAAATTATGAAGTTGAAAATATTTTGGAGGAAATGAAATTAGTGATGTGGTTATATACAGTGACTCACAAAGTATTTCAATGAATTTGTAGTATGTAATTGTATTCAGTTTTGGAACATTTTTAATAACTATATTGTCTGAACTGTAAGTCAGACCTACTATTTTTAATTTATTTTAAAATGCAATAAGTTTGATATACCATATAAATAACATTGTACCAACATTATGTATTATAATTACATATGTAATTTAGCTGTGTATATCGCTGATTTTTATTTTACTTCAATCTGTTATAATATTAAGTCTTGTTTCCCTTAAATTGATCTGTATTTTATCATCAGTTTGATAAATTCTTTGTTATATTTAAGAAATTTTCAAATAATTATGGTTTTCATTATTTCAGATATTGTGTACAAACAATTTAATTATATCTTTAACTACACAATAGTTGTAACGATCAACAATGTATTATGTGTATCTATTAAAACTTGTTTTCTAACAATGTAATACATGTTAGATTAAATTTATATTAGTTATTGTATGTGCAATTTTGTCTCGAAAGATGATTAAAATTTTGTCATAAAAATTTGCTATTGAGTGAGCCTTTATGTTTGTTGACAGTTGTTTGTTATTTGTTCATAATAATTTGTTCATAATAGAGTATAAATATATGACATAGATTTGAAATTCGATCTTTTATGATCCTGAGTTGTGGTCACTTACAAAATAATAATGTATTATCAACACCAAATTGGACCATAGGTGCAAAATGAATTTTTGTTTGCCTATATATTTATGTAGCTACACATATTTGTGTAGCATCGTACATAATATCATCACTAAATATAAATGCTTCAACTTATATTTGCTTTACTTTATCATTTAATGTATAATAAATTCTATCATCCATATGACGAAATAACAATAGGGTACAGAGATTAGACATTCATAATATATTTTTTGTTCATTCAAATGTGCAAGACAACTATGGTTTTATTTGATGCTGAGTATATTTTTAATTTTATTTCAACTTATTTATGTATTGTAGTAATGAACGTGATTTGGTAATGTTTACAAATTAATTTATAAGAATATTATTATAGCAGTAAGAAATTTTCAATTAGATATGTAATATTTCAATTTGAATCTATGAAATGTCATTGTTCTTAACTCTTTGTGGGCAGATATTAAGTCATGTGGATTCAGAATTGAATTATCAGTATATTGATGTAATATTACAAAAGTCTGTGAACCGCTGATTTAAAATATCAAGTTATAGTATAAATATAATTATTACTAGAATATGAATAATTGGTTTGAAATATGTTTTTAATTATGTGTAGGACATGTGACAAGACAGGTATGAGTTTACAAAGAAGTTAAAATGTCTAGTGACAACGATCAGATTCCTCTGCCTGGTAAGCGGAAGAAACTTGTCATACATGATAGTAATGATAGTGATGAATCTATAGTTCAATCTCACAGAAGGAAAAGGACCTCTGTATGTATAAATTATTTTTAATTAAGCATCATAATCATGTATTTACATTGTAAGCATTCATTTATTCTATATTTTTCAGAAAGTTATTAGTGAAGGTGAAAGTAGTGACGATGATAGTGATATTCAAGGACCTGTTCTTCGCAGACCAACTCATGTAAACCTTGTTATAATATTAAAAACTTTTTAAAGTGTGATTTTAGTTTAGAAATGGATTTTTTCATATTATTTAAAAGTTCTTCTATATAAAATTTCACTTATCATTATATGTTCATTATATAAAAAACTTTTTATTTTTCAGAGGGTTATTATAAATGACGAATCAAATTATGATACTAGCAGTTCAGAGTCTAGCAAGCAATTTGGTTAGTTGATAGATATTTATTAATTAAAGATTTGCATTAAAATGTTATGAATATTAGAAGTTTTAAATTGATTTTTTAGGGGAAAGTAGCGAAAGTTCGGAATCACAATCAGACTGTAGCAGTTCATCAGAATTAGGAAACAAGTCTCTTTACAGACGAAAGTTTCTTGGCAAACCAAAATCTAAAAAACCTCCAAAAATTGTATCTGATACAGATTCAGACAGTAGCGATGAACACCTAGAGAAATGCCCAATTTGTCTACTTCCCTTTAGAAAACAGCAGATAGGAACTCCTGCTTCCTGCGAACATTGTTTTTGTTTGGAATGTTTAATTGAATGGAGTAAAAATGTAAATACCTGCCCAGTAGATCGACAAACTTTTGCAGTAATTCATGTTAAAGATAAACTTGGTGGCCAGGTATGTGGTACAAAGTTAAATTTTAAATAATAATCATTTACGAAGTCGGTTAACTTAAGTCAATAATATTTAATAGTATCACTTTCTTAATTGTATAGATTATTAAATGTGTACCAGTGGAAGTTACTCCTCGCGAAGAAGAAAGTCTAGATGATCTTACATTTTGTGAAGTTTGTCATCAAAGCGATAGGGAAGATCGTATGCTTCTTTGTGATGGTTGTGATTGTGGTTACCATTTGGAATGTTTGAATCCTCCTTTAGATGAAGTTCCTGTTGAAGAGTGGTTTTGTCCCGAGTGTTCACAAAACAGTCAAAGCGATGCAGAAGCTGTAAGATTTGTATTATATGACGTCATCTCAGTTATTTTATTTAAATACCAAAAGAATTATATTCATATATTTTTTTTAATGTTTCATTCTAGGTGGAAATTGATGTGGATGAAATCCCAGATTTAATGGAAGAAGCTCGTACGCTTGGTGTTTCTTATGGACGATCTTATCGCAACAATTTGATCCAAGACTCTTTCCGAAGAATTATACCTCGTACTAGACATACTGAACGTGTTAGAGCTAACATTCTCAGGTATTACTCAAATTTAAGAAAAAGTAATTTAAATTCAACTTTAAATAAAAATTAGTATAATGTAACTCATAAAATAAAATTATTTACAGGAGAAACAGAGTGGATGATAATTTACAATTATCTCATCAATTAAGACTTGATCCAAACCAACCTTCTACTTCAGGTTTGGAGTCTCTTGGAGATAACAGTCAAAGTCGGTCTTCAAGTAACACCTCCAGTTCTAGAGGTCGAAATTGTTCAAATAAACATTCTCGAAAATCACAAAAATCTCGAAGAAGTAGAAGTAGTTCAAGTGACTCTAGCGATGTAAGTGTTTCTAGAAATTCGCAAAGAAGAGTTGGCGATAAAAGTGATGCTGGGAACTCTGGTACTAAAAAATCCAGAAGAAAAAGTAGTAGCAAAAGAAAAAGTAGTACGAAAAAAAGTGGAAGTAGAACTAAATCAAGAAAATCTGGAAGATCTAAGAAATCATCTAACCGGGGTACACTGTTAAGAGAAGTTAGAATTACAGAGCGTAATGAAAACGGGGAAGAAGAAGAGATTATAACATATGTGAAAGTGGCTTCAGTTGGGCCGCGAAAAAGAAAAACAAAAAGAAGAAAGGTATTTTAATGCTCCTTGACGAAGACTCTTTTTTACTTTTGATACAAAATTATAATTTTTGCGAAATAAACTGTTGTATTTATCTTATTTATATTAACCTCCTCATTAAACATCATAAAAATACGTCTTTTCTTTTTATAGAGAAGACGGTTCAGAAGACAAGCTAGAACTGTGTCCAGTGTTTTAGCTAATACCAAAAAAAGACTTGCAAGTTCTTTGGGTATTTGTAAGCCAGTTAAAGGTGTTCCCGCTTTACTGCCTAGTGTTAAAAACCGTGTAGTTTTAACGGAAAGATCCGCGTTGACTATTTCTAGATATAATGCTGGAATTTCAAGGCTTAGCTTACTTGGAGATGGTTTAAATCTGGATTACAGTCCTCCAGGGTAAATGCAGTATTATATTGCTAACAGTTAAACATAGTATGAGGTTGTAAGGAAAGTTCTGCGTAGAATTCTTTTCAAAAATATTTAATTTTATCAATAGTAAATATCAATGATAACTATATTGTAGACTAAACTTATTATTTGATAAAATGAAATATTTTTGGAATAGAAGGAAATTCTACCATTTTTTATAATATACATCTCGTTATAATTGGAGAAATACATTTATGTATATATCTGTATACTGAAGTGTTTTTGTGCTAAATTAGAATTAACTAAATTTTTCATATCTACTGTTTGTAGATCAGAGACGGAAGATTATCACACAAGTGTTGGTCCTACCATAACCGTTCAAAGACGCTCTGTGATTTCTTCCCGAAGACATCTACATCTAAAAAGTATTGCTAGTCCACAACAATCACAAATTGATCTTTTAACAAGCATAATAAGTGACCAAGAAATTTGGCATTCAAAAAATAATAATGTAACTTTAAAAGCTAATGGTCTCATTGTGAATGAAAAGAAAGAAGATGTCGACGATTTGAAGAAAGGAAAGCTAGAAGAAAAAAGCGTGATTAAAACAGAAGAAATAGTATCTACAGAAGACAGAGTTACTGGAACTGATGCTCCGTTAGAAATTTCCGGAATTAAACCAGAGCTAATTACACAGGCTCCAATGTATAACAATCCTTGTGGGGGAGGAAACAGAGGCAATTTCAGAGGTGGCTACAGGGATAATGCAAGGCATAGTCACGGTGGACAGAACTACGGTAGAGATTCTTTACCTGGAAGTGGAAGGCACAGTTATGGAGGAAGTGGAGGTAATTTTGGAAGAGATTTTGGACCACCTGCATTTTATAATCCAAATTTTGAACACTGTGGGCCTCCAATGTTCGGAGGCAATCCTCCGTTTAGAAATCGCAACCCTCAACACTTCAGAAACGAAAGGTATTAATTATAATTTCAAAAGAAAATATTGACTGCTATTTTTTTATTTGTTTTACTCAACAAATATTAATTATAATTTATCAAATTCACAGATTCCGCTTCATGCCTCCAGGAAGACCTCCATTTGCTTTCGGTGAAGGTTTTGAACATCACTCCTTTCCCGAAAGATTTGGTCGTCCTAGATCTCCTCAAGCTTCTCTCGAGCGTCCTCAAAATAATATGCCAGTAAATCTACCAGAAGACACTCCAAGAAATGACACTGCAGAACAACAGTCGCAAGATAGTGAAAATACTTCAGTCAGACAAGAGGAAGATTGTGATATTTATTGTGACATTGAAACAAAGTCAGATGGAGAACTTCAGGATCAACAAAATGGTTCCATGGCTTTGTTACCACCTCCAGAACCACCATCAGGACTCCTAGATTTTGAAGAAAATTCAAGAAGTGAAAAAGACAGTGACCAAGAATTAGTTATCGATGATAGTCAAAAAGAAGACACTCCGAAAAATGATAAGTATGATCCTTTTTCCGTGGACAGTGACAGTGACAGTGAAACGAAGAAAAACGAGGAAGAAACAGAATCAAAAAATGAAAGTCAGACATCGAAGACTGTAGCACAACCTGAAGTTCTGGATCCATCGCTTCGTTTGTCAGTTTACGACGATGAAGAAGAAGAGGATTCTCAAGCAGACTGTCCAAACTTCTCCATTTATTCTTCGCAAACAATTGACGTAGCACGACATACCGAACAACAATTATCACAGCAAATCGGACCTCTCGAACCACCACCGCTTCCGCCTTCGATTCCAGATGATGATGATGTTATTGTCGGTGATGTTCAAGCTTGCGATCTTGCTGACATTCCAGAACCGTCTGATCCATACGTTGAAGCTTTGCGGAAGGAAAGACAAACTTTGAGTAAAATCCCGCCAAAGAAAATTTCTCATGATAGCAGAGGCAAGATTACCTTCAAAATTGGTACTAAATTGAAGATCAACAATAGATTGCTAGGACTGCAAGAAGAAGAAGAAGACAAAGAGAGTGACGATGAGAAGAAAAAGGAACCTGAGGTAAGCAACAAGTCATTCTTGCAGTACATTTTAATTATAATAAATTCACTTATGTGATTTTATTTTTATAGCCAGCAAAAGAAGAAGAAACGTCTGTTGATCGTGATGAAGAAAGGAAAAAAATTGCCAAGAGTAAACTCGAGGAAGAACTTGAATCAAAAGAAGAAGAAAAGGAATTAGAAAAATCATTATCGTCTGTAAATCCGCCTCCAGTTGAAGAGGAAGATGTGATTGAACAACAAACAGAAAAAGAGTGTTTAGAAGTATCCAAAGTTGATACGCTAAAAGTTAATTTGAATGAAGTTGTTTCTGCAGAAGTAACTGAGTTATCGCCAAAAAATGTAGAGAACAAATTAAACAGTGAGTGTATACCGAAAGAAGATGTTGAAAAGTTAACACCACTTCTTGAAACATCGAAGATCAATGACAAAGAAGAAAGTTCAATGAAAATTTCGAAATCGGATGAGAAACATGAGGAAGCAAAAATTAAGGATGTAGATGATTTAGAGAGCGAAAAAGACGACAAAGAACAACGTCATGGCGGTGAAGAAGAAGAGGAGGAAGAGGAAGATGAGGAGGAAGAAGAAGAGGAAGAAGAGGAAGAGATTTCAATGGGAAGATTTCCCATTGAAAAAGACAAATCTGACAAAAAAAGTACTGTCGAAGAAGACGCTAATAAGCAAACATGGGAATCAGATGGAGCCTATACTCCGTGCAAAGATGAACTCCCTTTGAAGGAATCAAAATCTTCTTCCGAACAAATGTCACATATGGAAAGTGGTTTAGAACCAATTACGCCCACGAAAGATAAACCTGACGATTTGGATAGTTGCAGAACGCCTGTAGATTATAACGCTTTAGGTACTGAAGCTATTTCTGAGACGGATGAAGCAATTAATTTTGAAGATGAACTCACTTTATTAAGTTTGAGAAAGGAGAAGGAAATGGAGGATGGAGAAATCGTTGAAGAAAAGAGTACTAAAGAAGGCGAGAAACCTGAAAATGACAAAGAAGATGACAAGAAACGGAAAAAGAAAGAGAAGAAAGAAAAAAGTAAGGAGACAGAGAAGAATAAAGAAAATATTGCTTCAGAAAATCAAGTAGCATGGAAGAAACTTTCTAAAAGTACAAAAGAGAGATCTTATAGGGATAAAGAGAAGCGATCAAAATCAAAGGAGAAAGAGAAACCGAAGAAAAAGAAGGAAGTGGTTAAGAAGAAAGAAAAGAGGAAAGAATTACCCAGATATGATGTTAGAAAAATAGTTGCTGAAAGACCTTCGAGACCAAGAAAAGACGAATATGGAAGAGATATCAGAGAGAAATCAAGGCAAAGAAGCAGATCTAGAAGTTGTAGTTCATCCAAACGTTCTAGATCGTATTCCAAACTTCGATCCAGAAGCAGATCTAGGACTAGATTACAAAGATCATGGTCAAGGGACCGTAGATCATACTCAAAATCTCTTTCAAGAAGAAGATCGCTTTCTCGAGGAAGACGTAAGTCGCCCAAAAGACGATCAACTTCCAGAAAAAGATCTTCTTCAAGGAAACGATCGCTGTCCAGAAGAAGATCGAGGTCGGTTTCCAGAAAGAGAAGGTCATTGTCTCGAAGAAGATCTAGAAGATCTATCTCGAGGTCCAGAAGATCCCTTTCAAGGACTAGACAAAGAAGATCCGTATCGAGATCCAGGAGATCTTTATCCAGATCACGCGACAGGCGCAAGGATAAGAAGAAATATAAGTCTCGAAGTCGATCAAGGAACCGCAAGCGGTCTCGATCAAAATCACCCCGTAAATCTTCGAAATCTAAGGAGAGGAAACATTCGAAACGAAAAGCACAAAGCAGGTCGAGATCCAAAGCAGGTTCTTGCTCAAGGAATTGGGAACAAGTTGACAAAATTGTGGAACCAGACTTCGCAAGAGAAAGGGAGGAAAGAGAATCCTGGAGTGCTCAATGGACACCTTCTTGGTCAAGATCCAGATCCAAAACGCCACAGCATGTACAACAAGATGCAATTGCATCCAGGGAATGGTCTCCAATGATGGAAAATGTTGCAGTTCCGCCAAAAAATTTGACTGTAATTTTAACCAATAAAGAAGCTATTAAGAAGAAAAAGAAAGAACGTCGAAAGGATAGTAAAAAGGGGAAAGATGAAAAAAAGAGAAAGGGGAAGAGAAATAGAACTCCTCCACCATCAAAAGAAGTGTTCGCCAGTGGAGACAATATTTTGGTCAGTGTGTGTTTCAACAAGGATAATGAGAATGACCAAACGGGAGTTCCAGAATTTCCAGAAACGATTCCTTTGATTCCTCCTCTGAAACGACGTCGTAGGGAATCCTTACAGGCAGAGCCTCCAAAGCGTTCAAAGAAAGAGAAGTCAAAGGATAAGCGGTCCAAATCTCCAAAGCCTAAAAAAGACAAAAAGAAGAAATCTAAAGCAGCTGAAATAGCGGCCACGAAGAAACCAGTAGCCGTGATTGATCTGGATCAATCTCCGTTCAGAGAACAGACACCATCGCCAAGAGACGTGATAGTCCTCAGTGATGACGATGACAAACAAATTCAGCAAATCACACCAGATCAGTGTCAGCCTTCACAAAATTCTCCACCGCGAGAACAGTTTGTTTCTCAAGGTCCAAAAACACCTCCTGAACCACAAATAAAATTCTCAATAAATAAACAAACCAACAACTTACGACCATCAATGTTGAATCCCCTTTTGGATGAGGAGGAAGAAGAAGAGATGGATGAAAGGGTTGAAGAAGAATTAGAGATGAGAGCACAAGAAGAATTGGAATTAAGATTGAAAATTGGACCGAATACCCCTCCTGAACCTCCAACTTCTCCTCCAACTAGTCCAGATGCTTATGATCCATTTGATCCAACAAAATCTAGGTCACCAACACCAGATGCCAGCCAAGAAGCAAATTCCGGCGATGAAAGAAGGAGGTCCCCAAGGAAACACGACTCTGTTGATGGAAATATCCTTGAAGAGGAAAACATCCAGTCGCAGGAAAGGCAGAGCCAAGAGAAGCAGCTGGAGAAGCCTAAAATTATTTCTATGGTGACAATTAAAAGAGCTTCTCCACAACGGGATGATGCGAATGAAAATGAAAACAATAAGGATATAGCAGTTTCAACTGGGAATTTAGAGGTACAACAGAATCAACAAAATGTACAAAATCAAAATAATCCTTTCGCGGTGATGAATCCTGTACTGGCTACGGTAGCTGCAGCAGTACAAAGAAGTGGTGTATTCAATACGTCCAATTCAAACAATAGCCAACGTAACTTGTTACAGCCAAATAGAATCTCACCAAGTAATCAACAAAAGCAGCGTTCAGGGGATCGTTCTCAAGCACCTGCAGTGTTTGTGAACACTGGAAAGCAAAGAGGATCAAAATCTGGTCAGACAAAAACGAATGGACAGAATGGCAATGATGCAGGTACGGAAACAACAGACAACGTGGATATGTCTTCTCCTTATTCGCCTGGCTCAACTCTTAGCGATGGTATTTTCGATCCACCGAGTCCTACGGCTTATAATTCACCTGGAGCTGGAACCGGTGGTGGTGGAACAGGGCCTGTTAGTGGATCCCAACCTATTAAAAACAGCAGTTCGAAAACAGCAAAGCCCACTGATAAGAAAGACGCTTTCGATGCACTTTTTGGTGCTATGCCAGTTACGAAGACTACCAGTAAACCAAGCAAAACCAAAAAGTCTGAGAAGGATAAGAAGAAAAAGTCCACAAATCCAAAAGTAGGTGTCAGAATGGATGAAAATCAGCTACAAATATTGGATGATCTTCCAAGTTCTGCTGTTGAAATGCAAGTCAAGGATAAGGTTTGATTTTCATGCAAATTTATTACAATGTTTAATCAAATTTCAATTTTAAAGCTATCATGATAACATAGATTTTTGTAAGATCATTAAGTTTGAAAATTATCCAATGTTCATTTTATTTTGAGTTATTCATAATTACTTATTGTTATGTAGTTCCTAAAGAAATTAAATCGCCAAGAACGAGTGGTGGAAGAAGTAAAGTTGGTCTTGAAGCCTCATTATACAAAAAAACATGTTACAAAGGAAGAATACAAGGATATTATGCGTAAAGCAGTACCCAAGGTATATTAATGATAGTTATTGCCTGACTACATTATAGATATAACAGTTATAAACTTTTTACATATTATTGCAGAATATATCAAATTTATTAGAGTACTTTTCATATTAAATGTGACCTGCTTATTTTTGATAAATGTTATTTATGTTTATTTTTGTATTAGATATGTCACAATAAGACAGGAGAAATCAATCCGAAGAAAATCGCCCATTTAATTGAAGCTTACGTTAGAAAATGCAGAAATAGTAAGAAAAAAACTACTGAGAGTTCCTCTACGAAGGCCTCTAAACCCACGTAAGTGTTACCAAATTTTTATTTATTTTTTATTTTTATATCAACTTCATATTAAATATATGTTAGTATTATTACACAAATGCAAAATTAAAAGAAAGTATTTTTTTCTAATTTTTTTAATTTTATGTTAATCAAGTTCAAAAAGGAGTTACGACTAAAATAAATGTAACTTTATTTGTTATAGAAAAATTTTGTGGAGTTGATCACGAGTCAGCTAGGTGTCTGTTCAATTCCCTTCAATTTTGTAGTTCAGACGATCGTCGTGCTCGATAAGCGGTGAGTGAGCTTCGAGACAGCTAGTCTCCACTTCGATGATGCGATGTATCTTATATTCTCTGTAAATACGTAATTAATTCATTGATTGGTCGATTGATTGATTGGTCGATTGGTTGCTTGCTTGCTTGATTGATTGATTGATTGGTTGATCGATTAACTTCTAAGAATACCATTGATTATTTATATAAACGATACCCTTTGTCTCATCAGGAAGTCTAAGTGTCTCTACGGAAGATCCATTATTTACAAAACATTGTGTTCGTTCTCTCTCTTTCTGACTCTTTCTCCCCGCTCCTTTTTTCTCTCTCTTTGTCTTTTTTTTACTTTAATTTTCACAAAATTTAAATTTATTCAATTGATACTTGATTAGTATTTCATATATGTGAAATTTATCACAACCTGTGATTTTTGTTAAAGTATATGGAGTTAAATTTTATACATTTTAATGATTGATTAAAGATTAGATTATTTTTTTTTTTTTGTAAATATATCCAAACTTTAAAATAAACTAAAATAAATCATTGAATAAAATTTTGTGTACAAAAAAGACAAACATGGTAGATGACCCATGTTTCCTATGGCTTATTAACATTTTGAATTTATTTACAATTTATAATTTCGTATTTTTAAATTATTACCCATTCATTTCTTTATTTGGTTGATTCATACATTTATGGAACTTCAGAGACTAATCATTATTATTTGCAATTTACTATTTACAAATTGTCGAACACGTTAAGAAAGCATATGACTGAATTTTTTATTAAATTTTTTATGAGCAATATATTATAAAAATTCATCAAATATCAGAAATTGTATAATTAGATTTTCTAAGAAAAGATATATATAAATGTCATAAACAACAATATTTAATACTGGTATGCATTACCACTGTTCATATTAGTATGCAATTGATATTTTAACAGTTATTTATTGAAACGATAAAATGTTAGCCTTTATTTTTTAATTTTTATTAGTAAGAAAAACGCATTGATATTCATGATAGGTGTATTTATAATACATGAGGATATTACATACCGTAAATTGACACTTTGGCTTTTCCGCAGAGACTTGTCATTCTCGTATTTTTTAATGCACATGTAAAAATGCTTAAATGCCGCGTTTCAGACATATTGTAATTTCACTCTTTCTATAGAGTTGGACATTATTCGAATAAATTGCTGTTATCATTAGACTCTTCATATTATCAATACTATCGCATCTACTAGTACTGTATTATTAAAACTATTATATGTATTATTAATATATGTGTAATTATTTGAACGAATTTCTAGATCATTTTTTATTTATTTTTAAGTTCATCCATTGATCTGGTTTGAATGAATGAAATTGTGTTTGAATAAATATGGCAGTTCAATTACTTTTTAAAATGAAATTAGAAAAACTTAATTAAATCTGACATAATTTATAAATATTGAATTTAAATGTTTAATAAATATGATACAAATTAGATTACAAAATTTTGCAAGTTACATGAAAATAATGTACAATACAAAACAAGTTGCTTTAAAAGTTGTTAGCAGTAAAATGAAAATATGAATATTGTAAATTTTCTATAAATTGTCTTCAACTGATTTATCTGAAAAAATTAAAAGCAGTAATTAGTCAAATTGGTGAAGAAACATACTGAGTGCTATATAAGTGCTTTAGTCATTGAATCTTATTCGAATAAAGACTGTCCAACTCTAGGTGTTGTATAGCCATAAAATATGAATGAAAGTGAACAAGATGGAATGAATGGAAATTAATTTTAAGACATAGATTTTGTCTCGTGAAATTGTAAAGTAAAAACTTTTGAAAGAGTAGATACTACTCAGAACTGTATCAAATTTGATTGGCCAAAATTTGTCCAATCATATTCCAATCATGGCCAATTGTATTTCTCTAATATTGAACGGATAATGTTCGATTCTTTTCACGAGTAGAAAAAATAAGAATAGTTGCAGTCTTTTTTAAGTTTAAATTAATTAAAAAACATTATCTGTTAGCATTACAATACTAGCAATGTTTAATTATAATTAATAACTGCATTACATTATATTGTACTTAAGTTTGAATTTAACCTTCAATGGTTGAACAAAGCAGTTCAATGAAAATATGAGTTAAAACAAATGTGATTTTTAAATTCAATTTTAAAAAATAAGAAATAATCACTGAACTATGATACAAAAAGATCAATAAACAATTATAAAGAAATAAATTCCCATGCCCTACGACTTACTTGACTTGTCCATGATTATTATTTGGAGTGTTTCTTACTGCCATTCGCATGGCTTATTACAATATTAGAACCAAGTTGATATATGTATTACTAGGTTAGATGAATTATAATGTTTGAAGAAGAGATTAACTTTCAATTTAATCAAATATTTTTAGCAGCTAGATTTCAGTGTTATTGGGTTTATTATACCATGTATCTAGGAATATAGGGATAGAGTATACAATTGCAGGATGAAGCCATAAAACTGCCATTGGGTGCACCACCAAATTGAAAATTTAGAACTTTTGAATTTTAAAATTTGTAAATTAAAAATTTTTAAATTTGATGTTTCTAAATTGCTAAGCTTAAAAATCTAAATTTTTAAAATAGTGGTGCATGTGTAAAAAAAAGGTTTACTTGCTATTAACTTAAAAATGTGTTTTAATCGGTAGTTCATAATTTCTCGTAATTGGCGGTACAGACATGCGCAAAACAGTAACCAATTAAATGTAGGCATCAATTACTAAGATCTCCTTTTTATGTTGTTTTCACTCTTATGAATAATCCAAACTTACAGATCATCCCTATATTTCTATGCTCGTGGTTTATACACATGTAACTGATTTATTATGCATAAATGTCTATACAAACGGCTCATTTAATAGCCTACTTACAGTGATGAAATTAATAGTATGGGATAAAATGTATTATCAGTTATTCATTCAACGAGAGATCATATTCAATTCGTGTATCGTGGTTATTTTCAATTGACTCTTCACCAATTAGTGAACGCCGTCGTCATATATACAATAAACAAAATAATCATTAAATGAATAAGTAGAAAAAGTAAAGATGCAGAAAGTACACAAAATAAAAGATTACCAATATATATATGTATACATATATATATTTGTTGTCACGAAGGTCATAAAGGCGCACGCGCGTTACTCTTGGTTACGAAGTGACATGCGCAGGACGAACGAAAACACGTCGTGTGATGAGCATGATTTCCTTTTGAATGAATAACTAAATAAATAAATTAAATTTATCTTCTCAGTTTATTTTGATACTTTCTTTCCATCGAAAAATTTAACAGAATGTCTTCATTGTTTTGTTATACAAAAGATACTTGTATTTAGTTGCTGTAATTAACATTATACTGTTTTCTACCTTTCTTTTCTAGCTTCCTTTAAAGTCCTTACATAATATTTATCAAATTACTTTTCAAATTATTTATTAATATCATGTTACAGTAATTTATTAAACAACATTCAATTTGGTTATGTAGAATACTAATATGTAAGTGATTATAATAGGTAAAAAAATATTCTGACGTATCGTGTTTAAATTAAAAATGATTAAATCAGAAATCGCGCTCACACTCCCTTTTCCTGGAAAAAGATGGCGCTTGCACAAGCACTTCATGAAGACATGTAGCAATTGTATATATATTCCAGAGATATTCGAAAGTAATATGGGCACAGATTTGTGATGATGTACATAATGAATAAAAAAATTGAAGCAGTTATTGAAAAACAAAAAATACAGATTAATGATGTAGTATAATAAATGTTAAAGAATCGAACAAAAAATATCCCTAGGTCAGTAAATTTTTATACGTTTTATCCTAATAAGCCAGAAATTAGGATGCGAAAAATAATTAAACTTACTTAACAAACGATATTCAAAACTCGAATGATCACGAACGCAGTTTGTGAAAATTAAGCACGGATAGTAATGTGTGTGTCAGTGTATGCGTGTGAAATTTTTGTACTAAATAATAATGTATATACAATGAAGGGAGAAATAAAGAATTTATTATCGAAAAACTTATAATTGAATTATTTAATTTGTAGTTCAACACTTTATTTGAAATTAAATTGTTACTCTAATTTCGTTCCATATTGTAAACAACGCTGTAAAATCCTTCCTATTGAACGTGAAAATATATTTTATAAATATTTTATCATCGCAATACGTTCTGTTCGTCAGTTGTAATAATTTTTATTTCCTACATTTATGTATTTTATGAACATTACAATTACAAATTACAAAAATTGAGTATTTTATTATTTTATATACGTACATTTATATTACCATCGATTGTTGTTGGTTTATTTTTCCCACCATATAAATGACCACAAAAGTAAAAGTCAGCTGTAGAGAGATAGCATACTTAAGAATAGAAATTTCCCTAGAAATATATACACAGTAGCATCCGCGTGACAGCACATCTCTTCTTTATCGCACCATAAATTCTTTCTTGCAAAGTTGAAAACGGATATTATTTTGGTGACATTCAAATCTGTTATTGAATACATAGAATAAGTTAATAAATTGAATAGTATACTAATAGAATATTTATAGATATGTATTAAATAATGTTGAAAGTTTTTCGCTACGTAAATTTCTCTACTTCAAATCAGTTTATAAGAGTAAGTATGTATTTAAAGATATATCTTTCGTTAGAATTTTAGGTTAACTTTATAAAATTGTGAAATTGTGAAATTTTTTAAGTCATACGTTCTACTTTATTGAATCATAATAAATTATAACTAATTAATTATATTGAGATAAGAATCATTAGTTATTATTTGTTTACTTCTTGGTTGTATTTATATATTACAAATAAAAAGTACTGCTTATATTATAGTGTTATATTATAACATTCCTGTAACTTATATAATTTAATTTTTATAAAGGGTCAAAACACTTGGCACAAAGTCATAATGAAAGATGAACTGATCCCACCAAGCAGACCTGATCCAGTAATTAAAAAATTAGACAACCCTATATTTCATTCTTTATTTACACCTGAGCTTAATATCTTGGCAGAGTTATTTAAAAAACGTAATTATGAATTAAGGATTGCTGGTGGTGCCGTCAGAGATATTTTGATGGGTATAAAACCGGCGGATTTAGATTTTGCAACAGATGCTACTCCACAAGAAATGAAACGTATGTTTGAAGAAGAAAGTGTTAGAGTGCTTAATACCAATGGAGAAAAACATGGTAAATTGGAACCTGTTACAGTGTTCTTGTTCTTATTGAAACAAAATATGCAAAGACCATTGAATTCATTATAAATTTTTAAGGTACAATTACATCAAGAATAAATGATAAAGAAAATTTTGAAATAACCACACTCAGAATTGACAAAGAAACTAATGGTAGACACGCCCAAGTTGAATTTACAAAAAACTGGAAATTAGATGCTCTTCGTAGAGATCTTACAATAAATTCTATGTTCCTTGATCTTGAGGGAAAAATTTATGATTATTTTTTTGGTTATGATGATTTGCAGAGGAGGAAAATTGTTTTTGTTGGAAATGCATCACAAAGGATTAAAGAAGATTATGTTAGAATATTAAGGTATTCTTAATTAGCTTCTTAGAATATTTAACCAAGTTTAGTGATTAATATTTCAATACTGATGTGGTTCAAAATCAAATTTATAATCCTTTAAAACATCATTCTGTAGGTATTTTCGATTTTATGGAAGGATAGCAGAACAACCAGATTTACATGATGAAGAAACAATAACAGCAATCAAAGAAAATATACATGGTTTACAAGATATATCTGGTGAAAGAATTTGGAATGAATGGTCTAAAATTCTTACTGGAAATTATGTAAAAGAGCTAACTTTAAAGATGTTAGAATGTGGTATTGCTAGGTAATTTTATGTTAATAACAGTGGTGATAATAGATTTATTTAATAGAATATTCAATTGAATCATTTATAACTTTATTAATACTATGTAGCTAAATCTTTTTCAGGTATGTTGGTCTTCCAGAAGATCCAAATATAAAAAATTTTGAAGATGTTTGTGAAGCATCTAAGAAAAACAATATTGTTTTACGACCTATTACTTTTCTTGCTATGATGTTAAGAAATCAAAATGAAGTAATTCAACTACATAACAGACTAAAGCTTTCTGCATTTGAAAGGGACTTAGCATTCTTTCTAGTTCGGTTTTGGGAAGAAAATCCATCAGTAGATGCTTTGAAGTTTTATAAAAAGATTCTTGTTCATTGGAAAGGCAATATTCGTAATGGAAGAAGTTATATCTGTGAATTACTTTTATGCAAGCAGCAATATAATCTTGCTAAAGAACTGGAAAATACAGTAATACCTAGGTATATAAATAACTATTTAACACGTTTAAATATTACTTAGAATATTTTTGTATTAATACCATTGTAATTAGAATAGTAGATAAGATACTTTATTTTTAGATTTCCAGTTAGTGGAGATAAATTGAAAGAACATGTTAAAACAGCAAGGACAATAGGAATCATTATTAAAGAGTTGAAAAATATTTGGTTGGATAAAAATTTCAAAATGACCGCAGAAGAATTACTTCAAGAAGTACCCAGAATTGTTAGCGAATTAGAAGATAAATGTTGCTATAAAAAAAATTAAAAATTATTAATTGTAGAAACAAAATATATATTAAAATTGTATGGTATTTTCACTGCATTTTTATGTTTTTAGGACTTTGTGATATTGTACATAATATTTATTACAAATATGTTGATATTAAAAACATTAAATCAACTAATTTCGAGTACTTTTAAAAACATACACTAAAATTTAAAATTCTGATTTGTAAAAGGTATGAAAAGGGAAAAAATAATTATACATTATTTACAATGTATAATATTATAGAAAACATTCTATATTAAGGTTTTTAACAGTATAAGACACATTTATTTTTAAGAGCATCACATATTTATAGTAAATTGCAATTCCTTAAAATCTATTTACACGGTAAATTGATAATGTGAAAGAATATTCGCAAGGGACCCCTATTTAAAAAAATTTCTTCGTTATTTAACATTAAATTGTGCATTGAAACCATGATTATTCTATAATCCTTTTTTACGATTTAAACTAAACTAATAGTTTTCATGATTTTTAATTCCAAGTATGAAAATTTGCTTACTCCAGAAACAGAAGTTTTATTAAAGTACAAGGTAGAACTTTTAACACCTTGACTTTAAAATACAATTTCAACCCGTTTATAATTAAAATTTGCTTGTACTTTAAGTCTAGTAATTTATTATGTAAAATTACTCTCACATAAAACTAACGTTAATGAATCAATTGAATATTTCAGGATTTCAATGCATTTTTGATCCGACAAATAAAAACTTCAATTAAGCTTTAAAAACGATTTGAAAATAATGGTTAACTTCTCTGTTTCTTACAATCACTTTTTACTCAAAAGAAAATTTTAACTTTTCTTTCGGAATAAATTCAGAACGAAATCTGATACCAATTTCATGTGAACACATTATCAGGTTTACTTTTATAACTCTATATATTTACTTTTACCACTCCGCATCACCATTCATTTTCTGAAAAACATAATCCTTACCACTGAGGTTCATTATACCGTCTTTGAGGTAGAATTTCCATTTGTTTCTACTCCTTGTTATCTGAAAATAGATTTCCCGTTAATTAAAGTACTCAGTTACAAAAATTTACTGACTCTTTCGTCAATAAAAGAGACTATAGTTTTATTGAGAGATTTTTAAATAGTTTAGTATAAAAAATGCCTAGGATCAATCTAGAATCAAATGTTAAAATAAAATTAATAAATACCTTATCATATTGACAAACAACTACATTATCAGTATCAAAAAGATCTGCTGGGTCGTCATCCGTTACATCATCTTCCGAATTTAATGGTTCCTGAAAAATAAAAACCATGTTTTTAAATAAATAATACTTAATAAATTCTTGCATATAGAAAAAATTGAAAAGCTGAAGTAAAACGTTTTCAATACTTCTTCTCTTGCTGCAGCTTCATCATTTTCTTCTTCTTCTTTATCATCAAGATCTTCTTCTTCATCTTCGTTGTCTTCTTCTTCTTCTTCTTCATCATCATCTGATGAATCTCCAAGTGGACCATCTAACTGTGCTATGTTATTCTGTTTACAGTAATAAAAGTAATAAATTAATTTTTATTAAAGAAAAGAAATTAACAAACTAAATACATAAATCAATAAAACAACAAAATAAAATACCTGATTTTGAACAGGCCGTTGAGAGACATTATTTGCATTTTGTGTGACTACTTGAAGAGGCTGACTAACTTGGAGGGGTGCCAATGCTTGGCCCTGAAGTGTGGAATTGACATGCTGCTGGAGCAATGTGGAAGCCAGATTTGCTGGCAATCCTATTGCTGCTGAAATAACTGGACCCGTCAAAATTGTATGCAACTGATTACCTGAAAATAAATAGCAACATAAACTAGGTTGGTTGATTAATACAAAATCAAAGTTTCAATACCATTAATGCTCATATCAATATTAACACATAAAATTATTTTAATATACCTTGGATTGCAGATGCAGGAACCTGTATAGTTAGAATTCTTTGAGGAGCATCTGGTACACCTGTTTGTGGTGGTAATGTTATTTGAATAGGTACTTGTCGGTCCATCACTGCAGACGTCTGTGTCACTAACTGCTGCACTGGTGCACCAGTATGTTGCTGTATGCCAGTTGTAGTGGAATGGCATTGTGTCTGAGTTTGCGTTTGTTGAGGAGCCTGTTGTGATTGTTGTTGCTGCTGTTGTGTTGCTTGTTGAGGAGCTGAATTTCCTCCTGTTTGTTGTACAAAATGATTTCCTATATTTCCTAAAAATGGAAAACTGCATTAAACTTGTTGGGATAACTTATTTATGTTAATAAACTTTACATATTTGTCATAAATTTTTAACTTCAATGGTACTTGGAATTTTCTTACAGACTTAATATTTTACATATTGAATAAGTAATAAAAATATTCTCTTTTCAGAAACATAATTTACATACCTTTATTAACAGGCACAGCTTTGTGTGTATTTATTTGAGGAACCTGAGGCTCTGGAGGATCTGGATTTAGTTCAACAGCTTTACTAGACATTAATTTAGTTTCCCATATTTGTTTGAGCTCTTGTAGTACTTGTTCATCTACACCTTCGTCTATAAATGATTCTCTTACGCCTGATATAACATCCTCTATCACAGTATTATATAGTTTTAGCTGTAATCAACATGTACTTTATTTTAAAATTAAATTTTTTCTAATTCAAACTTCAAATTGCTCTATTTACTATAAACTTTTACATTCATTTCATCATCTTTCATATTGTATAATTTCATGATTTTATTTAAAGTAATTTCAATGTTCATTAATAAGACAAGCATAATCATTATTATTTATAACTAAGTTGAATAAATAATAATTATAGAAAAGTTAATACAATTAATGAAATTCAACAACATTACAATCAATTTTTAACCTAACTTTATTCAATAAAATCTTTAAGCGAATGTTATAAGAAAAATGATTCACGTAAAACTGTAAAAAATTTTCATTCATTTTCTCTCATTCATACAATTTTACAATTATAATATAATTTATAGATTTGTAACCTATAATAATTAAAATTTCATCAGTGATACATAAATAATTACAAATTTAATACAAGAAGTTTTAATTAAATTAAACAAAATCAAAAACGAAGATAAGTATAATGGTGATAACAAAAAAATAAGGTGATAAAAATCATCATTGTCGTCATCATGATGGTTATAATTAACAGTTCCTTTTATCATTGCTGCTTTCGTTCATACTTGCTACTCACCACACTTGTCTGACTGAGGGACATTGCGAGGATAATTCGTATTGTCTAATTACAAGAACAATATGAACAATCCAACGTATAAATCAGCCCCAGTTCAGAAGCCGATTCGTCGTAGCATCGCTCTTTTATATACTGTGGACACGTCTCCCATTCCACCTGACTCTAGCGTGAACCGAGAACAGCCATCTCAAAAAAAAATCAATGTATCCAACTTCATCGAACTAAAGTTTTACATATAACGTTGCAAAAGTTAGGGAATATCATTATTTACTACAGGAAAGAAATAATTTAGCTTAGTTTATTGGTTCTATGCAGGAAGATGGCGTCTGAACGACATTACCGCTCATTCTGCCCTAAGAGTAAAGAAATT
The DNA here is from genome assembly GCF_050947335.1 of Megachile rotundata. Taxonomy (NCBI): domain Eukaryota; kingdom Metazoa; phylum Arthropoda; class Insecta; order Hymenoptera; family Megachilidae; genus Megachile; species Megachile rotundata. The sequence continues at coordinate 11,187,218 of NC_134992.1, read as the reverse complement.
ATGAGAACTGAAATATGTAAATCTGCCTTTAAGTTTATTGCTACGTCGCACAATGTGTCGTTTGGCTAATCTAGTGAGACAAAAATCAATTAAGAAAATATCAATATTAATGTAAAAAACAATATGTAATGATCTGTTAATAGTATCTGAAGATGTAGTTTGACGCAACTGCTTCTACGAGCACCTTTTCCGCGCTTGTGATTTTTGACAATTGTCTTGTATCAGTATCCAATATTAATATTTGTGTATATGTAGTGTAATCTTCTATCATTCAAATGATTTTCACACTTGTCATATTTTGAAATAGCATTTTATTAATCATTTATACTTTTATACCTTTTTAAATGTTAGCATATAATTTAAATTCTATTTCACAATATAGGTAGAACTTTGACACAGTATACCACTTTATACAACGATCCCACTTCTTGTGTAGGTTAGATCAAGCTAGGTACGAGACCTAACCTAATACAAACTAACCCAAAATCCCAGACCTAACCTAATCCAACCAAACACAAAATCCCAGACCTAACCTATAATCCGACCAAACCCAAAATCCCAGACCTAACCTAATCTAATAAATTTAAAAACAAAATTGGACTAGATGGTTTATACAGATAATAATTATTTTTGTGTACAGCTCAAATTATGAATGACGAGATAATATGGTTTACTATATATTTAATTTACAGATGTAACGCTACATTTTAAAAGAAGTTTACAAAAAACATAATATTTCGTTCTAGATTTATAAATAATTCTAAATGTGGCCTGTGGCAATACTTTTATCCAATACTATGCATACAAAAATTTTGTTATTTGCATCAGATATATCTTTCTTATAGTTATCACATATATATAAACTTTAAAAAAATAGACAAATTTTCATAAAAACATAAACTTTTAACGCAAAAGTTTTTCATAATTATGTATGCTACATGCAAATCTTATTCTATAATCATTCAATAATTAATTATTATCCATTTTGATCTTCTGATGTTTATTACCATTCACCAGATCTCAGATGTTGAAATATTGAACTATTGGATGCAGTCCATGGATTAAAAAATTACATGTATTACATCTTTATTGATTGGCATGAATTTTAATACTTCAGCTGTTATTAATGAGCCTGTAAAGAAGAACTTTCAGTTATTTAATATCTATAATTTTGTTATATAAAAAGGTTATTTTACAAAATAAACCAACCTTTTACAGCGCATAATGATGTACTGTTTAGCGATAAGACGCGCGTTCAATGTGTGATTGTATAACATGTAGAAATACAATGCATGACGATATAACGGGTAACAATACAACGCTGATGTGCATGAAAATTTGTATAAAGGTGATAATGTAATTAGAAATTTTTATATTAATTTGACTCGGTTATCGCAAACTGTAGCGAGAGCGCTGATTAGAATAATTCAAATTAAGAAGAAGTTAAAAAATTTATACTTACAACAAAAAAATTCAGTTTACTACTAGTTACAAATTTGATGTAAAGCACACTTCTATGTTCATTAAAACAATTTTATACAAATTCATGGTTCTTTATTAATGATAATAAACGATAGGTTAAATCAACTTTTTACAAGCTCTCTTCTTTATTTCTCACACTCTCACCCTCACACGCCCATTTTTTTCATATACATAAGTATACGTTAAAAAAATTCGGAAAATTTACTGATCAAATATAACCGGTGTTTCAAAATGATCGATGAGTTTTAACGTAATCTATTGATTGATTAAAATTTCCATAATTACCTTAACAAGGAAAAAAAATTTGTGTTAATTAAATTTTTAGTAAAGAATACGTGATACAAATTCATTAAACAACAAATATCTTAAATAATAATATATACATTTAAGTTGATCGATCATTAATTCGATCAAAATTCGAAATTACATTTTTATTATTTAGGATTTTAATGATAACTGAGTAAATCGTTTACAGAATTATTTCTCTGGCCAATCTTCGGTAATGTTAGATTTTCGTTACAATATATTGGCGAAAAGAGTATATTAAACAATATTTTTAGTTAAAAGTTTATAATAATAATCTCCGAAAATCCCTCATCTTCCGAGAGACAGTTTATTGTAAGATATTTAATTAACCAGCATTTACGTAATATTTCTAAATAAAATTTGCAATGTTGTTTAAATTCAAATGTACATAAATTGTGTAATTAATTATTCAATTACAGTTTCATATTTTACAATTAAAATGTGTATCAAATAAATAGAAAGGTATACATCATTTGTTATAAATCATTTCATAGTATTATAATATTTATATTCGTTTAAATACATGTATGTTCGCCAATTATACATTAAAAAAATTACTTTATGGTAGGACTGTTTTCAATCTCCTGATTGGCCGAGAATGAAATAAATCTATATTTAGAATATATCGAAGATTGTTGTTCCTGCTTCGTTCAGAACTTTTATGGAAAAAGAATTTCAAGATCATCAACATCAGAAAAAGAAAAATCAGAAGAATCGGGAGATCTGCTATAATCTGAAATATCTCCTCCAGGATCGTCTCCATCGGCCGCATCATCATCATCGTCGTCGTCATCATTATTTTCACTGTCGTTTCTCTCATTTTCATCGCCGTTCTCTTCCGCTACCACGTCTGCGTTGTCTGCGTCTATTTAAAAACCAATTTTATTTCATTTTTAAAATATTCTGATAAGTAATGTTTATCACAGATAGAGATAAATAAAAATGGTTCATTATTTTAAAGAATTATATTTATTATAATATAGAAATTTATATATTAAAGTCGAATTCAAATTGAATTAGATCTGAAAAAATCAAAAACTTAAATTAGCGATCTGTACAACTATAACAAATAATATAGTTTTTTCGAAATTCCAGATATATATCAACTACTATAAATAGAATTTATCGTTTGTTTCTTAAAATATATTTTAATTTAACAATAGATTGCAAAATAATAATTTATAAATTTTGGAAAAGCATTTTGTAACTAAGATTTTTAAATAATTCATAATAGCAGATTCGTACCATCAGCGTTATTATCATCAGAACCTGAATTCGAACCATCATCATCACTTGCATCAAGATCTTCTTCATCATCATCTTCATCTGCTTCATTTTCATCATCTCTCCTTCTTCCAACATCATATAACCTAACGCAAGATTCCTGAATACTATCAAATTCACCCTGGTTTTCAACAATTGCTATTTGTGTGTCAAATTTATTACAAGCTAATCCATAAATTCCTCTTTTGACATCGCAAGTTGCTGTAATTATTTAAGTATAATGATCATTATAATTTATTTAATTTTATAATAATAATAATAATCAAATACAATTCATGATTACTTACCAATATTACTGTAATCTAAAGCATCTAATGTTTTAAATGAAGTAACATAATGCGATTCATCTCCATTTTCTTGATCTAAAGATACAGCATATATAATATTATTAACTGGTGAAAAGATTACTTCCATTTGATCAAGCGTTGGCACTGTCTTCAGGAGATGAAAAGTTCTTAAATCCCAAACTTCTGTGTTGGATACTACCTCAGTGCCTGTAAAATGAAATGTATTATTTAATATTAATATATTATTTTATTTTCAATATTATATATATAGTTACAGAATTTATGTAAATACCGTTTGGATGAAAAACTCCATTAAGTGTCTGATTTAATTTGTCGAACTTGTGAATTTCTTTTCCTGAATTTACATCCCAAAGAATTCCATCGCTAAGAACCAATTCATCATTCATACTAAATGTAGCTCGATTTTTGGTATACTGATTAGAAATTGAAGGCGTAAGAGTAGTTAATAATTTTCCGGTAGCTATATCATAAATCTGAAAATAAAAGTTACAGAAATGTCAATTTTTAAATATTCTACTTCTAAAGCCTCATTTAAATCCCTATAACTAGGGCTTGTGTAGACAAATTCTTATAGAAAAATTCTGTAGGAACAGAAGTACGTACAGTCGCACTTTCACCTTGGGTTCCAATAATTCTATCTTGAAGTTTACCAAATTCAACGTAATCCTCGTTTTCTAAAGATAATTTTAAATCAAAGAAAGTTCCTATACTCCAGAGTGCAGACATAGGGCTTCTCCATGCGGTAGATGTTAATAATAAATTTCCACGTTGATTACATTCCATATGATAAACATAAGATTCATGACATGGATATGTTGCTTCTTCTAGCCCTGTATGTGCATTGAACATTTTTACATCTCCTGCATAAGTACCTAACATTAAATATTGCTGACAGGGCTGAAAAATAATAAAATACATTGTTAATGTTTACTACATTTGAACCTTTTACTTTTTATTGGCAAGGAAAGTAAAATATCTCCTGCTCCAATAATGATAAATTAATATAGAAATTATTTTACCGAAAAGATACAACAGGTAAAGGTTCCAACGTCTGTAGGCCGGAAAGTTTTTACAGGACAAAATCGGCTATAAATATGTCTTCTATCCAATCTCCTACCATCTATACCTAATGCTCTTCTGGCCAGTCTTACTGTTACATTTGTGGGAATTGAATTTTTTGTACATGGATCTGGACACTTATGCGGTCTACAAATGATTAAAATATTTTACACCAAACCATAAAAATTCACAAATAAGTATGTTTCAGAAAGACTTAATTTAAAATTTATAGTGTATAAATTAACTTAAAGAATACTTACTCAAAGAGATTAAATTGTGGACAAGTAACCATAGGATTTTTACATAATGCGTGTTGATTTGTTAAATACTCTGTAATAATAGAATCCAATGTTATAGTAGATGGATTTGACGTAGCAACTCCAGGTCCACCACCTCCAGGATCCCGTGAAATTTGTTTCTGTAGTGATCTACACACAGCTGGATGCATAACTGACTGACAATTTATTGGATTGACTAGAGGCTGTTTGTCTTGGTTTTTCCTAATAGAAGTATTCAATCATTTTTTAAAACTACATTTAGTACCAATAATATAAAATAAAACAAATATTTTCACAATAATATGTATAAAAAGGAAGATCATTATAAAATTATTCACTTACTTTTGGTTAATTTGTAGTTTAATTGGTTGATTTGTGCTATTTGGAACATTTTGATTCAGACAGTCAGAAAGTTTCATGCGTATATTGTTTCCAGAAGATAAAGATGATGAACCTGAACCTGAATTCGTGTGAGACATGTATCTAGATGACGAAGTAGGAGTGGTATTGTTTCGAGAAGTCACTTCCCTCTGAGTACATCTATTTGTATTATATAAATTAACCGGAGCTCCAGGAGAAAATCCATTTCTTGTTCCAGTAGTAACAGGACTGCGATAAGTAAATGGTTGATATGTAGAAATTGGTTTCATTATTGCAAATGAATATAAATTTGCTTCTCTATGAAGAGTCGCAGCAGTTTCTGTTAAACCCTTTGACATTAAATGTTGATATATTAATTGATTTAACTGTTGCTCATTATATTGTATTCTAGTTTGGGCTACTACATTTGCTCGATGTAAACTAGCCAAAGAAATTTCGTATTCTGCTCCAGTAGGTTTTGCTTTCCCAGAAACTCTTTCCATTAATTCTAAAGCATATTTCTGAAACATAACATGTTCTTGTCTTTTCTCCTGGAGTATTGGATCCTTCATAAGGGCTTGAATTTGTCCATCAGTAAACATTGGAAGTTTACTAATTATTTGTCTGACTTTCTCACTGCGAGCTAAACCTGCTAAAGCTCGACACGCTAACGCTCTTATGCTATCCGCATCGGTGATTGGAGTTTTAACCATCATCAACTGCAGTAAAACCATTATTCCATTATTTGATCTAACGCTTTCCCAAATTTTTTGTATTAATTCTTCACTGTTATTAATATTTGCTTTTTTCTTAGCAGAGCCTGTTACTGAATACCTTGCTACATTACCACCAATTCTGTTTATTGGTGCACAAACACAATTAATTACAGCTCTTAGTGCAGCTCTTTGTACATCAGGATCTGCAATAATTTCACATTCTGCTGCAGCTAAGAGTAAATTAATTGCCATTGTCATTGACATATCTGGCATATCCACTCTTTCACAAAGTAACAACATTACTTTTGGCACTACAGAACAAATAGCTATAACATCCAAACAAGAACGAACTGTTTCTGCACTGGAAGCTGTATGAACTCGACCACTATAATTCCATTCTCTAGCGAACGCAATAATTTGCAGAAGAAGTGTTATACCTCCTAAGCGATATAACTCTTCTACTGGTGGCCATACTGCTCTTACAGACATTAATTCTTGAAGAATCTCTACTTTTGCTTGTACTTCCTCACTACTCAATTTACAAGCCTTATAAGGTGGTAAGGATGGCTGCCACGTATCACGCTCTGCTCTAACATTTTCTGCTCTTTGTAACTGTTCTGCTTTAAGATGTAAGTGGGCTTCCATGTATCTTTTCAAAGCTACTGCAACATGTCTAACGATTTGTCTAGAAGCACACTCTTCATCGTCGTTAAGTGTTGGTTCTTCTTCTATATTTAAAATTGGTAGCGTGGATATCACATTAAAAAGTTTTCTAAGTCCATCCTGTGCATCAAATTCTTCTAATATTACTTTAAAAGGAAAAGAAAATCCAAAAAACATTGTTGCATGACATCTTCCAGAATCGTGACTTCGTTCTAGAAGCCATAATGCATAGGTAACAAGATCCGAAATAACGTGTTTCGGTAGCAGGCACACTCTTTCCATCGCATCTTCACAGTATGCTAAATAATATAAACAAATAGAAACCCCAGTAGCTGCAACACTGGGTCTTGGAACATCCAATAGCTTTTGCAAACCTCCAACATTAAGGAATTCAATGGAGAATTTTTTATGACACAGAAGAGAAGCTAAGTATTTTAAAGCTTCAAAAGCTAAGCGACTGTCCTTGGTTTCTCTAACATTGATATACTTGAGAATTAATTCCAAAGCATTTTGTTCAAATACATGACCTAAGAATTCTTGATATTCACCCATAGGTGTAAGATACCTGTCATACAATAAAAAAAAGGGATTCTTTTAATTAATATTCTTACCTTTATCAGTGTTTGTACTTCAAATGCAACTATTTCTATTATAATATGTAATAAAATTAATATATTCACCTTAAAATCAGCATTTGTCTTGTAGCCAACGTTGGTGGATGTATCTGTACATTTCCAATCACGTATGATTCCATTTCTGCCCATGAAGAGTTTGAATTACCTTCTAACAATGTAGATGGAGAACTGGAATTCAGAGTCGAAGATGCAGAGTTCTTCTGCAAATTGCAACGAGCCGAAGAAGCATTCAATGGTCTGCTATGAATACTTTGTGTTTTAGATGGTGTTACTTGATTATTAGAATTGGAATTCTTTGGCACAGACAGAGGTGGAGACATTATTTCTGGATATATAACATCATTTTTTACAGGAGTTTCACAATCGATATCATTTTTCTTCTTTTTAGGTAAAGGAGCAGAATCTTCAGATTGAACATAGTCCTCTTCCTCTTCAGAAAAATAATTACTACGACTAGGACTTTTAAGAATACCATTTTCTTTCCGTTTCTCTCTTACCTTTAAAGAGAATGTTAATATTACAAAATTTGTAATTCTTAATTACAAACTTATTATCAATTTATTATTTATCAAATGAAATTGTTAAAAATATATACACATATTTTCAAACAATATTTTGTACTATGACTTACTTTTCGTTTCCCAGGAACACCTTTATTTTCACCATCTCCTCCACTATTTCTATCTTTCCCAAAATGTGCAAATGGTCTATTATTAGCTGCAAGTTGTCTATCTTCCTGCATCTTTTCTTGTAATTTATGAAGCCTCTGTAGCATCAAAGGTACCATTTTTGCATTTTGTTCTCTAAATCCTGCCACATGGATATATAGAATTAGTTTTTACATTATATATTCTATACATTTATTTATAAAGTTATTATGGAAATTACTCTAAACTTCAAAATACCTGTAGCAATTTCTTGAACTTCCATTGCAGCAGCTACGAGCCCAGTCGCATAACTCTGGAGAGGTTCTATACTTTTTTCTGCCCAAGAGAATAGACGATGAGTAAGTCCTTCCATATCTGGTTGAAATACCGCAGAAGTTTCTAAGCCAGGAAGAATATCAAGCATAAGACGACAAGCTGCTATATTGAGTTTTCTAACATCACGACCCGTGATACCAGCACGAGACCAATAAGTGTCTCTTAAATAATCATTTATAAGCTGTTCAAAAATAAAAAATTATATAAGTATTTTCTTTTTCATGACAATATAATGTCACATGTTCTTTAACATGTATACTATTCCCTTCCATGACATTACCTTAGTCATAAAATTATCTTTTCTAAACAAAACTTTCAATATATGTCCAAAATTACACTCTGGATCTGTGCGTGATGGGTGTCTTTCATCAAATGGATCTGGATCCATTTTCAAATAGTTCTCTGTTTCTAATTCTATAATCTCTGCCAATCTTTGAAGAGTTGGAATTGGGTCATAGGTAGGCGATGAATGTTCCTCTTCCCATTGTCGAAGAATTTGAACTACATCTGTTACTTCAGCTAATGATTCTGCACTTGACATCTTTGTTTCTGTTGTCCTGTAAATATAAATTTAATCTAACATAAAGATTTTTGACAAGAATTTGAAAACCGCTTTTTGGTTTTGCTAATTATTAATTTGTCTTTATCATTTTATTATGATGTCAGTATATTTTCTTTATTTTTATTATGCAACAATATATTATTTTCATATCTGTGAACAAAATGACAATATGGTTTTCTTAATTATTTTTAATTGTTATATGTCTCTTCTCTTTCATATTTCTGTATACATTAAAAAAAAAAATAATAAAAAATAAAAATTTTATTATAGAAACATAATATATTCAATAATTCATTGTTTTGAATACTTATTATCAGTATTTCATTATTAACTTATTTACAAATTAAAATTAAAAATAACTAATGTTACAATAAATCGAAACCAATTAAAAAGAGTAGTGTAAGCAATGCAACTGTACATTATACAACAAAATTATATGTATAATTGCATGATTTTTCAACTTAGGACAAACATAATATACATAATTTTGTACTAAATAATCAAAGTTTAAAATAGCTGAATTTAATGTTTGTCTACGATCTCAAATCATTAAATAACTGATCATTAGATCTGAAATCAATTGATAACTTAACCTTAAAATTGAATATACAACAAACAAACGTTAATGCTTTGAAATCAAACGTATAACGTACCAGTAGAAAAATATTAATTATCTAAAACAACTGAAGCGGATACAAGAATGTAAAATATTTATAAAAACAGTTTGTTGACATTTTTTTAAAGTAGAACGGGAAAGGCAGCGTGTATCTTATTAGGTTAGAATAAACGAACCATTACCTCTTTGAAATTTATTTGACAATTAACTTGTTTGACAGTTATCACAGTGTATGTCACCTTTTTACATGAGCTATAGTATTAAATTGAGAAAGTACGCAAAATTCCAATTAAAAACAATGTTTTCCTAGCAAAGTACGAAACGCAACCACCAACATGCACGCTGAATATGGGGTGATTAATTCGCCTGATGGAAATGTAATGAAATGTCATAATAAAGCGAGATTATTTTAACGTAAATGTTACTTTTTTTATTACTACTTTTTATATATTCAGTACTTGACAAATTATTTTATAAAACATATGTTTAAAATTTGAAATATTGTTTTTCATTAGATAACATTATTTAACAAAAGATGATTACTATAGTTAATGTAAATCTTCTCATTAATCATATAAAATATATAATTTTACACAATAAAAGTATGATAGTTCACAATTTAGAATTTTTATTAAATAAATATAATTATAAAATGACAAATGTAATCGTTATTTCTAAATATACAGATCATTCCACGAGAGAATAATCTCAATCTGCGTAGTTTGACAACTTCAGCAGATTTCGAACTACAAACGTGATACCTCTCTATACTTTATTTTTATAATCATGGTCATGTACATGGTGGGGAAAAAATATTAAATATGCATTTGAATATCGAAACATGCATAAAAAAATAAACATTCAATTTTGGATATTGATTATTAGCGTACCTATAAGTATAAAATAAAATATTTTGTCTAACAAACGGAACATACTGTAATCATGAAAAGAATTAGGAGTCATGAAACTTTTTGGCCACTAGGTATATACTTTTATGACATGCAGCAGTGATGGGCAGTCTCAGCGCATGCGCAGTAAGCTATCCGTAGAAGTCCTCAGTAGAGTATACACTTTGATGAAATATAAGGTATTATTAGGCCCTAGTGAGGAAAAAAAATTAATCTGAAGAAAATTGCAGGAAAGAGAATAAAAGGGTTAAATAATACAACAGATTATATATAATAAAAGTAATATTAAATTTAATTATAATTATTATTACTTTTTACGTTTACAGCCGATTTGTTATATGAATACCAAAATTTGTTGCAAGAGCAAAGGAAAATATACCGCTCGATTTTTATCAGATCTATGCATGTTAACAAAATAAAATCCTTGTATTTCTTTCTTATTGTTTCTCTGATATTATAATTTTCACACGTATAAAATATAGTTATTCAAAGAGGTCCTTCCAAGTCGTTTTTCTTAAATAATAAATTCATTTAGGTTTTTAAAGTTATTGTGCTTTTGTGTTATTTTAAATATAATAATCTCCCATATTCCATCATATAATTCCCATTATATTATATTATATTATAGTTTTATACAGCCATATATATAACTACTTATATTACTACGCATATTACTACTTTAACCCTCATTATCCTTATCATTCTTATTATTATCAATAGTATTACGCATATTACGACTACTATCGTCGCTGGAACTGTAATTATCCTTACTGCTCCTATTTTTATTAATATTATTACGCATATTACAACTTTTATTATCATTATCCTTATTATTCCTATTATTATCAATATTATTACGCATATTACTACTTTTATCATCATTAACCTTATTATTCTTATTATTATCAATATTATTACGCATATTATGACTACTATCGTCGCTGGAACTGTAATTATCCTTACTAATCCTATTATTATCAATACTATTACGCATATTACTACTTTTATCATCATTAACCTTATTATTCCTTTTATTATCAATATTATTACGCATATTACGACTACTATCGTCGCTGGAACTGTAATTATCCTTACGACTCCTATTTTTATCAATATTATTACGCATATTACTACTTTTATCATCATTATCCTTATTATTCTTATTATTATCAATATTATTACGCATATCACGACTACTATCGTCGCTGGAACTGTAATTATCCTTACTACTCTTATTTTTATCAATATTATTACGTACATTACGACTACTATCATCGCTGGAACTGCAATTATCCTTACTACTTCTATTATTATCAATATTATTACGCATATTACTACTTTTATTATCATTATCCTTATTACTCTTATAATTATCTATATTATTACGCATATTACTACGTTTATCATCATTATACTTATTATTCTTATTATTATCAATAGTATTACGCATATTACGACTACTATCGTCGCTGGAAATGTAATTATCCTTACTACTCCTATTTTTATTAATATTATTACGCATATTACAACTTTTATTATCATTATCCTTATTATTCCTATTATTATCAATATTATTACGCATATTACTACTTTTATCATCATTAACCTTATTATTCTTATTATTATCAATATTATTACGCATATTATGACTACTATCGTCGCTGGAACTGTAATTATCCTTACTAATCCTATTATTATCAATTACTATTACGCATATTACTACTTTTATCATCATTAACCTTATTATTCTTATTATTATCAATATTATTACGCATATTACGACTACTATCGTCGCTGGAACTGTAATTATCCTTACTACTCCTATTTTTATCAATATTATTACGCATATTACTACTTTTATCATCATTATCCTTATTATTCTTATTATTATCAATATTATTACGCACATTACGACTACTATCATCGCTGGAACTGCAATTATCCTTACTACTTCTATTATTATCAATATTATTACGCATATTACTACTTTTATTATCATTATCCTTATTACTCTTATAATTATCAATATTATTACGCATATTACTACTTTTATCATCATTATACTTATTATTCCTATTATTATCAATATTATTACGCATATTACGACTACTATCGTCGCTGGAACTGTAATTATCCTTACTACTTCTATTTTTATCAATATTATCACGCATATTACGACTACTATCATCGCTGGAACTGTAATTATCCTTACTACTCCTATTTTTATCAATATTATTACGCATATTACTACTTTTATCATCATTATCCTTATTATTCTTATTATTATCAATATTATTACGCATATTACTACTTTTATCATCATTATCCTTATTATTCTTATTGTTATCAATATTATTACGCGTATTACTACTTTTATCATCATTAACCTTATTATTCTTATTATTATCAATATTATTACGCATATCACGACTACTATCATCGCAGGAACTGTAATTATCCTCACTAATCTTATTATTATCAATATTCGGTTATATTAGGTTAGGTTAGGCCCCAAGGTTAGGTCACTGTAGGTTAGGTCATGCCCCGAGGTTAGGTCATATTATGTTAGGTCAGGGCCCAAGATTAGGTCACATTAGGTTAGGTCAGGCCATAAGGTTAGGTCGTATTGGGTTAGGTCTGGGCCTAAGGTTAGGTCATATTAGGTTAGGTGTCGGCCTAAGGTTAGGTCATATTGGGTTAGGTCAGGGCCCAAGGTTAGGTCATATTAGGTTAGGTGTGGGCCCAAGGTTAGGTTAGATTAGGTTAGGTCAGGGTAGGTTAGGTAGGTTAGGTACCCAGACCTAACCTGATATAACCTAACCCTAGGGTCCGACCTAACCTTTTCCAACCTAACCGGTTAGGTTGGATTAGGTTAGGTCTGGGCCGAAGGTTAGGTCAGATTAGGTTAGGTCAGGGTAGGTTAGGTAGGTTAGGTACCCAGACCTAACCTGATATAACCTAACCCTAGGGTCCGACCTAACCTTTTCCAACCTAACCGGTTAGGTTGGATTAGGTTAGGTCTGGGCCGAAGGTTAGGTCAGATTAGGTTAGGTCAGGGTAGGTTAGGTAGGTTAGGTACCCAGACCTAACCTGATATAACCTAACCCTAGGGTCCGACCTAACCTTTTCCAACCTAACCGGTTAGGTTGGATTAGGTTAGGTCTGGGCCGAAGGTTAGGTCAGATTAGGTTAGGTCAGGGTGGGTTAGGTAGGTTAGGTACCCAGACCTAACCTAATACAACCTAACCCTAGGGCCCGACCTAACCTTTTCCAACCTAACCGGTTAGGTTGGATTAGGTTAGGTCTGGGCCGAAGGTTAGGTCAGATTAGGTTAGGTCAGGGTAGGTTAGGTAGGTTAGGTACCCAGACCTAACCTGATATAACCTAACCCTAGGGTCCGACCTAACCTTTTCCAACCTAACCGGTTAGGTTGGATTAGGTTAGGTCTGGGCCGAAGGTTAGGTCAGATTAGGTTAGGTCAGGGTAGGTTAGGTAGGTTAGGTACCCAGACCTAACCTGATATAACCTAACCCAAGGGTCCGACCTAACCTTTTCCAACCTAACCCTAGGGACCGACCTAACCTGAATCAACCTAACCGGTTAGGTCGGAATAGGGCAGGGGAGGGTAGGTTATATCGGAAAAGGTAATAATAGTAATAATAAGAGTTGCAACGATATTAAAAGTAGTAATATGGGTAGTAATATTGATAATAGTAAGAATAATAAGGATAATAATAATAAACGTAGTAATATGCATAATAATATTGATAATAATATTGATAATAATATAAATAATAAGGATAATGTTAATAAAAGTACTAATATGTGTAATAATATTCATAATAATAAGAGTAGTGAGGATAATTACAGTTGAAGCGATGATAATAGTCGTAATATGCGTAATAATATTGATAATAATAAGAATAATAAGGCTAATGATGATAAAAGTAGTAATATGCGTAATAATGTTGATAATAATAGAAGTAGTAAGGATAGTTGCAGTTCCAGCGATGATAGTAGTCGTAATATGCGTAATAATATTGAATATAATAAGAACAATAAGGTTAATGATGATAAAAGTAGTACTATGCGTAATAATATTGATAATAATAAGAATAATAAGGATAATGATGATAAAAGTAGTAATATGCGTAATAATATTGATAAAAATAGGAGTAGTAAGGATAATTACAGCTCCAGCGACGATAGTAGTCGTAATATGCGTAATAATATTGATAATAATAAGAATAATAAGGATAGTTATGATAAAAGTAGTAATATGCGTAATAATATTGATAAAAATAGGAGTAGTAAGGATAAGTACAGTTCCAGCGACGATAGTAGTCGTAATATGCGTAATAATATTGATAATAATAAGAATAATAAGGATAATGATGATAAAAGTAGTAATATGCGTATTAATATTGATAATAATAAGAATAATAAGGATAATGATGATAAAAGTAGTAATATGCGTAATAATATTGATAAAAATAGGAGTAGTAAGGATAAGTACAGTTCCAGCGACGATAGTAGTCGTAATATGCGTAATAATATTGATAATAATAAGAATAATAAGGATAATGATGATAAAAGTAGTAATATGCGTATTAATATTGATAATAATAAGAATAATAAGGATAATGATGATAAAAGTAGTAATATGCGTAATAATATTGATAAAAATAGGAGTCGTAAGGATAATTACAGTTCCAGCGACGATAGTAGTCGTAATATGCGTAATAATATTGATAATAAAAGGAATAATAAGGTTAATGATGATAAAAGTAGTAATATGCGTAATAGTATTGATAATAATAGGATTAGTAAGGATAATTACAGTTCCAGCGACGATAGTAGTCATAATATGCGTAATAATATTGATAATAATAAGAATAATAAGGTTAATGATGATAAAAGTAGTAATATGCGTAATAATATTGATAATAATAAGAATAATAAGGATAATGATGATAAAAGTAGTAATATGCGTAATAATATTGATAAAAATAGGAGTAGTAAGGATAATTACAGTTCCAACGACGATAGTAGTCGTAATATGCGTAATAATGTTGATAATAACAGAAGTAGTAAGGATAATTGCAGTTCCAGCGATGTCAGTAGTCGTAATATACGTAATAATATTGAATATAATAAGAATAATAAGGTTAATGATGATAAAAGTAGTAATATGCGTATTAATATTGATAATAATAGAAGTAGTAAGGATAATTGCAGTTCCAGCGATGATAGTAGTCGTAATATGCGTAATAATATTGAATATAATAAGAATAATAAGGTTAATGATGATAAAAGTAGTAATATGCGTAATAATATTGATAATAATAAGAATAATAAGGATAATGATGATAAAAGTAGTAATATGCGTAATAATATTGATAATAATAAGAATAATAAGGATAATGATGATAAAAGTAGTAATATGCGTAATAATATTGATAATAATAAGAATAATAAGGATAATGATGATAAAAGTAGTAATATGTGTAATAATATTGATAAAAATAGGAGTAGTAAGGATAATTACAGTTCCAACGACGATAGTAGTCGTAATATGCGTAATAATGTTGATAATAACAGAAGTAGTAAGGATAATTGCAGTTCCAGCGATGACAGTAGTCGTAATATACGTAATAATATTGAATATAATAAGAATAATAAGGTTAATGATGATAAAAGTAGTAATATGCGTATTAATATTGATAATAATAGAAGTAGTAAGGATAATTGCAGTTCCAGCGATGATAGTAGTCGTAATATGCGTAATAATATTGAATATAATAAGAATAATAAGGTTAATGATGATAAAAGTAGTAATATGCGTAATAATATTGATAATAATAAGAATAATAAGGATAATGATGATAAAAGTAGTAATATGCGTAATAATATTGATAATAATAAGAATAATAAGGATAATGATAATAAAAGTAGTAATATGTGTAATAATATGCATAATAATAAGAGTAGTAAGGATAATTACAGTTCCAACGACGATAGTAGTCATAATATGCGTAATAATATTGATAATTATAAGAATAATAAGGATAATGATGATAAAAGTAGTAATATGCGTAATAATATTGATAATTATAAGAGTAATAAGGATAATGATAATAAAAGTAGTAATATGCGTAATAATATTAATAAAAATAGGAGTAGTAAGGATAAGTACAGTTCCAGCGACGATAGTAGTCGTAATATGCGTAATAATATTTATAATAATATAAATAATAAGGATAATGTTAATAAAATTAGTAATATGTGTAATAATATTCATAATAATAAGAGTAGTAAGGATAATTACAGTTGAAGCGATGATAAATGTCGTAATATGGGTAATAATATTGATAATAATTAGAATAATAAGGATAATGGTAATAAAAGTAGTAATATGGGTAATAATATTGATGATAATAAGAATAATAAGCATAATAATAATAGTTGTAACGATAATAAAAGTAGTAATATGGGTAGTGATATCGGTTCAATTGATGATAATAAGAATAGTAAGGATAATAATTATAGTTCCACGATAATAGTAATAGTAACATGGGGAATGATATATGTTAGGTCTCCAGACCTAAACTTATACAACCTAACCTTAGTCCCTGACCTAACATGGTCCGAACTAACCTTAGATCCTGACCTAACATAATATATTCTAACCGTAGGCCTGACCTAATATAATCCGACCTAACCTTTGGCCTTGACCTAACATAATATAACCTAACTGTAAGCCCGACGTAACCTATTCCGACCTAACCTTAGGCTCTGACCTAACATAAAATAACCTAACCGTATGCCTGACCTAACATAATCCGACCTAACCTTGGTCCCTCACCTAACCGAATGTAACCGAACCGTAAGCCTGACCTAACCTGTTGATTGTCTGTTATGTTTAAGAATGTAATGGAAAGGATTGTAAATAAGTACATGATTTCTTTTGTTTATTTATTGTAACTTCATAAATACATACAATTCGCAAATATATTTTGTACAATTTTTAATTTATGTAACTCTTTATTGGCTTAATTCTTTGTCGAAGATCGAGGCAGATTGTGTGTATATTCAATTTTGGAATTGAAAAATAAAATTGTTGCACGATTTAATAATATTTTTACGTGAAAGTTAGAACATTAGTAAACAGAAAATGTTACTTATAAAAATAATAAATTGAATATATATATATATTGTATAGTTTTATACAGTCATATATATAACTAACCTAACCCAGTCTAATGTAATCTAACCCAACCTATACATTCATAGTTTACAGTGCAATTATAAGAATTTTTGAAAAATTATGTAGGATCATTAAGGTGCCCTCATCAGTCACCACTGCGTGTACCGGCTAGGTACGACATTGGCAGCAAGCTGTGACGTCAGCTGACGCATGCGCATAAAGCTCTCGCGTGCGATAGAATCTCACGACTGCCCAACACTGGTCATCATGACAGTCATAAAAGCGCATGTGCATTGTCATAGATTATAGGATATTTAGATACAAATAGAGTTAACATACGCAGGAGCACAAATTTCTATTATAAAGGTATTCTTTTGAGGAATGGATGGTAAAGCTTTATTTCTTTTAAGAACGCATTTGTATAGACAGTAAACCAAATAAATCGTTTTTACGAATACACTAGTCTTGTGTCATATGATCATCATTAACTGAAGACACTTTTGTCAGTAGGCGTTGACTCTTTGAAAAATTCGTTTCCAACTTAGTTTATTGAAAAAGTAATAACCAGATTTTGTATTAGGAAGAAACGAGTTAATCTTCAAACTTCAACATGGCACTAAGTGATGCAGATGTACAAAAACAGGTATAAATCATTGGACTCAAAATATATGAAATTTCATATCGAGCATCGATTTCAATCTATTTTTGCAGTTTACTCTATATATTATTACTTACACAGAATACTTGCCTTTAACACATTTCCTGTCATATTTATGTTACTGTAATTCCATTTTCTTGCAAGTCGTTACTAGATTATATTCTTTTAACTCAAACCACTCAGATTACTTAAAAATGGATTAACATTTTTTTTCATTATAACTTTACATTAAAATTAATAAAATTGAATTATTTCAGCTGCGTTTATTTTGATTGTTCTATTTTAATTTGGTCAAACATATTTTATCACTTTGAAAAATTGTTATCTTTTAAATGTACATTGCTAAAAATTATATTTGTGTAAGACATACGATTATAAATAACAATTTATTTGCAATGTTTATTTATATAAAATTCTACTCTAATATTTATTCATAAAGCACAATCTATTTCGATGAAATTAATTGTTATATTTTGTTTTTTAATTTTACTATTTTAAGATTAAACATATGATGGGTTTCATTGAGCAAGAAGCCAATGAAAAAGCAGAAGAAATTGATGCTAAAGCAGAGGAAGAATTTAATATTGAAAAAGGTCGATTAGTTCAGCAACAAAGACTTAAAATTATGGAATACTATGAGAAGAAAGAGAAACAGGTGGAACTTCAAAAGAAAATGTATGTGTAATATCAAAACTAGTTTTAACAAGCAAATTTTATTTGAACTAAAAAAATGATCAAATTTATTAATTCTTAAATCAAACTCAAATTTTATTACATAGTCAATCATCGAATATGCTGAATCAGGCTCGTCTAAAAGTCCTGAAAGTTAGAGAAGATCATGTACGTAATGTACTTGATGAGGCCAGGAAAAGATTAAGTGAAATATCACAAGATGTTTCACAGTATAGAGAAATTATGAAATTATTGATTGTTCAAGGCCTATGTCAGGTACAGACATATTTACATTCCATACTAATTAAATGTATTTGTTAAATTTTAAATGCTATTTTTTTGGTAACTATTTCAATTTGCAGTTGACAGAAAGTCATGTAACTATTCGTGTACGTCAAGTTGATCTCCCTTTAGTTGAATCTATTATTGAGTCGGTTCAAGATAATTATAAACAAATAACAAGGAAGGATGTTGCAATTAAAATTGATCAAGATAATTTTCTACCTCCTGACAGCTGTGGTGGTGTTGACTTATTTGCAGCAAAAGGTATGTATTTGACAAAAATAATTATTCTTTTTCTAATTCTACTTTTAAGTTTATAAGTGACTTATTTGCCTTTAACAAAATTTTTAAAAATTACTTAAATTACTATTAAATTAATGGTTAAATTATTAATAAATTAATGCTTGTAATTGAATTTTAGGACGTATAAAAGTCAGCAATGCTTTGGAAACAAGATTAGAATTAATAGCACAGCAATTGGTACCAGAGATACGTTCTGCTCTCTTTGGATCTAATCCCAATCGTAAATTCAGTGATTAAGAAAATTTCTCTACATTTTCTCTTCTTTTCATTCTGTTTTCCTTCCTACTAAACATTCCCTTCTTTAGAATGCAGAAATGAATAACAATTTGTTGTGTAGAATATAGAATCTGTTGTTGAAATTGTTGAAAAAAGAGAGAAAGTGAAATTGTAAAATATATCTATATATCTATATATATACCTGTATGTATATACATGCTTACACGTGTGCATAAGCGTACATAACACACACATTCAATATACATATGTCTATAAAGTATTTTATGTGAAGAAATTTTTAATTTTTTTTTTAAATCTTCCTGAAAAAACAATATCCTTTCTTTGATTCTAAAGATTTAAATTTAATAATTTTTAATTGTTATGGTAAGTACAATTGTTTTGAAATAAATTCGAATCGAGATTGTATATCACAACTTCAATATTTTTTTTTGTTATAACTTTTTCCTTGAATTTATTAAAAAAAAATTGAACTTTGTTTAACTCCAATTTATTATAAACAATTAATATACAAAACTACGTATAAATTTAACAATAAAATACACCAGGCTACTAAATTAATTATTAAGTTATATAGTATGAATATAAATATCGCATATAATAAGTTCCATTTATTGTATCATATTATGTTATTGTAAGAAAAAAAGTACATTTTATTTAAAAATCCGAGACCCAAAGTCGTAGTTATTTACAGTTTCATCTCAATTATAGCTAAGTTTCTGACATATGTGTGTTTCAGGATCCTAATTTTTATTACTTAAATAATTGGTTTTTTTGTCTTTTAAAATTTTTTGTATAGAATTTACAACCTTAAAATGCATGATATAAACTTTGAAACAAGTCTGTAAAAAAAGTGAAATTGAATCTTTTTTTTACAACTTATTGTAAGACAATTCCACTATTTTAGAAATTCAGTTATGATGAATACAAACATCAGTAATTCGAGACTTTACGGAATATAAATTCAAAACATTGTATACGCCATTTAAATTTTAATATTTTAGAAAGTGTAATTAAAAATATTTTAATTTGCTTTGCTTAAATTCTAATTATTCATACTTCACTGCTTGTTTTCGTCACTTTTTGTGACATCAGAATTTTCTTTGTTGTCCTGTTTATGTTTTTCACTTGTAGTGAGTTGATCTTTATTCAGAGTCATTTCTTCATTATTTTTTTTCATTTTTTTCAATTGACCTATAACTTTGACATAGTTATAAGGAACAAGACCAATATTTACATTATCAGTCGCTTGATACCATCCTGGTAAATTTTTTGGTTGCAAAGACTGGGGTGCAAGACAAAGTTTCTGGCCAGCTTTAACACTCAATTCATCATTATTTCTTGCAACGAAATCGTACAATACAGTTGCAATATAAGCTGGTTCTTCATATTGGTGCCATTCTTTTGGATCTTTTCCTAAATTATTTATGTTGTTATTCAGTTAATAGTTTGCATGTAAACTTAATATTTAAATTCTAATGTAATTATGCAAAATAATTACATTCGCATATATTTTATCTTATTACCTTTGGTTTGGATATTTTTAATGTTCCTTGAGATTTTATGAATCATATATGGTATAATAAAAAATACACTAAACAATAGAAACCCAGACCAAAAAGAAGAATTATGAGCATTTTCATTTCCAATTTTAGCTAAAGATTTATCCCACAGTTCGTCATTAAATGTACCTTGACCCTGAAATCCTAAAATGAATATATCATATAGATTATT
Source organism: Megachile rotundata (assembly GCF_050947335.1). NCBI lineage: Eukaryota > Metazoa > Arthropoda > Insecta > Hymenoptera > Megachilidae > Megachile > Megachile rotundata. The sequence goes on along the minus strand of NC_134992.1, from coordinate 11,165,968 downwards.
CAACTTCTTTTTACTTCTTAAATTAACAGAGCATTGATAAAAATTAAGTTCTGAATTATACAAGAAATTAAATTCATATATACTTACCAGCACCATGTACAATTTTTCTATATAACCATTTTACAAATCTAATTAATGCAAAGGTACTAAATAATTGTCCTAGAGAAGAATGTAATTTTCCAATATTGTCTGCAACACTCAAAACTGCTCTAAATGAATTCGTTAAAGCAAAATATGTGGATTCTAAGAGCATTGTCATCGATGAAAATGTATGAAGGATTGTTTCAATCACATGAAAAGTTGGTCTAGTGCTATCTTCTATATATTGAAAAAATCTGTAGAACATATTGACAGAAAACATATTAAGAACATATTAAGAAAAAGAAAACATTATATTAATAATTCATTAAAGTGTGCTATACATATTATTATCAAAGTCAGTTTATTGTTTTTTAATGGATTAATTAAACTAATTAGTCTTATTTCAGATTAAATGAGTAAATAGTACATACAGAGAGATGATTGATCAAAGCTTTCTCACATTAAAATAATTATTTTGGAAAATATTATAATGCTCACCTGTTTTCAACATCACCACTGTGTCCACCAAAACCTCCTAGATTGTTATAATTAGAATATGAATTGTATCCTCCAAATCCTCTGTATTGACTGTCGTAACCATGTCCATAGCCACCATAATAATTTGATCTAAATGGTCTTTGATAGTCATTAAAACCAGAATAATTTTGAACTGGTTGACGTGGTGGCAAAGGTGGAGGATTTACTGACTGAAAATTTGAAGAGGGAAATGGTGCTGATGCACCTGGTAAACTGAAAGAAAATTTTTACTTTATGCAATTGTATATATCAATAAATAAAAAATTACTTTAGTTCTTTATAATTATATTTATAAAGACAAAGACAATTTTGATGAAATTCAAATAAATATAATATTATAAGACATATTAAAATTATTAATTAACTGTTTTTTAATTCAAGGAGGCTATAACTTTTTTTTTAATGTCATTACAATGCTATTAATTTCGACTTTTAAATTGTATACATAAAAGTTTCCTGAATCATTTGACATTCATTATCAAAATCAATGTTTTTTATATGCATATAAGTCGATAATAAGACAAACCAATACCTGGGTAAAATATTTGGTACATTTTTTAACTGATTTCCACCAGCAGCACCTACTCTTTCAGGCGCCATACTTAGTGACTATTTACTTATCGTTTTTCCGATAAAATTTGCTGTACAAAGTTCATAACCTTTTTGCAAATGTAAAAAATTCATGTGTACTAAAATGTGGACATCACACACAGCCACACACAGCTTTTGACAATTGTGTGGCTGCGCATCGTCAAACTTCAGAGTTCAGCAAATAAGCAAATTAATTTCTTCCGTAGTAATATTTTGTTACTCAGATAGTTACTAGGTATGTAGGTATTTTTTATCGGAGAAGTTTTGATTCATTTTGTGCATATATGCTCTAATTGGTTCGAATACTCTTAGTAACTAAAAGTAAAGTATGAAGTGAGCAACAAATGGTAGAACTGAAGATTGCGGCATTGCCCAACACTGGATAGAAGAGCATCACTTAGTTGGTAAAAAGCATTTTGAACTTAGCCAAGATAAAGAGTAGGGATCTTCGTAAATGCGGTAAAATATCGTATTGAGATTTGTAACTTTATTAAAAATAAAAATAATGACTAACTTTATAACATTAGTTGAGGAAAATTTACTTTACGGAATTTTAATAATAATATGGTCACTATTTCTGTGGAAATATTATTTAAGTCATCGTCAGGTAAGATTTTTATGAAAAGAAATATTGTTTCTTGTTTATCTTAATTTTTGTTTTACTATGTAATCTGTTCTCATTTTGTAAATTATCATTCATTATACGCTACTAATAGTCGATCTTTTTAATTTTGCACAACAGCATCATGATTACTTAAGAAATATACAAAATGAAACCTCATGCTTTTACTCCCCAAGTATTATTTCAAACGTAGTATTATATATAATAAAATAGATATGATATTAATATTTATTTTTCAGAAATCTTTGGTAATGCGTTTAGTTAAATTACCAGATGTGGTTGAAAGGATAATGACAGAAGATGTTTATAACAAATCACGTAGTTATCATTTGGATACATTAAATTTCAATAATGTGGCCAAGTTTTATGTACTAGTTGTTACTACGGTATGAAATTTTGATTTATTTATCATTGTTATGTACTTAATTCATAATATATCTTTATGCATTACTATAATTTTTTGCTATATGATGATGTAGTAAAAACTATATGTTATTATTAATATTTATTTACTTAAATATTTCTAGGTTTGTCTATTATCTTTAATGTACTATCATTTGTGGTCATGGTCCATTAAAGTAGTAAAATATTTTGGTTTCGATGAAGAGAATGAAATGCTTGTGAGCGTTGTATGTATGTTCTTTATAAATATTATATATGACATAGTGCATTTACCCCTCAACATTTATTCTAAGTTTGTTGTGGAACAAAAACATGGCTTTAATAAAGAGGTATATGAGTATAATTTTTATTGTACTATGCAAATTTTATTGTGTCACTAATCTTATATTATTGATTTCAGACCCCAGCATTATATATTAAAAACACACTTCTTGCATTTGCTGTTCGAGAAACTATTGCTCCACCAATACTTTGTGCATTAATATGGATCATAAAGAATGGAGGAGATTACTTCTATTTTTATCTTTGGATCTTTATGATCTTTGTTTATATTTTTATGATTATTCTGTATCCAGTAGCAATTGCACCACTGTTTGATAAATATACTCCACTTCCTGATGAAGAACTGAAAAAAAAAATTGAAGCATTAGCAGCATCTATTAATTATCCACTTACTAAAATATTTGTTGTGAATAAATCAAAAAGAACTACCCATAATAATGCCTATCTCTATGGATTTTACAAATTTAAAAGAATTGTATTATTCGATACATTGATAAAAAATTATTCTCAACTAGAAAAAAGTGAAACAGAAACAAAAGAGCCTGAAACAGAAGCAAAAGGATGCGAAACAGACGAAATATTGGCAATATTAGCACATGAATTAGGGCATTGGAAATGCAATCACACATTGAAACTGTTTTTTATTGCTCAGGTAAATTTTTCATTTATATATTTACTTATTACATCATTTATTTTTGATTCCCGAATTCTTAAAATTATATCTATTTCAGGTAGCTACCATGTTAAATATTTTCCTATTTGCAAAGCTTGTTGATTATTCACCTATGTATCATGCTTTTGGGTTTGTGGATTCTAAACCTGTATTTATAGGGTACAGTATTCTCAGTATGTTCATTTTGGCACCTTTCAATACGGTAAGTTCAATCTACATAGTGTTTTTTATAGAATAACCCACGTTTAATATTTATTTTAATTCATGTATCTTTTAAATTATTATAAAGTATAATTAGGTACGGAAATAGAATTTATAAGTCATTTTTATTTATACTTAAAATTTTTAATGCTTTCTAATATCTTTTCAGTTATTAAACTTTTTAACTACAGTAATTGGAAGAAGATTTGAATTTGAAGCAGATAGATTTGCAATGATCTTAGGATATGGGGCAGCATTGAAAAGATCATTGATTAAGCTAGAAGTAGATAATCTTACTTTTCCTCTTTATGATAAACTATATTCTGGTTTTCATCATAATCATCCTACAGTTCTTGAAAGACTTGAAGCTTTAGATAAAGAAGATTAATTTTGAAATTAATGTTAAAATTTTATGTTATATCTTGTGCTGTTACCATGGTATTATATATTGTACTTGACATAACTTCTTATATTAAGTCAAATTTAATAATTATAACTTGAATATATTCTTAAATGATTATTTAAAAAATTAAGTTTGTTTGAAGAAAAAGTATCAGTTTTTTTTTATGTTATATTAAAATAGAAACAATTATTATTTTAGAATAAAATAATAAACATTTTTTATTTTATATGTATAAAAATGATTACAACTATAAGTAAGTCTTACCTATAACTATGAATAAAATATTAAAAAGTGTATACATATTTTAATTTAAATATAAATTAAATGTATGCTATTTTGTAAGAAAAATTATTTTTGTTTAATCCAATATTGTCACAAGTATTAACAACTTTAAATATTGTCAAATATTTCTAAATAATTTGATTTACTAGCATTTTGTACATAATACATTGGAGTAATACAAATAAGAAAGATTTTTATTTTAAATATTACAAATAAGGTAATAAATAATGATTTTTAAATAATAGCAAGTAATAATGAATGAATGTGATTTTCATAAAATAAATAGTAGTCTATTTGATAATGTAAAATTTCTATTAATTTATTAAAATTTTAATATATTTGTAAAGTATTATATAAACATTCCATGTAAAAGAGTGTATGTATAAATACTATTAAAGTTTTATCGAATTAGAATTATATGATCTTTATTTAGATTTAGGATTTCCAAAAAGCTGCTAACTTTGAATACCCTAGTATAATATATTAAACTAAGAAACATATCAATAATTTAAAAAAGACAATATTTATGATTTATAATTTTAAAGAATGCAGAATTTGTAAACCATAGGATTTATAAGGGGTATGTATAAATCAGAAGCATAACTAATTAAAATACTATGCAAATTAAAAGTAGTACCAATAAATTATATATGAAGAAATAATTAAGCTCAATATAACACGACATTCATTTTGTTAATGTACATTTATATCTCAATTTTATTAAAATGCTCATGTTTACAATAAATACATAGAATTGAAGAAAAATCACGCAATAGATCCGTTTGTCACTCCAAGACGTAACGTGCCTGAAACAGACATTAAAAAATATTTAGGTCATAATGTGTACGTACTGCTTATGACTTATTAGTAAAAAATTAAATTAAAATAAAAAATTCTTTTAAGTTACGATTTTATGAATTAAAATATTCTTGTTTTATTTATGATCATTAGAAGAAAAATTGTTTCGAAAGTTAAATAATATTTTTTGTTCAGTAACATTTATCAATTTTACTTATATATATAGAATATATATACAGTATGCATGTATTTTAATAGATCATAAAATTTCATAATTATTAACAATTATTATATATGAAAATAGTTTTACAAGAGGCACAATAACGAGAGAAAATGTTAAAATTGAAATAGACGTAGAACAGTTAAAGATTTGAATAGATGGAAATTGTTAAATAATATAAGAACGAAAGCTATGCATGTATGAATTAATTTATAATATATTGTTTTATAATTCTTTACATTATCTGCTTCAGTTATCAAGCAAATACGCATGTATTTTTTTTAATTGTATCTATAAATAACGGAAAGCATTCAAATCAGTAATCATCGTTATTAACAAAGTCAAATAATTACTGTCGATTTTATGAGAGAATAGAATCAAGTAACCTGTCTTCGTTCGTTCTGCACGTATTAACTCTGATTAGTTCATAATTAAGAATAACGTGCATGCGCCTTAACATTCATATTGCCGAGTTATATACCCTGTGAATTTTATTTTGTATTCTTAGAACCGTTATAAGCTTCTGGGAAAAATGGTGACATAGTGGAAAAATACTCTACTATTCGTTTTTTTCTTATATCGCTAATTTCCGGAAGACTAGTCGTCAATTCCTCATTCCTTCTTCCACTAAGTCACTATTTTTTACGCAAAATTCTACTCGATATTGTATGTTTTTTACAATACATCGTCTCTTCCCATTATTCGTATATTTTGTCCACAGCGTATCCGATTGATCAAGCAAAAAGCAAAGAAATAGTGGGGGATTTCATGAACTCAATAGAGTTGCGCAGAACGATCCTATTCTCATTGAATGGGAGATATATGCTTTTATAACCCATTAGCAACACTTGCTAATACAACCAGTTATTATAAAATACAATAACCATTCAATCTGTATTGTACAATTTCTCATTTTTCAAATATACTAAATTTTACAAAGTATTTTCTACATTGGACCACTTGTAAATATTCAATGCTTACAATTATACGTAAACACCTGAAAAATTCGAGGTGACTTTTCAAGAACCTTAAAACCTGATATTGACCATGATCTTCTGCGCATGTGCGTATCGTACTATTTTCATTGATCAAAGCAACGTCAATAACAGGTTATGAAATACACTGTATTATGTAATTAAGAAAAAAAGAAATTGTTAAAACACTGTATGATATACAGGAAATCAATAACAGAGAAATAATATGATGTTTAATTAAAATGATTTTACAAATGATATTCGAATTAAAAACAATTGATTTTATAGTAGTCCGTAAATTGTTATAATATTTTATCCTGTTAGTGTTCGTCATTAGTGCATATAAATACATAATCATTTACATAAACTAACTACTTGTTTATGTAAATAAATCAGTTATATACTCTTTTTATTTTCATGATTATTCACCGAAGCAATATTTTTTTAAATAAAAAAAGTTTTTCTTTAAACTCTGTTCCGGAGTGGTGCACGGGTTCTTTATGCTATAAATTTCGTTCCTCGGTCATCAATTACCTACTACTTTATGAAATTTATCGTACGATGATTCTCAGTAGAAAAATTTTATTTCATTCTGGACGAACTTAAATTGATAATTTTTAATATATTTCAAATATTTTATCTATTTATTTAAATCGAATTGATATAAAAAATTGTCCAAAGATTTAATGAAAATTGGACTATTAGAAATTAGAGAAATATACTAAAATATAGTACAATACGATACCTTATTATCGAACATGAATAGATTAAATAAGATCGGGCTAATGACCATGGCAGTCGACGCCCAAAACACTAATCATCATCATCATCATCATTAATAAGACCGAAAGTTTCATTGTACTTTCTGTCGACGATCGATTTCCATCGTGCGACGGTCAAGTTATACTTTCCTCATGTGCAGTCATTAATGCTACGCTTTGTTATTGCACATTGGTTATAAACTGATTCTACAGATTTCTATATTTAATTCAATAATTCATCACGATTGATTATATGACTAATATTAATGTCACTCAGAAAGTAAACTGCGAATGACATTCACAACTAATATCGAATAGAGGTATTAACAAACAATAAAAATTCGTTAGCAAATCTAAGCGAATAAAGGTTTCACCCGATCTTAATCGAAAAGAAAAATCTAACAATGTACTAAAACAAACATTGCATACACAATACATTAGTTTGTCTTAATTGAAGTGTTCATAAGTTTGTCCAGAAAGAAAAATTGCATTCAATATTTTGTATATTATTAGGGATGTGTGGGTAAAATTTAAATTTTGAAAATCTTTCAGTTTGAAACTTTTAGATCATTAAATTTGAAATTTTGTAGCTCAACTGACTATATTCAGATCAAGTCAGAAAAACACGAGCGAATTTTTATAATGCCCATTTGTATTCAACTAGTCCTTTTTCAAACTAATAGCGACACATTTAATTACCTGTACATCCCTAGATATCGTACATGTATATATACATACATACATATATATAAATATATATGTATATATAAATATAATGAGTTATAAACACAACAGTACCTTGCACTTGTCACTCAGTTTGAGCGCAAGCGACCTGGTGGCTGGTGTTCCATCGTCGTGTGGCGACAGAGAGAGAGAGACTCACGCACGTGAACACACGAGTACGAGTACTGAACAAATACCCAAAGCTGTTCTGAAAAGATTTCATTCCGTCCCGAATATCGTTTGAAAGTTCTATTCTCTTTCCATCCTTATTATCTTTTTGCTCTTCGAATGAAGCTATATTAATAAGAATTTCTGACTTTTGAACTTAATCCATTAATATCCAAATTTATATATGTTTTTCTATACTTTTTGTAGTCACAAATTTTCTTTTTTTTATCTATTTATAATTTCTGCCAAAATATAGAGTTGCAAAAATTATATTTTGGAGAGAATGTGTTATAATTATTGCAGTGCAATCCTATTATATGAGCATCATGTACTGTAGTATTCTTCTACTATTTAGAAATTTCTTAATTTCTAAATTTTTTTCACCCCTGCAGTTCACGGTCATATAGCAAGATTCCACTGCATAATGTACCTCTACGATGAGGCGTTAATAATTGAACACCCAATATCGCGTAGAAAATACTATTTTGAAATTAATATATATTTGATCTCTTGGTATTAATGGGTTCATTTGTAACGATATTACTCGATATTCGGAGGAAAAATTGTTCAGATAAAAATTGCATAGTTAAATAAATGAAACTGAATAAGATGCTTTAAGCAAATTGAAAGTAATCTAGAGTATTAACAAAGCATGTATCTCTGTAATTAAAACAAAGAGAAAATTTAAATTATTATAAGAATTATACTTAATATTAAATAATAACAAGTATTAGTTTGAATGGCTCCTATTGAAAGTTTTTCTATTCTTAATTTCAACTTCTAAACTAAATATGTAAAATATCTACTAAAAAATGTCATAATATATAGTGACCGAACAAAACACAGTAAAGTTGTATCTTAATTGATTTTTGCTTATAAATAATTTATAGAACTCATTGACTATATGAACATTTAAACTACGCAACTTTTCTCTGGAATTTTTCCATAAACTAATTGAATAATTACGGCACAAAAAAATAGATAAAATTAAAAGTATGATACAAATCATTCGCACGAACGCTGATAAGTAAATAGAATTAACAATTAGTATTCTTAACTTTTCTATGGAGACTCCCAGACAAAATCTTTTGGTAACAATTTTTAAAATAATGAATTTATATCTATTTCTATCGATTACTGTGAACTATTCCGATGTTTCGATTAATTATTTTAAAGTAAAAAACGAACGCGAAGATAGTTCTGGGAGCCAAGCGGAATGAAAGGCTATAATTTTGCTTACGACGAAAGACATTATATAGAAAATATTTATTTTTCGTTCGTTTGATTGAGCCACGCCGAACATCGGCGCTATATATATTTTCGCTCTTTATTTTACTTCCGCGCTTCCTCATACATACTCATTTTCACACTTGCACATGCACACACACATATACGCATCCTCTTTCTCATACATACATACATACATATATATACATATATCTATGTATATAATCTCTCTCTCTATCTATTTAAATATTTATGGCGATAGAATCTTGCTTATCCGAAGTAACGTTTAAGTATTTTAGTAGTTGACATTTTCTATTGATCAGATGTTTGTTTATAAATTTGTATAACAATTTTCAACATCGTTAATAATTTCTTTTATAATAAAGAAAAATTAGCTAACATATATCAATGTATTATCGAGAATTGAATATCTATACAATAAAGCATATACAATATATATAAACCAATATGATCATTAAATTGCTTTTTATTTCATATAAAAACTTCAACCTCAATGTATTTAAGCGTAACATATACACAACTGTGCGGAATAAAAATTCAATCAATGAAAATATCCACGTGAAAATACTTGAAACTTTCTTACATACATGGTTAATCAAGATTCTACTGTTAAGATTCATCTATCTATACATTATCATGGTTTTATGTATATATATACATTTAATTCTTATTCTGGAAGTTGAAGATACAAGAAAAGAAAATGTGGAAGCTAAATTTTTATTTATGATAGCAAATGTTTTAGTTTAAATAGCAGACTATAGTGAAGTCTTACTTGAACTTTCACGAGCACTAGTAGAGTACAGAGAAAATTAAAAATTTCAAATTTACAAATATACAAACTTTCAATTGTAAGTTACATAATTTTCTTGTACCTTCAATAATTTAAAAAGTAATCAAATGTATATATTTAAACCAGATATATTGTATGTCTGTTCACTACGAAAATACAAAAAGTATTTACAATTCAATAAATAAGTCGTCACTCGGAGTGTCCACGGGTCACGGGTTTTGTATTCACAAAGTCAGCGCTATACGCATTAAAAGCCGCTTACAAAACCAATAGTTTTGTTTTTTATCAATTTGAAACACCGAATTCAAGAAATCGTTTCCTTATATTTATATTTGTCTTCTAAACAATATAAAAGGTATACTTTTATTTGATGTCAAAATTCACTTAATCGTATGATTAATAAAAACTGTTTTTTATATATTAAGACTTTTTGAAAAGTAGTCTTTAATTATTAATGCTCATTTACTACAATCTTTTAGCTATATTTAAGTTTTAAAATCTATTTGTAATAAGTTAAATTAACTTTGACAATATTACAGAAATTTTACTTTAAATCATTTGAGCACCATTTTAGCAATTAAAATTATCGATTTAACATAATTATTCTAAAATTCAGTGTTTCATTTTCTAAAAGAGCTTTTTTCTGAATTGACCCAACTCAACTTGAAGTAACGAATTCTCCCTCACACCACTCCACAGAGTAAGAAAAAATTTTCAAGAAAAAAAATTGCTCTTTACTTTGGTCTAAGAATCCCTGCGATCCTCTTCTTCTTTCTTTATCTCATCGCTTTCTTTTTTTTCCTCAACTGTTTCTTCCGAATCTTGTTGCTGCTGGCTTTCAGCAGGAGGATTCACCTCCTCTGTTTTAACATCTTTTACTTCTTCCTCCATAACTTCTTCTTTTGTAACCTCTTCTTTCATAACTACTTCTTCTTTTGCAGGTTCTTCTTTCTCTGCAACGTTCGCAGTAGTTGATTCTTGTTCTTTCGTTTCCTCTACTTCTTCTCCAGATGGACTGACATTGGTCCATCTAGATTTACGACCTCGGTTTCGATTTTCTCTTTCCGCATTCTGGTTATTCAAATGTTTACCACCTTTCTTATCTCTATTATCTCTTTGTGAGTGATTCTCAGAATCAGAAGACCAAGTTGAAGGTGGTTCTTGATTTCTCCAAGGAGCGGCAGATTCTGGAGGAACAATAGATGGTGGACCCATGGGGCCAAATGGTGGTCTGATATGAGGACGAATGTCATCGAAAGGAGGTCTGAAAAAGGCATCTGGTTCTCGAGGATCAAAAGGCGGTCCACGAGGGCCGAAAGGTCTCATGCCCGGTCGAAGAGGACGAGGTCCTAAGCCTCGTGGATGAAACATTAATGGACCTGGAAAACCAACATTCACTTTAATTTTATTTGTTAATATCGTTCCATCTTAAATAATTGTCAAACATGCGCTTAATTATATAAATTAAGTTTCATTCAAAAGGATATAAAGACTGATTAGGCATATAAAAATCCAGAATTTATGACAACTGGGAGTGTGAATATAAAATTTATTATAATCTTAGAAAGTAAAAAATTATTCTTACCTGGACCACGAGCCCCTAAAGGAGCTGGACGTGGTCCAAATCCATCAGGATGTCCGGGTCTTGGACCTCTAGGTCCCATTATAGGTGGCATTGCAAACATAGGGTCAATTCCAAAGAATTCTCGTCTCCTAGGCTCAAAATCACTCCGATCAAGATGTCCTCTTGGATCGAAACCTTCTTGTAACCGTGGATCAAAACCGTCCCGTCTGATGTCGAAGTCGAAACGGTCCCGATCATCGAGTGGTCTTCTTCCTCGTATTTCAGACCTATCGAATTCCTCCCTTTGGCAAATAATAATCACTGATTCAACATTTTGAATTTTAGAGGTACAAGTTTTTTATGTTCCTTACACAGGCCCGTTTAAGACTAGGCAGCGAAAACTCCACTGTATATAGAACTTTCACTAATTATATTTTGTTATATTCAATGTCAATCAATGTTCAGAAATTAAAGTGTAAGTACCTTATTTCGAACCTGAGTCATACGGACCCTCTGGTAGCCTAATCATATTTGGGTAGTAAACCCAATCAATCACATTTAATTACACGCACATTTCTCTTACGAATTCTAAGTTAGTATACAAATGTATATGTTTACCTCTGTTCTCTGGGTAGTCCAAGTCTACCAAAATCTTCTCTCTGTTGCCCATGTAACCTATTATCAAATTCTTCTTGATATATTCCTCCTTGCAACCTTGGGACATCCATATATTCTTCATGAATCTGTGATCCTCGGTGACCCCTACCAAAATTCGGTCTATCTCTTTGTTGTTGAAATTCTCTTGGATCTTGAGGATTACGAAAATCTGTAGGTCGAGCAGAAAAATCAGCCCTTTCCTGAGGTAAACCAAATTTCGGCAAATCCATCAAAGAGGAAAGAGGTTCACCGCGTCCCGATCGAGAATCCTCGAAATTTCTATCAGGTCTGTCCCGATCTTGTCGACTACGAGGACCCATCCGATCGACCCGATCCTCAAGAGGAAGAGTACCATCAGCCAATTGACGCAAACGGTCAGCTAAGCTTGGTTTACCATCTTTTTTTGGAGTAGATTCGTTTTCCTAAAAATAAGTACAAATATAAAATAAAAATTAGCTGCGATTGAAGCAACTAAAATCAGTAAGAATGTTTTTACTACTTGAATATTTTGAGGCTGTGAATTTCCTTCTCGATTTTCTCTATTTTCTCTTTCTCTTCTATCATCTCTATCTCTGTCTCTAAGGTCTCTTCTACGATCACGTCCTCGATCTCTTCCCCTGCCTCTTTCCCTTCCACGATCCATTCTAGAATCATTTTCTCTATCTCTATGGGATAAATGTGTTTCCCTATCTCTTCTTTCCCTATTTTCACGTTCTCTTTCTCTTTCTTTGTAATCCCGATGCTGCAAGTAATATTGTATCAAAATTATTTTGTAAAATATTATAAAATTTTTGAAGACTATTATTTGGCAGTAATACTCTATTATATATGATATATTTACCTCTAGTTGATCAGACTCTGTTCTCTCTTCATTTTGTGATAACTGTTGATCGGTTAAATTGTTCTTTTTAGTTCCACTTGATGTTTGGGGCATTGCATCCTCCATTTCTACATCCATATCATCTGCAGAATGTTGTTGCTGAGGTAGTTGCATTTGTAAAGAAGCAGAAGGTCCTACACCATAAGGTTGACGTAACATTGGTAAATTTGGCATTCCTGTTTCCGTCGTCGGTGGTGGAACTCCTATTGGAGGAACATTGTGTGGCATACCTTAAATATTTTTAAACTTTTAAAATATTTTCCATTTTTAAATCTATCAAAAACAAATGTAATTCTTATTATTTCGTACCAGTAGAATTAGGTTTATCGGAAGGCGCTGCTGGTGCCGGTAAAGGAATTTGTGTTAATAACCCAACACCAACACCAGCACCAAATGGAGAATTAACTGGCGGTGTTAACATTGTTTGCATCATTCCTGGTGGACCTAGTAAACTCTGCATATTTGGGGGCGGCACACCAATTGGAACATTGGGCATTAAACTGTGTGCCATTGGTAATCCCATTGGTCCAAGCATACCTGAATAGTAAATAATACAATTAAATTAAATTAAATATAATTCCTCATTAAGAATTTAATCTTTATTATAAGTTTTAAATAATGACTTACGAGGAACTCCTGGCATCGTAAAAGCAGGTGGCATCATCTGTAATTGTGTATTTGGCGGTGGTAAAAGTGCAGCCGATGTAGGAGGTCTAATTGGAGGCGGTTGACTTGTGTCAATAACTTGTTGCTGCTGTTGACCTTGCTGTTGATTTTGTTGTTGAGATTGTTGCTGTTGTGAACTAGTTGAAGGTTGCATTACGTTCACAATACCATCTGCCAGACTTGGAATTGTAGCAGCTGCAACTAAAGCTTGTTGCTGTAACTGCAACTGTTGCTGAAGCACGTCTGCATTTGTCCCGGAATGCTTTAATTTACCTGCAAATTAACATGAAATACATTATAAATTAAGAATCAATTTCATACATCACAAATATTTTATTTTGCTTACCTTTTAAATTAGGTGGTAGTGTATCCTCATCAATCATACCTCCTTCTTCAAGTAATTCTAAATCTTGATCAGTGACATTAAGTAATTTATTCCAAGGAATATAACTAACTCCTAATTCAACTTCCCAATAATCTTTCCATTCTTTTCCTTTCACTCCTTTGCCTGGTGCCCAGGCTAACTAAAATATATTAAAAATTTTATCTTTTTTTAAATCCTTTTTTTATACTTCTTTCTTAGTAAAAAATTATTAGCGTATGTACATTTATGAATTTAAAATTAATTACACATTATTTACAATTGAAATAACTCACAGTAATTGCTTTTCCTTGCATTTTATGATTTTTAAGCTTGGTAAGAGCTCTGTATGCATCTTGTCTCCTATTCATGCATATGAATGCACAACCTCTAGGTGAAATCAGATCTATACTGACAATATCGCCAAATTCTCCAAAAGTATCCGAAAGTTCTTCTTGATGCACCAATTTAGACAAATGCCCTACCCAAAGTGTAGTACTACAAACTATAAAAACAAAGCTCATAGTTGTCAATTTGTTAAACTAACAAATACATTTGTAAATAGGTGTAAAAATAAATACCGCTTAATTTATCTCTCATGATTGGAGGTAATCCCCTTTTACGTCTTTCCCTTTCTTTTTCCCGTTCCTCTTCAGTCATTTTTTCTCGGCTATCTTCGCGTTTTCTGTCACGTCCTCTATCCCGTGAACGAGATCTATAGATACAATAAAATAATTATAAAATTGTTCTGTTCAAATTATGGCTTTTATGTATTTTAATTTGAACATATAAATAACATGCATAAAATTACCTTCTTCTTCTGGATCTACTCCTTGATCGAGATTTTCTGTCCCTGTCCCGATCTCGATCTCGATCCCTATCTCTGTCCCTGTCTCTATGTCGAGGTGACCTAGACCGACTATGATGCCTGTACCGATCAGGCGATCTACTTTGTGATCTCGTATTTTCGCAATTTACAATTTCTACGCTACTACTGTCCCGTCTTGTACCATTTCTATACAAAGTAATTTATTCCAAATTAATACTCAATGGAATCATATGGAATCATATTAAAAAGGAATAAAATTATATTAACCCAGAATAATCTTGTGCATCTGCTCGTTCATCCAGAAGTGGACTTTTTTGATTTTGATGCATTTGCTGATTGATCTGCCTAATATTTGATAAAGGTTGAGAGACATACGGTAGAGCCGGTGGATAACCAGGAGGCGGTTGACTCATGTCTTGAATAACTCCGCTACTTACATTTGTTATATATGCATTTTGTTGATTTGGTTTTAAAATGTCTGAAGGTTTTAATTCGCATTCTGATGCAAATGGTAAATTCTAAAAAATATCAAGAATTACGTTTAATAATAAACACGATATGTTACTGCAGTTTTGTGCAATTTGCTTTCATGCTAACAACTTACAGGAACAGTTTGAGCTAGGTGTTTATCAAACTCCTCTTCTTGCTGCTTCATTTGTTGCAATTTTCGCATTTTTTCATCCATCTCATGTTGTGACGAAGAAGCACCTCCTTGCATTGTTTGTTGCAATGTTTGAAGTTGCCTTAAAACCTGTCGTTAATTAAATAATTAATTTTTTTAATATTGAAAAAATATTTTACAACATTAATAAGGAAGATGACTTTTATATTAGAATAAATTATAAAAACATTTATACCTCCGGATTTGTTAAAAGAAGCCCAAGACTTTCTAAACTATTCCCAGCAGAAACTGTATTATGTTGAACAGTATTAGATGTTGTTGTTGCTGTTGGCGAGTTGGCAACAAGAACATCGTCGTCCTCTTCCTCACCATAATCAAAATCTAAAAGTTTCTTATCAAATTTTACAGAACTTTTTTGTTCACTTGCTGATTCCTGTTTCTTCAATAATAATTGTTGTAAATGTTGTAATTGATCAAGGAGAGAAGCATCCACTTGAGTTGAATTTGATTGCCCCTAAAAAAGAAATGCTTGAAATTACATGCATGTAAATAGTAAATTATAGATACACATAGTTACATAAAATGAAAAATTCAATAATTACATAATTTGGGACTTACTAAAATTTTATTGGCATTAACTATATTTGCAGTTTCCATTTTTGTTTGTGCTAGCCAGGCAGGGTCAATTGGCTTTGCTGAAGAAAATAGTTTTTGATCTTTCACTGCATTTTTTACATTTAAAGGAGGAGTTTTCACAGCAGTTGCTGCATTACTGGCATTATTTGTTGAAGGAACATTAAGTGTACCTATATTTTAAATTGCCATGGATAAAGTAATATTCTATTCATAAATAAGATGAATAAACTAGAATATATTTTTACCATTAGAATTGACTGCCTGTTCCTTATGTATTGGATGATTTGGGTCCGCAAGATCAAACAGAGGTTGTATAACCTCAGAAGGAAAAACTGCATTTTTTTGCCATAGATTTAAAACCCTTATCACTTTGCTTTTATCCTCCTGAGGACATTTCAGAAGGTTTAAGAAGGTGGTTTGCATGTTCTTGGCAAAGCGTGGAGCAAAAACATCTTTTTCCACTCCAAACTGATGTCTGGATTGACGTACAATTGAATCTATAACGTACAATCCAGGCACTTTGTACTCTGGTTTACACTGCAATGAACACATAATAAAATTAATTTTGTTATATATTTCCTTCATAAAGTAATATTATTCAATATTAAATAATAAATTACCTTTTGAATGAATTTTTCAACACTTTGCACAACATGTTTATAGAATTTGATTGCCTTAATTGCACCCCTGGTTAAAGAATTCATTTTAGCCTTAGAAATTGGTGGTTTGACATCATACAGAGCAGATAGCTGAAAACAATAAATATGGTTAAAATTTTTCATTAATCGTACATATGATATAAAATTACATTAGTCAACAATCTAATTGGAATTGAAAGCAAAATATAACTTTGCTGAAGTTTTGATTCATAACCAATAAAACATGATAATGTATAATACTCATCAGCAAATTATAGCAATGTATACAAATACCAATTAATCAATAAAACAAATTTCACAAGTGTCCAATAATATAACAAACTTAGTATTGTATAAATTTATTTAAGGAATCTGATGCTCCCACATCCTTCGCTCCATTTAATAATACTATAAAAATAAATAAATGTAGACATTTATAATTCATTTCCAAAACAGGAATTACAAAAAAATTAGACAATAATAATAATCATTACGTTTACATCATAAACACCTTAAATCACAATAAAGGTTCCTTCACTGCTCTCCCTCTTTCTTATATATAGTGAGACTTTCCCTCTCTCTTACACAAACTAGAAATCAAAGGATTCTTCCAACACAAAAATCACTCAATTCCTTTAGACACTGAACATTAGAGACATCGTAAGGAATATTTTTTTTAGGAGTATATATTTCGTTTGTGTCACTTTAGGCTTAAAAAGGAAGAAAGGGAAGAAAACGGGGAAAAGAGAAACGAGAAAAAAAGAGGGAGAGTCGGCGGGCTAGAGAGAGAATCGAAGGTAAATCAGCTTACCTCCGCGTTAAATGCCTTAACCGCATCCATCCTAACAAAGGTGCGAAGCACCAAAAATCTGCTATGTTTCACACGAATCCGTGGTTCTTGAGGCGTTCAATGTTTTCACGATAAATTGCATGTCTCCGCTCAGGGCGCACTGTCTAGCTGGGCCATGCCACTCAAGATGGCGGCGCTATTTCCCGAAAGGCATCACGGGACGGTGATGTGTGACGTC
Source organism: Megachile rotundata (assembly GCF_050947335.1). NCBI lineage: Eukaryota > Metazoa > Arthropoda > Insecta > Hymenoptera > Megachilidae > Megachile > Megachile rotundata. Next base: position 11,148,331 of record NC_134992.1, on the reverse strand, counting down.
ACATGCCGCTGTGCACGGTCGGTAACAAATTATGTTTTAATACCGATTGTTCTTCGCCAATTAGAATGGAGGAAGGTATATTTAAGGGGTGGCTTATCTAAATTTTTATTCCTTCACAAGAACACATTTCATTTTATTATTCAATAAAATAGACAAAAAAAGACTGTAAAGTGATATTACCGAATTTATAAGCAATAGAAGTTGCATATTAAATGACAATTTTATTTCTCCGTTTTCTAACTATTCATTTCAGATCATTTTTTTGTTAGTTTGTAAAGTTTAGTTCTAAACAGAATTAATATAATTATCCATATAAATTGTACTCAAACTTTTATTATAAATTTCATACAAGTTTTAGTATTATTCATTCAACGGGAGATCATACTCATCATCCGAAGTGTTTGGATTCATTTTGCGCATGTCAAGTCTGATTGGTTCGAACATGCTTTATAACCATGAATAACATGCATGCGTATTTGCTACATTCAAGTACCAAATTATATGCACCCAGTGATCTTTTATTTTGTATATTCCCTATATCATTCCTTCTTTCCTCTATGTATATATTTTTGTCTACCCTGTACATGTTTGATAAGGTAAAAACATAGAATAGTGAGATAGTTTAATTGGTGGAAAGACTACTAAACTAGCGCCGTTGCGCAAATTGTGTACGATCATTCATTGAACAAATAATACATACTGTTTGAAATGTAATAAATAGTTATATATTATGCATGTCATTAAACTTACATGCGTATATTATTAACATATAAATATATTATTTAAATTATATAAAATTACAGAAACAGAAATACCAACTTTACTTCTTAATATACTAGAAAAATTTCAAAAATTTGACAATAATTGTACTAACATTTATAACATTTGTAAGTTTGAATTCATAAAATATATATTTTGTATTTTTATTCAATACAAATTTTGTATAGATATATAAAACTTGAATTAGTTAAGTGAAAATCTGGAATATTTAATAATCACTTTGGTATGATGATTTGCAAATTTTAAGTTTATTGAAAAGACAACAAATATTGGAAGGAAGAGTTGATTTATTTAAATTTCTTGTATGTACATATGTAAACATATATATATTATATATTTTTTATAGATCAAAGGATTCATTTAATTGATATTGTTAATATAACAGGCACTTAGTATTTATCAAAACAAAAGATGATAAATATACCAGAGGAAATTAACCTTGAAAATTATATTCTAATACTTCCATCAGTAGCCACTGGAAATGTTGGACAATTATGTGTTGATTTACTAATATACAATTTAAAGTTGAACAAGATTGGAAGTTTATGGAATTCTATGTTTCTTCCCATATCTGGTCTTGATCCTTATAATAATAATTCTAGTTCTCTTTGCACTGCTGCTGATTTTTACCTTACAACATCTCCTAAAATAATTTGTTTACAATTGCGTTCACCTCACATTGATAATTCAACTGACTTTTTTGAAGAATTAGCACAATTTGTTCAGAAGAGGAAAATCACCAAGGTATAATATGATAAACTAAAGATATTAGTTACTTTTTACTCATAAAAAATTTATTGAAATTAATAAAGGATTATGTATGTTACAGGTAATAATTTTAACCAGCAGTTATGGCTATGAATGTTCTAATGGAATAGATCCTACCCTGAGGTACCTAACTTCAGATGATTCTTTATTAAACAATGAAAAGCTTCTTGAAAATCTTGCTTGGAAGAAGCATACAAAACAAGTTTCAATAGAATCTACACTACGTAGTTATATTTCTGGTGGAGGTTTTGCAAGTAACCTTTATGAACATTTAAAATCAGTGGAAATTGCTTGCACAGTGGTTTTTTGTTATTGTTCAGAAGGAAATAATGTTTCTGATGCATTATTGTTATTTAAAGGTTTAAATCAATGGCTAAATTTATTAAATGATAATGAAAATAATGATATGAAATATCCACCATCATGGGAATACTTTTTTGGTAATCCACCTTCTTCAGAACTGTATTAGGATTCAAATATATTTTATTTACAAACTCTTAGTTGATATTCAATATTAAACACCATTAAATTATTAAATTAAAAAAACTATATTTTAGATAAGTCTTGAATGACAGTGAAACATAATAACATTATTAATATTATTGTTTATTGTTATAAAATATTTATTATTTATGAAACAACTATTCACGCAAGGAGTTTGAATTTAGAAGAAAAAGCAGAATAAGATACTAAAGCTGCTAAAAGGGCAGCAAGAAGTTCAGAATTAACCCAGGGTCCTAGATAGATGCCTGGGTTATTAAGTACTACTACAGCTAAAGGCTTCACACTGCTTGGATCCTCTCCATTTCTGTATGCCTTGCGTATAGCTGCATATCTTTCCTCATCATATAATTTTATATTGTAATCTCCAGAACGTGCTTTCTTGATGTCTTCTGTCCACGATACCTATAAATTATTGATTACAGTTAACACTAAATTCTTTTGGTACAAAGAATTTTGTTTAATGTAAACCAAATTCTTATATAAAATTTATTATAAGCAATTGTATTGAATACCTGGTACTTGTTATCAGAACTTAATCTGGCAGCAGGCAATGATTTGCCATCAACTTCAGCATACAATGTAATACCTTTCACACCATTACTACACTTCAGCATAAATTGTGTTGTAAATGCAACATTTGTCAAAATCGTAGCATCTTCTGTAACATATGCAGATGCAACAACCTCAGGTTTTTGACAAGTTTCACTAAAAACTCCAGAAATTCCACTGGTTATCAGAATACAAAATACTACAAATCGATTCATCGTTTTATTTTATATTAACTTTAATTGATAATATATTTTATAGATTATTTGAGTTAATTTTATATTAGTAATTCAGTCTCTCTAAACTCGTTACAACTACTCAAAACTTAAATCATATTAGGTTAACTGATCACTGCTATAATGTAACTGTGGCGGCCTCTGTTTTGACGCGTGTACATATTGGGTTACACGTGGTATGTACAGTTGGAAATTGTAGGAAACAATAGTACCAATTCGTTCATTTCCCCTGTTCATATTCGTTTGATTATTTTAAAATAAAAAGTTAAGCGTTACGTCTAATTTTAAAATTATTGTAACACACATTAACTAATAACAATTGCATTTATACATATATTCCATACAATAACACCAATATTATAAATATGGAAAACCATGATTTATTAATAAAAACAAAATTTATTGTACAATAATACATATATAAAAGCAATAACTGCAGGGATATGGGTAACATGAAAAAAATGATTAATTAGGAATGGTTGCAGTAAAATATTCTCTAAACAAGTTATGATGTAAAAATGGAAAATTATAAAAAATATATGATAGCAGTTATTTTACACATATTACTTGTAAAAAATATGTTTTGTTTATTCCAATCTTACAAATATATTTGCAGTTATTAAAGATTTGCAATACAAATGAGCACTATTGACAATAAAGTATTTGGTATATAAATGCTATTAAATTTGTATATGAGGTAGAGAATATGAACAAAAGTCTAATATTTGCTCATATTCTTTCTTGAGATACAAATTATTTAAAAATTATATAGTAATATTATTATATCCTAATTAAATTAAAAATTTCATGAAAACAATTTCACATAAATATACATATATATATATAAAATATAATTTTCTTTATAAATAATACAAGTAATATTTAATATTTTAAACCCAATCTTAATAATACTAACAAAAAATATACAATTAAGTGTTACAGAGTTACTTTTCAATTGTACATATAATAAAACTAGTATAAGTTATATATTAGCTGCAACAAACAAATCACACTTACCATCTTTTTTCGCAATAACTTGTGTTTTATTCTGGAAACCTACATTTTTTCATTTTATTTGTATGCAACTCTTATATATTTAAATAGTATTTAAATTTAAAAATATAGTATAAAGATAATAAAATTATATTACTTAATTTAAAATTCAATCAAATTCATTTCTTTTGTTACTGTATTTAATGCAGTTGATGTTACAACTGATGTAGTAAAAGAACGTACATGAGATCGGAAAGTTGGCGTAGAATCCCATGCTTCATCTCTAATTATCCCCTGATTTCTGGGATACATAAGTAAAGGATCTTTCCCTGTTTTCTTACATAATTTTTCCTGAAGCATTATTAAACGAGATCTCCAATGTTCATAACTTGCTTGCTTAAGCGCATTAACCCACTGTTCTACTTGAGATTCTGAACGGCCACTTAAAACATGTCTCTTTTCATGTTCATCTCGAAATGCTATACTAAATGCAAATACTCCTTCAGATGCAACATCAGTATTGATGCTATAATTTTCTAAAATAATTACACCTGCTGGTTGTCTTGTATCAATATGTCCTAATTCGTTAATATTAAAATAAAACAATAAATTGCATCTTAACTTAAACCACTTTTCTTTAAATCCTGAAAAATAGAATTATATAAATATTAGGAAACATTCAATTAAATAAATTTAGGAACTAACCTGACTTATGAGCTCGTTTATGATTTAAACGACCTTCAAGATCAGCAGGACCGCTACTTGCTTCTGCAAGTTCTTTTTCATTGAATTTCATGATTTTTAAAAAGTCGTTTATGCTATACACATTCCTAGATTGTATAAATATTATTGTATAGTCAAAATATATATGCAACTCATATCACTGATTACTTTAACCACATTTTGTTAACATCCCCTGAAACTAACTGTCAATTTTTAATGCAGTATTCATTTTACACTCCACTATTTTCTTATTACTTATTATAGATTTTAATAGTTTTATTTGATCATGACTATGAATTATATACAATCATCAAAGAAACCTAATAAGTAACAACATAAACTCTTACGTATTACATTACTAAACGTCAACTGTAAATAGAGTTGTACGATATACACTAGTTTTGAAATAGCGCGTTTCCTTTTAGCAGTCTGAGAAACACCCATACAAATTTATTACATATTGAAATAATATATTATAACACCGAACGATTTATTTTTAATATATAAGTAAAAAGATCTGTTTATTAGTAATTAAAATATGCTTAATATTGTTTCTAATAAATGTATTAATTCAAATTTATAAAATACATAATATATACATTTATAAGGTTGCACAAACTGTGAAGTACTATGCATATAATATATACATATGCGTAATAGGTTTTACATACATACAAAGAATTGTAAGTGTCAAGTAGACACATTGTGTGTCAAGATTATAATTATCAGAAGAATTTTGTTTACTAATGGTTGCAGTTTACGTTGATTATTTGTGATTTGTTAACTTATGAAAGAAAATCTTGTATAATTAATTTTATACACTATTGAGGTTTATTTTGAAACCATAATTTAGGATTAATTGTTTTTAATACAATTAAACGATGGGATCGCTAACAAGTCGACAGAATGCTGGTGTGGAAGAAGTTGATATTGTTTCAAATCATGCATATAAATATCCTCCACGTTCTGGTTTGTTTTTATTAATTTATAAATAATTTTATAATTTGAAATACTATCTTTTTAAGGATTTGTAAAATATTTGAATACATAATTGATATACATTTAAAATTTATTATTGACTAAAGTATATGTTGTTAAAATATTTGTTTTGACATCTTAATTAATAGAATTTATTTATTAGGAAGTTATTTTGGCAGTCATTTTATAATGGGTGGTGAACGATTTGATACACCTCAACCTGAGGCATATTTATTTGGAGAAAATGCTGATTTAAATTTCTTAGGAAGCAGACCAACACCTGTAAGATATAATGTTATAATATACACATATAAATGTGTGTTATATATTAAAATATATCATTTTGATTTAGTTTCCATATCCTCCACCACAAGCAAATGATCCTACCAAAACATTAAAAAGTTTAGTAAACATAAGAAGAGAATCATTGAGATTAGTTCGTAATGTTGATCAAACTGCCACTTCACCTCAGTGTCATAATGTGAAGCATTATGGAGATGGTGATATTGATAAAAAGCCAAATCGTTATAATATTGAATTTACATTTGATTGTGATGTAAGATGTGCAATTACAATATATTATTTTTGTACTGAGGAAGTTACAACTAAAGGTGTTACGTATGTAAAATATGTTGTGAGAATCCAATATATTACATGCAACATTAGATGATAAAAGTAAATTTATTCATAGGTATATACCAAGAGATTCTTCTATGAACTCTGAAACATATTATTACAAAAAAGGGGCAAATCAATTATTTTCTCAGACATCACACATATTTGACCCCACAGTATATAATGAAGAAGATTTAACATATAATGCTGACAGAGAAGTATGTATGTTTTTAATATTCCTATATTAAATTGTTACACCTTTTAAATTAGATTTTATGATTCACTATAATTACTTTTAGATAATACCAATAGCAATCCATTGTGTAGCAGAGGAAGGCTCAGATGAACCAAAGCAGTCTCATACAACAATTGCAGTTGTTGAAAAACATTCAGATGGAACATATGTATTAAAGGCTCTTAAGCAAAAACTCTATGTTGATGGTCTTTGTTATTTACTTCAAGAAATATATGGAATTGAAAATAAAAATGCAGAAAATGCAAAAGTATGAAATATTACTATATAATTAAATTTATAAACTTTTATGTATGTTTAATGGTAATTTGTTTTTTAGCAACAAGGTAGTGATGAAGATACAGATGATAATGGATCAGAATGTGTTATTTGTATGTGTGATGTACGAGATACTTTAATATTACCATGTAGACATTTATGTCTATGCAATAATTGTGCAAATTCTCTTCGATATCAAGCTAACAATTGTCCAATATGTCGTGCTCCTTTTAGAGCTCTTCTTCAAATTAAAGCGCTTCAAAAAGCGACTGGGTCTATTATATCAAATCCACCAGTACCAGAGGTTAATATCTATTTATGCTATGTATCTCCATATATATGCATCTATGAATGCATGTGCAATAAATTAGCAAATTGTTTAATATACAGGGAAGCTGTGAAAACATTCCAGCAGGATATGAAGCTGTGTCATTAATAGAAGCTTTAAATGGACCATACATTCCAAGAACGGCTGCTCTTGCACCAGAATCCCCAGACACACCTGATACAGATACAGCCAGTGCAATTCAAGCAGCTGAAGCGTTAAATAGGCAAGATATTATATTAATAAAATTTTTAGTGATTTCATTTATACCAACATAATTTATTTGAACAGTAATTTATATGTAATTCAAAAGATCTGTAGAACGTACTCCCGTATCAAAACATGTATCTACAAAAGAAACAGATATATCTGCAAGAACAAGTGGTACTGCATGTCCCACACCAGAATTTCGGATGTCAGTATTTTTAGCTAAATATGAGCACTCAGGATCGGAAAAAGATCTTCACAGTCGATCTCCAGCAATGAGAATGAAAACTTCAGGACACTTACGAGAAAAAACTGCGTTAAGATCTCGGGATACTCTGAGACTTGTTAATGAAAAACAACCTGTTTCTATGTACGAGGTAATTTGTTGATATCAAATAATCAACTTGCTTCAGGATTTCATAGTTTCTTAAACAAAGTACATGTACAAATTTATGTCAGATCGTTTAAATAAATTATATTTTACAGGGTCAAGGACAAGATGAAGATAGTGAGGCAGAGAAATTGTCTCCTTTACTGGATGTAGCAACCAGTACAGAAGCACTTGATAATCACAGTCACGGAATGTGTGATATAGACATTGAGGATGAAATCCAAAACACCGAAAATGAAAACGATATTAATATTACATGTCATCCTCATTAAACGTGTAAAAATAATTTACAATGTTCGTTATAAAATGTATATTTAATTCATTTATTTTTTGTAATGTAAAGTTCTTGTTTTCTTCAAAATTAATGTTTTTAAATTGTAAATAGTGTAAGTTAAAAATCATATTTTATTCTAAAATTCAGATCATTTTAAAATTAAGATTTATTTAATTATATCTTAAGATAATAAGCATTTTATTTTTTTATATATAATATATCCAGTATCTCAGATATTTTTTTTTAACAACTTGATTAACTACTTTGTTTTCTTTCTTGCTATTAAATAGAAAACAAAATAAACAAATTGTATAAAAAGGGGAAAGATACGAAATAAATTAAATAACATATGTATTTATTTTTTTAATTGATTTAATGAAATTAATTTTCAAAACATTATTCTTTGCTTAAGCAGCAGCAAGAAGTTTTCTGAATTTCTTCCATTCATCAAGGGGTCCATGCTCAGGTAAATATTTAACATTGCAACCATCTGGAGCAAGGCGGCCAGCCGCTTTCAGTTCTTCGTATTCGGCACGGTCGTATTTCGTGAATCCCCATTTCTTTGAAACATAAATTTTCTGGCGACCCGGGAACTTAAACTTAGCACGACGCAATGCTTCAACTACAGCAGCCTTATGACGGTCCGATGACCGAACGCTCATAATAGGTTGTCCAATGTGTACTCTAGCTACAGTGCCTTGTGGTTTACCAAAAGCTCCTCTCATTCCTGTTTGCAATCTTTAAAAACAAAAGGATCTGTTAAACTACATTTACAAAATATGTACAACAAATAAAGTTTTAAGCAATATGATAGGGATTAAGTGCAAAGTACGTTTTAGTTCCAAAAAATTAGAATTGTAAGATTCAATTGCTCTTTATACTTTCATACTTTTATATGTTTATATAATTAAAGTAATTAAAGTTTAAAAAATGTAGATGCAATAATAATATTATTTTAGTAAAACTAAAATCTTTTACCTGTCAGCACCAGCACACGATAACATTTTGTTGATACGAATAACATGGAACGGATGTAATCTCATACGAATGTGAAATTGATCTTTTCCAGCATTCTTCACCATATACTTGTTAGCACAGATTCTTCCTGCTTCCAGGGCTTCAGAACTAAGCTGCTCATATTCATCTGATACTAAATGCACACATAGTGGAAAATCTTCTACAGAGGCTTTTTTCTTTCCAAGATCAAAAATACGAATTTTTGGATCAGGCACACCTCTACAAAATCTTGATTTGGGGTAAGGTTTGTTCTTACAATATCGGTAGCTATAAGAAAAAAATAAATTATTTTTATTTGTTAAAAATGATAACAAGCATAAGGTGATATGATAAACATAAGAAGTATGCAAGAGATCTCTTAATATTGTTAATAGATATTCCAAAGTGTTAAAATTAATGTAAAAATATATTAAATAAAAAACAATTTGTTACTCTATTTACTTAAATTTGTTCACATTTTGATAAAGTATAAGAAATAAATATTTTATTACATACCATCTAGCTGGTCGGCGTCCCATTTTAGCTATCAATAACAAATAAAATATTAAATAAATATTAAATTAATATTCGCAGAAATTTATTTAACACTTAATAATGATTTAAAATGAAAAGATGCATGAAACATTTTTGGATACGTGATGATTGAAAACATTACCTCGTTACTTCAACGACGTCAAACATGGAAAGAAATCAGCCAACTGAAGCTAGTTACGAGTGCTTACAAGTAGTGACATAGAGTGAAGTTATCAATGGTTAAAAATTACTAGGATAGTCTAGTTTTTAAATTAATGTTCGATAATGATATCGATATCTTCATGATAACAGTACGCGTGTATTATTTCATGCGATAATAATGTAAAACCCAAATACATGATCACGTAATTCAACATCACAAAATTTACAAAACATACACAAATATTCAAGTTGTTCTTAATTTACTAGATGTGTTCCAACCAATCAGAGCTGAAATGAGTAGATGAATGAAAATTCATCGTTTAATGAATATGGCCTGAATAGTTGCATCAGGAAAATATGGTCAATACTATCTTTTAAAATGTTGTAGACAATGGCATTATAATGGAATCAGAATTATCAGAAGAGGTTCCTTTACGTTCACAATTTACAGTTGATGATTTGGATATTGAAATATTACCACTTATATATGAAATAATTCGAAGGTTCGTCTTACTAGATTGATAATTAGAGTGTTTATATTATTAAAATGTAAACACATATAGTCGCAATATGGAAATATAATATCTAACCTTTGTTTAGTTTTCCATATGTTTTGATTTTATTGTAGCATTTTCAGTGTATACATTGCATATATACATTATTTAAATTTTTGGTAATTTTTTTGTAAAATGTTTACGTGAATTATAACTTACATAACTATTAGAAACTAGATTTATTGTTCTTTTTTCTATATAAAAACATTAGTTAATATTGTACGAAATATACAAAATAAAAATACATATATGATAGTATTAAAATAAAATCTATTTTAAATTGTGTTTAACTTTATTGTGCAATGCCATTATTATACGTACACTCCATTTATTTTTAGTGTTGAAAAAGATCCTCATGACACTACTCAGAAGGCTAAAGAGTCTCAAGATACAAGTCATAAAATATTAGAACTTCAGAAAAAATTAGATTCTGCAAGAGCTCAGGTAAAAGTTTGTAATGCACTAAATTTGTAAAATAAATAGTAACTAAATTTGTATTAATATATAATCACTATTGTTTGTAGATTAAGAGATTACCAGGAATAGAATATAGTAAAGAAGAACAATTGCAAAAGCTTGAAACTCTTCGTAAACAGCTTAGGCTTAAACGTGAACTCCTATTAAAATATCGTAATATGTGCACTTTTGAAGTTCCAAAAGTATAAACATTTATAACATTACATTTTATTGAAAGAAAGCTGTATAAATATGAGCCTTCTTCGTTTATTATTAACATATTTAATGCGTAATGACAAAGTGGTCAACAAATTAGCAGATTCTAAACCTATTAGATGGTTTGCACGGCGTGTAGCATACTTATTACTTCAAGCTAGGGAAAATGGTTTACTTTCGAAACAAGACTACATTAAGCGTTTACAAGATTCAAAAAATTTGTTTAAAAAGAAATTGCAAGATTTTGAGGATGAAATTAAAAAGAATATACCAAAAAAATAAGTTTAGAAATGTATTATCATTATAATTGTTAACAAATTCAAATTAGTTGCAGTAAATTATATTTGTAATAATTGCATTAGAAATAATAAACAATATGAAGTGATTTTTATTTTAAGGTTCTCATTACTCTTTTTTACATTGTAACATACTTTATGATTAAAAATTTTTACTGTCTATTAATTATTATAATTTTTTTTTTATCACACTATTAATTTCTTATTTTTGTGTATTGAGATCTGTTCTTCAAATGTGATTATTCTCTCAGATTGTCATTTTTATTTAATATCTTTATTTTATAAATTAACCATATTATTGGAACCACAGGATTCATTTTATAATACAAGTTGATAATATATATATCTTTTTCATTGAATTTTATTTTAATAAATATGGAAGATCTGAATATACATTTTTCTACGAAATTTTGTTAGCAAGGATAAAACAGTAATAATTATAATACAGATAGTTTGTAAATGTTATAAAAGAAACAAATATATGTATTTTTTATATTGATTGTATTTAGTCGATATTATTTTATTAAGATACACTCCTGCTTATAAAAATAAAACACTTTATGAATAATAACGTATGTTTCTTTATACGTTTCAAAAACATTTTTAAATTTTTAGCAATTTAGTCAAAGTGTGAAAGACAATTTGTACTCTAATAGGGTTCGAAGCACAATGTGCGTTATAGATAGTACAGAGGGGTTTTTTACATGGTAGGATAAAAATCACATTTCTTAATCATACGTACATAACCCCATAATGAGACGAACTTCCAATTTTAAATGGAATAATTTTATACACGTTTTAATATAAATAATTACTAAAAATAATACATATATTTATGTAGACCATGCTTTAGAAATCTCGGAAATTAATTAAAGATAATGTTTTTCACAGATATATATAAATTTTTTTATACTAATCTGAAATAGTTAAAGAAATATTAGATTATCTAAAAATACAAAATTATTATCATTAACTTCCGAAATTTCTAAAACAGCTGATATCTGTTTAAGTATGTATATGTATATACACATAAAAGTTTTGTACATAAATATTACTTAAAGTTTTGTTGGAGGGTTCTGTTCCGACAGAGGTTGAATAATACTATTTGCAGTATTATGAGATCGTCCTCCCCTTCGCCCTCTACTCTTTTTATTCTGACTTTTAGAAGGTTTCTGAAGTAAATTTTCTTGTTTTGATGTCTGTCCTTCAAACGATGAATTTGTTTCTGTCGAATCTAGCGACTAATATAAAAATTTGCATTCAATTATTAGGTAAAGTTAAAATAAATTTTATATCAAACGTTATTATCGTCATTACGTACTTGAATCGTAGATGAAGAGCTTTGTCGATTCTGAGATGTTTTATTCGGTTTATTTGCCCTATATGTTTGTGTAATCGTGGTACTGGAATAAGGAATAAGTTTTACAACATTGCCTACTGCTTTAGTACGTCCTTCTCTAAATACCATTCGTTGTCCAGGTTTTATATATTCAGGATGTTTTATAAATCTGAAGCGTACTAAAGCCTTATCACCAGTTCTTAAGCAATCTTGTGACATTGAAATTATGGATGCTGTTTGTCTTATACTTCCACAATGTACTGAAAATAATTTTTTTTTCTTGAGTATTTCAACAGAACGAAATATGAGTCAAATATATAAATAAAAAAAGAAATTACCCATTGCTTGGTAACAAGAACTTATCGTTGTAGGGTGATGTAATACAAGAATTTCTCCTTCAAATTCCCAACAAGCCTGTGGATTTAACGCAGGTGCGACCATCACCATACCTTTTCTAATTTGTGATCTTTTAATTTTTTTTAATGCAAAACTAGCAGTTTGACCACCCCTTACTTCACGAACAGGCATTCGTTTTCTATGTATACTCTTTACTGCAATTGGAATGAAACGGCCCAAAGGATCAGGTCCCAGTAATAAAGTGTCATTTAATTTTATAACACCTTTCAAAGTTGTTCCAGAAACTACGGTACCCACACCCTACAAAGATATGGTAACAAGATGTAATAACTTCTTATTTAAAACGAAGTTTATATATAACATGATATTTACGGGTACTGAATAGGTATCGTCTATTTGAAACTCTGCTGGTTCATCATCATGACTAGTCATCCTTGCAGTCAATAAATTTAAAAACATTTTAAGAAGATTTAAATTTTCACCTGTTACATTTGATACTTGAAAAATAGGGCATAGCCTGTATAAGCACAGTGAAAATTAAAATGCATGTACATTTCAAACAGTATAATGTAAAGTAAGTTACAGCTCACCGTTCTGATACAAAATTAGTAGCACTAACAACAACATCGTCCGGTGTTTTCACTGTAACTGGTACTTTTCTACAACCCGGAGATTTTAAGATTCTTATTAATAGCTTCAAATTTTCTTGTAATATATTTGGTGGACACATGTCAATTTTTGTAACTACAACAAATACTGGAACTGATAAAGCTAAAGCTAATCCAAGATGTTCTTTTGTCATCCCAACAATGCCAGCATTTGCTCCAACCATTAACATACCTAAATACATAATAGAAAAACATTGTATTAAAAGATATATTTTTCGAAATTCTTGTTAATAGAATTATAGAACATTTTTACCAAAATCGGGAGCATGTCCTGTCATTCCAAAAACAGTTGTTTTTAAGTATCTTTCATGTCCAGCGAGATCAATAAATGTAATAACTTTTGATGACTTTTCACATATTTTAACCCAATCCAAAGATCCATGTTCAGGCTTATTTACTACGTTACCTTTAGAAGATATAGAATATAATATATACATGTATATATATATATATATATATATGTGTGTGTGAATGTGATATTACTAATACTAAAGTAATACAACATTTATTAATACTATCACCATACCAACACTATCAAATCCAAGAATATCGTTTCCAACTGAACTGGTACGTCCCGTTTCAGCTTCGTGTTTATGACGAAATAATTTTTGCCGTGCTAAACCTCGACCATTATCAAGTTCTCCATGTGTTAATACACCTAAAAGTGTTGACTTTCCAGCATCAACATTACCAACAACAGCCACTCTATAATTAAAGTTGCAATTAATTTTCTTTAAACACTATCTATTTAATGTTCTTATATTATCTAAAACAGACCTAATTTCTAAGAAATCTTGTCTGTCTAAACGCCTTCGCACTAGGTATTGTCCTATAAGACCCTGATCTACTTTACTTTGACGGAGAAGCACACAGTCAGCTTCTAATGTTGCAGCAAGAGACTGCAAAGTAGCAACAGATGCTTCATATTCATCATCTTTTAAACCATCTTCTGAACCATCTGAAATAATATATATAAATTGTAAGTAAAAACCCATGTAAGTATTTATAACAAATATGGCTTTAAAGATTGAATATGGACCTTCACCAATACCAATATCAAAAATTGTTTCGCTTCCTCCACCTTGAATTCTTTCTTTTAAACGTCTAAGTAATAATTCATACTGATCTTCAGATGGACTAACCAAGACACTCTGAAATTGATTATAATCAATAATTAATATTATTCCAATGCAAAATAACAATTTCAAGAAACATACCTTTCCCCTAATAGTAGAATAATCTATATTGGAAGTAGATGCAGGATCTTTTTCCTGTAATTGTTTTATAGATGGTATTATGACAGATCCACTTCCTGCCATACTTTATGATATATATTTCAAAAGTTTACAAAATGTTATTCGTAGATATTATATAATGAGTTAACAAAATTTAAATCATTTATATACACATCGATACAATAAACATCTTCCAATATTTAAATCCAAATCTTCTTCTATAGATTTGTGGCATTAACATGTACATACTAAATGTCATATGATTTTAATATCAACACATATTAAATTATCAAAACTCAATTATCAGATGTGTATGTTATATAAACATTTCAAACATTTGCTTCGCTGTAAGCCTGAAATAACATGAAAAAAAGTGTTCTTACATTAAAGTATTTTTAACTCATAAATATTAATGGATATTTCATTAACCTGTAAACAGAATTATCAACCATTTATTCTGTTTCTAAAATTCATAATATATATACATAGAATATTCATAAAAATAAAACATTTCACAAATAAATGCTTGCATTTGCTTATAAAATTTAAATTAAACTTGAAAATAAATCCACAATCTTTTTAGCATAAGAAAGTCAATTTTTTTTAAATTGCAAAAAGTATTCAGATGTATTATACATCTAACTTTCAAAAAATATGTTGCTAATGTTCTACAATTAAGTCATTATATATACATTTTGAATGTGAAAGTAAACTAACAATATGAAAGCTGATAGTTTATTTACATAAGAGTAATAATATTTTTTTACCTATTATAATATGTTCACATTATGCATTGTTCTTCTACATAATCACACAATAAACTTTAAACAACTAAAAACAATCATTTCCTTACGACATATCTGTCAATGATTGCACGATCTCATTTCATCCAGATGATGATCCAAAGCAGCATATGTGTACGTATTAAGTAGATTGTAAACCACCGGTGATACTTCTCATTTTCGATAGGTCTTTTAAAATCGATTCCTTGGACCGTTCAATTTTTTAATTTTTGCATTCATTAGAGAATGTTTTAAATCGTGCAATATACTCAAATAATACGAGACATTTCTCATTGAATGAATAATATTTAAAATATTGAATAAAACATGAAAATAAACTGTAATAAGTTCTCCTGCACTTCTTTCGCACATCCTTGTTGAATTCAAGAAATTGGGCACCATCAGTATAATATCAATCTATCGTTTGTTTTTAGCTTCGTGATCATATACAAGGTGAACAAAAATATATAAATTGTGGAAAGAAGTAATGATGTAGAAGAGTATACTAAATAAAAGAACATTGAGTATGCATGTCTAGTGTTATCCTTGGTTCTGCAGCGTATTAGAACTCATCAGAATTTGCGCAAAATGATCGAAAACTCATCATCTTTGATGACGGAAAGCATGAATGCACAATTTGTCCAAATATCTGCCATCTACAGGAAAGGTTGCGAAAAAATTTCCCAGTTTTCGTTTATGATTGCTTCCGGCTGATTTCATGACACATATATGTTATCTCTATATTTGCACCCTTTATGGGTAAATATTCACAAAACAGCTGTTCGATAGAGATGTTTACCACTTCTTCCTCGGAATGTATTAATCGTTTGGTTTCTGTCAACTATTAAGATAATAAATGAGTAGTAATGTAGTGTTCAAAATGATAATAGTCGTGTAATATATACGTATATATATATATACATATACATATAAACGCATTAATATACGCGTAAGCTTGGTTACCTGTAGAATTATAGTAATTACCATGGCTCAATGTAAATTAACCCCTCGCGAGTTTATAAGTAACGCTTTTTCACCTCAAATTGCTGCGGTATGTTCACCTGCAGCTGATGCGGTATGTCAGAAAAATAATTTATCATTCGTTGAACTTTTGCAACCGTTTTGCAAATTAAATACTGAAGGTAAGATTTTTGGTATAAGAATATAACACATACACGTGTATATAGAATGTATAATAATGTAATATATAAAAAACAATAAATATACGTAAACAACATACATCTAATGATTAATTTTTATTTCTAACTACTTTTACTAGTGATATTTTATATAGATGTATATTTTCATTTTCATAGGTCATTTTAAAGATCCACAAGGAAACAGTATAAGTGTTAGAAATCTTCGTCTTTTTGTACAAGATGTTAATGCACATCCTCCAGAACCAAGTATTGCTAGAAAAATGTTAAATGAAGCAGTTAGTTCAGCTACCTGCGAACATACAACTTCTGTTCGAATTGGAACAACGGAACTTGATATTCCTGTCTCAGTTCCTTGGTTTGAAGCATGGAGAGAAATGTTTTTGAGTGTTCAGTTCCCATCTGATCATGAATTTACAAAACACTTCCTTGCTTGTATGATAGTTATTTCTACAGCAGAAGACAATCCTTTGGAAAAAATACAAACCATGGGTGCACAGTTACAACAAAGTATACCTGGAAAATTGCCAAAATGGTTTAATAACAATACACTTAGATACTATATATTAGTACATGATACTTTGCAGGATGATAGGAACAGGTATTTGCTTTTATTTTCTTCTCTGTTTATATATTTAATTCTATTTATTTAAGTGAATTATTTGCATCTTTTATAGAGCTGAAGTAGTTTATACAGAAATGAAAAATATCTATGGTGCTAATAATTGTTTTTTACTTCAAATGAATTCGAGACCACCCGGTCAATTTGATGACAATACTCAGTTACCAGATCCTTGGAGTCAATTTTTAATAAAACACTCTGAAGTATCTGGGAGTAGTGAACAAAATAGTTCTCCTCGCACACCTGCAGATACTAGTGGTGTTTCCTCTATGCCAAATGAAGTTACAACAGATACTGACAAGTATGTTTTAGTTATATTTCTTAAATTTTTACAAAACATATTCAAATGTATATTGTGCATTTTAGAACAAGCCAGGCTGGCACTCCAATAGCTCCCCAAAATTCTGTACTGGTTTCTCCAGATTTGAATGATACTATCAGTTTTTCTTCTGATGTATCTGAATCAACAATTACACACTTGGAAGTTGGCCAGGAAGCTGTATCTGTTACAATGCATCCTTTAAGTCCAATAGTTGATAAGTCACAAAGTTCTATTGAGTATATGAAAGGACAAACAGTTAGTGATACACCAATAAATGTAAATGTTTGGGCAGACTCTCCTAATTACTTAATAACACAGCATGGTGTTAGATTATCTACACAAGATCTTGAAAGACTGAGAGCATTGATAACGGAATTTTGTTTAAAAAGTTTATTACCATATGTGGAAAAGCAGATTGGTTTATTAAGTGATGTAATTTCGAACAAAAAAGGTGTCAGTAGATCTCTTTTTAGTGCTACAAGACGATGGTTTGGAACAAATAAACCTGGAATACCAGGACCTACTCCATCAAATGCTGTAATGTATGTGTAATAATATTTACATACCTTTCTACTGTATAATAGCAACTTATATATTAGATGTAAAAAAAGTTGTACATAGCATATATAAATATATAAAGTTCCAGCTTCTTTGGATTTCAGTTATACAACAGAATCTCCAGAATTACAGCTGCGCCGTTTAGGTGACTTATGTTTTATGTTTGGTCACTATTCACTTGCTTACCAAGCATATCACAGTGCAAAGAGAGATTTTGCAGCAGATCAAGCTTGGCTTTATTATGCAGGTGCTCTTGAAATGGCTGCTTTAAGTGCATTTATGCAAGGTGAAACTAATAGAAAAACTATTGAATATATGGATGATGCGATATTAACTTATTCAAATAGTTGCAAAATGCCTCAGTTTGCAACAAGAGCAACGCTTCTCAGTGCCGAATGCTTGAAGGGTAGAAATTTGTATGGGGAAGCGGCAAAACAATTAATTCGTATGACCAGCGAAGATTCAGATTTACGTTCAGCACTCCTATTAGAACAAGCTGCTTATTGTTTTATTGGGCCAAAAATGATGCGCAAATACGCATTTCATGCTGTTCTTGCTGGTCATAGATTTTCAAAAGCAGGTCAAAGAAAGCATTCGTTGCGATGTTATCAACAAGCATACCAGGTATTCTTAATTAATTGTCCTTGAAACATTATTCACTACTATTAAAATAATAATTAATAGGTATATAATGGAAGAGGTTGGTCATTAGCTGAAGATCATATACATTTTACCATTGGTAGACAAGCTGCATCATTAAAACAAGTTAATGAAGCAGTTAAAGCATTCGAAAAATTATTAAATGTCTATAGTAAACAACCAGCTACACAACAAGCTGCATTTTTACGTGAATTTTTACATATCCATAATGTAAGTATGCATATCACTAATTGCATGTAATATTTTATTTCGTGTTCCATATGTTTTTTAGATTAATTACTATTTATAAATTACAGTTACTGTCGCAAGAAAATTTATCGAATCATGAAGAGCTTCCTATCTTGCCTTTACCGTTAATAAATAGTTATAGTATTAAAGTATTATATGGACCTTTAGCTGAATCATATAACAATAATATTCCAGCAAGTCATGTTTCATTTGATACTGAAGAATGTGATGATGTGAGGTGGTCAAAAATGGAAGAGATGCTAATAACAGAAGCTCAGGGATCCCCTCCTATGATATTTAAACCAACAGTTGCATTATACTCAAAAACAAGTAATAACAGTGTAAAACCAAATTCTGTTGTGGATGAACCAGTGCATTTTTTTATTGAATTATATAATCCATTGCATATACCGCTGCCATTATCTGATGTGACCTTATTATGGTTATTTAATTGTGGCAATAATCAAACTACAAATGAAATGAAATCTCCGGAAGACTTAAAACCAGTGGAAACACAAGTAATCGAAAAAATTATATTACAACCAGCTTGTAAACAAAATATTACACTAAGTCTTGTACCAAAGAAAGTGGGGGAATTAAAAGTGTTAGGCTTAAGTTATAATTTATCTAATCCAACACATGTAATAGATCCGCCAGTTGTTAATCCAACAATAGCTATTACTGGAAAAAGATTATTTGAAATTAGGGGGCCTAAATTGAAGAACGTCAAAGAAAAACCTGGTACAAACATGTATGGAGTAGATTATAGATTAGAAATAAATGTTATTGAAAAGGCACCTTTTATGCAGGTATTTAATGTTTGAATATAATTACGCGTGAATTATCTTTTACATCGTAATAAGTACACATTTTGTTGCAGGTTTTCTTTAATAAATTAAATTCGGAGATGTTATGTGGCGAAATTCAAAAATTAGAAATTACTTTAAAAAACGTGGGTAATGCATCATTATCCAATGTTTATTTAGCATCTACAGACGCTAAACTTATTTCATTAGGAGACGAGTATTCTAATAGCCAAGAAGGTATATATTTTCAAATGCATATTAAATCAATTAAAAGATAATTGAAGTAATATTATATCAATAATTTAATTATTATTTCAGATCATGTAGCAAAAAAAAGTAATAGACTTATAATTAAGATTCCATTACCATCTGATACATTAAATGTTGGAGAAACTCATACCATACCAGTCTGGATTAGAGCACCTGATGAAAAAGGAAATCATCGTTTAGATTTACTTTTTTACTATGAAAATGTTGATTCAAAAACCATGATAAAACATAGACTTTGTAGACACAGCTGGCATTTTACAGCTTTAGATTCTATACACATTACTGCAATAGCCTCGAGGAGTATATTATTTAAAGATGTTTTACCCACATTAAATTTAATAGTATGCATTAAAAATGCAAATCAAATTCATGATCCTGTTATGAATGAAATTTTATTGACTAAAGTATTGTTTCAAAGCGATTTATGGTCCATATTTAGTTCATCTGTTTTACCAACAGATATTAAGATACAACCTCAGGAAATGTTTCATTTAATGCTTAAATTAAGAAAGAAAAATGATGATGAGTTGGTACTTTCTACTGTATCTTTGATTCAGGAAAGTGATTGTACGGAATCAAATGAGAAATATCCGTATAATAGTTTCATACAAAGAAGAAATATTCCATCATTAGATGTAAATGAAAATTTAACCGAATTACAGCAGCAATCCCAACGATTACCACAAAATGTACAACAATCATCTTTATCCGTTACTATGACATTAAATTCTACTTTAATCATTAAATGGAGAGCAAAAATAATTGAAGGCGGAATTGTTACTAGACAAGCAATTGGTCAACATCATCTTGCTATTGAGTATTTGAACAAAACTTACAAACACCCCAAGGAAATTCAAGTTGAAACAAATGAATATGGTGGACGTTTGAAAATCTTTGGACCAGATAAAAATATACTCGACTCCATGGCTGTGACTATTAAAGATCAAGCATTAGAAACAGAATTTTTGAAAAATATAATTTCCTTTTCTTTGAGCCATGCTAGACAAATCACGCATAATTTTAATCAGAGTCAATTGTGCTTTGTTCCAGTAATAATGTACATACAAAATCATTTGGAGTCACAAATTGATATTAAAGTCAATACAATAGGAACCAGCAGGTAATAATATTAATTACAAATTCATTAAGAGTCATATAACAGCACTCTACCATAATTGACTATTTGTTAATTATAAATTGCTTTATTTTTGTTTCAGTGAAAGCCATCTTCCGAGTATAAAGTCACAACTTTTTTTACCACAAGCTTCTGCTCACTACAGATATGCTTGTCACTCGGCGATTTGTTCACATATAGAACCACTTGCTAATAGTACTATAAAATTGCAAGCAGTACTTCCATCCCCTGGTACATATGACTTAGCAGCACGTATAGAAGTCTCTGTAAGAGTTGTAAATACTAAAGAGTTTGTCTTACAGAAATGGAAAATGGAAAGTATATGTATTGTTAACGGTGATAGTAAATAATTAAAAAGTATAAAGGTATTAAATTGTTATTATTGCTATTAAATAATGTAACAAATCTCATTTATGTAATTTAAAATCATTCCTTAGTGCTATGTAAATATTTAATATTTATCAGTCTATTACTATCACATCTTGATCAAAGTATATGTATTATTTAATATCTATTACATTATTTAATTATTTTAGATACATTACAACGTAAGCAAATTATATATGTTTCTAAATATATTAATCATTTGTTACAGCATCCTTTATAAATAACTATTTCAGATGGAATAGTAGTCTTTAACAAATTTTTTGTAGATTATGTTATTATAACTTCATCTGTTAAAGTTCTTACATAAAAATATCTTAATTTTGATCTCTTAGGTAAATCATGAAATTATGTTAAAAAATTTGTCATATATTTTGAACTAAAAGATACGTTTTTATATTTTTCAAATCAAAATAAAAAAGGTTAATGAACTTGTAGTAAAAGAGTGCTGTAAACAGTAATGGTAAAATGATAGTGTAATTAAATGCAAAAATAAATGTTTAGACAAACAATTATACTACAAAATTATTATACCATAAAATTGTATAATGTATGTATATTTTTGTGTGCTAGTAATAGAAGTTAATATAACAGAAACATTCATACTAGAAATCTGTAATGAATTGTGTAAGTAGTAATTATAAGTCCATAAAAAAGGACTAACAAGAAATATTGTGAACCAGTACTTTTAGAACCTTTTGTGAAATTTTAAATGGCAAATATTTCAATGTAATAACTACTATTAAAATATAAAGTTACTATATTTCAGAAGATACATACATATATTTAATAATAACACGTATTTGATAATGTTACCTGTACATAGTAATATATATTTTATACATATAACATTATATAACAATTACATTAAACATTTTTATATAAATGAATAAAGGTATATAAAAATACAAATTATACGACGAATATCACAAGTTAATGTGTATGAATTTAAATGGCACGAACTAAATGATAACATCAATTAATAAAAATAAAAATTTACGAAAAGAAACTTCTATAAAATTAAAATTGATATTTAAACAATTACAATTACTTATAAATAATATTCTTTTATATATATAAAAAATATAATTATGTTCATTCTTTTATTTCGTTATGCCTTACTATTGACAATTATCGATAAATACGTAAATTTATTGTTATATAAATTTGAACATTTTTTTCAATAATATTATTCATTGACATGTCAACGACATCTTTGGTCGTAAAATGTTAAACATTTGTAAATATACTAATTTATGATTAGTCGTTTTATTTTAATAGTTTATTTGTACGATTTAATTGCATTTGTCGTTCAATCTGTCATTCAAAACATAAAATGTTTCTTTGGAATTAGTTGCTATGAAAATTATAAGAATATGATTTGTACATCTGTTCGCGTTTTCGTCTTGTTTTAATTTTTGTCAATTTTACTAAGCCGATTTCCATATACATATCGCTAGGTTTCCAGCACAGTACATATATAGAAGATGTTTTAGCTGATAAGTTATTTCAAATCCGTATCCCTCGCCGACGACTGTATGCCAAGATGCGCCGAATCTTTTATCCATGGTCTCTTTAATCATTCGAGAAACACTTTCATAATTATCGGCATATTTTTCTGCAGCAGTAACACACAGTTCCATTGCTTCTTGTTTCATTTCGTCAGACATATCGCATTTCTATATCAGAAATAAAAATAATAATTTATGTAATTTATAAATAAATAGTAATACATATATACTTAAAATCATGAAGTTATTACATGACAATAAATTTAAGAAAAATAAATAGTATACATGGTATTTATTTTGTATTAAGACGTCTATTGATTAAATAAAAAGAACTGAACACTTTTCTTGACAATACATTTTACGATACAATTAATGTAAAGTAAATTTTACTTACTCTGCATAGAGGATAAGTGTGTAAAATTTTAACAACATCATCTTTTTTCACTTCAGTCATTCTTAAAACTAATATTTCATAAAAATCGTATCAAATACCACTGTTCGTGTTTGGCAGAAGGAAGAATTGCCATCTTGCAGGCGCACGCTTACCCCCCTGAACCCTTAAATCAGAGGTTCTCAATTGCTTATACAATGTAAGGGATGAAATATGTAATCTATACATGTATAGTGTTTATCATACATACAAAATATCTGAATATGTGTATTGCCACCTGTAGCGATTAAATAAAAATTTGCTAATATATGTTCACATTTATAAAAAATATAGAATTATTGCTGTATTTACTTTGTATCATCAATATCACTTAAATAGATCTTGTCAGATCTTTTAAATATTTTTGTTCCTATATGTATACTTTCTCATAAACTAATTGTATATATTATTCAGAACAAAGTTAATCATAGATAGTATTTCGATATCATTAAAATATCGAATAATTGATAAATTAATATTTTAACTTTTATATATATACATATGTATAGAGAGAGAAAGAGAGGTTCAAATATTTTCTTATTTCAAATTCAAATAATAAATATGTAAATATAAAAGTTTATTGACTTTCTTATTTAAAAATTAAAAGTAAGGTTATGTTTTGAATTTGAAGAAGTGTCATACATGTTCGTAGCATTTGTAATTAATTTTTCTTGTACCATTATTATATCCACGATTTCGTTGTTAAATTATTTAATAATATAAATTACTTTGAATTATATTTATTAATTTTATTTAAAGAGAAAATGACATCTCGATTTAGTGGAGCATTACAGCTTACAAGTTTGGATGATTTCATTACTCCTTCACAGGTATTTTCATTATTCTTCTAATTGTTTAATGACAATTCTTATTATATGTCATTTATGTTTGCAGGAATGTATAAAACCTATAGAAATTCAGGCATCAAAAAGTAAAACTGGTGCAAAAATAAAAATTGAAGAAGATGGAGTACCCTCAATATTAAATGAAGTACAATATTTAATTACTGATATTTGCACATGTATTTTTGTATATTGTTTTACAATTGTTTACTTCTCTTAGGTTGGGCAATTTGAAAAACTACAGAAAGTTGAAATCACACTTGCTGATTGTTTAGCTTGTAGCGGTTGTATTACATCTGCAGAGAGTGTATTAGTCACACAACAAAGTCAAGAAGAACTGTTGAGAGTGTTCAAAGAAAAAGTATCTGAGTGTCAGGTAGTAATTATTAAAATAATGTGTCTTTTTTACTTCACATTCAGAAGTAACTAATCATTTCTATTGTACTTTTACTTCCTAGAATAAAGATGGTACATGTTCTAAATTTATAGTAGTTAGTCTCTCTGTACAAGCAGTACTGTCTATAGCAAAACGTTATGATCTTAATCCAGAACAAGCATTAAATAAACTTGCTGGATACTTCTATCAGTTAGGAGCAGATATAGTTGTAGATATGACTATAGCTGATGATTTTGCATTATTAGAGTCTGCTAAAGAATTTGTAGAACGTTACAAAGCAGCTAAAGGAGGTGCAACAAATCAGTTACCAATGTTATCTTCTTCTTGTCCAGGTAGAATGAAGAAATATCATTTCTTACATTTATTTTATACAATATTATCATTTAAAAATTATTCGTTTTGTTGTATAGGATGGGTATGTTATGCTGAAAAAACTCATGGTAATTTTATACTTCCATACATTAGTGTTACAAAGTCTCCTCAGCAAATTATGGGATCATTAGTCAAGTATCATTTAGCTGAAACTAAGGGTCTTTCACCAGAACAAATATATCATGTAACTCTTATGCCTTGTTATGATAAAAAATTAGAAGCATCCAGAGAAGATTTTTATAATGCAGAAAGAAATTCTAGAGATGTAGATTGTGTTATAACACCAAGTATGTATTTCAAATATTATACATTTATATATTTATGATATATATATTCATCTTTTCTTACAGTTGAACTAGAACAAATGTTGAATGAATATAATGTAACATTGAGTGAAGTAAATGAAAAAGAAGTTCAAAAACCTTTTGGAGTACAAACAGAAAATTTAGAAACTAATTTATGCAGTCATAGTGGTTCAGGTTCTGGTGGTTATGCAGATTTTATCTTCCGTTATGCTGCAAAATATCTATTTGATGAAACTGATGTTATAGTTGAATTTAAGAATTTAAGAAATCCTGATTTTCAAGAAGCAATTTTTTACAAGAATGAGCAGCCACTATTAAAATTTGCTATTGTCAATGGATTTAGGAATATACAAAATCTTGTACAAAAACTAAAAAGAGGGAAATGCCCATATGATTATGTTGAAGTCATGGCATGTCCTTGTGGTAAGTTTCATTTGAATAATATTACAGTAGAAAGATATATTCTATATATTCTAATTTAATTATCCAGGATGTCTTAATGGAGGAGCACAAATTAGACCTGTAGACAATATTCAACCACGCGAGTTAGCATTAAAATTAGAATCTATGTATCATGAACTCCCTGAGAGTAATCCTGAGAAGAACAAAGCAGTCCAAAATTTGTACAGAAATTGGTTGGGAGGAGAATATACAGATAAGGCTTTAGCACATTTTCATACTCAGTATCATGAAATAAAAAAGGCAGATATTGCTCTTGCTATAAAATGGTAATTAAAAAATAGATTATTGATTATTAAACATTGTGAACATTTATTTAAACAATAAGTTTGTTAGAAACAACTCTTTCACAAAATTGAAACATGTGATTTAACAAATATAACGTATATCTTGTTATAAAATAATGACCTTATAATTAAATGTATAATGTTAAAATGTATAATAAATGTAAAAAAATTACATATATTATATACCAATTACATGTTATCACAATTACATAGCAATATATTGTGCTGAATGTATTAAAGATTGTCTTTTACCGTTGTTAATATCATTTAATTAAATAATCTAATGTGACTAGAACAGATTCTAAGAAAGAACTATAATTCTTCAGAAACATGTTATTTTGTATCTTTTCTTGTAATAGTGCAATAATGTTCTGTACATAGTGTTATTACACATCCAAAGAACAATAGTATAATATATATTTATTAAATCAATACATTTTGTAACACAAATTACCGATGTACATTGAGTAATACTGACAAAGCAATGTTAAAGAATGTAAACCACAGAAAAATATTGTGAATGTAAGTTTTGTTAAAATAATAAAATTAAAATAAAAAAGCGTTTCAACTTATAAATATATAAAATAAATGGTACATTTAAAATATATATTACTTTCTTAAATAAATAAGGCTTCTAGTTCAATTGCAAAATATATTATAAATTTCGCCCGATTTTATTAAAAATCATATATATTTAAATTAATAATTAGTAATGTGCAATTAACAAACTATTATTTATTTTTGAATGTAATAAAGCTGCCATGTGTTATATGTATTATATACATATACATGAATAGAACAAAAATAATTGTTACTCCTTTTTTATTCAAAGAAATTTATACGCAATATTCTAGTCAAGGCAAGTGTAGAGAAAATTCGCAGAAGGTACACCTCGCAAAACTGTTAGAAGCGAGCCTGACAACCATACTGTTGACTCTAGTGACCGCGGATAGTAACGAAACCATATTAAATAGAAGCTTGTGGTATGAATTAATTTAATTAGCTGTTCCGAGAGGAAGGATCATCAACCGCTCTCGGATACGACTTAGAGACTTCGTAAAGAAAATTCGGCGATAATTCCTGTACGCCAATCAAACGAGAGAAAACAGAGTATCTCTTGAACGCTTGATTAAACGAAGAAATTACAAAGTCATCTAGTCGAAGATTGTATATTTTCTATAAAAAATGATTTATAGTAATTTTGTAAAACCTATAAAACCCATATTCCTTGTCAATTTATCTAATCTTTGAATAAATTCTTTCCTTGACTGATTATTCCTTGCGCATTTTCCTATCATGCCTACAATATTGATTTTTTTTTATTTCAATTTTCTAAAGTTGTTTATTATTGGACTATTGTCATCTCAATTTTAAATTTATTTTGGCCTGAAATATTGAGTTGTTTATTTAAATTAAAAGCCTTTAATTATCTAGCATTTTTGTTATCTAGAGAATTTTCGTTTTCATTCAATTCTTTTGACTCCATTTTTTTTAAATCCATATCTGTACAACTATCTTCAATATATGTAATTGTGTTATCCTTCTCTGTGTTATCTTTTTCTGCATCATCTCTATCTGCATTATCCTTCTCTTTATTTGTACATGTATTTATTAACCATCCTTGACTATTGTCTATTTCTCTTGACACAACCAGAAATAATTCTTTCTCTTTACTATCTATCTGATCCTTTAGGTATGTAAGTAAGTCATTATCCTGAGAACATGTTATTTAATTTAATTCTTTATTTATATTATAATAAAAAGGCACTTTAATATTCACACAAAAAAATAAATTATTAACTAACCTGTCCTATAAGTTGTGGGGAATCAAGTTTCGAATCCAAATTATAAAAGGCCCCATGAATTTTCTTTAGGGCAATCCAATGACGTCTTTTTAAAGGAAGTAACACAAATCCTAATTTATATTTTGTTGGTACATTTAATATGAAGCCTTCAATATTATCTAAACACAGACATTTGGGGTCTCTGAAAAAAATTTTTGAATTCATAAATATTTCCCAATTGACTTGACTATGATTGCACTATAAATTACAAACCTGCGTTTATCAAACCATACTGCTTCACGTCCTTTTTGCTGTAATGCTGCCATAATAACATTAATATCATAATTGCCAAATCCTAATAATGATTTATGTGGATTAATCCATACATCTGGACTTAAACTGTAACAAATTTGATCTAATTTTTGTTTGTTAAAACCCCTCTCTTGGAACAAATTATTTAATGCATGTAATGCACAAAGTTCTTTTATCTATAAACATAAAAAATATGAATAGGAACATATTTTAACACATTCAACAACTATACATAACAGATATGAAATACTGATTATATTACTTGTTTTTCATGATATATGGATCCAGGCATATCATCTGCTGTGTTTGCAACCATTTTATTTACATAATTTTTATAATGTATTGTATTAAAAATTATTGTAATCAATCATTTGTTCTGTTCATCAACGTGTAAAATTTGAAAAATTTACTGCAGTTTAACAGGTATTAACCTTAAATATTTCTAATTTTGCAAACAAACTCGCGTATTTACTTAAAATGACATATATATAGAACTGTATTAAACAACAAATACGATACAAACTTCACTGGTGGTAATAAATATATTACTTCACAGTTACAACACAGTGATATTTTCGTGGAACATCAACAAAAATTGCTATCTACAGTCGCTGATATAATATGCGTGTCCTGCATTTACGTTCATTCATAACTACAGGTTGTCAGGTATCTTGAAAGAAGTTTACATATTTTTGCATTCATGAATACCAATAGACAATGGTGATATTTTGTACGCTTGAGACTAGTCTAGTTTCTCTAGGGAAAATGGCGATCAAGGGAAATAGACATTTTCGAAATGAATAACTATTATTTAAATGCTACTTTCATTAAGGAAATCAGATTTGCGCTTCAATGTACTTCACAAGAAAAAAACGTTCAAATATAAAGAAAAATAACATAAACTTTCTATTTTTATTCTCAGTTTATCAACTTAGTCATACTTGTTTCCCACAACTGAGCTAGTTTCAGTAGGTTGCTTTCCACCTAGAGTTATTTCACTATGTTAGATTTTCAATTCGGTTAGTCATATACATAGTGGCTAAACATATTTGAAAGAAAGAGAAGAACGAATGATATGAGAAGTATACAAAATAAAAGATCACTGGATATATACATTCGATGTCATAAACATTGTAAAAGTTAGGACTAATCAGAGTCAATATTTCAATATTCGTTAATATATAAAGTTAAACATAAACGTATACATTTTGAAGTAAACAAGGTTTGAAAAATTCATATACTTGTTAAAGAAAGATTAAATGATTATCATAATAATAAGTTTGTTGTATTCTCAACATATTTAATAACATAGTAGGTTGTGTTTAAAATGTTAATTGAGTATAAATTTATAAGAGAAATAGATTGTAAACAGGGAGCTGTACGAGCTGTACGATTTACTGGTATGTATCTGTACTGTTTGTACTTTTTTATTTAATATTAATCTTTTATTTACAAGATGTTATTGATATAAATTTAATAATTTGTTATAGTTGATGGCGCTTATTGTTTAACCTGTGGATCTGACAGAAAATTAAAATTATGGAATCCACACAGAGGTGTTGCTTTAAAAACATATGGTGGACATGGCGATGAAGTAATGGATGCTTGTTCATCTTGTGATAGTAGTCAGATTGTTTCTTGTGGTTTAGATAAATCAGTTATTCTTTGGGATGTGTCAACAGGAACACCAGTTCGTCGTTTAAGGGGTCATGCAGGTCCAGTTAATGCAGTAAGGTATATACCTAAAGAGTGTTATATATATGTATATAAATGAATTATAATGATATACAAACACATTCTTTAATGATAGGTTTAATGAAGAATCTTCTATGGTTGTTTCTGGATCAAGGGATAATTCAGTTATGTTGTGGGATGTACGTTCCAAAGTACTAGAACCTGTACAATGTTTAAATGAAGCCAAAGATTCTATTTCCAGCATCAGAGTTTCAGATCATGAAATTCTATCATCTTCATTTGATGGTAAAATTCGTAGATATGACATTCGTGTGGGTGAAATGTATGCAGATTATATGGGAGGTTAGTTAATAAGATAAAAAAAAATAAATTCACAGTCTATTAAGATGTAACACATTTTATTTTATTACAAATATTACAGATGCAGTAACATGTTCCAGTTTCACAAGAGATGGACAGTGCATAGTAGTCAGTTGTGCAGATGCTGTAATTAGATTAATAGACAAAGATTCAGGAGAATTGCTTGGAGAATTTACAGGTCATATAGCAAATAATTTATGCTTGGAATCAAGTGTAGACACCCAAGATACTCGTATTCTTTCTGGATCAGCAGATGGAAAATTATGGATATGGGATCTAGTATCACAGAAAGTAGTTACAAAGCTTTCAGGATTTAAACCAACCAAACATCCAATAGTGTCACTGAGTGTACATCCACAAACAAACTGTTTTCTAGCTACTAATGGACCCAACATATTAATGTGGAGTACTATATCTTCAGTGCAAGAATAATATTTTCATAACAAAATTTATAATTGTATATTTTGTATATAATATTTTAAGTGTAATATACTAACAATTAACATTGCAGTAAGATTGTAAGATTGTTTGTGTACATGTTTAATTAGTGTAAAAGTGTGGGTATTAAGTTATGATACATAAGACTAATGTATTAAATAAACTTTTTATAGGTAACAAAAAATTTTCTAGAGAATTTAGTGTCGATGGTGTTAGTCACATAGACTTTTACGGTACTCGTCATATCGCGGAAATCAAAAAACACGCGGAGGGGATATAGTTTACCTAAATATATAAATATCATTTGATATGAAAAAAAATTAAATAATTTATGGTTAACAATTTAATTAACTAAAGGTCAATAACATGTGCAAACGCTTTATAGTATTTGTGGGGTAAACCGGAATATAAAAAGTATTGAGATGTTACTCTTTAAGGTGTCATTCTTCGGGGAAAGCAAAAAGAGGAATTTCATTGGATGAGATATTTTTCACCTGTGTTTATTAAAGACAATATATTAAGCTGGGTCACGATATACAGTTAAAGAAGCAGGTTACGAGTACGCATATAACGTAACTTTATCAACGATAGAAAAGAAGGGGAGAAGAATAGTAGAAAAGGCGACGAACCAGAGGGAGTAGTTGCGCGCGCAGGTGGCGCGATACCGGTGCGTCAGAATCAGTGGTCATCGGTGTTTCGCCCGGGAGAGGGAAAGGAAAAAGAGAGAAAGGTAGAACGATTCTGTGCAGTGTGAAGAGAAATAGAACAGCTGCGCGAGAGAGTAAGAAAGGTACAACAAATTCATATCAGCGAATGAAAAAGATAGAAGAAGAAAAGAGGGAGCAAAGGGGATATACAGGGAGACACACATGAAAGTGCTTGCACACGGGGCGGGCCTGTCAGTCTCAACCACTTCGTGGAGTGTACTTTTTGTTCTGCCCTCGAGCACGCAGCTACTCTTAATTGTTGGCTATTTGCGTGTACACGATTGAGAATTTGTGACTCGCCCGATGCAGATTAAAGACCGTTGGACCGCGTGGTCTTGCCAATTCTTTGCTGGTAATCATTTCAGTACACCGTGAGTGAGGATTGTTGTTGTTGTTGATCGATCTCCCGGTTTGCCGGCTGTCAAAGTCAGTCGGGAGAAAGAAAAATCGTGAGAGAAACAATCGAGGGATACTTTTGAAATTCCTTGGTGTCAGTGGTAGTGTTGAAAGGAAGTGGTGGAAGAAAGGAAAAAGACAGGTGTGCGACCAAAGAGGGTTGTCATGGGGCGAAGCTGTCTTCTGGTACTTTTGCCGCTGTACTTGCTGACTATATTCGACTTCCTCGTAGCGGCTAATGCTTCCTCTATTGACAGTAAGTCATATACATTTTTTCGATATCGGTTAAGCAGAGAAAGAATGCTAAATGCGAACGATTAATGTTGTCATTGAAAATTGACTCGAGAGTATGGTATTGTTGATTGACAAAATATGTATGGGATGTGCCATGCGCCAATGCTGCTTACATAATCGACATCTTTCGTGTACATTTTCAATGAGTTCTTACAAATCGGCCGACGTAGGACGCGGGAAAGGAGGACAGTCGCCGATATATAAAAAAATATATCTGACGTATAAGCTCAATACCTACGATCTCTATGAAGGGGATGCTGGTAGAGTGAAAAGTGAGTTAGTCTGAAAATGGGGGAATACTGCGATAGATGGAAGCACGTGAAGATCTTGATACATTATGCCTTTCATTTGATGTTCAGGACATTTTTTTTTAAATTTTAAATGTTTGCATATAATCGAAATATGGTTTCCTCTTTGTCTACAATTTACACACATACGTACATGTAAACGATGCAAAAGTACACGTTGCCCTTTTTTAATTATCATACGAAATGAATTTATTTTTATTTTTATTATTTTTTTAACGACGGTAAGCATTTGAATTTATGACATTCATTTTGTCCTGCGGAAAATTGATATCTGTTAATAACAGTTTTACAGAAATTTGTTGTGTACATTTACGTAAAAATTAAATATTTTTTAAAATAAAATAATTACATATTTATTAATATGAGTATTAAAGATACATATTGTATTTTTATATGAAATAATGTATGCTTACATTTATGTCTGACAATATTGGTTGGATTTAGCTACAAAGCGTATCTTATAAATTCAGTAGTCACCAAAAATCAAAATAACGAGACTGATGTTACGAAAATTGGTTGATTATGAAAATCAACCGCTACATTATGTAGGATGAAATTTTATATTAGAAGTAATGGCATATTGCGTACGGAATAATGTTATAAAAGGTGAATAGAATTATCGATTACACGTGCTTCATTTTATAATCTAACCTCGGTGTTTTCAACGACCTTTTAATGTCGTTTAATAACTTAAACTGACAATTTACATATAGTACAAAGCATTGCAGGCCCGAATAATGTTTAAATATATACTATCATTTTTAACTTATGAAAGCAAAAATAAAATTAAAATAACACTTTTTGGAACTGTTATTACGTTTTTAGCGTACCTCAAAGTAAGCGAACACGTTATAACATTTTAGACGCAACTTTTATGGTACATTTCATTACGTTATAATTTCAAATACCCTTTCGCGTGTTTAACAGGATTCGCGTTAAATATGAAATTACAAAGCTATTTGATTATTTTCGTCAATAAACATATCGAAATTAAAAGTAAACTTCCGCGTTATAAACTGATACGTGCAGAACGGTTACACGAATCAATCGAGTATCTCGCGATAAATCGATAATCGTTTCATTCATGTATTTGAGATATCACATAATTTCTCTATTAGACTTTGTCGATCCAAGTGCAGTGTAGGATCTTGTCGGTTAACTAGTGCAGCAAATTTAAAAATTTCCAAACATTACGCATCCAAGTATACGG
The DNA here is from genome assembly GCF_050947335.1 of Megachile rotundata. Classification (NCBI taxonomy): domain Eukaryota; kingdom Metazoa; phylum Arthropoda; class Insecta; order Hymenoptera; family Megachilidae; genus Megachile; species Megachile rotundata. The sequence goes on along the minus strand of NC_134992.1, from coordinate 11,114,636 downwards.
TTACGTTAAACGTTATTCGACGTTTATTACATGTATCAATGTAATTGATGATTCAACTATTTGAAACGTCATTACAGTTAAAGGTTACATTAATACAGCAGACAAATTTCCTGCAATGCTAATTTGGTCATATTACTCAAAATAATGACATCTGTTTTTTTATATATGTTATTGATATGTGTAGTCATTCAATTTGTTTTGATATAATGTTAAAAACTTGATGCATTATGCACGAAATATTCATAGCGGTTTAAATTGCGCGCAAGATAACATCTGATCTGATATTGAACAACTTAGTAAACAACAACAATATGGTAAGATCGATTTCGTAACCAATAATCGAATGATTTATGACTATAAATTCTTTCATTCAATGAAATACCACCACGTTTCATTTTTGTATGTATATCCTTATGATTCGAGAACAGTAGTCAACGTGTTATTATTCGTGTAAAATGCTTTCTCAAAATTCAAAAAATCGACGCGGTTCACAAATCGCGACTAACTTCGCATGGTTAATGCACGTATCGAATTTTTTATCCAGATGGCGTTATCGGCGTTTGAAAAGGATCCAATTCCTGTTGTCGAAAAATATTATATATTAAAACCATTAAATTAGGAAAACAATTCTCGTCACTGTTATTAAATTATTTTATAAATAATTCGTTATAAAGAGACTGTAACAATAATAGGAAGGAGAGTGTCTTCGATAGCACGATCGAACACTGACTATTCGATCTCTCGTTTTTTACGTTCTACGTTTAAATGCGTACTGGTCACTCTGAATATAAACGACATTAATCTATGTTTGTGAAAAGAATACATGGTTCGATGAATTTTGAGGTTGACATTCTCGAAGTTGAAACGGTATTAAAAGTATAATTAAATCGTTGGCACTGCTGAAAATGTTAAACGAGATATACAAGTTCGATGTGCTTTCACGTTATCGTTCGTGACATAATCGAATTTAAATAATACGAATTTCCCGCGAGTCGTCCCGCCGTGGTAATGGAAGTGAATTGAAAGTGCTGCTGAATTATTGGATGAGGTCCACCATGGTTTTTTCGAACGAGCTCAGTGGAACATCGTGAATTGTCTACAGTGCGTTAATTCTTTCAAAATGAACCGAAATCATCCTCGTTTAATCATGAAATTATTAGTTCTCGTGTTCATCGTTTCGAACGAAAAAATATATAAGAAAAACAAACGTAATGTAAGTTGTAAACTTGAAATTGTTATAAGACAAAAAGGTGATATGTCAATGTTGACTTCGCAGTAATAAGCATACGACACGTCGTGTTTTTCTAACCTCTTTATTTTATTTCTGCTTCTTTTTGTTTCGCATAATTTTCTGTCGGCGATTCATCTTGCTGACGCAGCGGCAATTTCATTTTGTTTACTTTATTTCATTTCAGGCATGCCTTGTTCTTTAAGGCAATTTCGATGTGCGAACGGAGTATGTATACCGTATTCGTGGGTCTGCGACTTAACGGACGACTGCCGAGACAATTCCGATGAAACCACCAAGGAATGTAAAGGTGAGCGATGGGGCGGATATTCAAATATATCGCGCAATTTTGTACGAACCGATGGCAAATATGCAGTTTGCCGACTTTTTCCAAACCGATTTTCTACCAATCGATATTTCAACGACGCGGAAGTTTTAAGGACGAAAAATACTGTCGTCATTTCAAAATTTGCAAATGTGACAATTGGAATTTAGATTGTGTACAGATATGAAATTTTTCGAACTAGAAAGTCGACTTGCCCACGAATGCATGGCATTTGCGTATCTGTTAAGTGGCGGGCCATTAACGAGCGTATTGTTATCTAACCTTATTTACGTCTTATACGTAAATACTGCGTCCACGTAGGTATGCTATAGATTTTTGATCATATTTCCCCAAGAAAAGTTGCTAACATTTTTTAATAAATATTTCTTCGTTTTAGAAATACTTCGGAAATAATATCCAGGAAATTTTTCTGAAAACCCGTAGCAATTTTCTTCTAAGCTTGTCCTTCATTTTCATCAATCAATGGATACTGGTTTCTGCTAAGAGTGGAGCGCAAAATTGATCTAAAATTGAATTGTTCCCTTACATTGTCAATCCTTTTGATCGGGAATTCGCGGGATGAAATGTTTTCGATATTAAGTTTCCTGCAATGTAGCCGGCTATGAAAACATATTTCGCAATTTTAGCTTCAATGGACGCGCTTCCTTGTGGCGTTCTAAAAGTGTTCTATGAGCTTACGCGTGTATATTAAACGAAGCATTTTGTCGATAAACAAAATGCGCACATTGTTAGTCATCTTGTGACACTGAGTCACTATTAAATGTATAAACATACTTTGATAAAAACGTATCTCGTTGACCAATAATAAGTATTATTTTAAACTATTCAAAACTAACGAACTGACAAAAATAATCGTTGACTTATTTTCAAATTGAACGACTAAATTATTGGTAACTTTCCCGAGCCTAATCTTTAGAAGTAGTGTCTACTTACAGCCGGGCCAAGTTTAAAAATACTAGTGTCCCCGACCACCTGCGAATTTCAAAATTTTAGCCGACGTCGCAGGTAGATGCGAACATTTTGATCTCTAGATTTTCTAGACTTTAGATATTTTAATTAAAATATTTAAAGTTATTTTAATTTGAACGGTTATTATTTTGTCGAAGTTTCTAATTTCCTCGTTCACAAACGAACAACGTCAAAACACTTAACCAGAAGTTTGCTAAAACCCGAATAGGCAATTTCTGGAAGATTAACAACCGATGTAACTTGTATCAAAGGTCTCGGAAGTTTTACGAGTATAGAAGATCTTAAACGCTAGATGACCCGATCGATCGAAACGATCGTTTCAAAGTTCTGAAGAATCTAACAAAGTGGGTATGGAAACTGTTGGCGGAAAGCTTCGTTTTAAGCTTAAGAGGCATGCCTATCATCAACTTCAAATTTTCGATTTTCGACATACTTTCTTGGTACATGATTCTCTACGACCTGCTGATTTACTTTCTTTCTGCAAAATTCAGCACATGGTCTTAAGATGTATTTTATTAAAATTACTTTATTAAGATAAGCTTACGATTAAGTTACTTAGAGAAGTTAAGGTTTAGTTGAATTATGTTAGATTTTGTTCAGGGTGACTTTAGGTTCAGTCTCATCTTAGATTTTTTTATGTGAGCTCAATGATGGTGACTGAGTTTGTTTTATTAAACGTTGCTTCGTATAAGTTAAAACATCTATACCTGTCGATATTTAATGATACTTTTAATGAAGATTCTTATTGAAGACGTTCAGAGGCTGAATCGTCGTTGCAGCGTCGCGATCGTGAATGGTCAGCCAATCTTTCCGCTTTATTCAATCAGCCAGCGTTGCGTTCAAATCAATTTGTTATTACAATCGCAATAAGATTGCACGCAACGCGGCTGATCTGTGTTTTCATAGATAAAGAAACGATGTGCGTAGTGACCCCGTAACGAACCCATGGTGCCATGCCTATCATCGCGAATAAAGAAACGGGGAAAAAAAAGACATATGCATCGGCTCGTATCTTGATTGACCCATTATTGAAGCCTTCGATTCGCTCAAACCGATCGAGGCAGTTCATTAATTTTACCAGCGTATGAGCGCGTATCACCACCATTCATCGACTCCATAAAAGCATAGAGTATGTAATTGCCGGTTTGGAAAGATCAGGAAACCGTACAGGCACTGTGGAACGTGTTTAAAGTTAATTTTATGCAAGCCGATGCAGGAACAGTTGCAGCAAAGAGCAAGAAAAAATCGGTAAGATGATAATTGTAATAATTTTATGAAAATGTGATTATAGGTCTGCGGTGGAATTCCGCAAGGATAGGTGGATAGAAAAAGCAGGCGTCCTTGTTAGAGCCCTATGGTTTTCTTGTAGTACACGGGAATCGGTAACACGTAGGTTCTCGACGATCTTGCATCAGACAGGTTAAGCGTTTCTAATGTACTCTTTTCCATGAAATTGCCTAGGGGCATGCGGCTCTTCGAGAATCGTTCTGTGCTTTGGATAGACGGCTATAAACACCTTTGTTTGGAACGCCTCGCGGAGATTTCTCTTCGATGACCATATTGGAAACTGAGGAAAATTCTTTCGCGCTTTTCATTGCGGTTCACTCCCGCTATATTGCCGCAACCTGGGTGTTGGATATTCTGGCAGATTTAGGGCCATACTTTAAGAAGGCGCAAGCTCCTTGATTTGAACATTTATCAAATTTGAGAATTTTGAGAATTTGGAGGATTTTGGAATTTGAGAGTTTTGGAATTTGAGAGATTTGGTATTTGAGAGGTTTGGAATTTGAGAGTTTTGGAATTTGAGAGATTTGGTATTTGAGAGGCTTGGAATTTGAGAGATTTGGAATTTGAGAGATTTTGGAATTTGAGAGATTTGGTATTTGAGAGGTTTGGAATTTGAGAGTTTTGGAATTTGAGAGATTTGGTATTTGAGAGGCTTGGAATTTGAGAGATTTGGAATTTGAGAGATTTTGGAATTTCAGAGATTTGGTATTTGAGAGTTTTGGGATTTGAGAATTTTGAAATTTGAGAATTTTGGAACTTGAGAATTTTGGAATTTGAGAGTTTTGGAACTTGAGAATTTTGGAATTTGAGAATTTTGAAAAACTCCATAGTCCTAAATTGCCAAACTCCCCAGTTTCCAAGTTCCCAACTTCTCAAATTAAATTCTAAAATAACTCAGAATGCTATAGCACTAAATACCTAACCGATAAAAAAAGTTCATGATAAACGAACCAACGTCCACTAATTTTTAAGTGTAACACATTGCATTTAGAACTGTAATTACAGTTTAAAGTGCACGAAAAACGAGTATTATTAGGTTGTATATCAAGCGGTCGATTTCGAAATGTAGAAAGTTTTGACATAATTTCGTGACATAAAATTACCGCGAAATAGCACTTATGGCATATCAATTTAAAGTTTGGAGTTTGATGAAAACAGCTACGCAAACCGTCCATTAATGTTTTTAATATCTCACGGCTAATTGTCAGCTCCGCGTACAATGGCTGATTCCGAACCATGTAAAATCTAGCCGGATTTCATGGCACAAAAGCATCGTAAAATAACACCTGTGTTATATCAGTTTAAAACTTGAAATTTGACGGCAACGATGACGTAAACATATCATTAATATCTGTTGGAGAAAATGCTCTATTGGAACAAATAATGAACCGATTAATTAATATCGTACAATCGGTATCGTTCATTAACAACGGGTACAATATACAAAATGCATAACACGATACATAACGGAAGATTAATGACTCTTAAATAATTGTCAGATATAAGGAAGGTAAAATCGGGATTTAAGGCATTTGTTCAATTGAAACGTCGACAACAGTGGACCTAAGGTCGACAAATGTTGTATCGCGAATGCAGAAAGGGAACAAACGCTCGACAATTTATCAAGAGATGAATTCCAACATTAAGATGTCGGAGAAAGACGCTTGTACAGCGTGGAAGTTGCTGGCGAGGACTATCTAAGAAAAAGAACAGCGTAAAATATAGAAACGAAGAGTTCGCCCTGTTTCTTGGAACACGCTGATCGTTTGCACGCGAACTCTTTTCGTGTGTTTCTGTGGCCAGATTATTTCTCTGGTTGAAACTGATCTTTTATTCCGTCTCCCTACGGCGTTTTTAATTCGATATTTTTTCGCCATCACGATACAGGGAAATGTTGGGTCATTACAGATTGAATGGTTCATTCATCCATTCACGGAACTTTCGGATGCGATATCGTTAAAAATAATATTCGTTAATCACAACGTGCGATGGCGGTATCGACGTGGTTGGGGGTTTATTTCCTGATCGAAATTTGTTGGATTAATGTTATATTGTGCGCTACATAACTGTCCTCGTAAATGTTAAACCAGTGGTTCGTCGAAAACTTTCCTCATTAAAATTGGTGAAGAAATACACGAATTGGTCTAGTTGACTTTATACATATTTTTTCCGAACTTTGAAATTGATATAGCATAAGTATTTCGAGGTACTTTTTGTAGTATGAACGTTGAGGTAACTTTTATATTTTTTTATTAAACTATCAGTTTTAAATTGATAGACTACATATCTGTAATTGACCATCAACCATTTTGTATCGAGAAAATTGACAAAACGTTCATTCAGTGACTTTTACGAGACTCGAATTTGATATAAGTATTGCACTTTCATGGATATATGCATTAAAATCGGCGATATACAACCAATCTGATATCCGCTATCAGAGTATTTAACGTTTTACCGGAGGAATGAATGTGGTGTAGTTACAGCTTATCGGTTATCGGAGTAATTTTCAGGCCGGCAATGTATTCAGGGATGTTCGTCTCGTTTACAGTCTCTGATTTACCGGCCCAAATAAAACACGATCCGATGTTTGACTCCAAATTAGCCAATCTTACTTTATAAGCTGGTCGACCAAACTCCGCTATAGGTCTTCGTTTTGTAGTGGGATGCTTTGTTCTTTCGTTCGGGATCCCTTCTATACCCTATCTCGTCCTTTGTTCTTTTCGTTTCGCTTGCATCTCGATTCTGCCATCGCAAACTTAACATCGGCTTGCATCATGCGATGTGACTTCGAAATCATTCGATCAGAATTTTGTAATTTTTACATCTAACATAACAGAACCCATCAGAATAAAGATAACAATAAAAATATCACAGAAGGGTTATTCGAATAAAGTGTCATTAACATGTTGGCAACAGTAACTTAATTTTCGTGTTCCAAAAGTAACGTTCGCATCGTGACAAGATTATGATTTACAGTCGGTGCAGATATATCTGAAAGGGTTGGCCTGAGCGTTCTACCAGATTTAGAGTACAAGTATTCGTTACGGCGCGGCGTTCTTTTTCCGTGCCAAACTTGGTCCGTTCTCTCCCCTTCTGTCTGCAACTTTTTCTTGCTTTTCTTCGTCTTTTTCATCTGCGTCTCCGTCATCGTTTCTCCAGTGTTCCTTTTGCCTTGCCTAGGGCTATTCGTAATTTGTAGCGCAAGGCCTGCACCGGTTGCATCAGAGTCTTCATTCTGCGGAGAACCGATTTGGTTGGCCATAAGAACTTGCATATAGTGATGGGATTGATACTGCACATGTTGACAGTACTCAAACAATTCAATACCTAACATTTTATTAATACATTAATACGGAGCAGAATCTAATAGACGTAGCCAACTTAACATGACTTGACTTGATCTAACCCATATGATTAACCTAATCTAACCTAACCTGATTTCAGTAAATCCTAATTTGACCTAACCTTGACCTAACGCGACGTAACCCTGATTTGAGCAAATCCTAACCTGACCTAACCTGACCTAACTTTGACCTAACCTGGCCTGACCCTGATTTGAGCAATCCTAACCTCATTTGAGCAAATCCTAACCTGACCTAACCATGACCTAACCTTGATCTAACGTGACCTAACCCTGATCTATCTAATCCTAACCTTACTTAACCATGATCTAACGTGACCTAACCCTGATCTATCTAATCCTAACCTTACTTAACCATGATCTAACGTGACCTAACCCTGATCTATCTAATCCTAACCTTACTTAACCATGATCTAACGTGACCTAACCCTGATCTATCTAATCCTAACCTTACTTAACCATGATCTAACGTGACCTAACCCTGATCTATCTAATCCTAACCTTACTTAACCATGATCTAACTTGACCTAACCCAGATCTGATCCAATCCTAACCCAACGTAATCATGATTTAACTCGACCTAACATCAATATGATCTAATCCAAACTTACATCACAATATAACTCAGACGCTAACCTAACTTCGACTTAACTTTATTTCAAACACATCCTAACTTAACCTGATTCTAAAGTCTATATATAATAACGAACACACACGTCCCGTATTCGTAACATAAACAATGAGTGACAAAAATAATTTAAAAAAATAAACGAGATAAAGTTATTAATTAAAGCAGAATTCGTATTCAGAACATAACGAACGAGATTCGTTAATTTCTAGAATAAACAAGCATGTTAAAAATAATAAAATTGCGATACCGTTATTCACAGGAACTTATATTTACACGTATTTACAACAGTATTTAAAAAAGTTGATTTTACGAACGTTTCCGTAAAGTGTTCAATCGGTATCGTAAGTTATCGATATCGATTGTTTGTCGCGACCTAAAGTTTGATACTCCTCGAAAATCGCAGGCAAAATATCGGCAGCATCGATACGGTATCAATCCCAACACTACATACACGCATCCCGGCACCATATAATTATGGTGAAAGCCAGTCGCGGCGGCTTTCATGGTGTGTGCAGCAGGGGCAGCTCACAAAGTCGAGTCAAGTGGTCGACTCATTGGCGGTCTCATCGATTGCTCTTTCGTCTTCGCTTCTCGAGGGTGTTTCTCCCTTCGTCAGCTACTTTTGGCCGATATGTATCGACGCTTTTCCAGTACGCTTCGGCCTTCGATTGATCCCAATTGAGTTAGGAACCGTTAACAAAGTCTGATTGGTCTGCGTCCGACACAAAAGAACAAGGACTAGGCTGCTGTTTGTCGGATTTTCCCACGTCGAGCCATGCAAATTCTTTGCTCGATCGCAAATCGGAGATAATACCCAAATAAAAAGGAGCAGTAAACCGGGCAGAAGTTGCGTTGCATTTGTAGCCGGATGGCTTCCATAACTTGCAGGGTTTTTGGAAAAGATCCTTGGGAGAGATTTTGGAGTCGGAGATTTGAAACTTGGGGAACATGTGGGAACACGGAAATTTGAGAAACATAGAAATTCGGAGATTTGAAAATTTTGCAAATTTGAAACTGTAAAATTAATTGAAAATCTGCAAAATTAATAAATTAAATTCGATAAATTGAAAACTTGGAAAATTTGAAAGTTGTAACGTGGAAAATTTCCGCAGTCTGTTATTAGAATTACACGAGACTTCATAAGAATTAATGTTTCAATCAGAATTTCAGATTGAACTTTCTCTCCTCGCTGATTACGTTAATGTTTCAAGTAAACTCGCGAACAGGCTGCAATTTTGATAAGAATAACTCTGTTCGATTTAAAGTAAATTAATAGCGTTGAGTCTGAATTACTGCTCGCTAAATTTCTCCCGTCGCTAGTGGCTGATTGCCGTAAGTAGTTCGATGCAAGCACGAATTATAACCATCATTTCCCGTTAAACTCGAATTTGATTGTTAACTTTGGAATGCCTTAACTTTCCAACCCCGTTATGCATCCCCTCGAAACGTTACTCGATTTTGTATCCAGTTGGTCATGGATCGAATCGCGTTATCCTAGTTATCAACAGATTAAGAATCTCTTTCTATCGACCTGGTTCCCCTGATCGGGTCCATTTCAATCGAGACGACTTTCATTTCGACCCTATCCCGTTTCTTTGATCTCTTATAAAACGTTCTACCGTTCATTTATGGGCAAAAGAAAATCGTTTAGAGTCAAAGCAGGGAACAGAATTCGAACGTAAAAGCACGAAAGTTTTGTTATCCTAGAAAGCTGTTCGGAACTACTTTCCTGTTTCGAATATTTTGCTAAATGTTTTCCTAAAAATCTACGTATTCTCGAAAATTCTTTGTTTACATATTAATGTAAAGCTAAACTTGCATTAGAGCTTATTAGATTAAGTTAGATTACACTAGTTGAGATTAGATTAAGGGTAGAACTAGGATTCGGTTAGGTGTAGAGTTTAAGGTTAGGTTATATCAACCGAAGGATAAAGTTAGATTGAGATTAAATTAGATTCGGTAAGATTACGTTAGAAGTTAAATTTACGGTTAAGTTAATTAATTAACAAGTTTGATAAATCGACAAAAATTAAGGTACAACCTCGTTCCACGATCGAATCGTTTTCGTAAAGCGGAACATCCTGGCGGTTGCTTAAAAAAAAATAATTTCCTGCCATAAAGTCGAGCGGAGAGTTAATGAGTCGGATGTAACTCCCTCGGTACGATTCTCCATATCTTGACTGAGGATCGGCCGTGTTACGGAGCCACGTCTAAATTTCAAGCGGGATTGTAACAACGCAGAGAAGACGGGATATTACGGACGTCGTTTTATACCGTGCGCTTTACAAGTGCCACGAATACATGCTATGAGAAAGTAGTTCGAGATCCGGGCGAATTGACCCCTCTAAGGGTTTCGGGGCTTAAAGACGAGAGCCTCTTTCACACCTGCAATAAAGGTATACAGGACAGCCTAGCTATATGACTTCTTTTATAATATGGCACGTGGAGTGTTCATCCCTCGCGTGGACTTACCCTCCTGGCGTGAAATAAAAAATTTTGCAAGTCCATATTCTCGAATTTGTCAAATTTACAAACTTCATGAATCAGAAATTTAATCTTGAAGTTCACGAATTGTACAATGGTGTTAAATTATATTGGAATTCACAGATTTCGTAAAACGTATACTTTAACGCGTAGAAAACGCAACACGCAAGAGCTCGTATAATTTCGTTGACAAACAGGTTTTCGTTCGGCGATTTCTAAGAGACAAAGTTTCCGAATGTGGTTTTAAAATGAAAATTTATTGGTTATACACACGACGGTCATTGATATTCATAAAATTTTCAGCTTTAATCAAATTTAATGAGGGCATTTATCGGTTCTAATAATTCAGCCCGCCCCGATAAACGTTCATGTTAATAATTAATCGATTAATTTCCTTTATACGACTTCGAACTTCGATGTTCGAATCAATTAATTATCGATGTTCCGACTTTAATATCATTCCAGATCATAATTTTCTGTTGCTCCGTTAATTACAGATAATCCCATCTCTGTGGACCAACATTTCGCGTATAAAGAACCGGCTTAATATTTCATCGGTTAATGCTTTTTATTTTGCTTATTTTTTTCATCAGCATTTGTGCGTTGTTATTTATCGTCGATCGATGTACTGATATTCTGTTTGCTCGTCAGCGATACGTTTACTGTCAGAATAAAAATCAAAAAATCTCGTTGCACAACGACGAATCGTTTTATCCCTTTCGTTCATCGGATAATATTAAATCTGGCATTAAATCTGATACCTGTTTCGGCTGTCCCGCTTTATTCGATTCCGGGCGAAAAAGTTATACGTACGTTCAGATAAAACGGAATAACACGTGATCACCATCGTGCAAAACGGCCGAGGGAACTTTACGTTCGCGTTTGGTTTAACAGCAACCACGAATAACTTGATATTGTTTCGTAATCGTTTGACGTTAATTTGTATATCGTATCCATAAGCAATAATATCTAGCCGATGCATAAATTCGTTATAATTTAAGAACAGTAATGCCTCGTTTGTATGAAGAATCTCTTCATTTTCTGACACGTGAAATGATTGTAAAACAGAAATCTAGGGATTTACGGATCTGAGATATTTCGAATCTGAGGATACTCTAGTTACATTAGAATCTAGAAATATCACAGTTTAAGGATATTCTAGGGATATTTGGATCCAGGAATATTCGAATCTCGGATATTTTGATTTAGGGATATCGGGACTATGGAATTTGGAATCTGGGAATATCGGGACTAGGGAATTTCGAATCTAGGGATATCGGGACTAGGGAATTTCGAATCTAGGGATATCGGGACTAGGGAATTTGGAATCTAGGGATATTGGGGCTATGGAATTTGGAATCTAGGGAACTTAGAATCTAGGAAATTTCCGATGCAGGGAATTTCAGGTCTAGGGAATTTCGGATTTAGAGAATTTCGGATCTAGGGAATTTCGGTCCTAGGGAATTTTCGGATCTAGGGAATTTCAGATCTACGGAATTTCGGATTTAGAGAATTTTAGATCTAGGGAATTTCGGATTTAGAGAATTTCGGATCTAGGGAATTTTGGGTTTAGTGAATTTTGGATCTAGAGAATTTCGAATCTAGGAATATTTGGATCTAGGGACATGCGGGTCCATTGATAATCGGATCTAGTGATATTTCAATCTAAAGATAATTGGATCTAGAAATTCTCAGCTCTGGTAATATTTCCATCTCATACTTTTTAAATCTAGGGATACTGAAATTTAGAATGATGATGTAACGAGTGACGTTTTAATGCATGGCCATGTAGCTAATAATTGAAAATAAAGTCAAAGGATTTTTCGTTGTAACAAGTCTCAGGAGAAACAAAGTGAAAGCTAAGCATATTACGATTAAATGACAAGGACAACGCGATTAACTTAGAATTGACGTCTTTCTTGTGCGAGCGAAAAAATGTCAATTAATTTTTCTTCAGAGAAGCACGAACCAAGAATTACGTGTGATCGAAAGTAAAGGTATGGACATGTGATTTTCAATGGAGACAGGTAATTTACGTAGCGCCGACGGTGATTACTACATCTATTTTTGCCTTTCAAGCCGTTCGACAAAGTATGCGAGCAATCGTATCGTGTAATCAGAAACTACAATTGCATGATTTCAAATTCTCTGTATTATCCGGACGAGGAAAAAATTGCCAATCATACACGGTCAATCATCGTTAAAACACTGTGCATCTTGGCAACAAACAGGATTCGAAGATGATCGGTTTAACTAGTTTCATCGAGTCTCTCTATTAATACTTATCTGAAAAAAATGTTCACACGAGGTTTCTCTATCAGTCGCGTAAATATATCTTACGTAAATAACCGTAAACGAACAAGACGTAAAAATGCAATTTCTTCGAACACGATACGAATAAATGGAAAGATCGAAGTTGTTCGAAATTTTTATCTACTTCTTGTCTAGAATGTATAGCAACCCACAGCCGAGCGCATTTATGAATAACGAATAGTCTTTCATTCGGATAAAAATTTTTCGATTAAAATTCAAATAAAAACCACGAACGAACAGAGTTATTCCATAGTAACGAATAATTACTATTCGAGGGTTAATCGAATAAAAAGTCACTCGTTATTCGTGATAAACTTCGTTTCGTTCGAATAATGTCCAACCGTAACCATTTCACGAAGTAACGATACAATGAACAAAATCAACTCAAACAAAATCAGAAGTTTTTCAAATTATCGTTTAGTTCAAGTACACCGCCTATTTGTTGGCAGCGAACAATCGATTGGCTGATTTCTCGTGAATGAAAAGCTCGGATAACGAGTTCCGTTATTAATGGGGTCAGCAGTGTTTGGTGGTATCATTTCTTTTTCAACCAGTTCACTCCCGACATTATTTATTTTCCGTCAATCGAATAAGCTGGCTATCACACGGTTCCAATTTCGGCTAAACTAATTGCCACTGCTAAATCCGTGATTACGCGAAAATAACGTTGTTCCAAATGCTCCACGGTTATCAAGCTGGCACTTCCAATACTTCAACGAAGTTTGTGTTTCAAGGCGGAAACACGATCGCGATGATCTATTTATCGGGTGCAACGTTCAGTTTTAAATTATCTCCACATTTTTTCCAACTTCTCGAAGAATAACGAACTCGCTAATTATTTCGAACATGTGCGAGTTTCCTGATAAAACGATGGACAGATAGAAAGCGCGTCAAAGAGCTCGCATTTTAAAATGTTTTAATTCTGTAATTCAGAAATATGAATTTCGCATCTCGAAATTTTTTCATTTCCAAGTTAAAATGTTTCTGAAAGTGAAAAACTACATCGAGAAATATAAATCACCGAGTTACAAAATTGAGTCAGCAAATTGGGATGAAATTTGAAAGCAGAAACTAAAGCAAATATAAAAGACCACTTCGCCTCGTTTACTTCGCCGTTTGCGATACGTAACAGTATTTTCTTACAATTAGTTTGCTCGGCACACATAAACGAAGTACATAAGTAGGTACGTAGTAGGACGACCCGTTGAAGGAGAGACGCAAGTTTCTGCTCACAGGAATCTCGTTCTGTATTGCGTCTTTGATCGAAGTCGATCGAGAACCGTGTTACCTTATTGCCTCTACTTCATCGTTTGTCTACCGTTCGACTTCCTGTTTCCTCGTGCGCTGCTTTTTCTTCAATTTAGTGGATATACGCGAGGAATTTCTTGTTTGACGCTATGAGCGATTTCACTTTCGAGTCATCGTGCGATCTATGTGTGTAATAAACTGTCGTTCATGCGTTTATTTTCCTTCTTTTTTTTTTAGTTTTACTCGTTTACATATGGAACATCCGTTCACCGTTTTTCCCCAAACGTTCAATTCTTCATTTTTCAACTGTTTACACTTTGCTCTTTGTATTTTGGTTTGCTAGCTTAGGTACATTAAAACGATACGTTTAATTACGGGTAGGGGAGATATAGGGTTACTGATGTTAACAGTATGATAATAGCGTAGTAATAGCGTAGGAACAATATAATAACAGTAATATTGTTACGCTCTTCGGTTTACTCTTTTTTATCGATTAATTATACGATACAGGATTCAAGTGTCCACGACACTCACACTGTTAATAGGGTGAACTCATATTGTGTATTCAATTAAAAGAGGCAATCTAATTCGCTAGTGATTGGTTATCCCGTTGCGCCCGACTTTTCGTACGTATATATTTCGATTCTTCGCCGCCTAGGATTGAGCAATCGATTAACTGAACTTTTCGCCGGCAATTTTTTCGCTCTTCTTTTTGGTATCGTTGATAAACCGTCGATGAACAGATCACGTGTGCCCTAGTGCGATGCAATTTAACGCGCGATCAATTACGTAGTTACTTTTGCGCCAGAGTTCGAGTTCCTTAATTCTGGATCGATCTGCTCCGCGAATCGATTGTGCAACGATATCTCTGTTTCCTAATAAAGAACACGACTAAACATTCGGCCGCGAGGATGAAAAAAGTGAACCGCTCTTATCGACGCTCCGCTAATCAATGCCAAAGGTGGCATGTATTATGATTCGTTGCTCTTAACCCGTTCGATGTCTATTATGCCACTGCAGTGTGAGAAATACAGCTATATCGATAGAAAGGGTAAGCATTCGGGTAAAGGGGTTATTACTGTGGCGATATAACGTTTGAATATGTAAAGCACCGTTATACAATGCATAGCAATGTAACGTTCAGTGATATAATGCTTTATACGGCGCATGGAGATGAGACGATTGAACGCGCCGTGGAATGACACTGGTGATTATAATATATGGCGATATAACGCGTGGTATTATAACACAAGGCGCCTGTAATGCGCGACGCTATAACAGGATTAAACCTGTAGCAATATAACGCGTGGTGATTTAACGCGAAATGATTCAATGCACGATTTAATGTGCGATAATATAATGCGCGGCGATATAAGGTGGGCCAATATAACACCTGATGATATAATGCAAGGTAATTGAATTTGTAGTAATATGATGGGTGGCGTTAGAACGCGTAGCAATATACCATATGGCGATATAACATGTGGCAGTATAATGCGTGGTGATATAACACATGGGAATATAACTCGTGGTGACGTAGCGATATAACATGTGGTGATGTAACGCGTGGCGATATAACGTGTGGCGATATAACACGTGGCGATATAACACGTGGCAATATAACGCGTGGTAATATAACACGTGGTAATATAACACGTGGTGATATAACACGTGGCGATATAACGCGTGGCGATATAACACGTGACGATATAACGCGTGGCGATATAACGCGTGGTAATATAACACGTGGCAACGTAACGCGTGGCAATATAACACGTGGCGATATAACGCATGGCAATATAACGCGTGGCGACATAACTCGTTCTGATATAACACATGACAGTATAGCTCGCGGTAATATACCATAGTAGAATTGCGTAGTGATATAACACGTGGCGATATAACGCGAAAGATTAAGTTGGTAGTTATATAACGCGAGACGATTGAACGCGTAACGATATAAGAGGTGGTAACGTGGCACGTAACGTGTGATAATATAACGCGCGGCGATGTAATGCGCGGTGATATTACTGTGACCATACGACGCTTTCGAAAGGGTTAATAATCGGCAATTTTGCGAAACGCTGTTTGAAATTGATTGCCGTACGGACACTTTTCCTGCGCTGGCTGTATAAGTGGAACCGTGTAATAGCTATAGACATGTTCGTCCTTTCACATTGCTCTAATGATGATGCTCTGTTCAGTGAGTATTGCGTGGGCACGAAAACCATTTCATTGCCGCATTATCGTCCTCCGCATAATCGCCATTATCACAGTCCTTGTCCGTCGAGTCACTTTGCGCTTCTTAATTCACCGATATCGCGATTCTCCGTCAAACGTAGGGGAAAAAAGACGTACAACAATCGCGTTTGATTCGTTCTCGTTCCATGGTGGTCAGTATGCGTGTACTCTGCACACAACCATATCGTGTCTCTCCTCAGACCCATATATAGGGGCCCGTTTACTCGACCGCTGGCTTACAGCATCCGCAGCCACCATCGCGAGTGCATCGTCGTTCTCTCGAGGGATCGGTCTGCCCGGTTTTTTTGTTTCTTATCCATTCTGTGCCGCTTTCTATCCCAAAAGTGTCTTTTGCGAACGCTTTTGGAAAAGTGATTTCCACTCGCTCGTACCCTATTCCTTTTCTTCGGCCAGTGATTTTATAAAGGAGAGCATTCGGTAACGTGAAAAGAGAAATCCTGGTCTGTGCGAACGACTGTAAGAAGAAGAAGGCGGCTCGATTTATTGGAAAATCGTTTCACGGACAATTGTTTGGTGGGCTGAAAAGGTGGTCCCGGTAAATCGTTGGCCAGAAAAAGGGATAAGAGTATTGTGATAGACTCGTGGCTTGGTTTTCGGAACGGGGATTTTATTCGGACAGATACGAGCCCAATGAACCTCGAAAGATGTTCTGAATAGATGTTCCGCCGGTGTTTCGTGGTATCTTCGCGTTGGTACAGTTTCGAGCCAGTTTTATCGACTGTGCTTCAACGTAACACTCGAAACTCCGTGAACAGCAATAAAACGATCGACGGACGATTTTCTGCCGTTGCGATATTAACGTGAAGAAGAAAGAGGAGGAGGCAGGCAAGCTCGTAAAGCGTGCACGTTGAAAGCTTTTATATTGGATCAGCGATTAAAGTAGCGCCTACGAAAAGGTGGCAGCGGCGACGACGTGAACACACAGGATTACGCGAATGTCGCGAGTGTACGCTTCGTGTGGCTGATAAAAAAATAGGGGGCACAAGTTTAAAGACTTTTTCGCTAGTATGCGGTTCACTGGATCGATGCATCTTTTCACCGCGTACCGATGCACGTGCACGCTGCTGCAATTGGCGTGCATCGCGTTCCTCGTAAACGTCGTTCATCCTCAACAAGACAACGTTGGCTTTGCAGGTTCACAGAAGTGCACCGATTCGGAGTTCAAGTGCTCCAACGGCAGGTGCATACCGGGAACATGGCACTGCGATGGCGACAAAGACTGCCATGATGGGTCGGACGAAGATCCAGCCCTTTGCAGTAAGTACACATCTTTTATTACTTGCCTCATCATTTTTAATTCCTACAAATTTATGCCTTTATTACAGCTAATTTTTAAGCAGCTAAACAGCTAATTTCATTTAACTCGAGATGGTCTTGTTTTACTGAATTTTAGAATAAGGAGAAATCGTGAAAAAATGTGGACCTCGGGGTGGTAGGCTCACTTCGTTAACGATTATTCTACTTTCACGACTCCTTTTATTGGGTCTGGAGATCCGATACCACAAGAATAACCGGCAGTGTTAGCTACTTTTATACGGAAAATAAATTAGAGAAAGTAAGGGTGGAAAATTGGCATGTACGTAATGATTTCTTAGGTCCATATTTATGTTCACATCACATTTGATGAAAAACATCTGATTAAGTAACTGGAATTTTTATCTCGTGCAGACCAAATCCCTTGTCTTTAATGTGCTCCGTATTAAGAATGATCAATTAAAAATGATAAATTACAAAAATTAGAATCTTGAAAATTTCTATTATTTCTAACATGAAAGAGGTATCTCACGCACATTACAGTTTTTCCAAATGATATAATTCCTTACTTCGAGTCGGAATTTGAAGTAGAACTTTCTTTTATACCGAAGTACATACGTTTACCTCGCATCACCAAATATGAAAGTGCAGGGCGTAATCGACCCATATAGCCAAATACGAAAGTCCATAAAAAAGTTGTTACAATTAAGGCGATGAAGTGGAGTACATACGAATCAACCCCGCATAATGTTCGTGAAACTTTAGTATTGTTGCATCTCTTCGATTTATCTTTTTGTTAGCAATATTGTACTACTTAAAATTTCGATTCCTGTTCCGTAAAACGCCTATCATCGGAGACCGTGAACGCGTTATATTATTTTTTTAATTAAGTTTCGCAGTTGGTTTACTCGATACAAGTTCCGACCGTTGAATCTGATTGCCCGATGTAATTGTAATTCTACGGAGAGTAGAAAATGGGCGTGAGAATACTTCAGAAAGTTTTTGCACCCGTTGTGTAACTTCGTTAAAGAGTTCGAAGATGTGCTGATACAGAAGATGAGCAGGAAACGCCCTTAGATTTCTGATCAGGTCAACCAGAACGTTGGCAAACAGTTCCACTACGATCTTAATTGTTAATTGGAAGTAGTACTTTTAATCTTCTGCACGGGAAATATTGATTTCGGATATTGGCTCATTTTTAACTAGCAACTTTTAATGTGGGCAGGACGCAATAGATGCGTCATACTGTGAACTACACCTGAACTTTTAACGTAACATGACGCAACAGATGTTGATATTGACGCATACATTGCGTCACTAAATATTCACCATTTCTCCGAAACAAAGATCATTTCGAGTTAAAGGACCTTCACTTTATATTTCTATGCAGGACAACTAACGAATCGCAATCGTACGAGCGTGAACATTTGATAATACAATAGTTGCGAGCAGATTTCGTTTGCAGTACACAGAGGACAATCGTAAGCTCATTTGTTCGTGACGAAGCCAAAAAATACAACTGGAAACGTGGCACGAAAAGAACGACAAGCTAGTAAATGGTTCGTTTGTTACATTTAACGGGTAAATTATTTGCGAAAGGTAGAACGTACTGGCAAACAGAATTATCTCGTTTTGTACACGGATTGTGCGAGCCTGTATTTTATTTGAATATTGGTCAGCTCTATTGTCGTGTGTCGGCGAAACATTAAGGGGTCATTCTGGTAATTAGACTGCGAAGGAAAAATCATTTTTTACGAAACGTGGAGAATGCATTGTAACCATTTTGAAAATATTTTCCAACGCGAACGATGTATTTCCCCGAAACGTTTTTCCCTTTTAATTGGTGAAAACATAATAAAATAAAAGCAACTAACCATTCGATGGGTCGGAAATTTGATCACGTTATTCTACATACATATACTGCGCCGCTGGTTCTCGCGGATATCAGATTTACAGTTTTATATCGAAAACATCATACCGTTTTTTTGTTATAAAACTTTTCGAAACATGGAGTCAATATTTAAACATTGGATGAGTAAAATTCTGTGCAGCTCTCGTTCGCTCGAGTAATTATGGTGTGTACGATAGAGCTACTTTACTGATTAAATTGTTTTTATTTTTATTTTTTTTACTAGTCTCCAAACCGGCGTACCTTTTTCCGAACACGTTATTTTTGCCTGCAGATATGATATCAGAAAAGCAATTTAAAAAATTGTTTTGTACGTTTCAAAGGCGCGCAGTTTGATACACGTGGTTGATATTTATCTTTCGGAAAAGATGAAAAATTCATTAATCGAAAAGGTTTTCTTAATTGGGCGTGGATGAACCCTCGCGTCGCTACGATTAGCCACGGTTGATATAATTCATATCCGCGATACATTGTTGTTTTCCAAAGGTTGATTGTGACGTGATATCACGTTATTAATAATAACAGGAACGGTGCTCGTTCTGATTTCCACGCGGAGTACCGATTAATATTCATGCCCGTGTATTTCGTACGGCTCGGTGTGTGTATACGTTTCGTAATTAATATTCAATTATAATGGGCTCGTATGTAAATGTGGGGACAGTGTGCCACCGCTGATTACTTTCCCGTTTTGGCTATTGTCCGTACGATCGTCAGATTGGCAACGATTATTTACAAATATCCGTTCAATTACGTTTCCCTACTTTCTTTACGTTAATTATCAACTTCGCATTACTCGCATTAGCGATCGATACATTGAAAATGTTCTTGCAGTAGTTTTTAATTAAGTCGCATTTCCTTTTAATACTCAAGTGAAAATTTCTTCCAAAATGACTCTTTGTAACATAGAATATCGCTATTGCGATTTCAATATAGCAATGACGCACTTGGTTACTCCATGAATAAATATTGAATGACGCACAGGGTGCGTCTTCATTCTTTTCAATCGTGACGACATACGTGATAATTTTTTATAGCAAGTGACGCATTAAGTGCGTCTGTTGACTTGACGATGACGCACATGGTGCGTCCTTTCAGTTGATGATGACGCACCAAGTGCGTCTGTTGAGTTGACGATGACGCACCAGGTACGTCTCTTGAGTTGACGATGACGCACTAGGTGCGTCGACATTTTCTTTATTACACGACATACTTCATTGACGCACCTAGTGCGTCATCAGCACAAGAGACGCACCTGGTGCATCACCATTTTTTTTATTACACGACATACTTTATTTCGAATAGACATACGACGCATGCGGTGCGTCATAAGTTGCTTTTAGTGAATGTTAAATGACGCACCATGTGCGTCCTATAATTAGATAACCATAATTCATGTATTTTTATAGTATCAAAGTGTGACACACTCTGTGCGTCATACCGTATTTTTAACAGATATTTATATGAGGCACTATGTGCATTATATGACTGCAGTTCATGTATTGTCTAATAAATATTAGTACGACACACCTTGTGCGTCATAATGCATTTTGAACAGTTATTCGTATGACGCAACATTTGCGTCATGTAATTAAACGACTGTAGTTTATGTGTTTTTAATAAATAGTACAACACACCCTGCGCGTCATACAGTATTTTGAACAAATATTTATGTGATACACCATGCGCGTCTCGATTCAAACAGATACATGACGCATCAGATATGTGATCATTTGTCTTCAATGAATATGGAATGACGCTCCAGGTGCATCGAATAAATTAAACAGCGAATAAGTAGAGCAGGTTATAAAGAGTATTTATGCCGTTTAGAGCACAGAATAATATTCTATATCGATCGAATATGTCAATTAATCAATAGCTCGTGTTCACGAACCGATTATCAAATTTATTAGCTGTCCGCGGGAGCAAACAGGCGAACGAATAAATTTTCTCGCTACGAGTTTTGGGAAAGCAGAAAACGAGACAATCGTGTGGTCCCTGATCGAACCGTGTAACGCGATTCCCTTGCTGCAGTTGCAGGTATGTGAAAGTGCAACTTTTCGGACCGGTTTCATGCAGGTGAAGCGGATTGATGTATGAACGAAAGGCTACCGTTAGTTTCAAGACGCTTTATAGCATTTCCGGTCGATCTCCTCTCGTTCGATCGCCCGGAGGGTCGACCTTTTCGGAAATCTGTTTTCCTTTAAAAACCTCTCAAGGTGACACTCGAGATTTATGGAAAATTCATGCGCGTTTCAGGTTCACCGTGTAACCGAGGAATTACACGATTTCTACACTTTGATCGATAACTGGTCAAGCTATATCTTTAATAGCCGATACGATAAGGAAAATACCCGCTAGTTTTCTTCGAAATACGCTCGTTTCCTCTAAGGTCAACCACGTGTAAGATAACTCGAATTTCAGATTTATTTTACTTGACCTCAATTTTCGCGCACAAATTCCTGTCTTATCAATTAGCGGCTAATTATGCATAAATATTGATCCCGCGAGGGTCTCGTACAAAAATATCGACAGTTATCTCGAAAATGAATTTTCGCGTAATTTTGCACGGAAGAAGCATTTCCGCGGCTTTTAATCAGATTTGATTCCTTTGAGCAACGAATTCGTGTGTAATTAACATCGAATTTTTAAACATCGCTTTTGGCACGTCCATTCAAGAATAAATTAGCGTCAGGTATTGAAACAGTACAGAGGTAATCCGAACGAATTTTAAATTACCAATCGCAATCTCGTGTTTTCATCTTTCAACGAGATGTTCGATGAAGGGAGCCGTTTTCATTAGTAAAAGTATCGGTATTGTCGGAGAGGGCGATCTGAAATTTTGTTTCATAGCTTGTTAGCCGACCTCTTTCGCCGATCGTATTTGCAAACAGTAGCATCGATTCGATTGCATTTACCTTTAGCGACATCGGATCACGTTTAATTTACATAACTCCTCGTCGTGGAATGTCTTGAGAGGATCGTTTTAAGTTTCCTGCCGTTGTTGAATCTTTTAACGAGCCAAGTTATCGATCTTAATTCGCGTGCTACCGATCCATGATGGCCGGCCCGATACCCATTATTACACAGAGCCGGGTGCAGTTTTAATATTAATTGCTCGGCTTCCATGACGCGATATCCTTTTTCAACGGTCCGTTCCAATCGGTCGACAGTTTCAATATTGCAGAGGCAATTAAACGCGGAGACCGATAAAAGACGAAAATCAGAGAGAGGAACGTACGATACGTATGGGAAGTCGGTAAAAATGGAAAAAAAAAAAGAAATAAAAGTAGCAGGGGGGTCACCAGTCGCTCCAATTATTCGCGCATGCGGTGGTTAATTGAGAATATTCAGAATCATCCGCGTGTGGAAACTGTTTGCTGCGATATATAGGGTGCCTTTCATAACGTAATAACACCTACGCGAAGATTATTTCACGTATAAATAAAAAATCTATAACGTTTATCTAAAAAATAGGCAAAAAGTGTGAAGTACAAAAAAGTGCATAATTTTTGTTTATGAATGAGTAAAAAATGTACGGCACAAAAAAGTACTTTTTACGTATAAATGAATGAAGTGTATGTCTTTTATGTGTAATTAAGTTAATAATTTTGAGCTTCTTTTTCTACCTTTCTTGTTGAGAAAATAGCATATCGGTACTCTTCGTTAAGTAAGCAAGTTTAATTGACAGAAATAGTTTCAATGCGTAATTTATTGCTTCGATAACATGGAACAAACGTTTTTCCTGTCAATACGTCCGATTGCTTATACAACACTATTTTCCACTACTTATATAATTAATAATCATACATGCATTAAACTTTTATCGATGAACTGAATATTATTTACCAGAAATATTATGCAATATTATGCACAAGTCCATTTAGAAAAGTGTATTTTTCTTATGTAAGACATCATCAAGGTCCTTTTCTAATACTTTATCTGTTAGAACAATTGTTTCGCTAATTAACTAATTTGGTATGCTCTCGTTATATCGCCATATTGAGGTAGTGGAAGATTTTCGTTATTGGCAACATAGAAAATATCTGCTTTCATGACAAATGTTTATAGCAAAAATCATTTTAAGTGAGATACAGCAGTCTCTCGTTATATAGCCATATTAAGATTATTGTAATAGAAGAGTTTTGTAATTGGCAATATAGAAAATATCTGCTCTCATGATGAATGTTTACAGCAAAAATCATTTTAAGTGAGATACAGCAGTCTCTCGTTATATTGCCATATTAAGATTATTGTAATAGAAGAGTTTTGTAATTGGCAATATAGAAAATATCTGCTCTCATGATGAATGTTTACAGCAAAAATCATTTTAACTGAGATACAGCAGTCTTTCGTTATATGGCCATATTAAGATTATTGTAATAGAAGAGTTCTGTAATTGGCAATATAGAAAATATCTGCTTTCGTGATGAATGTTTACAGCAAAAATCATTTTAATTGAGGTACAGTAGTCTTTCGTTATATTGCCATATTAAGATTATTGTAACAGAAGATTTTTATAATTGGCAACATTACAAATATCTGCCTTCGTGTTACAACAAATCATGTATACGTAACAAATCATGTCATTAATTGACTTGCAATAGTCTCTCACTATATAGCCATATTGAAGTTGTGTAACTAGAGGACTTGTATAATTAGCAACGTAAAGAATATCTTTCCAGTTGAATATGTGTGACAAAAATCATTTCATTAATTGAACTAATTAAATTCGCCAATAGATACAACATATGGCAATATAACGCGATGCGATATAAGACGACACAACGAATTATGCAGTCATATAGATACGTTAAACGTATACATGAAAATTCCTGTAAAAGAAACTTAGTGGTGGCGATATAATAAGAGTCTACTATATATCAAATTGTTCGAAAGTTTTCGTATGAAACTCGCGTATGCGGATGTAATAAGTAACTGCCTCGATTGTAATCGGAGGAACCATAACTCATAATTGGGGGGACCGGGTGCAATAAGGTCTCCCAATTGCAATAAGGACCCTCAGTTGTAATTAGCCGGAAAGTTAAGACGATTTATGCGTAACGAAATTTTGCATCGGATTAAAGGGATTATGAACTTAGAGTATACCGCGGTATTAAAGCGGCATCAAAATTGGCGTTTATCGTTTGCGTAACAATTTGTGAACAACCTTCGGTAACAGACTGCGTACATGTCGATGCATATACGATACACTTTGAAACACGGAAGCGACATTCTGTCGCGCAGAAATTACATGAATTCGAGAACAATGGTATATCGATAATGCGGCGAGTCAAAGGTTAATAATTTCGGACGGAGTTTGGCACGTTCGTATAACGAGTAATGTGCGAAACAACTGATCGGCTAAGTGCAACTCGGCTAAGAAATTATACGAACGTACGAGAATAAAATAATTCCTCGTTCTCGGAGTTTTTAATTTCGAGTAATGCGGCGTGATTATTAAGTTGCACAGAGAGTTGTTGTCGGACTAGCGAAATAAATCGCGCAAAAAAGAATGAGATTATATCGCATGAATAATTTTGCAATAACGATTAAGGTTCAGCAGAATACGCGCGCTAAGCTCGAAGTAATTTTAGGAAAGTAATGTAAATGTTAATAAGTAAAGTAAAGTTAATAAGGAAAATTGCATTTACGTTTTTATCTTGCGTGGCCGGTGTATTTAGAATGTTCGGGTAATGTGTTTTTTCTGCCATTTTAATCATCATTCGATGCTGCAGCGCAGTAAGAGAAAGAGGAGCATCGATGCGGTAACGGTTATTTAATTATACCTTCAAGAGTTGGTTTTTCTTTGTAACTCGCCATATCTCTGAAACGTAATCGATTTCTAAATATAAACGTTATTAACTGTAAGACGCGTAAAGCGGTCTACGAAAGATCGAGCTATGAAGTCGGAAGACAGATTCCCTTCCCGAAACTCATAACACGGGGAAAATCATCGTTCGCCTGTTCCGATTAATATCGCGCCACGACCGTAATAAATCGCGATTCTGATAAATCGTTTCTGATTCACGTGTTCACGCTCGTACAATGCGCTTAACGCCCGCGGAATGTGGCAGATGAAAAATGATTAAATGATTGCGATCAAAAGGGTCGAAACCGTGCAGCGAAACGGAGTTTGAGTGCAGTCCAGGGGAGTGCATACCGAAAACTTGGCTGTGCGACCATCAGCCCGATTGTATGAACGATCTGGACGAGAAAAATTGTCAGAGTAAGTTATCGATAAGTCGTAGGTACATCGAAGGACAAGCTGACAAGGATCCACGAGGGAAACGAGCAGGCTGAAAGCTACGGAACACGGTCGACAGACGAGATTATTCAAGGGAGAGGAGTCCAAGGGGGTCTTGAAATCGCAAATTGCATCCCTGAACCGTTGAACTCGTTTCCTATCAAAGCGGAATCGCGACTCGGCCACCGGAAGGTAATAAATTACCGGCCAAAGTAAATATCGGGTTTCGAATTTTCCTACCGCGTCTCGGAGTTCTGCCAGATTCATTTCTCTTTTTTTCTTTTTCTTTTTTTTTTACCGAATTTCCCGACATGGAATCTGTGGACAGCTATGCCGTAACAAGACGTTAAATTTCACTGCGCAAAGGACGAGGCTCAAATATAAAGATAACTGGGCAGTTGCAGAGATCTGGGAATATTTTCACGTCGAGGTATTTAGGGAAGTTTATAGTCGGTGGTACTTTGATCAAGAGATATCTCCGAAATATTGGGATCTAGAGATTGTGAGGATCTGGAGTTATTTGATTATAGAGATTTTGAGGGCTAGGGATGTTTCGATTTAGTAATATCAAGATTTTGGGATATTGGGAAATAAGGTTATG
This sequence comes from Megachile rotundata, assembly GCF_050947335.1. Classification (NCBI taxonomy): domain Eukaryota; kingdom Metazoa; phylum Arthropoda; class Insecta; order Hymenoptera; family Megachilidae; genus Megachile; species Megachile rotundata. The sequence goes on along the minus strand of NC_134992.1, from coordinate 11,088,496 downwards.
AGATCTAGGGATATTAGGTTCTAGAGAAATTGCTATGTGGGAATATTGCGACATGGAAAATTACTGAGATCTAGGGAGATCGGGAAATAGGGAATTTCGAATCTAGGGATATTGTAATTTGGGAATTTCGAATCTAGGGATATGGGAATTAGAGAATTTCGAATCTAGGGATATGGGGACTAGGGAATTTGGAACTTGGAGAATTTCGGATCTAGGGAATTTTGAATTTAGGGAAATTTGAATCAATGGAATTTAGAATCTAGAGAATTTTTGATCTAGAGAATTTCGGACCTAGGGAATTTTGAATCTAGGGAATTTTGGATCTAGAGAATTTCCTATCTAGGGAATTTAGAATCTGGAGGATTTCAGATCTAGGGAATTTAGAATCTAGGGATATTTGGACGTTTAAAGTATGGCCTAAGAAGATCGAGATAGGGAGTCATCGGTACATAACGTTACAGGATCTAAGAACATTGGTTCCTAGGGATATTAGTGTAGAAGTCGTGAAAGATGCAAAAAGAGTATTAGTAGATATACAGATTTAAAGTAAAAAATGATTATGGAATCTAGTAATCTAGTAATACACAGCTGTAAGATTGTAGGGATTTCTGGTGTCAGAAAATGCCAGCGTAAACAAAGTGCCGACATTTACTTAGAGAATTCGCGGTGCTCCAAGCACATCTTATAACATTGTTCCGTCAAGAAACGCGTGCATTCTCGTGAAACTAAGTATACGAAACGCGGTGGCACGTTGGGAGTTGAATAAACTAAACTAAACTCGTCCCAATAAATTGGGGGAAGTGTAAAACTATCTTCCCAAGGCGGGCGACTTAGATCATCCGTTAATAAACTTTACCGTTCCGCAGTATTCTTTCGGTGATAATTCAAAGAGACCGTACATTTACAGCCACTCGGTGTAATGAGTATGGCTGGCGAACACGCGCTGTAATACTCTCTCGCGGTATATGTGCCCCCGTGCGTTCGGAATTTATGAATTTCATTACAAACTTACGGCCATGCATGCAGAGTGGATGATAAGACGGAAAAACAAAACGAAGTTATTTACCGTCGCGCGTGTTCGGCAGGGAGAAATCGCATCAGATTAAGTCCATCTGCCACTGAACTACATCAACGCGACAGCTTCTTGATTTATCGCATCAATTAGTTACTTCCTCGTGATTTATTAAGCAATCGAATGCCTTCCCGTTGTCAACGGGAAATTATGGTTTTAATCGTTGTACGAATCAGTTCCGTTTGAGCGAATATTAAGGAAGCGATATAAGAACGCGTGGTTTCGGATTTACGTTAATTTATTACGTCAAGCCGGGAAAGTCTCCGATGCTGCATGAGTGATGGCCGAAGCATTACGTAGTCGGCCACAAATTAAAACCTTAGATGAAATAAATTATTTACCAAGTTCCGAACAACCGTAAATTTCTTTGCAACCCGGGAAGCTTTCGATTTTGTATAAATTATGGAGAAGGCATCCAGTCTAATTTCACTTTGAATCGGTTATTTATCTATAAATACTTGACGAATTGCACGAACAGCTTCCTCTGCAGATTTAGAAGCTTAACTTTTAGAGTAGCATAGATTTAGTGATATTGGGATATTTGAGGTAGGAATTTAGAGAGGCCGAGATTTCGGGGTCTAGCGGTACAGATACGAATTTAGGTAGACGTGGAAATATAGAGATCAAGGAACGCGCAAGTACACCTCTAATTATAAAACGATGGGTTATACACATGACTCATTTCTAATTAACCACAGATTTCCAAAACTGGCGAACTCCAGCTAAACCATCGGAAAAGCGCTTAAAATTCACTTTCAATCTCTACGCAACGTGGAACTAATTCCCGATAAGGGATAAGAAGTTACGTCCGTGTCGAGTCACGTCACAGATTATCAGCGACGAACCTTTTCAAGGAAAAACCTTTGATATCTCATAGCAACGTTTTCTCACCTGAACATCCGTTAAAATAAGACGACCTCGCATTCAAAATAGATCGCTCTACCAACCGAGTAAACACTCTCTGTATTACCCAAGTCAAACAATCGCCCTAACACAGTCACCGTATCGATTTCTCGTCTTACGAGTTAAATCGTCGTATAATTGATAACGTTCTGAACGAAAGAATTTTCACAAACGCGGCTGACCCTGGGGATGCAATTCGCTGATCTCGAGACAGCTTTTGGTCCGTCGACGAAAATAGAGCACGACGATGTCGTCGGCATTGTACGGCCGAGAATGGGGCCTCTGGTCGTGTAGTTGGCACCTCGTCACTCTTCGCTAGAAAAATCAGGTCCAATCGATTGTCATCTTGTAGGGACGAAGAACTGCACGGCGGAACAGTTCACGTGTCACTCGGGGAACGGCGAGTGCGTCGCACTTACATGGATGTGCGACGACAATACAGACTGTTCGGACGGTTCAGACGAGGCTGAGTGCAGTAAGCTTCTGCACGGGGGCTCATTTTATTGCTTATGCTTTTACGCGTATCACGGGATACCCATTTTATGGAATCGATATCTAGTCCCTATTTTCTTTGCTTCTCGTTAACACCGAGAGTGAGGTCACACGTATTTCCTGTTTTTGCTGCTCTCATTCGCTGCAATGTCACATGTTGGATAATCGTCGTAGTTGCAGCGACGAAAACGCATGTCGGGCTAAAAGTATCAAATCGGTCACATGACTGCTCCATACTTTAACGAGTTCCATACTTTAAATTACAAAATTTGTTAAGATACTTCTCTTGAAAGTATCTGTCCGCTTATGTTCACATAAAGAATTTATTGTTTATTCTTCTGCTTTAGTATTTATTTCAAATTACGTGTGCATAAGTTTGCACGCATTAAGGACTACACCTTTTGGGCCAAAAGTACACGAACAACTTTTGTTTCTTTTTGAATAAAATAAATGAATACTGCCTATACATGTACTTCATAAACTTTATACACGGTGTCTCACTGTATACTTCATTCGACGAATGCAAAAAATTGTTCAATTATATGGAAACGAAATGACACTGAAACCACTTAGCGCTTTTAGCTTGCGGTAAAATCACTCTTTGTTTTAATGTAAGACAGAAAGACATTTTTCAGTATCTATATTTACTACATGAGTGGGGATATTTGAACTTCGATTGTAAATATTGATTTTTGTAAAGAGGAAAAATATTAGTCTTAAAATTTCGCAGAAAATTGTATGTAACATGCTTTTAGTCTTGTGGAATATTTGAAATAAAGAACGAAATTGTTCGTGGCCTCAAAGGTGGATTAAACCATAACTTCAAAGGTGCATTAACAACTGGGTTTACTTGCTTTTGTAAATATGGTGAGCCAAGTTAAATGAGAAACGGAAATCCGTAATAAAGAGCACCGCGTAAAACGAGGGACAGTTCTATAAACTTTTGAGTATCCCGTTGTACGTTTGATGAAATATTACAGTATTAAGTTGTGCCATGGGTAAGTTTCAAGTTTCCAACTTCATACATTTCTAAATTTGGGAATTTGAAAGTCTGATCTGCTTTATGTGGGTATATTAAATCAGTTATGGTTGAAATATGAACAAAATATGTATAGATCTACTATTCAAACGAAGTAAAAAATATTACTTATGGAACAACTTAATATGAATCTTTAAACAATGCAAATCTGCCTCTCAGGATTGTACTACAATTTTTTAATTTATTTATTATTCAACCGGTTACAATTAATTCGTCGAAAAATTAAAAGTTTACATTTCCTTTCTGTTATCTCCTAAACGTTTGATGTATTAAACATTCTCAACGAGATAGCAAAATATGGTTAATTAACTTAAAAGATTAATTCGAAATACCTTTATTAGTATTCCATTATTCTGCTACAAACGAAAGCGCATACAATCCTGAGAGTTTGTTATTGTTATTTAAATCATGCTTCTGTCTGCATTTATTGTAGTAGTATATTTGTGTCCTTTTCTTTCTCTAAAGCTTAACTATTTTTCTTTTTTAACGCGTTGATCGTCAACCAGCAAACAACATCACGATTCGTTTCTATTTTCATTCGAGTACGTAGTTCTTTAAAATTGCAGAATTGTTCGTAAAACTATACACAGAGTGCAGCGAAATACATAATTCCGTTTATATTTTTCTTTTTTCGAACGGCGAAGCTTTCTTTCCGTGGAAATTAGGTTTGAAAATTTGACGTACACGCGGAACTCTGTACAAAGGTTTACCAATGATTTTATACAGTTATGGACCGTAATTGTATTTTAACGTTCGATGAAGTCTCGTCTGCATGTATTCTCTGTGGCCCAGTATCGTGTTTGCTTCGTCAAATAATGAACGCTCTTTCAAAATCCACTGATCCCGATTTCGTACGAGTAAAACGTTTTGATTGGTTCTTTCAGCCCGTAAACAACGCGAATTTTGTAAACATGCAAATGTCCAGTTTCATCAGCGTACAAGTATGTACAACAAATTTAGACGTAAAACTCTTTATATGAATAGTTCAGCGTTCAAACATTATACGGCCACTCTTCGTGAAATTGGGGATTTTATGCGTAACAAATATAGATCTACCTATGTCAAAATCTAGGGATATACGGTTTAAATAAAATTTTGTATACTTACGAATTTAAGGACTTTACGGATATTGGGATCTAGGGAATTTTACGATTTCGGGATATTTGGATCTAGGGATATTCGGATTTTTGGGATCTGGGGATTTTTGGGAATTTGGAGATTTTTGGGGATCTGAGAATTTTTAGGATCTGGGAATTTTGGGGATCTAGGGATTTTTAGGATCTGAGGATTTTAGGGGGTTTGGGGATTTTTTGGTATCTGTGGATTTTTGGGATCTAGGGATTTTTGGACTCTGGGGATTTTTGGGATCTAAGGATTTTTGGGGATTTGGGGATTTGGGGATTTTTGGGGATATGAGAATTTTTAGGATCTGGGAAGTTTGGGGATCTGGGGATTTTTGGGTATCTGTGGATTTTGGGGTATTTGTGGATTTTTGGGATCTAGGGATTTTTTGGAATCTAAGGATTTTGGGGTCTAGGTAATTTTGGGATCTAGGGATTTTTGGAATCTAAGGATTTTGGGGTCTAGGTAATTTTGAGATCTAGGGATTTTTGGAATGTAAGGATTTTGGGGTCTAGGTAATTTTGGGATCTGTGGATTTTTATGCTCTAAGGATGTTTACTATCTAGGGATTTTACGATCTAGTGATTTTTATGATCCAAGGATATTGGAACCTTAAAATCTGTGCAATCTAGGGATTTATTAATACAATGGTATAAGAACACAACTTATCGAATCTGGGAATATTTCATACCGGAGAATTTCCCAAATATGGAACTAGAGATTGTTATACAGGAATATTGAGATCTAGTGCCATTAAAACCTAGAGATTTATAAAGCTGGATATATAGAAACGCGAGTATGCTGCACTCTTTGTACAATTAAACAATTTAAAAAATACAATATTCCTCAATTTGCAAATAAATTACGTTTCATTTACTTCGAACAAATTATAATTAAAATCGTGTAGTTTAATGTAATGAAAGTATTCGCGATCAACGTGTTCTCCATTCTCAATTTATAAGGTACAGTTAAAACAAAATTAAATAATAATAAAATAGCTGATATTACATAATTTAATTTTATCTTTACAAATTATAACTGCAGATCTCATATTTATTACCGAGATTTTGAACCGTCATTTTATATTCTGACCGGTTCGTTCAATTCCGTGTAATTAATTGCTTCTTTTCCAATAAGCGAAGGTCGTTCGAAAAATCGAGTGCTTAATTTATATCGAAGCACCATTGTACTTTTCGTAGGTCCAGGTCACGATTGACCCGGCTCCATGGTTCGAAAGTTAACGTTAATTTTCTGATCTAAAGTTCCATGAAAAGTTAAGGCAAAAGTTGATTCGGAGCACGTATTTTATCAACTTTATAATCAGTTGTATAAGAAGTACTTCACCTTATGAATTGAGAATGAAATTTACAAAGGGGTGCTTGGTAAGCATGATTAGCCTCGCTTGATTCTCAATTCGGTCAGTATTGTTTTAGAGTTCGTTTAAAACCATCGATGCTTCGTAAATGTTTTTGTCTTGTACATAATGTAGTCTCCTTAGATAACGATATATCACCTGTCGAACAGAAAGTCTTTGTTTTTAAAAAAAATCACGCGTGAAACTTAGGTGAAACCCGGTGAACAAAAAATGCTAATGAATATTTAACGTCGCGTTGGATTTCAATAACAATCATATTTTATTTGCTACGGTATTCACGATTATGCAAATATTTTATGGCTTAAATTTATTCAATGTTTCCTTTGAAACTTCTGATAAATAAATGAGGAACAAAATCTGTGATATATCAGCAGATTATTAACCTTTTGCACTCTGCATATCTTTTGCAATACATAAAACAAGAATTATCATACATTTTATAAATCAAATCATTTTGTTGATATTCTCGCTTTATCAGATACTTAAATTATACAAGTTTTTTTTAATTCAAAAATTTAAATCGTTAGATTTTCAGAATCAGTTTTTTAGTTTCTGAACATCGAATTTCTGGAACACGAAAATTCTCTAAATCGTGAAATTTCTGCAATTTTCAAAATTTTCAACTTTCCTCCGATTTCTATGAAAGCGTCGTTAGCCGGTAATATATGGAGAGTCAATTCGAAATGAAATCAGAAACGAATGAACGCGAGCGATCAAACGATGTTCAGAAATTGTGAGAGTGCAAAGGGTAAATATTTGATTAAACGATACTCAGAAACGTACTTATTAAAGGATAAATATGAAAAGTTAGCGTCCGCAGGTTCGTCGCGGTGAAACACGAGCGAAACATAACCGAAAGCTCGTTTCGTTATTTAACGAATTAATACGGAACACCGTGTGTTTCGTAATCGTTGCATGCTGCACGATTCCCTCTAATTAATAATTGTTGCACGTACGCAAATTCCACCATCGTATTGCGGGGCCTTGCTTGTCCTTTTTATTATGCTCCAAATATAATTATTGCGCCTACGAGGTCATTTCCATTCTCTCCTAATTGGTCGCACTTATGTAATCGCATGATTTCCACCTCAACTTTCTTTCCCACGTTTGTCCCTTTTTATCTTCAAGACTTTTTAAATCACCGGAGACCGGTGAATGATAGATAAGGTTTCATGAAATATTGATAAAATTTTCGATTCGATTTCTTTTCGCTTAATCTTGATATTTTACTTTATAGTACATGTTATTTTTCTCATGTCTCTCATGGTTAACTGTAATTAATATTCTGAGTTCAGTTTTTAAATACATTATTCTGCTTTATCATACATGTTAATATTATTTTTCTCATGTCTCTCATGGCTAACTGTAATTAATATTCTGAGTTCAATTTTTAAATACATTATTCTGCTTTATCATACATGTTAATATTATTTTTCTCATGTCTCTCATGGCTAACTGTAATTAATATTCTGAGTTCAATTTTTAAATACATTATTCTATTTTATCGTACATGTTAGTATTATTTTCTTCATGTCTCTCATGGTTAACCATAATTAATATTCTGAGTTCAATTTTTAAATACATTATTCTATTTTATCGTACATGTTAGTATTATTTTCTTCATGTCTGTCATGGTTAAATATAATTAATATTCTGAGTTCAATTTTTAAATACGTTATTCTATTTTATTATACATGTTAATATTATTTTCTTCGTTTCTTTCATGGTTAAATATAATTAATATTCTGAGTTCAATTTTTAAATACATTATTCTATTTTATTATACATGTTAGTATTATTTTCTTCATGTCTGTCATGGTTAACCATAATTAATATTCTGAGTTCAATTTTTAAATACATTATTCTATTTTATCGTACATGTTAGTATTATTTTCTTCATGTCTGTCATGGTTAACTATAATTAATATTCTGAGTTCAATTTTTAAATACATTATTCTATTTTATCGTACATGTTAATATTATTTTCTTCATGTCTGTCATGGTTAAATATAATTAATATTCTGAGTTCAATTTTTAAATACATTATTCTATTTTATCGTACATGTTAGTATTATTTTCTTCATGTCTGTCATGGTTAAATATAATTAATATTCTGAGTTCAATTTTTAAATACATTATTCTGCTTTATCATACATGTTAATATTATTTTCTTCATGTCTGTCATGGTTAAATATAATTAATATTCTGAGTTCAATTTTTAAATACATTATTCTATTTTATCGTACATGTTAATATTATTTTCTTCATGTCTTTCATGGTTAAATATAATTAATATTCTGAGTTCAATTTTTAAATACATTATTCTATTTTATCGTACATGTTAGTATTATTTTCTTCATGTCTGTCATGGTTAAATATAATTAATATTCTGAGTTCAATTTTTAAATACATTATTCTATTTTATCGTACATGTTAGTATTATTTTCTTCATGTCTGTCATGGTTAAATATAATTAATATTCTGAGTTCAATTTTTAAATACATCATTCTATTTTATCGTACATGTTAGTATTATTTTCTTCATGTCTGTCATGGTTAAATATAATTAATATTCTGAGTTCAGTTTTTAAACACATTATTCTGCTTTATCATACATGTTAATATTATTTTTCTCATGTCTCTCATGGTTAACTGTAATTAATATTCTGAGTTCAATTTTTAAATACATTCTTCTATTTTATTATACATGTTAATATTATTTTCTTCATGTCTCTCATGGTTAACCATAATTAATATTCTGAGTTCAATTTTTAAATACATTATTCTATTTTATCGTACATGTTAGTATTATTTTCTTCATGTCCGTCATGGTTAAATATAATTAATATTCTGAGTTCCATTTCTAAATACATTATTCTGCTTTACAATACATGTACATTTTTTTCATGTCACTAATAGTTAACTGTAGTTAAAATTCAGAGTTCAATTTTCAAACACGAAAATTGATATTTTTAATTCTTTTGTACCCCTGAAAATAGCAGTTTTTCCCTTGTGCGTCGGAAATGATCGACATCCTGCACCCAGGGATTAATATCCTTCCATCTAAATTAACTTCGTAACATACCCGAACAAAATTGTGAACAGGGATCTATTTTTAAGTGCTTGGTTATTTGGAAAGCTTTAGACGACCGACTGTTATGGACAGGTTGCACAAGCTACGATGTCAACGTTATGTACAATCGATTTTATAATTTGTTACGATGCTGCAGTTCACGTTGTCGATGTTTCCGTAGTGTTTCTATTTTGTTCTTTCCTTGTCGGCCTGCAACCCTTTGCTATTCGATTCGTTCGAATTTCTGAATATTTTCAGAAAAATAATTATTAGTCAAATTCGTCTAAAATTAAATATTCGATGTATTTGAATTTAAAGATGTAAAAATAACTTTTCGAATCGCAAAGGGTTGCAATAAAACAAACTTTGTACTCTCTGTTTTTATTTGTATGACACTTTGCAAAATCCTTACATATTCAATTTATAATATAAAAATAATTTTTCGAGCACGTATTTTCACAGTGAATTGTTAAAATACGTGCACGCGATTTTATTTTTTCCAGCGCGAGCGATCAGCGTATCGCGAGTATTGTCGCAAAGTAATCGATTTTTCGTTTGTACTGTTCCATCGAGAGAAGCTGGCTGTTTTGCATGCTTGCCTTTCGAACAATTCAGTCGAATTTAACTCGTAATTGAACAGAAGGCTGACTTTTTACATGTTACGTTACGTGTACTAGGTCATTGCACATTAAATGGACGATTCCGGAACATCAAAAGCCTATAACGATTTGATGACATAAAAGCGTTACGAAGTAGCATTCGCGTTGTATCGATTTGAAGCTTAAAGTTTGCTGAAAATTGTTACGTACAGATTTCGTGAGTATTCCAGTTACGGACTGATTGATTGTCAGTTGCGACGAACAGTTTTCGAAACACATGTCGTTTGACAGAATTCGATGACATAAAAATGTCACCAAATAGTTGTGTTCATTTCATTTTATATTTCTCTGTATTAACGCTTCATGAGGATTTTTATTACAAAATGGCTGACTTAGACCTTCACGGATTTATTCTGATAAAATCATGACATAAAAGTATCTGAAAATTGCACTCGTGTTATATTAGTTTGAAGCTTGAAGTCCGGTGAAAATTCTTGTATAAAAATATCGATAATCTTAACACAGGGCGATGAATAATTATATCAATCACTGAAATCAGTATCATATGAGTAACAAGGTGTAAAGTCTGAAACAATATAAGTTATTTTGTAAAATTGCTGAAATATTTGCATGCTCATTTTTTATAAACTTCAAGCTCCAAAATAACATATCACAAGTGTTATTTTTCAATACTGCCATGAAACTTTCTCAGACTTCTGCTTCGAAACCAGTGATTGCTATAATCAATCATCAGCCATTTTACAGTAAGAGTCTCGACAAAGCATTTACACAGTTTCGTGAAACTTCAAGGATCAAATTGATGTATTATAAAAGTAATTTTGAAATAGTTTTCAGCCACGCAATCGGCCCAGAATGTTTCGAAATCTGTTACTGTAATCGGTTACCAGCGTAATGAAAATATGGTAAATATATTGAAACCTCAAGATTAAAAATTGCCGCCATAAGTGTTATTTTTCAACGACGAAATCGGTCCTAGAAAGTGCAACGACTTATTTAAATATTTTAACCGAACTTAAATCGTTCCTTTTATCCAAGATTAAAGAACAAGCATTTTAAATCGGAGTAAGACGTTAAAAGCGATTTTAAGTAAATCAACCATTTCGCCCGCAACAACCTGTTATACTTAGCGTTAAACCATTGCCGTTGTGTTGTATACTCGGTATATCTACTTGTATACCCGGTTGCCGTTGATCAAGAACCGGTTAATTACATCGCTTAATTACAGGAGTAATGCCAAGAAACTTATTTCTTCCGCTACATCCTCTTGAAAGTGCAAATAGTTCGCTGCATAATTTAAACGTAGACATCGGGGTCGCGAGGGTAGTTTCAAACGGAATAGCCAACTTGTAAACTTCGAAGGCTTAGATTTAATTTCCGTAATTAACGTGGCGATTTCTGAGGCCTTTTAAACGGTGTACAAGAACGAAAAATCGATTTTACACATCTTCGCGTGATCCTTGCCGTTGGCGTAACTGCAATCCTTTTGGGGTGAAACACGTCCCTTAGCGTGACTGATACTTTCAATTTCCGAGCCGAATTAAGCGTAACCAGGCGACTTTTCCAGATTTCTGTTTGGGGATTAGGGACTTGGGGATTTGGAAACTTACGATTTGCTGGGTTTAGGGATTTTAGAATATTGAAATTTAGGGATTTTTAATTCTAGGGAATTTGAAATTTTTGTACTGCGGTATTTGGGGATTTGGATATTGAGAACTCCAGAATTTGGAAATTTGAGGATTTTGGAATCTAAGGAATTTAAGATCTAGGGATTTTGGGATCTAGGGATTTTGAGATCTAGGGATTTTGGGATCTAGGAATTTCGGAAACCGGGAATTTTGAGATCTGGGGATTTTGGGATCTAGGGATTTCGGAAACCGGGAATTTTGAGATCGGGGGATTTTGGAATCTAGGGATTTTTGAATCTAGAGATTTTGAAACCCGAGAATTTTAGGATCTAGGGATTTTTTGGAATCTAGGAATTTTGGGATCTAGGGATTTTTGAATCTAGAGATTTTGAAACCCGTGAATTTTAGGATCTAGGGATTTCTTGGAATCTAGGAATTTTGGGATCTGGGGATTTTTGGGGTCTAGGGATTTTGAGAACTAGAAACTTTGGGATCTAGGGATCTAGGGAATTTGGGATCTGCGGATTTTTTGGGACCTAGTGATTTTGGGATTCATAGGGATTTAGGAATTTGTAAATTTTTAAATTTAGGGATTGAAAAATTTGGGGAATAGGGAATTTAGGAATTTAGGAATTTACGAATTACAAAATTTAATAATTTAGAAATTGGTAATTTAGGAATTTGGCAATTTGGAAATCGGTAATTTAAGAATTTATAAGTTTGAAAATTTAACAGTTTCACAATTCGAAAAATTAGAAATTTTGAAACTAAAAGAATTCCTAAATTCGTAACCGTTAAATAAAGAAATTCCGAAAATTGGACTTGGAAAATTTCTAAATCTCGTTACCTGGTTACATAGTAAAGTAGTTCGAGTTTCTTCTTCTTGAAGAAGAAAAGGGACGTTTCACCCTTGCCTTTATATAGTTACGCCAATGATGCCTGGTTTTTGCTTCGATCTATCTGCCGCGAAGTTCAGACAGATGGTTGCATACATTTCCATGCATTACTTAGCTCTATGGTTTTTTGTCATTTAAATGTTACGCGTTGTGTTGTAATGTTACCAGTAGCATTTTCTCCCCTTCTTTCTCTGTGTTAAAAAGGTCACGTTGGACGCAAAGCTGAATAAAAGAAAGAGGCGCGCGTGTAATGTGATTTTCCTTAAGTGAGACAACTCTTTTTTTTCACCACTTTGGTGCGCTGCCGTTTCGACGATATTCTGCTCACGCGTACCGCTCGAAATTTTAAAAAAAAAAAAGAAAAAACGAAAATGAATGCAAATTCTGAATTTTAATGGAAAATCAATGCCGATGGAAATACGGATTCGCCGGATTCGAAATTGGCAAATGAACGTCATTTTATTTAAAATAGCGTAGATAATTGATATTGAATTTAGTCAACGTAATTTTGACCAAAAAATTTATTCATATGGGATATATTCAAATTTTAACTTTCCAAATCACGCTCGTTTCCAATAATGATAATTAAATTCTATACGCGACAAATTTTCCCGAGAAATATTAGTTATTTCATACGGCGCTAATAGAATTTCATTAATAATCAATTTTAAAACAAACTCTTTTTCCATCTTCGCAAAAATACTGCAGAATTGCACGTTTGGTTGAAAAATTAATCGAACAACGTCCCGTCTCGTATTTTATTTAATTTTTCTCTTATTTGGCACGAAAGCAAAATACGAAAAAAGCGGTACTGAATAATTTTGCCAATGACGCACACGGCACGTCACATTCCACCGCGCGTTTCTTTTACGGATTAATGTCTTTGTGGTAGAGAAAACGTGATCGTTGCCTGGTAGATTGTTTTCGACAGCTGCTTAATTTTGACTCGTTAAAAAAGCAAAGCGTTTCCCTTAGACGACACCTGTCGATCCGACGAATTCACGTGCGCAAACAAGCATTGCATTCAGCAATCATGGGTGTGCGATAACGACGACGACTGCGGGGATGGCAGCGACGAGAAGGACTGCAAACCAGTCACCTGTCGTCCTGGAACCGAATTCGCCTGTTTGCAAAATTATTGCATAACGTACCGTTGGAGGTGCGACGGTGATTTTGATTGTCCTGATCATTCCGACGAAATCGGATGCAAGGTATCGCATCAAACACATTTCTTTTCTTCTTTGTTTTATCCAAATTCCAAATTTGTTTCATCATAACTATCTAAATCTAAGTTTTCAATTTTTCAAGTTCTCCAATTTTCTCAAATTTCAAGATCTTCAAATTTTCAAATACTTACATTTCTAATTACCTAATTTTCCGATTCTTTTATTACCAAACTTTCAAAGTTTTAAATTCCCAAATTTACAAATTCCTAAATCCCTAGATCCCAAAATTCCCTAGATACCAAAATCGCTAGATCCCAAAATTCTCTAGATTCCAAATTTCCTTAGATCCCAGAATTCCCTATAGATTCCAAAATTCCCTAAATCCAAAAATCCTCAGATTCCAAAATCCCTGGATTCCAAAATTCCCTAAATCCCTAAATCTCCAGATTCCAAAATTCCCTAACTCCCAAAATCCCCAAATTCCAAAATTCTCTAAATCCCAAAATTCCCAAAATCCCCAGAATAAAAAATTCCCTAAATCCCCAGATCCCAAAATTGCCTAGATTTCAAATTTCCTTAAATTCCAAAATTCTCTAGATCCCAAATTTCCCTAGATTCCAAATTTCCTTAGATCCCAAAATCCCCAGATCAAAACGTCTCTAGATCCTCAAAAATCCCTAAATCCTCAAAAATCCCCAAATCCCCAAATTCCCAAATTCAAAATTTCTAAATTTTGTAAAATTGGTTCCAAAACTTGTAGGAATACGTGAACGGTGACCGTGTCAGTCATTGCCACAAAAAAGAGTTCGACTGCGACGACGATGTCACTTGTATTCACCAAAATTGGGTTTGCGATGGTGACAAGGACTGTCCAAACGGAGCGGATGAATCGCCACAGCGGTGCCACAATGTGACATGCAGACCTGATCAGTTCCAATGCGAGGATCATCATAATTGCATATCAGGTATCTGATTAATGTAAAGTTATACTATTTTTGATTCGATCAACGAAAATCAGATGGATTTGTCCCATGAATTCATTATCGTTAGTTCATTATTCATTTATCAATTCGGACGTCCAGGTGGACAGCTGTTTGATTGCTGAAATTTGTAATTGGAATTAAGATCCCCGTTACATAACTGTATTATTTTTCGGGGTATTATTGTCGCAAATAAAAACAGATATTTTTGCCTACCTGCATAAATAATATCAATTGTTGATTATTTAAGATAACGCTGTTTATGTACATAATTAATTGAATTTGGTATTTATTATTTCATTTCGTTCGTTATTTATTAAATTTATTAAAGTCGAATTTAATATCCGTTATTTATTCACGGAACATTTCCATAATTTTGTAACATGAATAAAACAAGCTTACACGCGTTTTATAGGTGTTAGAATTGGAACAAAAAATGAGGAGATGGTTACATTTTGTAAAATATTACAGGACATTTGTACTGCAACGGGAAAGCAGAATGCGCGGACGGCAGCGACGAGAAAAATTGCACGAGCAAAGCGGTGACTTGCGATCCGTTGACTCAATTCGAGTGCAGCGAAGGTTCGTGTATCCCGATTTATAACGTGTGCAACAAAAATCGGGATTGCATCGGTTGGGAGGACGAAAGTACGGAGCTTTGTGGTGTAAACGAGTGCTTGAAAAACAACGGCGGATGTTCGCAAATTTGCGTCGATTTACCCATTGGTTTCCGGTGTAACTGCAGCGCGGGATACAGGCTAATAGATAACCGAACCTGCGATGGTAAAGTATACTTGTATCATTAAAAAACATATGCTTAAAAGAGGATGACTGCGTCATGAATTCTATTTCTTATTTCAGACATAGACGAATGTCTAATACCAGGTAGCTGTTCCCAATTTTGCTTGAATGAAAAGGGTGGATTCAAGTGTAGCTGCGCCACGGGTTACTTGAAAGACCCCAGAGATCATACTCGTTGCAAAGCAGCCGAAGGTCACGCTAGTTTGCTCTTCACCAGAAGACACGACATCAGAAAAGTAGCTTTGGACCGTTTGGAGATGACCGACATAGTCAAGAACACGAAAATGGCTACTGCTCTGGATTTCGTTTTTCGCACTGGTATGATCTTTTGGAGCGACATTAACGAGAAGAAGATCTATAAGTAAATATTTGTTTAAATAATTTCGTTGTACTTAGATTGTCGTCAGCATATCCCTAATCTGTGTGATCGTTTTAGAGCTCCAATAGATGAAGGCAATGAACGCACGGTCGTTATTGATGATGGTTTAACCACGTCAGATGGACTTGCAGTTGATTGGATATACAGCCACATTTACTGGACCGATTCTAGAAAGAGTACCATAGAACTGGCTAACTTTGAGGGAAATATGAGGAAGACTCTTATACGAGATCGCATACAGGAACCTAGAGCTATAGCTTTGAATCCGTTGGAAGGTTGGATGTTTTGGACCGACTGGAGCGACGAGGCTCGTATCGAGAAAGCTGGCATGGACGGTTCTCATAGAATGGTAGTGATAAAAAGATAAATTATGTACCTTTAGCTACAGACCACATGTTCCAGAAAGGAGAAATATCTAAATTTTTAAGTTTCCAATTCCCCAAATTTCGAAATTTCCAAATTGTATAATCTAAGAACAGCTTAACAGACCACTGTAGTTAAGGGTTGACTAGTTGCTGTTGATTAAGATCAGAACAAGATTTCACTCTAATTATTTACAGGTTATAGTTGATAATGATGTGAAATGGCCAAACGGATTGACTCTGGATTTAATAGGCAGGAAGGTGTATTGGGTAGACGCGAAACTGAATATAATTGGATCCTGTAATTACGACGGTTCTGGTAGACGAACGGTTCTTTATTCACCAGTAGTATTAAGGCATCCATTCAGTATTACAACGTTCGAGGATTACGTGTACTGGACCGATTGGGACAAGGAAACGATATTTAAAGCAAATAAATTCACTGGCAAATCCGTCGAACCCGTCACGTCACTCCGAACTCTTCAGCATCCGATGGTCGTTCACGTGTATCATCCGTATAGGCAACCAGATGGAATGAATCAATGTCAAGCAGTAAATGGTCACTGCAGTCATTTGTGCTTACCAGCACCCAGGATTAATTCGAAATCACCTCTTCTTAGTTGTGCTTGTCCAGACGGTCTAAGATTATTGCCTGATGGTTTAATGTGTGTAGAAAAAGGTAAAATACTTTTACGTATTATGGGTGCTAATTCTCTTTGATAAATCATATGCATCATATGCACGTAACGACTGTAGTCAAAAGAATGAAATCAAATAAAAAATATTTATGCATGTGGTTCAAACAAAAATGAATGCTTGATACACATAGGACTTGCAAATAAAATATAAATGGGGCATGTTTAAAACCTCATTCTCAATTTATACTGATCATTTTGATACATGATTTATGTCATATCTTATTTCTTTTTTCATTTTCAACTGTACAATTATTGCCTTGATTTCTTACGTTTATTATTTAATTATATTATTTTGCATCGGTGTTGCATGAATATGGGATATCCAGTTAGTACAACTGTAGCACCTACAACACAAGAAAGTAGTAAACCATTCAAGAGACTAGAACCACTCAACGTTACTACGACAACTATTCGTAAGTATGCTTGCATGACTCATTTTACAGTTATATTTTGTATGATCAGTGGATCATAAATAGACTGTGGATAGATCTTTATACTTTCAAGATATATCATAAACGTATTAGTATCTGCAGTCTAATTAATGACTTCATATAATATTAATAATAACACGGGAACTATAGTGCAGACAGGAGTGTTTTACATCTGCTAATATCGTTTTACTTGAACTTTCTATAATGAACAAACAACTTGTTAATTTTTCTACTCCTATTATCTTAATTAACAATTTTCTTTTAGATCCAGCACATTCAACGGATGGAGATGGAAAAGACAGCCTTGCAAGCAAATCAACAGGTCCTGGTTTGGTTGCTGGTATAGTGATAGGCGTGGCATCCTTGGGATTGTTACTCCTCGCTTTAGTAGCAATATTATGCTATAGGCATTATCTTCATCGTAATGTTACGAGCATGAATTTCGATAATCCTGTATACAGGAAAACCACGGAAGATCAATTTAGTCTTGAAAAAAATAGGTTTCCACTCCCCACTGCTACAGTTGGAGAAGAGGTAATACATTATTTTACTTATGGTGTTTCAGGTATCAACATATATAATGATATTCTTATTTTAACAGGCTCAGGAACCTTTAACGAGTCCTGGAACTAACGATTATGTTTAAGACTCAATCTGTCAATGAAACGGGCAATGAAGCAGGCTATTGAAGTAATGTCGACCAAGTAACGAAATGATGTATAAAAAGATATGAAGCCCATACACGTCGAACATAAACCTGTCCAATAATATGCCTGCATTTGCCCGCCTGCCTGCCAACTCAGCTGTGATTATGTTTACTTTTTTTTGTACCGTGTCTTTTTGTTTACAAATTCATGCATCTCGTCATACAACTATATTATACGTATGTGCAACATTTAGATTTGCTCCAAGGCATAAAGGGAGAAATATCTAGGTGAACTATAATATCGTTGCCAAATAAGCGTTAAAGCGTCGGTTTTCGAGTAGTTTATAAGATACAATTCCTATTTTATAATGTTCTTTTTTTTTGTTTACGTTCGTAGCATGTAATATATATATATATAAATATATATAGTAGTATTTATCGTTCTACGTGGGGTCACGACACAATCTATGTTTAATTCATATATATACATACATACATACATATATGTATATATATATTATAAAGAGAGAATATTTTTATCTACACATAAGGTCTTTAACTTCTTATCGTTTCGCTATTTATTCTGTAAGAAATATAATTTCTTTGATTATAATCTTCAGTTAGATATTAATTGCATCATCAAAATCACATGTATATAATACACAAATTCAAAATATATCATAGAAATAATTTTAAAATGAATTAGTAATGATATTGAATTATTTACGAACGTTATACGATCTTTTCGTGGATTTGTTAAATTATTTATAATAACTGTTTTAAATCGTACATCATAAAATATTTTAGAGTGCCAAAATGAAATGTTTCAGAGATTTTCAAATTTATGAATAGTCGTAGCAATAGGAACTTGTTCCTAAATGATTATGAATTTTTTTTTTTAATAATCTTATAGACTTATGAATAGCAATATTGGTATTTAATCCCAGTAATAGCTCAAAATCCAGTGACGTTGAAGCATGTAAATGTTTAACTCTTTTTTTGTACATGAAAGTAAATTTCTCCTTTTATGTCATTTATATGATACATACAAGCAATATTTTCTTGCATTGTTCACAGAATATTTTAATAGCTATCTACGGTTACATAGGTGGCCCATATCATAGCAAAATCACTTGTCCCATAGACATTCTGTTAACGTTATAATTGTAATGTAATAGATTCAAAACCGACTAGATGTAATAAGATCAGCTCAATGACACTAAGAGTGACTGTGTGTCTGTTAAAGTAAAACTGTTGTTTAGGTATTTCAACCTATTAAGAAAATGATCAGTGTATATGTATAGAAATACTGCCTCGAGTTTAAGAGTTTTACTTATTATATATACTTTATGATTAATGAAATTAAATAATTAAATGTGAGACAGACATTCTTCTAGATAAGATCATTAAGAAATGATAATATTAGGACAAGCTAGATGCCGTGTATATTAATAAGTAGCAAAATATATACTTACAGATTTTAATTTAGATAACTTCGGTTTCTAAGGTAATAAAAATAAATAGTTTGTATAGAGATTACTTTTCATTTAGAAATCTGTTTAAAAAATAAATAAATTACTGTTGGTTATAATAACAATTTATGTTCGTATCGTCAACGAAAATTTATTATATACGCAGTTTGTTTTTGAAAATATTTTATAGTACATTGTATATATATATATTAACTGAATATTTTATATTGATAGTTTATTGGATCAAATTTTTTATCGTAACTTGTAGATAAAAGTTTGCTACTTTTTAATAAAACACACATTACCTATGAGTGAAAGAAAGCGAAGTCCAAAATTAAAATATAGAGGCTCGGTGGTGATTTTAATCAAAAGATATAGCAAGAGTGTGGTGAATATCAGTTGCAATTAATTGTGTGAGTCACAAGGCATAACTTAGCCTATTTGTTCGCCAAAATCGTGTCAAACATTATTTCTATGCAATATATATTATCACTACACATGCATAATATAAATATATATATATATATATATATATATTATATATATAATTTATTATAATGATTATTGTATAAATAAATATATAAAATAAATCACACTACCGTCATTATTATTGTACCTACAAGAAGTGTAAAATATATGATTTGTAAAAATGTGATTGGAAATATAGAACAATACATAACTGTTTTCCTGAGTTATAAATCATTTGCAGAAATTGGTCTCGTTATATGGCCCTGAGTAGAGCAATAGAAAAAATTGTGCAAAGAATCATAAAAATGGAACTCTATCCTCATAGGCTGATTGTTAAATTAACTTTACAATCCATGCTTGATTATAAAATTTATAAATTTGGAAACCAGTAAATCGACAATATATTTAAATTGCCCGCTATAAAAATCGAGTTATCAAAAGTACCGATCGATAGAAAACGATATATAGAATGTGCATACGAAACAAAATTCAAAATCCGTTGAAAACGGCAGGTATATTTTGTCTGTATTGTTATCTTATGCGTATGCGATAAAAATATCATGAACAATGTGATTAATTACCCTTCTTGTATAAAAATTGTAAGTATTTGATAAACGAATAAATTTTATGATTAAGCTTTGAATTGAACGCCAGTAATATACATTACAAAAATAGGTTAAATTTTTCAGCCTCCTACAAATGTAAAACAAAGTGCAACTATTACAATGTCTTCTCAAAAATTTGATATTAAAGAAGCAATAACGTTAAACGATGAATTAATATCATTAGCAAATAAAACTTTTGGAGAAAGAAAATGGAATCATAGTGTTACTAGTCAAACAATTGGTATGTATTCTTTTGGCTAATTCTGTCTTAAATTTAATTATTTGAAATATTAATTTTTCATTACTTTAGAGTTTTGACTTTATTTCAGATTTTGTAGAATCTTTTATGGGTAAATATATTTGTGGATGTGTTACATTCATTAAAATTCAGTTACAAGATGGAACATTTCATGAAGACATAGGATATTGTCATGCAGAAGGAGCCATTAAAGGTTTATCAATACATTGTGCACGGATTGTATGTTTAACATTTCAATAGCTTATATTTTTGTATATTATAAAAGTTAGTTTTTCAAATATCACATTTAGGGTTCTCTCGTGGATGCCTTTAAAAAAACATTATCATGCTTTGGCAATGAACTGGCAAATCAAATAAAGAAGCTCTCAAAAAAGTTAACAAACTCTAATACATGTAATGTTGAAAAGGAAGACTTGCATCTCTCTATACAAAGCATACCAGCTGATTTACTTGAACCATGTGCACAATCAACTCCACTTATAAGTAATAAAAATGGTAGCAAAGTCATAAATCAAGTATTTCTGAAATTTATTACTAATGAAATTGTAATGAAGTAACATACTCAATATATACTTTTCAGAAAATACTTGTAAACCTATCACTTCAGTTAATGAAGAAAAGCAGTCATTGACAAGACCAAAAAGTCCTGTTGGACAAAGAGGACAAACAATAATACAACATTCATCTATACCTGTAAAAGTTGAAAATGGTGTAAAAGGTCAATTACAGTCTAATGACACGAATTTTCAAAATGAACCAGAACATAAAGCTCAAGATTCGAAAAAAGGTAAAAGATAAATGTTCTTACAAAATTGTAAGTGATATTTGCATTTACTTCCAATAAATAAATGATTTCAGTATTAAGTGAAGAGGAATTACAACGGTTAGAACGAAAGCGAAAACAGATGGAGAAACAAGCTGAGTACAAAAGACTTATGAGGGAAAAAGAACAACAAAAATTAAATGAGAATAAGAAACCCAATCCCAAATATTAATCATTGAAATAAGGTGATACATATTGTCGATTTCATGAATGACCAGAGTCGTTTCAGATAGTTCGATCGAACTCCCGAGATTTCAGGAAAATAAAAAATCACCAGGTATGCACGTCAGAATCGTCGTAAGAACGCTTGCGCGTTAGGCTTAGTTACTACAAAGTATGTACCAATCAGAGCCAGCACGAGCAGAATGACCGAATGTCATTCATTCGACAATCTTACTTTCTCGTGAAATCGACAATATAAATTTTACATATATAAAATATATTGTAAAATGTACAAAAAATAACCTTATAATATATACATGTATCACTGTAATTATAATGATGTATTTTGATAAAGACAACATATAATTATTTTTATAGAAATTTTACACTTGGTTTCGGCTTAAAAATTAAGGTTATAAACTGCCCAAAACGAATTTTAGTAGATTAAAAACAAACATTTAATATAGGTTTTGAAAATAAATATTTCATTCCTGTTATAATCATAGACTTATTTTCCAGAAATATCACAAAATTTTTTAACTTTAAATTGAAAACTACTGTAAAATAATACTGTACAAAAATGGAAAACATCAATCAATATTTTAAAAGTTATGAAGAACTTGATGTAAGTACACATGTATGGTTACATGCTTGATTATAATAGATGTAACAAAAATGTATCATTTCTTTTAATTGGATTTTATAGGTACATCAATTAATGCTGAGTGATACAGTTAGAAACCTTGCTTATAAAAATGCAATAATGAATTGTAAACATATGTTTAAAGACAAAATTGTTATGGATGTTGGTGCTGGAACAGGTGATTGTCTTGTAATTAACTCAAATTCATTTAATCTTTGAAAGCTATGTAAATGTTATTGGATTATGTTAACATTCATTTTAGGAATATTATCAATATTTTGTGCACAAGCAGGTGCAAAGAAGATTTATGCAATAGAAGCAAGTAACTTAATAAAACTTACTGAACAAGTTGTAAAAGAAAATAACTTAGATAATAACATTACACTAATCCATAGCAGAATAGAAGATATTGATTCAAATGACTTGGAAAAAGTAGACATCATAATTTCAGAATGGATGGGATTTTATCTTGTACATGAAGGCATGTTGAATTCTGTCCTTTTTGCTAGGGACAATTTCTTAAAAGAAAATGGCATGTTATTTCCATGTATTGCTAAATTATATGCATCACCATGTCAAATACCATCAATGTATGAATTTTGGGATGATGTTGATGGTGTCAATATGAAGTAATAATCAACATTTTGCTGAACAAAATTAAAAATTTTGTGTTTGGACAATGTTTAATATTTTTACATTTCTAATATTACAGATGTGTTGGAAAAGAATATAGGAAAACAAAATCAATGAAGCCTGAAATAATAGTTGTAGATGAGAAAGATCTTTTAACTGAAGGTAAATTGTTAGCCTGGCTGGATTTACAGTGCATCAGCATTGAAGAATTAAATCAACTTGGGGGAGAAGAATATATTTCTGTCTGTAATAAAGATGGAAGGTATCAAGGAGTTTGTATTTGGTTTGATGTTGAATTTCCAGATGGGTCAGAATTATCTACAAGTCCTTTCCATAAAGTTACCCACTGGAAACAAACTGCCATTGTATTACCCACAGATATAGAAGTAACAAAAGATGAACCCATTGCATTTAAGTTAGAGCTGACTAGAAATAGTATTAAACCTAGACAGTATAATATAGAATTGGTACTTTTGGATGCATCTGAAGTTGAACATGAAGTTCCTTGTCCTTGTCATATGACAAAGTGCATTGTTATGAGAACATATATAGCAGAACATAATGGATCCAGCGATGAAGATTCAATAAAAAAATGATATTTTTTTAGGAAAAGCTACTCAATGATTCTTCATCCTTTGATCATAGAAACATGTGAATTAACTAAGAGAAATCAATGTGATCAGAAGTCTATTAACATCGCAGAACTTATATTATTGAATGCATTAGCACGTGCCATATATAATATTCCAGAGAGCAAATTTTCTAAAGCATCATGGTTAGTTTGCATGTAATAGTCCTACGACTTGACCAACATGAGTTCTCAAAACTAATTAATCTATTATTATTATTATTATGGTAGGTCATACTTAGCTCACATATTTTGGCTAACTTCAATCAGTTCCCCATTAATTAATGCTGCCCTGCATTAGCTATATATATGGTGGTCAAGACATGCAATAGATAAAAGAGGTGATGATGTAGGACATTATAAAAAGTGTACAAAATAAAACGTCGCTGGGTATATGCGGTTGACGTCATGAAAGTTACAAATGCGCATGCATTTTGCTCATCGAGCGAATAATAAGTAGTTAGTTTTCATGAAATAGTAAATATTTTCATAGAAATCTGTCACAAACATATTAAAAAGAAAATATTATTTTGACAGGTTATTCGCATAATACAAAAACGCTTTTAATTAAGGTACAAGTACAATATTTGTTATACTGAAGATAAGTAAATATAATAACAAGTATCATAGCACCTTTGTGAAACTGTTACCTTGACCGTACAAATGCGTGCGCAGAAAAGTTACTGCATCGAGATTACAGAGCGACATAACCTCGAAAACTTTGTAACCGAACCTGCCTAGCACATGAATCATACTAACATATTTTTGGTATAAATCTACGTTCAATCGTACTTAACGAATCGGAAGTAAATA
The DNA here is from genome assembly GCF_050947335.1 of Megachile rotundata. Classification (NCBI taxonomy): domain Eukaryota; kingdom Metazoa; phylum Arthropoda; class Insecta; order Hymenoptera; family Megachilidae; genus Megachile; species Megachile rotundata. Next base: position 11,064,311 of record NC_134992.1, on the reverse strand, counting down.
AGAACTAAAAAAATATGACAACGGAAAATGTAGAAATTGATACATTAACGTTAAATGGAAGAACGGATGAGGAAGATATTGTAACACCTTGGGATGTTGCAAGTAAAAATGATACCGGAATTGACTATGACAAACTAATTCGTGAGTTACACAATTACCATCTGTCACGAACAGTTTCAAATTGAAAAAATTTAAGACAATTTCATTATGTTGTAGAAAAATTTGGAAGTTCAAAAATCGACGAGGAATTATTAGCCAGGTTCGAGAAAATCACAGAAGAAAAACCACATCATTTTCTTAGAAGAGGAATATTCTTTTCGCATAGAGATATGCATACTATATTAAATCTTTATGAACAAGGAAAATCGTTTTACCTTTATACTGGAAGAGGCCCTAGTTCAGATTCTATGCACTTAGGACATCTTATACCATTCATGTTTTGCAAATGGTTACAAGATGTATTTCATGTTCCATTGGTTATTCAGTTAACTGATGATGAAAAAGCAATATGGAAAAACATAAAAGTAGAGGATGCAATTAAATTGGCCTATAATAATGCTAAGGATATTATCGCCCTTGGATTTAAACCAGAAAACACATTCATTTTTTCCAATTTGGAACATATTGGAAATAACCCTGCATTTTACCAAAATATGATTAGGATACAAAGAAGTGTTACATTTAACCAAGTAAAGGGTATTTTTGGATTTGGAGATAGTGATCCTATTGGAAAAATTGCATTTCCACCTACCCAAGCTGCTCCAGCAATTTCTGGGACCTTTCCTTTTATATTTAAAGCTGCAAAAGTTCATTGTTTAATTCCATGTGCTATAGATCAAGACCCTTATTTCAGAATGACAAGAGATGTTACACCAAAAATTGGTTACCCCAAACCAGCTCTGTTACATTCTGTATTCTTTCCAGCCTTACAAGGCTCAAAAACAAAAATGTCTGCTAGTGATACTAATAGTGCAATATTTTTGACAGACACTGCTAAACAAATAAAAAACAAAGTTAACAAACATGCATTCTCAGGAGGACAAGCTACTGTCGAAGAACATAGACAATTAGGTGGCAATTGTGAAGTAGATATAGCATACCAGTGGTTAAGATTTTTCCTTGAAGATGATGAAAAACTAGAGCAACTTAGAAAAGTAAGATGCAATAAAAATTAAAGTGCTTTCTTTAATACAAAAGTATATTGAAATATGTTACACATTATGTAATACATAATAATACATAAATCTTAATTTTTTTCAGGGCTATACAAGTGGAGAAATTTTAACAGGAGAGCTTAAAAAGGAATTGATTAATGTTCTACAACCTTTGGTTGCTGCACATCAAGAAGCTAGAAGTAAATTAACAGATGAAACAGTTAAACAGTATATGGTTCCTAGAGATCTTGGTTTTGTAACAAAGTAATTACATAAAAATTACCTTTTTTGTATATAAAATCCAAAAACATTATTTTCATCGATTTATTTAATTTTATTTATTCTTGAAACGTATTAATAATTGTTTTTACAATTAATAATTGTTCATTTAGAAAATTTATTTTTTAAATTGTGATGGTGCATTAAATTGCTTTTTCTAAAGTATATGCTCTGGATTTATATTTGTTATCCTTAAGATATGTCTTATTTTAAAAATATACATTTAATTTTCATATATTGATAATGTATATGATATTTTAAAAAAGAGTATGTACAAAGTATCAAATTTAAATTTTCGGCGGTAAAGCTTTGGCAGTCAGCCACTACATATTGTTTATATGGCCTTTCCATAATTTTCTCCGCTCCTATAATTCCGTCCAGGATCATATAGTAAGTCTTCACTATATTTAAAAGTAATTTTTTTATTTTGGTTATAACAAATAGCGTTACATATAAAACAATAGAACGATCATCATGATTACAGAATGTAATAATCTATTGTAATAAAAATTGAATAATATGACGAAATCAATAAAAATTTATTACAATGCATTTAGAAACATGAATACGTGTTTATGAAATATCGAAATTCAAACTCCGTTTACTAACTATAACAATGCTGATAAACGGAGTAATCAGTGACAGTACAATTTATCATCGAATAAAAACTTGATGTTTTTGTTTATATGTTTCTTCGCAAGAGTTAATTCCAGTATCGCGCGCAAGTTAATTTTACTTTGGGATCCTGTATGATTGCCCAGGCTTGAGCGGAAATCGTGGGCTTTTGATTGGTGGATTATGACGCCATAAAACATGCTATTAATAACCAACGCATGCGCAGAAATTTACCCAGTGTATATCCGCCATTCATGCAAGTCGATTTCGTTAGTTCTGTGTGTTGAGCCTAGCAAAGGAACATGGTGATAGTGATATGAAACAAGTCTATTAGCAATACCACGCTCTACACATATATACTTTCGCAAAGTAACGATGATATTTGGTCACGACCTTCCTACGTAAGTTTCGTAAATATGTAGACTGAGGTATAAACTATTTTAGTCGTGAAAGTTGGCACTGCCAAATAGTTTCTCATTAAAATCTGATATAGCTTACGCTCGCGAGATTTTCAATTCCTGTATTCGATTAATTCCACGACACTCACGGGATTACTGTTATAATTATATATCGAATGTAATTGCGTGTATTTCTAATCTTTCTATTTACATAAACGTTCCCTTGTTTCATTTTAAAATATTTCGTATCTCGAAATTATTTTGTACGTTACGTTTAGTGTACGAGCAGTGTTGTTTTAATTATCCATTTTCCGTACTTAAATTGCAATCATAACTATAGAATAAATGATTTTTAAATCATTTTACGCAACGAAATAGCAAACGAAATTTTATTATTGTAATATGCACATATTATACATAATACCATTATCTTGCATTCAGTTTTATTTTATATTATCAAAAAGAAACAATATTTTTAACACATATTACATCATTTCCTATTTTAGTAGCTTGTAAAAATTGAACTTTTTCTATCTTTATATGTTATTATCATTTTAGGTAAAACCTAAATAAAAGTGTTAACCGAATGATCAGTTAAAAAATGCTGGTCAAATAATATCTGAAAGAAGTAAATTAATTAAGCTGAGGCAGCAGATATCAAATAAATACTATGGGTTCACTTTTGGATACTCCAAAAACAGATAAATACAATGAACATGGTGCTGGCAATGGACTGCGTTATGGAGTTGCCAGCATGCAAGGTTGGAGGATGGAGATGGAAGATGCTCATAGAGCAATAACTGGTTTAAAAGGTGGCCTCTCGGATTGGAGTTATTTTGCGGTGTTCGATGGGCATGCTGGTGCATCGGTATCAGCTCATAGTGCGGAACATTTGTTAGAATGTATAATGCAAACAGAAGAATTCAAAGCAGAAGATGTTGCCAAGGGAATTCATTCAGGGTTTCTTCGACTTGACGATGAAATGAGAGAGTTACCAGAAATGAGTTCTGGTACAGAAAAATCTGGTTCTACGGCTGTTTGTGCATTTATATCTCCCAGAAATATATATATTGCCAATTGTGGCGACTCTCGAGCTGTACTATGTCGAGCAGGAGATCCAGTTTTCTCAACACGAGATCACAAACCTGTCTTACCAGCTGAAAGAGAAAGAATTCAAAATGCTGGTGGTAGTGTAATGATACAAAGAGTTAATGGAGCTTTAGCTGTTTCTCGTGCATTGGGAGATTATGAGTACAAAAATTTGAAAGATCGAGGCCCGTGTGAACAGTTAGTGTCTCCAGAACCAGAAATATTTGTTCGAGATAGAGATGATGAACACGATGAATTTCTAGTTTTAGCATGTGATGGTATTTGGGATGTAATGAACAACGAAGATCTATGTAATTTTATACATTCAAGGTTGCTGCTTACAGATGACTTAGAAGCAGTTACAAACCAGGTTATAGACACCTGTCTTTATAAGGTAATGATGTCTAAAACTTTTTATGTGTATTTTGTTAAAAGCTTCTTATTATTATTTTTATCTATTAATGTTAGGGTGTTAGAAATGTTAATAACTCTCTGTATTGAAATTTTATCAAATATAAACAATATGCAGAAATTTTATGTACCCTTGTATTCAAAAATTTAATTCATAATTATTATTTAAGTATTATGAAATATTATTTTAATTCAGACTATTATAACTAGACAAATACTAAATCAGTTTATTTAGTATAATAGATTTAAATACATATATATATCATATTACAACTGTTAACCATTATTATCCTATTGATGGTACATGACATTAAGTTCTTTAATGTAAATAACATTTTGTTTTTTTTTTTTTAGTTTGTTTAAGGAAATATAATATCTTTCAAGAATGTAATATAAATTATTTACAACAATTATTAATTGAATTCCAAGATTTAACTGAAAACTAGAAAGTATTCATTAAAAAAATTATTTATAATTTATTATAGATAGCGTTTTTTTTTATTGTAGGGTAGCAGAGATAACATGAGTATAGTTTTGGTAACGTTCCCTGCTGCTCCAAAGCCAAGCCCAGAAGCTCAGAAAAAAGAAGCTGAGTTGGAAATGGCCATTGAAAGGAGAATCAAAGGTTCATTAACATTTCCATATTCACATCAATTATATTCTCTCTGCTGTTGTATTAATATGAAATCACGGTATCACACACATACTTGACATTCTGACAACTCTTAAAGAGGATCAGTTTATGTTATTTTTAATATTTGATATTCTGGTACAATTTATGACGTCTTTAAAGTGATATAATACTAACAAGTACAAAAACATTTTATTTCATATATAATATATGAAATTTAACGACAAGTATAGTTTATAGCTCATAACTAAATGTTTCTATGTGTTCTAGTTTAATTATAAACATACACTATTAAAATCTCTCTTAACACTTTCTTTTCTATAATAGAATGCATAACAACTTAGTTACCTTCTTATTATAGAAACTTGAGTAAATTTTAGTGAATTTCCAAAGGATAAACACTTATATATAAGTAAATGCCATATTGCTCGTATCTTACATATCTCTCTCTAATTTTCTGAAGAGGGTTGTGTGTACATACATATACATATATGTTTCTGTTATGAAACTGTGAAAACTTATTCTTGTCCAGTGGATGTATTTTCATACTACATGACTCATCTATTTAAATAATTATATTTTGTGTCAATTTGTTATTTATAATTACTAATTGTAAATGTAATTACTAATTATAAATAACAAGTGAAATATAAAACAGTATAATACTATTAAAATGTTGGCCAAATTCTAAATATTCTAATAATCATATTTGTGCAGTATAAAAGTTCATTATGAAATTAAACATAAAAATGTCCAGAAAAAACTAAATTGTATACGTATGATATCTATAGTATCAAAGAAAGAAATTAAAATGTACTTCTATAGTATCTTTTTCAAGCAATGTCTAAAATTGATTTAATCTTTGCTGATTTTTATCATTCATAATATTGATGTGTGAATATTACTGAAGGTTACATATATATATTTTTTATCTAATATGAATTTTATTTCTCATAATCTTCAATTTTGGGATTGTATTTCATTGTATTGTTGTTAGTTTCAAAATAATATTATATATATATAGCACTATGTATACAAGTATAAAATTAAAAAGCAACTATTAAAATATATTTTAAAAGATTTATATAGAATAGTTAAATAGATGTTTTTAAAATATCTGTAAATCTATCAAGTATTTCATGATCCCTGTTTTAATAACTACTATATTATTGTTAAAGCAAATAAGTATACAATTCTTGAATAATTTGTCGACAATGCATTAACAATATGTAGTTTATTACAGTATTATATGTCAAATTTTCCCTTCTATCCAATTGTATTAATTGTTTTTCTTTTTATTAAACTCTTTTAACACTAAAAATTATTTTTCTTAAAAATGCATTCCACCCTTGGAGTTGGTATTTTTTCAAACATTTTTGTAAGTAAAATTTGTATTCAAAAGTTGTTTGTTCCTCTTTCCAAACATATTGAAATACTATTTACAGGTAGGTGAATAGTTGCTTGTGAAAGTTTCAAACTATCTTATTGTGTTTTTATTTTCTCCCTTTCAATAATACATTTCTTATGGAGGAACATTGCAACAAACATAGTTGAAAAGTATATCTATTCCATAATATTATCAATTCCAATGGTGGATAGGTGTAAAAGCAAAACTATACAAATATTTGTAATAAATGTGGATAATGATGTATCTACTTAAGACCGGATTAATATTTCCAGGACTTCCATAAGAAATGTACTAAAACACTAAGTATTCCAGTCCTAAGTAGATGCATGTAGTTGTAATTGTTTATTACCCATTTTAATCATGACTTTATATAAGACACTGTATAAATATATAAATACGTATTACTACTATTTATATGATGCACAAATATGATATCATAAGCACAATACATTTAATAGCAGTAGAGAACTTTTAAATTTATTAGTAATGTTAAGTAATTTCTTAATAATAATATATTTTTTTATATTTGTAGAAATAGTTGCCGAACAAAAGAATGAAAACGAATTTGATTTTTTGAAATTGCTGCAACTTCTTATGGACCAAGAGTTTCCTAATTTACCTCCTGGTGGCGGTCTTTCAGCTAAGTATGTATAATTATGAATTTTTCAATTTTAATTAAAAAATTTTTAATTTAATTTAATATTTAATTTCGTTTACAAATTATATTAAGGTTAGCATTTCTTAGACTAAAACTAGTATATATCATTTTTGGCTTAACTCCAAAAATTGAATCTCCCTGAAATTTGTCATTTATATAATGATAATGTTATTTAATTTTTATTAAATGTGTATGTGAAAATATTTTGAAATTATTGTAAGATATTACTACAGACGAATAACTTTTAATATTTTTCTTTGTGTAATTACAAATTTGTGTTTGCATATTGTAATCTATTAATTTGTTTCTTTCCAGACAACCTTTCATTGAACAAGTGTTTCGGGAAGTATGCCCCAACCAAGCGGATAGTGTAAGTCTTGGATACGATTTCCCTTTGATATAACTAACCTTTGACTTTTTACTGCATCAAATGTACAACTATAATCATTAGACTTGTTCCATAATCATAACGATGCAGATACTATCAGAAATATCTTTATTTTACTGATCTCTCCTGATGTAAAAAAGAGATTCATTTTAAACTTACAACAGAAGTACACTGGTATATTATAAAGTAAATCTTATCTAAACTAAAGTCTGCCATTAAATATGTGCAGCCTTAAATTCCTGCAATGCGTTGTTGTTGGTAAAAATAAATTAGAGTTTAAAAAATACACTTAAAAGTTATAAACTATTATACATATTCATCCATTCAAAGAGATTAAAATTAATTTGCTAAATTATAAATTATTTCATGTATCGTACAAAAATAACAAATATTGAGTTTGCTTGTGGAATTATTTTGTCAGAAATAAAGTTTATAGTGTAATGTTGTTTGGTAAGGGGTTCGATAAAGTTGTGTACAAAATTTTATAATCATTAGGTTTGGATATTTGATATTATTATAAAAACTTGTTTCGTTATCTTATATGTTTAGTTTGCAGTGCAAGTAACATAAAAATAATTAATAATAAGGGTATGTAAAATAAGGGTATGTTTATTATATATTCTTTACTTCTTTAAAAATATTTTCAAGTAACCAAGTTAAAAAGAAGTATAAATATTATATAATATTTAGAAACTAAAAGATATTTCTTATTATGTTTTACTGCATAATTTGAAGGAAAAAGAAAAGAAAAAAAAAAGAAAAATATGAAATGAACTCACTACATTTTACAGCTGATTCTAATTGGTACTGGTATTGGGATGGGTTTCACAATTATCACCACCTATTGTTGGATTTTATAAATTCTTCATCCAAGGAGTAAAAAAATGTTTATATTACAGTTATAAGCAGAGGATTTAAAAGTATTCTACTAAGAGTGCGTGCAAATATAATATATGAAAAACTAGATGACGTGAGAAACTATCTTTAAATTATATTTATTTTAATAAGACTTGAGTAAATTCAATTCTGTGATCCTCTTTTGAATTATATGAAGGTTACAAAGTAAGAAAAATATATTTTTTAGCATTTCTAATCAATAATTTTTTCACAGAATAATATTACCTTTCTGGAAATTCATGTTACTTCACAGATCTAGATTTTCATTATAATAAATACTTGGTAGAGTATTTATATCATATCCTCTTGCTATGTTGATAAAAAAGTGCATAATATTACTATAAACAATTATATATTTTTGTAGTCTCTAGAAAACTTGCGCTCAGAACTATTCTGAGGTCAGTTTTTCATACTCTTCCTTAAGAAGTTTTAAGTATATTTATATAACTGTTCATTCTTTGTTTCAGAAGAGTAGAAAAACTGATTGTTTAGTTTTAGAAATATCAATATTATGTATGTACATAAAAATTGTGTCCAGGAAACTGTGTATTAATATTTTATACAAATCAGTTTTAAAGTCAAGCAGTAGGACTGTAGTAAGGAGGCCTTGATTTTAGTTTCTTAAGGTAATATTGTATGTTACAATTACATTATTTGTATTTGATTTATTAAGGTAACCGAATTTGAGGTACAATTATTTAATTAATAAATTTCATAAAGAGTCTGGGAATTTGTAATTGTTAAAAACAGTACAATTTAAAAGTAATTGATATAAAAAGTTATATAATTTATAAGTAAAAAAAAAAAATGAAAAACAAAAAAGATGCAGATAAAAATCACCGAAATGCAAGTTTCAGATTTTACTCATCACATAAATATAATGCAGAACAAGTAAGTATTGTACTTAAGATATATTATCAAACTAGTATATTGTTAATTTCCGAGAATATTAAATATACTTGTAAATAGATATTTAAAAGGTCAATGAAACTATTTATATCAGGTAATCATACATTTATTTTCTTTACCTTTTTCACGTGATTAATTTTGTACTTCCAAATATTCCCCATTTACGTAACATAGAAACTATGTGTCAAGGCCATCCTCAAATATAAAAATCTAGCATATGTATACCAAAGTATATATTACCGTTCCTGGTTAAACAAGTCCTGAAATTAACTAAAGTTAACAATCTATTTTCGTTTTAAAGTAATATAATAAATAACAGATCCCATATATAGAGTTATCTTCTCTATTTTTACTAATAATGGTGTATGGAATATATAAAAGTAGTTATATATTTTACTGGTATGCTAAATAATTTACTTCATAGGTTTTGATCGGATGTCAATCCTCCCTGTGCACATATTTCAAAATGTTAGTTTACTTAAACGTTACAATATATGGCTTTATAAGTCATAACAAAATATAGAAGATATACAATTTTTATTTCGTATACAATTAACTAAAAGTAAAAGTTACAAAGTAGTTCAATGATATTTAATTCATCATGCCTTGTCTATTACATACTCGTATCACTAAAATGTATGTACTAAAACTTCAAATTCATATCCTACATATTTTACTGCATATTAATCAAATACCTGTGTACTTTAATTAAACAGCGGACTATTTTATCTTTATATGTGTGATTAAGAGTTCACCACTAATCTCTCATTTGCATATATATTTGGAACTTAATGGTAGCAAAAGTAACAATAATCATACTGATATTAATAGTAGTAATTGCTGTGGTCATGAAAATAAATCCAAAGTGCATTTTTAATGAGTTTCTAATGCTTTTTATTATTATTTGTTTATGGTCCTCTTCTGCTATTCTTGATTTTGAGTATTACTTATTTTTTACTAGGCCTACAAATTCACAAAATTTAGATGATTGTGACTGTAGTTAACATTCTATCTTTTTTTAAATTTGTACTTAAAGTGAATTTGATAATAATGTTATGCAGAATAGGACTATCAGTTAATAAACGTAGTATAAAGCATACACAATATTCAAAGTTGGAAAAAGTAGCAGTTCTTTGTTCTTCTTGTTTGTTTGTATATATTTGTTGTATTTTTTTGTGTGTGTTTCTTAAATTTAATTTTATTTTTAAAAAATTTCAGTGAATATGCTTGTGTAATAACATCACAATGATAAAAATACTTCCTTTGAGAAATCAACATTTCATGAATCTCACATGAATCGCGTACAAAATGGACAAATTTTTGTAATGTGTGTACCTGAATTGTGTTAATTTTCGAATAACTGTAAATTGTTTTTACTATGCGAGAGTGATAAACAAAACTTAAATATTTAATCATTTACATTTTTCTTCTTGATTTACATAATATTATTCTAAATTACATGAAACGTACAACTTTTAATATACATATATATATACATCGTTTTTTAAAAGTTTTATCAAACTGATTTTTTTATTATCGTAATACAATCCTTTCACCTCCCATTTTTATTGTTTAGATCAAATTTCAACAATATTCAAGTCCTTTCCTGCAGTCCAAGATGAATTCTGCAATCCCTGATTTAAATAATAACTGTTAGTATTCCAGTATGTTTGTATACATGTAACATTAAATTTTTTTTGCAAAATACGAAATATAAAAGTAAAGTGCATTTGATCTGCTATTTTAATATTACATTCAGAGGTACTTTAATGTATATAATTACTTTTCATTTTTAACTTTGCCATGCGTCTATAATGTTTGCGTAAATCAGTAGCGCAATTAAAGATTTCTAAATCTTGTATAGTTTTTGTTTTCATTTCTTAAGAGACAATTAATGTTTATATATATATATGTGTATGTAAATAAAGGCAATCCTCCCCTTTCTATTTCTTATTAATATTAATTTTTACGGTGTAGTGCATACTGAACTATCGAAATAGCTTTGAAATGTGACAAACCTGATATTATGCAAAGTTATCATCTATTTTGATTACAAATGTATCTAAATCTTAACTGTAATACTTCAGCTTATTAATTTAACACTAGTAATATTACAAAAACGTTATCTTAATATTTGTTTAAAGTGTACATTTACATAATTGTAAATAATGTGTACTTGTAAATAATTGCAAAGAGTTATTAAGATCTTGTAACGAGTACATGTTTTGTACCGAAGATATTAATACTTCAAATTCCAGTATAAGCAAAAAAGATAAGTTTATGTATACAACTATCATATATGGATTAACTGATATTATTTATCTATGTTATTGTATATAATATACATAATTAAAAACATATTTTATAAGTATAACTGTTTTTTTGATAAGTAGTTATCTGTGGTTTGTGAATTTTAGTTTATTATCTTGCAAAATATTTTGCAAGTTTTTAAAGAAATATTATATTCTTCCATTCTTTACATTTTAGAGCTTTTTGTGCTTTGTTTTAGTATTGACCAATAGTATAAATAGGTAATAATGTTATTATTTAATATTAAAATTCCTTCTTTTTTTTTTTTAATACAAAAAAAAAATATTGTTTTGATTTTGAAAAATATTCTGTGTTGTAGACTTTCTGCGTATTTTGAAAAGTTATCATACTATTATTTAACTCAAATATGAATTTGTAAGTTACTAAACAAATTTATAAAAAGTGCGTTTTATGATTGTGCACATAAACTAATCCTAATAGTTCCAAACCATATGTTAAATTAAGTAGACAATATAACATACTCTTTAATATGCTTTATTTCAATTATATTATACATTTAATGTATTGTAATTACTTCAAGATAATCGTCTTTATTGATACTTAATAATATTATTAGTGTAAGTATTTAATGCATTTTATATTTTCAGTTGATGGTATATGATATAATTGCTACATTAATGTTAAAACATGTTATTTGAATTAAAGTTTAATGAATATTTTAAGACCTAGTTTAAGAATTAATGGTGTGCCTATAATTTTTAAAACAATAATATAATAAAATATTTTTATCTTTATAGGGAAATACTAAAAAGAACACTGTTTTAATAATAAGCATTTATGTGAAAAGATACATTTACACAAAAATTAAAATACTATATAATGATATGTTTACAGAATTCTCAAACCAGTTAGTGTACACAATATGTATACAATTTGATACATGTGGTATACAATAAACTGGCCAATCCAAAAGTCATGAAAGTGAGATACCAAACAACAAGAACTACAGAGGAGTACAACATGAAGAAAGACTGTGTGGAATGGTAATTGAAATAATCTTACAGGCATATTACATTTCTGATTAAACAATTCTGAAAGTCTTATCGCATTGTAATGTTAAATTTAGTTACAAAATTTATTGTACAAAGCATTTTATTTTAAAAAAAGGGTAAACAAATCTGATCAAGTTCTCTATAGCCATATATCATAGGTTTTTATTTTGAACATATAGTTAATGTTGTATATTATTATCTTTTTACTCAATAAATATTTATCAAGTACATTTTCTTTGTTCTTCATTATTTATATAAATTTTAAGAATGTGTGATAAATTCATTATCCTGAAATATAAATTCTGTATTATGTTAAATGTAAAATGTAAAGGAATTAGTTTTTAAAAAAACAGATTCTAATTTATTCAATATATTACAATAACTTTGTTTAGATAAAACATTTATTTTACATTAATATATAAACTCTACATCGATAATTTGTATTTACATTGATATTATTATTACTATATTATATATATGCACTTTTGTAGATGTTAAATTATGTATTTTATCTCAAGAGCTAAATTTGCAGTATTTATTTTAAGTTGAGCACATTAACCATAATATGCTATTGAATTTTCTGTCATGTATACTGTTAAATACTATTTACAAATTTGTGCAGGTTCGTTATTGGAAATCGTAATTTATATTTAACATCACGTATTATTTTCATAAGATCATTCCGTCTATAATTTACAAAACAATTTTTTATAAAATTGGATATATATGTAAAATTATTTAATGAAATATATCTATACATATCTACTTATTCACACAAGAAATACTTTTACACCTTATCCTATTTCAAACTTCATAATTTGATAATGTTTTTGTAATATTTCACGTATAGGAAAATGAATGTTACACAAAAAATATATCATACATACTAGTAAATAGTCACTATAATGATATATTTAACAATCAACAAATTACAGCATTCCTGTTTTTAGTATGTACTCATGAAAAATTAAACATCAAGATTTTTATATTTGAATTACAAGCAAAACGTATTTTACAAAGAAAATAACACTTCATTTGTTACATATAATAAATGTATACCAAATATTTTGTATTATTTAAAATGAAATGGAAAACCTTGTTAGAAAAACTTGCCTTACAAGAATTATACACTTTTTATAGCGCATCTATATTATTTCATTGAATTCGTACTCTAATAATATAGATGCTGCCTCTTTTTCTTTATAGAACCTACATGATATACCTTTAACAATGTTTCAAATACAAAATTCATTTTGATATTGTACGTATAACTCTTAATTTTAATTTAATGTGTCAAAAAGTGATCACGTTGGATGGTGCGAAGTATAAAGTGTTTAACAGCTCATATTTTTATAATATGCGGTCAAAAATATATGCATAACATGGTATAATTTATCTGTGTAAAGATAGTGCAATTTTTAAAATGTCATTTTCCATTAGAAATATTACAACATTTTTGAAATTCATTAAACACGTTTAAGTAACAAATTTTTTGCTTAAATTTATCCAATTAGTGTGCTTTATAGAAAAACGAAATATCATAAGATTTACAATATTATATTAAAATTGCTAATAACTTAGAAATACGTAGATACTATAATGGTAGTAATGGCATTTTTAATGTAAAAAAGCATTTCATGTATATATTAACAAATACATAATCACATGAAGTGCAGTGAGCATAAAAAGGGCAGTCATTTTAAACTCACGTATATCTTAATAAGAATATTGACAAGTAAATAATTATTGAAAACGTATTATAATAGAACGTCCAAATGTCAAGTTTGTTTGTACATTTAGAAAATTTGTACCAAAAGGAAAATATGATTTTGTAAGTCTATCATGAGCGTACTAAAAAATGTTTGGAATTATATTACAAGTAACAACACAAATTACTATACTGCATAAATAAGTAAAAATAAACTAATCTTCAGATCTTACAAAATCTTTCATGGCGGAATTGAACTATTTCACATTTCATACATGAATCAGTTCATGTATGTATTTACAATGTATTATACTTTTAAACAGACAACTCCTCAACACAATGGTTCGTATTTTTTAAAACATTGTCAGTATTTGTGTCTTTTAATACATATACGTTTACATACGTATTTATATCTTGTATAAAAAGAAGTTCGTTAATTGAATAAAACAGTCTATTTGTTTGTTGTCCATCCACGCCAGATGGAGGCTATACTTGCTGCAGCACTTGTAACTAAACCACCAGCAACACTTTGATTCACTTGCATACTGGAAGATTGTTGACTAATCATTGCACCAGGAATGGGAACTGCCATTTCAGGACAAGCAACATTTGGTACCTATCAAACAAAACATTGTAAAACATATTTCATCATTTACTGATGGTAACAATTACTGAATAAATGCTTACAGCCTCCCATTCCCAATTAAAAGCATCTTCCTCTTCATCTGAAGCAGAATCGTCACTATTTTCTAAATCTGGAATTAAGTGACTGTGCAATTGTGCTACAATGTTTGGATCAACTTCCATTGGACCAATTCTGTTTTAACAAGTAAATAATTATATAAACTATTATCGATATTTATTTAAAAATGTAACCTAATGTTTACCTTCCAAGATCACTAATTTCCGTATTGAGCAGATGCATCAAGTTTTGCAAAGTATGCATTGGATGTAAAACTGTGATATTAGTATTTTGTGTAAAACATAAATGTAAAACATTACTATTAAGTCTTGCTACTTTTCTTGCAAATTTTTGATCTGACATTTCGTTTCCACAAAATTCTCTGAAATTAATTTTTTAATTACAATGTTTTTATTTCCAAATTTACAGTAATTTAATTTACAAATAAAAAATGAAAATACTCTATACTTACCCATAAGCAAGTTTATATGGCAGCCTTACATTAACATAATAAGCAATAATATTAACTAACTGTGTAGCATAAGTTAAAGCAGCACTGATATTGTATGCTGGATTATGCATTGCAGTTTCTTTATTTGCACCTGGCACTCCATCCTTATTTGCTGCCACTAAACGAATGAACGAATATTTACCAAATGGTTTACTAAAATAAAATAAAGTAAATTTGAAGTAATATATACCCCATAAAGAATAAGCACTGTAATCACCAGTTCCTGGTAAAGTTGGAGCTACTATACGATGTTGAACTTCTAAAGCATTGTCTGTATCATTAACCCATCTGCCTCTAACATATGATGTTCCAGATGCATCTGCTAATGCACATGTTACAACATCTGAACTAGCATCTTCCTCGCTACTACATAAACTAAAACCAATTAATAATTTTATTATTTCTATTTGCTAATTCAAAAATTACTCTTTGAACAAAAATATTTCTTTGATATACATTACATGGATTATTACCTTCTATTAGGTTGTACTTTAGATAATGGAAAAATATATTGAATCAATTGTTTTGTAGCAGTTCTAATAACTTTTTTTAGTTGTTGTCTTTTTCTATCTACAGCTTGTTTTTGTTTTTCTTGTTTCGCTCTCAAACCATTAACATAACGATGTAACTCTTCTACTCGTTCTTCATGTCTGGGTAATCTAAGTGCTAACTGAGAATTTACATCTTTGAGAACATTTAAACGTTGATTACCTGTATATCATTAAAATTCTTATAGTATAATGTTTAATGAATATTATGCAATTACATTTCAATTGAAATATACCTCTATTTATACTTTGCCTGGTTTCATTCACTAATGACTGGAGCAACCTAACTCTTTCTTTACAAGTATTTATATCACATATCTACAAATATCAAAGATTACAAATACAGCATTATATAAGGGTCCTAAGTATAATGTTTTTTTTAAATATTATTTAATAATTTTATTGTTATAGAATACCAGTTTATCCCGTTGTTTATGTTTTTCAAGAGCTTTCATGCATTTTTCTTCCAATTGGGCCCTTGCAGCTTTCAACCGTAAAAGTCGCAATTGTTTATCTGCAAATCTACCAAAAAACAAAATTTACATTAACATAAATTTTATATTAAATCATTATTTTGTTTAAAAATTTAAAAATAAAAGTATTCTTCATTTTAAAACCTGTTTTAAATGATTAATAATAGGCAGAAACACAATTAGATTGTAGATAAACTAAGGATTTAAGTCACATTTAAACATAAGTAGAATACGATTTTATTATATAAAAATAAATGAACAACAATCACGTAAATGGTAAACATATATTTACCGTTCGGAATAAACAGAAGTTGAATGGATAAAATCACCATTTTGAATGCACTGACGACAATAAAAAATTCGACGACTATTATGGCACAGTGGACACTTTAATAGATTTACACTTAAACGACTTGAAACATCTTCCAGCTCAGACGAAAGCTGAAAATCTGCAGGTGCTGTACAAGATCCTTCGGAACTGCTTGTCGCCATAACCAAGAACAAGAACAATAAGCTTTCGTCTGTCTGTTGTCACTCATCAGCTGATCTGATATTTACTTGTAATCTCCCGCCACTCCATGCACGATACAATTATTTTTATTGCGAATTTTTATTTTCATATTTAATCGTATTACTCGCACAGACACACTATATAATTTTCCACGAAATTTCCATATAATTTGACAAGTAATCGTTGAATTATGGAAAAAACAAACTTAAATCTCAACTTATGAATTTCGTAGTTTCCCCGTGATGGCAATCATTTTGGTAAAAATCCCGTTGTGTACGTGATAAAAGAAATACACACACATGTATATGCAAGTCTGAAAAAATACTTATAAACAAGATAATAAAATGTACAGATATCGATCTAAATATTGTTTCATCCTTGAAATAATTTTAAATTATTTTTATTTTTTACTATCATAATATACCGTTCGTTTCACGGAAGATCGTACTATCAGATGACGAGTTTTTGTTTATTTGCGCATGTAGCTTTCATTGGTTGAGCACAGTGTTGGGCAGTCACAGTGCATGCGCAGTAAGCTATCCGTAGAAGTCCTCAGTAGCGTATATACTTTGATGAAATATAAGGTATCATTAGGCCCTAGTGAGGAAAAAAAATAAAACTGAAGAAAATTGCAGGAAAGAGAATAAAAGGGTTAAACAATACAACAGATTATATATAATTAAAGTAATATTAAATTTATTTATGATTATTATTATTTTTTACGATTGCAGCCGATTTGTTATATGAATACCAATATTTGTTGTAAGAGCAAAGGAAAAAGATACCGCTCGATTTTTATCAGATCTATGCATGTTAACAAAATAAAATCCATGTATTTCTTTGTTATTGTTTCTCTGATATTATAATTTTCACACGTATGAAATATAGTTATTCAAAGAGGTCCTTCCAAGTCGTTTTAGTGTTTTAAAAGTTATTGTGCTTTTGTATTATTTTAAATATAATAATCTCCCATATTCCATCATATTATTCCCATTATATTATATTATATAATTCACTATATATATATATATATATATAGTTGTATATATATATATATATATAGTTGTATAGTTTTATACAGTCATATATATAACTAACCTAACCCAGCCTAATGTAATCTAACCCAACCTATACATTCATAGTTTACAGTGCAATTATAAGAATTTTTGAAAAATTATGTAGGAACATTAAGGTGCCCTCATCAGTCACCACTGCGTGTACCGGCTAGGTACGGCATTGGCAGCAAGCTGTGACGTCACCTGACGCATGCACATAAAGCTCTCACGTGTGATAAAATCTCACGACTGCCCAACACTGCCGCTAGGTGGCGAGAAACTATTTTTTTTCTATTTTACACACGAAATTCTTCGCAAAATATGAGAATCAAAATCTGAAACGTTACACCAGGAGAGTATAACATGCGAGGAGGTAACACAACATGCCACTTCTGCGAATTTTTATGACGTTAAATTCTAAATATTACCGAAATAAATTTACAAGGTTGAAATCTTTGTATCCGGAAATTATAATGGACGAAAAGATGACACTATTTTCCATTTCTACTAATTTTTAGAAATCCTATCCCACAAATTTCTGCGTTTCAGGTAAGATTAGATTCCCAAATCCATTAATGTTATTTAGTATTTTCTGACCTTTTTAAGAAATCTAGGTAATCTAACACAAACGAATCAATTATTCTAATCAATGAGTTCACAATTTCCATCAACTACACAGGACACTTCTCAATATTTAACTTCCTCAATGACGTCTCCACGCAACACTGGGAAATTTTCAACTGTGCAATTTACAATAATTGCGCAATTTATTGCAATATTAATAATACATCAAAATAAAATAGAATTCTTAATGATCTCATTTGCGAAATCGTAGAACTCTGGCTGTAGAGAAATACTGTAATACTCAGAATATAATTTTTAATAAGATATTATATTATTTATACCGATCTTTTAGATAATTCTTATCGCATGAATCACTTACCACGTTGCTATATGACAGTTCGCAATTTCAAGAAACACTCGGGAATCCCGTACCTACAATCACAAAAATTATTAGATGATTCCATGGATTCATTACAAATTATTCGTAAACAAGTTTCGTATTATACAGGGTGTCCCGCAATTAGTCCGTATTTTCTGACCTAATCTAACCCCACCCTAACCTAATCTAACATGACTAATGGAATATGGAAGATTATTATATTTAAAATAAAACAAAACAGAAAAACGTTTTAAATACAATAAGCCTAAATGAATTTATTATTTAAGAAAAGCGACCATGAAGTTTGATCAAGTTTAATGAACTTCTTCAAAATAAGTTCTTTAAAGTGAGTGTTAAAGAAGTTCATCATTAAACTTCATTTAACTTCACAGTTGCATTTCCAAAATAGTAAATTCATTTAGTCTTTCAAACGTTATTGTGTTTTTTGGTATTTTAAATTAAATAATGTCCCTTATTCCATCAGTCAGGTTAGGTCATATTATGTTAGGTCAAAGCTAGAGTTAGGTCATATTAGGTTAGGTCAGGGTCTAAGGTTAGGTTGTATCAGGTTAGGTTTGGGGACCTAACACATATCATTCCCCAATTACTGGACAATAATTACTCTATTATAAGAGTAATTATCTCGAGTAATAATATCTAGATAATAATATCTAGAGTAATAATATTGCTCTATTATAAGAGTAATTATCCTTATTACTCTTATTATTTTCAGTACAACCTATTATTACTCACACTACTATTGTTATTATGGTTAGAACTATTATTATTATCCTTATTACTCTTATTATTATCAATATTATTACCCATATTACGACTATTATTATCGCTGGAACTGTAATTATTCTTACTACTCTTATTATTATCAATATTATTACGCATATTACTACATTTATCATTATTATCCTTATTATTCTTATTGTTATCAATATTATTACGCATATTACGACTACTATCATCGCTGGAACCGTAATTATCCTTACTACTCCTATTATTATCAATATTATTACCCCTATTATTACTTTTATCATCATTATCCTTATTACTCTTATTATTATCAATATTATTACGCATATTACTACTTTTATCATCATTATCCTTATTATTCTTATTGTTATCAATATTATTACGCATATTACGCCTATTATCATCGCTGGAACTGTAATTACCCTTATTATTCTTATTATTATCAATATCATTACGCATATTACTACTTTTATCATCATTATCCTTATTATTTTTATTGTTATCAATATTATTACGCATATTACCACTTTTACCATCACTATCCTTATTACTCTTATTATTATCAGTATTATTACGCATATTACTACTTTTATCATCACTATCCTTATTATTTTTATTGTTATCAATATTATTACGCATATTACCACTTTTATCATCACTATCCTTATTATTCTTATTATTATCAATATTATTACGCATATTACTACTTTTATCATCATTATCCTTATTATTCTCATTATTATCAATATTATTACGCATATTACTACTTTTATCATCATTATCCTTATTATTCTCATTATTATCAATATTATTACGCATATTACTACTTTTATCATCATTATCCTTATTATTTTTATTGTTATCAATATTATTACGCATATTACCACTTTTATCATCACTATCCTTATTATTTTTATTGTTATCAATATTATTACGCATATTACCACTTTTATCATCACTATCCTTATTATTCTTATTATTATCAATATTATTACGCATATTACTACTTTTATCATCATTATCCTTATTATTCTCATTATTATCAATATTATTACGCATATTACTACTTTTATCATCATTATCCTTATTATTTTTATTGTTATCAATATTATTACGCATTTATCCACTTTTATCATCACTATCTTTATTATTCTTATTATTATCAGGATTATTACGCATATTACTACTTTTATCATCATTATCCTTATTATTTTTATTGTTATTAATATTATTACGCATATTACGACTACTATCATCGCTGGAACCGTAATTATCCTTACTACTCCTATTATTATCAATATTATTACCCCTATTATTACTTTTATCATCATTATCCTTACTACTCTTATTATTATCAATATTATTACGCATATTACTACTTTTATCATCATTATCCTTATTATTCTTATTGTTATCAATATTATTACGCATATTACGCCTATTATCATCGCTGGAACTGTAATTACCCTTATTATTCTTATTATTATCAGTATTATTACGCATATTACTACTTTTATCATCACTATCCTTATTATTTTTATTGTTATCAATATTATTACGCATATTACCACTTTTATCATCACTATCCTTATTATTCTTATTATTATCAATATTATTACGCATATTACTACTTTTATCATCATTATCCTTATTATTCTCATTATTATCAATATTATTACGCATATTACTACTTTTATCATCATTATCCTTATTATTTTTATTGTTATCAATATTATTACGCATTTATCCACTTTTATCATCACTATCTTTATTATTCTTATTATTATCAGTATTATTACGCATATTACTACTTTTATCATCATTATCCTTATTATTTTTATTGTTATCAATATTATTACGCATATTACCACTTTTATCATCACTATCCTTATTATTCTTATTATTATCAATATTATTACGCATATTACTACTTTTATCATCATTATCCTTATTATTCTCATTATTATCAATATTATTACGCATATTACTACTTTTATCATCATTATCCTTATTATTCTCATTATTATCAATATTATTACGCATATTACGACTACTATCATCGCTGGGACTGTAATTGTCCTTACTACTCCTATTATTATCAATATTATTACCCCTATTATTACTTTTATTATCATTATCCTTACTACCCTTATTATTATCAATATTATTACGCATATTACTACTTTTATCATCATTATCCTTATTATTCTTATTATTATCAATATTATTACGCATATTACGACTACTATCATCGCTGGGACTGTAATTGTCCTTACTACTCCTATTATTATCAATATTATTACCCCTATTATTACTTTTATTATCATTATCCTTACTACCCTTATTATTATCAATATTATTACGCATATTACTACTTTTATCATCATTATCCTTATTATTTTTATTGTTATCAATATTATTACGCATTTAACCACTTTTATCATCACTATCTTTATTATTCTTATTATTATCAGTATTATTACGCATATTACTACTTTTATCATCATTATCCTTATTATTCTTACTGTTATCAATATTATTACGCATATTACTACTTTTACCATCATTATCCGTATTATTCTTATTATTATCAATATTATTACGCATATTACGGCTACTATCATCGCTGGAACTTTAATTACCTCTATTATTCTTATTATTAGCAATATTATTACCCCTATTATTACTTTTATCATCATTATCCTTATTATTTTTATCATTATCAATATAGTTATATTTGATTAGACCGGGGCCCGATGTTATATTAGGTTAGGTCGGGGCCTAGGGTTAGGTTATATTAGGTTAGGTCAGGCCCCTAGGTTAGGTTATATTAGGTTAGGTCGGGGCCTTGGGTTAGGTTATATTAGGTTAGGTCTGGCCCTAAGGTTAGGTTATATTAGGTTAGGTCTGGCCCTAAGGTTAGGTTATATTAGGTTAGGTCTGGGCCCAAGGTTAGGTTATATTAGGTTAGGTCTGGCCCTAAGGTTAGGTTATATTAGGTTAGGTCTGGCCCTAAGGTTAGGTTATATTAGGTTAGGTCTGGGCCCAAGGTTAGGTTACATTAGGTTAGGTCTGGGCCTAAGGTTAGGTTAGAATAGGTTAGGTCTGGGCCTAAGGTTAGGTTATATTAGGTTAGGTCTGGCCCTAAGGTTAGGTTAGAATAGGTTAGGTCTGGGCCTAAGGTTAGGTTATATTAGGTTAGGTCTGGCCCTAAGGTTAGGTTATAATAGGTTAGGTCTGGGCCCAAGGTTAGGTTACATTAGGTTAGGTCTGGGCCTAAGGTTAGGTTAGAATAGGTTAGGTCTGGGCCTAAGGTTAGGTTATATTAGGTTAGGTCTGGCCCTAAGGTTAGGTTATATTAGGTTAGGTCAGGCCCCTAGGTTAGGTTATATTGGGTTAGGTCGGGACCTAGGGTTAGATTACATTAGGTTAGGTCTGGGTACCTAACCTACCTAACCTACCCTGACCTAACCTGATCTGACCTAACCCTAGGCCCCGACCTAACCTTTTCCAACCTAACCGGTTAGGTTGGATTAGGTTAGAGGATCAAAGGTTAGTTCGGATCATGTTAGGTCAGGAACTAAGGTTAGGTTGTATCAGGTTAGGTCTGGAGACCTAACATATATCATTCCCCATGTTACTATTACTATTATCGTGGAACTATAATTATTATCCTTCCTGTTATTAGTATTATCAATTTAACCTATATTATTACCCATATTACTACTTTTATCATCATTATCCTTATTATTCTTAATATTATCAATATTATTACGCATATTACTACTTTTATCGTCATTATCCTTATTATTCCTATTATTATCAATACTATAACGCATATTCCTACTTTTATCGTCACTATCCTTATTATTCCTATTATTATCAATATTATTAGGCATATTACTACTTTTATCGTCACTATCCTTACTATTCCTATTATTATCGATATTATGACGCATATTACTACTTTTATCGTCACTATCCTTACTATTCCTATTATTATCAATATTGTGACGCATATTACTACTTTTATCGTCACTATCCTTACTATTCCTGTTATTATCAATATTATTAGGCATATTACTACTTTTATTGTCACTATCCTTACTATTCCTATTATTATCAATATTATGACGCATATTACTACTTCTATCGTCACTATCCTTACTATTCCTATTATTATCAATATTATTAGGCATATTACTACTTTTATCGTCACTATCCTTACTATTCCTATTATTATCGATATTATGACGCATATTACTACTTTTATCGTCACTATCCTTACTATTCCTATTATTATCAATATTATGACGCATATTACTACTTTTATCGTCACTATCCTTACTATTCCTATTATTATCAATATTATGACGCATATTACTACTTCTATCGTCACTATCCTTACTATTCCTATTATTATCAATATTATTAGGCATATTACTACTTTTATCGTCACTATCCTTACTATTCCTAGTATTATCAATATTATTAGGCATATTACTACTTTTATCGTCACTATCCTTACTATTCCTATTATTATCAATATTATTAGGCATATTACTACTTTTATCGTCACTATCCTTACTATTCCTATTATTATCGATATTATGACGCATATTACTACTTTTATCGTCACTATCCTTACTATTCCTATTATTATCAATATTATGACGCATATTACTACTTTTATCGTCACTATCCTTACTATTCCTATTATTATCAATATTATGACGCATATTACTACTTTTATCGTCACTATCCTTACTATTCCTATTATTATCAATATTATGACGCATATTACTACTTCTATCGTCACTATCCTTACTATTCCTATTATTATCAATATTATTAGGCATATTACTACTTTTATCGTCACTATCCTTACTATTCCTAGTATTATCAATATTATTAGGCATATTACTACTTTTATCGTCACTATCCTTACTATTCCTATTATTATCGATATTATGACGCATATTACTACTTTTATCGTCACTATCCTTATTATTCCTATTATTATCAATATTTTTAGGCATATTACTACTTTTATCGTCACTATCCTTACTATTCCTATTATTATCAATATTATGACGCATATTACTACTTCTATCGTCACTATCCTTACTATTCCTATTATTATCAATATTATTAGGCATATTACTACTTTTATCGTCACTATCCTTACTATTCCTATTATTATCGATATTATGACGCATATTACTACTTTTATCGTCACTATCCTTATTATTCCTATTATTAGCAATATTATGACGCATATTACTACTTTTATCGTCACTATCCTTACTATTCCTATTATTATCGATATTATGACGCATATTACTACTTTTATCGTCACTATCCTTACTATTCCTATTATTATCAATATTATGACGCATATTACTACTTCTATCGTCACTATCCTTACTATTCCTATTATTATCAATATTATTAGGCATATTACTACTTTTATCGTCACTATCCTTACTATTCCTATTATTATCGATATTATGACGCATATTACTACTTTTATCGTCACTATCCTTATTATTCCTATTATTAGCAATATTATGACGCATATTACTACTTTTATCGTCACTATCCTTACTATTCCTATTATTATCAATATTATGACGCATATTACTACTTTTATCGTCACTATCCTTACTATTCCTATTATTATCAATATTGCGACGCATATTACTACTTTTATCGTCACTATCCTTACTATTCCTATTATTATCAATATTATTAGGCATATTACTACTTTTATCGTCACTATCCTTACTATTCCTATTATTATCAATATTGTGACGCATATTACTACTTTTATCATCATTATCCGTATTATTCTTATTATTACCAATATTATTACGCATATTATTACTTTTATCATCATTAACCTTATTATTCTTATTATTATCAATATTATTACGCATATTACGACTACTATCGTCGCTGGAACTGTAATTATCCTTACTACTCTTATTTTTACCAATATAATTACGCATATTACTACTTTTATCATCATTATCCTCATTATTCCTATTATTATCAATATTATTACGCATATTACGACTACTATCGTCGCAGGAACTGTAATTATCCTCACTACTCTTATTATTTTCAATATTCGGTTATATTAGGTTAGGTCAGTCCCCAAGGTTAGGTCACGTTAGGTTAAGCCAGGGCCTAAGGTTAGGTCAGATTAGGTTAGGTCTGGGCCCAAGGTTAGGTCAGATTAGGTTAGGTCTGGGCCCAAGGTTAGGTCAGATTAGGTTAGGTCTGGGCCCAAGGTTAGGTCAGATTAGGTTAGGTCTGGGCCCAAGGTTAGGTCAGGTTAGGTTAGGTCTGGGCCCAAGGTTAGGTCAGATTAGGTTAGGTCTGGGCCCAAGGTTAGGTCAGATTAGGTTAGGTCTGGGCCCAAGGTTAGGTCAGATTAGGTTAGGTCTGGGCCCGAGGTTAGGTCAGATTAGGTTAGGTCTGGGCACAAGGTTAGGTCAGATTAGGTTAGGTCTGGGCCCAAGGTTAGGTCTGGGCCGAAGGTTAGGTCAGATCAGGTGTATAGTGTATAGTGTATAGTGTATAGTGTATAGTGTATAGTGTATAGTGTATAGTGTATAGTGTATAGTGTATAGTGTATAGTGTATAGTGTATAGTGTATAGTGTATAGTGTATAGTGTATAGTGTATAGTGTATAGTGTATAGTGTATAGTGTATAGTGTATAGTGTATAGTGTATAGTGTATAGTGTATAGTGTATAGTGTATAGTGTACAGTGTATAGTGTATAGTGTATAGTGTATAGTGTATAGTGTATAGTGTATAGTGTATAGTGTATAGTATAGTATAGTATAGTATATAGTATATAGTATAGTATAGTATAGTATATAGTATATAGTATATAGTATAGTATAGTATAGTATATAGTGTATAGTATAGTATAGTATAGTATAGTATAGTATATAGTGTATAGTATAGTATAGTATAGTATAGTATAGTATAGTATAGTATAGTATAGTATAGTATAGTATAGTGTATAGTGTATAGTGTATAGTGTATAGTGTATAGTGTATAGTGTATAGTGTATAGTGTATAGTGTATAGTGTATAGTGTATAGTGTATAGTGTATAGTGTATAGTGTATAGTGTATAGTGTATAGTGTATAGTGTATAGTGTATAGTGTATAGTATAGTATAGTATAGTATATAGTATATAGTATAGTATAGTATAGTATATAGTATATAGTATAGTATAGTATAGTATATAGTGTATAGTATAGTATAGTATAGTATAGTATAGTATAGTATAGTATATAGTGTATAGTATAGTATAGTATAGTATAGTATAGTATAGTATAGTATAGTGTATAGTGTATAGTGTATAGTGTATAGTGTATAGTGTATAGTGTATAGTGTATAGTGTATAGTGTATAGTGTATAGTGTATAGTGTATAGTGTATAGTGTATAGTGTATAGTGTATAGTGTATAGTGTATAGTATAGTATAGTATAGTATAGTATATAGTATATAGTATAGTATAGTATAGTATAGTATATAGTATATAGTATAGTATAGTATATAGTATATAGTATATAGTATAGTATAGTGTATAGTGTATAGTGTATAGTATAGTATAGTATAGCATAGTATAGTATAGTATAGTATAGTATAGTATAGTATAGTGTATAGTGTATAGTGTACAGTGTATAGTGTATAGTGTACAGTGTATAGTGTATAGTGTATAGTGTATAGTATAGTATAGTATAGTATAGTATAGTATATAGTGTATAGTATAGTATAGTATATAGTATATAGTATAGTATAGTATAGTATATAGTATATAGTATAGTATAGTATAGTGTATAGTGTATAGTATAGTATAGTATAGTATAGTATATAGTGTATAGTATAGTATAGTATAGTATAGTATAGTATAGTATAGTATAGTATAGTATATAGTGTATAGTATAGTATAGTATAGTATAGTATAGTATAGTATAGTATAGTATAGTATAGTATAGTATAGTATAGTGTATAGTGTATAGTGTATAGTGTATAGTGTATAGTATAGTATAGTATAGTATAGTATAGTATAGTATAGTATAGTATAGTATAGTATAGTATAGTATAGTATATAGTGTATAGTATAGTATAGTATAGTATAGTATAGTATAGTATAGTATAGTGTATAGTATAGTATAGTATAGTGTATAGTGTATAGTGTATAGTGTATAGTGTATAGTATATAGTATAGTATAGTATATAGTATATAGTATAGTATAGTATATAGTGTATAGTGTATAGTATATAGTGTATAGTATAGTATATAGTGTATAGTATAGTATATAGTGTATAGTGTATAGTATATAGTGTATAGTATAGTATAGTATAGTATAGTATAGTATAGTATAGTATAGTATAGTGTATAGTGTATAGTGTACAGTGTATAGTGTATAGTGTATAGTGTATAGTATAGTATAGTATAGTATAGTATAGTATAGTATAGTATAGTATAGTATAGCATAGTATAGTGTATAGTGTACAGTGTATAGTGTATAGTGTACAGTGTATAGTGTATAGTATAGTATAGTATAGTATAGTATAGTATAGTATAGTATATAGTGTATAGTATAGTATAGTATAGTATAGTATATAGTATAGTATATAGTATAGTATAGTATAGTATAGTATAGTGTATAGTGTATAGTGTATAGTGTATAGTGTATAGTGTGGTAGAGTATATAGTATAGTATAGTATATAGTGTATAGTGTATAGTATAGTATAGTATATAGTGTATAGTATA
Organism: Megachile rotundata; assembly: GCF_050947335.1. Taxonomy (NCBI): domain Eukaryota; kingdom Metazoa; phylum Arthropoda; class Insecta; order Hymenoptera; family Megachilidae; genus Megachile; species Megachile rotundata. Next base: position 11,036,151 of record NC_134992.1, on the reverse strand, counting down.
GTATAGTATAGTATAGTATATAGTATATAGTATAGTATAGTATAGTATATAGTATATAGTATAGTATAGTATAGTATATAGTATATAGTATAGTATAGTATATAGTATATAGTATAGTATAGTATAGTACATAGTGTATAGTATTTAGTATAGTATAGTATAGTATAGTATAGTGTATAGTGTATAGTATATAGTATAGTATAGTATAGTATAGTGTATAGTGTATAGTATATAGTATAGTATAGTATAGTATAGTATAGTATATAGTGTATAGTATAGTATAGTATATAGTGTATAGTATAGTATAGTATATAGTGTACAGTATAGCATAGTATAGTATAGTGTATAGTGTATAGTATAGTGTAGTATAGTATAGTATAGTATAGCATAGTATAGTATAGTATATAGTATATAGTATAGTATAGTATATAGTGTATAGTGTATAGTGTATAGTGTATAGTATATAGTATAGTATAGTATAGTATATAGTGTAGAGTATAGTATAGTATATAGTATATAGTATAGTATAGTATATAGTGTATAGTGTATAGTGTATAGTGTATAGTATATAGTATAGTATAGTATAGTATATAGTGTAGAGTATAGTATAGTATATAGTATAGTATAGTATATAGTGTATAGTGTATAGTGTATAGTATATAGTATTGTATAGTATATAGTGTATAGTATAGTATAGTATATAGTGTATAGTATAGTATAGTATAGTATATAGTATAGTATAGTACAGTATATAGTGTATAGTATAGTGTAGTATAGTATAGTATAGCTGGAAGAACTGTGGAAAACGCTCCAGCACTCTGGAAACTCCGAAGACACAACGACGGTGGAGAAAAGGGGCCGCACTGAGAATAACCAGAATATCCAGCATGGCGAGGGAAGGAACGCTGCGAACATTTGGAGAGCGGCCCTAAAGGGTGAAGAAAAAGGATGCAGCGACAAGCAAGACGGCGGTGGCACGGCGCGCTTTTCAAATGGCAAGAGGAGGGGAAGAAGTAAGAGGACAGCGTGAGGGTGAAGAGGTAACGGCAAGAGGAGGGAAAGAAGCAAGAGGACAGCGAGAGGGAGAAGAGGAAGAGGAAGAGCAGGAGCAGAAGAAACGGCGAAACAAAATAGAAACGACCGATCAAACGACTCAAACCCGCAAGGGAGGAAACCGGTGTCAGCCTGGTCATAGCACCATTAGGGGGCACAAAGCGGGGACCGACTGAGCTGGGGAGAGGAGGGAGAGAGGTCAATTGAGCAAAGCACCCTTCTGATCAACTGTTGATTCAACTGGGGACCCAGTCGTCAGCCTGGTCATGGCACCATTAGGGGGCGACAATGGGGACCAAGTGGGATCGGCGGAAGAGAAGAAGGAGAAAACAAGACACGATCGATCGAACGACTCAAACTTGCAAAGGAGGAAACCGGTGTCAGCCTGGTCATAGCACCATTAGGGGGCACAAAACGGGGACCGACTGAGCCGGGGAGAGGAGGGAGAGAGATTAAACTGAGCAGAGGATCCTTCTGATCAACTGCTGATTCAATTAGGGACCCAGTCGTCAGCCTGGTCATAGCACCATTAGGGGGCGACAATGGGGACCGAGGGGATCGGCGGGAGAGAAGAAGGAGGAAACATAAGGAAATTTGGCTGGCGCCTAAACGGCGGCAACAAATGAAAGCAGCAACAATGGCGGGCAACGCTATGAGCGACCCGAAAGCTTGGCAGACTTTTTAATCGGAAAGTACTGGAACGAGGAACTTGAACGTCAGCCTGGTCACAGCACCATTAGGGGACGGATTGAGAACCGAGGGAAAGTGCTGGAAGAGAGAAAAGAAATAAATACCGAGAGCAATGGGCTCAAGTAGCGTTGTGAAAGAGGACTGGGACGAAGCAGGAAACGCGGTAAGAGGGAACGGGGTAACAGCCGGGGCGAGGGGCACAAGCGAAAACCGAATGCAAAATCAGAGGGAAAATGAAATTAGGGTTCGGCGCAATGAGATAAGAGTAAGGGTATGCGGGATGTGCAGAAGAGAAGGAAAATAAATCTCCCCACTTAACAGCATATCACTATTTATTCATATATTTATTTATTTATCTATACAATTATTTTTCATTATCACTCACTGATACAACATATATATACATATAAGGGTGCGGTTAGGCTTCGAAATCTGCTCACTTTGCGTTGCTTGCGGTTGCTATAAAGTAGTATAAACATGGGAATATTAAGCGTCGCACAGACAGAAACCTAGGGGATGAAGCAGGGAAAGAGCAAACCGGAAAGCGGGAGTGGGAGGGGCGGGGGGGGGGGCGGAGGGAAGCAAATAAGGAAACAAGGAATAACTATAGAAAGGAGTAAATACAAGATACTCAGGAGTCATAATACGGAGATAAGATAACAGTCAGGAACAGTGTTGCGGGGGCGGGGGCGGGGGCGGAAATAACGAATATAGCTTAGCGAACAGAGTTAAACTTACCCTACATACTTACCTTTAATACCAAGTCGACAGCGACAAACATAGGTGCGAAATGGTGGGGAGAGGTCGCGGTTTCTTACCGTATGTTCTCGCCCACCGAGAGGAGGCGCCGGGTGGACGTTACAAGTTCAGCTGGAGATCGGTGCTGCACGCACGGGAGTCTCCCCTAGTTCTTGACGTGCCTCTCGGGCCAAATCTCTTTGGTTGAGGGCATCCATTCCTCACACATGGAACACATACGCGAGGGGGGTGGGGGGAGAGTTCTCTTTCACAACAGCGAGCGATGGCCTAGTCCAGGTACACTATGCCTCACCCGGTAAGGAAGCCTGGCGGGTTGCCGCCAACCCCTGCTTTGCGGGGGCGGGAGACAGTTTTAGTGAGTAGGCCGTGGAAACCGTCCCTCTTCTAGGGGCGCCGGAAGCGGGAGTCTCACACTATCTGGGCTATCTTCCCAGGTGTCCGTTACTGGATTTCTGTCTACCTTAAACAAAAAAAAAAAAAAAAAAAAAGGTTGGATTAGGTTAGGTCAGGAGCCACCTCACGTGAGCTCACGTGAGGTGATATGCGCGAGCTCACGCGAGGCGACATGCGCGAGCTCACGGGAGCTGACATGAGCCAGCTCACGCGAAGTGACATGCGCGAGCTCACGGGTACTGATATGCACGAGCTCACGGGAACTGACATGCGCGAGCTCACGCGAGGTGACATGCGGCAGCTCACGCGAGGTGACATGCGCGAGCTCACGAGAGGCGACATTCGCCAGCTCACGGGAGCTGACATGCGCGAGATCACGCGATGTGACATGCGCCAGCTCACGGGTACTGATATGCACGAGCTCACGGGACCTGATATGCGCGAGCTCACGGGTGCTGATATGCGCGAGCTCACGCGAGGTGACATGCGCCAGCTCACGGGAGCTGACATGCGCGAGCTCACGCGAGGTGACATGCGCGAGCTCACGCCAGGTGACATGCGCCAGCTCACGGGAGCTGACATGCGCGAGCTCACGCGATGTGACATGCGCCAGCTCACGGGAGCTGACATGCGCGAGCTCACGCGAGGTGACATGCGCGAGCTCACGGGAGCTAACATGCGCCAGCTCACGCGAAGTGACATGCGCGAGCTCACGGGTACTGATATGCACGAGCTCACGGGAGCTGACATGCGCGAGCTCACGCGAGGTGACATGCGCGAGCTCACGGGTACTGATATGCACGAGCTCACGGGAGCTGACATGCGCGAGCTCACGCGAGGTGACATGCGCGAGCTCACGTGAGCTGACATGCGCGAGCTTACCGTGGCGTCTGCCCTGACCGAACCTAATATGACCTGATACAACCTCAGTCCGTGACCTAACTTGGACCGACCTAACCTTAGTTACTGACCTAACAGAATATAACCTAACTGTAAGCCTGACCTAACCTGTTCATTGTTTGTTGTGTTTAAGAATGTAATGAAAAGGATTGTAAATAAGTACATGATTTCTTTTGTTTATTTATTGTAACTTCATAAATACATACAATTTGCAAATATATTTTGTACAATTTTTGATTTATGTAACTCTTTATTGGCTTAATTCTTTGTCGAAGATCGAGGCAGATTGTGTGTATATTCAATTTTGGAACTGAAAAATAAAAGCATTTATAATAACATATTTATTGTTGTTGCAGGATTTAATAATATTTTTACGTGAAAGTTAGAACATTAGTAAACAGAAAATGTTAATTATAAAAATAATAAATTGAATAACTATTTATAATGTACAATTGTTGTGACTAAATATATGTGTAATATTAAAAAATAGGACTTTCGTTGATTAAATGGAACGCAGAGATCCTTCCTCCACTTCAATGCTGTAAAGACTACCTCGTCGGTCTGATAACATGGCTTGAACTACTTTTAAGTAGCGCACAGATCAGTGTTGGGCAGGCCCAGTGCATGCGCAGTAAGCTATCCGTAGAAGTCCTCAGTAGCGTATACACTTTGATGAAATATAAGGTATCATTAGGCCCTAGCGAGGAAAAAAAAAATAAATCTGAAGAAAATTGCAGGAAAGAGAATAAAAGGGTTAAATAATACAACAGATTATATATAATTAAAGTAATATTAAATTTATTTATGATTATTATTATTTTTTACGTTTGCAGCCGATTTGTTATATGAATACCAATATTTGTTGTAAGAGCAAAGGAAAAAGATACCGCTCGATTTTTATCAGATCTATGGATGTTAACAAAATAAAATCCATGTATTTCTTTGTTATTGTTTCTCTGATATTATAATTTTCACACGTATGAAATATAGTTATTCAAAGAGGTCCTTCCAAGTCGTTTTTCTTAAATAATAATTCATTTAGTGTTTTAAAAGTTATTGTGCTTTTGTGTTATTTTAAATACAATAATCTCCCATATTCCATCATATTATTCCCATTATATTATATTATATAATTCACGATATATTTTTTTGTTTGTTTGAGGAAGACAGAAATCCTATTACGGACGCCTGGGAAGATAACCCAGGTAGTGTGGAAAGACTCACGCTTCCGGCGCCCCTAGAAGAGGGACGGTTTCTACGCATACCCACTAAAACTGTCTCCTGTCCCCGCCAGGCTTCCCTACCGGAGACGGCGTAGTCCACCTGGTCTAGACCATCGCTCGCAGTTGTGGAAGAAAGACTGCCCCCCTCCCCCCGCCCACCACCCCTCGCGTATGTGTTCCATGTGTGGGGAATGGATGCTCTCAACCAAAGGGTCTTGGCCCGAGAGGCTGCGTCAAGATCTAGGGGAGGCTCCCGGGCAAAATGCGCTGACCTCCAACTGACCTTGTAACGCCTCCTCGGCACCGCCTCCCGGTGGGCTCGAACATACGGCAAAAACCGCGACCTCTCCCCACCATTTCCCACCTAAATGTGTTTTCTATACTTAATTCTGGTTTCGCCGCATTTCCTAGTTTATCTGCTTTCTAATAATAATCCCCCCCCCTCGGACCGGTAAAGTTGCTTTCTAACTATATCCTGTCATTTCTTCATATTCTATGTTATTCTCCGTTGCTCACACTTCGGTTCCTGTGGTTTATGAAATTTCCACCCCCACCCCCGCCCCTATGTACTCCTTGATACCCTATTTATTCGCTATCGCTAATTATTAACTCATCTCGACTATTCCTCACCTTGCTCATTTAATATTCTAGCTTCTTTCCTAATTTTGTTAATGCTTGTTCTTTACTCTGTATTAATTAAATAAGTATACCTAATAAATATATAAGAGATAAAAACTACTATCTAAATTTAAGGTTGCATTTTATTCCCTGCTGCTGCGCGCTTATCACTAGCGTTCTATTCCGCAATCGCTCTGCTTTCGTTTTGCGCACGCCGCTTCGTTGTGTTCTCGCCCTCTTCGCGTAGATTTCTTTCCGCTACCGCCCGCTCGTCGTTAATATCGTTAATAATTCGCTCCGCAGTCGCTCTGTTGTTAAGTTTCGCGCCTCGTTTCCCATCTCGTTTCGCGTTGTTTCATCTTCCCTTACGTCCTTTAACCCCTTTCATTCTCGTCGCTTGCCGATTTTCCCCCCGCGTTTACCTATTACGCCCCAGTCTTCTTCCACAACGCTATATGAGCCCATTGCTCTTGGTAAAATTTCTCCTTCCTCTCTCCTGTCGATTCCCCTCGGTCCCCATTGTCGCCCCCTAATGGTGCTATGACCAGGCTGACGACTGGGTCCCTAATTGAATCAGCAGTTGATCAGAAGGATCCTCTGCTCAGTTTAATCTCTCTCCCTCCTCTCCCCGGCTCAGTCGGTCCCCGTTTTGTGCCCCCTAATGGTGCTATGACCAGGCTGACACCGGTTTCCTCCTTTGCAAGTTTGAGTCGTTCGATCGATCGTGTCTTGTTTTCTCCTTCTTCTCTTCCGCCGATCCCACTTGGTCCCCATTGTCGCCCCCTAATGGTGCCATGACCAGGCTGACGACTGGGTCCCTAGTTGAATCAACAGTTGATCAGAAGGATCCTCTGCTCGATTTGACCTCTCTCCCTCCTCTCCCCCGCTCTGTCGGTCACCGTTTTGTGCCCCCTAATGGTGCTATGACCAGGCTGACACCGGTTTCCGCCCTTGCAGGTTTGAGTCGTTCGATCGATCGTGTCTTATGTTTTCTCCTTCTTCTCTCCCGCCGATCCTACTCGGTCCCCATTGTCGCCCCCTAATGGTGCCATGACCAGGCTGACGACTGGGTCCCTAGTTGAATCAACAGTTGATCAGAAGGATCCTCTGCTCGATTTGACCTCTCTCCCTCCTCTCCCCCGCTCCGTCGGTCACCGTTTTGTGCCCCCTAATGGTGCTATGACCAGGCTGACACCGGTTTCCTCCTTTGTGCAGGTTTGAGTCGTTTGATCGGTCGTGTCTATATTTGTTTGTTTCTCCGCCTCTTCCTCTTCTCCCTCACGCTGTCTTCTCGTTTCTTCCCCTCCTCTTGCCGTTTGAAAAGCGCGCCATGCCTCCGCCATCTTGCTTGTTGCCGCGTGCCACCGCTTCGCCCTTAGGCTTCGTCCTTAAGGGCCGCTCTCCATGCGCCTGCAGCGACCCTTCCTCGGCCATGTTGGATGTTTGCGAACCGGCCTTTACGCTCTACGCTTTCCCTCGCGCGAAGATGCCCACGTGTTCGTACGATATATCGAAGCTTGCTCGACCGACGCCATTATTTATTTACTATCGAATCACAAAAATACGAAAATAGCCAAAACTAATCACCGCGTGCATTCAATATGCCTCATTTGCCCTTTCCCGTATTCTAAATCCCTAATGACATTTACATTATTAATTAATTTAATTTCTGCGACTTTCTCTCGCAACTTCGACATGTCGCACGACCACGTGTTCGCGCAAGTCCTTCTTCGAGGGCAACTTTCATCCTTAAATTGCACTATTTTCACTCGCGATGTATAAAAATAATCGTATTTAAGTCGCGCACATATTTATTTTATTCCGCGGTCGACCCGAACACTCGTTTCCTCGCTTTCGATTACTCATGGGTTTGCACCCCATGCTTTCCCTCGCGTCGCGTGAAGGTCGCCATTACCGTAATTTCGATTTTTATTTATAAATTCATTATTTCACCTCCGATTTTTACAAAACTTCACCGCTCACTTCCCCCACGGTCTCCCCCCACTTCACAACATTATTTATCACACTTTAACCACTTTTTCCCACCAAAATTGAACTTTATCGCGGAGCAACCCTCGAACACGTGCGCTCGCCACGACAGCCAGCCGTGCTCTCCTCAGTCATATATATAACTAACCTAACCTAGCCTAATGTAATCTAACCCAACCTATACATTCATAGTTTACAGTGCAATTATAAGAATTTTTGAAAAATTATGTAGGATCATTAAGGTGCCCATAAAGCTCTCACGTGTGATAAAATCTCACGACTGCCCAACACTGGTTGAGCATGTTTCATAATCAGGAATAACGCGCATATCTCACTTCCTCAGGAAAAATGGCAGTCAAGGAGAACCTATATACCCAGCGATTTTTTATTTTGTATATGAAGGACTTCTGTATCTTTTTCGCTATTGATACATTTTGTTCGCTCTGTATATGACCGATGAAATACAAAGTAGATAGCAATGGGCCTGCATAAACAGCAAGAGCCTACTGAAGTTCACTGAGATGCGTGAATTGACTATAAATGCCATAAAATGAATAAAATTTCTAATTGTCATTTCACAAGTATTTTTACAGTATTTATTTTTAATTTCCCACTTGTAAACATCTTATCAGTCACGGCTCGTATTAAAGCTTGATCATCAGTTTATTAACAAATCAAATTGCATTCTTTCGCCATAAAATACCGTGACATTAGCCAATAATTTTATGACTATAGTTGTATATTTACACACACATAAATACTGTTTAAAAATATAATGCATGTTACTGATTGTATACATTGAATATTGAAGCAGTATTTAAAAATGCTTTATTATTGGATGTTTCAAATATTTGGAAGTAATTTCAAATTGAATTTATTAATATGAATGGTATGATAATAATTTTTTGGAACTATATTAAAAGTTTACTATGTACTTATTTATTCTCATAGGTTATGCCACACTTAAACATTGATAAGTTTTCTGTAGCAAATAAAAAGGAATATTTTACGTAAATTGATTTAATTGTTAATTGCTGTTTATACAAATTTAACAATTGGAAACAATATTGGGAAATAATGACTTCAATTATAAAACTTCATGCTGTTTCGGGGGCTATGGATGAGTCCCCTCCTTGCTATATATTACAAGTTGATGAATTAAGAATATTATTAGATTGTGGATGGGATGAAAACTTTGATCAAGAATTCATAAAGGAATTAAAACGGTATGTAGATAATTTCTACTTTATATGTCCAAGTAATTTATAACTACATCTTTTAAAGTATTTTTGGAAATATCTATTTTATTGTAAATAAACAGTGCAACCATATAATATCTTTATATAACTTTTCAGACATGTACACCAAATAGATGCAGTATTATTGTCATACCCAGATCCATTGCATTTAGGTGCTTTACCATATTTAGTTGGAAAATGTGGTTTGAATTGCCCAATATATGCAACCATTCCTGTATATAAAATGGGACAAATGTTTATGTATGATATGTATCAGGTATTTTTAATGCAACAAAGTTCGGTAACTTCATTCAAAGATATACATAAAATTAACAATATGAATTATTATAGTCTCGCCATAATATGGAAGATTTTGATCTTTTCACCCTTGATGATGTTGATGCAGCATTTGACAAAATTGTTCAACTAAAATATAATCAAAGCATATCAATGAAAGGAAAAGGATATGGAGTTACTTTAACACCTTTACCAGCTGGTCATATGATTGGAGGAACTATCTGGAAAATTGTGAAAGTTGGAGAAGAAGATATAATATATGCTGTTGACTTTAATCATAAAAAGGAACGACATTTGAATGGTTGTGAATTAGAGCGGTTGCAAAGACCATCTTTGTTGATAACTGATGCTTTCAATGCTACATATCAACAAGCTCGACGCAGAACTAGAGATGAAAAGTTGATGAGTATGTAAATGGATATAAATATTAGTCTAGTTTATAATCCTATGAATAATACTTTATATTTAATAATATTTTGCAGCCAATATCTTACAAACGCTACGCGGCGGTGGCAATGTTTTGGTCAGTGTCGATACGGCTGGTCGTGTATTAGAATTAGCACATATGTTGGATCAGCTCTGGCGTAATAAAGAGTCTGGTTTACTTGCATACTCGTTAGCTCTTTTAAATAATGTCAGTTATAACGTCGTAGAGTTCGCTAAATCACAAATAGAATGGATGAGCGATAAATTAATGAGGAGCTTTGAAGGAGCTAGAAACAATCCATTTCAGTTCAAACACTTACAGCTGTGTCATAGTATGGCTGAACTAAATCAAGTTCCTAGCCCAAAGGTTAAAATCAACAAAATGATTAGTTTCTTAACTCTATAATTCAGAGTAAATTTATACATATGAATTTTTAAGGTTGTACTTGCAAGCACTCCAGACATGGAATGTGGTTTTTCAAGAGAATTATTTTTACAATGGTGTGGCAATTCTCAAAACAGTATTATATTAACTAGTAGGACATCGCCAGGAACACTTGCAAGAGATTTAGTAGAAAAAGGAGGCAATAGAAATATTACATTAGAAGTAAAAAGAAGAATTAAATTAGAAGGCCTTGAGTTAGAAGAATATCAGAGGAAAGAGAAATTGAAACAAGAGCAGTTAAAACAAGAACAGATGTATGTTATTGTATAATGTTATAAAAAAATTTGTTAATACCTTAAATAACATTAATATTATCAGGGAAACTGCTGATGTGAGCTCTGAATCTGAGGATGAAATAGAAGTTGGTGGTGGAAGGGGAAAACACGATTTGTTAGTGAAACAAGAAAGTAAACCAGGTTTCTTTAAACAAAGTAAAAAGCAGCATCCTATGTTTCCATTTGTAGAAGAAAAAATTAAGATAGACGAATACGGAGAAATTATAAGGTATTATTTTTAATACTAAGTACACTAGATATAACTTTATGGTATATGGTATTAGTATATCATATTTCATTTCACTTATTTCAGACCAGAGGATTATAAAATAGCAGAGACCATGCCAGAAATAGATGATAACAAAGAAAATATGGAAACAAAACAAGAAGATGCTGCCCATCATCCAGAAGTAGCTACTGACATTCCAACAAAATGCATTCAGGTTACACGTACAATGACGGTTAATGCATCTGTTACCTACATAGATTTTGAAGGTAGATCTGATGGAGAATCGCTACAAAAAATTTTGGCGCAGTTACGGCCTCGCAGAGTTGTGTTAGTTAGAGGATCACCAAAAGACACAGAAATTTTAGCTCAACAAGCACAAAGTGCAGGTGCACGAGTATTTATTCCAGGTAGAGGAGAAACATTGGATGCTACGACAGAAACGCACATATACCAAGTAATATATTTAATTGAATTACACGTACGAATTAAAATTTTATTACGTATCTATAAATAATGTTCATTTTTAGGTTCGCTTAACCGATGCGCTGGTCAGTGGTTTGAATTTTTCAAAAGGAAAGGGTGATTCTGAAGTAGCATGGATTGATGCAATGATAACAGCCCGCGATCAAGTGTGTCGAGATGCTGTTGCTGACACTGAACCAGATAGTACAATAGATCAAAGCGACAAAATACTTACTTTAGAACCATTACCACTAAATGAGGTATTTCACAAAATGAAAATATTATTAAGAACGTAAATACATGTATCATTATATTTAATAGGTCCCTGGACATCAAACAACGTTTATAAATGAACTAAAACTATCTGATTTTAAACAGATACTGAATAAAAGTAATATACCCTCTGAATTTAGCGGAGGAGTGTTATGGTGTTGCAACAATACCATCGCAGTTAGAAGGGTTTGTATTAAGTTCTTCTAATTACATGTATGAAGATACATATATCAGTGTAATTTTGTATAATTTTTTAGCACGAAGCTGGGAAAGTCATATTGGAAGGTTGCATTTCTGAAGATTATTATAAAGTACGCGAATTATTGTACGAACAATATGCAATTGTATAAAAAATTCTCTTTGTACTAATAACTGTAAATTTTAAATAAAATCTTGTATAATTTTTTCATTAATTACATGCCATAATATACTAAAATTAGGGGATTGAAATGGTTCATGCTACGCATAGATAGGTACTATGTAATAATGTATGAATAAGTGATAATTTATAGATGTTGCGCATTGATAATTTCAAAAAGGGGCGGGAAAATTTGGTTAACCTAACATTTTTTATTTTAGTTATCAAACACGTCAGCTAATTCTCAGCTAAAAACTTATATTATTGTAATAATTATTATCAAAATAATATTTTTAGCATTAACAGAAAATATTAAACAATACAATTATCGAATATTAAATTTAATCAATGACTTATTATCGGAAATTGTGTGATATAGTGAGCAAGGTAAGGTAGTGACAATGAGCAATACAATATTTAATTCAATGAATAACAATAAATTCATTATGTTTTACATATACGTAACGTTATAATTTATGTAAAAATAATATTTAATGTTTTTATTTCAGAATTGTATTAATATGTTTTATATCACTTTGTAAGACATGAATTGACATTTAAAACATAAATCAATGATTAATTATTTACTACATCAAATTTTAAAGAATGCGAAAATACTACCAAGCTGCACTTGCAATAACTGCTGTAGTGAGTCTAGTGTCATTACTATTTTACAGACATGAGTATAATAAGCTGAGATATGTCTTGGAAGTTTTCAATTATTTTGGTAAACCAAACCAAAAAAGTATTGAAGTAAATTGTACAAATGATGTACCTATATTTACTAAATTTAATATGAAATTTGATGAACCACTTCCTTCTTGGCAAAGGATAGATAATGATTTATATGTTTATTCTGCATATAATATTCGCAAAAAAGAAGTTCAAGTAATAGGTTTTGGTTCATTAGGTAGCATCAAAGACATGCAATGTATTATATTCTTTGAGAATGAAATTGATCCTGTATTAGGAAGTTTTAAATATCTTCCAATTAATAATTTAAATGGAAGTTATAATGGGTATCATTTCTATTGCACATATACTCAGAATAAAATACCAGTAGGAATAACATTTCTTACAAAATCAAATACAAATCTTTATAACACACCTATATTACCGGTTAAAAGTAAACCACATAATTTGAATTACACTAATGTAGGAGTATGTGTATCACCACCATTAATGAAACCAATGCAGCTATTAGAAATGATTAGTTTCATAAATTTTCATGATACAATTGGAATAAATAATTTTATTGCATATGATTTTGGTATTTCAAATGAATTCAATAGCAACTTGAAAGAATTATCCCAATCTCAACATCCACACTGGAAATTTACATACACAATAGTACCATGGAATTTTCCTTTCTCTGAGATTGATTCTAGTGTAATAAAAGAAATTATACAAGCAGATTGTCTATACCGTACATATAATAAAGTTATGTATGTTATTACATTGTCTTGGGAAGAATACATAGTTTTAAGATATCATCATTCCCTTGTAGATTTAATGGCAGACTTTAAACGAAATAGAATGAAAGCAGATCGTTACAAATTAAAAACTTTAACTTTCTGCACACAACAAACAGATAGTGCAGCTAGTAAAAATTCAGTGTTACTGATATTTAAGAAGACACATTTTAATCCAAGTGTCATAGATAATCAATCAGTATATGTATATAATGCACATGAAGCACTAGAAAAAAACAATATTTATACACGGGAAATTGGAAAAGATTTAGTTACATTAAATCGTTATACATATTGTTTTGGACGATTAAATCAAGAAACAGACAGTGAAGATACTTCAATTTTAAGATTTGTAGAAGGCATCCAAAATTCATCGATATACAAAAAATTTGTAATAGAAAACAGACTTTTACAAAATAAAAAGAAATAAATATATTTTGCCATTATTTCAATAAAAAAATTAGCATATAGGTTCAATACGATTATAAAATAATTTTAATTCAAAGACATAAAGTATTATAAGACTTTAGTATAAGAATGTAATAGTACAATGTAATATGTATAAAAATTTGTTACAATTAAATACTTACCATTTTAATATTTATGAATTTATAATTTATGTATAAATACAAGACTCTCTTATTTTCTAATATCTTTTAGATTACATATTTTTCATATTTCAAACATTTTATTATTTAAAAAAAAAAAAAGAAAAAAAAATAGGAAACAATTGTAGTTTGTTTGGCACAGTCCTTAAAAGTAAAGAAATTTTTACAACAAACATTAATATAAGTGTTAATTGCATGTACATGAAATTTGTAATACAGTAAATATACATAAACAAAAGATTAAAATTATGATTTTATTACAAATTATACAAAGATCCTGCGATTTTAACTAAAATTTCAAATTTTTCATATTATGGTAGTAAAATTGTTACTGTATAATGGAAACATTAAATATTCAAAATAGAAATTAGAAACAATAAAGCAAGTGCCATTTAATTATTAAAAATATATTGAAACGTTACTTTTAAATATTTCAATGTATATTTAAGAATCGTCTAATTCATACATCACTTAAACTCCCATAACTAATAAATCAGAACAAATATTTATTTCAGTCGTTGAATTATTGTTGTGTTTTGTAAGCCAGCTTCTTCGATAGTTTTATCTTCTATAAGCTCTTTAGTAGGATATGCTGTTAATAAACTGAACTCTCTCATAGCATATTGAGGTCTCATACTAAAATACAATTAACTAAGGAATAATATAGATATATATATTTGAAGGAACTGAAATTTATATACTAATATGAATACTATTTAAAAAAGGATACGTTGTTATATACTGTCTCAAGTCATTGATGGTATGAGTTAAATTCAATTGAACTTTTACACTGGTTCCATCAGCAAGACGAATTTGCAATGTTGTAACAGGCTTTGATTCATCTAAATTTAACTGTTTTTTTGCTTGTGATTCATTTGCTGTTTGGTCTGCAAGATCTGCTGGTATTGTCATACCAACTGTTGCTGGAGAGGGGCTATAAAAATATTGATAAAAAATATGTAAAATATATTTTAAATAATATTTATACAGGAAATATAGTTCTATACCTTCCTAACATGTGTCCTTTTCCAGTGAAAACTTTTACTTTGGCTTTCGGAGGGACATATGTTTCATGATGATGATCTTCCATATCCAGCCGTGCTTCAGTACCTTGAATCTGTTGACGTATTTCTGCTGGTATTTCACCGCGTTTAACAGTTTCAAGAAATTCTCTACTTTCTGGATCAGTGTATAATCGAAGATCAGAATCATTTATAGTAAAGCCATCTTTCCATAGTTTTAAAGTAATGAGCCCAGAATTTGTTTGCTGATGACTGGAAGATGTAGCAGTGACAACTGAAAAAAGAAGAAGTTACCTATATCATGAATCTTACTACATTACAAAGATCAAATAATATTTGTAACATACTTTCAGTGTCAGAACTAGTTTGACCTAATTTGTATCCAGTACCACTAAAAGTATTTGGTCTTTGCTGTCCACTTGGTTTTGGTTCCGAGGCGATAGATTGTCTTTGACACGATTTAAACATATCACTAACAATGTCCTTTTTCTTCCCTGGTCCTAAAATTTGTTGTCCACTTCGTTCAGACCCACCAGCATAAAAAGCTTGTCCTTCTTCATCTTCTGGACTACTTTCCCTGTCTTTAAGATTGTTAAACATTGCAAATTTAACCTTTGGTTTCAATTTATCTGCTGTTGATTTTCCTTCCATTTCAGAAGACTTCACTCCTGCAGCTTTTGCTGATATATCTGTATAATCCTCTTTTGATGTACTTTCGGTAGATTCAGTAATTAATGGTGGTTCATCATTTTCATAAAAACTAGCAAGAGCAACCTACAACAGTTTAATATAATCCTTAGATGTAAGAAATTAATAGAAAAATCTAATAATGAATCACTCTAGAAAGAATGTAAGGTAACCAATCTTATTTTTAGGTGTACTGACATTGACAATCTTCCCAAAATAAAATATCTAATAATTATAATAACATCAATATAATATAACGACGATGTAAGAGATTGTCGCGAAACATTAATTAATTAAATAATGATTTAGTACTCTAAGAAAACTCATACGTTGTTTAAAAATATTTTAAAGTTACGCGATCAAGTATTATCAAAGTATTAAAATTGATTACGTTTGAGGTTATAAAACTAACGTTGAAGTTAGATAAATAAGCAAATATTGCCTAATAAATTTGATATCAAAATAAAGTTTATAAACGGTATATTAAATATGCTGTCTCACCTCGAGCTGCCAAGCAGATGAGTCGAGGTAAAATCGTGCTCGTTCGGGTTCGACACCAGTTACATCTGTAAATTGCGAAACCAACTCTTCGTGGCTCGCCATTGAAAGCAAGTATTAAGTCACTCAAAATGTATTATAGCTTGTACCTGCTACTTGTAGCTTCAACGATTCCTCTTGCAATAATTTTCTTTGTTCAGTTATTCAACTTTACGTCAATTTCTTCAATTTACCTGTCATTCCTTCCACTTCCATGGAACTGAACCGGATATATAAGCACATAGAACGAAGGAATGCGGGAAATGTTTGAATGCAAACATCTTAAATGCTTTATTACATTTTTTTAATTTTACAAATTATGTAAAACTGTTATAGAAAACTATGTATAAATATGACATAATAAAATTATTTTGTATTAATATATATAGTATATCATTTTATATAATAATTTTCTTCGTGATTTACTACGTAGTGGACAGGGTCGCCGCGACGTAAATGTTCCGTGGAACTTCATCTCTACAATTTATATTTATAGATAATTATAAAAGTATATATATTTGTAAAATTTACATATACTAATGTATGATAAAGTTTTCTTGTATTATTGTTTTACATGAACTTCCACATATGATAGGGGCACTCCCCTACCATTATGGGGACTCCAGGATCTATCGAGCGCGCTTTTCTAATAAACCAATATGATTGTAATTTTCTGTTGAGTTTTAAGGGATAAATCGTCATGTGTTATATGGTCACACGTTGTAACATCCACGCATTTTACCGCAAATATCTATGCATGGAGACTTCGGCAAAAAACAAAATTTTTTTGTTAATCCTTATTATTTCTGTGGCTTCATTCATGGCAATATAACAGGAGTCTACGTATCAATCGAAATTACGGAATATGACAAAACAAAGCTGTACCATGTTCTATCCAATAACTGTGAGATACAGTAGTTTCCAAAGGTATATTGATGATAAAATTTTTTAAAGCCAATTCAGTGTTTTTATCATTGTCTTGAATGACAGTTGTATATACAGGGCATTCGTACATTTCCTTTATATCTTTTTTATTTTGTGAACATTTGAGTCTTATAGGTGGCATATCTTGCCAAAATTCATTTGCAAAACTTTCAGCTAACTTATTTGTATCAGAATTCCATTGAGCACCACACAAATGTAACCCATGTAAGAAATATGTATTAATGTCTTCTTCGTCAGTTTCTTTTGTTTGAACTTGAAAGTCGAATCCAATTTCTTGGATAGGTATATTATATGTTTTGGAAAAAGTTAACTGCACAGCAGAAAGAAACATTTTGCAATGAAATAATGCATTGAACCAAATATTTTTTGGACATCCTTCATTTACCCATTTTTTAATAAACATTTCATGGTTTAATAGATTATCGATATAGTATGCCAAATTTCCAATAATAATATTGTTTTGTATAATTATCCAAATATGTGGAATTTTATTTTGATACAGTTCTTCTGCTAATTTTTTTAAAGAATCAGAAAATGGAACATAGCCAGTCAATGCTAATTTCAAGTTGCTCAATGTAGTAGTTATAGTTTCTAAAATGTATTTTAATAATTCTATTTCACAGAAGAGGACTCTTCCTAAGGGTTCATCTAGCAGAGAGGTATGTTTCTCTTGTATTTCATTGATTTCAACTAAATTAGGGAGTTTATTGATGAGGCCATCAATTAAAATCAATATCTGATCTTCAGATGATTGTTCATTTAATAAAGGAAGAAGAGGATTCATTGAAGAAATTGATGAGAAAAATTCCTTAGCCATCATAGTCTGCTGAATAATAAGGCCATTCCTACTTGATCCAAAAATTTCAGGTGATAAATCCAATTGCATTTTTTCAATATGTTTAATTATGTGATTATATTCACATCTTTGTGGTACTAATCTTTCTATCTCATTTGTACAGGTATACTGATGACTTTGAATTATGCCTGAATTGCAGTAATTAGTTAGAAGATGCTTTAGGCATCTGCTATCAAAATCATTTTCAATTTTTCCCCCATAATTGCATTCCCCAATGAAGTACAAAAGAATACTGAAAGGTACATAATCATTATTATTTATTAAATTTTGAAGTTGCATAATAGATATTTGTAGGTCTGTACTATCAAAGTTATATGGTATGTTCCAACCTAGAATCCCAAAGTTCTTTCTTTCTTTTATAATAATATGGAATAGGCATAAACTAAAAAGAAGTTTTGAAAATACTACATCTTTCCCTGGGCAACTTTCAAAAAATTCTTTATTTACTATAGGTTCAGAATGGTAGATGTTCAGTAATGTTTCCTTAACATTTAAAGGATAGTCATATGTTATTTTTATACTATCTTGTAAAATACTAACTGGGAATTCTTTAGTAGGACGACTAGATAGCCACAATCGAAAATCTAAAGATACAGTGGAAATACTACAATTTTCACAAATTTTTTCAAGACATACCATCCAGTTAGGCACTAAATGGCAATTTTCTAAGAACACCCAACCTCCTTCCTTTTGAGCTTTTTGTACAGAAAGTTCAGCTTTTTCTTCTTGTCCCTTGCTCATTGATAAAGATGTAAATTTTGAAAAGTTGCCTCTTTTCCTTGCATATGCAGAAATGAGTGGTAATGGTGCTGAACAAGTTGGTAAAATAAATAAAAGTGGAGTCAAACAATTGGATTCTGCATATGATTCAGATATTTTAACTTGCAGAGAGTAACTATTTATACTTCCTAAAATATCTTTTGTTATTTGCATAATTTGTATTATAATCTTATCAGGTCGTAAAATTTTTATGAGTATAAGTTTTTGGAATAAAGATAATGTTTTGATCCAAGGTTCTGGTAATAAGTGGTTTTGGAATGGTTCAGATATGTAGTACTGCTTCCAAGCCTTATCATTATTATAGATATTATCTGTGAGACCATTAAAAACAGACAATGTTTTACTAAGATGACAAATATTTATCCAAATATCAGATGGTAACCAATCAATTACATAATCAGTATTTATATGATTCAAGTTTGATGATATAAAGTATTTAATTTCTTCTTCTGTTGTTTGTCGATCTTCTAATAAGATCTTACAGCATAATAAGAAGGAATATAATATTTTATGTTTTTCTAATAAAGCTTTACAAACACTTGTATGAAGGTTTTTAGTGAATGAACTTTTTAAGAATTTTAATCGTTTTTCGAGAATGGTACTTCTATTTGATGTCTCAATTGATCTTTTGTATAACTGCATGAACCATAAGAATGAAAAACGGTACATATGATTTAAGTTTGCTAAGTCACTAAGCATATGAAACAGATTTACACAGTACTTAACAAATTGTACATAAGTATTTCGAGATTTTTTTATTTCCAAAGACATTGTGTTAGTCGCCTCTTGCTTTTTAATTATGTTTAAGGAAAGATTCTTTGAGCAATCTAAACTTTTTATAGCATTTTCGTCGTCAAGAATATTTTTGGTTGTTGAAGATAATGTAATTAAAATATGATCTTCTTGTTGTTTCAATATTTTTTTATTATTGTGTTCTTCCATAAGTAAAATTTCAAATTTATTTTGCAGTTCTGGATTTTCCTTAGACATAATAAAGTCAAGAAGTCTATCCTGAAGACCTTCGTTTGAAATAGAAAAATCGATCACTGTAAGTTTGCTAAATATTTCACACGAGAATTGAGGATTAAGTAGCCTTGTTGTAATGTATAATCGAAAATCAGTAGAATATTTTATAGAATCATAATCAGTATTTAAATATAAGAACTCTTCTTTGCTGTAAGTTTCTTTTGAAAGAAAAGGGTACAATGATATTTCTAATTCTTCTCCAACATTTTCAATTAAAGTAGGAATACCGTTCTCAATATTGTATTGAATATTTGATACATAATCAGAATCACTTAGTTTAATGATTTTAAGATTATTTTTCTTTTCAATTGTCTTAATCCATTGGTTTGCTTGATTTTGTGAATCAATAAATAGACACCATAATTCAGAATTGTTCATAATAATTGCATTTTCAAGAGAAAATCTGTCTTTAGGCAAACCACATAAATGCCATTGATTTATTTCATTTTCTTCTCCAAGTACATTTATTAAATTGTAGTTTCTAGTATATGATATATTTAAACCTTCTAGAAATTCTTTCCAGTATTCTAAAATTGTATCACGAAACACAATGTTATATGATGCTAAATAACTTATGATGCCACATGTTAGTATCATATCTCCTATGAGATTATCATAATTTTCTTTAAGATTATTTGCTAACTGCATCCAACGATCTTTTTCACCTCCCAAACTTGCCATTAAATTTTCTGCTTTATGAAGCTTATTAGTACAATTTTCTACTTCTTCTTCCAGCTTTACTTTTTGTTGTAGGGTTTCTTGGAGACTGCTATTCAGTGCTGTAAGTTTTGCATTTAATGCAGAAAGCATTGCACGTTTTTCATTTAAAAATTTTTCGACTTCATTACATTCCTTTTGTGCAGTAAACAATTTTTCTTTCTTTGGTGCAACAGCTTTTGCAACTTCATCATAGGACACCATTGCACGTACCCATTTACATAATCCTTCAGCAGCACTTGATGCTTTAGCAACGATATGTGGTTTAAAATTGTTATCTGGCATGTATGTTTTCTTAATAATTTGCATGATATTTGGAGAAATGTTATCTTTATCATAATCTTTCAAAATCTGTAAAAAATTCATGTCACTTAAAATGCGCTTACTTGGACCCCAGTAATCTGTATACTTTTTACCAGTAACTGAATCTATGGCTTTTTCTGGGGGAACACCCAGCATAACACAAACTGCAGCCATTACTAGCTTAATAGCATCAGGAGGATTTTTCATGGCTTTAACAAGTGTAATATCTGTAGGTTTCAATGTGTTTAATGCAGCAATAGCATCTTCTAAAATTGGAATTGCTATAGCAAGATCAGCTTCACATTCCATTTTTAATCTTCCAGCTATTTCTGCTTTTTTGTTTGCAGTTTTTTCTTCTTGTTGTACAAGACGAGTCGCTTTTTCTACACTGATATTTTCGTTTTCTACTTCCTTCATAGTATTTATAGTTTTTAAAGCAGATGATTCTAATTGGGGTTTTAATATTGTTAATGTAGCTTTCATCTTTTCAACTTGTTGAGCTGCTAATTCTAATTTTTCTAGTCCTACTAAATATCTGTTTCTCATTGTTACAATCTGTTTTTGTTTTTTTGATACAAGGTGGACGTATAGTTTCAACATATGTAAAAATGAAGATGATAATATGTGAATTCTTTTACCACTTTCTTGATAATATTTGTCACTCATTTCCTGCATACTGTTATATAATTTTATGCAAGCTGTTGGTAGATTTGCTTTTAAATTTCCTTCCATATTAATATTTTGAATGTATTTTGTAGCTACTTGTATAAGTGTCTCTGTTGGCCATGCTTCATACCAATTTATAGAGCAATATTTTAATAGTTCTGGATATTTATATAAATATGATTTAGTTGCTTTATCCAGTGAATCAAAACAAATGACGATATGTAAATTGCTTTTACACTGTTCTAAAAAATAATTCATTACAGAATGATTACTTACTTCTGCATTTTTGTTACCACCTTGAGCATGCAGACGTACCATTTCAATAATATCATACTTCTCTTTAATGGAAAATAAATCAGGCACTTCACCTGTTGCTAACAAGCTACTAATATCACAAAAAATATTATTTGTTACTTGTTTAACTTTTATAAAAAGTACAGAAGGCTTTCTTAATCCACCACATTTTTGAAGAATTGTTTTTAATTCAGTTCTCCATACATTGATATCATAGTAAGAATGAATAGAGGGTTTAAATAACTCTTGTTGTTGAATGTAAGCAGCAAGATTCATTAGAGATTTTCTACCAGTTCCTACAGTAGAAATCATCAATAAATTACCCCTTGGGATAGATAAAATTCGTGAAATTTTAATTAAACATTCCAAAACGTATTGTGATGTAACAATATCAATTTTATTTGTTACATTATTATTATGTTCGTTTAAATGTGAATGAATTTCACTTTTTAATTTTTCAATAGATGTTACTTCTTCATATTTTTTATTTTTATCTATAAAATTGTTAAACATTAAATAATTGAAACTGTTCATAGTAATTTCATTATTTTCTGATTTTGGTAGATAATCAAAAACTGTTTCAAACGAATCTTTAAAATTACTCATTGTGGTTTCTCTTATTTTTGAGAACAACCATTCTTTATCAGCAGCATCTAATATTCGATCACCAAAAACTCTCCATATTTCATGAGCCCACAAACGAACAAAAGTAACTTTAGTTTCTACTGATTCTTTTTGAAGAAGAATACATCCACTAATTACTTTGCTTATATCTCTAATACTAAATTGATACTGAAACTTGGCAGGTACTGGTCGCAATGTATTAATTATCATGTTGTAAATGTCAATTGTAGCATTAGTTATACTGTTTACAGAAGTCAAGACATCTGGAGCAAAAGAATTCTTCTTTAAATTAATGAAAAGAATGTTTGAAAATATTCTGAATATGGTATTAGTAGAAGGTGCTTGTATAGTATATAAATTGAAATGTTTTAAAAATCTGGGACATATATTAGTTTGAGTATTTTGTGTAATTGCAAAAGAAAACATAATATTCTGGATAAAAATTTTTTCAGATTCATTTATATCATAGAAATATCTATAACTATGATATTGTCTAAAAAGTTCTAAAATATTATTTATGTTTGATTGCTGATCTACTTCTACATTAAGATCATCTATGAAGTTAACACAGAATTGATCATTTGGTGGACCATAATGTGTTTTATTTATTTTATTTAATTTTGAAAGCAACAGCTGTTGTGTTTTAATAACAGAGTTCAAAGAAGTAAAACTGAAAGAATTAAAATCTGTTCCTTGTGATAGTTTATTTTGCAATAAATTTTTCATAAGAAATGTTTTCCCAATAGATATATCTCCACAAAGAATGAAAGGTATTTTATATTTAACATGTTTTAAAAATACATAATTATACTTGATTGTATCAGCTGTTGGTACATAAATTTCACTACAATAAGGCATTTCTAATATTTCTTCATTTTTTAACAGATCAATGCTTCCCCAATATTTCCAATGCCCAGCACCTTTGAAAATATAAAAATTATCTTGTATTAAGCCTTCATTAGGTAGTGCTACATCATAACTTTTTATTGCTTCTGGTTTTGGATACTCTTTGTTCGTGCCACTCCAAATTTCCACAAAAAAAGAATTAAACTTAACATGAGAATCTATACTAACATTTCCACCTAATCCCCAAATAATAGATAATATAAATGCAACTTGCATCCATGTTGTAAAATAATTTGTTTTATCTTTTTCTTCAGTACATTCTGTTAGAGCATCTGTAAAATACATTTCTAACAAATTCAGTGTGGTCATTACAAAATGTAATTTCTCAACAATTAAAGATAATGTACAATGTTTGTATATAAATTGTAAAGCAGGATCCATAATCCAGTCAAACAATTGATACAATATTTCTTCATATCCATTATAGATATTGTTTCTAGAAATATGTGTTTTAATATTTGATCTCCAATTGATAGAATTTGATTCAATATAAATTATACCACATCTTGATAAAATAGCAGGAGAAGCCTCTGTCATATTTATTGTTTCAAAGATAACTGATACAGAATCTGCTACATTAATTTTTTCACCCGATTCTAAACATAACACCTTATTTGTATCAATAGTTGAATATAAATTTTCAATCCAAACATTATTTAAAGGTCCATCAAATATTATCCATGTTTTATCAAAAGAATTAGTATTTGAAAAAGAGCGAAACATTCTGGAACATAATCCATCTTTCCAAAGCTTAGAATTTTCATCAAAATAACCAAAAATACGTTTAATATCAAGTACACTTGGAATTATAGTTTCTAACTTTATATTAACACCAAACTCAATTTCTTGTTTATATGAGTATGATAAAACATCCTGAAGTACAGATAAAATTTCTGTTTTTCCTACAAATGGATCGCCAACAAGGATTAAGCCTTTATGTATATACATTAATTCAAATAACTGTATTATTTTAAGTTTAAAAACATCATGAATGCTCAAAGATTTAGATTTACATATTACTTCAAAAGTTTTTAAAAATATTGAGTAATTTGGAGGTAGCAAAGTAATATCTGGAAATACATTGTGAACTATATCTTTAAAAACAAGTACATCTACACCACATAGTTGAGGGAGATTGATATTGATCAACGAACGCAGAAGTAAAAGAGATTCATTTTCATCTGGAAAACATCTTTTTAAATAAACTACAGTTTTAGTAACTGCTTTTATAGAATATAAATTAAAAGTATTACATGATTTACATCGTAATTGCTTAGATAGTACTTTGTAAAATGTAATTAATTTCATAGTTAAAGATTTTGAGTTGGATATACCAGCAGCAGTTAGCTCAACCTCTACAATTCTACTAATATCTGGTGCAACCATAGATACTGTTCTGAATAACATTTTTAAATTATCAGGTAAATCATGATAGTTAAATAAGCCTAATTGTGTGATAATACAAACATATCCAGTTGGATTCAGATTCAATGATGAGCCCTCATACATTATTGTTTTCAAATTTGATGCTATGGCATGAAAAATAGAAATTAAATTTTGACTAATTCTAGATAAGAATTCAAGTTTCAATTCATTAAAATTTTCAAAACAAAGCCATGCTCCGCAAGAAATGAACCCTTTAAATGTTTGAGAGAGAAAATTGTAAGACAGTATATTAACACAACTAAAAATATGAAAATTTACTGCAATAGCTTTTGCTAAACCTCTTATAGTTTCTGTTTTTCCTGTAGCTGATGGTCCTGCAATAGCTCCATATAAATGATATTTATATGCTTGGATAAGAGTATGAAAACATCTGTCTGTTAATGCAGTGTTAATCATACATTGTTTGTAGTAACTATATTCATATCCATATTTTATAGTACTATTAAATATTAATATTTTTACACAATTTTCCTCTAAATAGTACTGTAATTGTGCAATCCATTCAAAGTCTGCAGAATTAGTAATATTTTTGTTTATTAGCAATTTAATGATATCTTTCTGATTTATTATTATTGTAATTAAAGACATTAATACATCTCTACATCTTTTTGTTGAACAGCTTTTCAATTCATTGATTAAATCATTGAGATGGTCAACATATTTTAGGTGTAATGAATTCAGTAATTCAGAATTAAATGGTGTAAAACAATTTCGAATTTCAGAAGTCCAATAAAGTTGGAAAATACAAACAATTACCATACTTGGAAAATTCGCAATATTACTGTATGTGAATATGTCACTAAACTTCTGATAACATTGCAAAATACTTTTTTTTATCACAGTATCTATCTCATTTTCTAAATGTACTAACCATTTTTCTTCACTATCATACTCAGCATGAAGTGAAATCAAATTTTCTAAATGTACTTCCTCTCCATAATCACCAATAATAGTACAAATACAATTATTTTTATTCATTTTTATTTTTTTTATGCCCTGAAAACATTTTTGTATTGATGTGTGTATCTTTTCAGAATTAAACGAATTAAATAATATTTCTTGAACTTCTTCATTAGAAAGAAAGAAGAATCTTGGAAAACATAATCTTTTAGCTTCTATATAATTTTTTACTCCTGCATGGACTTGTTCAAGTTTTTCTGTAATATTGCATAAAGAACTTAAAAGCAGGGGATTATTAATTTCTGTAAAAGTAGGATTCTTTACCAGCTTATTTTTAATATCTTTCAAAACTTCTTTAATTTCTTGATATAAATTTGATTCTTCAATTAACTGCACTTTTATATTAGAATGATGAAAAGTAGCATTTAATGAAAGTATTAATATTTGAATATAGTTCCACTTGTTGATAATTTTTTGAATTCTGATAAGGGATGTATAAAAATCTGTCACCATTGAAATTATTGGCTTAACAAAATTTGAAGTTTTCATGTCTGCAATTATTACAAGATGATTTTCAAGTAATAATTCTGTGTTATTTAAATTGGAAAATTCATGCATTCCAGATGTTTCATTAAATTTTATTTCAAAAGAAATGTTATCCCATTCTTTGATCATTTTCAGTAAATTTTGTTGCAGTTCTAATTCTTTATTTGCACCTATGCTAATAGCTTCATATTTTTCAATATCAGGCATTAAATCAAGTAAAATAATTTTTCTTAAAGTTGTTCCAGCATTAGGTGTCAAGTCAAGGTTGCATATTTCAGACATTTCAACCCAGTGTCGTTTTTGAAGAGCTGGATTACATACACATGTTACTAATGGTAAAAATTTCTTAAAATCATTTATATCATTAAGTGCTTGCCAGCACAACTTTAATGGAGCAGGTAGCTGCAGTGGATCTGGATCATCTGCGATTCCAGAAAATTTGAAGCATTTGTTTACAGTTACATCCATTTTAATTTTTGTTTTAAATGTTTTACTCATTTCAGTAATTTCTTTAAAATAGTTCAGTGTCTTGTTTTCTATAATAACAGCATCTAACCATTCAAAGGGACCATCTAGCCATACTGTGCTGTCTTTTTGCCACTGATAAATAAGATATATAAGATCATAGAATGGCATAATTATCTCATGTAATTCTGTTATTTTAGGATATTCAGTTTCTGGAAATTTGAATAATCTTTCTTCTTCATTGATTTTTTCTAGTTCAGATGTTATGTGTTTTACTTTTTTAAGAAAACCTTTATAATATTCAACATATTCTCCAACTCTTTTTATATCATCCATATTATCCAAAGCACTAAGTTCTGGAACAATATTTTCTACTTCAGAAGTTAAGTCATTCATTCTTCTCTGCATGTCATCTTCTAATTCACTTTTCATTGCTTCACATAATATGTGATGCTGTTTAAATATCGGTTCAATTTCATGCAACCAATTGATAGTTCTTCTATTTAATTCAATGTGATCCTCTGATAGAAGTGTAACTTCTAATAGCACGCTCATCATGTGAATTGATTTCTGAATTTTACATTCTAAATCTTTCACTAATATGTTGGATGCATGTAAAATATATTCACTTAATTCAATTAAGTGTTGTGCATTTTTTGGTATATTCAGTGCTTTTCTTTTTATCTCTTCGAATTCTGAACAAATGGATAAATTAAATTCTTGATGATATTTAATCAATTTACTTAAAAACATATCAACAATATTATATGACTCATTTTTCAAAGCTTCTTTAGCATTATGTTGTTCTAATTTTCCTACTGTGTGATATGTATTCTCTACAATTTCATTCCCTTTTGCTAAATATGTTTTATACTTTTCTATGTTTTCAAGATATAAGTCAAAATCCACTTCCCCTGATGTTAATAATA
Organism: Megachile rotundata; assembly: GCF_050947335.1. Taxonomy (NCBI): domain Eukaryota; kingdom Metazoa; phylum Arthropoda; class Insecta; order Hymenoptera; family Megachilidae; genus Megachile; species Megachile rotundata. The sequence continues at coordinate 11,008,794 of NC_134992.1, read as the reverse complement.
ATATTTGTTCTTTTATTGTAGGTTCACATATGGGATAAAATTCTTTGCTAATATGTCTAACATGTTCGTTCATTCGTTGAAATAATTGATACAATATAACATCTAATTTGTTATGAGATTCTGTGACATAGTAATCAGGTAATTGAATTTTAATATATTTGGAATGAGATTTTATATTTAGCCACTCTTCTAGAGGTACTAATTCTTGAGCAATAGTACTAATATTGTCAATTATGCTATGATATACTGAAGATATTTCTTCAATGCTAGGATCAATAAGAAGTTTATTATTCCATAGAGTAAGTTGAAATTTAATTTGTGGGCAATGGTGTCCATCGCTTAAAATATTCAGTAAATGATTAATAGATCTTATCATAGTATTTATAATTTGTTGTACAAAAACATGTGTCATACAATGCATAATATTTAACTTTTTTCTATCAGCATACCTTCCAATTGCTGTCTTAGCTACAGCTTTAGATACTTCTCTATGAAACTGATTTATCCTAATCCAACACTTTTTAATATCACTAGCAACCATGGTTTGAAAATCAGTCAATGCTATAAGTCCACAAGAATAATAATGGTCAAAATTACAGATAAATGTTGGAAGTTTACATTGTGCCACATTTATAATGATTTTAATTGGTTCCAAAGAAAGAAAATATCTTTCTCTTAACAATTTACAGTGCTTTATAAATGTCTTATGATTAAAAACATTTTTCTCATTCGAAATTTTATAATTGGGGCAACTTGTTATAGAAAAACAATCCATATCTTTTCTTGACATAAAAAATGTAGTTTCCATTATAAAATTTTGTATGTCTTTAGCATAAATATCTTTTATTTCCTTTAATATTGATTGTATTAGCGAAGAATATTTCTTCTTATACCTTTTTGGTAATAAATTTAAAATGTATTCTTCCCAATTGGTTGGGAACCTTGTTTCCATGTTACCTAAACATATTTCTTCATTATATGTTAAAAGAAATGATTGATTTTATATTATTTTAAACAAATTACCTTATTTTGTAGTGTCTATAAGAATTAAGGATGCAGTGTTTTATAATAATTTTAAATACAGTTATAACATGTAGCACACTAAATATAGTATAAGTTTAAACCATGAATAGAAAATGTTTTATCAATACTTGAGCATCAGTTTATTTGATTCATGTACAATTATTTGTAAGAGTTATAATAATTCTATATATGTATATATGTAACATATATTAAAAGTGGTCTTCAAAACTGCATGTAAATATTAAAATATATATTATGTATTCACAATATTTTGGTTTTCATAGATAACCTCAAAATACAAAATGTATAATACATATATACTAGAACTCACAAAAAAGGCAATATTATAAGTCAAATTGGTTTCAACATACTTTTTAAATAAGACGTCTTTTGGTATTTATTTGTACATATTATTTTCTTTTATAATATTAATTGTATCATATTGTTTCCTTTGTGACAGGTAAAGAACATCAGCTTGTGTCAACATTGAACCAGTCAATACGTCAATTCTGCGTCCCTGTGAAACGCGCAATGGAATCATGAAATAAACTATTTATGTTAATAAAGAATTTTTCTCTATTGTTAAGAAGAATCTATAAACATGAGTAATATTTATATACAAGAACCACCCACAACGGGTAAAGTGAGTATTAATTAAAAAGTATTAGATACATATAACCTATAACAGTTAGTGTTTATGCTGAAACTAATATATATTTTATTTTATCTCATGGTAATTAAATAGGTGATGATGAAAACAACGGTGGGTGATATTGATTTAGAGTTATGGACAAAAGAAGCTCCCAAAGCATGTCGAAATTTTATACAACTATGTATGGAGGGATATTATGACAATACTATATTTCATAGAATTATTAAAGGATTTATAGCTCAAGGTGGAGATCCAACAGGCACAGGAGAAGGAGGTGAAAGTATATATGGACAAACATTTAAAGTATGTTACTGTTAAATATGAAATTACTATGCTTTTTTATTGCGTACTGATTATAAAATGTACATGTTTAGGATGAGTTTCATACAAGATTGCGATTTTGTCGACGTGGTTTACTTGCTATGGCTGGTGCTGGCAAGGATGATAATGGTTCTCAGTTCTTTTTTACATTTGGTCCTACACCAGAATTGCAGAATAAACATACCATCTTCGGCAAAGTTACTGGAGAAACTATATATAATATGTTAAAACTTGAAGAAGCACTTGTGGATGAAGTAAGTTTATCATCTTAATGTAAAATGTTATAATTATTTAAAGGAAAATATTTTTGTGTTTTTAGAATGATAGGCCACTTTATCCTCCAAAAGTAATAAAGACAGAAATACTTAATAACCCATTCTCTGATATTGTACCAAGAACAACACCAAAAAGAAGCGAAGAAGCAAAGGACAGTACAAAAACTAAAAAAGCAGGAGTGAAGTAAGATAAATAAATGTTTAGAATAATCAAATGGATTATTAAATTTTTTATAACACTCTTTGTTGCAGAAATTTCAATCTTTTATCTTTCGGAGAAGAGGCTGAAGAAGATGAGGAAGAATATGTTACATTGAATAAGCAGTTGAGTGGCAAAAGTAAATCAGCTCATGATAATTTAGTAGATCCAAAGTTAAGCGCTCAAACGTCCGTCGAGCCAGCTGGTCCTCCAAGTAAAAAACGAAAAGAAGATCGTAGTAGTGACTGGGAAAGTGATGATGAAATAAAAACCACTGAAGAATTAGAAACGATAAAAAAGGAGAAAGAGTGGGTGTATTTAATTTCTTTTGTTCTATTCTAACATAAATAATTATACTTACAATATGGTACCTTTAGGGCAATGAAGGAAAGAATAAAGAGTAAACTAAGAGATACAAAGAAAGAACCTAAGAAAGTAGAAAGTTATAAAGTAGATGATACTGAAGGCGATAAGGATATAGAGGAAGAGTACTATCTTGGAAAAGATAGGGATATGGAACGTAAAAGAAAAGCGTACGTATTTTTTATTGTAATCATTTGTAGGGTTATTTTTGAATATTAATAATATGTTATACAGGGAAGAAATTAGAAAAGAAATCCGGGATTTAAAACGCGATGTTAAAAACGAGAAGAAAGCAAAAGAAGCGGATAAAAAAATACAACAAGCACAGGAAGAAAAGAAGGAAAAGAAAACTGAAATTATGAAAGAGTACATTGAAACCCAAGAGAAATATAAGGAAGCAAAGTCAAAACTACCTAAAAAGGGTAAAAGCCGCGAAGATTTTACTATGGAGTTATTGATGAAATTTAAATCTAAACTTCAAAATGCTAAAGAAACTAAAAGAGAAACATCGCCGGAACCATCGAAAACGGAAAACGATAAGGAAGACGATTTTGATCCAGCTGACGAATCTTGGATGGTACATACATTACATTGCGAAGAAAAAGCCCCTGTTTTGGCTAAGGATGCCAGTACGAAAGACGACGATTGGTTTGAAATTTACGATCCCCGAAATCCACTTAATAAACGACGAAGAGGAGAAAAGTCATCCAAGATAAACGACGACAAAAGTAGACGAACTGATTCTCGTCGTAAATAATATGTATAGAACAAAATTATCTGTATTGCTGTACAGAATTGTGTATAAAATGTATATTACACTAAGTACATTTTTTTTTTTAATAAAAATGTCGGTATGTTCTGAAGCTTAAACTTTGTTAATTCTTTACCTAAGTGATAGATTAAAGGAAACATTGTATAGAGTATTTTTATAGAAATGATATTTATGCTTTCCTGATATGCGATGTTATCGTATATTAAGGGATAACTAATATTTTGATGGCGAAGATAGATAGCAAGGGTACCATGATTTTGTGCAAATAGAATGTATAGATCGTAGCTTATTCCGGCTACAGTAAAAATTGATAAGACACTGATACAAAGCATGGCATGTTCCTCGACCGATTCAGTCGATCTGCTGACAACGAACGCTATACATCGTGTATTCATGCAATTTTCCGATTAAATAAACGTAATTAACCGCTTCATTTTACGAACTACAGAAACACGAACTTAACAAATCTCTACGATTATAAATGATGACTTGTATAATATTCTAAATAACGTCAAGAAGAATAACAGTTCAAGATAACACCGTTTCTCAGAAAGCGTGAGAATTGAATATTGCTCAAGTATAGTTTGTATCTTTTGAAGTTTGATTGACGAGTTATCAGCGAATTTAATTTGTGTTAGTGCGTGTTACCATCAGTGATCCACAGTGTGTCTATGCCTTGCTTTCACAGGGAGAATGTCAACGACGCCATTAAAAATAGATATACCTGGTATGCTTTGTTCTTTTACTTTTGTTTATTAAAAAAAACCATTCGATATTACTTATCGTATCGTTTAAAAATCTGCTACTGCAGTTTGAACACAAACAGCACAGATGTTTATTTTTAAGAACTGATAAAAATGAAACGGAGTATCTGTGGTAATTAAATCTGTCGTAACCGCTGTAACGTTATGACTTTTCACCTGTTTTTCTTTGTTAAATGGTGAAATGAGATGCGCGCAATGTATTGAACACGTATATGTTATATGTATATACGCATAATCGGATAGTGGAGATTAAAGTTATTAATTTCTAGACATAAACAAGAGTATATGCAAACGGATATTTAACGGTAACACATTTGTTGCTCACTCGATACCACGTACTTACTTGTCAACGCTAAATGTTCGATCACGCGATATCGCGTGCTCGGGCGTTAACACTAAACATCCGATCACGTGATATGGTGCGTTCGGTAGGCACTAAGAGGTCGCCCACGCGATATCGCGTGAGAGCTAAATATTGAAAGGTGTATTACAAAATTTTTAATTTATAAATTTATAAATTGACAAATTAATAAATTAACAAATTGATAAATTTACAAATTGACAAATTGTGAAAGATATTAATGGTTTGAAAAGGATAAAAATTAAGATTGATAAATGAAATAAATGATTACGTAATGCTATTATTTATTTGAATCGTCTGTAGGCAGGCCAGTATTGCGCTTTAAAATTGAGTATGATACATCCATTCTTTAATCGTATGTTCTTTGATGTAGCTCATTTAGTCGTAATAGCAGCAATATATTAATCTCCCTTCATAAGATAGAACAGGTTTTTATGCTTAAGTTATTATCTTGGTATATGTGTACACCTACATAGAGTGACCAATTCCCCGCAATTATTGAATTATTTCTTTTAACAAATCTAACAGAATTTAAATAAGATGTTCTGCCAATGTAATTGATCAGATTGATTAAATTGATTAAATTGATTAAATTGATTAGATTGATTAGATTGATTAGATTTGTATAGATGATTAATTTTTATGGTACATTATATTTTATTAGGGGTGTGGGAATTTGGGATATTGCAGAGAATTAAATTTCCAAATTTTCAAATTCCCAAATTCCCAAATTCCTAAATTCCCAACTTCCCAAATTTCCAAATTCCCAAATTTCCAAATTCCCAAATTCCCAAATTCCCAAATTTCCAAATTCCCAAATTCCTAAATTCCCAACTTCCCAAATTTCCAAATTTCCAACTTCCCAAATTTCCAAATTTCCAAATTCCCAAATTCCCAAATTCCTTAATTCCCAAATTCCCAAATTCCCAAATTCCCAAATTCCCAACTTCCCAAATTTCCAAATTTCCAAATTCCCAAATTCCCAAATTCCCAAATTCCTTAATTCCCAAATTTCCAAATTCCTAAATTCCCAAATTCCTAACTTCCCAAATTTCCAAATTTCCAACTTCCCAAATTTCCAAATTTCCAAATTCCCAAATTCCCAAATTCCTTAATTCCCAAATTCCCAAATTCCCAAATTCCCAAATTCCCAACTTCCCAAATTTCCAAATTTCCAAATTCCCAAATTCCCAAATTCCCAAATTCCTTAATTCCCAAATTTCCAAATTCCTAAATTCCCAAATTCCTAACTTCCCAAATTTCCAAATTTCCAAATTCCCAAATTTCCAAATTTCCAAATTTCCAAATTCCCAAATTTCCAAATTCCCAAATCCCCAAATCCCCAAATCCCCAAATTCCCAAGTTTCCCAATTTCTAAATCATGAAATCACAAATTAAAAATTCCCAAATTTCCAAATCCTTTTGCAAGCTTCCAAATTTCCAAACTTATAAATTTTCAGTGTCTCAAAGCTCTACCTCCTTAACACATTTACCTATTTTGAAAAAAATCTAAAAGTACTAAAACTGCACTGAAATAAAAAATTACTATAAAATCACACGAATAAGTTAACAAATTCTTTCTCAAATATTTCTTCAAACAAAAATCGCAGTAATATCGTTGCGTATACAGCACGTATTGCGAAGTAATTAAAATAGTACATTGTATTCAAATTGTAACTCAATGTCTTATCGGTCAGTAAAACAAGTATCGAAGTGTTAGATCGAACTCCGTTTTTTCAAAACACTCCATATCGTAAGATAAAGAAGATTACATGTACCGATACTCGACTCGCAATTGGCGATATTTATTCCATTAATATCTATGACATATTTAAAACATACACATAACATATTACGTATACTCAGATTCGATGCAACGTATAACACTGTTTTTAGGTGTTATCGGTTATCATTATATTTTGTTACAAAATATTTGACGAAACTTTTCTGCGTAAAATATAGTAAAATGATTAATTTCCTTATTAATATCGCAATCTAAAAAATGTGCTCTTGCAATAAAATAAACTTTTCACTTAAAAAATATTTGTTAATTATTTTTGCCTTCTGAAAATGTTTCACAATATTATGCTTCTTTAAACAAATTTTTTCTATAATGTTTTATATAAAATGTTTGTTGTTTTCTTATCGAAATACTTTGTGAAAAGAGTTTGTTCACAAAATAACAACGCAAGAAAGGTTAATGACTGCGTATTCAAGAAGATCGAAGATACGACTTGACATTTGAATGCGATTTTGTATTACCTCACGATTCTTTTAATCTGCGTCGTTGAAAGTTAAATGATTAGAATGTTTTGAATTTCTTAATGAATAAACATGGATGGAAATATAGCAGAGTACATACAGTGTTACGAAACTATTAGCGACGTACTTATCGGATGACGGTGTAATCCCGCAATTTGCCGGAGAAGCGATATTTTGATTGCCTGATTTACTTGTGATTTATTACATGTAACATAATAAATAAACAAGCAAAGAAACATTTTGATAATTCTTCATTTACCTTTAGGTAATATTTGTAGCACACACAGGAATCGGATGAAAAGAATTAAGAATTTTAATCTTTCGGAGATCAAGAGTTGATAAAACTTGGGTAGCTTTGTGTATTGATAACTGGTGTTGAATAAATGGAAAAGAACAAGTATGTTGAAAAAATATAGGAAGGTCTGAACTTTGTCGTGTCACCTTTGCACACTGTTGATTACGGAATTAATTAACATTAAATTATCATGCTTTGTCGGTTTAATTTACTTTCGGAAATGGGTCATCAAACTTTGATAGTATTTTTTACTTTACTTCTTCTTTACTTCTTACTTCTTCCATTCAAATTTCTAAATTATTAACTCTTCAAATACTTTTCAAATTTTTACTCATGCAAGTATTTCTTAAATTCCATATTTCAAGCTAACACTTCAGCTAATATTTCAAAACTTTCTAAACCTCTAAAATTTTCAAATTTTTACTCATGCAAGTATTTCTTAAATTCCATATTTCAAGCTAACACTTCAACTAATATTTCAAAACTTTCTACACCTCTAAAATTTTCAAATTTTTACCTCAAAAAAGTTCCAAATACTCTTGGAGTTTCTAAATACTCAAATTTATAAAATTTACAAAATTAAACTCTGAAGATTCAGAACGAGTTTAATAATTAAAGTTTGATAACTCATTTAAATGTTGAATATTAAATATACAATCGAACGAAAGACTTTCATAAGAGTTTTGCAATTCATAGAAGATACTCGTCCAAGAGACTGGGAGCCTCGTAGGTTGCAGTACAAGGTGCCATTGAGACTATTACGATTATGTTTGTTGGGAATGCTGCTTCCCGCGATATTGGTTGCATTGCCGATGTATTTGCGATATCGCGTTTATTCCGAACAACTGTACCCCGTAACTGTCTCTGATCAGAGACTTATCGACGCTAAAGTGTCCACCACTTGGTGCCAGGTAGGTGATCATACATAATTTAACTAAATACTTTATTTACAATATTATTATTTCAATATTATTTACTATAAATGACACCTCTCTTAAACTTCAAAACGTAATAAATTTCTAGAGTAATTTTTACATACCGATTTATATGAAATTTTTATTATTTAATTGCATATGGAATTGTTTATCATTGATTTATAGAACATGGTTCTACAGGGTGTATCACAATTAGTATAGGTCCTTGAAATAGGGGTAGTTGACGTGGTTTTGAATAATATTTCCCTTTGCGAAAATTCGTTCTGAAGTTTTTGAATTATTAAGGAAAAGCACGGACCAATCAGAGCGCGAGACGCGTGCGCAGACGCGAGAACGGCAGCTTCGGATAACGTGTAGTAATCTCGCGTGTGGATATCCAACGCGTAGCAATCCAGCGCGTGGATATTTAACGCGTAGTAATCCAGCGCGTGGATATTCAACGCGTAGTAATCCAGCGCGTGGATATTCAACGCGTAGTAACCCAACGCGTAGTAATGCAACGCTTGATAATTCCACGCGTAGTAATACAACGTGTAGTAATCCTATGCGTAGTAATCGAACGCTTTGTAATCCAACGCGTAATAATCCAACACGTAGTAATCCAGCGCGTGGATATTCAACGCGTAGTAACCCAACGCGTAGTAATGCAACGCTTGGTAATCCTATGTGTTATAATTCAACGCGTAGTAATTCAACGCGTAGTAATGCAACGCTTGGTAATTCCACGCATAGTAATGCAACGCTTGGTAATTCCACGCGTAGTAATACAACGCGTAGTAATCCTACGCATAGTAATCGAACGCGTAGTAATCCAACGCGTAATAATCCAACACGTAGTAATCCAGCGCGTGGATATTCAACGCGTAGTAACCCAACGCGTAGTAATGCAACGCTTGGTAATTCCACGCATAGTAATGCAATGCTTGGTACTTCCACGCGTAGTAATACAACGCGTAGTAATCCTATACGTAGTAATCGAATGCGTAGTAATCCAACACGTAGTAATCCAGCGCGTGGATATTCAACGCGTAGTAACCCAACGCGTAGTAATGCAACGCTTGGTAATTCCACGCATAGTAATGCAACGCTTGGTATTTCCACGCGTAGTAATACAACGCGTAGTAATCCTATGCGTAGTAATCGAATGCGTAGTAATCCAACGCGTAATAATCCAACACGTAGTAATCCAGTGTGTGGATATCCAACGCGTAGTAATCCAGCGTGTAGATATCCGATGCGTAGTAATCTAGCGCGTGGATATTCAACGCGTAGGAATCCAACGTGTGGATATCCAATGCGTAGTAATCTAGCGCGTGGATATTCAACGCGTAGTAATACAACGCGTAGGAATCTAACGCGTGGTAATCTAACGCGCAGTAATCCAACGCGTAATAATCTAGCACGTGGTAATCTAACTGATTGGTTCGCGTTTACATAGTTCACAGTAGCTAATAGTATACATAGTTCATAGTAGTTAATAGTGTACATAGTTCACAGTATTTAATAGTTCATAGTAATCTATAACGAAGTAGTCGAGAATCAAACATAATATACTCATAAAAAATAATAAAGTCAGAATTCATAAAACACCGAGAAATAATTATCTTCAGAGTCAAGTGATCAAAGTAAACGCGACATTTAACGCTTACTTGATGAACGACGAGCCGACAGTGGAAAACCATGTGCTTCCTGTCTCTATGACAAGACACCTGATTTTGGAAGACGACATGAAGGAGTATTGGGGATTTTATCTTCTTCGTGGTAGCACGGTCACCGTCTCCACTTGCGTAAGGTAACAAATAGTTCAATAAACATATAACATAAAAATTTGAAGGTTTTGAGAAATGTATCGTATGGTAGATGGCCAGGAGCATCTCTGACGATTATTCGCGGACACAAACATCTTCATGAGTGCGCTTTCATCGGCGATGACAGCAGCGAGGAGTTGGAGGAACTTTTGGAGGTTGCTAAGGAAACTGGACTTATTACGGCTAATGGAACTCTTGAGGTATTAGGATGAATTTTGAAATATTTTCTGTAAAAGTTTGCGGTGAACTTTATACAGATGCAATAAAATTTGATCTTCAATGCTCTTCTATGATTTCTATGATTTTTCCCATGGTTTTATTGAACAAATTTTTGAAATATTTAAGTGGGTTTGAACTAGGGTTTGAACGACTGAGACTGCAGTGGAGTTACAAAGTTTCATACACGATTTATATTTCATAAAAAATGTGTTATGTTTATGTACGTAGAGAGAGAGTCCCAGTAACGAGCCAGAGAAGATGAAGAGGGTCCACCAAGACGTGCAGTTCCACCACAAAGCCCACCTCTTCAACAGCTCCAAACACTTAACAAACTCCATGGTGCACTACAACAGCCACGAGCTAGACGCCAAAGCGATGAGAACAATTCTAACCGAGCTGTTCGCGAAAACTCTCGACACGAAGAAGAAGCAGAAGGAGAATCCTCATCATCACTACGAAGGCACGTTCGTGGAGGTCGACAACATCGACAAACCTCCAGGTCCGAATGTTGCCAGTCCAGAAACGAACCTGCTGAAGAATTTCGGCGACGTTTTAAAAAAGCAACAGGAAAAGGTGAACTCGAGTGTGAAGAATGAAAAACATATGTTGACGAAACACGGGAAACTTGAACATGGAGGCGAGAGGAGAAACCAGAAGAACGAAACGGAGGAAAGTAGAAACTCGGAGCCGACGTCTGCTGAGGTGTTTCAGGACGTTTTGAATAAAATCAATTCGTTGGGTTTCCGGGGGAAGAAGATATTGAAGAGGTTGATGGACGAGATCGAGGAGAAGGGACCGGAAGGTGAAGCTTTGAGGAGGGTTGTGAATGAAACGATGAACGATCAGAGACTCTCGGATGCTGAGAAGGCTAGGAGACGAAGGGATCTGATATTGTCTTCGACTCTTAATCGGGAGTTGACGGAGGATGATGAGGACGACGATGCTGCTATCGAAGAGGTAATTTTCTGTCAATTATTAATATTGCCTTTCGAGGTATTTTTATCAATTTTACGGCGTGGAAAAGTTGAAAAAGAAAAGAATATACCAAAATTATTGCTCTGCAAAATATATTCGAAGAATATGTTTTACGGAAATGATTATTACAAATAACTTCTAAGAAAACGGAAAACTATATATCACAAGAAATTACGGATGAATGTGTTACAGAGATACGACAAAATATTTATTAGAAATAAATTACTGGTGAATATTCTTTTTCGACCGCCATACTTCTACACTATGCACGTGCGCACCCCCGATTCTTTTGATTTAGGCATTTAAATTGGTTGTGTCTGTCTCTCTCTAAGGGGTAGGTTCCTTGTCTAGTGTCGCCTCTCGTTATATCTACTCTTTGCCTAAGACCAATTAATGTCCCAACTTATCACGAGGGTACAAAATGAACGACGATTTGTAAATTCGTGTTTCATCTTTTTTATTTTGAGACTGTTAGGAATTGTTGTAATAGCTCCTCTTTGACATGTTCGGTGTACAAATTTGTCGATATGTGTATCGTTCGTGATGGCAGTTTTGTATGCGCGATTTTGTAGACGGATTATACATGTTTTTTGTGGAGTTGGTACTTTGGAAGTTTGATGTAAGATTGAGGCTGTATGCATGGAGCAGATTAACGATGTACAAACGATGTAATACGATTTAACTAATAAAATATTCTTCGAGAAAGATGACACGCGGTTCTCTTTGAAGAGATACATCTTTCTGTATTATATTGCACTTGTTGCTTCGGAAAGTACAGGTAGAAGCACTTTTCAAAAAGTCTCTCTCTAAGAGGTAGATTTTCTTGCCTTGTTATATCTCTTCAGTAATACCGTATTGTCGCCGATTATGAACATAAAATTTGAGCATCATGACATCCCGGAAACTTTTCCGTTTGAGCTGGTAACGGCAAATTTTCACCGATGATAAGAAAAACAGCTGCATAGGCTGTTAAATCGCGATAAGGCCTGAGAGCTAAGATCAAACGAAGGATGAAACTTCGTCGTCATGAGATCGTTGTTTAATGGTTGAATCATCGTTGGATGAAATTAGTTCGGTTGCAAACGAGGTGCAAGAATTAAAGCGCATAACGTGATTCTGTAAATACATTGACGTCAAGCGAATCGGCGATAAGAGATCGTATTTAGTAGATCGTAATCACCGATTTATCGTACCGGTTAGATATCTCGGAAGCCTGCATTGTCTTCGTTAAAGACTAGTAAGTCACTTTAATTGTCCGATGTGATATCCGACGTTTAATCGTAGATTCTCATCGGCAATTCTTATCAGAGGTATTTCCGAGGCAATCTTTGTATTTACTTAACACGATTCTACTTAGAAATTCGAAGATGGGACGTTGTTTTTATGGGTACAAAGTTATTGGAGACATAAGTGTACAAGCTTTGGAATTTTATAATTTGCAAATTTTTTCACTAAATTTTTAAATTTTCAAATTTGTCTTATTTTTATGGATTTAGATTTTAAAAAATTTCTAATTAGTTAGATCACTAGATCACTATAATGCTAAATCCCTAAATCCTTAAATCCCTAAACCTCTAAACCCCTGAACCCTTAAACCTCTAAACCCTTAAACCCTTAAACTCTTGAAGCCCTAAACCCTTGAACTCCTAAAACCTTGAACTCCTAAACCCTTGAACCCCTAAACCCTTGAACCCCTAAACCCTTGAACCCCTAAACCCTTGAACCCCTAAATCCATAAACCCATAAACCCATAAACTTCTAAACCCCTAAATTCCTAAATTTCTAAACCCCCAAATCCCCAAATCTTCAAATCTCCAAATCCCCAAATCCACAAATCTCAAATCGCCAAACCTTCCAAAACCTTGAAAATTCCCAAAACCCCCAGAAACCCCAATGCAGATACTATAACCGTTTCTTCACTTTGTTGTTTCCGTCGGTACATTAGGATATGTTGAACCCAGATGGAATAGCCGAGGACAGAGGCACGGTGAACGAGACCACCCTGAACGACAGAAGCAACTCCGAGTTCTGGAGTTCTTTCAGCAGCTCCGAGGAACGACTTCTGGATTGCAAAGGTCTGATCCTGAATCTGCCTTTGACTCCGCATCGACAATGTACGCCGAAACACGAGAAGGAACATTCGACAGCTTCGTTCGCCAACACGGTTACTTACAGGTACGCAGACAGGTTTATAAATATTGATGAACCCTTGAAACAGATAAGAAGAGATACGCTTTTAATTTTAAGTAGGTAGATAGGCAATTTCCGATATGAACAGTTTTTTACCAGACGGTGGGAAATGTTCTTGTATGGTAACAAAAGGTTGGTGACTCGAGTGTTTTGATTCATTGGTGATTATTTTTATTGACGTGCGAATGTTTTTTTTTAATGATAACGTTATTCTGGTAATGAGCCTTTGGTCGTGTTTAACAATGTTTGATTATATTAAAGGAATAAATAAATGAATAAAGATGTGACTAAATATATGATTAACTAAATGATTGAATAAATGATTAAATAAAGGACTAAATAAAGGTCTAAATAAAGAACTAAATAAAGGACTAAATAAAGGACTAAATAAAGGACTATCCAAATGACTAACTAAAGGACTAAATATATGACTATCTGAACGACTAAGTATATGACTACATGAATGACTACATAAATGACTACATAAATGACTACATAAATGACTACATAAATGACTAAATAAATGACTACATAAATGTCCACAAAGCCAGTAAATAAGTGACTAACTAAATGACTAAATAAACGTATAAATAAATAAATTCTACGTCACATCTCTTTCAACTCACAAAGAATTCTAAATACTCCAACAATAAGTAAAACTACATTTCCTTTACAGAACCAGAACTACATAAGCAAACTTTTCATTAAAATCGACCACGCGTCATGTGGAAGTGCATTTCCATATACAGGGTGTCTCACAACTAATGTAACTCTCGGAATTGATGGGGTTTGAGACTCTGAACAACTTTTCCCTTTGCAAAAATTCGGTCTGAAGCTTCGTTTTTGAATTATTAAGGAAAAACACTCAGGTAGTGATGGCTTCGAACCTGCTGCGATCGTGAACAAATCCCATTTTTGCAAAGGGAAATCTTATTCAGAATCACGTCAGCTACCCCCCATTTCAGGGACCTACACTAACTGTGACACCCTGTATAATACATACTGTCATATGTGTCATATGTATAGTCATATGTACATATAACCCGTTAGGTTATAAAACTCGCATTAAAAAAATATACCCCTAAAAATCACAACTATTTTACTTTATAGAGTACCAACGAACGGATACTACTTCTTCGTATTCAACTCCGAGAACGAGATCCAACCTAACTTCCTCCGCGTTCGTTTCGACCTCCTGAAAACAGTCTACAACATCTCCAACCCGGTACACGCCTGTAAAAACAGCACAACCGAGTGTTCGTTGCCGTTCAAAATTTTCAGCAACCAGAGAACAGTCTTCGAACTACCATTAAGCGGTAATGATTCACAATGGAACGAAGAGTACGTGGTCGTATCAACGTGCGAGCCTAGAACATCTGTTTACTTGCTGTGCATCATATCGGTTCCTTTGCTCATCCTCGTATTTGCGTTTCACTGATATCTGAGCTGGATCAGCATAGAACGAAGAACAGTATTCAGATCTCATGATAGCGACGATCATCGAATGTAAATATTATTTAGCTTTTAAGGCGTACGAGACAAAGCACTGTCACGATGACGATGGCTGAACAGTATTTGAATTGGCGGCTGAAAAATCGATTGTGAGGTTTGCTGGTTACTGTGATTGCGGAGGAGGTTTTAATCCATTAATTCTTGGAGGAGAATAATTCTTATGATGCATTAGTTTTATAGATGTGAAGATTGCGGAGTCTCGGTATATGGCACTGTTTTATGTGGTTGAACTTGTGGGTTTAATTTGTTTTGTTATTATTTTTGTGGAGAGGGGGGGTTATAGGGAGACTTATTATAGAATTCTAAATTTTTTAATTTATTAGTTTTCAAATTTTTAAATTTTCAGATTTTCAGATTTTCAAATTTTCAAATTTCCAAATTCCCAAATTTCTAAATTCCTAAATCCACAAATTCCTAATTCCCCAAATTCCTAAATTCCCCAAATTCTTAATTCCCCAACTTGTAAATTCCCAAATTTCTATATTTCCAAATTTCTAAATTCCCCAACTCCTAAATTTCCAAATTTCTCAATTCCCCAACTTCTAAATTCTCCAACTTCTAAATCCCCAAATTTCTAAATTCCCCAACTTCTAAATTCCCAAATTTCTAAATTCCCCAACTTCTAAAGACCTCAACTTCTAAATCCCTCAATCTCTAAATTCCCAAATTTCTAAATTTCCCAACTTCTAAATTCCCCAACTTCTAAATTTCCCACTTTCTAAATCCCCAAATTCTCTAACACTCCCTTCCAACCCCAAAAATCCTCAATTTCAAATTCTCAAACTAAAAAATGTATTCATTCAGAAACCTAGAAACCAACCCCTATAAATACACCCCCCCCCCCAAAAAAAAATGAAAAAATAAAATAACTATCAAAAAGTTTACACGTCTCCACATTAATGGATTAAAAATCTCCTCCAAAAAATAAGCGAAAGATAAAATAATGACAGTCTAGGTATAAGTGAATCATGTGATAGTCTGTCGGCTGTAAAAATACAAGATTGTGTTAAAATACGCTTTATAGATTGGTCGTATAAGTTGTTTGCGATACACTAATATAGATTAGGACCGTTCGATACTCTTTTTACGTCAACGAGCAACAAGATTTTTTTCTTTCGTTATCAATATATAGAGTGTCTATCCGTTCGTTGTTGACTTTTATATCATCCAATAAATGACGTAATTCCGCTGTCTCTTGGTCGAATTTAATCAAGTGTTTATAACAGATCAATTAATTTTCTACGTCGAAAGAAATATTCCATTTACACGCGAAAGTATTAAACGCTGTTGATCGAAATCACGTACATCGCATAATGAAGATTGTTATAGGTTCATAATTATCTTGTTATCGCTAAATGTTTCATTTGCTATATAATTTTAATTTATTGTATCATTACATCTCGCTACTGGAAATATTTTTCCGTTATTGTGATTAATTTTGTAAATTATGGGCATTTATATTTTCAATAAAAAAGAATTTATTATGTCACATTTGATGTTTGTTTATTTTAATACCTTGTATAAAAGATAATTTAATGTGTTAATTGCGGAAGTGTTTATTTAGGATGCAATTTTGAATCAACTTGATACAAAGAGACTATAGATGAAAGACTATACATGAAGACTATAATAGTTCAGACTGCACAAACAGATACAAACATGATACAAATTGACTATAAATTAATGACTATACGTGTATGAACACTATAATAGTTGAGACTGTTATAGTATGAAGAAAATTGTTGTATAAAGACTGTAAGAGTATAAAGATTATAATAATGTAAAGACTATAATAGTATGAAGACTTGTATAATTTTATAATAGTATGAAGATAAAGAAAATAATAGTATGAAGACTATAATAGTATAAAGTTTATAGTAATACAAAAATTATAGTAGTATAAAGACTATAATAATATACAGATCATAACAACGACTATAACTGTAATATAAGGACTATAATGATATAAAGAAAATAACAGCATAGAGACTACAATAGTACAAAAAAATATAATAGTATAAAAATTCCAATGGTATAAAGACTATAGTAATATAAAAATTATAATAGTATGAGGACTATAATAATATAAAGAAAATAGCAACATAAAGACTATAATAGTCTAATGATTATAATACTATAAAAATTCCAATAGTATAAAGACTATAGTAACCTAAAAATTCCAATAGTATGAAGACTACAATAATATAAAGAAAATAACAGCATGGAGACTATAAGACTATAATAGAGACTATAATAACACTATAAAAATTCTAATATTATAAAGACTATAATACCATAAAAACTCCAAAAGTATAAAGACTATAATACTACATAATATAATAATATAAAATAATATAAATAATAATATAAAAACTACAACTACAACTCCTACTACTACTATCCCTATCACTCCAACATAAATCAAATAACACTTCAAAATCACCTACCCACACTTAATATACCTCACTCGCAAACAAGAGATAAGCTCTAAAAATCAACCATCTCTACCGAAATAGAAGCAATTAAAAAGTTTGTAAAGAGATTGTCTCGAGCGAAAAAGTAGCGTGACAAAAACGATGCTAATTAAGAAGCTGAGCTAATCCTTTACCGCCTTTAAACATCTTAAAAATTGATCTCCGTCCTATCTGTCCTCCTAATCCGTCAGATTAATACTTCGTGTCAGTGCAAGAGCCTCCCGACAACTTGACCCTGCGATTCTATGGTCGAGGGGGTGCGACAGGATGGCTCCTGAGGCTTTTCAGGGCGGAGCAACCCTTATCAGCACCGAACACTCCTGGTTACGCGCAGTCTCCGTAGTTTCAATGAATTTTTCAGACCAAATGTTACCCTCCACTCTGGTATGATTTCTCTGGAAAAGGACAAATAGAGGGTGGTTTAGATACAAGGGTGTTTTTAGTTTTGCATGATTATTAATTTGGAGAATTTTTTGTGAGATGTTTTGGAAGGTTTTGATTTATAGAGTGAATTTGCAAGGTTTCGGTTTGTTAATTTTTGGTAATTTCTAATTTTCCAAATTTCTAAATTTTCAAATTTTTAATCTCTAAATTTTTAATCTCTCAAATTTCCAATCTCTCAAGTTTCCGATCTCTCAAATTTCCAATCTCTCAAATTTCCAATCTCTCAAATTTCCAATCTCTCAAAATTCTAATCTTTCAAATTTCCAATCTATCAAATTTCCAATCTCTCAAATTTCCAATCTCTCAAATTTCTAAATTCTCAAATTTCCAATCTCTCAAATTTCCAATTCCTCAAATTTCCCATCTCACAAATTTCCAATCTCTCAAATTTCCAATTCCTCAAATTTCCAATCTCTCAAATTTCCAAATTCTCAAATTTCCAATTCCTCAAATTTCCAATCTCTCAAATTTCCAAATTCTCAAATTTCCAATCTCTCAAATTTTCAATCTCTCAAATTTCCAATCTCTCAAATTTCCAATCACTCAAATTTCTAATCTCTCAAATTTCCAATCTCTCAAATTCCCAATCTCTCAAATTTCCAATCTCTCAAATTTCCAAATTCTCAAATTTCCAATCTCTCAAATTCCCAATCTCTCAAATTTTCAATCTCTCAAATCCCCAAATACTCAAAAATTCAAATTCTCCAATTTTCATCCTCCAGATTTTTAATCTCTCAAATTTTGAATGCCTCAAATTTCCAATCTCTGAAATTCCCAAATTCTAAAAAATTGAAATTCTCAAATTTTCACCCTTCAAATCTTTAATCTCTCAAATTTTCACCCTTCAAATTTGTAATCTCTCAAATTTTCACCCTTCAAATTTGTAATCCCTCAAATTTTCACTCTCCAACATCATAATCTCTTAAATCTCAAATCTCCCAAATTCCCAAATTCTCAAACTCTCAAACTCTCAGACCCTCAAATTCCCAAATCCCCAATTTCTCAAAAATTTCCAAAACTCCTCCCAAAATCTTCACCCAAATTCCAAAAGCACCAAAAACACAAAATGTTTCTCATGCAATAAATTTTTGTGTCTCATAAATAAGTTTGAAAGTATCACGCAAGTACCATGAAAGCTACTGATGTATCAAATTATGATGCGAGATCAGTGGCATGAAAAAAGTAACGGGAAAGGAATATGGTCGATCGCGTATAAGAATTATTGTGTGCAAGCTGTGGCAATAGAAAAGAGGCGTGTCGTCGGGTTTGCGCAGTGTCCCATGAAACGTCAACGCGTTCAAATAGAATCCCCATACCAGGTTTAGGCTGAGGAGCACAACGAGCATGGGGTGCAAAGTGGGCGGAGGGGCACGAGGGTGAAATCAATTTTCGTTATCGCCGTCAACCAGCCGCCCCATATTAATCCAATTATTAGTGTTTGTTTTCCACGTGCGATTCTTATCGAGATGGTAATTGTTCAAGTTCCGGAACATTATTTGGGTTTATAGTAAGGAAGTACTGTAGGGGTAGTAATATTAAGGTGAGTAACGAAATGTTTTATGTTAATTGTGAAAATGGACATTTTTTTAAGCTTGATACTTTCTAAGTTATGAAGTTAAAATATTTAGAGGTTGCATTATTAGAGCTTGATGCTTTAAAGTATTTAGAGTCTTGGAGATTTGATGTCTAGGAGTTTTGATAAAATTCAAAAATTGAAAGATTTAGAGATTCAGAAATGTAGAAGTTCTGAAGTGTTAAAGCTCTAAGAGTACAAAAATTATAAACTCAGTTTTTAGATTTATAAAAGTTAAAAATTCAAGAAATGTCAATAGTTCAAGAAGTCTATGAAATTGCATAAAATCCTCAAAACTTCAAAAATTGAAAAAGTTTCAAGAATTCTAAAAATTTCAAGAATTCAACAAATTCCAAAAATCACCAAAATCCTCAAAATTCCAAAAATCTCCAAAATCCTCAAAATTCTAAAAATTCTCAAAATTCCCAAAATCTCCAAAATCCTCAAAATTCCAAAAATTCCCAAAATCTCCAAAATCCTAAAAATTCCAAAAATTCTCAAAGTTCAAAAAATCTCCAAAATCCTCAAACTTCAAAAAATTCTCAAAGTTCCAAAAATCTCCAAAATCCTCAAACTTCAAAAAATTCCCTAATTTAAACAAAAATCTAAAAAACCTAAAAAATTAAAAATTGTAAAGTCACTCTTGAGACTGCTATAAAGCATATGAAATTATGACCATATTTTCTATTAAAGAAAGAGTTACGTACAATATCCGGAACAAATATTTGAGAAAGAAAATTGTTTTTACAGAATTTGTATTACGTACAGTACAAGGTAGTTGACAGTGATGAATAGAAAGTGTTATCAATGATTTAATGACCACGAGAGTATATTTCACGAAGATAATGCTAATACCTAATGCGTATTCGTTGGCACGCGCAAATTGAGCTGTATATTGGCAAACCTGTGGGAAACCGCTACAAAACCCACCCCGAACCACTTTTTAGGGTGCTTTTGTTCGTCCCATGGGAATTCATCGAAATTCTCATATTTCTTTCAATTTTGAATAATAGTTATTTTATTTTCACTTTGTTCATAATCCACGTTTCACTTTTCCTGTGAAAATGCATCTTTTTAAGGATGCATTTTTTAAAATCAATTTTTGATATAAATAATTGTGGAGGTATCAATATTTGTAGTTAAATTTTGAATTTTATGGGTGAATTTTAGGAATTACTCATCAAGTAAAAGTTATACATCAAGTTAAATGTAACGAGGTTTTTTATAATTAATTTATAAATTATTTTTACGATCATCGTATGTTAGATTTTTATATTGATATTTTTCCTTTTAGAAACATAGATGTGATACACATGTACATAATAATATTTCTGTGGCAAATTATTTTCAAAAATAATTTCAATTATGCTTCTACTCAAATATTACAAATTCTAAGTCATTCTAAGTCCCATTATTTTCATATTCTCATAAATATTTCATATGCATAAACATTTTATATGTGTATATATGATATATACATAATAATATTTCTGTGGGAAGTTATTTAAAAAAAATCAATTATGTCTCCACTGAAATATTTCTAAGAAGTCTACCACCCTATTATCTTCATATTTTCATAAACACTTCACATTCACATTAAGTACACACATGGTACTTGACATAATTAATAAACAACTATGAATATCTTGATAATTGCATGATGAATATCTCGATAACTAAAATGAAATACTTAATATTTATCCAAATTTTACCACATCCTCTGCCACAGAGGCATCACACATCCTATGTGGTCGCAATAACGGATTAGCCAAGATCGGAAAAAAGTCACCCCTCGAATGGCACATTACGTATGAAGGCACGTGACTTCATTCAAGGCTGACGCACGTGTCGCTTATACGCCTTTTATTTCCAGATTAAGGTGTCGATAAACTTAAAAGGCGAGATTTTAATGGTGGTATTAAAAAAATTGCTGGTCTTAAATCTCATTGACTACAACTGATCAAAAGACTGACTGCAAAAGATCAAACATATACAAAAACAATCTCTTAACATATTTTTTAAATTATTCTTCACAAGAAATTATTCATAATACAGTATTACAATCATTTTATACATTTCAAACAAAATTTTTCTTTAATAAATTTTGATTCTTTCATCCATATAATTGTTAATTATATCTTTCATCCATTGTTAATTTCATGAAACAAAAAATGTTTCTCCGTTATCTGTAAACTCTAAACGAGTATTCTCGTGACTAAATCTGTCTCCACCTTCTTCCTGTTTCATCTCATTAACATCAGCTTCGAAAATGCTTCCCGTACAATTAAACGGCAAAGAATATCGACGCGTGTCTTATCTAATCAGCACCCTTATCAAAAGCCATACTAACTGGAATAGTGTTCTTTCATATTGGACAATAGCTGTTTGCTGTAACATTCCTGCTTGAGTCAATCGTTTTATATAAATAACAGAATTGATTTACCTAGTACGATTACACGGAGACTGTTCAAACATGTCTGGGACGAATAAATGTAATATAATCGCTGGAAGAAAACTGTAATCTAAAGTAGCTGTTGCATCGATAATCTATGATAATTCTACACGAGATTATCTCTGTAATCAACTACGTCATTATTAATATCTTTGCACAGTGTTCTATCATTTTTCAAACATAGGATTATGGTTTATTATTTGATTTGGGGATATGGGTGTGCAAAGAATCTATAAATCTGCTGGTAAATCTGGGGAAATAGGAAGGCAGCATGTAAGGATTTAGAGTGGGACAGAGTATAGGGATCTAGGAAAATTTGGATCCAGGGAGATTTGAATCTAGGGAGATTTGAACTTTGAGAGATTCCAATCTAGGGAAATTTGGATCTGGAGAGATTTGAACCTTGAGAGATTTCAATCTGGGGAGATTTGAACCTTGAGAGATTTCAATCTGGGGAGATTTGAACCTTGAGGGATTTCAATCTAGGGAAATTTGGATCTGGAGAGATTTGAACCTTGAGAGATTCCAATCTGGGGAGATTTGAACCTTGAGAGATTTCAATCTGGGGAGATTTGAACCTTGAGGGATTTCAATCTAGGGAAATTTGGATCTGGAGAGATTTGAACCTTGAGAGATTCCAATCTGGGGAGATTTGAACCTTGAGAGATTTCAATCTGGGGAGATTTGAACCTTGAGAGATTTCAATCTGGGGAGATTTGAACCTTGAGAGATTTCAAACTAGGGAAATTTGGATCTAGGAAAATTTCAATCTAGGGAAATTTGAACCTTGAGAGATTTCAATCTAGAGAGATTTGAACCTTGAGGGATTTCAATCTAGAGAGATTTGAACCTTGAGGGATTTCAATCTAGGGAGATTTGGATCTAGGGTGATTTGAATCTGGGGAGATTTTAACCTTGAGAGATTTCAATCTGGGGGAATTTGAACCTTGAGAGATTTCAATCTGGGGAGATTTGAACCTTGAGAGATTTCAATCTGGGGAGATTTGAACCTTGAGAGATTTCAATCTAGGGAGATTTGAACCTTGAGAGATTTCAATCTAGGAAAATTTGAACCTTGAGAGATTTCAATCTAGGGAGATTTGAACCTTGAGAGATTTGAATCTAGGGAAATTTGCATCTAGAAAAATAGAGATTCAGGAAAATAGACATTTATAATAATTCACAAAAATGGAAAAATAAATCAATACTATAATAAAATAATAAAAAAAATTATTGTATTAATAATTCCTTTGAGCTAATTCCTTTTTAATTTCAATATTTTTTATTTTCAACGTTCCCAACCAATTAGATTCTTATTAGCACCAGTCCGCAAAGTCAACGGGGGACGAGGTGTACGAAAAAAGGGAGCCTTGTTTAATATACATTAGGGGTGAGAATATCCGTAGCCGTTGTCAAGTGGCCACCATCCACGAGCTGTTTTATTGTGACACCTCCGGAGGGTGGTATAGATTTTCCAAGGGGATGAATCAAGGGGAGAGTGTCATCGTACGATCCCGATTAAATGATTAAATCTGAGATCGTGTTCATTCGAGCGCTATTAACGACGAATCTGCGTGGGAGCCAATTTAATTTCATCTTTGGAAGTCTCAAAAGAGTCTCAGGACTAAAAGTTAGTTTGTTAGGAATCTTGATAGTTGGGTAGCCTTGAACATTTAAATTTAAGGGGGGCAATACCTTTAGAATATTAAAAAATTAAAAAATTTTTTTTCTATAAAATGTTAGTGCAACATCTTAAAAATATTGTCTCAAAATTTTAAAGTGAAATACGAAGCCCTTTTGAAGTTATGACCGATCAGCGCCGCGGGTATACACGCGTTCAGTGCGGAGGACTGAAACTTTAAACGCGTTTTTCTCAAAACTACGTTCTTAAAATTGCCGTGGCTGATAACTCAAAAACTAGTTTATCAATCGCGCTCAAATTTTTGCACATATCCATGACAATACTATTTAACATATGAACCTAAATGTATGAAATAAATTGAACATTAAAGTCCTTTTTATTGCGAAACATTGCAAAAATTTTCAATAAAATTCAAAGTTTTTCTTTAAAAGCCATTTCTTCAATTTTACATATTTTGCACATTTCTGAGGTTCATCTAACTGTGAATGTCAGTTTTCGAAACATTGTCTGCAAACTTGCTTCAGACCAATATATCTAAAGCTAGAACCCACGCCGATTCACGAGACGCGGCAAAACACTTCCAGAAAGGATTGTCATAATTCCGGCATTTTGAAATATTTTGCAAAACAGAAAATATTCTGTAATAGGCAATAGTTATAATAAATTATACCTGAAATTTCGAAAATGCAAAACAAAGATGTTCTATAAAAAAAAATTCACAAATATCAGCTTATTTTCATCTGTCTAAAGGTGTTGCCCCCCTTAAAAAGTTCATTTACTTTTCCGACATACAGTATATCGTGCAATCGATATTTTTTTGGTCACCGGGGTTTAACAGCGACCTAAGGGTGTCTGAAGGGATGCTACGCATGCAGCAGTATGGGACGGTCCAGAGAGGAGCTCCACCCATGAGGCTTGCGCTCCGCCTTCGCAAAATTCATTTTCCCGGGGGTTGTATCGTGCTTACTATTAGTCAAATCGTCCCGTCTGCTCTCGTCAGTCGGTTTAACAAGCCACTATCGTAACCCGGGTCAAATCTGTCCGGGAAAGTGTCCCTCTGAATAAACTTAAATCGTTATTGTTTCGTTAAGACCGTGAATGTGCGCGAATACTTGACTTTTATTATGGTAAGGGCTTTTGTGCTGGGAATCGATCAACTTTGTGCTGCTACCTTTTTTATTTTACTTGGATAAATTGTTAGTATATTCTTTTTTAGTGATCATAAGATTATTTGTATTTTTATTGAATATTGGTGATTAATCGAATATGTGTGCAATTGTTATTGGGTCAAGTGAATTTTTTTTTAATTGCTGTTATTTGTTTAAGTGAATGTATTTTTAATTGCTGTTTTTGTTTAAGTGAATATATTTTGAATTACTGTTATCTGTTTGAGTATAATAATTACTTTGACTTTAACTCAATTAAGTATATTATTTTTATCAGTTTAAATGCATAATGCATACAAATATATAATTATTTTTATCGCTTTAATTAAACACATCTATAATTACTTTTATCGGTTCAATTTAACATATTGCTAAGATTAAAATGTTATCACATGTCAGTCATTATTATTTTCAATATATTTTCTTGATACTTAAATCGAATTAATTGATTGTCTCGATACTTAAATTGAATTAATTGATTGTCTTGATACTTGAACTGAATTAATTGATTGTCTCGATACTTAAATTGAATTAATTGATTGTCTTGATACTTGAACTGAATTAATTGATTGTCTTGATACTTGAACTGAATTAATTGATTGTCTTGATACTTAAATTGAATTAATTGATTGTCTTGACACTTAAATTGAATTAATTGATTGTCTTGACACTTAAATTGAATTAATTGATTGTCTTGACACTTAAATTGAATTAATTGATTGTCTTCATACTTAAATGGAATTAATTGATTGCCTTGATACTTAAATTGAATTAATTGATTATCTTGATACTTAAATTGAATTAATTGATTGTCTTCATACTTAAATTGAATTAATTGCAACTAACAAATAACTCAAAAAAGAATTTTCTAAAAAATGTACAACAGATTGAGTTTTATCAAATATAATAATATCGACAAAAAGACAAAAAAGTTAAATTCCTGTAAATCTCTGAAACGAGTGCATATCTGTTGAATGTCAGGGACAATGGAGGGTGCGATAGCAGCATCCTGTTGGCGCTATGTCATTATATTTCCGATAACTGCAGATTTCCCGCGTCTTTTGTCACCGACATCTAATCGTGTCACTTGAACCTCCGAATATTCAGTGAAAAGTTAAATCAATCATCCGCGATCTCTATACATAATTAAATGAATAACCAAAGCTTCGAATGATTCAAAGATTCGAATGATTTGCTTCAGTAGTAGCAGATCCAGTGTTATTCGTAAATTACAGTCGATGCTGACGTACAATGGTTGCACCGGAACGGTAGACAACGAGAATGGTTCCCCGGCAGATTCGCTTTTGTCGGCCGAAGGAGAACTTCCGGAGGAAGCTGGAGATTCACCAGGTACACCGAGGGATACCGAAGAGGAGGCCACTCTTTCGGATGAGTTTTATTCGCACGATACCGACGAGGACGAGGATCAAGGCAAGAAACGAAGAGATCGCATTAATTCCGTGAGCAACATTTTTGTATAAATTACAATTTCGTCAGTCCAAAAAATTTCATTAACTTGATATTTTATTAAATTGGTTATGATGCGAGGATTTGGTTATTTGTTCTATTCATTCTGCGAGGGTGACGTTGTAGTTAGATAGCAACGAAGTATGGTAATTTTGAAATTCTTGTTTGGAAGTTTGAGGGGGTAGATTGCGGAGGGGCGGAGGTAGATTTGGAATTAGGGAAGTTGCGGATTTAAGGTTTGACAAGTTTGGGAATTTGGAAATTTAGGGTAGGGGGTGTTTGGGAATTTGGGAAGTTTGAGTAGGGGATGTTTAGGGATTTGGAAATATTGAGTAGGGGATGCTTGGGAATTTGGGAAGTTTGAGTAAGGGATGCTTGGGAATTTGGAAATATTGAGTAGGCGATGCTTGGGAATTTGGGAAGTTTGAGTAGGGGATGCTTGGGAATTTGGGAAGTTTGAGTAGGGGATGCTTGGAAATTTGGGAAGTTTAAGTAGGGGATGTTTAGGAATTTGGAAATATTGAGTAGGGGATGCTTGGGAATTTGGAAATATTGAGTAGGCGATGCTTGGGAATTTGGAAATATTGAGTAGGGGATGTTTGGGAATTTGGAAATATTGAGTAGGGGATGCTTGGGAATTTGGAAATATTGAGTAGGGGATGCTTGGGAATTTGGAAATATTGAGTTGGGGATGCTTGGGAACTTGGAAATATTGAGTAGGCGATGCTTGGGAATTTGGAAAGTTTGAGTAGGGGATGCTTGGAAATTTGGGAAGCTCGAGTAGGGGATGCTTGGCAATTTGGAAAGTTTAAGTAGAGAATGTTTAAGGATTTGGAAATATTGAATAGGGGATGCTTGGAAATCTGGAAATATTGAGTAGGGAATCTTTAGAAATTTGGAAATTGTGATTAGTGGATATTTGAGAATTTGCAAGTTTTTATATTTGGTCATTGACTGGTCACATCTCGAGCACAAAGGGTTAATTTGGAAATGAAGTCCCAAGAACAACGTTCTCTTTTACCTCGAACGATAATTTTTAAGAGAAGTGGCAATAATTTCATAGCTAGATGGCATTTCCTCTTCCGGTGGCGGTCACCTGGGTTCACCCACGCCTCGAGTAGGCACTCTAGGAGTCCGAAAACTGTTCACAAACAGTCGCGAACGATGGAGGCAGCAAAACGTCAGTGGAGCCTTCGCTGAACTTCGAAAACTAGTACCTACACATCCTCCTGACAAAAAATTATCCAAAAATGAAATCCTTCGTATGGCGATCAGGTAAATATATCTCTACTTAAACATCGATTTTAGATTTACAAGTTAGAGATTTATAATGGTAGAAAACCATTGTGATACTTTATAAATTATTCTCCAGGTATATTAGGCTGTTAAGCAACGTCCTCGAATGGCAAAAGGCGCAGGATCGAAGCGAAATCACGCATCATGAAGTTCGAATTAAGTGCGAGCCTACGTTCAATCAAAATTCGGCTATATATCACGCAAAATCTTCGTTGCTGAAACAGGAGAAACAAGTAAATGAAAATCATGCGTATAGGACGAATTTTTCTGGACAGACACAGTTGCAGCATCCTGGTTCACAGGTAAGGTAATGAAGTCTTCAATTAAACAGTAATTAACAATTAATATTTGTACTAATTTATTTGTAAGTACATTTGTTTATTTTTTAGAATTTTTTAATTGACAATTGATAATCAATTTTTAATTCAAAGTAATCTGATTAACAATTTTTATAGATTGCTTAATGATTAATTTTCAATCGTTCATTGTAACATTTTGTACTCAAAAATAGAAATCTAGTTTCCATTCAATTTTTATTGATTTTAAAAAATTACATGTAACAATTTATTCTTCTAGTCTAATAAAAAATAATCTTTGACATGATTCAACTAAAAATTCAATTTCCATTCCTAACTAGAAATATCACTTAACAAAGTCTTTGAACCTTGAGACAATTAAAGAAGTCTGTAATTAAAATAAATTTTTAACCTTTACTCAGACAAGTCTAAAAAACAAGTCTTCAATTTTGTGATAAAAAATTCAGTTAACATGAGTTCTCAACAAAAAACTAGTTAATAATTAAAACATTCAATTACTTATAAAATACCTAAATTTATTTTGTATTGTAATTTTAATAATATTTTACTTTTAACTATTAAAATATTTTTTAAATAACTCCTATTGTTTTATTAGATAACTAAAATTGTCTAAAATGTCCACAGGTGGTTTGCGATAAAAACGGAAATAATTTGTTAATGATCGCACCAAATGGTCACGGCATACCCAACAAAAGAAGTGTGACGCCCTCAACGCCAAACCCATTAGCCCCAGTTTTGAACAACGGAAGTCTCTCACGTTCTTCAAATGTTCGACCTTCGAGTTTTCCAAAATCGCCTCAAGTAAATGGTCAAGTTATAACCAGTTCAAGTATTCTGACGAATTGTTCCTCGACTGGTACCTCGACAAGTAATACATCCACTGTCAATGGAAATGTGTCAAACTGTGCTCAAAAGAGGCTGAAGATTGAGAAAGAAGATGAAGAGTCTTCACAAAGCAGGGAGTGCAAGGTTTTACCCTCGCACAATGTTCCTATGAGGAAGAGAGTGAAAGTGGCGTTCGTTAAGGACTCGAACTCGGGTTTTCGTAATGATTTTAGAAACGTCGAGCGTAAATAAATGAGGAAAGGGGGTTGTTAAGGATGATTTAAATGAGTTTTGTGAAAGTAATAGATTGAATTGTTTGAAAGTAGTATGTAGCGTTGAGTGAGTTTTGGGTTTTGGGAAAAGGGTCTTTGAGATTTGGAAATTTAAGGATTTGGGGAATTGGGAGGATAGGAAATTAGGGAGTTGGGGATTTGGGAAATTGGGGGTTGGGAAATTAGAGATTTGGGGAATTAGAAGGTTGGAAAATTAGGGAGTTGGAAATTTAGGGTTATGGGGGGTTGGAGATTTGAAGATTTAGGGACTTGGGAATTTAGGGGTTGGGAAATTAGAGATTTGGGGAATTAGAAGGTTGGGAAATTAGGAAGTTGGAAATTTAGGATTATGGGGGGTTAGAGATTTGAAGATTTAGGGACTTGGAAATTTAGGGGTTGGGAAATTAAGGGTTGGGAATTTAGGGATTGGGAAATTAAGGGTTGGGAATTTAGGGATTTAGAACCTTATGGATTTGGGGCTTTAGGGATTTGGGAATTTAGGGATTTCCAAATCTCTTAGTACTCTACAACAGTGTAAAAGTACCATATATAGTTATGGTACATATGCAACAGTGGAAAAGTACCATATGTAGTTATGGTACATATGGTACTTTTACACTGTTACCATATGTAGTTATGGTACATATGGTACTTTTACACTGTTACCATAGCTACATATGGTACTTTTACACTGTTACCATAGCTACATATGGTACATTAACACTGTTACCATAATTAAATATGGTACATTAACACTGAAAGTACCATAACTAAATATGGTACTTTCGCCATAACTAAATATGGTACTTTCACCATAACTTACATATGGTAAGTTTCTGCAAGAACTCTCTCAACGAACAATATAACTGATGGTCATATAACAAGAGTCCTCCGTACATCAAATTGCGGTCGATATAAAAATACAAAGAATTGATCACGATATAACGACCAAGACATTGCAATCTATCACTTAACCTTTTTTGAAAAGTACTTCCACCTGTACTTTTCAACCGAACAAGTGCAATATAATACAGAAAGATGTATCTCTTCAAAGAGAACCGCGTGTCATCTTTCTCAAAGAATATTTTATTAGTTAAATCGTATTACATCGTTTGTACATCGTTAATCTGCTCCATGCATACAGCCTCAATCTTACATCAAACTTCCAAAGTACCAACTCCACAAAAAACATGTATAATCCGTCTACAAAATCGCACATACAAAACTGCCATCACGAACGATACATATATCGACAAATTTGTACACCGAACATGTCAAAGAGGAGCTATTACAACAATTCCTAACAGTCTCAAAATAAAAAAGATGAAACACGAATTTACAAATCGTCGTTCATTTTGTACCCTCGTGATAAGTTGGGACATTAACTGGTCTTAGGCAAAGAGTAGATATAACGAGAGGCGACACTAGACAAGGAACCTACCCCTTAGAGAGAGACAGACACAACCAATTTAAATGCTCAAATCAAAAGAATCGGGGGTGCGCACGTGCATAGTGTAGAAGTATGGCGGTCGAAAAAGAATAGTTTAAACCTGCATATTCACCAGTAATTTATTTCTAATAAATATTTTGTCGTATCTCTGTAACACATTCATCCGTAATTTCTTGTGATATATAGTTTTCCATTTTCTTAGAAGTTATTTGTAATAATCATTTCCGTAAAACATATTCTTCGAATATATTTTGCAGAGCAATAATTTTGGTATATTCTTTTCTTTTTCAACTTTTCCACGCCGTAAAATTGATAAAAATACCTCGAAAGACAATATCAGTAATATACAGAAAATTTATTACAAATATATTCCAAATTATTAGAGATTGACATGGAAGTAGATTTGCTCGATTGAAATTTCTCGCTCGTTTGTACAATTTAAAGGGACAGCTTTCAAGAGATCAAAGACAGAGTGTCGCCTCTGGTTTACTCTGTGTCTTAGGTAAGGTACACTTTGTATCTAGTGCTGTCCCTCTTCTGGCGTTCAGAGATCTCCTTCAGACGAGCAGTCGCGTAACGATCGTCGTTCCATTCCACAGGAGGCACAGGAGTCGAAGGTCTCTCTTCCGTCTGACTAAAAGCTCTCCGCGGCAGAAGTTCCACCATCTTGCTACTCCCCTTGCAATCCACGCTCGCTCGTTTCGCATTACTATTGCTGATGCTCGCGTAACTAACATCACTGGTCCTCGAATCCCTTTTCACTGGATTCACCTCGGCGTAGCTCCCTCGGGATTTGCTGCTTGCATCCGAACTCCTCTTCTTCTCGATCGGATAGCGACTCTCCGTCGAATCCTCGGACTTTTGCTTGAGACGCGTGGACGCCTCGCTGCGCGCGGACCGCGTCGATGCTCGACGAGTCTTCTCCTCGTAATCGTCTGAGAACGTTCGTCTTTCTTTCAATTTCGGTTTCACTACGCCTAGGTCCTCGCTGAATCTCAGCCTTTCGTTGAATTTACGCAGACGCTCTTCGTATTCGCTGTTTAGAACCTCGGGGTCCTTTTTCGGTGGTCGTTTTGGGTCTTGGTGGTCCGACTGCACCTTTGTGTCCTTCAGCTGTAGAGATTGATGAAATTTTTTGGGGGAAATTAATTACTTGCTTAGGTCTGTAGTGGTGTGTTAATGTTAGTAGCTTAAATTACTTAGGCTTGATTTAATTTTAATAGGGTATCTTGCATCAAATTTGGTTAGAATTAGGACTAGATTAAGTTAAGTTAGAATTAAGGTTAGGTCACATTAGGTTAGCTTAGAATTAAGGTCAGGTCACATTAGGTTAGTTTAGAATTAAGGTCAGGTCACATTAGGTTAGTTTGGAATTAAGATTAGGTTACATTAGGCTAAATTACATTAGGTTAGATTAAGTTAAACTCATGTTGAAGTTTCATCCACTCATATCAATTTAAGTGATGGTTGACTTAGACCAAAGTTACGATTATATGAAACGTAGATTAAATTAAATCAAGTTGTGTTAAGTCTTGTCAAGTTAATCATAAGCATAATTATTTGATTACCCGAGTAATTAATCCTCACCTTAATAACATTGAACCGGTTATTAAACTCCAAGTCTTGACTGTTCCTCCGCATCGACTGATTATTCTTCTCTTCCTCGCTGCTACTTTTGCTAATCCACGAGTTACCACGTCGAGCGTTCGTCGCCCTTTTCGGCCATTCGTTTTCCGTTTTGAAGTCGTACAAATCTCTCATGCGTTGGGTGAGTCGTTGCGATTGCTCGTTGGCGTCAGGCGACTGCTTCGTTGGTGAATCTCGATTCGATCCCGTCTCATCTACAATTATTCACTCGTCAATACACAATTGATTAACATGCAAGTAATTATAATTACACAGCTAGCAATACCCGTCAGTAATACAGATTTTTCATCAATGGAAGTTGAAGTTCCCAAAGAATAAACCTCTATCATTGCGAATAATAAAAAATGCAAATAGCCTCACCTTGTTTCTGCCCAGGTTCCTTGTCCGTCTTCGCCGGCGGAGGCGCGAACTTTCTGATCGGTTCCCACTTTGGCGATTCGGTTTTCACCGCTTTGGGCGATCCGTTGTTCGCGCAACACGCGTCGGTCGCGGAAGATTTTCTTTCCGGGTTCATTCGCGGTATCGGACACGGTGACGGGTTCTTGACGAACGTCATCCACCTGGTCGCGGCGTTTTTCGTGATTTCGCAGCTGTTGCTGATCCTCGCGAACGGTGACGCGTCGTAGCGGAACCTTGAGGTGTTAATTTGCGGTAGCCACCTAAAGTTATTTGGTATCAGAAACCCAACTTCAGACAGACGGATACATGTTTTTTAACGCCAGAAACGGTCAGTTAATCAACGCTTTTATAACCGAACAAACGAGACCTGTACATATACATATATGTATTTTCTATCTATCTTTTTTTCGTGCCATTTATACATCTCTATCCATACAACGACCGGACATCGAATTACTTTATTGCTATGTACATATACAATTTGCATCGACAAACATAGTTAACGTGTACCTCTAGATTACAGTTTAGCGGAACGTCTCGGTACTTTTTAATCACGGTCTTACGAGAGCGTCACATTATCGGATTCGTTCACGGCATTGGTTTCTTTTTGACTAGGAAAATGTGCTCTGTCAACCTCGTCGCGATCGTTCGTGGGTCGCTGCATTCCGTATGCCTTCGTTCCTCGATCAGCTTTTCGTTCTTAACGCGGCCAACGTCCGCGCTATGGCTCCTTCCGGCCGTCGCTCTGTGACTTCCGCTCGTGCCGTCGTTTTTCTCGTCAGCTCCTCTCGCCGCGGTTGCAGCCGTCGTTTCTTCCTCCTTCGTAGGAGACAATTTCTTCGCGATCGTTTTGTCGATCGCGTTCTCGTCGGGCTCGCCGGTGATCGAACGACGTTTCTCTTCGTCCTTCGACGACTGCGGGGATTTCTTTAACGCCGGTTGCACTCGCCCGATCGTTTTCGGTAGCGGGATCCACCTCGAAGGATCCAGCTTGCTGGTGTCCGGGATCTCCGTGTGTCTTCTCTCCTCCACTCGCCTCTCCGTGTATTTCTTCAGGCAGTCTACGTCCGCGCTACGACTCCTTTGACTGCGAGGAGATCGAGATGGTCTTCGTTGACCAGTGCCCACTGGGCAGGCCTTCTCCTGCTTCCGGAAGCAAACGGGCACGGTTATCGGGGGTGTGTAACTTATTACTAGGTTTTAGATGAGAGGAAGTTTAGGGTAAATGGCTTGTACGCTTCAGATGAAGACCTTAGGCAAAGACTCATCTAAGATTTACCTACAGTCCCAAAAGACCACCATGGGTCTTTTATGTTCACTCAATTTATCACTCAAATAAATCAAGTCGTAGTGGAAGGAATACTAAACTAGTTATGTCGTTCAAAACCATATCGTCATTTTCATTAGGAAAGGATATGTACTTGTTAATAGGATTGTATCCAGTGTTAAACAAAATATGCAATTTGCATCATTGCATTTACATTATATTTTTCAAAGCTTAAGTTCACAATAACAAAATTCCCAAAGAGGTATTAAAGTTAAAAAATCCCTTCTCGAAGTTCTGAATGTTCAAAATTCTGAACTATCGAGTTCCCAAAATTGTAAAGAAATCCCTGTGGTAGTTTCACTCCTACGCCACTGAAAATAGGAGTGAAACCACCACAAGTGCCAAAATCCCAAAAGTGGAAGTCGTACAAATCCAAAGTTTCCAAAGTTCTGAAGACCCAAAGTTCCAAGACTAAAAATAAATAAATAAAAATAAATAAAACAGCACATCGCATTTTAGATACGTGTAGAAGCATCTTTGCTTAATGTTTGGGACTTTTTAAGTAATTGGTATGCACATGGATGTAAATAGCAAACGACTATGGCTCACCTAAGCAAGATGTAGCTTCGCGTAGTCAGATATGTGCAGAATACCGTGCGCCGCTGATGCAACGTGCAAACTTGCGCCGCAAGCTCGAGGATTTATTCTGGCTGTGTGCAGTTCTGCGATTTGAGTGCTGCAAGCTGCTGCAGGATCGCCACTCGATGACAAATATCCGCACCAGAATTCATTTCCTGCAAAAAGGACGAAAGAAAAATTAACACATTATTACTTCTATCATTTATAATTTCAAGTACTCAATGTATGTATATCTGATTAGCTAACATACATTACTCAACATGGAATAAGACTTACATTGCTATATCAGTACTATATTAAAAATTAATTTTATCATATTCAAAATAATTTGTAAATAATTTGTATCATAGGTAAAACATTTGATCCAAGATTTGTTAACATTTGTTACTTTTTAAAAAAACTTCAGTTCTGAAGTTCATGTAAGTTAGCAGTCAGAGTGTTAATTAATTAACCTGGTAACGCGTTTCCATCCCAGGCATAAGTCACCACAAGAAGCTTGTTAGCGTCCGTCGGTCTGAACAGTTTGCTATGAGGTTCTCTGAGGGCGAAGTGAATCCTTATATCTGGAAAGGTAGAGGATAAATTGCTTGCACGTTGCAAGAATGCGATATTGCTAGCAAACCTCCAAGATAGTCGCCATTTCCCGCGTCGCCGCATTTCTGTTGATTGAAATAAGCGAACATTATGTCCGACACGTATCTAAGCTTCTTGTTCATCTTCTTTATGGCGATCTCGAACGTCTTCAAAAAGTAGATTTCTTGATCTTGGATTATTCTCCATACACCTGAAAGTTTCATTCATTGTTAAAATATATACCGATATTATGAAATAAACTTACATTAAATTAATGAACTTTAACAAAGTAACTTTAAACAATTTTTAAATAAAATCCTTAAATTTTGATACTCAGTTTATGAATTAAAATATAATTTCATACATTCGGTGCTAACCTAGACCAAAGCCCACAACATGTATGAAAGCAGTTGTATTTTGTTTCTCAGCTCGAGTATTCGCTTCCAGAAGTATGATCTCCACAGTGAGCAACGTCCTCTTCATGTAGTTCTCGATGTCGAAGATGGTTTCATTGCACAAAGAAAGGTACCGTTTATTGTCCTTCGATTTGACCCGCTTCACAGCTTCCTCGTGCAGAGGATGATAATCTTCTCCATAAAATTTTGACCATACAACCCTCAAATCGTGCGCATCTTCCGAATTCGGTGTTGCTGTCGGTCCATACCTATGCAAAAGATTAAACAATATTAATACATTGAGCTCTAATATATCTGAAAATTTAAATTTTATAGACTTGCAAAGCGTACTTAGTTTTGAGGATTTATAAACTTGAAAACCATCGAAACTTTTCACAGAAATTCCCTGTACGCAATACGTAAAGAAAGAATAAATTACCCATTCTCCACGGTGTTTTGCAGAGGAGTAATAAGTATATCTTGATACTCCATCACGCGGGGTCGTGAGAATCTGCGAACAATATCGGTAAAGATAAAAAACAATGGGCCTCGTTGAAAATAAAACTGTGTCGATACATTAACATTTGTTAACGATAAGCGTTAAATGAGCACAAAAAACCTTGTTCCCACGACACCTATAATCACTCCTCTGGGTTGCACGGAGTCTGGATCGGGACTGACAACGCCTCTGTTCTCTCGCGAGCCGTCGTTGATGAATTCGGTGTGGGAAGACATCGCTACCATTGCGGAGAGTTTGATTTCGTCGTATGATAAACATTTTGTTAGAACCTGCATCATAAAATTGGTAGATACATTATTATGTTGATATATTGTTATTAAGTAACAAAGTTATATTAGTACATTGTTATCAAGTAACAGAGTTATGTTAATGCATTGTTAGCAAGTAACAGAGTTGTGTTAATGCATTGCTATCAAGTAACAGGGTTATGCTAATGCATTGTTATCAAGTAACAGAGTTATGTTAATACATTGCTTTCAAGTGATAGAGTTATGTTAATACATTGCTTTCAAGTAACAGAGGTATGTTAATGCATTGCTCTCAAGTAACAGAGTTATGTTAATATATGGCTTTCATGTAACAGAGCTATGTTAATACATTGCTTTCAAGTAACAGAGGTATGTTAATGCATTGCTCTCAAGTAACAGAGTTATGTTAATATATGGCTTTCAAGTAACAGAGCTATGTTAATACAATGTTATCAAGTAACAGAGTTATGTTAATGCATTGCTTTCAAGTAACAGAGTTATGTTAATACATTGCTTTCAAGTAACAGAGTTATGTTAATACATTGCTTTCAAGTAACAGAATTATGTTAATACATTACTTTCAAGTAACAGAGTTATGCTATTAACATTACATTGCTCTCAAGTAACAGAATTATACACATATCACTTTAGAGTGAATGTAATACTACTTTCAACAAATTACAGCAAAATTATAACATATAGCATAACATATTTATAACAGACTCTGTTGTAAACTACAACACATAGTATTTATTTGATACTATAGTGATACTAACAAGGGGTTCTTTTTCATGGTCCGTGCCAACATTTTCCCACCCCTGCACTCCCGTTTTCCCGTCGATCAGCTTCCACTTATCATTAGCTCCAAAAAAGTGCACGGCTCGTTTCTCTAACAATCTATGAATGAACTGTACAAGTCCCATGTCTTGGTACATCGCTCTTTCGATGGCACTACCGTGCGTTCGTTTGTGCTTCAGCCATCTTGCGAGTAGGGGTAGCATCGCCTCGTGTATCAAGGGGTACACCGAATTCGCGTTCATCTACAAATTGCAATAACATTATTATAATATACAGGTTGTGTTAATAATATAATAATGTTCATAATACGTTAATAATATAAATCAATTCATTAATAATATAAATCTTAATATAAATCACTTTTGATTTTACAGATCTCCATCAGAGATTCCAAGAAAGTACCTCTAGGATGTCCGTGCTAATTCCTCTATCTCTCAAACTGGAACATCTGACCGTTTTCACTGGAAAATTGATAGGGAAAGCCTCGCTGCGTTTGATGATCTGTGCGAGGTTCGTGGGTGTCGGTGTGGAGACATCGATGCATTTTCGTAGCAGTTCTGTAGTGTCGTCATCGAAGGGTACTCCGTCCGGTGCACCCAGCGTGTTCTCCCACGATATTTCCGGTGCTTCCTTCAGTAGTGCTTGCTGTCGTGCCTCCTCCATTCCTCGATGATTCTATCACATGAAACAAATGTACCATTGAAAATAAATTGCATATTTTTTTATATAGACTGATTCATGTCTTACGAATATGTGAGATACTTTAATACAAGACATCTTAAATATGTAACATAGTTTTGTACAGGATGTCTTAAATATGTAAGACAGTTTTGTACAACACATCTTAAACATATAATATAGTTTTATATAAAAGACATCTTAATTAATTAGTTTTATACAAAACATGTTAAACATAAGTTAAACCTAAATATTTATTTAACAGATATCATCCACTTTAACAAAATCCTCCACCATTTTAACCGGGACTTTTTTCGAGTTCCCCATGGGAAACGCAAACGCGCGACGATTCTAAGAAAATTTTCAAAACCAAAGTCCTTCTCTATTAATAAACGACGCTGATTAGAGCAAGGACGCGATCTCTTTGACACTTGAGCATGAAATCCGTTAAGTAGCGGAAAATGTATCCGTTCACCCTAGCGAGTTACGTCGGACACGTTCCCTTATCCCCCGTCAACCCCGTAACGCGAAGTTAACTTCATTTTTCTGTTTACCGATTCTGCCACCTGAACGACAGGGGTGAGCAAGAATTAAGGCTAGCCACGGAAAAAATCGATTTCTTCTTTTTTTTTTCGTTTTACATTTTTTGACTAATATCTTGGTCTTTGATTGTGCTTTGTTAAATTTTTATTTTCACTGGGGTGGTTTTTTTGAAATATTTTCGGGTTGATGTACTTAGATATCTTTTAAAGGGTTGTTCTACATTAAGAAATTTTTAAGAAATAAGAAATTTTTTATTTAAAAGGATAAAAAGTGGAAAAGTTTGTTCGTTGAATTCACAGGGGTGGTTTTTTTGAAATTTTTCTGGTCACAATATTTCTTTTGAGTCGAAGTATCTTTTAGTACAATGCTGCAAAAAATAAGAAAGTACTGTTTTAAATAAAATGTACTCAGATATTAAAAAAAAATATAAGGGTGAGTAATAAAAATATAAAATAAATTTGTGAATGTAAAGAACTAAAAAAATTCTGTAAAATCTACCTTAAAAAATACAAGAAGATAATTAGTAATAATTACATTAAATAAAAAAAATTACTACAACTTAAATAAAATTAAATAAATTTAATAAGTGAATATATTTACTCCCATAATAAATTAAATCAATTTAATTTTGCAAAAACCGCAAGTATATTCGCATTTTACTTTAAAGTCTGAAATCGACGTACAAAAAGATCCTTGAAAGCGATATTTCGAAGTGAAAATAATCTCTAGTCTAAAAATACCCTTCTATAAGTTAAGAAAATATTTGTCGCGATTCTTTCTCTTTAAGGATCTTCCTCTTTCGTAAATATTGAATCGATAACATTGAAGTGCAATTTCGTATCTTCAGATGCGTAGCTTATTTTTTAATTCAGTTCCTCTTTGAACTTATACTAATCCGCTCTTTTTCAAACAGACGATAATATAGCGAGAGCTTTTATCCCTGACATTATTTTCAACGTTCGTGTTATTTTTAAGCGCGAATTACTTCCAATTGACTAGCTTTCTCCATCGAATTTTAGAAAACTAAAATCCACCCCATTTTTCATTGCCACTTTTTTTTATAACTTCCACATATTTTTTATTACTTTTTAGTGCGCTATAAATAAGATCAAGGGAAGATATTAAGGAATTATTAGGTAATAAGGCGTAGGACTTTGGTGTAAGAATTCACAACTTTTTTAGGGACATCTCATCTTTATTTCTAAGGGTTGATTATTTGGAAATAAATATTTTATGATTGTAATTAGGTTTCTTTTTAATAGTGTGAAAGAGGAGGTAGATTTGATTGACGACTGCTATTTGTGCTTGATGACACATCTAGGGATTTTTTGAAGAATTTAGGAATTTTGCAGAAATCTGAAAATTTCAGTGTTTAGGAATTTAGAAATATAGGGACTTCAGAATTTCTAAATTTAAGAATTTGAGAATTTAGGGATTTGTGCCTTGTGATAGATTAGGATACATCTAGGGATTTTTTTAAGAATTTGGGAATTTTTGAAGAATCTGGAAATTTTAGTGTTTAGGAATTTGGGAGTATAGGGACTTCAGAATTTTTAAATTTGAGAATTTAGGGAATTTTTAGTGTAGGGATATGATAATTTAAAAAATTAAGAATTTGAGAAATTTAAAAAATTAAGAATTTGAGAAATTTAGAAAATTAAGAATGTGAACAAAATTTAGTGATTTGGAAATTTAAAAATTTAGAAAATTCAGAATTTAAGGAATTTAGAGATTTGAGAATATACTGATTTAAAAATACAGTGATCTGTTAATTTTATAATTTCCAAACTTAAAAATTTATGCATCTGAAGATACTAGAACTTGCAAGCTTCACTATTCAGATTTTTCAAATGCTAAAAATTTCCTCTTTGCAAATTCCAATTGCAATTTAAAACCCTCTAAAATTTGCTAATAACTCAAATTTGTTCATTACTCCAATACTTAAACATTTTCAACTTTACCTTCTTAATCTCACCAACTTAAAAATTAAATTTAAATATCTAAAAATTCACAAATTTTTAACACTATAAAAAGATCTAAAAATCACATATACCTAAAAAG
This sequence comes from Megachile rotundata, assembly GCF_050947335.1. Classification (NCBI taxonomy): domain Eukaryota; kingdom Metazoa; phylum Arthropoda; class Insecta; order Hymenoptera; family Megachilidae; genus Megachile; species Megachile rotundata. The sequence goes on along the minus strand of NC_134992.1, from coordinate 10,968,722 downwards.
AATCAAGTTCACGTATTCCTCCGTTTAAACAGGACTACGCAAAAGGAACGGTAGCACGCCAACAGCGGCGCCTCGTTTGAGTATCTCCAGTTCCGGAGAACAATGTTGACAAAGGAATCGCGTGGGAGTTTGACGCAATCCGATTATCGGTAAGTGCGGTATCGTGTAATGTAAACGGATCACATCAAGCGATAGTCTGCTTACTATAATGGCAAAACTCACCCGCCGCATGCAACAGGCGAACAGCGACATATCGCCTGCTCCGAAATGCTTTGTCACTGGCGTGATTGGTTGCGACGAGTGCAAAAGAAATTTCGTGAAAGAAAATGCTGGAACGCGATGCGACTCGCACTTTCATTCGAGTCTGCCAATTTTCTAAAGTCTATTCTTTTTTAAGTTTATCTGCCGTACGAGTTTTCATTAAATTTCTCGGTTTAATGCGAGCGAGTTTTTCGGACGAGAGTTACAATTTTTTATTTTTCGTCCAGAAGGTTTATGGCGCGTCCGCTTCGAACCGCTCGCAGGACGGAACTTCTGTAGGTAACGTGGAGCACACATGCGTGCCCAAGATTTACGCTTGCGCAGATTATCACACTCGGTGAAAGAATGCAGAAAAAATTAGGAATTTAATTGCACGGGTGATAGTGGTCGCTTTTTACTTGTAGGGATGTGAATCACAGCAATGTAACAGGTTCTTGTTTGTGGTCCAATCTGTGGAAATTTGAGAATTTGAAATTTTTTAATTTGTAAGGGTAGAAATTTTAGATTGAGAATTTGGAATTTTTGAAATTTATACAGATTTAGTAACTTAGAAATATCTGACTTTAAGGATACACAAATGTAGGAATTATTAAAGTAAAAAATTTGGCAATTATATCATTTTAGAATTGAGAATTTATAAATTTATAATTTTGACGATTTTCAAATTTTATAATATAGAAAATATTCAGTTTTACATGTGATGCAACTTACATATTACAAACATATGTACTGTACAATACAAGTAACATTGTTTCTACCGTCATGATATTTAAATGATACATGTGATATTTCTACAAGGAGAAATTAATGATGCAATCTTCTCATATTAATTCATTATATTATAATAAAAAAATATTGGTTATTACAAACAGTACTAAATTATTTATGATTAGTATTAATTCAACCTACAAAATATAACAATAATAATTATTTGTTACAAAGTACTTATATTACATCAATTAAATTAACACAATTTATTTCTAAATAGTATTCTCAATTATATAGCCATTGTGTAAAAACATATTTAATTTATACTAAAAGAAGAACGCATATTACATCACTGTAAATTAATTGATTTAATTAGTTGAAAATATTAGTCATGCCTTACTTTTAAATACATTTATATTTCTTATAAGAACGCGTTTAAACAGTAATGCCAGCGCCATCTAACAATGTGCGGGAAAATTAAACAGAGTTCAAAAGATTATTTTGATCAAAAAATTATTAGGTTTGAATAACTTATATTAAAACAATATCCTTATCGATTAAACTAGATATAATCACAGTGTTATCAGGTACAGTGTGAACACAGATATTGGTTCGCTTATGCATTTCATATAGAGTATGTGTTATTACAGTTTCTATAACTAAACTATTTACAGCTTTACATTTCCCATAATCTCTAAATGCAATGTTAATTAAATGTTGAAGAATAAATTTTTCTAACTTTTAATAATTTCTTAAATATATTTATACTACAATATAAAGAAGGTTCATCAACGTATCTTACTTGTGGTTTCTGAAGTTTTTTACAGCTTTGGCCTACTCTGCCACACTTAAGACATCCTCCTTTTCGTCTTTTCATCTTCTTTTTACCTTTAGAATAATAATCTATTATCTCCTGCTTCGATGGTACTTTCTTCTCCTCTTCATTGCACAGCTTTGAGTCTTCTTGTAACTGCATAGAAGCTGCAACATTAATTTACTTAAACATTGATGTCAAATTGAAATATATTCCTACAATGTTTGAGTAAAAAAACAAATACCACTAAATAATGAAATTGGTAATGTACACAACGAAAGGAACTAAACAACATATAAATTGTCATAATTGCATAGGATGCTCCAATAATTTGAATCATACCTGATGCTCCTGCAGCAGTTCCTATCAATGTATTTCCACTAGCTGCACCTAACGCTGCATCATCTTTAGTGGTTTTGCTTGATATATTCATCTTCTTCAATTCCTTTTTTAACTATATCAATCAGAAATTAACTTCCCTCTAATTTATCACAGTTTTTCACAATTCTGAAAGTCCAAGCAATCTAACACAAACAAATCAATTATTTTAATCAATGAGTTCACAATTTCCATCAACTACACAGGACACTTCTCAATATTTAACTTCCTCAATGACGTCTCCACGCAACACTGGGAAATTTTCAACTGTGTAATTTACAATAATTGCGCAATTTATTGCAATATCAATAACACATCAAAATAAAATAGAATTCTTAATGATCTCATTTGTGAAATCGTAGAACTCTGGCTGTAGAGAAATACTGAAATACTCAGAATATAATTTTTAATAAGATATTACATTATTTCTATCGATCTTTTAGATAATTCTTATCGCATGAATCACTTACCACGTTGCTATATGACAGTTCGCAATTCTTCCAAGAAACTCGGGAATCCCGTACCTACAATCACAAAAATTATTAGATGATTCCATGGATTCATTACAAATTATTCATAAACAAGTTTCGTATTATACACGTACGTAAAACAATAAAATATTCTGTAGTAAATAAGCATGAATTATTGTTCCTTTTGAAGCTGACGCATCAAACTTATTCAAACTTATTTACCGTTTAAGTATCATATTTTAACATATCAACTGAGATTGGAATTATATCGCCGCATTCGTAGCGGCAAGAATTACGGGTCTGACCACGCATATAAGGAAAATAAAAAAATGAATATTTCGGCACTTTGACGACGTAGTATGGTTCCTGAGGCATTTAGAAACAAATTTCTATTAGGGTTTGATGCGTTTTGATGCCTAATAAAGCCAAAAAATCAATTTTCGTCAAATTCGGTCCAAAACGGTACAAGTGGCGCCATCTAGCGGCGAGCGGCGGAACTACGAGAAACTAAAATTTCGATTTTCTCGAGAACTAGGGACTTTTCCAAAATTCTGAGATACACAAATTGTTCCTTGTCGCCTACGAAATCGAACGAATCTAATTATAGCTTGCTAGGACCATTATTAAAGAAAATAGAAAAATAGGTCAAAACATGGACTAAAAAATTGGCGTCCATCTAGCGGTGAAAGTTGGAACTACAAAAATATAAAAATGCGATTTTCTCGAAAACTAGCGAATTTTAAGTACTTCTGAAGCTCAGAAAGTGTTATAGAATCGTATTAGAAGCAAAATAATGCAATAAAAGCTTCCCAAAGGCTTTAATAAAGAAAATAAAAAAAATGTCATTTCATGGAGAAAATTTGTGGCGCCATCTAGCGGCGGAACTGCGAACGGAACTGAAAAAACGTATGCCCGAACACGCAGTAATGGGGCAAATAAAAATTGATTTTCTGAGCTTAATAGGCAAGAAAATGAATAACTTATTCAACAAAAATTGCTTTAAAATATCTAAAGAAGCATCCTAGGTCGTCAAAGTTGCGAAATATTACTTTTTATATTTTTCCTTAACGCGAGTACGGGCATACGTTTTTTCAGTTTAGTTCGCAGTTTCGCCGCTAGATGGCGCCACAAATTTTCTCCACAAAATGACATTTTTTAAATTTTCTTTATTAAAGCTTTCAGAAAACTTTTAATGCTTTATTTTACTTCTAATACGATCACACAACACTTTCTGAGCCTTAGAAGTAATCAAAGTTCGCTAATTTTCGAGAAAATCACATTTTTATATTTTTGTAGTTCCAACTTTCACCGCTAGATGGACGCCAATTTTTTAGTCCATGTTTTGACCTATTTTTCTATTTTCTTTAATAATGGCCCTAGCAAGCTATAGTTATATTCGTTTGATTTCGTAGGCGACAAGGAACAATTTGTATATCTCAGAATTTTTGAAAAGTCCCTAGTTTTCGAGAAAATCGAAATTTTAGGTTTTCGTAGTTCCGCCGCTCGCCGCTAAATGACGCCACCTGTACCGTTTTGGACCGAATTCGACAAAAATTCATTTTCTGGCTTTATTATGCATCAAAACGCATCAAACCCTAATAGAAATTTATTTCTAAATGCCTCAGGAACTATACTACATCGTCAAAGTGCCGAAATATTCATTTTTTTAGTGCGCAGTAGAATTGACATACGCGGCTCATGTACGTATCGCAATGCTGACACAAAATAATTAATTACTCATTACTCCAACATTATTTATAAACTTTTATGATTGAGTCATGTAAATAATGCATTGCTGACCAATCTTCAATCGTAAAAGTGCATAAAATATATCCACAAAACGTGTAATTAATTATTCAATGTGACCTCGTGTATACCGCTTGTCACCATGGCTGGCTTTAGGTTATTAGTTAATAAGTAATTAATTTCATTAAAAATCTGAACAAATACGAACAAGTAGCTGAGGGATCATTGAACATTCTTTTATAATAAAAGTGTAAAAATTGTGTTTAGAAAATGTGTTATTAATTATTTCAAATTAGCTGATACGTACGATGTATTCCGCCAACTTCACGTTGGATATTAATTAATAACTAATTATTTACAATAAAAATGTGAACATATGTGATATGAGAAAGTAGCTGGAGAATCATTGAATACTGTTTAATCATAAAAGTTTATAGAGTGTGCTCAGAAAGTAAGTAATTAACGATTTTGCATACTCGTTATCGCGAATCAATAAATATTAATTTTATTGACTTAATTAACTGCATAATGCGTCAAATTGTATCGGAATGCAACACTAATTAATTTCAGAGTGTTCGGACTGTGGTTTCTGTCTTATCTGCTGTGATCTCGTTTTCCAAAGTTTTACATTTTATTATAAGATTAGTTACAAGATTTTATTACAAAATTTGTTATACGATTTTATTACAAGATTTGTTATAAGATTTTATTATAAAATTTGTAAATCTTCTAGATTTGAATAAATGTACTTGTAATACATATTTACTTGCTCCAAACATTAAAAGAAAATGTGGAACACATTATTCTCTAATTCGTAGCTATTAGCTCGATATCGTTTTGTAAAGTTCATTAAAAACATTTAGAAAACGATACCGATTACCAGGTCACACCACGTGGAGGTTGCTACGACAGTGACCCGCCCTAACTCCAAATCCCAACCACCCTCCAAATGCAACCTCATTTATCAGAAGGATAAATGAGTTCTAACTCTACATAGCTCATAGGCTCGCATATACAAGTTCTTTACCACAATCCAGCAAAGAACTTGTATCACACACACACACACGTACATTAACTTAATACTAATCGCGAGAGATCCCACACACGCACGCTTAACTTATTCTAAACGCCGCACGGTGCTTCTCATTCTAAGATTGCACTCAAATAATCTATGACGAATTCAAAAAGCAAAGGGGTAGAAAAGAAAGTTAGAAGAACTTTCTACTAAAAGAAAAGAAAGTTAGAAGAACTTTCTACTAAAAGAAAAGAAAGTTAGAAGAACTTTCTGACAAAAAAGGGGATCAGTATTTTTCGCCAAGTGAACCTTGCTTTCCATGGGTCAAAGGGCAGTCCATAGTGGCTTACGTGAACCACGACGGCAAAGATGAACCGAAGATACCTTTGGCAAGAACGAGTGATACACCCCAGTTGGCGGAGGGTTCCCATTTCCCCCAGCGCTCTCGCGTCTTACCACAGAGAGGATACCCAGACCGTGATGCCCCTTGGCAGAATGGCGGCGGGTCGGGGAGGCACATCAGAGTATGAGAGGTGCCAACCCCGATCCGCCCCGCCGGGCAAAGAATATCACTCGCCCTACACCGGCACTTGCAGCTCACCTCTACCGCGTGTTCACAGCGCTATGAACCCCCAATGATCCACTTGGGCGCAGAACGATTGACAAAAAATAAGTGGGTATACTACAAGCTAACGCGTACAAAGTTTGAGAATTGAGAAGATGAGTGCAATTTAGAATGAGAGGCACTTACAAGGACCCACCCGCCCTGCCCACGAGCACACTTAACTTAGAATTAACGCACGCATAAAATTAACTTAAATCTGAAGCACGCATAAAATAACTTAAAACTGAAGCACGCATAAAATAACTTAAAACTGAAGCACGCATAAAATAACTTAAAACTAGCGCACGCATCCCTCGATGATCCCTCGATGAATGTCTTCAATGATGACCTATTCATTACCTGCAGAATAATTAGTCATAACAATAAAAAGAGAAAACAGGGAAGCAAATGCAATATTAGTAAGATTATAATGTTTAGACATGCATTTTATGCTGACATGCAAAATTCATATTACCATTTTCGGAATAAAAATCTCCAGTTGACTCAGTAGAAATACACCTGCAAAATATACAATATAACTCAGAAATATTCAATTGCTTAATTAAAATAAAGACCTGAAACATACAAAAAGTAATTAGAGCAAATATGAAACATACTACAATACAAAAAGCCCTAAATGTGCCTTTTGTTCTAAGATTGCACTCGTATAATGTAAAAGTAAGTAAAGAGAAGGGTAAAAGAAGAAAGTTGGAAGAACTTTCTTTCAAGTTTAAAGCAATTGATAATAAAAATGATAGGCTATTACTACATTCTAATATGTAACAATCTAATTTGTAACCATCTAATATGTAACAAGTTAAAAAATTGTGGAGATGAGTGCAAGTCAGAACAAAAGGCACTTACATTTGCGCAAGTTTTTCGCCACATGTTGTGACGAAAAACCTGCGCCCGAGCCCACCCTTCCTCCCACAGCTCGGAATTATTGTAACTTAGATATGAAATTGAGAAGTTATAATCGTAGCTCTTAGCTCGATATCGTTTTTTAAAGTTAATTTCGTGAAAAATATTTAGAAAACGACATCGATTACCGAGTCACACCACGAGGAGGTGGCTACGATAGTGACCCACCCTAACTCCAAATCCCTACCACCCTCCATTTGCAACCTCATTTATCAGAAGGATAAATGAGTTCTAACTTTACATAGCTCATAGGCTCGCATATACAAGTTCTTTACCACAATCCAGCAAAGAACTTGTATTACACACACACACACATACATTAACTTAATACTAATCCCATGGGATTCCACACACATACGCTTAAATTGTTCTAAACGCCGCACGGTACCTCTTATTCTAAGATTGCACTCGAATAATCTATGACGAAGTAAAAAAGCAAAGGGGTAGAAAAGAAAGTTAGAAGAACTTTCTGTCAAAAAGAAAAGAAAGTTAGAAGAACTTTCTGTCAAAAAAGGGGATCAGTATTTTTCGCCAAGCGGACCTCGCCTTCCATGGGTCAAAGGGTAGTCCATAGTGTCTTACGTGAACCACGAGACAGAGATGAACCGAAAATACTGGCAAGAACGAGTGACACATCCGCGGAGGGTCTCCCATTTCTCCCCGCTTGCGTTTAAAGCAAGTCTGACCGCAGAGAGGAGACCCCTGCCGTGAGGCGGCAGATCGAGATGGTTCATCAATCGATCGGCCCCGCAGAGATGTGTCCCTGGCGCTACGCCAGCACTTGCAGCTCACCTCTGCCGCGTGTTCACAGCGCTATGAACCCCCAATGATCCACTTGGGTTTGGAACGACTGACAAAAAATAACTGAGAATACTACAATCTAACGCGTACAAAGTTTGAGAATTGAGAAGTTGAGTGCAAGTTAGAATAAGAGGCACTTACAGGGACCCACCCACCCTTCCCACAAGCATACACTTAAAATTAACGCACGCATAAAATTAACTTAAGACTAATGCACGCATCCCTCGATGTCCATTGAAGATGCCACGATGTCCATCGATGTCTTCAATCTTCACGTATACGCAATTCATACACGCACTCACTCATACTACAATATTTTATAATAGACGCAACTTACAATTAACTTAAAATTAACTTAAAATTAGCGCATTAGTTGATAAAATCCCTCGAAGGAAGTCTTCAATGATGACCTCCTCATTACCTATACAATAATTAGTTGTAACAATAAAAAGAGGAAGCACAGAATCAAATGCAAGACTAGCAACATTATAATGTTTAGGCATGCACAATTCATGCTAACATGCAAATACATATTAAAATTTTTGCAAAAAAAGATAAATAAAACTCGAATCGCTTCGATAAAAATATGCAAATAAATGTACGATATACCTGAGAAATATTCAATTACTTGATTAAAATAAAATCCTGAAACGACTCAATGAAATTAGGACAAACATGAAGTATTAAAATAAGAATCTGAAACATCTGAAAGAAATTAATATGTCAATTATTAAAATAAGAACCTGAAACATCCGAATGAAATTAAGACAAACATGAATCATTAAAATAAGAACCTGAAACATCTGAACGAAATTAAGACAACTTTTAATAAATTATTAAAATAAAAACCTGAAACATAGAAATACAAATAATACACATATGAATAAACAAATTACTTACATAAAATAAAAATCTGAAACAGAAAAATGTAATTAGACACATATGAAACATAAAATAACTTACTTGAAATTAAAACCTGAAACATATGAAAAGTAATTAAGACAAATATAAAACATTAAAAATTACTTACAAAAAATTAAAACCTGAAACTGACAAAAAGTAATTAAGACAAATATGTAACGTTGAAAATTACTTATATAAAATTAAAACCTGAAACATACAAAAATTATTAAGACAAATATGAAACATTAAAAATTACTTACTTAAAATAAAAACCTGAAACATACAAACATAAAATTAAGACACATATGAAACATTACTTACTTAAAATAAAAATCTGAAACAGACAAATCTTATTAGAGAAACATAAATTATTGAATTACTTACTTGAAATAAAAGCCTGAAACATACAAAAATAATTAAGACACATATGAAAGATTAAAAACTACTTACATAAAATAAAAACCTGTAACATACAAAAATAATTGAGACACATATGAACCATTAAAAATTACTTACTTGAAATAAAAGCCTGGAACATACAAAAATAATTAAGACAAATTATCATTAAGACTTACTTACATAAAATAAAAACTTGTAATATACAAAAATAATTGAGACGCATATGAACCATTAAAAATTACTTACATAAAATAAAAACCTATAACATAGAAAACTAATTAAGTCAAATATGAAACATTAAAAATTACTTACATAAAATTAAAACCTGAAGAAGACAAAAATTATTAAGACACATAAATCATTAAAAATTACTTACATGAAATTGAAACCTGAAACATACAAAAATTATTAAGACAAATATAAAACATTAAAAATTACTTACTTAAAATAAAAACCTGTAACATACAAAAATTATTAAGACAAATATGAAACATTAAAAATTACTTACTTAAAATAAAAACCTGTAACATACAAAAATGATTAAGACACATATAAAACATTAAAAATTACTTACTTGAAATTAAAAGCTGAAACATACAAAAATTATTAAGACAAATATGAAACATTACAAATTACTTACTTAAAATAAAAACCTGTAACATACAAAAATTATTAAGACAAATATAAAACATTAAAAATTACTTACTTAAAATAAAAACCTGTAACATACAAAAATGATTAAGACAAATATAAAACATTAAAAATTACTTACTTGAAATTAAAAGCTGTAACATACAAAAATGATTAAGACACATATGAGTAATTAAAAATTACTTACATAAAATTAAAACCTGAAACATACAAGAATAATTAAGACAAATATAAAACATTAAAAATTACTTACTTGAAATTAAAAGCTGTAACATACAAAAATTATTAAGACACATATGAGTAATTAAAAATTACTTACATAAAATTAAAACCTGAAACATACAAGAATAATTAAGGCAAATATGAAACATTAAAAATTACTTACATAAAATGAAAACCTGAAATATACAAAAGTAATTAAGACGAACATTTGAAAGACAAGGAACGAAATGAGTTTGAAAACCTGAATATCCCTAATAAAATTACAAAGAAATTCGAGAACCTCAAAACTGAGAATAAAATCAAGATGAGGTTTAAAAACCTCAAACCCAAAATAAAATCTTGGAGATGTAAAGAACCTCAAAACCAGATTAAAGTTACGAGATCCAAAAGCTCTGAAACTTGAAAGAGTATTCACAGAAAAATTAAAGTACAACGCGCATTAAAAACCAATCAAATAATAAAATGGAAAAAAATAAAATAGCGAAGAGACTTGGAAATTTCGAACCTAAAAATAAAATCATTTAGAGTTCTTAAAATTAACCCTACAAAGTGAATGTGAGTACAGGATACAGGACGCTAAAAAATAATACTTATTCTAAAAACCCTACATGTGCCTTTTATTCTAAACTTGCACTCGAATAATTTAAAACTTTGTAAAAAAAAGCAAGAGGATAGGGAAGAAAGTTTGAAGAACTTTCTTTTAAAATTATAGCAATTGATTAAAAAATGGCAGGCTATTACTACAGTCTACTATGAGAGAAGTTAAAAAGTTTTCTCAAATATGAGTGCAAGTTAGAATAAAAGGCACAATTTGCGTAAGTTTTTCGTCACGATTTGTGACGAAAAACTTACGCCCGAGCCCACCCTTCCTCCCACAGCTCGGAATTGTCTTAAAACTAATGCACTGAACATAACTTACCAAGAATTAAATTCTGAAACAGACAAAAATTTATTAACATAGAAATTTGAGAAGAGAGAACAATATAAGAACTTACCAAAAATTAAATTCTGAAACAGACAAAAATTTATTACCATAGAAATTTGAGAAGAGAGAACAATATAAGAACTTACCAAAAATTAAATTCTGAAACAGACAAAAATTTATTAACATAGAAATTTGAGAAGAGAGAACAATATAAGAACTTACCAAAAATTAAATTCTGCAACAAACAAAAATTTATTACCATAGAAATTTGAGAAGAGAGAATATAAGAACTTACCAAGAATTAAATTCTGAAACAAACAAAAAATTATTAACACAGAAAATTGTGGGAGGAGGAGCAAAATTTTTCTTTATTTTATACAAGAATTTCAAAAAATACAAAACGCAATGAAAATTGCGGATTTGAGAAGACAACAGAATTTACCAAAGAAGAAATACTAAAACAGACAAAAATTTATTAACACTGAAATTGGAGAAGGGAGAACGTGATAACTTACCAAGAATTAAATTCTGAAACTACCAAAAATAATTAAGACAAATATAAAAAATTCAATTACTTACTTAGAATAAAAATCTGGAACAGACAAAAGTAATTAAGAAACATATGAAGAATTCACTTACTTGTTTAAAATAAAAATCTGAAATAGACAAAAATAATTAAGACATATATGAACAATCACTTACTTACTCGAAATAAAATCCTGAAACAAACTAAAATTTATTAACACAGAAAATTGTGGCAGGAGGAGCAAAATTTTTCTTTATTTCATACAAGAATTTCAAAAAATACAAAACGCAATGAAAATTGCGGATTTGAGAGGACAACAGAATTTACCAAAAGAAATACTAAAACAGACAAAAATTTATTAACACTGAAATTTGAGAAGAGAGAACATGTTAACTTACCAAAAAATAAAAACTGAAACATAAAAAATTTTATTAACAAATAAAATTGTAGAAGAAGAAATGAAACAACCCTATCGAGAAACAAAAAACACAATGAAAAATACGAATTTAAAATCAATCAACAATAAAACAATTTATTAAAAATCAATTCCTGAAACAGAAAAAAATAATTAAGACATAAAATTCGGGGAAATTAAAATCGCCAAGGGATATAAATATCTCGAAGCTCGAGATAAAATCGCGAAGGGATATAAATATCTCGAAGCTCGAGATAAAATCGCGAAGGGATATAAATATCTCGAAGTTCGAAATTTAATCGCGAAGGGATAGACAAATTTTTAATTTCGTAATTTAATCGCGAAGGGATACAAAAATTTTTAATTTCGTAATTTAATCGTGAAGGGATGCAAAAATTTCTAATTTTGTACTGTAATCGCGAAGGGATGCAAAAATTTCTAATTTCGTACTGTAATCGCGAAGGGATGTAAAAATTTCTAATTTCGTACTGTAATCGCGAAGGGATGCAAAAATCTCTAATTTCGTAATGTAATCGCGAAGGGATGCAAAAATCTCTAATTTCGTAATGTAATCGCGAAGGGATGCAAAAATCTCTAATCTCGAAATGTACTCGCGAAGGGATAAAAAAATCTTTAATCTCAAAATTTAATCGCGAAGTTATGCAAAAATCTTTAATCTCGAAACTTAATTGGGAGGGCATAAAAATCGCGGGTGGCTTTGCTCGTAAAAATTCGAGCAAAACGATACATTTTGTATCGTTCAAAAAAACACATGTAAAATACAAAAAAATAATTAGCGAGCATAGTGACAAAATGACTGTCCATCCTAAGATGGACAGCCATTGATAGTTCCCCTCTTCTTTGGCAATTTTGCCGGGGCTCTTCGGCATATAGCCTCTTCTCTCTTCGGCAAAGCCTCACAAAAATCACTCGCGAAATTTTACGGTAACTCGGACATTCTTATTTTTCACATAAATTTTCAATTTCGCTATCAATCTCCATAAACAGATAGCAAACAATTTTACAAAAATAAAATTGCACCACTATCCATTTATTTCGACCGATAACAAAATCGAAATTTTATGTAATACAAGTTAGATTGTAAGAAAAATTACTCAAAATAAAAATACGACCAGCGATTCTCAGAATGCGCTGTCCGTAAAAGAATGTCCGAGCAGAATATTTTATTTCACTTCACTTCACTTCACTTTATACTTCATTTTTGCAGTCGGATCTAGAACCCGACTGCGACTTACAAACTAAAAGGCCTGGCCTGAACGAACAATCGAGTTCAAGAGAATATTAAATAAATTCATATTTAATATTTTTCTCTTCTCGATTTTTCGTGAACCCCCCAGATGCAAGCATCTCACGTGTGAGAGAGGAGGACAGAGAAACGTGAAAGCTTGCTCTGGCCCTACCTACTTAAAACTAACTCATTCACACCAGAAGTAAACTACCTGCCTGCCTAACGCTATATTTAAAAAATTGCAAAGTCCATTCTCACAAAAACACACTCCACGGTTCTCACACATACCACCCGGGTGCAAAAAAGCCTAATCCTAGGGAGTACGTCCCGGGACGTCTCCGACACCCGAGTTCAATACTACATTCACACTCTAAGTTCATACCTTTTTGCTGAAATCGATCGACAATCGACAGTGAACATATTTCTTATTCTTTAGAATATTCAATGTAATATGTACATGTAATAATTTTAACTACTAATACAATTTTCTAGCTTATTCAATTTATAAAATTTTCAAATGACTCGACTTGCATTTTGCATGCATTTTCAAATAGAATTTTGCAAAATTTCAAAAATGAATCTATAGTTTAATCGACACAAGGTCCACGACCTAACCACACACACACGTGTAACTTGTGTCGATAATTCACTGTCAATTTGTCGATCGCCAAACATCTTAAAACTAAACCGTGTCCACCTGCCCTAACCCATGCGAGTAGCATCTAAGCACGCGCATGAGTATAGAGCATAAAAATGAACACGGCCACGTGTATTTTGACCTACCAGTTTTCTTCATGTGTGCTGAAAATCCTGAGCTAAAAAACTTGATTAGAAACATGCTAATAAAGTGTCTTCCAGCAAAAATTGACTCTAACTTTAAAAAACTTTCAAAATGGAAAATGGAAGATCACTTTGCAAAAATCTAAGTATATCGTTTGTTTCATTTTTAACAGATTTGTGATATCAAAGTAAATTTCTAAATGACTCAAACATTCGTAAATAACTTTGATATCGAAATCTGTTTCTCGCGATACTTTCTTGTACATTTATTTAAAAAATTTTCACGCGTACGTAAAAATTGAAAGTGACTCGATAACTTTATCAAAATGACTCGAAAACTACTGTGAAATCGGAGGGTCATCCGACTTCTATGTACTAATTTTAATTTTAAATTGTAAAGAAGTTAAAACGCGATGTACAAGAAAACCCTGACCTGAGCTAATAAATATAATAGAGAGTTTGTACGAATTTTGCACGATCGTACAGTCGTGGTCACTATGCTCGCTCAAAAATATAAAATACAACCAGTTCCCGTGTCGCTTCGGACCATTCGTCCTACGACATGATGGGAACCGGAGGAATCGTAAAGCATGCGACTCACCGATCGCTGACTTGCGCCACTGCGATCGTTTTACCGGCAAAGCATCAGATTCGTGCTGCTTCGGACTGCTTTGGATTGGTTTGGACTGCTTTGGACTGGTTTGGCAACGTTTGGATTTGGCAGGTTGACCATTGGATTGGAAGTTTGACCATTGGATTGGCAGAGTGACCATTGGATTGGCAGAGTGACCTTCTGTAATCATAGCAGGACAACAATTTAGTAACTGTCTATCAATTTGCATTTCGATTAGTTTTTAACTAATTTAACTAATTTAACAAAAGCATGCATGCAGAACTACATACAACTACATTACAAAAACTTGTAATAAATTTGCAAACGTGTATCAAAACGTATAGTCACTCAGTAAAACATTATAAAATGTTCGAAAAAGTATGTCAATGCACTTGAATAATTATTGTATGCCACATGTTAAAACGTTTGCAAATTTATACTAAAATAAATGAATAACTACATTGGAAAACACATTAAAACACCAGTACAAGTATGCCAAAACATTTAAATAATCATTCCATAATTCACATTAAAACACTAATAACAATTTGTTAAAATATTTAAATAACCACTCCAGAAAATATACTACAGCACCAGTAACAATATGTCAAAACACTTAAATAATTATTCCATAAAATACACTAAAGCACCAGTTACAGTATGTCAAATCATTTAAATAATTATTCCATAAAATACACTAAAGCACCAGTTACAGTATGTCAAATCATTTAAATAATCATTGCATAAAGTACACTAAAGCACCAGTTACAGTATGTCAAATCATTTAAATAATCATTGCATAAAATACACTAATGCACCAGTAACACCATGCCAAATCATTTAAATAATTATTGTATAAAATACACTAAAGCACTAGTAACACCATGTCAAATCATTTAAATAATTATTGTATAAAATACACTAAAGCACCAGTAACAGTATGTCAAATAATTCAAATAATCATTGCATAAAGTACACTAATGCACCAGTAACACCATGTCAAATCATCCAAATAATCATTGCATAAAATACACTAAAGCACCAGTAACACCATGTCAAATCGTTTAAATAATCATTGCATAAAATACACTAAAGCACCAGTAACACTATGCCAATACACTTAAATAACCATTACATAAAGTGCACTAATACCCAGTAACAATTTGTAAAAGCACTTAAATAATCACTCCACAAAATACATTAAATCACTAAAAAATTAATAAAATATTTAAATAACCACACCATAAAACACACTAATAAATTCGTATATACATGCGCAATCACTTGAGGAAATACAGTAGTAAAGTCATTGACACTTGTAGAACCACACCATAAATTTTGTTAATACACCCCCATAATTAATAAAAAATATTTAATAAAGCATATTAAACACTAGTAGTAGCACTGTAGGTACACTAATATATCCGTATATGCATGCAGGTAACACACTGTTAAAGTCACTGACACTTGTAGAATTACACCATAAATTTTATTAATACACCCGCATATTTATTAAAAAATATTTATTAAAACACACTAAACACTTGTTAAGCCACATTAGGTAATATTGGGACAAGCACAGTATCGAAAAAGTGAACCCTTGACTCGTACCGGTAAGTGTTGACAGGGCTGATCCGACCTCCTCGACTTCCACAATAAAACTGAGAGCGTTTGACCTCCCGCTACTGTGAGTGTTATTGGTAGTTAACAACAGCCAATTAGACATCGTATAATTCACCAATAGATCAAATTCGATCTTTTCATGTGTAAGAGTGATTGGTAGTGTACAGTGGCCAATTAGACATCATGTAATCCACCAATAGCGTGCAAGCACTCTGATTGGATGTTGTAAAATTATTTTAACATTAATTTTGTTATAATTTTATATTTTTTGATTGTTTATTAACAAATTTATTGTTGCAATTATTTAAATTTATTATTTTTCTTAATTTATTTTTGTATATATTTTGCAAAATGATTGTTAATTAATATTTTAAGATATGTTTTATTGTAATTAATAATTTTTTTAGTTATTCATTTATAAAATTGTTGTTGTAACTATTCGAGTTCATCGTTTTTATTAATTTATTCTAGCAAATATTTTGCAAAAGGATTGTTAATTAATATGTTACGATATGTTTAATTGTAATTAATAATTTTTTGAGTTATTCATTTATAAAATTGTTGTTGTAACTATTCGAGTTCATCGTTTTTATTAATTTATTCTAGCAGATATTTTGCAAAATTATTGTCAATTAATATATTACGATATATTTTATTGCAATTCATTATTATATAAATTAATTATTGCAATTCATTATTATATAAATTAATTATTGTAATTCATTATTTTCATAACTTTCTCGTGCGAATATGTTGTAAATTTTGTATGTTCTTAAAAATTCAAATTCGCGCGCGGTTTTTTAAAGAGTGACGTCATCGGCAAAAAACAGAGCAGCGCCATCTCTCCGGCGAACAGGATGAACTACAGGGTTTTGAAACAGCAGTTTCATTAGTTGTCCACACTGCCACTAGACGGCGCTGCGTGTATCGTTTTCCGTTAAATTTAAATAATATAATTTTTTTATTAGTATAATTGATTATAATATGACTTCAATTACGTCAAAGTGCAAGACCAATTAATTGAAAATTGTTTTGACTTTACTAAATTATTATGAATTTTTTACCACCCTTAGATAACTCTAATTAGCCTAAGGGTTCTTTCTTATGTGGCGCCGCCTAGCGGTGGAATATAGGAACTAATTAAAGACCCGTTTCAAAAGTGTGTAGTTCAGCCCGTTTGCCGGAGAGATGGCGCCACTAGTTAAATTTTTTTTTAAATTCAATTAAAATCGATTTTATTAATTAACTAAGCATTTTGCTGTGCATAAAATGCTATTTTTTGTTCCATTGAAATTATAGAATAGTTTATTTGTCTCGGAAAGCGTAAAAGTCACTGATTTTAGAAAAAATGTAGTTTTCTGACCGACTACTATTGTTCACCATTAGATGACGTCGATGGTACTGTTTTCAAATGAGCATTAAAAATAATAATGGTACAATACGTTCATCCACAAGTTGTGTCATAATTGTTCAAAACCGTACATGACACACCTGGTGCGTCAGCCTACAATATATCCATGACACACCAGGTACGTCAGCCTTCAATATATTCAGTGTGTTAGTATATGACACACTATGTGCGTCAGCCTAAAATATATCCAGTGCGTTAATCCATGACATACCAGGTGCGTCAATCTATAACATATCCAGTGCGTCAGTCTATGACACACCATGCGCGTCATACAATGTTTGCAACAACATGTGACGCACCGGGTACGTCAACCTACAACATATCCAATGCGTCATATAATGTTTGCAGTAATATATGACGCACTAATTGCGTCAGTATCTGTACAAAGTAATTGACGCATCAGATGTGTCATTTCAAATCTGCTCACAGTAGTCAAGAACGCAACCGGTGCGTCACTGTTAAAATAATCAACGACGTAGCCGGTGTGTCGGCACCAAATTAAAAACTTGCATTAAATTGTCCCAAAATTACTTACCATTTACCCTAAATAAGAGGAATAAAAATCATAGACTTAGATAAGAAAATAATGAATCATTAGATCGGTCGTAAACCGCGGAAGTGTTACCGGACAAAGGCCACCGTAATGAAAGGGTTAAGTATAGTAAAACGCGCAAGGTAAGTTCGTTCATTCTCGAAAAATTTCTCGAGACACATATTCAAAACCGGTTTGACGATTTACGTTGTGGAATATCGGTAAAACGATACCGCGTACTTCATCGCCGAGTTATTCGTCGATTTAAATACACCGTTCGGCAATAATGTCGCAATGTGTATCGCTTCATAAATCTTAGCTCAGCGATTTACATCAGTGACCAATAAATCGAGATTGATCGTTCGCGTGGTAAAACGATTGATACAAAGGAGATTCGCGCTAATCCGGTGCGGAAATTTTTCGAGGTTATCGGGTAAGGGATGGAAAGGTATGTGTGCAATGCACGCGTAAAAGCGAGCGTCAGGGAACTGTTAGAACGATGGAAAGAGAGGAAACGAGAAAAATACGTCGATAAAACTGAGGTGAACGCGGCATGGCACGGTGAACGTACGGTACGTCGTCGTACCCCCGTTTTGGAGACAAGTAGTTAGTCCCTCTCTCTTTACAACGGCTCAGGGACGGCTCGAGACGACTGTCTTTCAATGACTTCTTAACCGGCTACGCTGGGTGCTTACTAATTATTTACTGGCGGGCATAACGGATCTCTTAAAAAATTCATTTCTTCTGTGTCCCGTTCAACCTGTTGCAATACTTCATTGTTACCCTCCCGAAAATATTCTTGGTTAGATTAACATATTGGTTAAGTTGTCACATATTTCCAAATTCTCCATTCCTGCAATTTTACATATTTTTAATACTCGAGACATTTATTATAAAATTAAAAAATATAATCTATAGAATTATGGTATTGAGTTGATACTGATAGACATTAATTATAGAGATGGATGTTTAATGTATGTTGTAAGATTATTAATTTTTTATTTACAATTGTCATTCAGCGTAATTGATCATATAGTTAGGTGTAAAAATTGCGACATCGATCATTAATGTATCTAACAGAGTCTAACCTCACTATAATTCAATATGAAACTGATATCAAAATTAATCTTTGGTTATTATAATTGTATGTATTTAAAGAATTATTACTACTATTTTATAATATTTATGTAATTATATAAATTGTTACTATTTTATAATTATAACTATTTATACAATAATACTATAATTGTACCTGACGTAATATATTTTATAACAATAATTAATTATTGTATTGTAACATTGTACAATGACAAGTAAATGAGACCTAACCTATCCTGTAGTAAATTAAATATTTCCTGAGTGTCTCCACAATACTTCCTTTGTATCCTTTCACTTTTTACAACACTCTAATGTCACAAAAAATGTATAAAATCTAAATAAATGAGAAATTGCAAGATTACAAAATTCGCCGAAAGGAAGTCAGAATTAGCTATAATAATTTTTTGCCTGTTTCGTAATAATAGGTTTGGAAAGATCATTGGATGACAGTGAATGCCCCCATGCACTTCACCTTGATATTTGATAGTTTCTTCTTAAGTTTCACCTTGAGTCGCGATACGACGTTTCGGTATGTCATACTGCGCCTTTGCTATCCCCAGATTCACAGAGTAAAAGCTAAAACCGTATACATACCGACCTCAACAGCACTATGCAAGGCTAAAGTTTAGGTGTGGCCTCGTGTTAGATACTCATCTTTTCCGAAACAAGAATTCAATAATCTAAAGAATAATTAGCTCGATGACAATCCATACGTTTAGAATTAGTCACGCGATTTTTACGTGAACGGCAAGTATTTTTATCTAATCTGAAACAATTTCGAAAGTACTACTGTTCACTTTAGTTTAGCAAATATCGTAAATAATGATTAGAAACAACTGAACCTTTATAATTAAAGTAATTTTTGTAACGTCTTATTAAAAGAATAGTACTGAGTTGTTTAACATTACCTTATCATGTTTAAAATGACAATGTTTCACAAAAATGAATTATTGTTTCTGAAGGATTACTTGAGTTCCTTCCGGGTTATAAGACTTCTGGTTTTTACGGTTCTTTAACCTATATGTACTTGCCTTTTGAATATTTCAATTTTTCTTTTTATTTACCTCATACATTCTCCACATATGTATATCTTCATATAAGAATTAATTTTTATAAACAAAATAACCCTTGTATTCTCGCTGGATTTGGGGATTCAGGAATTTAGAAATTAGGAAATCTGGAAAATTAAAAGTGTCAGAATTTGTAGATTACAGGATTCAGAAATTTTGGAGTATAAAAATTTAGTATTTCTTTATTTGAAAATCTCAGTATTCACTGACAACACTCCACTACGTACAACAATGTATTAACACTAATTAACGTATTAACACTATATTAACAGTATCGTTAATTTTAGAATAATCGTAAGCGTCCTCCATAAACAAAGATCCGCGAGAGTCGATCGATGAAGAATCTAGTCGCCCTCTAGTTGTTACGCACCTGAGTGTAGTCTCACGGGCGAGGGCCTTTCAACTTGATCCGTGTATCCACTATACAGTCTCTCGTAAGGTGTGGTTCACGGCGTTTCTGGTCAGAACTATGCTCGTCCGGAATCAACAAGTGCTCCTCGAGACTACGACGGGAAAACACTTGACCTAACCAAACTTCTAGTGAACAGCTCTTTTTCTTATTCGCGAGGATTCGAAGGGGGCGCGCATAGGTGGCGAGAGACGCAAGATCAACGTGAGTCGATTATCTCGAAACGGCGTAACTTGAATATCCACACGTGAGATCGATCCGATCGAACGTAGTAAACGTATATAACTGTGCCGAATATTCGATAAAACGGCATTTATCGCTGATGGGATTGTGTCGCGTCCCAGTGATCGACGATTTGATGAATCATTGGTTTTTCTGCTCCAAGTTTATACGCTTGTGACGCGCGTGTTTCGTTTCGACAGCATTAACGGAGATCGTGTGTGTACATGTATCGCAGTTCCGACTACTACGTGACTTCATTTCATCGCGTGTTATTTACGCTGAGAAATAAATCGTGGAATTTATATTGATCCAGGACAACAATCGAGTATGAAGTACAGTGAGTACTGTTTTTAAATTGTTATTTTTAATCGTAAGATCGCGTGGTGACAATCACGTGTCGTTAGTACATTGACTTTAAAGCATTGATCTTTGAGATTGCTTGATATTCCTAGATATTCTTTGAATGAATTAAATGAAAGCTACAATGTATTATAGGATTAGGTTAAATGAATAAGTTGTAAATATTGCAGTGGGTGTACCGCCATGACAGGTTCAAATTTTGGCGGGAATTTGTTACAAACTTTTACAATAATATTATAATATTAAGCATTTTAAGTATTATTTAATAGAATATTAAGTAAAATTAATATTTATAACAGTCGTGGACATTCGAAGGTATCTAGGAATATATGATAATTATATATACAATATGTAGAAATATTGACATCTAGTGATACAGGTAAGCAGTGATCTATAAATTTTAAAGATATACATACTGATATAAAAATTTAGGTTATATGAAATTTAGACACGTAGAAAGTGAATGATATTAAGATCTAAAGAAATGGAAAATAATGATTTAAAAATCTAGAAATATATAAATATAAGAGCCGGTTTAATACGCCCACGCATGTTAACGTAATCGTTCGAATGAAATACAGGTTTAATTAAAAAAGGTTACCTAGACGACAGATTTGCAATTTATGCAATACACAGGTTAAAAACTTAAACGGTTGATGTAACATGTCCAAGATCAGTAGAACGTAACCGATTAAAGTGTGTTGGTGGTGTAAGATTATCGTAGTGAACGTAACTGTGCTTCATTCCATATTCTGTAACGCCTGCTTGAAAAACAAGTTTCCTGGTTGCACCTGTCACCGACCAAAACGTTTTTTATGCTCGTGCACGTGGCACAACGAGTCGTTTTGTTCCTGGAAACTGATTATATGCTAAATTGTAACGCGAAATCGATTATCGACGTGTACAACGTTCAAAGCGTAATTAAATGAAATCATCGTGGTAACAGTTTAGAAAGTGGCGGACAACGAACTTTCTTCGTCTTGCCGGTAATCGTTTCCAAATCGATTATCGACGAACGCTATGTCGGAGAGTATTAAAACGTATCTGTAGCTTGTTTTTAGAACGTTTAGAGATCGCGATTTTCTCTCGAAGATAGCGGTGCTTTATTGGCTGGGGTTTTATGCAAATCTGTAACAAAATTTGACGGTAAAATTCGGTTATCGATAATGGCTATGGCGGCAAGTTATTGTACTACATATTTAATTACCGCGGCGGGAAATTTAAATTAGCGTGATAGCAAAATTGATGAAATAAGTAAATCTGCAGATAATTGAATGTACGATGACTTTGTATTTACAATAACGTTTAATTACGGAAGAATTTATATCGCAACTTGTTTTTAACAATTTTAATGTTTTATTTTGATTGAATAACGAGTCAAAGGAGAAACTACTTTTTTAGTTATTTCATGATATTCTCAGTGATACCTTTTCTGGAATATTTGAAGCCATAGGTTAATGTTTGCAAGCTCGTCAGTAGATTCATTCTCGTTAGCTCTTCGGTTCGTTTATGTAACAAATTTAGTTTATGACGTGACGCGGTAGCGTAAGAATTTCGAAACAATGTGCACCGAGGAATTTCTAGGACAGAAATATAAATAGACGGGCAATAAAGTAATGAATGCACAAAATGATAAAATAACGTGATAAGGTTCACGCAGGAATCTAGATACAGCGTTCAGTAAAGAATTTATAGGGCAGCAGAGTAACGTTACTATAGTGACCCGTTCACCAAACACAAGGCATACTGTTCGATTCTATTGAAAACACCATTAAATATTTCACAGGCTGCTTATCTCTTGACACTGCTTCCTAATACTATGTCACGCAAAACACTCCAAGGTATTGATTTTGAATAAAAAAGTACATAAAAAAAACTTTTCCAAAAATAAATGTTACTTCATAAAATACGCAAAGCTTGAACTGACAATATTTGACAAATTTATATTATATTCTCATACTTAAATATGCAAAGTGATCTACATAAGGTATAAAAAGTTCGATTCAGAGAATCGTTGCGAAATTTCGGTGGAGCTTCTACCTATTGTCCGATCAAATTTATGACCATAATAAAGGTGATTAATAACTTCTTATGCAACACGAAAAGAAAGTGAATTTATATTATAAGCGGCTTTCGTTATCGTACAATTATAAATTTCACGTGCTTACGTAGAGAAATAAAAACTTGATATAGCTTATTGAATTTTTAATCCGCTTCTGGATAAATTCATGATGATGTATCAATTCTACGTTGTAAAGTATTATATTCTGTAAGATAGTATCTAATTATAAGTAACGAAGTCAGAACGAGATACGATAAATCTTTTTTTATTATCAATCATAGCGGATTACACAGAGAAAATAAAATCTGAAAGGAAGCCACGTCTGACACGACACGTGGTAACATTTTGATTCATAATTTAAAAAAAAAAACTAGACATAAATATCCCTTAAAATCACCATAGATTCTAAAATTCCTAGATTCCAAAAATTCGAAGATTCCAACAAACTCTAGATTCCAAAAAGTCACTAGATTCTAAAATCTCTAGATTCCAAAAACACCTAGATTCCGAAAATTCTTAGATTCCAAAAACCTCTAGATTTTTAAAATCCTTAGACTCCAAAAATTTCCAAATTCCAAAAATTTCCAGATTCCAAAAACCCTCAGATCCCAAAAATCCCTAAATTCCAAAATTTCGAAGATTCCAACAAACTCTAGATTCCAAAAAGTCACTAGATTCTAAAATCTCTAGATTCCAAAAACGCCTAGATTCCGAAAATTCTTAGATTCCAAAAACCTCTAGATTTTTAAAATCCTTAGACTCCAAAAATTCCCAAATTCCGAAAATTCCCAGATTCCAAAAACCCTTAGATCCCCAAAATCCCTAGATTCCAAAATTCCCCAGATCCAAAAATCCCTAGATTCAAAAACCCCCAGATCCCAAAAATCCCTAAATTCAAAAAATCCCTATATTCTAAAAAGTCCCTAGATTTCTAAAATTCTTTAGATTTCGAGAACTCTTAAATGTCAAAAATGACTAAATCTCAGAAAATCCCTAGATCCCTATAAGTCTTAACAATCATAAAGATCCATAGACTAAAGCACAAATGTTCCTAGTAATCAAAGGCAATAATCTTTGCATGATTGTTCAGTGATAGTAAAAGTTTTGCACACGGTTTAATGAGCGTTGATTAAGTGTCTTTTATTTTTAACCGTCCGCATCTGGTGTTGTATGCATTTCATTGTTTGACAGTATTTAAAATTGGAAGACAGATAAACAGTGCATATAATGTTACATTATTTGCACAAGTGACGCGTAATGTGAGGCAGCTTGTCTGACTCATATACTGTTCCATCATGTTTAATTCATACGCGGACACACGATTGTACTGTGGAAACCATAGACAAAACCTGTATCTTCTTCGCGGCTTTATTTCTATTATAGCCAAGTGTCGATTATATTTTCAAACAAAAGTTACGCTTAATTTATTGCGCGCAATGAATTTTATCTTGTAATCACCTTATCGCGATAGCGAAACTTAAAGATATTCTTAATTTGCTTCATCGATTACGTTCTTTATCGAGATTAATAGATAACGCGAGATATAAATAAGTGGGTAAAAGGTTTTTATCTTTGATAAAAATTTCCTTTTTACAATTGCTAGATATTTAATTATAAGTATTTTTCTGATGTCGAAAAAAGCAGTACAGTAATTAAATATAATGTAAAAGAGTATTTGAAATACACCTGGTAAAAACAGTGAGTGTTTTTATTTAAAAAATGCGGCAAGTATTATGAGAGCAAGAAGAAAGCAATATTCGTTGATTCTAAATGGAGCCATTTAAGAAAGCATGGTTTTGTATGTACTATCTTTTGTAACGAGCGAACATAAATGTATTAATTGTAATTCGATTAAAAAACATGTTTTTGAAACATCATGAAAGTAGAAATTGGTAAAAAGGATCTACTTCGATGCTTTCACTTGGGAAAGTACCATTTCATTCTCGTTAGAAATTTTCTTTCGCGTCGTGCTGGATCAAACGAGAGCGCAGTTTGTCAGATTACTCGATTACGATGCAATTCTGTAGCTATCTCTGTATAGGTTTCCATCGTAAAGATTCGTAGATCGGTGCGTGAGCTGGTACCAACGGAACAAACCGCAGAGAGCCTTGTGCCCGTTTCTTCGAACAATACTGTAATGATACATGATAATAGCCGACGAAGCGTGATTGCCGTGCTTCTTAATTCTTCATCTGTCATTCAAACGCCGCTTTTTTTCTTTTTTAATGAATGGATTTTTATTCCCTGACTCCATTATCGTGAACACCGGTGAAAGAGCAAAGTCCTCGTTTTAGTCTATTGTAAACCGTGTACATTGTTATTTTGTGTGCTCCACCGTTAGTGTACACTCTTTCAAACATTTAATATCATGATTGAATATTTCTTAAACTACGGACTCAAGTAATTACTCGAAGTAATCAGAAGTTATTTATAGTTCTTTCAACACAGTGCCACATAAATTGAACTTTGTGCGAGCACGTTATTATCAAAATTAATTATTAATATTTTTAATAGTATTATCAAGATCGAGGTATTTAGCACCGTGACAAAATGTTTACTAAGTCGCGATATATTACCTACGGTAATTGGCGAATTATAATACATTGATTATCAGATTCGCTGGCATAACTAATTTAATTTAATCAAATAACGGAGGGGGGTAGATTCTTAACACCGTGGGAACTGTATTAATAACTCGAAACAAAGTGAATTAATTTAAAACGATATTAATATTTAATATTGTAAATGTTATCGTGTGCCGTACGTGTGGCTTTGTTGTACACAAGTGTTACTTAAGAATTCAGTCGAATTAATAAGATGAACGGTACACGAATAAAGATCGAGGTCTTTTAAAGTAATAGACTCAATTTAATTAATTTAACTATTACTTAATACTGTATGTAACAATAAATGTTATTTGTTCTATACATATACAAGAGATCCCTAGATCTTGACATCCGTCGATCAGTAGATTCCATCTTCAGGACATCAGATCCTAGATACTTATATTTACATATGTATTTCTAAATCTCTAGGTCTTTACATTCACATATCCTTGAATCTCTAATAATTCTAGATGCTTAGATTCTTGTATCCCTAGAATTTTAGAGATGTATTCGTCTATCTCTCTATAAAATTATCCCTATATTCTCAATTTCAAATTTCTAGTTATTATAGAATCTTTAAAACTCAATATTGCTAGATTTCTCCATAAACACTGATATCTCTAAAGTTCACTATCCCTAGATGCCTATGTCAGCAGATCCTGATGTAATTAGAATCCTATATCCCTAGACCCCCATTGTCTTTAAATCCCAGTATTCCTAGATCTCAATATCCTTAGATCCCAAATATCCCTAGATTCCAAATAACCCTAGATACCAAATATCTCTAGATTCTAAATATCCCTAGAACCCAAATATCCCCAAATCCCAAATTTTCCCAAATCCCAAATATTCCCAAATCCCAAATATTCCCTAATCCCAAATATCCCCAAATCCCAAATATTCCCAAATCCCAAATATTCCCAAATCCCAAATATTCCCAAATCCCAAATATTCCCAAATCCCAAATATTCCCAAATCCCAAATATTCCCAAATCCCAAATATTCCCAAATCCCAAATATTCCCAAATCCCAAATATTCCCAAATCCCAAATATTCCCCAATTCCAAATATCCCCAAATCCCAAATATCCCCAAATCCCAAATATTCCCAAATCCCAAATATCCCTAGAATCCTAAATATCCCTAGAATCCTAAATATTCCTAGAATCCCAAATATCCCTAGAATCCCAAATATCCCTAGAATCCTAAATATCCCTAGAATCACAAATATCCCTAGAATCCTAAATATTCCTAGAATCCCAAATATCCCTAGAATCCTAAATATCCCTAGAATCCTAAATATCCCTAGAATCCCAAATATCCCTAGAATCCTAAATATCCCGAAAATCACAAATATCCCTAGAATCCTAAATATTCCTAGAATCCCAAGTATCCCTAGAATCCTAAATATCCCAAATATCCCTAGAATGTCAAATATCCCTAGACTCTCAAATATCCCTAGATCTCCAAATATCTCCAGATCCTGAAATATTCCTAGATTCCAATATTCCTAAATCCCAACATCGCTAAATCCCAACACCCATAAATTCCAATATCCCTAGATTCCTATACTAGCATATCCCAATATTCCTCCATGCTTGTAACCTAATTTCATCTTATCAACAAGAAGATGGTCTTCGCATTGAAAGCGGGATATAAAATATGACAGTTTTTTTACAAAGGCATCATGCGAACCGAGCGTTATGAGAAATGTAAAATCGTGAGTTACTCATGCAACCGATGTTTCGTAACAATGGCAGCCATTTTTCCGTCTCTCTCTCTGGCTCCTTCTCGACGGGGATGTATATGCGAATATTCTTTCATCGTAAACATTAGATGGAAACAATGCAAGGAGCCGTATTCACGGGCTTCATAACCGTTGATCGCAATGTCAAAGGGGGACTCCGACGGGGAAAAAGAATTATTTCATTGCACTGCGAACTGAAGTAGCTGACGAACAGCTAAAATGCAAAGCGTCGGAAAAACATGTACGAGCGATGCTTAATTAAAGTGATGGAGATTTTCAAAGCGACAATGTCCCTTTGCATTCCGACGGAATATTGAGTTAAGTAATTTTTACACGTAGTCTTAGAGATTTCTCTTTGGTTTCACCTCGTCGAGATTCGTTCGACGAGATATTTGCTTTTGCGTGTTGCAAATATGCTTTCGGAATCTAGGATTCGAAATGATTTATGATATACAGTTTTTTAATGAAAATATTCATTGCATATTTGTTTGTATGAAGATAGTACATATATGTTTAGGATTTCTCTTTCAATAGAATCTTCCTAAGATTTCTTTTGGATACTTCTAATTAAGATCTCTTTAAGTTCTTCATAAAATCTCTTAGGTCCATCCTAGAGCTCCTTTAGTACCTCTTAGATTTTTCCTAGAATCTTCGTAGAAGCTAAAATATTTTTAAATTGCCTGGAATGTATCAGTGATTGAACGTCCAAGGTAATTAAGTCTGAATACAAATTCTAAATAGATTGAATCATCAAAGATTCGACGCGGTCATCCATAAGTCACGGCAGAAGGCCTGATCCGTGTGAATCCGAAGAAAAAACACGATTTCCACGGAACAGAAGGATGTAACGTATATCGCAAAAAGTGTTTTCCTGTTGCTAGATTGTAACAGCGTGTACAATCAAAACCAATTAAACAGTGCCGATGCTATCAGCAAACACAATTGGCACGAAATTTCACGCAAACAGCGTTGTCCGAAGTAAACGCTCGATCGACGCGACTGCATGAATACACGATTGTTCGTGAGCGAATACAAAAATACGTGGTAAACCGTTAGCGTACGTTAAACTGTTTCTCTATTCAACAACGATTCAACTCGCGTGCAACGCGTGTTCACGTACAGTGAATGACTTACATAGTGGCTAAGTTGTGTGCAGCCCACGCATGAAAGACTCTGACTTTCACCCATCTAGCCGGACGACCTACGAGATTTCTTTGCTTGCACATATTTCCAAACGACGATAAAACGCCTCTTCTTATATTGCATAATCGATTCAATTATTCTGATCGTCTTGCCATTGAGAAACTGTTATTTACAAATTGCATGGTCTTTGATGTTAAACGCGTGCTTTGAAGATCAAGTCGTGCAACGATGCAATATTTCATGTATTATGTGACACAATGCATCGTGACATTATCGCTTGGTGATATATTGCATAGTAATTATAATACTTGGCGATTACAGTGGTAATTATAATTTATTTCAAAAGATGTCAGGTATTCTAATTATAATGAGCGGCGATATAATGCGAGGTTGTTATCATGTTTCACGATTCTAACACTCGGCTATATAACAGAAGGTCATTATTATTATTATTATTATAGTGCGGCTATTGTAGTGTTGCATGATTATAACGTACTATAACGAGCGGCGATATAGCGCGAGGATACGATAACGAGCGGCGATAAAGCGCGCGGATACCATAATAAGCGGCGATAAAGCACGAGGATACTCCAACGTACGACGATATAATACGTGACGATATAACATGGTAACAATATGAGATACGGCGATATAACGCGAGGTTATTGTAATGGGCAGTAATATAATGCGAGGGTAGTATAATACACTGCAATATAACACGAGGTTAATAAAACGCGACGATTGTATAACATGCGGCGATATAACGCGAGGTAACTGTAACGTTGCGATTATAACATGTGGCGATACATCGTGAAGTGATTTAGCACGCTGTAACTACAAAACATCGTCTTGTGATTATTGGCAATATAACTAGTGGTTGCGTCATGCATGGCAATATAACGCGAGGTTGTCCCATAGTAGTATAATGCATGATTGTGCTGATAGTAACGACACTATGGCAAGCAATAAAATCCGCATGAAAATGGCAATATATCAAGAGTCAACTCGGTATAAAAATATCAGATCCTACATATCAAAAATTATACCCCTTTAATTCTGTTATCAGAACTCAAAACTGTCAACGCATAAAATATCATTATACGCCCCGTGTCAATGCAAATTAAATTCACTTCAATTTATAAAATTATCGTAAATAATAATTTATGCAGTAACAGTTCGACAATGATATTAAAGTTATTGACATTAATAATGTTCAATACCCGAGGTCGAGCGCGGAAAAAGGAGCGACAAGAAATCGTGGTCAATTTAGAGCGGTGACTAATGCACACAGTTTCAGCGTTAAATTGTTCAATGAACATCGGGTGACGTATACGGAAAAGCAGCCGCGTAATTCGCGGAATGAAGTAGAAGCCGCGAATTCTTGAACCTTATAAAATATG
The DNA here is from genome assembly GCF_050947335.1 of Megachile rotundata. Taxonomy (NCBI): domain Eukaryota; kingdom Metazoa; phylum Arthropoda; class Insecta; order Hymenoptera; family Megachilidae; genus Megachile; species Megachile rotundata. The sequence goes on along the minus strand of NC_134992.1, from coordinate 10,938,639 downwards.
GCTCGTTCCATTATACATGTAGATGTTCCTGGAATTGGAGCGATATCCTTGTAAGCGGTATCTTCTTCCACAATTATTCCACGGCAAAAGGGTAGATAAAAAGCGGATTGATTAAATACGCGTCCGCCTCGTATAAGGATAGACCGTCGGCGGGATTCTTTCTTGTAAACTAGCTTCGCGAGTTTGTCGCGACTAGAGAGCTCTTTGTTGACTCGTTCCTTCATAGTTTGTTCGGACATCTTATAGGGTCAGTTATAAACTCAAAAGTTTTTTTTGTTGATAGACAATCATGATCAGGTGATAATATATGTGGGTTGAGACTTGAAGTTAAATTGTATTGTAGATCGTAAAATTTTATCTGGTTTTTATACACTGGAAGGTTAAGTAGATGTAGAATGTAGTTAAGCTTAAGTATACAGGGTGTTCGGTTACTGGTGGATATAATTTTAGGGGGTGGTAGCTGACGTGATTCTGAACAAGTTTTTCTTTTACAAAAATTCGCTCTGAAACTTCGTTTTTGAATTATTAGGAAAAAACACAAAACCAATCAGAGCCCGAGGACTATGCGCGCGCAGTCACTAGGCGGAGTTGTCTCGCGTCTGCGCACACGTCTCGCGCTCTGATTGGTCCGGCTTTATTCTTTAATAACTCAAAAACGAAGCTTCCTATCCCATTTCTGCAAAGAGAAATCTTATTCAGAATCGCGTCAGCTACCATTTCATGAACCTACTAATTATGAAACACCCCATGTACACAAGTTCTCGCAACAAAATGAATTAACTTGTTGCAGAGATGAAGGGGACGTTAATAATTTTTGTAAGCGTTCTCTGCGCGAGGACGTTTGGTCTTCCCGGAGGAGCACCGCCCGGCTCCTGCGGTGACCTCACGCCCCATCACCCTGGGACCTCGAAACAGGACGCTCATCCGGCTCCTTATCAAGTTCTACCCGCTGCAGGACAAGGCAGAGTCCGTCTGATTTTAGGGAGTCCTGAGGGCCTCGCCTATGAGGGTTTCATGATAGTCGCACGTGACGCGGATACCGGTGAATTTGTCGGCGAGTTCGCGAACTTGCCCGATTCTGCGAGAACCATCGAATGCGCGCAAGGTATAAAGGTAAGGGCACATTATACTTCTCTAAGAGAATTATCTCGTCGTGTATCATGAGCCGGGAACGGTATCGGGAAATATTGCCGGCGTATAAACTCGTGAAAGTGCGTTACCGTTCTCGGGGAAGTATTTCTTTGTAGATTACGGGCGTAGGGTTTTATTAAACCGATCGGATAAATTTGTGAGCGTAATATGTGAAGGTAAATTATGGAAAGTTATGCCTTTGTAGATTTGTGTGCGAGAAGTCTCTCGAGAGAATACGCGTAAATTTATGCGAGCCTTATTAGCAGATGTAGAATACTTTCATTAATACTTTCTACTTTTACCGGTCAGCTCCCCATTCCTTTCAGGGTACTTCTTGTGAGGCGTACTGTATAATTACTGATATAATCGCTAGTATATGTATTACTAAATAATAATTGATAACGGAATTAAAAAATTGGCTCGTGAAAAAGCTCGAACGTTAAAATCACATAACCGCGAAATTCAATTATTTACTCAAGTGTTTCCTCGATTGGATGTTCTTAAACATTCCAAGTATATCACGTGATTCATAACACCATTCGTTTTCTGAAGGTTGTAAACAATGTAGCGATTCGTCCGTGTCGATTAAAATACATTATATACATTTTCTTTTGTTAAGAACGCGGTGACTCATACGAATACCAGCAAGAAACATAATCTTGAGTTCGACTGGGAGGCACCTGTGGATTATGAAGGCACCATTGTTTTCAAGTGAGTATTTTTCTTGGAAATATTATGTTCTTAATAATCTTTAGATGTAATTAATTGTTGAGAATAATTAGTCGGTGAAGGAAATTCTGTTGAAATTTTAATTTGGGATATGGCGATATAATGTGTGGCATTGTAACGAGTAAGAATTTGTCACGTAGTGATATAACGCGTTGAAACTTGGCACGTGAAATAATAATATGTGAAGGGTTGGGACGTGGCCATATAACGCCACGTTATATGGAAACTTGGAACATGGCGATATAACGCGCGGAACCTTGTTGGCGATATAACACACCGCAAAATATTTTCAAAAATGAAATTAATTACACATTGGCGTAACACGATTAATTTCAAATGAATTTTTTATTAATTAAATTCATGAAAAACAAGATAATTTGAGTTCGCTTTCTCCAGATTGCCCAATATTAATTAAACATCGCTTTTGTATTGTTGAATATGATTTCGAACGAATGATACCAATTACCGCTAGTCAAACGGTATTAAATTTGATTTCTAATAAATACGTCTAATTAGCGTCAACGAAATGTCCGTCGAATTTCATTCCTAATTAATAAGTCTAATTATCGGCAATGATTAAGAGCGAAAATAATTCTGTAACAGTGTTATCGCGAAGACCTTTCAGAATCAGCGGCTCGTGACGGTTAATGTGAATTATGAGCGGATTTAATGTGAAAGTACAGCAATGTTTGATTTTCGTGACTCGATTCACCTTGCTTCCGCATTCCAATAAGTTATTCCCTTTGCACGCCCAACAACCGTATCGTTATGCCGCATTTACTACAGCGCACTGTGTACCGCTGCATCAAAAGCAAAGAGAGCGCGTTTTTATTCAGACTACATCTGAAACCTTCGTAGAATCATTTACATTGTATGAATTTCCTCAACACCTAAGTACGTTGTATGGTTACGGGTACTTGAATGGACGTTTTAGTACTGTGGGTTGTAAAACCACGCATTATATTGCCATTCGTTGTATGACTAAGTTATATTGGTATGCGTTGTACAATTATATGTTACGTGACTTATGTGCTGTATGGTCACGCCATATGTTAAATTGCTGCGTGTAGAATTCCCTCGCGTTATATTGTCATATCTCGCATTGTCATTAATGGAATTCCCTCGCGTTATATTACCGCACATAAAATTTACATATATGAAATTTTCATGCGTTATATTGCCACGCGTTAAATTGCTATGCATAGAATTCCCACGCGTTATATTGCCACGCGTCAAATTGCTATGCATAGAATTCCCACGCGTTATATTGCCACGCGTCAAATTACTACGCATAGAATCCCCACGCGTTATACTGCCACGCGTGGTATTTTCACGCGTTATATTGCCAGACGTCAAATTACCGTGTGTGAAATTCCCACGCGTTATATTGCCACGCGTCAAATTACTATGCATAGAATCCCCACGCGTTATATTGCCACGCGTCACATTACTATGCATAGAATCCCCACGCGTCAAATTACTACGCATAGAATTCCCACGCGTTATATTGCCACGCGTGGTATTTTCACGCGTTATATTGCCAGACGTCAAATTACCGTGTGTGAAATTCCCACGCGTTATATTGCCACGCGTCCAATTACTATGCATAGAATCCCCACGCGTTATATTGCCACGCGTCAAATTACTATGCATAGAATCCCCACGCGTTATATTGCCACGCGTCAAATTACTATGCATAGAATCCCCACGCGTTATATTGCCACGCGTTATATTGCCACGCGTCAAATTACTATGCATAGAATCCCCACGCGTTATATTGCCACACGTGGTATTTTCATGCGTTATATCGCCAGACGTCAAATTATCGTGTATGGAATTCCCACGCGTTATATTGCCATACGTCAAATTACTACGCATAGAATCCCCACGCTTTATATTGCCATACGTCAAATCATGATGCATGGAACTCCCACGCATTATATTGCCACCCGTCAAATTGTCATATGTGGAGTTCCGACGTGTTATATCGCCACATTCGTGGTGTGTTAAATTACACAGTAATGTAGTGAAATAGTAAAATAATAGTGTAGCAGTATAATAACACAGTAAAATAATAAAATGTACGTTTTATCAGAAATATATGCAGACCCTCAAATAGAATCTCGTAGCAACATACTAAAATAAAATAGCTAATAAAGAGCCGCACCGATAGCACGTAACGTAAAAGTTTGCGTTAAAAAATGTTTCCGCAAACGACTCGCAATTAGGACAACTAATTATGCGTTAATTTCCCGTGATGAAACTCGGTCTTGGGGGCAAAGTGTGCGCATAGTAAAAGCAAGCACGTGATACAGCACGGCCTGTTCGCATATGAATTACGATTAGAAACGAACGCGTGGCACGGTTTAGCCGTGTCTCGTGTACGGAATACAATATTGTATGTAACGCTTCTAACGGGTCGAGAAACGGCCGGGACATTCGTTATAAACTTTTCCGTTCGTAATCGGTGCCACCGGTTATTCCTGAACGCTCAATTAATGCGGCGCTCCCAGGTCCATTAAAAGTTGCTCGAATTAATGCCGGCGGCCATAAATAATCGCCGTTTTCGACCGCGAATTCTTCCTCCGCCGATTCTTGCCGTTTTGCCATCGGTCCCGAACCCATCGTCCGATTTTTCAACATCAACCAACGGGCCTCAACTTCGCAACGTTATATTATCCTCGGTGTTTCCCACGGCTGCGTTGTAACTCGTTACATCACGATGACCCGGAAGATTGTAATTTATACGCTTATCTCGCGAGATGAGGAATTACGAATCGGCGCGTTCCGTTTTATCCGTTGATTCCGCCTGGAATCGTTTCGCGAACGACTCGCGGTTGTTGCGGGATCTTGAGATTAGTATGGAATCGTGGAACGATTCTATATCGCTATAACGAGGGAAGTTGGTAATTTGAAAATTCTCCTTCGCTCGAATGGGAGTTTGCACGTTCTATGACGAGAGCATCGGACTTATTCCCTAGAGAAAACTATCGATATTTTAGGCAAACGTTTCTCTCAAGATTATTTAATTTGGGGATTTTTTAATTTAGGGACTTGGGAATATGAGAGTTCTGAAACTTGAAAATTGTAGGTTCAGAGGTGTAGAAATTTAGAAATCTAGGAATCTAGGGATATAGGAATCTAGGAATCTAGAGATCGGGATACTTGAAACTAGAAATCTAGGAATTTTTGATAGATATTTTTGGATCTAGGGATGCTTTGACCCTGGGATATTTGGATCTAGTGAAATTTGGACCTAGGGAAATTCGGATCTAGGGAAATTCAATTCTAGGCAAATTTGGACTTAAGGAAATTTGGATCTAGGGAAATTTGAACCTAAGGAAATTTGGATCTAGGGAAATTTGCACTTAGGGAAATTTGGAGTTAGGGAATTTTGGACTTAGGGAAATTTGGACCTAGGGAAATTTGGAGTTAGGGAAATTTGGATCTTGAGAAATTTGGACCTAGGGAAATTTGGATCTTGAGAAATTTGGACCTAGGGAAATTTGGACGTAGGTAAATTTGGATCTAGGGAAATTTGGATCCAGGGAAATTTGGATCCAGAGAAATTTAGGTCTAGGGAGATTTGAACCTTGAGAGATTTTAATCTAGGGAAATTTGGATCTTGAGAAATTTGGACCTAGGGAAATTTGGACGTAGGTAAGTTTGGATCTAGGGAAATTTGGATCTAGGGAGATTGGAATCTTGAGAGATTTTAATCTAGGGAAATTTGGATCTTGAGAAATTTGGACCTAGGGAAATATGGACGTAGGTAAATTTGGATCTAGGGAAATTTGGATCCAGAGAAATTTAGATCTAGGGAGATTTGAACCTTGAGAGATTTTAATTTAGGGAGAGATGAATCTAGGGAAATTTGGATCTAGGAATATTCGAATTCAGCATCTAAAGATGTAAGAATCTAAGAATGTAAAAATCTACAAATCTAAGAATATTAGAGTCTAGTAACATATTAATCTAGTATTCCAAAAATCTATTTTACCAAAGAAATTCAGAAGTTTAAAAATAAAAATGTTTGACAATTCCAAAACTTGAATGCTGAAAATGTAGAACAGAAAATGTATAAAAGCTAGCGAACGTGTTTTCATTGGAAAAAAAATAGAACTCTATCAATTATCAAATAAAAAGTGAAAAAGCATCTTGGCGTTTTTAATTTGAAAGTTGTTCGGAATGCGTAGTACGCAACACATTTTTCATAGCAGCTGTTTGGGATGATGGTCAAATAGTGACAGAGGTAATCCGTAACAAGACATATCCATCTCGGAGTCATTTGTTAGTTGCTGACACGCTAAACCCTCGATATATCAATCACTCTGTAACAGGTATAGTCGTGCAAGGAATCAGACATGTGTTCCACAAGACTTTGCTCGCGGTTGTCTCATCGTTTTGCTTTGTATTCAACTTTTATTCGATCATCGTCGACGATAATCTTACGTCTAATGGCCCTCCATTTTCTATTCTGTTATATTATCACCTCTCAAGATATAATCGTTGAATAGCAGACATTAATCTTTGGAAGCTTAGCAAGGTTCAAATTTCAAGATTTGTGCAAATTATACAAATTTCTGTATTTATACAATTTCATGTTCTTTAAAATTCCCAAATTTTCATATTTTATAAAATTCCCAAATTTCCATATTTTCTGAAATTCCCACATTCCCAAATTTCCATATTCTCCAAAATTCCCACATTCCCAAATTTCCATATTTTCTAAAATTCCCACATTCCCAAATTTCCATATCTTCTAAAATTCCCACATTCCCAAATTTCCATATTCTCCAAAATTCCCACATTCCCAAATTTCCATACCTTCTAAAATTCCCACATTCCTAAATTTCCATATCCTCTAAAATTCCCACATTCCCAAATTTCCATACCTTCTAAAATTCCCACATTCCCAAATTTTCATATCCTCTAAAATTCCCACATTCCCAAATTTCCATACCTTCTAAAATTCCCACATTCCCAAATTTCCATATCCTCTAAAATTCCCACATTCCCAAATTTCCATATCCTCTAAAATTCCCACATTCCCAAATTTCCATACCTTCTAAAATTCCCACATTCCAAAATTTCCATATTCTCTAAATTCCCACGCTCCCTTTCCAAACGTTTCCGAAGTACCGAAGCATCGTAATTTTCGAACCACAAAACTCTTGGCGAAATTCTCCGAGCGAGAACGAACAAAGCGGTCGAATAGAACGTCCGATCGGTTCGGGACGCTTTCCGAAGCGACTATTAGTTCATCACCGGCCGCAATTCTCTTTACTTCTGCAGCTTGTTCAGAAACACGATCGCCGAACGATTCCCCGCTCGTGTCAGTGATTTCTCGCCGCCACGCTCCCGTTTCCCTTTCACTGACCAGACGAATCCGTGCATCTCTCCCATTTTACCGATCGTTCTTTTCTTTTTCTTGGCGTAGTTCCACGTTCGCACAGGATTACAGCACGTACTGGGTCGGCGTTGAATCGCCACGAGTTAACGTTCGCAAGCGATCCATCGACGTGTTGACCTCGTCCACGCCGATCACCACGCTCAGAACAACCACGCCGCCCTATTACAGCCCGACCGTCGATTACGAGGTAAGCATTCTTCCCCGATACCTCGCTGCGGGTCGAACGTGTTCTTCGCACTCGATAATCGTAAATGCACTTTTTTATTTTACATATCATAGGGTAGAATTTTCTGAATTTTTATATTTGGGTTGGGAGGTGGAGGTCTTGCGAATTCTTGTATTATTAGCTTTATTATATTATTATGGATACTATATTAGTATTGTGGCGGTTTCACTATTATGCTGCTAGGTGACGATAATCGTACCGCAAATGCACTTTTTTATTTTACATATCATTGGGTAGAATTTTCTGAATTTTTATATTTGGGTTGGGAGGTGGAGGTCTTGCGAATTCTTGTATTATTTGCTTTATTATATTATTATGGTTACTATATTAGTATTGTGGCGGTTTCACTATTATGCTGCTAGGTGACGATAATCGTACCGCAAATGCACTTTTTTATTTTACATATAATCATTGAGAGATTGGGTAGATGTAAAATAAGTACTTTTCTGAATTTTTGTATTATTTGAGTTGGGTTGTAGATAGTTTTATGAATTCTTATACTATTTGCTTTATTATAGTATTATATTACTATTGTATTGTGGCGGTTTCATGATTACGCCGCTAGGTGGCGACCGAGATCGACTTTCTCGCTAGTACTCATCATGCATTCTGCTACTACAAACAGTTCTTATCCATTTTTTCCATATATCTCCATGTCTAAGATGAATATCTGCTAAGATATTTTACTGATGAGTCCTCTAGTAGGTCCAGGACTAAATGTTTCTCTCCTTCATTTCTCCTTAACCCTTCATCCGTGTAGTAAAACCATTAAACAAATATCTTTTCATTTTTTCAAATGTATATAACGTACCAGACCTACTTCTAGCATGAAGTATACTTCCAAATAAGTATGTCACAAGTAGGCTCTGAGTTCAACTTGACATTGGACCTTCCTTTACATTTTCTCATCAAATTTTAATTGTTTAAATAATTCCTCAAATTTTATTCTTCATACCACTGCATGTATTCATTATTTTGTTTGATCCAAAAATCGAAAATCCAACCCGACAGTTCGATAGAGAATAAAATCCCGAGGATACGAGAGAAAAATTGACTTGGTTACTCAATTTTTGTGAGCTGCAGAGCGGAATGAAACAAAAAGTGCGTTTTTTCCGCGGCGTGCGTCGCTGGACCGTGATCGAGAAACTTCGTTGCGCGATGGAAGGAAAATCGTAGTCGATTAAAATATCGTTTGCGGAAAGTTTTGTCTGCTTGGGTTTTTCGCCTCGGAGCATGAGTCACTCTGCAGAAATCCTCGACTCGTCATTGCGCTGTCAAGAGGTCGTTAGCGACTTATGTTCGCGGAATATTAATGGTGCCTTAAAAATTTACTGCTTTTTTTTTTTTGGTTCAAAGAACATTTTCTGGTAGATTCAATATTGATAACTTAAGAAAAATCGTGTGAATTTATGAAACATTTTTTGGTTTCTTGAGATACAAGATAACTTAATAAAATTTTTTAAAATTATTTAATAAAGTTTTTCAAATTCATGCCTAATTTTTGAAACTTGTCCTAGAGATGTTTTAGGTGACTTGTTAGAGATGAGCCTATGTAGATTTTTATTGAAAATTATTTAAGTCTCTGATATAAAAAAAGAATGCATTGATAAAATCATTTGAGTTTCGAATAATTTAACTTCACATTTCAGAGCACATTCGTAAAAACTTCTCTGGCGAAATTATTCGAATTTCACGCGATCGAAACGAGCGAATTACTAGACTAGAAGACGCCTTTGAATAGCCGAACTATTAAAAGTTTCCCAGTTCTAGTGCAAGACCGAGATAGGATCGACGTTCATTTCGAAGTTTCCGTGAGCAATTTTTCGAAATTTTCTTTCCGGGGTATCCGTTTATCGGGATGATTAATAACGATAGTTAGATAATTAATGATACGTTTTTAGAGTTGCGAGCGGATAGAAATGTTCGATATAATTGTACCTCGAGGTTATTGATAAACGAGCGGTGTTGAACTATTATTCTTCGAGTCGAAAGTAAATTCGTGTTTCGACGAATATCCTTATTATGATTCCGGCATGTATTATGCATGCACATATGTGTAGACTAGTTAACCGTGCCAAGCGAAATGCATAATTTCCTCGGCGGTATAGTAATTCACGTGCATGAATCACGGTCGGCAATTCTTATCAACATCGTCGCGCTCGATCTTCATTGTTTCAACAAGCTTGATTACCGCATTTCACTTACAACAAAATCTTACTTAAATCATTCTATTTTTACTATTCAACTATTTTTTCTTGGCGAAAAAATTTGTATATTTCTGGATATTTATGATATTGATGATACTGATAATATTGGTAATATTGGTAATACTGATAATATTGATAATTTTGATAATACTGATAATATTGATAATATTGATAATTTTGATAATACTGATAATATTGATAATATTGTTTATAGTGACAATATTAGTAATTTTAAAAAACATTGATAATACTGGCAATATTTATAATATCAATAACATTGATAATATTGGTAATACTGATGACATTGATAGCATTGATAATATTGATTATAGTGACAATATTGGTAATTTTGAAGACATTGATAATATTGATATATATTGATAAATATTGAGAACAATAATAGCCTTTATAAAATTGATATTTCTGAATATTGATGATATTGATAATATTGATAATATTGATAGCATTGATAATATTGATTATAGTGACAATATTGGTAATATTGAAGACATTGATAATATTGATAAATATTGAGAGCAATAATAGCCTTTATAAAATTGATATTTCTGAATATTGATAATATTGGTAATACTGATGACATTGATAGCATTGATAGCATTGGTAATATTGATTATAGTGACAATATTGGCAATATTGAAGACATTGATAATATTGATAAATATTGATAAATGTTGAGAACAGTAATAGCTTGTATAAAATTGATATTTCTGAATATTGATGATATTGATAATATTGACAGCATTGATAATATTGATTATAGTGACAATATTGGCAATATTGAAGACATTGATAATATTGATAAATATTGATAAATATTGAGAACAATAATAGCCTTTATAAAATTGATATTTCTTAATTTTGTTAGTATTGGTAATACTGATGACATTGATAGCATTGATAATATTGATTATAGTGACAATATTGGTAATTTTGAAAACATTGATAATGATAAATATTGAGAACAATAATAGCCTTTATAAAATTGATATTTCCTAATATTGATAATATTGATGATATTGATAATATTGCTAATATTAATAGCATTGTTAATATTGATAGTATTGATAATTTTGATAACATTAATAACATTGAGAACATTGATAATATTGTTAATATTTATATATTGATAATATTGACAGCATTGATAATGTTGATAATATTGATAACATTGAAAGTCATCATATTGTACCAGACTTTTGGTTCCTCAACATTGTCTATTGTATTCTGTAATTGTCCAAGCAACCATCTCATAGTAAATTGTTTGCATAGTCTTTTTGAGTAAACTTTTACCTTTAAATTGATGTGTCAACTGTTATAATGCTACTTTTATGTCATCATATTATACCAGATTTTTGGTTCCTCGACATTGTCTATTGTACACTGTAATTGTCCAAGCAGCCATTTTGTAGTAAATTGTTTCTGTAACTGTTCATACAGCCATTTCGTATTCAAAACATCAACAGTCACTAAACTTCAGGCTTTAAATAGCTACAGAATAAGTGTCCCGATACATAATATCAAATTCTATCAGAGTTAAAACGTATTAACATCAGCCATAACTGTCCAATCAGCCATTTTGCATCGAGGTCATTAATAAACGGTTTACGCCGTTGTTTTCAACAAACAATAATTTCCGAACAGTCAGAAGTATTCACCGAGTTTCTATGACCTAAATTTCTATCGGACTTTTAACGTTTTGATATGTCGGTTACCGCCATAACTGTCCGCCCGGTAATATCGTATTAAAGCAATTAACGAACGGTTTATTTAACCGCTGCCACGGAATCGAATGAAAATTTTCGATGACACGAAATACGTATAACACTGCGCTAACTAATTATATAATTTGAACGGTTAATTAAAGACGGATTCATAAACAGGCGAGTTGAAAATCACGGTAGGAACAGTACAAGCCTTCAACTTACGATTAGACACAGCTCGCAAAACAGAATAATTGGCGTGGAGTGTTGTCGGTCGTTAACCGCTAGATACATACGTACGTTTTCAAGCTTTTTATTTTCATTAAGTTACCCGTTTGATCGTCGCCCTGGAGAATCTTATACTGACCGGCGTAATTAGACCCGTAATTATTGTAATTACTCGATGAATAAAGATAAGCTGAACACGTGTACGCATTATCAACCGCTTTTTTCTCTTCCTCTTCGTTACGAATATTTGCACGGGTAACGTTGGTGTGATTTGTATAACTTTGTCAAAAAATGGATCAATATTTTTGCAACTAGGGACATTCGGATCTAGAGATATTGTGATACAAATTAAAGCTAAAAGTTTGCTCAAAAAGACTACACAAAATTAATACAAATAGAGTCATTTGACGTTACAAAATAATACTATGTCGTACCTTGTAGAATGACTACATATGAACACATGTGACATGTGTCATATGTGACTACAGGACTACATATGTCATATGTGACTACATGACTACATATGTCATATGTGGCTACATGAATAGATATATCATATGTGACTACATGACTACATATGTCATATGTGACTACATGACTACATATGTCATATTTGACTACATGACTACATATGTCATGTGTGACTACATGACTACATATGTCATATGTGACTATATGATTACATATGTCATGTGTGACTACATGACTACATATGTCATATGTGACTACATGACTTCATATGTCACATATGACTACATATGTCATATGTGACTGCATGACTAGATATGTCTTATGTGACTACATGACTACATATGTCATATTTGAATACATGAGTACATACATCATATGTGACTACATGACTTCATATGTCATATGTGACTGCATGACTATATACGTCATATGTGACTACATGACTACATATGTTATATGTGACTACATGACTACATATGTCATATGTGACTACATGACCACATATGTCATATGTGGCTACATGACTAGATATGTCATATGTGACTACATGACTACATATGTTATATGTAACTACATGACTACATACATCATATGTAACTACATGACTACTTACATTATATGTGACTACATGACTTCATATGTCATATGTGACTGCATGACTATATATGTCATATATGACTACATGACTACATATGTCATATGTGACGACATGACCACATACATGCGTCATATGAACACATACACGTGACACATTAACACTAAACCTACCACCATATAATGTGTATTTAATTTGAAATTAAAAATGAAGTTCAAAAATAAATAAACAAACGACGAAGCATAAATTAGTACACACATTTAATCTTTATCTTCATGAAAATCAATTCTGATTTCAAGGAATGTATTATAACAAAATGTGTACCTTATAATAAGAAACTTGTGGAGCGGTCATTTGACTGATTTGGTAGTTTTAGTATTAAAGAATGCAGTTCCATTTAATTTTCCATTTCACACTAAATATAACACCAGTCCAAGCAACATGCAAATCTTACAAAGATGTCCATGTTTAATCACACCTCCAGACATCATTGTCCAAAGGTTTCTAAAGTAACCTTAGTCCAAGCAGATTAACGAACGACAAATGACAAGATACGGGTCGGCTAATTTTTTTGCGTGTCGTCCTCGTTACCGGTCTACTTTCGAAACGAGATCGCCGTGAGAAAAGGCGAATGAATCCGCCTGTTTCTCGGTTGGAAACTTTATCGATGAGTTTCCAGACCGAAGGTCTGAGCTAGCCCATTAACCGCGCCGCCATGCAGCCTGCTTACATACACACGCGTATATATTACGAAAGCAGCATTTTCGGTGAAAATAAATCTTGCGAGAATCTGTTGAAAGTTTCCCGCCTCCCGCTGATTCATGACCGGCGATAAATGGAGGCTGCTTGATGGATGAGCTTTGCATTAACATTTATGCGAGCATACCCGTCCTTTATTGTTTCGTTTTATTACATTAAGTCTCTGTTCGAGATATTTAAATTTCTTGCTGCACAGGATTTTGATTTATGGTCCGCAGTTTTTCTTGCGAGATGAAAATATTCTTAACGTAGTCGTATGCCGCTTTTTTCGATATTGCGTTCTGCAAGTTCGTACGGGGTTTGGGAAATGTTAGGTTGTTAGGTTGGTTACGGGTCTAATTACGCCGGCCAGGGTGTTGGGTTAGGTTGGTAGGATGTAATGTGGAATTAGGAGAAGTAGTGTGGATGATGGAGGGATAGATTCATGGGATGTGGAGTAGATTTTGGAGACTTTGAAATGTGTGTATGGGGGTTTGAGAATTTGGGAGTTTGCAATTTTTGGGTTATGAGAGTTTGGGACGCAGAGGTCTTGGCATGTAGAGATTTGGGGATGCAGAGAATTGAGGAAGATGGAATACGGGGACGTAGGGATTTGGGGACGTATGGAATTGAGGACGTGGGGATTTGGGGACGTATGGAATATGGGGACGTAGGGAATTGGGGGCGTAGGGATTTGGGGACGTATGGAATTGGGGACGTAGGGAATTGGGGGCGTAGGAATTTGGGGACGTAGGAAATTGGGGACGTATGGAATTAGGGACGTATGGAATTGGGGACGTAGGGAATTGGGGGCGTAGGAATTTGGGGACGTATGGAATTGGGGACGTATGGAATTGGGGACGTATGGAATTGGGGACGTATGGAATTGGGGACGTATGGAATTGGGGACGTATGGAATTGGGGACGTATGGAATTCGGGGCGTATGGAATTGGGGACGTAGGGAATTGGGGACGTAGAGATTTGAGGATATATGGAATTGAGGACGTAGGGAATTGGGGGCGTAGGAATTCGGGGACGTAGGAAATTGGGGACCTAGGAATTTGGGGACGTATGGAATTGGGAAAGTATGGAATTAGGGACGTACGGAATTGGGAACCTAGGAATTTGGGGACGTATGGAATTGGGGAAGTATGGAATTAGGGAGGTATGGAATTGGGGACGTATGGAATTCGGGGCGAATGGAATTGGGGACGTAGGGAATTTGGGGACGTAGGAATTTGGGGACGTAGGAATTTGGGGACGTAAGGAATTGGAGGCGTAGGAATTTGGGGACGTAGAAATTTGGGAATGTTGAGATTAGAGGACGTAGAGATTTAAAAATATTAATTCACCCAAAATATGATACTTACCAACATTAGTTAATGTACCCTTAACCCGTTCATCAATCAACCCTCCACAGTTACTACCTTTAATAATATAACTTTAATAATGTATTAATACATCCATCTATACAAATTTCATTTTATTTTTGTTTTTAGACAAAAGACTCCGAGAATCCTTTGTACGCTGGATGTGGCACAACGAAGAATTGTTTTGGCACACCAGCGAAATGTACAGAGACGAAGAACTGTATGGCGGTGGTCACGGTCCTCGTTCGTGGCGAACGATATCTCTTCGAGCTGCAAGCACGTGACAGCAAATACGTTGCTGTTGGTTTATCGGAGGACAGCAAAATGGTAATTCGATTGATCTTGTCAGCTTAGTAAACTGGCGCTGTAGTGAAATTATTATGATATACGAACTTTGAAATATACAGGGTGTCTCACATTAGTGTACACACAATTATGTGTAGTGTGAAATGGTAGCTGACGTGATTTTGAATAAGATTTTCTTTTGCAAAAATTCGTTCTGAAGCTTCGTTTTTGAATTATTAAGGAAAAACGCGTACCAATCAGAGCGCGAGACGTGTGCGCAGACGCGAGACAGCTCCGCCTACCGGCTGAGCGCGTGTAATCCTCGTGCTCTGACTGGTCAGTGTTTTTCCTTAATAATTCAAAAATGAAGCTTCAGAGCAAATTTTTGCAAAGGAAAAAGTTGTTCAGCATCTCGAACCCCACCAATTCCGAGAGTTATATTAGTTGTGAGATACCCTGTATATGGAGATGCACTTCCACATGACACGTGTTCGATTCTAGTGAAAAGTTTGCTTATGTAGTTCTGGTTTTGTAGAAGAAATGTACTTTTGCTTATTGTTAAAGTGTTTAGAATTTTGTG
The DNA here is from genome assembly GCF_050947335.1 of Megachile rotundata. NCBI lineage: Eukaryota > Metazoa > Arthropoda > Insecta > Hymenoptera > Megachilidae > Megachile > Megachile rotundata. The sequence goes on along the minus strand of NC_134992.1, from coordinate 10,922,944 downwards.
TGAGTTGGAAGAGGTGTGACGTAGAATTTATTTATTTATTTATACATTTGTTTAGTCATTTATTTAGTCATTTGTGTAATTATTTATTTGGTCATTTATGTAATCATTTATATAGTCATTTATTTAGTCATATATTTAGCCATTTAATTAGTCATCTATGTAATTATTTAGTTGGTCATTTATTTATTCATTTATTTAGGTATTTATTTAGTCATTTATTTAGTCATTTAGATAGTCATATATTTAGTTATTTATTTAGTCATTTATGTAGTTATTTATTTGATCATTTATGTAGTCATTTATATAGTCATTTATTTAGTCATACATTTAGTCATATATTTAGTCATATATTTAGTCATTTAATTAGTCATATATTTAGTTATTTATTTAGTCATTTATGTAATTATTTATTTGATCATTTTTGTAGTAATTTATTTAGTCATATATTTAGTCATTTATTTAGTCATTTAGATAGTCATATATTTAGTCATTTATTTAGTTACTTATTTACTGCCTTTGTAGTCATTTATAAACGATCGAATAATTAAAAGGTATGAACAATAATCGAATTTGTTTTACAGGGCGAAGACAGCGTAGTCGAATGTACAAACGAAGGCGGCGAAGTTGGATTGCACATGTCTTGGAACTCCGGGAAGCAAAATATACGGCAGCCCATGGTACGTATCCCATTATACATGCTCGCAAGAGAATGTTAAAACACTCTCTCTGGCTGAATATTAAATTCTGCCGTGCGAAGTAATGAGCTGTTTAAGTAACGAGTTTCATTCGTTTATTATTCGAACCTTTACGAGTGCAAAGTTGACGAGGCTACTTATATCCTGCAGCTTAGATATTTTATTCGCGGCGGCTTGAATCCGATTAATATTTCAGCCCGATCAAGCTTTGACGCGATACCGCCCGCTATCTTCTTACCGTTCATAATTCATACCTCATTTTATCTCCATTTGTTCAATTTCAAACCGCTTCTACAGCGGGTCAATTATTTAACGTACGAAGCTCTTTCGTTTAAATATTTATTACGCGTACGGGTGTTCGAGTTTCGAAGTAGAAATCTTGCGTGCTTGAAGATTTCGACATTTTTAAATGTACGAATTGCACAATTGTTGTTTAGATTCTTGAATATTTGCGTCGATAAATATTTATGATGTAAATCGAAAAATAGAAAAACTGCAGAACTGAAAGGTTGGGAAATTAGAGTTTAAAATTTGAAGAATGCTGCAGAATAATTGAATAATTGAACAATTGAGCAAATGTAGAATTGCGGACTTGTAGAATTGAATAATTGAGTAATTGAATAATGGTAGAATTGAATAATTGAGCAATTGAATAACTGTATAATTGTTTAATTGTATAATTGTATAATTGTATTATTGAATAATTGTATCATTGAATAATTGTATCACTGAATAATTGTATAACTGAATAATTGTATAATTGAATAATTGTATCATTGAATAATTGTATCACTGAAGAATTGTATAACTGAATAATTGTATCATTGAATAATTGTATCATTGAATAATTGTATCATTGAATAATTGTATCATTGAATAATTGTATCATTGAATAATTGTATCATTGAATAATTGTATCATTGAATAATTGTATCATTGAATAATTGTATCATTGAATAATGGTATCATTGCATAATTGAATCATTGAATCATTGAATCATTGAACAATTGAAAAATTGGGCAATTGTACAATTGAACAATTGAACAATTGTAGAATTGAAGAATTGTAGAAGTGAAAAATTGTAGAATTGAAGAGTTGTAGAAATGAAAAGTTGTGGAATTGAAAAGTTGTGAAATTGAAAAGTTGTACAACTGAATAATTCAACAATTGAATAATTGAAAACTCGAAAATTGAAACTTTCTAAAACCTTCTAAACACAAAATCTTTTAAATCTTCCCAATTTGAAAATAAAGAAAAATTTGTAAATTCCTATAGTGTCACTAATACATTTCACATCAAGTTAATTACTAACAAAATAATTTTGACAAAATAATCATGGAAACGTTGAAACTGAAAAATAAATGATATCAATTAAAACCATTAAAGTGAGTAAAGTTAACGAATTCCACAGCGAAGGTCGACTTTCGCACGCGACGTAACATCGTTACCGATCACTCCTCGAGAACTATTGAATTATTTCGCTGTTCGTAAGAAACATCGAGCGACCTTGCTCTATTTACGATTTACTTTCCAGCAAGAAGGTGCCGTTCAACAGGAGTCGGGTTCAGTCGTGGATGACGTGATCTCCTGCAAATTCTGGCGGGAGAAGACGACGGTCGTGGAGGGTCGCGAATTCGATCTCGTCAATAAACCCTACAATCTTCTTGTAGCTGCTGGAAAAAGCTTAAAGAGTATGTCATTGTTCATACATTTTTTTCTTTCGATATACTTTAGAAACTTACAGCTGGGTCATTCCAGATAGGTCATTCATTTAGACAGATAGACATTGAAAAGAACGCAAAAAAACAATTTGTTTAAATTTTTCGACATTCCATAACAAATTGACGGAATTAAAAAAAATATTTTAAAATAGTTCAATCCTTTATGAATAAAACAAAAAAGAATTTAGTTAAATTGGTTGAGTAGTTTCTGAGAAAAAAATTCGTAAGTGAAGCCTGTTTATGAATTAATACAGGGTGTGTCACAACTAGTGTTCTTCTGACTGGTTTTCCTTAAAATTTTTCGTTATTATAAAACAGATGGACAAAACCACAAAAAATATTTTAAAGTAGCATAATCCTTTGTGAATAAAGCAGGAAAGAATTTAGTCAAATCGTTTAAGTAGTTTCTGAGAAAAAAATTCGTAAGTGAAGCCTGTTTATAAATTAATACAGGGTGTGCCACAACTAGTGTTCTTCCGACTGGTTTTCCTTAAAATTTTTCGTTATTATAAAATAGATGGACGAGGTCACAAAAAATATTTTAAAATAGCATAATCCTTTGTGAATAAAACACAAAAGAATTTATGTAAATCGGTTGAGTAGTTTCTGAGAAAAAAATTCGTAAGTGAAGCCTATTTTCTTAAAAATGGGTAAAAATTGCAAACTTTGAAAGCTTGTTATTTTTTAACAAACTCGAAACGGACAAAATGATGACATAAACCCTCCCTAATTTCACATGGACTACAACATACTTTGATTAGAGTAAAATCGTAGATAGTGACGTTTAGTAGTGATGGGTTCAACGTAGAATGAATTCATATTTTACTGAAATAAGGAAATAGGAGTTGTAAAATCATAAAGTAACAAAATTATGAAAACAAAGAATATCTCCAGAGACAAAACTTACAAAAATGGTATAAATTTTTGTTCAGTTAAAAATAATCTACACTGAGAAAGTTACAACTCCGTAACAGTATCCTCCATCGAGAATAAGACTCTAAAAAGTCTGAACGATAAAGTCGAGTTTTTGTAAGGACGCATTCCACTCGAGCGCATATCCGCTATAAAACTAAACCTTCGAACTCAAAAACAGCTGCGTATCACGACTTCGTCGAGAACGTCGTAAACCTTTGTCAACTTCTAATAAATACAGACTCGTAACACTAGCTCGTTCTTTCTCGAGTTTTTCGCTCGAGGATGCCTCTATTCCCCGAGCTTGTTATACAGGGTGTTAAAAATAAGGAAGTTGTAGCATTGGGAATCGAATGTTATACCGCGATACTTTCTTCGCTGCGAGTTCACACGATGTACAGTAGACTTGCGTTATATTGCCACTGTTGGGATGTTTACTATGGGAACGGCATTTTATGTTCGTATTTTGAAGCTTGTATATTATAGATTTTTTGTTTTGAATGTTTGTAGTTTGAAGATGTTAATGAATTGAATAAGACACTTGTAATTTTGAGAAATAAAATTGAACATTTCTAACTTCAAAATATAACAAATTTAAAAATTTGTGAATTGGAACATGTCTAGAGGTTTCAATTTGAAAAGCATTATTTTTGAACTTGTCTGTATATCAATTTAAAAATTGATGGTTTGTAAATGGTGTAGTTTGTAAATTTACAAGTTTGAACATTTTTGTACATCTACATTAAAAAATTGTTTTTATTTCAAATATTCAAAATTATGTAAATTTAAAAATTAAATATGTGTAAACATGCAAATTTATAAATTAAAAAATTTGTAAATATGTAGATCTATAAATTACTAAATTTGAAGACAAAAATATGTAAATTTTGTTATATGTAAAAATCTTTAAATTTGAAAATAAGCTAAATAAAAGTAATTAAATAAGCTAAACTAAATAAATAAATTTGCACATCTGTCTCCTTAAATCCTCCATTCAACATTAAAAAAATTAAAAATGATTTACTAAAGAATGATTTATGTTAACATTTAGGTAACGGCGTAGGATTTCACGACACAGCATACGACGCGACCGGTGCAGCAAAATTATTATCCGACGTCGGAGGTTTCACAACAGCCAGCAACATTTTAATTCGAGTGCACGGTGCTTTGATGCTGGCATCTTGGATCGGTACGGCGTCGATCGGTATCCTGCTCGCCAGATATTACAGGCAAACATGGGTCGGTTCGCAATTATGTGGAAAGGACCAATGGTTCGCTGTAAGTATTCACTTTGTATTGTGATTGTATCTGTTAAACTAGTGTCTGTTAAACTAGTATCTGTTAAACTAGTATCTGTTAAACTAGTATCTGCTAAACTAGTATCTGTTAAACTGCATAGTTAAATGGGTCTTTGTTTGACCGTTGAAAGGCTGAGAATATAAAGGGTTGAAGGTTTGAAGGGTTGAAGGGTTGAAGAGTTGTGTATAGTCATTATTGCATTGGTATAATTAGGAGTTTTGATTGATATGTTATCAATAGAGGCGATGGAGGATGAATAGGTATTGAGTGGGTAATTTTGGGAAATTTGGAAATTTAGGAATTTAGGAATTTGGAGAGGTAGTTTGGAAATTTAAGAATTTGGATAAGGTAGAGATTTGAGAATTTAGACATTTGGATTAGGAGTTTGGTAATTTAGGAAATTGGGGAATGTAGAGATTTGGGAATTGGGAGATTGGGAATTTAGAGATTTGGAAATTGGGTGATTGGGAAATTTAGAGATTTTGGAAATTGAGAAATTGGGAAATTTAGGAAATTGGGAGATTGGGAAATTTAGAGATTTGGAAATTGAGAAATTGGGAAATTTAGCAATTTAGAGATTTGGGAATTGAGAGATTGGGAATTTAGAGATTTGGAAATTGGGAGATTGGGAATTTAAAGATTTGGAAATTGAGAAATTGGGAAATTTAGGAATTTGGAAATTGAGAAATGGGAAATTTAGGAATTTGGGAATTCAGAGATTTGGAAATTGAGAAATTGGGAAATTTAGGAATTTGGGAATTTAGAGATTTGGAAATTGAGAAATAGGAAATTTAGGAATTTGGGAATTTAAAGATTTGGAAATTGAGAAATGGAAAATTTAGGAATTTGGAAATTGAGAAATGGGAAATTTAGGAATTTGGAAATTCAGAGATTTGGAAATTGAGAAATGGGAAATTTAGGAATTTGGAAATTCAGAGATTTGGAAATTGAGAAATGGGAAATTTAGGAATTTGGGAATTCAGAGATTTGGAAATTGAGAAATTGGGAAATTTAGGAACTTGGAAATTCAGAGATTTGGAAATTGAGAAATGGGAAATTTAGGAACTTGGGAATTCAGAGATTTGGAAATTGAGAAATTGGGAAATTTAGGAACTTGGAAATTCAGAGATTTGGAAATTGAGAAATGGGAAATTTAGGAACTTGGGAATTCAGAGATTTGGAAATTGAGAAATTGGAAATTTAGGAACTTGGGAATTCAGAGATTTGGAAATTGAGTAATTGGAAAATTTAGGAACTTGGAAATTCAGAGATTTGGAAATTGAGAAATGGGAAATTTAGGAACTTGGGAATTTAGAGATTTGGAAATTGAGAAATGGGAAATTTAGGAACTTGGAAATTCAGAGATTTGGAAATTGAGAAATGGGAAATTTAGAAACTTGGGAATTCAGAGATTTGGAAATTGAGAAATTGGGAAATTAGAAACTTGGGAAATCAGAGATTTAGAAATTGAGAAATTGTGAAATTTAGGAATTTGGGAATTTAGAAATTTGGAAATTTAGAGGTTTGGGACTTGAGAAACTGGAAAATTGAAAAATTTAGAAATTTGAAAATTGACAAATTTGCAAATGTAGTAAATTTGCAAAATAATGCCTTGTGAAATTACAAATTCAACAACTCCAAAATTGAATAATCTCCAACCTTGCACAACTTCCAAAACCCACCACATATTTCCCAAATTCAGAAAACTGGACAACTACAAAATCACATACTTAATAACCTACAGTAGCACTTGAACCGAAAAACTCGTGAACTTGAAAATTTCTGAATATATCATGCGAGTTACCTATTCGGTGGGTCGTTGGCGTTTGACCGTCGGTCCATGAATTTGGTATGGAAGCTAATCAGAGGGACCACCAATAGGAGGGCAATATGATAATGTCACCTAGCACCATCTCTTTCACGGAATTACCAGCCGATGGGCGATCGTAATTTAAAGTGGACACGTTAATCGTTTTGCGTAATCAGATTTTAATTGACGGGCATCGGGGAAAAACGATCATCGAACTCCGTGTTTTATATGAAACGTTTAGCGATAATCATTTTTGGTAATGAATAAACTGTTTGTCGATCGAGTTCAATATGTTTCATTGATTTTTAGTGGGTGTAACCTTCTCTGAAGAAATATATCTTCATTAGGTTGTGTACATTACTTGACACGAGTGTTTGCAGGTACTTATTAGATAAAACTATTTGTGGTGTTATCAATATTTGTTATATTAATAATACTATCAATAATATTATAATAGTAACAATTAATACTACTGTGTCTCTCGTAACATTACATACAGGCTGTCTCACAACTGCTTTATGTAAGACACCCTGTACATGATCCCTTTTAATGACTCGATTTCGTAAATTCGACTGTGAGACTCGATGGTAGCAAAGATGAAGTCTTTACGAATACAGCACTCATCAGTATACCTCACAGAATCATTTATTTTTGAACAGCAAGTACCATATGTTTAATAAAGTGGAGTTTTTTAAGGTGCAGTGTCGAGACAGATGCGGAAGTAAACAGAATTGTAAACAAGTGTGAACCTCCTCCATTAACTCTGCCACTGTCCGCCATTTTGTGTATCTGCTCTTCAACGTCGGCTGACAATTGTAAACGTTCGGCGATCATCAGCTAATTTAGATTAAAACAATGATTATTGAACGAATAATTGTAACTGCAGTAATGTGACAGATGCTGAAGTAAGGATCGTAAATAAGTGTGAACCTCCTCCATTAACTCTGCCACTGTCCGCCATTTTGTGTATCTGCTCTTCAACGTCGGCTGACAATTGTAAACGTTCGGCGATCATCAGCTAATTTAGATTAAAACAATGTAACCACGTGTAACAATTATATTGTAACGTGTCAGAATTACCCGCACACGAAGTAGCTTGCATTTAAAATGAAATCCGAAGAGGAGTGAACGGATGTGCTTCTCTCACGGGTAATCGTTTGAACGTTTTTACGCGAGAGGTACATTTTCTTTTGGAGTACAGTGCACTTGACGCTGTTGAAAACCTGGAGTGCTCGAACGTAACGGATGAACGCTTAAGCTTGGCCGATGTCCAAGGATAATATTGAACTTATCTTAGACGGTTGAAGGATACTTATTAACTCTCGAGAGTTATTTAACTTTTGCCTCGAGCGTCCACATATTATAACAGCGATATCGTTATCGTTCGCGATACTCCGACCTGTATTTATTAAAATCTAGACTTCTGATACGGTTATGGAGATCTGGGGGATCTAGGAATATTTGTGGGACATTCTAGGGATATGTGGATGTTGGGACGCAAGGATTTTTCTAGTGATAGAATTTGAGGATATTAAATAGTGAGATATGGTTAGGTTGAGGACTGCTCTCTTATATTGAAGTACATATTTAAGTATCTCTATGTATGTCTATGTATGTCTATGTATGTCTATGTATGTCTAAGTATGTCTGTGTATGTCTAAGTATGTTTATATATGTCTAAACATATATGTCTACGTATGTCATGTATGTGTATGTACGTCTATGTATGTCTAAGTATGTTTATGTATGTCTATACATATATGTCTACGTATATCATGTATGTCTATGTATGTCTGTGTATGTATGTCTATGTATGTCTACTAAGTATGTTTATGTATGTCTTTACATATATGTGTACGTATGTCTATGTACGTCTATACATATGTGTCTACGTATGTCATGTATGTGTATGTATGTCTATGTAAGTTTATGTATGGCTACGTATATCTACATACGTTTATTTATGACTATATACATATATGCACATATGCATTCACATATGATCTATACGTACTAATTAATTTTTATTTCTAATTCCAGTGGCACAGATTCTTCATGATACTAACATGGTCCATGACGATCGCGGCGTTCGTGATAATATTCGTGGAATTGGGCGCATGGAGTTCCGAGGTGATACACGCGTCCCTCGGATTAGCGACAACGATACTGGCATTTGTTCAACCGTTTATGGCAGCGATGAGACCTCATCCCGGAGCACCACGAAGACCCCTTTTCAATTGGGCGCACTGGTTCGTTGGAAATGCAGCGCAGATTTGCGGCAGTAAGTTTCACCTCGTGTGTTTCATATTTCTCTTTTTCCGTTCGCTTCACGGACAATGGTTAGCCACCGCATTGAAATTCCTTTCACAGTAATCGCAATTTTCTTCGCGGTCCGGTTGAATAAGGCCAAACTCCCGGAATGGGTCGACTGGATTCTGGTCGCCTACGTGGTATTCCATATTCTGACTCACCTTATACTCACGGTAAGAATGTTTTTATATTTAGAATATAACCGAGTTGCATCTTAGGCCTCTCTTGAAAAAAAAAATCTAGATTCCACCGAGGCGCATCAGCTATATTCAACATTTAAAAGATATAATGAGACACTCGTACCACTGTGCTAGAAAGAAAAAAGGTTATGGCAAAGTGCAGAGAGACGGAAATTATTTATCAGGTTCCAGGTTGTTCCAACATTCTCTTCGTCTTCAAATATACTTTTAATCAAGAGAAGCCTATGTTGCACGGTGTACCTTCCCTTTGACTATATGGAAGGAATCGGGTCGAATGTCATACTGCAAAGATTTCAACTTGCTTCGAATAAAGATTGCCTCGGACAAGTCGCGTTAAATCGAGTTGAACAGGGTGAAATAGGGTCGAATCAAATTGGGTTGAACAGCGTCATAGGGTCGAACATCGACTCGAGTAGCTGCACCAAAAACAGTATGTCGGAAAAAAATTTATTTTGACAAAATTTATAAAAAGTTTTGTTATTTTTCCGACATATTTCAACTGCAGTATATTAAAACTCGATGTGGAATTAAATGGAAACAGTTGCGATTGCTGCAATGCTAACAATGAACATATTGTTGTAGTTCGTCGGTTGTGCCTCTGACAGGCAAGCCAGTCAGAGGGTGAATTCGTTCCCGATGAAAGACATGCATTCACGTGGCTCGATGGTGCATCCCGATTCAAGACAGGACGCTCCGGTAAGTCTTTTTCGTTAATAGTCTCCATGCGACACGAATCTGTAAAAGTGACTCGATATTCTGTGTTCAGCATTCCGGGATCAGGAAATCCATCTTCGGAATATACTTCGTGGTGATCGCCCTGTTCACCGCGGCTCTCATCGTCATCACCGTGCTGGCACCCATAGAGGACACGTGGGTCACCTTCACGAACACCATCAAGAACTACTAACATAGGAAGCGTATGGGATTTTTCGCCCGATTGATCGTTCAACGTTATTATCGTCGCGATAAAGTTTCGGGCTGTATCGCAAGCACCGTATATTCTCGAGTGACTGTTTATATGTAAATGAGTCTTCAATCGACGCGAGTCGACGGTTTACACGGAACCATCGTTAAAGCGAATTGTACGACAATATCGTTCGACACGTCGAACTTTGAACAACCGCTAAGAACAGCAATCGACGAACGGTGTTATCGTATAATAAGCTGGAAAATTGGTTTGATCATTCTTTTCGAACCGGTTGCTCTTTAGATTGGTTCATAAATTCTGGAGAATAATTTTTGTTATCGGAGTTGACAGGATTTTAATTATTATGGAGTTTATATGGCATCGGTATTCGAAAGGGCCATATAAGCGGAGGCATGAGGAAGCTTGAAAAAATGTTTTATAATTTAAAAATCTGAAACATGAATTCTTAAAGTAGCTAAATTTGAAAAGTGAAGTTCTTAGAGCTTGGAATTTTTTAATTTTTCAATTTGAGAATCGAACAGTACGAACTTACGGACCAACCTAACCATTTTTAAATATCTTAGACTGACTTTCAATTGAATAGAAGATTTACAAATGTACAAACGTCCGTCCACATTACGACTTAAACGAGATCCACAGATTTCTAAAGAAGGCATTAATATTCGTGTTCGATGCGATATCGTTCGCAGTGCTTATTAGAATCCTTCAAGGTGCTCTTATATTTAAATCCACTTACCCATTTTTTACTTTCTGCAGTAGTACATACGCTGGATTTTTATATTTATATAACATTTACAGTATTAGCTTTTGTAACGTGTTTTTCATTTCTACAAGTCGTGTAAGGTTTACTCTGTACTGCGAATAAATGTTTCATCCACACATGAATGCGAATGGGAGTTCGTGTAAAGTATTACAGAATTGCGCTTTAATTAACCGGTACAATAATGTATTTTTCTCAATATGTTATTCATTGTTAACGAATGAAACAGAACCGCACAGAAGAGATAATATAATAAGACTTTTATTTAAATTTTTTCATAAATACGTGTATGTATTTGCATATATACAGATATTAATGTGACAGTGTTTTTAAAGGTATTTCGTATTCTTTTCCCTTTCTGCGTTCCTCCGCGATAATTAGTCTCTGGGGGCGACAGTGACGTAGATAGGTGGAGACTTTGGGGAGCCAATTTGAGGAGTCAGCAATTTCTGAATTATCTGTTCCTATATTTTAAATGTTCTGTAGTATAATTTATATATCTTCACGTTTCTCAATTTTTAACTTTTGTATTTAAATTTTTAAACTTAGATGTTTTCAAATTTCTAAGCTCTCAAATTTTTGAATTATCAATTGTTACATTTCCAAGGTTCTGTATTATAATTTCTAAATCTTCAAGTTTCTCAATTTTTAACTTCCATGTGGGAATTTTTAAGCTCAGATATTTTCAAATTTCCAAACTCTCAAATTCCCAATTCTGAAAATCCCAGATTTCTAAGTTCCCTAATCTTGCAATGACCAAATTTCTAAATTTCCAAACTCTCAAATCCCCAATTCTGAAAATCCCAAATTTCTAAGCTCCCTAATCTTGCAATGACCAAATTTCTAAATTTCCAAACTCTCAAATCCCCAATTCTGAAAATCCCAGATTTCTAAGTTCCCTAATCTTGCAATGACCAAATTTCTAAATTTCCAAACTCTCAAATCCCCAATTCTGAAAATCCCAGATTTCTAAGTTCCCTAATCTTGCAATGACCAAATTTCTAAATTTCCAAATTTAAAAATTCCCAACTTCTCAAATTTTCAATTTCTAAATTTTCCACCATTTAATTACCCAGTTCTCTAAATTCTCAAATTTCAATGTCCCAATTTTTCTCATCCTCAACCCCCTGCAATTCCAAGTTTCCCAAATGACCAAACCCCTAAATTTTCTAAGTCTTCAGTACACTACCCTAATTAATTATTAACCCCAGAAAGAAGTTCCAGTTCCACCAACGTGACCTCTGTTACAATAATTTTATTCCACTGTACTCGCCTGAGATTTCCTGGTTCGGAGCTTTCTATAGCAACGGATTATCCGTTTATCGTTAAGGCCTTATAGAGAGAATGGAGCGATGGCTGAACTCGATTAACTGCAAGAGGCCGTTGTTAATCGGTTTAAGTGGTATTTGAATTAACTTAAAGGATAAGTGAAAGTCGCCAAGCTACCTGTATTTATTTCCTTCAAGTAAAAACGCTTTCCTCGACTCTTCTTCGCCTTATTTTATTTTCGGTTTCATCACTGTGAATTTGAAATTTCAAGCCCGCTCGTTAATACGGCTTCATCGTTCGTATTATGATACAGAGAGCATAAATTACATTAATATAAACAAATTCGTGACACGTATTTGCGCGGTTCAGTACGCGCAATATCAAAATTACTTTTTCGATAATTGAATTTCTATGTCAGAGATCAATCGTTATTTGTTGTACGTTAACGCAAAATAGCGTATCGATTGACTTCGGTGCACGGTATAATTATGCTATCTTTATTTATTATTCAAAACTTCTGATCGTCAGACGGGGGATGTTTATTCATCCGAAATATGCAAATACGATGTTGAAAATAATAAACGTGTGTACATAAAAATAAGAACATAAATGTGGAATATATATTGAAAATTTATTAGAATAATGAAACTTGTTATTCAGTCTCTGTGACTATAATTTAAATTACATTATTTATTGTTATTAATAATAATATTATTTAGGATTCATATTTTGCATATTATATTTGGGGACGTTTTAAATGATATTTATAATTAAATTTTTTTATTAGAATAATGAAAATTTAATTCAGTCTCTGTGACTATAATTTAAATTACATTATTTATTGTTATTAATAATAATATTATTTAGGATTCATATTATACATATTATATTTGGGGAGGTTTTAAATGATATTTATAATTAAATTTTTGTATTACAATAATGAAACTTGTTATTCAGTCTCTGTGACTATAATTTAAATTACATTATTTATTGTTATTAATAATAATATTATTTAGGATTCATATTATACATATTATATTTGGGGAGGTTTTAAATGATATTTATAATTAAATTTTTTTATTAGAATAATGAAACTTGTAATTCAGTCTCTGTGACTATAATTTAAAATACATTATTTATTGTTATTAATAATAATATTATTTAGGATTCATATTATACATTTTATATTTGGGGAGGTTTTAAATGATATTTATAATTAAATTTTTTATTAGAATAATGAAACTTGTTATTCAGTCTCTGTGACTATAATTTAAATTAAATTATTTATTGTTATTAATAATAATATTATTTAGGATTCATATTATACATATTATATTTGGGGAGGTTTTAAATGATATTTATAATTAAATTTTTTTATTACAATAATGAAACTTGTTATTCAGTCTCTGTAACTATAATTTAAATTAAATTATTTATTGTTATTAATAATAATATTATATATTTAGGATTCATATTATACATATTACATGTGGGGAGGTTTAAAATGATATTTATGATTAAATTTTTTTATTAGAATAATGAAACTTGTTATTCAGTCTCTGTGACTATAATTTAAATTACATTATTTATTGTTATTAATAATAATATTATTTAGGATTCATATTATACATTTTATATTTGGGGAGGTTTTAAATGATATTTATAATTAAATTTTTTTATTAGAATAATGAACTTTGTAATTCAGTCTCTGTGACTATAATTTAAATTAAATTATTTATTGTTATTAATAATAATATTATACATTATAAGGATTTATATTATATTTGGGGAGGTTTTAAATGATATGTATACTTAAATTTTTTTACTGGCATGTTTTAAGGTGTTTTTAACAGCAGCAATATTGTGAAGCTTCAAATTAGACTTGTCTGGAGTTACGGTACGTTAGAGTTAGGTTAGGCTACTTTATGTTCAGGTTATGATTCGGTTTGCTCAGGGTTTGGTTATACCCATAATTTCTTGGCGCGTTATTAACGCCAGCGTTGTGTGTGGTATTACCAAGATTTTATTAGGCTGTTAGTTTGGTCCATCAAATGCAAGTGGTGGTAGGAAAATCAAGTACTTTTGAGTAAACGTCTCTTGAAAATTACTTTCAGACACTTAACCAACTTTCGCATTCACTATGTTGCCCTTGAATTATATCCGAAGGTCAACCTATTTTATCTACTTACATTCTTTCAGTAGATATTTTCAATTTTACTACATTTTTAATTTTTTAATTTCATAATTTAATTCAATTTTTAATTTTTGTATTTTTCAGTGGTTATATTATTTATTTTACAGAAACATTTATTACAGATTTTATTGTTGAAGATACTGCCTTTTTTCTTTTTTATGATAAACTGAATTGTACAAAATTGTAATATATTTATTTTCTTTCTTTTTTTTATTCTAAATTTTGGGTCCAACAAACCATACTATTTCATAAGCTTCACGATAAATTACAAATTACCTCTTATCAATGCAATTTGTAATTTAGAATTACTATTATATTACATAGTGACTGTGCTCATAATGGCGTCAGATAAGACGTGCATACGATAACAAAACATCGATAAATCCAACTAAATACCTAATAAACGTTTCCGAGTTCAGTAACCAGTTTAACTTCACACGTTAAGAACAGATAGGGTACAGGTAGTCATAACAAAATTATTTTAACAACATAAATAAAGTAAACACTAATAACATTACAAAAATTAATTTATTGTATCAATAAATTTATTGATTATATTGTTTATAAATTTATTTATAATAATACATAGTAATGGAGTAAAAATAAATATAAAAATAAATTTATTGCATCAATAAATAGTATCAATAAATTTAATGATCATATTGCTTATAAATTTATTGCTAATACATTGTAATAGAGTAAAAATAAATATAAAAATAATAAAGTAGTAAAAACAAATTTATTGCATCAATAAATAGTATCAATAAATTTATTGATCATATTGCTTATAAATTTATTGCTAATAATACATAGTGCCAGAGTAAAAATAAATATAGAAATAATAAAGTAATAAAAATAAATTTATTATGTCAATAAATTGAATCAATAAATTTATTTTTACTATTCTATTATTTTTACTCTATTACTATGTATTATTACTATGTAACATTAGTTACATCTACAGTGGTAAAAATCATTGCATCGCAGGAAAGAAAACAACAAGAAAAATGTTGAAATGGGTAAATCATTAGATGTGGTAGTTGTAGCGTAAATGTAAATAATAGTAGCACGCTTTCTTGACTATATCGTAGTAAATACGGCCCTGAGCTCCGATCGGGAAACAGCGTACGGGGTGGAATGTTTTCAAGGGGATAGTAACGTGCTTCAAAAAAAAAAATGGCGGCCGATCGAAGGCGGTGGCGTTATGACGCATGCCGCACGGCAAAGCTCGGCGAAGCTCGGCGTCCCTCGGCGGCGCCACCGTCGGCCAACCCCCGCAGTTCGATTGGAGACACCGGCCGGCGTCGACGGCTGTCGCGGAGCTCCTGTCTTTTTTCGGTTTCGCGTGTGCGTTCAACGTTCTCGAGTAATAGTACTTTTCTTTCCCGTGTCTCGGGACGACGAGCGTGATACTACTCTGACAGGTACGACGATCCAACGAATCCTTTATTTTTCCTTTTGATCCTTTTCCACCGCGTTCTTTCTCGCGTGACCGTAGTTTCGGGGGTGAAATCGATTCGACGATCGAAATTAAATAACAGTTACGTTGATAGTGTAGGTGGTTTTGCGAAGTTGTTTGGAAGGTTGATCGGTATGTCGTATTTGCGTTGTTGCGATTCGTGTGACATAACTACGGTTCCGAAGCAGTTCGATTGTGGTCATTGAACTTTAGCAAGATTAAGGAACGTAGAGACCTTAGTAGCGTCGGTTTACTGTACTCGATAGTTGACGTTTCGGCTTAAGTCATTTGATCGTGTTCAGGAATCGTATTAAATAAGATGGATAGTTGTTATCAGGTTCGCGTTTGTTTTAAGCCGCCGTCGTGACGGCACTACGAATTGCTTTTTAAAAATGTGCGTGTTTGTTCGTGTTACGCTCAACCGTTATATTACTAGCTTTCAAGATTTGAATCTCGATATTTCTAGGTTACAATATTGTAGATCCGTTGATGCCTGTATTCTTAGATATTTGGTTAAACAATTATCGGAGGAACATAAGGACATAGGGATACCGGGTTTTAAATATTTAACGACAAATAGAACTATTTTTATTTCTAGATCACATTTTTATATTTCTCTAAGAATTTAGATTTTTCAAAGCCTATGTTTTTATATTATTATATCACTAGATTACCAGGTCTATTTATTTCTATACTCAAACATTTTTGGATTCCAAATTTCCTATGTAAAATCCCTAGATTGCAGAGATCCTAGATTACAAAATTCCTAAATTTCAAAACTACTAGATTACAAGTTACATACAGCTCCAAATTTCTAAATTGGAAATTGTTTAGAAATCCTTAGACTAAAAATTGACAGATTCGAAAAGTCATTAGATCCTAAATATCTTAAGCATTGAAATCCCTAGATTTAAAAAGTCCCTAAACTCTTGAGTTCCTATATTCACTTAGGCATTGAAATCTCTAGATTTAAACAAATCCCTAAACTCTCAAGTTCTTAGATTCAATAACACTTAGATACTAAAATTCCTAGATTTAAAAAATCACTAGATCACAAGTTACTTACATCTCCAAATTTCTGCATTAAAAATTGTGTAGAAATCCATAGATTAAAAACTCCCAGATTCGAAAAATCATTAGATCCTAAATTCCTGGGTTACTGAAATCCCTAGATTTACAAAATCCCTAGATCACGAGTTACCTATATTTCCAAATATTTAAATTGAAAATTATTTAAAAATCCATAGATTAAAAACTCCCAGATTCGAAAAATTACTAGATCCTGAATTCCTAGGTTACTGAAATCCCTAGATCTAAAAAATCCCTAGATAAAAAGTTATCTATATCTCCAAATATTTAGATTGAAAATTATTTAAAAATCCCTAGACTAAAAATTCCCAGATCCAAAAAATCACTAGATCCTGAATTCCCAGGTTACTAAAATCCCTAGATTTAAAAATTCCCTAAAATCTCAAGTTTCCAGATTTGAAAAACCCTAGATTAAAAAATTCCTAGATAGCAAAGTTCCTAGATCTCACATATCAAGAATCTGAAATCTCTATGCTAAAAAATCCCTAAATCCTATATTTCCCTAGTTAAATAATCCCTATACTCAAAATACCTGTATTCTAAATTTTTTTGTATTTGTAAATTTTTGTACTCCAAACTTCTTTACCTTGAAAATCCCTAGATTTCTATATACCCAGATCAGCGTATATTTTTTGATATCTAAATCTCTATATCCTTACATTTATTTTCCCTTATATTATTTTTCAATAATTTAATATTTTTATGCCATCATTAGATTTCTAAATTTAAATCTTAAAGTACCATAACTTTGTTTTCTATTCGGAATATGTGTATATTCCATCGGGGCGGTACGCATACGGAATATGCATCGCGCATTTTTGCCTCCTTTTTTTCGAAAGTGTATGTATAACCCGGTAGATTGACACGCTATAAAACATATGCATATTGATATCGAAATGCATACGGCGCCGGGCGAATTTGCATTGAATATCAACGGGAACATAGAGATCGATCATTTACCGACGGGTAACAGGAACGGTAAATATCACCGAGAGTTTCATTACACGCACAATTGAATGTTAAACAGCGGCGAAGGCAAAAGGGCTCTCGTGAGAAACGGAGAGAAAGGAACGAAAGAAACCCGCGTCGATCTAAACGGATACGAACCAGATATTCGACCTAGCAATATAATGCCAGAATCTAGAATAATGTTTGCTTCTACACAATTCTCTGAGAACTTTAAGTGCTCATCCAGTTGTTACTTTTCTCAGCTTCGATTTAACTTCTGAAATCGCTTTAAGCAACTTTGTGTGAATAATTTACTAGGAAATTCGGAATTGGGGTAATTGTAACAAATCGAGAGATAATTGGGTTTAAGTCGTGTTATTATAAGGTATATTCAAATTTAATTGTTATTTAGGTTAGCAAGGTTTCGTTTTGATATTTTTTTATATTTTTGTTCCTTTTTAGTGACTTTTTTGTTTAGAAGGCTACTAGTTTCGAATGACTCTAACGCAGGTTAGGATCAGACTTGAGTCTGTATTCCACTTAAAAGTAGATAGTGCCAGGTCTGTAACGCAGGTTAGTATCAGACTTGAGTCCGTACTCCACTTAAAAGTAGATAATACCACTCCGAAATTCATATTTCTTTACGTAGAACGATAGGTAGTAATAAAGGTAATAAAATAATGTTACGCATCGAACGTTGATTAAAAATCGATATAATTAAAGTACGAGGTTAAGAGAAACTGTGACAAAAACGGTCATTAAGTTTTTCCCTTAGTTTCTTCATGCATCCATCTTATGTTCTTGGGTCTTACAGTCTTCTCTCTCTTTGAATTTTACAAATTTTCTATCTGACTTGTAGGAATTTGTTATTTCTTCTTAGTCTCTTCTTGGGTTTTACAAATTGTTACTTTCTAGCTAATCATTCTCTGTTTCACATATTCCTGGTTTCTTCATAGACTCTTTCTAGGTTTCATAAATTTCCGTCTCTTCTTGGATTTTATAAATTTCTGGTTTCTTCTTAGTCTCTCCCTAGGTTCCTCAAGTTTTCAGTTTCTTTCTCGTCTCTTTCTAAATTCTACAAAGTAGCTTCTTCTTAATCTACAAGTCTTGGTCCTAGTCTCTCCCTAATGTTTACAAGTCTCAAGTTTCTTCTTAGTCTCTCCCTAGGTTCTTCAAGTTTATAGTTCCTCCTTAGTCTCTCCCTAGGTTCTACAAGTCTTTAGTTGCTTCTTAGTCTCTTTCTAAATTCTACTTTGTACCTTCTACCTAGTCTACAAATCTTGGTCCTAGTCTCTCCCTAAGGTCTACAAGTTACAAGTTTCTTCTTAGTCTCTCCCTAGGTTCTTCAAGTTTGTAGTTCCTCCTTAGTCTCTCCCTAGGTTCTACAAGTTTTTAGTTGCTTCCTAGTCTCTTTCTAAACTCTACTTTGTACCTTCTACCTAGTCTACAAGCCTTGGTCCTAGTCTCTCCCTAAGGTCTACAAGTCTCAAGTTTCTTCTTAGTCTCTCCCTAGGTTCTTCAAGTTTATAGTTCCTCCTTAGTCTCTCCCTAGGTTCTACAAGTCTTTAGTTGCTTCTTAGTCTCTTTCTAAATTCTACAAAGTAGCTTCTTCCTAGTCTACAAGTCTTGGTCCTAGTCTCTCCCTAAGGTCTACAAGTCTCAAGTTTCTTCTTAGTCTCTCCCCAAGTTCTTCAACTTTATAATTCCCCCTTAGTCTCTCCCTAGGTTCTACAAGTTTTTAGTTGCTTCTTAGTCTCTTTCTAAATTCTACAAAGTAGCTTCTACCTAGTCTACAAGTCTTGGTCCTAGTCTCTCCCTAAGGTCTACAAGTTACAAGTTTCTTCTTAGTCTCTCCCTAGATTCTTCAAGTTTGTAGTTCCTCCTTAGTCTCTCCCTAGGTTCTACAAGTTTTTAGTTGCTTCTTAGTCTCTTTCTAAATTCTACTTTGTACCTTCTACTTAATCTACAAGTCTTGGTCCTAGTCTCTCCCTAAGGTCTACAAGTTACAAGTTTCTTCTTAGTCTCTCCCTAGGTTCTTCAAGTTTGTAGTTCCTCCTTAGTCTCTCCCTAGGTTCTACAAGTTTTTAGTTTCTCCGTAGTCTCTCAGGTTCTACACGTTCTTAATTCCTAGTCTCCAGGTTTCTAAAAAAAGTCTACTTTCTTCTTCCTCTCCTAAAAACCTCCTACGTCCAATTTCAAAAAAGTCCACATCGCACCACTTCTTTTCATAAAGACATAAAATTGAATAGGTAAAAATTGTGCACGTCCATATTCAACAGAACGTCGCGTTTACAATACTCGATATAGTAGTCTCCTTGACACGACCTCGTATTCGTTCTTTCAGAGTTCTAGTCTCACGTACTACGTGTTTTCGAGACGAGTGCTTTCGTATTGTACACACAAGAAGGAAGCATAAAAGTGTTCCACGGGACTTGGTGTTTCTGG
The DNA here is from genome assembly GCF_050947335.1 of Megachile rotundata. Classification (NCBI taxonomy): domain Eukaryota; kingdom Metazoa; phylum Arthropoda; class Insecta; order Hymenoptera; family Megachilidae; genus Megachile; species Megachile rotundata. Next base: position 10,902,904 of record NC_134992.1, on the reverse strand, counting down.
CAGTGCTCGTTACGGGTTCTTACGCTTTTCGCCGGATTAAATCGAGTGTCGCTATTCGATAACAGTGCGCGTCTCGTACAAACTCGCGGCAAATCGATCGGCCGGTTCGATAGTCGCGCGAGATATGCGAAAGTGAACTTTGAAGGAGGCAGCGTGGTGCATGTACATCGCAGGACGATGGCCGAACTTGGTGTTTGCCGATTTTTCGTGATCGTCGGTTACCTCACGGTTGCCTGGGTGCTCGCTCAAAACCCTGAAGAGGAGAAGACCACGTTCGAGGCTGCGTTTCAAGGTAAATCAAATCTCAAATATTATTAGACTCTTCAGGTTCAACTTTATGATGCTTCTATGCTATTTCTCTGGAGGAACAGAGCTCTGACAGAGTTCGACAATTATAGCACAATGATAATATATACAATTATAGTAGAATGTTGTTCTCAAAGTACGTTAGAATGTACTTGTTAGATAGAACTGATTATTGCTGCAATGTTTGCATTTGGAGGTAATTTGACTGCGGACTACAACTTTAAAACTTGCTAGTTAAAAGGTTAACCTACTGCACACTCTACATCACATTCCTTTTGGATCTTATAAATAATTCAGATAAATGCAGTGGTTACATATATACATGTATATGTATATTTTCGTTTATTTTCTATTTATAATGGCGGAAAAATATATTTGTCACATGCACCACTCTGTTGCTGTACGTTTAATTCAGAACTTCTACCGTGATCTATTTTGTGAACGGAGGAGTTAGTAGGTAATAAGGAGCGCAAAGGGTTAAATGAATTCTTATGAAATTATTACTTCTTTACTAATAATTTCTACTAATTTTTGCTTTACTATGTTTATACATCACATGTGTCCTATTATGGAATCAGTTAAAAATGCGCATTCGCATTTATAAATGCTTATACTATTTTATTAAGTAAAATGGCGACTGAGGCACCTCTCGAGCGCAAAGAGTATGCTGCTCTCTTAGAAAGTACATTGAAACAAAGTTTTCCATGATTAAATTCATTTTCCCAAAGATATGATGTACTTTGATTAAATTTACTTTAAAATTACAAACATATGACATACCTTGATAATTTACTGATTCACGATATACTTTAATAATTTACTCTTTCCAAAATTCACAAAATATGTAATTTCCGAATGTTTCCAACATCGTCAGTGCAAGGATGGTGCCTAAACTTGGCGTGCCTTTTATTCGCACGTAATGTACTTTTGCGGGATTTGTTAATACTCTCATAAAACGTGGTGAAGGTAAAAAGTGCGAATCAAAACATATGAAGAAGATCGTTCGATTGAAACGGTGAGTGAGACAGTGGAGTGAGCCAAGGCGCTATGTAATCTACGATGACGTTCGCGAGAGTCACTATAGTGGACCGTCGTACAGAGAGATGGTCGCGAAAGCCACTATAGTGGCGCGCCTAAGAGGTTAAACTCCAAACTCGATCACGGTGCAAATACTATTTAGGTTTGTTGTATCTGACCTGTAACGTGCTTGCCGAGTGTGGCACGATAGGGTCGAAGGGTACGACAAAGGGTTAATACATTATAATCCGCCGCAATGCGATCGACAAAATTACCTCGGTATCAAAATGAAGCCACCATAGTGGACTGTCGTACAGAGACGCCATTCGCGAAAGCCGCCATAGCCCCTAAGAGGTTAATCACGAATAAAGAATAGTCTTCATTCATTTCCGTATCGAATTTAATCTCTGTTTTCTCTTGGGACGTGCTGTTATTTTGACTCGGAATTCGATAGATGTATGAGACATCGAATTGCATTTGATTGAAGGGTGAGTTAGTAGAGCCACTGTAATGGCGCGTAAGAGGTGAGGTTCTTCTTGTTTAGATTAGTTAATCCCTTGTCAAAGTATTAGTCAGGTGAGTCAGTCAGAACCATTGCTATAATGTTAACCCTTAAATACATAATATTAGAGTATTACAACACAGTATATTTTAAAAAGAAAATTAAGAATATACATTCGGTATTAATCCCTTGTCAAAGTATTAGTCAGGTGAGTCAGTCAGAACCATTACTATAATGTTAACCCTTAAATACATAATATTATAATATTGCAACGCAGTATATTTCAAAAAGAAAATTAAGAATATACATTCGGTATTAATCCCTTGTCAAAGTATTAGTCAGGTGAGTCAGTCAGAACCATTGCTATAATGTTAACCCTTAAATACATAATATTGCAGTATTACAACACAGTATATTTTAAAAAGAAAATTAAGAATATACTTTCGATATTAATCCCTTGTCAAGATATTAGTCAGGTGCGTCAGAACAACTACCACAATATTAACCCTTAAATACATAATATTACAATATTGCAACACAGTATATTTCAAAAAGAAAATTAACAATATACCTTCAGTATTATTAAATATACAGTATACTAATACTACAGCAGTATTCTAACACTAAGCGTAGAAAACATGGCGCCTTCGAATCACCCTCGAACAAAAAATATCGAGTTGCCAAAGTTTCGCCATCTGTTACCCGCTTTATCGATGAAGGTCCCACACCAGGTTCGAAATGCGTAGACGTTGAATTGCGTAGCGTTACCGTTAATGGCGGACGAGCATGGCGGCACTCCCTTTGCGAGATCTCCGAGGTCCCATTTGCTAATAGCCAGAAAGCAATTAATATCACGGTCAGTTAATGCCCTTTAGACACCGTGGATGCGTACTGAGCTGCTTAGCGTTGCTCAAACCCCTAGTTTAGAAACATTTCCGTGGAACAATGACGGTGTGCGATACAGCGCGGAATTTCTGCGAACAAACAAACACGTACAACGTGTGTCATGTTCAGGGATGTTGAATTCGAGATTCATCGGTCCGCGGAAAACACGCTTATTACATCGTTTGCTAATTTACTCGTTTCGGTTCAGATTGTCTCATTCGGCTTTAATGATCAAGAGATATGATTGTTGTCATTTTGTATGTAATTTGTTTCTGAACGGAGTCGTGAAATTGTTGGGTTGTTTGCATATCTGAGGGTTCTTATTATAGGTAGGTGGATATGTTTGTGGAGTGATGATTGGTGCACGTTTTGATTGAGTTTATTTGTCTGTAAATTATTATATCTTCTAATATTTACATTCTTGAATCTCTACATTGTCAAATCTCTATGTCTCTAAACCTGTATACCAGATCCTCAAGTTCCCAAACTTATCTGTATGCCAAATCCTTACATTCTTAAATATCTATATCACTTAATCTCTATGTTCCAAAATCTGAATGTCCTCAAATCCTCAAGTTCCCAAATACCTACATTCTCAAATACTTACATCACTTAATCTCTATGTTCCAAAATCTGAATATCCTCAAATTCTCAAGTTCCCAAATACCTACATTCTCAAATACCTACATCAACAAATTTCTATGTCTCCATATCTATATACCCCCAAATCCTCAAGTTCCCAAATCCTTACATTCCCAAATCTCTACATCACCAAATCCCTATGTTCCAAAATCTGAATGTCCTCAAATCCTCAAGTTCCCAAATACCTACATTTTCAAATACCTACATCACCTAATCTCTATGTTCCAAAATCTGAATATCCTCAAATCCTCAAATTCCCAAATCCCTACATTTCCAAATCCCTACATTTCCAAATCCCTACATTTCCAAATCCCTACATTCCCAAATCCCTACGTTCCAAAATCTGAATATCCTCAAATTCTCAAGTTCCCAAATATCTACATTCTCAAATACCTACATCACCTAAGCTCTATGTTCCAAACTCTGAATATCCTCAAATCCTCAAATTCCCAAATACCTACATTCTCAAATACCTACATCACCTAATCTCTATGTTCCAAAATCTGAATATCCTCAAATCCTCAAGTTCCCAAATATCTATATTCTCAAATACCTACATCACCTAATCTCTATGTTCCAAAATCTGAATGTCCTCAAATCCTCAAGTTCCCAAATCCCTACATTCCCAAATCTCTATATCACCAACTCCCTACGTTCCAAAATCTCCATGACCCCAAATCCTCAAGTTCCCAAATCCCCACATTCCCCAATTCTTGCCTTCTCAAATTTCTACATACTCCAATTTCTAGAACCCCTAAATTTCTAAATTGCCAAATTCCTAAGTCCTGAATTCCCTACAGTCTCTAACCACTACAGTCCCAAATCTCTGCATCCCCAACTCCCTATGTCTCCAAATCTCTATGACCCCAAATTCTCAAGTTCCCAAATCCCCACATTCCCCAATTCTTGCTTTCTCAAATTTCTACATACTCCAATTTCTAGAACCCCTAAAATTCTAAATTGCCAAATTCCTAAGTCCTGAAATCCCTACAGTCTCTAACCACTACAGTCCCAAATCTCTGCATCCCCAACTCCCTATGTCTCCAAATCTCTATGACCCCAAATCTTCAAGTTCCCAAATTCCTACATTCCCTAGTATGTACTTAGATATAGCAATACTCAAGAGTCTAAGTACCTATCTTTACTTTCTCTGGAAATATTGCATTAGTATCAACTCGAAATTTGCACCCTGAAATTATAATCACCGCTGACATCAATCTACAAATAACTTCAGTAACTGAATAATATCAGTTATGCGAACATCAATTTGAACGAAGTTAAATGTTCCTTATGAAGAAGCTGGTGTAACCATGCGTCCGGAGCACAGTCAAATAATTACTGAGTATCGTGAGTATCTGTTTGAAAGATATCTCCGTTAAAGCGTTCGTTTCCTTTGACAAATCTTCGCTCGACTTGATCGTTCTTCGACTTCTTTTTGTCCCAACACCCGGTTATTTCGTTCAGACAAGAGAGAATACTCGGCACGTCCGCGAATCAATTGACAAAGAAAAATTGTTTCTAGACCGACTTCTTCGTTCCATTGTCCCAGATAAGTCCGTTAAATTAAACGCATTCATTGGTCGAAAGAGTGCTCATTTCGAGGCGGTGTACAGAGAGAGGCGAGTAAAAAAAGTTGTCGAACAAAAGCTCGAGGGTCAAAGGAAAAGTAACCTGGCGTTAACGGCTCGAGAAAGCAATGTTCCATCGTCGAGAGGGTTAAAATGTACGACAAAACAGAATCGGTGGCGGGAATAAGAAAAAGAGGGTGTTAATTCTCGGCGCGGGTATTCGACGTAATTCTTAGCCGGGTGGAATAATGGCCGAAAAAGAAAATGGATTAACGATCGATCGATCGATTTAATCCTTTGGGAAAGTGCTGTGAATTATGTTTTTGAACGGGATGGTTGTTTAGGGGTTTGTTTCTTGAATTAAGCGATTATTAATTGGGGTTATAGTGTTTTTTTGGGGAGGAAATTTGGGAATTTGGGGATTTGTTGATTTTTAGATCTGTAGGGTTTGGGAATTTGGGGGGGTTGGGTTTTGAGATGGGGAATTTGGGGATTTTTGGTTTTTGGGGTTGTGGAATTGAGAATTTAGGAATTTTTGGGTTTGGAAAATGGGAGATTTAGGGATTTTTGGTTTTAGGTGGTGGAAGTTGGAGAATTTAGAGTTTTTATTTTCTGGGTTTGTAAGTTGGGGAATTTAGGGATTTTTGAGTTTGTAATTTGGGGAATTTAGGGATTTTTGGATTTGGAAGTTGGGAGATTTAGGGATTTTTGGTTTTAGGTGGTGGAAGTTGGAGAATTTAGGGTTTTTATTTTCTGGGTTTGGAAGTTGGGGGATTTAGGGATTTTTGGTTTTTGGGGTTGTGGAATTGGGAATTTAGGAATGTTTGGATTTGGAAGTTGGGAGATTTAGGGATTTTTGCTTTTAGGTGGTGGAAGTTGGAGAATTTAGGGTTTTTATTTTCTGGGTTTGTAAGTTGGGGAATTTAGGGATTTTTGGAATTGTAATTTGGGGAATTTAGGAATTTTTGGATTTGGAAGTTGGGAGATTTAGGGATTTTTGCTTTTAGGTAGTGGAAGTTGGAGAATTTAGGGTTTTTATTTTCTGGGCTTGTAAGATGGGAAATTTAGGGATTTTTGGGTTTGTAATTTGGGGAATTTAGGGATTTTCGGATTTGGAAGTTGGGAGATTTAGGGATTTTTGGTTGGCTGGTGGAAGTTGGAGAATTTAGGGATTTTTATTTTCTGGGCTTGTAAGATGGGAAATTTAGGGATTTTTGGGTTTGTAATTTGGGGAATTTAGAGTTTTTTGGGTTTGTAAGTGGTGGAATTTAGGAATTTTTAGTTTTTGAGTTTGTGAGATGGGGAATTTAGGGATTTTTGGATGTGTAAATTGGAGAATCTAGGGACTTTTAATTTTTGGGTTTCTGAAATTGAGAATTTGGTATTTTTATGTTTTTAATTTAGGGAGTTTAGGGAGTTTTAGTTTTTGACCTTGCAAGTTGGGAAATCCAGGGATATTTAATTCTTGGGTGTGTAAGTTGGAGAATTTAGGGACTCTTTTATTTTCTGATTTGTACTTGAGGGAATTTAGGGACATTTGGGTTTGTAAGTTGGGAATTTAGAAATTTCTAATTTTTCAATTTAAAAATTGTAAGTTAGAAAATTTAGGAACTTTGAATTTTTCAATTTTAAATTTGTAAGTTGGGGAATTTAGTAATTTTTAATTTTTAAGCTTGCAAATTAGGGAATTTAGGAATTTGCAGACTTGTACATTTGAGAATTCAGATTCATAAATCTTGAGGCTACTAAAATGAATTTACAAATTTAAAAATTATGAAAATTCGTAATTAGGTAATTTATAAATTACTCGATTGAAATGTATAAATTTAAAAAAAAGCTTATGTAAAATCTTGCCAATATATCAATTTTATAAATTGATACATTTTCATGGTTTTACATAAGCTTATTTTTAAATTTATAAACTAAGAAGTTTTGAAAAATCTCTTTGTCTTTAAATGATTGATCTGATCTCAAAAGAAAGATGAGAAATTTGGAGATCATTAAACTTGAAAATTTCCTAATTAAAAAAAATGCAAAAATTATAAAACTAAACCTTCTAAACCTTCAACGAAGACGAACTTTCCAGTCCATTTCCACCCGCAAGACTTGGCGGCACACCCCATATAAAATATCCATCTTAGCCGGTATACCGTTATCGTTCGTCTTCGATCTGGTCTCATAAGAGATTTTATCGGCCCCGCCGACGGAACTCTTCTCGAGTGCATTTGTGAGCCGATGATTGCTTCTCGGTGGTATCATGTTCGACGAGGAACTCACAGCCCCCCGTCTCTCGAAGTAGCAGAAAGTAAGCAAGGGTAAAGAGTCTGCTGTTATCTTTTTCTCTTTTCCCTGCTAGTCGTGACAAGGAACACGGCTAAAGTAAGCAAAGAAAGAAGAAAGTCAGAACAAACGTTGGAAATTCGTTCGTTTGCCGTAACTGCGCGTCTCGCCTTTTGTACTTGAAACCGCCCCTAATTTATTAAACAACAATTTTGCACTTTTTATGTGTCACACTTTTACGTTTGTTTCATTTTTTGGTATATTTATTATTTGCATTCAATATTTGGGTACATTCAATATTTGTTACTATTTTATTACTGTAGTTGCTTATTATTATTTTATGATGGGGTGTGTATTTTTTAATGGGGTGGGTTTTATGGAATTAACTCGTGTAAGAGAATTAAGGGTAGTTTAAAAATTTTTATGGGTGTATTTGCTGCTATTGTGTTTGAATTTATGCTGACTTTTGTTAATTATTATTTTATAAAGGATTTTTTAAATATTTGAACTTTTCTTTCTTGCTTCATAATTTTTGAGGGAGTATATTTCATGGAACTAATTCGTGTAAGAGAATTAAGGGTAGTTTAAAAATTTTTATGGGTGTATTTGCTGCTATTGTGTTTGAATTTATGCTGACTTTTGTTAATTATTATTTTATAAAGGATTTTTTAAATATTTGAACTTTTCTTTCTTGCTTCATAATTTTTAAGGGAGTATATTTCATGGAACTAATTCGTGTAAGAGAATTAAGAGTAGTTTTTAAATCTTTATGGGTGTATTTGCTGCTATTGTGTTTGAATTTATGCTGACTTTTGTTAATTATTATTTCATGAAGGATTTTTTAAATATTTGAACTTTTCTTTCTTGCTTCACAATTTTTAAGGGAGTATATTTCATGGAACTAATTCGTGTAAGAGAATTAAGGGTAGTTTTTAAATCTTTATGGGTGTATTTGCTGCTATTGTGTTTGAATTTATGCTGACTTTTGTTAATTATTATTTCATGAAGGATTTTTTAAATATTTGAACTTTTCTTTCTTGCTTCATAATTTTTAAGGGAGTATATTTCATGGAACTAATTCGTGTAAGAGAATTAAGGGTAGTTTTTAAATTTTTGTGGCTGTATTTGCTGCTATTGTGTTTGAATTTATGCTGACTTTTGTTAATTATTATTTTATAAAGGATTTTTTAAATATTTGAACTTTTCTTTCTTGCTTCATAATTTTTAAGGGAGTATATTTCATGGAACTAATTCGTGCAAGAGAATTAAGAATAGTTTTTAAATTTCTCACCTGTTAAATTTTTGTGGATGAAAATTAAAATTTGTTGAATTTGGTAATTTTTGTTATTCAATTATTAAGCAGCAAAATATTCAAATTTGTAAATTTTGAATTTGAAGCAGTATTATCAAATTATAACTTGAGAACGAATTTCTAAATTTTCATAATTAGGTGAAAATTTAAGATGTTATCAAATTATAAGATTATAATTTTCATTAAAAATTTAAATTGTAATCATAAATTTTAAATTATAATTTTATCATAGTTGAAGATATGTTATAAAATTATAATAGAATTTTTGAGCAGCTAAATTTATAAAATTCAATCTGTAATTTATGTTACAAAATTATAATAAAATTTTTGAATAATTAAATTTTGAAATTTCTTAACTTCTAAAATTTTAAAAATAAAATACAAATTCACTGCAAGGTTATAAAATTATAATTTGTAATTTCATTATATTTAAAGTAATGTAATAAAATAGTAATAACTAAATGTAGCAATAATAGTAATAATAATAATAATAATTATAGTGTTAGTAATAATAGTAATTATAGTACTACTACTAATAATAATAGCAATAATAATTGTTGTGTCAGTAATAATAGTAATTACAGAATTAATAATAGTAATAATAATAACAATAAATGTACTATACATAAAGTTGCATAAACAAACACAAACGAATGTATCATCAATAACTGACCTTTCCAAACAAAGAGTCTCTCACGAACTTGTCTCCAACAGAATCGAATCGATTCGATTGTTGATGGACAGAATTTCTACATCATGTTACGTGTCAGCTTTGTAATTGTAAATATTGATGTTTGTTCCTCAACCCCTTTGCCATGCAATTCCACCCAGAAAATCCGTGGAAATTGTATTTTCTCTATAAAACGTTCAAAAAGAAGACATAAATTTAGTCAAACCATGGGAATCTTGTGTTTCAATCCAATATGGATTCCACGGTTGAAACCTCGAGAAATTTTGATAATAAACATAAAATACGCATCGTAAACTTCCGTTGAAATTGGAGACCGTGGATGATGTTCTTTAGTAGGCATAAAAGTAACGTAAAGATGGTCTGGATTAGTTTTTCAGAACGAAAGGCTTCAGTTAATGGCGTTCGTGCTTTAGGTGCTTCGATTCTTTATGTTCATTTTGCGTTATGAATGTCTTCGTGAATAATAGGCTTGTCTGGGGAAATTTAAATTGCTTTTCTTAGATCACGTTTTTAGTTCATTCCTGTTTTTATTTATATAGAGTGTCTCACAATTAGTGTATTCAAAATCAGCTAACAGTCATGAAGGGGCACTAGTTGTGAGGCACCCTGTATATGGTGCAAATTGTTAGGTTAATAAGGTTGCAGCTACGTGGCTTCTAAATATCACATTTGTTGATTCCTAAATCTCATAAATATCTAATCAACAAAATTGTAAATCTCCTGAATCCCAAATCTTGCAAATGGCAAATCCTACAAGTACCAAATCTCACAAATGCCATATCTCGCAAATCTTAACTCTCTCAAATGCCACATTTCTCAAATCCCAAATATCTCAAGTTCCAGATCTCTCAAGTTCCAAATATTTCAAGTTTCAAATCTCTCAAGTTCCAGATCTCCCAAGTTCCAGATCTCTCAGGTTCCAAATCTCTCGAGTTTCAGATCCCTCAAGTTACAAATTTGCCAAGTTCCATCTCTCCCAAGTTCCAGATCTCTCAAGTTCCAAATTTGCCAAGTTCCAAATCTCCCAAGATCCAAATCTCTCAAGTTCCAAATCTCTCAAGTTCCAAATATTTCAAGTTCCAAATTTCCCAAGTTCCAGATCTCCCAAGTTCCAGATCTCTCAAGTTCCAAATCTCTCAAGTTCCAAATCTCCCAAGTTCCAGATCTCCCAAGTTCCAAATCTCTCAAGTTCCAAATCTCCCAAGTTCCAAATATTTCAAGTTCCAAATCTCCCAAGTTCCATCTCTCCCAAGTTTCATCTCTCCCAAGTTCCAAATCTCCCAAGTTCCATCTCTTCCAAGTTCCAAATCTCCCAAGTTCCATCTCTCCCAAGTTCCAAATCTCCCAAGTTCCATCTCTCCCAAGTTCCAAATCTCCCAAGTTCCAGATCTCCCAAGTTCCAGATCTCTCAAGTTCCAAATCTCCCAAGTTCCATCTCTCCCAAGTTCCAAATCTCCCAAGTTCCATCTCTCCCAAGTTCCAAATCTCCCAAGTTCCAGATCTCCCAAGTTCCAGATCTCTCAAGTTCCAAATCTCCCAAGTTCCATCTCTCCCAAGTTCCAAATCTCTCAAGTTCCAAATCTCTCAAGTTCCAAATATTTCAAGTTCCAAATCTCCCAATTTCCAGATCTCTCAAGTTCCAAATGTCCCAAGTTCCAAATCTCCCAAGTTCCATCTCTCCCAAGTTCCAAATCTCCCAAGTTCCAAATATTTCAAGTTCCAAATCTCCCAAGTTCCAAATATTTCAAGTTCCAAATCTCCCAAGTTCCATCTCTCCCAAGTTCCAAATCTCCCAAGTTCCATCTCTCCCAAGTTCCAAATCTCCCAAGTTTCATCTCTCCCAAGTTCCAAATCTCCCAAGTTCCATCTCTCCCAAGTTCCAAATCTCCCAAATCCCAATCCTCCCAAATTCCAAATCTCCCAAATCCCCACTCTCCCAAATCCCGACTCCCCCAAATTCCCAACTCCCCCAACTCCCAACCCTCCCAAATCCCAACTCTCCCAAATCCCAACCCTCTCAAATCCCCACTCCCCCAAATTCCCAACTCCCCCAACTCCCCCAAATCCCAACTCTCCCACATCCCAACCCTCCCAAATCCCAACTCCCCCAACTCCCAACCCTCCCAAATCCCAACCCTCCCAAATCCCAACCCTCCCAAATCCCAACCCTCCCAAATCCCACCTCCCCCAAATTCCCAAATCTCCCACAATAAAACCCCCAAAAGAAAAGGTATTCCTTTTTCCTTTCAGAGCACCTATCCAAGCAACGGTGCTACAAATTCATTTGCAAAACGTTTCGCGGTCCAGTCACAGAGCTATACGCGTGATTAATGTCTCCATTCAATTATTTACCACATCATCTCGGTTCGTTCGGATCTATTTACGATTCAACGTTGATTAATGGCTCCCGCAGCGAGGATACGTTTGCGGCACATATGGCTCGTATCATAGATACGCCTATTAATCTTACTAAGGTCTGCCTATTGTTGCGAGCAGTCTGCACGTTAAGGTAGAATTCGATACTTTGATGCATTTACTGCATACACAGGTGTATTGTTAACGTTGGCTGGTAGCGTACGCGGCACTATGATGTACGGATGTTTGTCTACATCGGAACAGTCGTTGTTGAATCAAACGGGTAACGTGGGTCGAACTTAAGGCAACTGTACACAGTTTGCGTTGCTCATACACACAATGCATCGACAATTCGCAGCCGGCACACACTGACTGTCTATATAGACCTTCTGATTGGCTGATTCACGCGTTAACTACGCCTGACTGATCGGTTCTTATCGAGCAGAAACTGCGATACCTTGTGACGCAGGGATGCCTTGTGATGGAGGGATGGAGAAGTATTTCGTGGAAATAGTAAAATAATTATTGAATAGTAGTGGAATAGTTTTTAGTTTGATGAGATTCTGAGTAGGGGTGGTAATCTAATCTCTTTCTTAAAGGATGAGTCGGTTGAGATGTGTCGAGGTGGTCAATTTGCATGGGTGGCAATTTGAGGATTTTAGGATTTGGGAATTTGGGAAGTTGGAGATTTGGGAGTTGTTGGGATTTGGGGATGTGGAGATTTGGGAATGTAGGGATTTGGAGGTATTGGGATTTGGGGATGTGGAGATTTGGTGAGGTAGGGATTTGGGAATGTGGAGATTTGGGGATGTGGAGATTTGGGGATGTGGAGATTTGGGGATGTGGAGATTTGGGAATGTGGAGATTTGGGAATGTGGAGATTTGGGAATGTAGGGATTTGGGGGTATTGGGATTTGGGGATATGGAGATTTGGTGAGGTAGGGATTTGGGAATGTGGAGATTTGGGGATGTGGAGATTTGGAGATGTGGAGATTTGGGTATGTGGAGATTTGGGGATGTGGAGATTTGGGAATGTGGAGATTTGGGGATGTAGGGATTTGGAAATGTGGAAATTTGGGGATGTGGGGATTTGGGAATGTGGAGATTTGGAGATGTAGAGATTTGGAAATGTGGAAATTTGGGAATGTGGAGATTTGAAGATGTAGGGATTTGGGGATGTAGAGATTTGGGGATGTGGGGATTTGGGAATGTGGAGATTTGGAGATGTAGAGATTTGGAAATGTGGAAATTTGGGAATGTGGAGATTTGAAGATGTAGGGATTGGGGGATGTGGAGATTTGAGAATGTGGAGATTGGGGCATGTGGAGATTTAGAGATGTGGAGATTTGAGGATGTAGGGATTTGAGGATGTGGAGATTTGGGGATGTGAAAATTTGTAGATGTGAGAATTTGGGGCATATGGATTTGGGGATGTGGTGATCCTTACCTTCTTTCTCCAATAGTCTTGCTACAGCCCAAGCAAGAAACACTATAATGCATCTACCTGCCAGGGCTACCATCACCAATTCCTACCACACCAATTCTCCCTCACACATTTACCAAATTAACAAGCCTAAACTCCTACAGTATAGTACATCCTAAAGTATACCCTAAACTATCACCCTAAACTCCAACTATAATGTCCAATCATCCACTTACATCAAATTTTTCCTCCCCACCCATAATCGAAGCCCAAAACCCAGAAACAGATTACGCAATCAGCAATTTGGTCAGCGATTTCGGGAAAGAGTACTCAGTACGTTTCGGGATATTTGCCAGAGGGTATTACACATCCTGAGAGTTGATCGGGAGAACCAGACGAACGTACAAAGACTGCGGACTCGATCGAGCATTTGTATACAGAGTCCATTTATTTTTCACGGTGCATGTTAGGAACTATGACCCGCAGCAGTGATTCAGTGTGAACTGTGAACTTTGAAACAGCCGCGAACTCTATCCAAGACCATAAATAAACTGTTCGTGATTCGGGGTTGGTTGTCGGAGATTTAGGTGGCGTCTGTATGAGGGTCGTTTGTTTAAATTCAAGTAGAATCGATCGTTTATTGATACCTTTTCAGTGAAAGGTTTCATTGTGAGGTGGATGCGATGTCGTTAACACTGGACAAATGAAAGGAGTTTTTTTTGGAGGTTGTGTGTTGGGGAATTTTGTGAGAGGTTTTGGATGTGAGAGGGTAAGGAGTTGTATGTATGAATGTATATGACATGTACATGTAGATATAAATATATACATATACATATACATATGACATATACATATAACATATACATATTACATACACATATGACATATGACGTATACATATAACATATACATATTACATACACATATGACATATACATATGACCTATACATATTACATACACACATGACATATACATATGACCTATACATATTACATACACATATGATATATATATATGACCTGTATATATTACATACACATATGACCTATACATATTACATACACATATGACATATACATATGCATATACATATACATATACATATACATATACATATACATACACATATGCATATACATATGATTGTAAAGATACAAGAATGTAGGCATACATACGTGTTGACATACAGACATGTGGGAATACTAAGAGTAACAGACATATACTCATTTGGGAACATATGAATGCAAGGATATAGGGATGTGTGGATGTAAGAATGCAATTAATTGCACATCTGAATGTGGGCTTATAGTTATAGTTATGAAGGTATAAGAATGTAGACATACATATGTGTTGACATACAAACATATGGGAATATAGAAAGTGACAGACGTACCATACTCATATGAGACATATGAATGCAAGGATATAAGGATGTGTGGATGTAGGAGTGCAAGGAATTGTACATCTGAATGTGGGCTTATAGTTATAGTTATGAAGGTATAAGAATGTGGACATACATATGTGTAGACATACAAACATATGGGAATATAGAAAGTGACAGATATATCATACTCATATGAGGACACATGAATGCAAGGATATAAGGATGTGTAGATGTAAGAATGCAATTAATTGCACATCTGAATGTGGGCTTATAGTTATAGTTATGAAGGTATAAGAATGTAGACGTACATATGTGTTGATATACAAACATATGGAAATATAGAAAGTGACAGATATATCATACTTATATGAGGACATATGAATGCAAGGATATAGGGATGTGTGGATGTAAGAATGCAATTAATTGCACATATGAACGTGGGCCTATAGTTATAGTTATGAAGGTGTAAGAATGTAGACATACATATGTGTTGACACACGACATGTGAAATTATACAAAGTGGGAATAACATACTCACATGAGGTCATATGTAGCAATAAAGAAACGTGTGCTAATACATTAAAATGTCGAAGTATAAGAAAAAAAATAATACAGAATAATAATTTGAGTGCATATACATATGTGGACATATGTGAACATATGCATATGTCCATATAAACACACGAATATAGAAACCCCTAACTTTTGAAACAAATATGAATACCCCAAAACGTAAAGACTCAGAAAACACTAAAATTGAAACTACCCTTAAATTATTTACAAAATCCATCTTACCCAGAAACGTATAACCATTCCCCAGTAAAAATACTAAGAGCAACAAATTATCCATATTATTCTCGTATAAAGTAGATGGGGTATGGTTAAAAGTGCAAGATTCTTTAGAAACTATCACGGCAAAGGGTCTTAGCCCCAGTAATGTCGAGCATTCTTTAAAACGTCTTTCAGTAGCGGGTAAAAGTGCTACCTTGATCTCTATCCTTTTTTCCCGTGTCGGTTTCTACTTCTTTTCGCCTTTCTGTCTTCGTTTCCCGCGTCAGCATCCCTTTTTCCCGTTTCCAAGGCAATAAACCTCATCCTACCGATGGAGGAACGGGATCCAAGCTTCTTTCGACTCGTTCCTTTTTTCGTCATTTCATTTTCGCCCTGGCGACAGTCTTCAAGCTGGCCCGGCGAAATGAGTCTAAATAAGTAAATAAACGACCAGGAATTAGCGACACGACGATGCTTACGGGTAATAAACGTTCTTTCTTGGACATTCGTTTTCTTATTTCGCTGGATATTATGGTCTTCTGAAACCAGACCAAACAGCTGTACTACTTATTGTTGTCGATCAAGCAACAATTATATACAATAACAATTAAAACTTATGGAAGTTCAGGTGATCTTCAAGGTTTCACTTAAGATTTATCTGACTTAAATTGTATAAAAATTTAGATAATCAGTCTCTGCCTTATTTTCGATCAAGCATACAATTAAAACTTATGGAAGTTCAGGTGATCTTCAAGGTTTCACACAACATTTATCTGACTTAAATTCTACAAAAATTTAGATAATCAGTTTCTGCCTTATTGTCGATCAAGCATACAATTAAAACTTATGGAAGTTCAGGTGATCTTCAAGCTTTCACACAAGATTTATCTGACTTAAATTCTATAAAAATTTAGATAATCAGTTTCTGCCTTATTGTCGATCAAGCATACAACAATTAAAACTTATGGAAGTTCAGGTGATCTTCAAGGTTTCACACAAAATTTATCTGATTTAAATTCCATAAAAATTTAGATAATCAGTTTCTGCCTTATTGTCGATCAAGCATACAATTAAAACTTATGGAAGTTCAGGCGATCTTCAAGGTTTCACATAAGGTTTATCTGACTTAAATTCTATAAAAATTTAGATAATCAGTTTCTGCCTTATTGTCGATCAAGCATACAATTAAAACTTATGGAAGTTCAGGTGATCTTCAAGGTTTCACACAAAATTTATCTGACTTAAATTCCATAAAAATTTAGAGAAGGTTTGTGGCGATGTAACTAAAGTTTCCATAGCACGACACAGTACATTCAAGTAAACGTGTAAAATATGAAAGGTAAAGTAAACCGTTCCATTTGGGTAAAAGACGCAAATATTGTGGGTGTAAATATGTTTGCATCGACGTTCAGAGTGCATTAATGAGCCGTGGCACAGAAAATGTATCGATACGTCTGAAAGGTTGAATTTCAGCAGCTGGTTCTCGACAAGACACTTAATATTGGCTGACAAGAGAGAGCCGTATTCCGCACCAGAAGCGTAATATTTCCATTTTAAAGACGGGACACCTTATTGCATATTATCGACATTACTATTAGATATGGATCAAACAGTTTTCTTGCTTTTTGAACAGACATTTGACTACGTATGTTATTTAGATCTTATGAATTTGGGGATCTAGGGATTTTGAGATGTAGAGCTTTTGGGATCTAGGGATTGTGGGAATTTGGAGATTTCAGGATTTTGGAATTTGGGTTTTTGGGATGTAGGGAATTTTGGGGATCTGGGGATTTTTGGATGTTGGGATTTTTGGATTTGGGGATTTTGGAATTTGGGATTTTTGGAACTGGGGATTTTGAAATTTGGGATTTTTTGATCTAGGGATTTTCGAATTTAGGATTTCTGGATCTAGGGATTTTGGAATTTGGGATTTTTGGATCTAGGGATTTTGGAATTTGGGATTTTTTGATCTAGGGATTTTAGAATTTAGGATTTCTGGATCTAGGGATTTTGGAATTTGGGATTTTTGGAACTGGGGATTTTAGATTTTGGGATTTTTTGATCTAGGGATTTTAGAATTTAGGATTTCTGGATCTAGGGATTCTGGAATTTGGGATTTTTGGAACTGGGGATTTTAGATTTTGGGATTTTTTAATCTAGGGATTTTAGAATTCAGGATTTCTGGATCTAGGGATTTTGGAATTTGGGATTTTTGGAACTGGGGATTTTGGATTTTGGGATTTTTTAATCTAGGGATTTTAGAATTTAGGATTTCTGGATCTAGGGATTCTGGAATTTGGGATTTTTGGAACTGGGGATTTTAGATTTTGGGATTTTTTGATCTAGGGATTTTAGAATTCAGGATTTCTGGATCTAGGGATTTTGGAATTTGGGATTTTTGGAACTGGGGATTTTGGATTTTGGGATTTTTTGATCTAGGGATTTTAGAATTTAGGATTTCTGGATCTAGGGATTCTGGAATTTGGGATTTTTGGAACTGGGGATTTTAGATTTTGGGATTTTTTGATCTAGGGATTTTAGAATTCAGGATTTCTGGATCTAGGGATTTTGGAATTTGGGATTTTTGGAACTGGGGATTTTGGATTTTGGGATTTTTTGATCTAGGGATTTTAGAATTTAGGATTTCTGGATCTAGGGATTTTGGAATTTGGGATTTTTGGAACTGGGGATTTTGGAATTTAGGATTTTTTGATCTAGGGATTTTAGAATTTAGGATTTCTGGATCTAGGGATTCTGGAATTTGGGATTTTTAGAACTGGGGATTTTGGAATTTGGGATTTTTGGATCTAGGGATTTTGAGATCTCGCGAATTTTAATATTTAGGGATCTAGGGATCTAGGGATTCTTGGGAATTAGAAATTTTAAGATCTAGGGATTTTCTGGACCTAGAGAATTTTAGGTAATTAAAATTTTGGGATCTAGGGCTTTTAGAATGTAGGGATTTTTAAATCTAGGAGATTTTAAGGTCTTGGGATTTTGGGATCTACGGATTTTCTGGACCTAGGGAATTTGTAGGATTTTGGGTTTTGGGGATCTAGGGATTTTTTAGATCTAGAAATTGTGGGGTCGTAGAATTTTAGAATCTAGACATCTTTGAATTTAGTGATATTTTTATTTGGGTATTTTGAAATCTATGGATTTCCTAATTTGTAGATGTAGGATCTAAGGATTTGAAGATCAACGGATTTGGTAATCTCGAAATTTTGTAGGATCTAGGAATTTTGGGGTGTAGGTATTTCGGGATCTAGGAATTTGGAAGTCTAGGAATTTGTTAATATTGGAATTCAGTGATTTAATTTTGGAAATATAGAAGTTTAATAATCTATAGGAATTTGATTATTGTGAAAAGTGCAAGTTTGAAAATATTATAAGTTGAAAATTTTACATTTCAAAAATTCAAAAACTTGATATTATGGACAATGAAGAGCAGCGAATCTAAAAATGGTGAAATTCCTATACGTATCGCGTGTACTCAACAAGACACTTAATATCGGGCGAGAAGAGAGAGCCGTTATTCGTGGCAGAAGCGTAATATTTCCATTCTAAAGACGAGACACCTTATTGCATCTTATCGACATTACGGCTCGCATCCTATCGTCTTGTAGCTCCGAATCGATATTGCACCCGCGAAAGAAGTTGAATGAGATAACCTACATACACGTATCGAATCTTTACGCCGTATCGAGTACGGCGCCGCAACGAGAAAAGATATCCACGGTAAATTGATCATTCCGAACGAGAAAATCTACAACCGCGTATATTTTAACGTCGTGGCCATTTATTATTCCTGATGGACTGAATTACACGGACGCCCGTGGTAGAGAACAGGAAACGATCCAATTAGAGCATTGTACAACTCGCAACATTTATCTCGATAAAAATGGAAACGAATCTACCCGGGGGTAACTGTGTGTGTACCGAATCACGCGTGCACGATCGTTAAAAACGACCGTTTCATTTCGGGGAGATTGCTACAAGTGAATTGCCCGTGTAATTATTATAGATGGTAAACAAATCGAAAAGTTAATGACAGGAAGTCGATAATTTTTGTGCCGTAGCGTTTTTAATAGATTTTGGTGCGTCGATTGTGCGGACGAGGAGGAATTGAAATTTGCCAGATTTTTAAATTATCGACGTTCCAATTTACTATTTTTTTCTATCTCCAAATTGTCCAATTCAGCAAACTTCCAATTTCTTAGTTTTTCAATTTTTGATCTAAAGGTTTGGTGATATAGAGATTTTTTGATCTAGCGGTTTTGGGATCTAGGGATTTTTAGACCTAGGAATATTTGGGTGTGGGGATACTGGAATCTAGAGATATTGGAGGATTCTAGGGATATTGGGATCAAGGGATATTTGGGGATTCTGGGGATTCTAGGGATACTGGGATTTAGAAACTTTTGGATATAGGGATTTTTGCATCTTGAGATTTTTGGATCTAGGGATATTTGGGTTTAGGTATATTTGGGTCTAGGGATTTTGGGATCGAAGGATATGTGGATATAGGGATATTGTGACATAGAGATCTGGGGATTTTGGAATTTAGGAATTGTTCAATTCTTCAGTTTTCAATTTTACAATTGTACAAATTTACAATTTTGAATTTCTGAATTTTTGAATTTTTCAGTTCTTTAGTTTTCAATTCTTAAGTTCTTTAATTTTTTATTTTAAGTTCTCCAATTTTTCAATTTTCAGTTCCTCAATCATTCAACATTCAATTCTTCACTCTTAACAAAAGCACAAAGAACGAAATTGAATAAGAATATTAACACGATATTGTGCTGAGTGAAATTCGTTTCACTGTTTAAAATACGCTTAACCTGCATACAAGCGGGATTGATTAATGCATACCGTGTGAATTACTTGAAGCAAGTTTTCACAGGAACTTGAAATACCTACGCATTGCTGTACTCTATGCAGAATGATATTTACGAGAAACGAGTATCGGCGGAAATTCATTAACGAGCTTCGAACACGATACGTCCGCGCCTTCGTGGAAGAATCAATTAACGAACGAATTCGGAACGATGTTTGAAGTCCGTTCAAATTGCAGCGGGGATAGCAATTAACGAGCTACAGAATCGATACAATCTTTTCAAACTTTTCCCCTTTCCGTCACGATAACTTTGAGACGATGTTGTTACGATTATCGCCAATGCAAATCGATTTTGTTCAAATTGCAAAAATCAACGGCGAAGTAATTGTCTTAAATAATTAACAAGGTATTACTTAGGGATCAGTGTCGAGGTAATCCTCGATTAACTTAATAATCATTTTTTTATGTTTAGTTAAGTTAGTTAGGACAGTTAAGTTAGTTAGGTAAATTAGGTAGTTTCGTTAAATTAGTTAGGTCAGTTAGATGCATCAGTAAAATTAAATTAAGGCTAGATAAGATAAGCAATATGAATTGAATTAAATTGAGTTAGTTGAGTCAATTAATATATGTTGGTTAAGTTATACAAGTTAGTCAAGTGGGTTAAGTTGATTTGGTTGAGTTAGTTAAGTTAATTGAGTTAGTTGAGTCAATTAATATATGTTGGTTAAGTTATACAAATTAGTCAAGTGGGTTAAGCTAATTAAGTTGATTTAGTTGAGTTAGTTAAGTTAATTGAGTTAGTTGAGTTAGTTGAGTCAATTAATATATGCTGGTTAAGTTATACAAGTTAGTCAAGTGGGTTAAGCTAATTAAGTTGATTTAGTTGAGTTAGTTAAGTTAATTGAGTTAGTTGTGTTAGTTGAGTCAGTTGAGTCAGTTGAGTTAGATGAGTTAGTTGAATCAGTTAAGTCAGTTGGGTGAATGAGGTCAGATCATTCAGTTAAATCAGTTAAGTCAGTGAAGTCAGTTAAGTCAATTAAGTCAATTAAGTCAATTAAGTCAGTGAAGTCAGTTAAGTCAGTGAAGTCAATTAAGTCAGTTAAGTCAGTTAAGTCAGTTAAGTTAGTTAAGTCAGTTAAGTCAGTTAAGTCAGTTAAGTCAGTTAAGTCAGTTAAGTCAGTTAAGTCAGTTAAGTCAGTTAAGTCAGTTAAGTCAGTTAAGTCAGTTAAGTCAGTTAAGTCAGTTAAGTCAATTAAGTCAGTTATATCAGTTAAGTCAATTAAGTAAGTTAAGTCAGTTAAGTCAGTTAAATCAGTTAAATCAGTAAAATCAGTTAACTCAGTTAAGTCAATTAAATCTGTTAAGTCAATTAAGTCAGTTAAGTTACTTCGATTATATCATGTGATGCCTTATGTTATATATGCTATAACTCCACGTATATCAAAAAAGAAATGAATTTCCCTTGACGTACCACCATCCTTTCACCAGCTCAATAAAATTTTCATCACTCAAAAATCCTCTATGAAAAACGCGTGCTCATCCGTAGATCCGATAAAGTGATTATCGATTTTGTACCGAATTTGTAGGACTTCTTGGCGGATCCAGAGCGAGGATTAATTGAAAAAGAATAGAGAAATAGATGGAAAAAGTCAGTCCTATTGGCCGAATAATGCGGTTCGATCGAGCGGAACAAGGCAATTAATTACTGTAGACTTAGCGTTATTGCGAATTCTTATTCGGTTATTGGAATCGATTTTTTCCATTGAACCCATTATTGCCACGTTTTTTCACCCCTTCTGTCGCACTGTTATCGCGTAGCTAAGGGAACTTCATCGAGAACGATATTAATTCCTCGAGTGTAATCTTTGGAACATTGAAAGGGATTTGTATGATTCGAAAAGCGAGATCCTTCGGGAGAAGTCAATCTACTGTTATTTGAACGTTTTATTACTGTTTGCTTAATTTTCGTGACTGCAATTTTATTTCGATCTGAAGAACCGCTTTTCGACCGATCGTTCGAGATACGCGTGTAAAAGTTTAAACATGCTGTAAAAATTTTAATTATTTTCAAGGATTAATCCCAGAGGCGGGTTTAAGACTTTAACCGACCGCAATTATTTCGCTAAACCCGCGAAAAAATATTTAACTGTCGTTAATCAACCGAGAGCCGAGGTTTATTAATCTCGGCGCACGTCGGCGTTTGACAAGAAAAAAACTTGGAAAATATGCATAAGGAAACAACGGCTCTTAACGAGTCTCGTGAAAGTAACGCTTGAAATATTTCAAACGTTTGCCTACGGTACCCGTAACTGATGTTTGAAAGCCCCCGGAACGTTCAACGACTGTTTCGAATACAGAAAAAGTCTGCCGTTAACCCTTTCAAGCCCCGTGCGCGTTATAATGTGCACGACATTTATCTTCTTTTCAATTTCAAAAGGTATAATAAAAGTTGCTTTCGCGATACATTATGGATGCCGATGGACTTCTAGAATCAGGAAAAGACATTAGTTATGGTACATTAATGTCTCTGTTTCGAGATGCATTATTATTAACATATTTATAATAGAATTTATTTAGAGTGCTTTTAATTGTAAAAAAAACGAGTGTGAAACATTTAAAATATTTATAACTGGAATTAAATTATTTAGGTACTTATTACTGTTTATTAGATATTAAGGATTTAGTATTATCTAAAATATAGGGATATTTTTATCTGGTTATACTATATACTTATTTGATTATAAGGGGAAGTATTCCTATATTTCTAGATGCAAATATTTCTACGTAAAAATATCCCTAGGCTCCTAGAACAGTTCTGGGTCAAAATATCATCAAGTTAAAATATCCCTAGGTTCCTAGAACAGTTCTGGGTCAAAATATCATCAAGTTACAATATCCCTAGGTTCCTAGAACAGTTCTGGGTCAAAATATCATCCAGTTAAAATATCCTTAAAACCAAACATCACTAGAAGTAAAATATCCCTAGATTCAAAAATTCCTAGGTTCAAAAGTCCATGAATTCCAAAATTTCTAGACACAAATATCCCTAGATTCAAGAATCCCTATATTCAAAAATCCATAGATTCATAAATCTCTATATTCAAAAATCCCTAGATTCAAGAATCTCTATATTAAAAAATCCCTAGATTCAAGAATTTCTATATTACAAAATCCCTAGTATAAAAAATCTCTAGATTCCTGAATCTCTATATTCAAAAATCCCTAGAATAAAAAATTTCTAGATTAAAAAATTCGTAGATTTATGAATCTCTACATTAAAAAATTCCTAGATTCCTGAATTTCTATATTTAAAAATCCCTAGATTCAAGAATCTCTATATTAAAAAATCCCTAGGTTCAAGAATTTCTATATTACAAAATCCATAGAATAAAAAAACTCTAGATTCATGAATCTCTATATTCAAAAATCCCTAGAATAAAAAATCTCTAGATTCATGAATCTCTATATTAAAAAATCCCTAGATTCATGAATCTCCATACTCAAAAATTCCTAGATTCATGAATCTCTATATTTAAAAATTCCTAGATTCATGAATCTCTATATTTAAAAATCCCTAGATTCAAGAATTTCTATATTACAAAATCCCTAGAATAAAAAATCTCTAGATTCATGAATCTCTATATTCAAAAATCCTTAGATTCAAAAATCTCTATATTCAAAAATCCCTAGATTCAAATATCTCTCGATGCAAAAGACCCTAAATTTAAATATACCTAGATCCAAATTTGTCTAGATATAAATTTCCCTAGATTGATATTTTTCTATGTTCAAATATCCCTATAAGATATTAACGTGTTAATTAACGATGCGAAATGTGCTAATTACGAAAGTCAGCGAACGTGTTAATTACCGATATGATATTTTTCGAAGAAACAGGGAACAGTGTAGGAAAATTATCGCGAGACTTATTTTCAGAATAATCAAGCGTCGCAACATTCAAATCTGATTCTTTTTGAGAATTAACAGGATGCATTTGCATACCGCGTACCCGAGCAAAGTAAAAAAGCCTTTGCGAGATACACGTACGTGTAGGTAGAGAAAAAAAAAGGTAAAACAGAATCAAGTTTCCAAGCTTGTGTCCCTCTATTCATCGCGCAAACGCGTTTACCTGTTCATTGTGGTGCAAACTGCAGGCCGAGACTAATTACCTGGGCGTTAATGACCGGGATGAGCGATCCCAGAGCAGCCATATAAATCGAAGTAGGTCGCAATGTAAATAAAGAAAGTCGACCATTAAAATTCTTTCGTCCACGGAGGGACATTATCGTATAAAAAACCGTGCATCGTTATCGTTTGAATCGTTACCTTTAAACCTCGCCGAGGATTTCGGATAACAGGGACACCGATGGAGGCTTTCGCGATTGCCGCGGAGAGATACATATTTTTTGAAAAGGAAGAGAAACGAAAACGCCGGCTCTTTAGAGCGTTGTCATAAATATCTGTCTGATGAAACGAACACGTTTTTTTTGCCCGAAGATTTGGTGCTTTTGACCTGCTTCTACCGAATACGTATTTTTATACCGCAAGAATTTAGCGTACTTAACAATTTGTATTGTTGTAAAAGTATTCCTACAACGTTTCATCATTTCTTTTAGTATCTAGTGACTATATTATAATAAATTCAAAATTGTTTTGTTTCTTAAAAAGCTTTTCACGTAAGATATTTATTTTCTCGTGTCACAGAAAATTAATAATGTTCTACTTAATACGAAACAAATTACGTCGGAGTAAACGTCCGTAAGTGTCTCCGGCAAAGATTGCAATATAACGCGAGACTGGCGTAGCGCGCATACACAATCAGCCACGTATGCTCGTCTTTCACGATACATAAGATAGCTGACGCGAGGCATTATTCGAACTCCGGTATCGCGAAGTCGTTTGTGTACACAGTTCCCGGAGGATCGTCGGTTATAATTAGAGAGGATATTTAATGAAACTCAACGGAAGTCGATCGCGCAGCCGACGTATGAAAACGATTTTAATTAGTTCCCGGGGTTCAAACGCAGCTCGCTTAATTTTGTCCTCCACTTAACATCAAAATTGAGCAACCAGCCCGACTTCCTGCGTCAGTTGGTCTGCTCATTAAGAGGATCCAGGTTCTGGGGTCTTCTTTGCCTCCAGCTACACGCGCTCCTTGACGCGACCCTGTTATCTCACGAAATTCCAACCTTTCTCTACTTTGCTCTTACTATCCTCTGCGTATTTAGCCGACAATTAAATTGCTGGCCATGAATGTTCGAGAAAAATTTTACTTCTAAATGCTGGGCATGGTTCTTGCCGGTTCGAAATCATCTGGTCTATCGTTTAGAGAAGGTATGGGTCGGTCAAAATGCTTTTTCGTTTGATGAACAGTTGAGAACTGACGTAACTGACTTCACTCATTTAACTGACCTAACTGACCTAACTGATTTCATTGACTTAACTGACTTAACTGACTCAACTGACTCAACCGACTTAACTGACTTAACTGATTCAACTAACTTAACTAACTCAACTGATTCAACTAACTCAATTAACTCAACTAACAAAACTAATTCAACTAATTCAACTAACTCAACTAACTTAACTAACTCAACTGACACAACTAACTCAACTAACTCAACTACGCCAACTAACTCAATTAACTCAACTAATTCAACTAATTCAACTAATTCAACTAGTTCAACTAACTCAACTAGCTCAACTAATTCAATTAGCTCAGTTAACTCAACTAACTCAACTAACTCAACTAACTCAACTGATTCAACTAACTCAATTAACTCAATTAACTCAACTAACTCAACTAATTCAACTAGTTCAACTAACTCAACTAGCTCAACTAATTCAATTAGCTCAGCTAACTTAACAAACTCAACTAACTCAACTGATTCAACTAACTCAATTAACTCAAATAACTCAACAAATTCAAGTAGTTCAACTAACTCAACTAGCTCAACTAATTCAATTAACTCAGTTAACTGAACTAACTCAACTAGCTCCACTAACTCAACTAACTCAACTAACTCAACTAGCTCAATTAACTCAACTAATTCAACTAGCTCAGCTAACTCAACTAACTCAACTAACTCAACTAACTCAACTGATTCAACTAACTCAATTAACTCAACTAACTCAACTAATTCAACTGGTTCAACTAACTCAACTAACTCAACTAACTCAACTAACTCAATTAACTCAACTGATGCAACTAACTCAATTAACTCAACTAAATCAACTAATTCAACTAGTTCAACTAACTCAACTAGCTCAACTAATTCAATTAGCTCAGCTAACTTAACTAACTCTTCTAACTCAACTGATTCAACTAACTCAATTAACTCAAATAACTCAACTAATTCAACTAATTCAACTAACTCAACTAGCTCAACTAATTCAATTAACTCAGCTAACTGAACTAACTCAATTAGCTCCTCTAACTCAACTAACTCAACTAACTCAACTAACTCATCTAACTCAACTAGCTCAACTAGCTCAATTAACTCATCTAACTCAATTGACACAACCTAGTTAACTAACTCAACTAAATCAACTTAGATTGTTTATGATTTCGACAATGATCAGAGAAGATTAAGTTAGAAGTACCCATTATGCAGAATAAGTACTTTCCTAAATTTGTATATTTTCTTGAAAATTTCCTTGTAAAAATGTATCATGACTTTGACAATGATTGGAAGCGAATTTTTCCGAATTTATTTCACAAATGTCTCCGTAGAAATATTACGACTCGAATAATCAGTGGATGCTTTAAATAATTCTGACGCTTAAATTATTTTCAGAAAATAATCAGAGATGAAAACAACGAGTAAAGCATTGGTAATCAGATCAAGCGTAACCGTTTAAATAAATAATTTTGGAACAAATAAAATTAATAATCAGAAGGTATCGATAAAATAAGATGATTAAGCGACTAATTCCTACAAACGAGAATAAATAATTTCGAGGGAATAAAATGAATAAAGGTTAACGTGGTTATAAGAGGGTAGTAGTCCGATTAAGAGGCGAAGTCATCCGAATAGATGATTCATAAGATGATTTTCCGCGGCGTGCATAAAAAGTAGAATAAGCAAGCGCACGGTCGGACGCGTGGCAAGTGAAGTAGCACGACGCTCGGTCGGGCATCAAGTGGAATAACTAAGTATATAGCCAGGCGACGGGTATACAAAGACGTAAAGCGAGGCGACGTGTTATAAATCTTGAAAACAGTTTGGTAAGTGGCGCGTAGAATACGTACAGTAATTCTCTTTGGATGGGATAATCCACTAGCTGGAACTATTCCTCTGTTGCACCATAAATATTGTCTTCATCGTAGCTACCTTTCGGCTATTAATCTTTTCCTATCCTTCCTTGCAACGGGGACTCTGAATGAAGATGTACGTCACATTATAGGAACTGTGTGGTTCGTTCTAAATTGTTAATTGGACTTTCAACTACGGTGGCATGCTTTCGTCTCGTTCATGAACGTCTTGGAGCGATAAAGTTTTAGTTTTTGCAATTCAGTTATTTAGCGTTAGGAGATATTCTATTCGTACCTAGATTTCGCAGTCTTTTTGTATATTGTAATGGGAGAAATTGTTTTGAAGTATAGGCGATATAAAGATTTTTAAATTTACAAGTCTTCATGGTCCAAAATTTAGAGATTTAGAAGTTTCGAAATGTACAATTTTCATCTTACAAAATTCATCTTACAAACTTATATTTCCCAAAGTAATCAAACTATAGATTGTCAAGCTTTTGTATTTCAACATTTAAATTTCTAAACTCCAATTGCATTAGTCAATTAAGTCAGTTATATCAGTTCAGTCAATTCAGTCAGTTGAGTCAGTTGAGTTAGTTGGGTTAGTCGAGTTAGTTGAGTTAGTTATTATATGTTGGTTAAGTTATACAAGTTAGTCAAGTTGGCTAAGTTAGTTAAGTTGATTTAGTTAAGTTAGTTAAGTTAATTGAGTTAGTTGAGTTAGTTGAGTTAGTTGAGTTAGTTAAGGTAGTTCAGTTAGTTAAGTTAGTTGAATCAGTTAAGTCAGTTCGGTGAATGAAGTCAGATCAGTCAGTTAAATCTGTTAAGTAAGCTAAATCAATTAGGTCAGTTAAGTCAGTTAAGTCAGTTGAGTTAGTTGAGTTAGTTGAGTCAGTTAAATCAGTTAAATCAGTTAAGTCAGTTAAGTCAGTTAAGTAACTTAAGTCAGTTAAATTAGTTAAGTCAGTTAAGTCAGTTAAGTAACTTAAGTCAGTTAAGTAATTTAAGTCAGTTAAATTAGTTAAGTCAGTTAAGTCAGTTAAGTCAGTTGAGTTAGTTGAGTCAGTTAAATCAGTTAAGTCAGTTAAGTAACTTAAGTCAGTTAAGTAACTTAAGTCAGTTAAGTAACTTAAGTCAGTTAAATTCGTTAAGTCAGTTAAGTCAGTTGAATTAGTTGAGTCAGTTAAATCAGTTAAATCAGTTAAGTCAGTTAAGTCAGTTATATCAGTTAAGTCAGTTAAGTAACTTAAGTCAGTTAAATTAGTTAAGTCAGTTAAGTCAGTTGAGTTAGTTGAGTCAGTTAAATCAGTTAAATCAGTTAAGTCAGTTTAGTCAGTTAAATCAGTTAAGTCAGTTAAGTAACTTAAGTCAGTTAAATTAGTTAAGTCAGTTAAGTCAGTTGAATCAGTTGAGTCAGTTCAGTCAGTTGAGTTAGTTAAGTCAGTTAAATCAGTTAAGTCACTTAAGTCAGTTCTACCAATTGAGTCAGTTAAGTTACTCCGATTATATCATGTTATGTATAATGGTAAGAAATTATCAAGAAAATATCAAAATTCTAAGAAGCTATTCAACATAATTGAGACCATACCAAATTTACTTACCCTACCTCATAACAAATTTGCCTGGCTGTTATACGGTTAACCATCCTTCTGCACCGTGTCCCTAACCTAACCGAAGCATTATCCTTCTACTTCCGTATTCTGTTCGACGTCGTTCCGTGCCCTTATTTGTCACGGACTGGTTCGAGCGAGCGGTTCGTGCTAATGGACGAAACTAATTCACGCAGAAACCGAGCGAATTGTATGGGAAATACGAGGGATAATTGGTGGATGTTTGGAGCGTCGTTTAAGCTAAACGCGTTGAAGATCGGACGGGTGCTTCCTTGGTCTGTTCGTTGTTTCTGGATGAATGCCAAACGTTCGGGGCGGATATGAGAAGCGTGCGGGGCACGGTTTCCCGGTAAGGAACGATTTTAATGGAAACGAGAACGATGGCGGGTCGGTTTTTAGCCGGCTGAAAGCCGCCGCCACGTTTGTGTTTCACGTATGCACGTTAAACGCTGTGTAATATGTAACGAGTCCGAATGAAACAATGGGAGAAAAGGTAACGCTTGTAGGCGTTGGGAAACGCGTATGGAAACCGACGTTCAACGCTATTATTACGTTCGTGATGCATTCAGACCGCGGCCGGTATTGTGCTTTGTGTTATTCAACGGGATTCTATTAGAAGTTTAACGTAAGAGTTTCGAATGCGCCTTGTTGCGCTGGGATGATGGATGAAGGGATTAATTTGGGGGTGCAATATTTCTGTGCTTTCTTTGAGCGAGGGTGAATGATTTGGATCACAGAGGGGGTGGGTGATTTGGATGACAAGTTTGGGAATTGGGGTTTGAGAGTTTGGGGATTTAGGGAGATTTGGGGTTTGGGAGATTTGGGATTTGGGAGATTTGGGATTTGGGAGGGTTAGGATTTGGGAGATTTGGGATTTGGGAGATTTGGAACTTGGGAGAGATGGAACTTGAGAGATTTGGAACTTGGGAGAGATGGAACTTGAGAGATTTGGAACTTGGGAGATTTGGAACTTGAGAGAGATGGAACTTGGGAGATTTGGAACTTGGGAGATTTGGAACTTTGGAGATTTGGAACTTGGGAGATTTGGAACTTGGCAAATTTGGAACTTGAGAGATTTGGAACTTGGGAGAGATGGAACTTGAGAGATTTGGAACTTGAGAGATTTGGAACTTGGGAGATTTGGAACTTGGGAGAGTTGGTACTTGGGAGATATGAAACTTGGGAGATTTGGAACTTGGGAGATTTGGAACTTGGGAGATTTGGAACTTGGGAGATTTGGAATTTGGCAAATTTGGAACTTGAGAGATTCGGAACTTGGCAAATTTGGAACTTGGGAGATTTGGAACTTGGGAGATTTGGAACTTGAGAGATTTGGAACTTGGGAGATTTGGAACTTGGGAGAGTTGGTACTTGGGAGATATGGAATTTGGCAAATTTGGAACTTGAGAGATTCGGAACTTGGCAAATTTGGAACTTGGGAGATTTGGAACTTGGGAGATTTGGAACTTGGGAGATTTGGAACTTGGGAGATTTGGAACTTGGGAGATTTGGAACTTGGGAGATTTGGAACTTGAAATATTTGGAACTTGAGAGATTTGGAACTTGGGAGAGTTGGTACTTGGGAGATATGGAACTTGGGAGATTTGGAACTTGGGAGATTTGGAACTTGGCAAATTTGGAACTTGAGAGATCTGGAACTTGGGAGATTTGGAATTTGGGAGATCTGGAACTTGGGAGAGATGGAACTTGGGAGAGATGGAACTTGAGAGATTTGGAACTTGGGAGAGATGGAACTTGGGAGATTTGGAACTTGGCAGATTTGGAACTTGAGAGATCTGGATCTTGAGAGATTTGGGACTTGAGAGGTTTGGGACTTAGGAGATTTAGGACTTGAGGGATTTTTGTCTTAACAGATTTGGAACTTGTGATATTTGGAAGATTTTTAATATTTAAAAGATTTAATATCTGCAATATTTATGACTTGAGAGATTTAGTATTAGGACGATTTGTGAAAAAATGTCAACTCGAAAACAAAAAACCAAACGAACCTAGCAAATCTTGCCCTTAAAACTACTTGCCCTCCGCAAACACAGTAACAAAAAGATTATCAAAACCCCTGAAAGCAAATCCTCAATCATCTCAGTATTCAACGACACAACGTTTCCGTCTCTGAACAAAGAACAGGGCACATACACGAAAAGAGAAAGCTGAAACAAAGGAGCGATGAAAGAAAGAGCGCGCAAAACTAAAAAGTAAGACAGGTTGCATAGAGAAGAGGCACAACACAGACACATATATATACGTGTGTGGAAGATTGGTTTCGTCGGTGGAAAACGTGGACGTGTAACAGACATTTACTCGCCCGAGGCTGAAGAGCGGGCAGCATCCGTGGGTTCGGTCTGTCGGGATAAAAAATTTGGATCAGGAAACATCGAGACGTGTGCCGTGGTTAGGAAAGTGAGAAGTTGTTGGCACAACCGAATGAAATTGGAAAATGTAGGCGAGCGGGGTTGGTTGACGATGTTGAATCGGGAACAATGCGTGTTCTCCTGGTTGTCCTCCTTTCCCGTCGACGAAGACACGGGGTTACGTTTTTTCCAAGCCGGGGACAACGTCGGCGAATAAAGCGATTAAAGTGGTACATCGGTGGACGTGATTCATGGTTCAACGGAGGGTTTAATTGGACTACAACGAACGACGAAGTTTGTTTGCTCGCGGTTTCTGCGAGAACATTCGCCCGGTATCGATTACGTTTGTTTCGCGAACGTGTTTCCTTCATGGCATTGTTGACGCCATCGTCGACCACGGCGATCTTAAATATTATAAGCAGCGGTCCTTCGTAGATATTCGGATATATGGATGTACGAGAATTTTGGGATGTAGGGATATGGGAAGCTAGGAATATTGCAATCTAGGGATCTAGTGATATTGTATATCTGGGATATGAAGATATAGGGATATTTGGATCGGGAGATATTGCGATCTAGCGATGTTTAGATCTAGGGATATTAGGACCAAAGGATTTTGGGATCTGGAGACTTTTGGGACTTTGAGATTTAGAGATTTTTGGAACCTAGGGATATTTGGGATTTTGCGATTTTGGAATTTAGGGATTTTTGAAATCTAAGGATTCTTGGGATCTAGGAATTCTTGGGATCTAGGGATTCTTGGGATCTAGGGATTCTTGGGATCTAGGGATTCCTGGGATCTAGGGATTCTTGGGATCTAGGGATTCTTGGGATCTAGGAATTCTCGGGATCTAGGGATTCATGGGATCTAGGGATTCTTGGCATCTAGGAATTCTTGGGATCTAGGGATTCTTGAGATCTAGGAATTCTCGGGATCTAGGGATTTCTGGGATCTAGGAATTCTTGGGATCTAGGGATTCTTGGGATCTAGGAATTCTCGGGATCTAGGGATTTCTGGGATCTAGGGATTCTTGGGATCTAGGGATTCTTGGGATCCAAGGATTCTTGGGATCTAGGGATTTCTGGGATCTAGGAATTCTAGGGATCTAGGGATTCTTGGGATCTAGGGATTCTTGGGATCTAGGAATTCTCGGGATCTAGGGATTTCTGGGATCTAGGGATTCTTGGGATCCAAGCATTCTTGGGATCTAGGGATTCTTGGGATCCAAGGATTCTTGGGATCTAGGAATTCTTGGGATCTAGGGATTCTCAGGATCTAGAGATTCTTGGGATCTAGGGATTCTTGGTACCTAGGGATTCTTGGGATCTAGGGATTCTTGAGATCTAGGGATTCTCGGGATCTAGGAATTCTTGGAATCTAGGAATTCTTCGGATCTAGGGATTTTGAGATATTTGGGATCAAGGGATATTTAGGATTTTGCGATTTTGGAATTTTTAAATTTAGGGATTTTGGGATCTAGGGATATTGGGATCTGAGTTATTAGAATTTAGGGATATAGGAATCTAGATACCGTAAAATATTGGAATTTAGTGATATATGAATCTAGATATATATAAATATAGCAATAAAGGTATATAGAGATCGACCCATCTAAGATCAATGAATCTAGGGATAAAAAAAGTTTGAATCTAGAAAACTAAGTACTTGGAGATCTTGAGATTCAGAACTGCAGAGATCTACGAATATATACACATATAAATTTGAAAATGTATGTCTGGAGTACGCAAATAGAATTATATGTTGCATCGATAATTGTATCCTGTGAGAATTCGCGCTGTAACAAACAAATTTAATTATCAATATTTAATGAAATTAGCTAGCGGTTAATGTACCCGGAATATGTAGTTGTTAAAGTAGGAAAACGTTTGAAATGTAATTTGACGTCGAAGTCATTAATTTCCGGGTCGGAAATTCTCTGTAAGGATCGCGTTCTACATGTACAATCGAAAGAGAGTAGCTGCAACAGTGATGCATTTCGTTGCGCGCTTGTATCTCTACTCTGAAGCTGAATCACGTTGCACAGTTTCTTGAACAGAACTATGCACCTCGTTACAATCGCTGTAGGAAAATTGAAAAAAACAACGGAAACGAGCGAACCTTTTGCAACTATTTGTTAACTGGAAACCATTTGTTCCGTGAAATTTTTGTTGCTTCCCCGCTGCGATAGCGAAACGATTCACATTTTCTATCTCTTTCGTTCGCGCGCCGCCGTGTATCACTACGCCATGAACGAAGATTGCTCTATTTTTTTTAATTTTCACCGCTGCACAGCGCAGTTTAAAATAGAACAGCGGATTCGGTTTTTCCTTTTTTTCATAGAAACTACGGAATATCAAGAATTACTGGCTTTTCGTGTTCCTTTCTCTAATTGAAATTCCTTGTTAATTGACGCTATTGTGGCAATTTGGAAAGTGGCGATATAATACGAGGTGACGAACCGAGTGATTTAATTTCTCGAAAATCGACTTATGGTGATATAATGTGATATAGTGGCTATATAACGCGAGAAAACTTTATGCGTTGCAATTCGGCGTGTGGCAATATAATGGGAGGAAATTTTATGCGTTACAATTTAATTCGCGGCAATATAACGCGTGGAAATTTCATGCATTAAAATTCGACGCGTGGCAATATAACGCGAGGACATTCCATGGGTAAGAATTCGACTCGTGGCAATATAACGCGAGGTAATTCCACATGGAGCAATTTGGCGCATAGCGATATAATGCGTGGATATTCGACGCGTTAGAATTCGGCTCATGGCAATATAACGCGTGATAATTCCACACGTAGCAATTTCACGCGTTGCGATATAATGCGTGGATATTCCACGTTTGAGAATTCGATTTGTGGCGATATAACGCGTGGGTATTCCACCCGTGAGAATTTGGCGCGTGGCGATATAACGCGTGGTAATTCCACGCGTGAGAATTCGGTTCATGGCGATATAACGCGTGGATATTCCACGCATGAGAATTCGGCTCATGGTGATATAACGCGTGGATATTCCACGCGTGAGAATTTGGCGCATGGCAATGTAACGCGTGGTAATTTTACACATGAGAATTCGGCTCGTGGCAATATAATACGTGGAAATTCCACACATAGCAATTTGGCGCATGGCGATATAATGCGTGGTAACTCCACGCGTGAGAATTCGGTTCATGGCGATATAACGCGTGGGTATTCCATCCGTGAGAATTTGGCGCGTGACGATATAATGCGTGGAAATTCCACACGTAGTAATTTGGCGCATGGCGATATAATGCGTGGATATTCCACGCGTGAGAATTTGGCCCATAGCAATATAACGCGTGGACATTCCACGCTTGAGAATTCGATTCGTGGCAATATAACGCGTGGAAATTCCAAACGCAATAATTCGACGCATGGTGATATAACACGTGGACATTCCTCATTTGAAAATTCGGCTCATGGCAATATAACGCATGGAAACTTTTGAATACACAACACCTAAAACGAGCCGAAATTCCATAAATATACCAGTGGCAATATAATGCATATTGATTCGACTCGTGAAAATTCAGCATCCGTCAATTCGACGCGCGACGATGTATCATAGAACATGCAGCGATACAACGTGCGGTCATATAGCGCGCGGTTATGTAACGCTAAACCATTTGGCAATTCGAAAAGCTCCCTTTTAATCGAATTTCCACCACAAAAGTTATTCCGAGGCTTTTCACCGTATCGTCGTTCCTCCGTATCTCTGGCACGAGTCCACGAAGATGACGGTGGTTATTGCAGTTGGGTGTAGAGCTCCCGGTAGGATAGATCGAATTACGCGCTTAATTTCCAGCCGGCTATCGGGGAATCGTATATAGTAGGTCGGCGTGCATGGAAAAGTTGGCTCGAATGTGGCCGACGTAATTACAGGCCAGACGTCGGTTAGGTGTGTACACGAGGTGGGAGTGTCCGGTTTATTTTCACGGCCGCGGGGGGAGCTGTTTTAATATTGGATTATTAGAAAATACGGCTCGAATCGTGGAGATCGTTCTTCATCGTTCTCTCGTGACGTTCGGATTCGGGTGGGAGATTATTAATTGCTGCCGGTGCCAGGGTGTATGTCTACCGTTCATTATTCTCTTTGTTCCCTTCTTGGATTATATGAATGCAGCCGCGAGGCTGGTTCATCAAGCCGGATTACGGTTTATAAACATTTCTTAAAATTATTAGCGCCGCTCGTAAATTGCGAGATGAAAGGAAGATTAAAATCCTGAAGGAAAGGGGTTCTCTAATTTGACGGATGACTGAGGGGATCATCGATGATTAATGGGCTCAATTAATTACCAAATTATGATAATAATTCGATACTAATTGATACATGAAATTACGGACATATGGATTCGAAGAGTAAAAATAAAAGTCAACAATGGTGGTGTACTAGGTAGGGTAATTATTTCACGGGATAATTAACGCAAATTTAATGGAATTGATTAATCATTCTATACATATATTTTATTGTAATTTTACTGTACTGTTATGTAGCTACTGTGCATACTTCTTTCTACTCTCCTACCACCCTACTATTACACTCTAAATATATTGCACGTTTCTCTCAAACGAACTACCTCTAAAATAATGTTACAAACATCGTAAATCTTCATGAAACAGCGTGATAACATTTTTATTCCGCGAATGTAGAACTGGAAAATGGCAAGAAAGAATCGAAGAGAAACGATGATTCCGTGTAATAGACGTCAGGAGACGAATACGAAAGTAATAACCCCGTGAACGATGAATATAAAATGAGCGGTCGGACGACTGATACCTTACCAACTAACCGGATATTGGTATTCGATAATTCGACCGTGACGCGTTCTCGATGTTACACTAATTCTTGCCGTGTACTAACAGACGAAATGATTTATTGGATCATTTAGTTGTCCATGCGCTGGCCAATTTATCCAATTGAATCGCGGAATAACTTTCCATAACGTACTAATCCGCTGTACACGATACATGTTTACGAGATTATCGGATTTATTGGGTCGCCCGTTTTGTTGCCCTAATCAATTCTTTACTGAAATTAATGTTTATTCTTGGTTCTGTTGAATATTTTTCAAATAATTGCACTCCTTTAATTGAGACCATTCTTCGTTTGTAGATAAAGTATTTTATTTTATTACCAATTTCGTGGAGGTGATACGTTTGGATGCGTTATATTGAAACGTTCTAGATATCTTTAAAAATTAAGATCAGAATAACTCTAGATGCTGAGATACCAGTATATCAGGATTCTATTACATGTACATCCAAATATTTCTAGCTTCATATATGATTCTAGATTGCTATACATTATATTTCTATATTCCTAGAGTTTCACATCTCTGGAATCCTATGTCCTACATTCATACATCCCTAGATCTCGAATCTCAAATATCCCTAGGTTTCCATATCCTTATATTGTTAAACACCAATATTCCTAGATTTCCAAATCCTTAGATTTCTAGATACTAATATTCCTAGATTCTTAGGTTACAATAACCCTTGATCTCCAAATACTAATATCCCTAGATCTCTAGATTCCAATATCCGTAGATCCTTAGATTCCAATAACCCTTGATCTATAGATATCCCTAGATCCCTAAATTCCAATAACCCTAGGTCCCTAGATATCAATATCTCTAGATCCTAATACCCTTTAACACCAATATCCCTAGATCTCCCAATAGCCATAGAAACCCAAATATCTCTAGATCTCCAAATATCTCTAGTTCCCAATATTCCCAGTTCCCAATATCCCTAGTTCCCAATATTCCTAGTTCCCAACATTCCTAGTTCCCAATATCCCTAGTTCCCAATATCCCTAGTTCCCAATTTCCCTAGTTCCCAATATTCCCAGTTCCCAATATCCCTAGTTCCCAATTTTACTAGTTCCCAATTTCCCTAGTTCCCAATATCCCTAGTTCCCAATATCCCTAGTTCCCAACATCCCTAGTTCCCAATATCCCTAGTTCCCAATATCCCTAGTTTCCCAACATCCCTAGTTCCCAACATCCCTAATTCCCAACATCCCTAGTTCCCAACATCCCTAGTTCCCAACATCCTTAGTTCCCAACATCCCTAGTTCCCTACATCCCTAATTCCCAACATCCCTAGTTCCCAACATCCCTAGTTCCCAACATCCCTAGTTCCCAATAACCCTAGTTTCCAACATCCCTAGTTCCCAATATCCCTAGTTCCCAACATCCCTAGTTCCCAATATCCCTAGTTCCCAACATCCCTAGTTCCCAATATCCCTAGTTCCCAACATCCCTAGTTCCCAACATCCCTAGTTCCCAACATCCTTAGTTCCCAACATCCCTAGTTCCCAACATCCCTAGTTCCCAACATCCCTAGTTCCCAACATCCTTAGTTCCCAACATCCCTAGTTCCCAACATCCCTAGTTCCCAACATCCCTAGTTCCCAACATTCCTAGTTCCCAATATCCCTAGTTCCCAACATCCCTAGTTCCCAATAACCCTAGTTCCCAACATCCCTAGTTCCCAACATCCCTAGTTCCCAACATCCCTAATTCTCAACATCCCTAGTTCCCAACATCCCTAGTTCCCAACATCCCTAATTCCCAACATCCCTAGTTCCCAACATCCCTAGTTCCCAACATCCCTAGTTCCCTACATCCTTAGTTCCCAACATCCCTAGTTCCCAACATCCCTAGTTCCCAATATCCCTATATTTCCATATCCTTATCTTCATGTATCACAAGATCCTGTACGCTTAGTTCTTAATATTCCTATATCCCTATATATTTTGGTCCTTAGTTCGTATTCAAAGGTTATTGAAATAATGCCAAACTCTGCCTAAAACGAACATTGTACACCCTTATGTAAATGCCAGTGAATGAGTTATAATCCGCTGAAAAGAAAGGAGAGTGATTAATCGAAGTAATTGACCCTGTTCAATGGCATTATACGTAGCATAGTCTAAAACTTGCCAAACGTTTCGATATTTATAAGCGATAACGTTAATGTCGTATCGGCCGATTTTATTATATTAATCGATCACGAGCTTATCGATAATCAACGTCCCGTAAGAAAGCGTCAATAAATATTTACGAGTTAAAGCGATGGCCCTTGCAGCCAAGTGATCGCCACTTCGAGACGATTTCGTGCCCCATCGCTAATGAGAATTCGGTTCAGAAGGCAGCCGCTTTTTACAATCGAACGATTATAAGCTTTTCAGACCTCGGGACCTCGGAAGAGCCGTTGAATATCGTTAATAATGAGAGTAATTAGGAGGCTAATTCGCATTGGATTCCGCGCGTACCTCGAGTTTGTAAATGAAACTCTTTCACAATTAATTAAGGTTTTACTTTGGATGAATATCAATTTGATCAAGTTGCTCGCTATTGTGCAATGAACTCGTGCTTCCGTTTCTGCCGGAGATGCTCGAAAGAAGCACGTTAAATATCTTTATTGAAATCCGTCATCGAAGCGGTCAGCGCTTCTGTTTTTTATCAAATCATAAGTTTTACCGACTTCGAATTTTCGAATAAAAATAACCGCGTTTCATATGAAATCAATTATCGAGGACATGAATAGTAATTTTTTAAATTTTAACTTTCAATCCGGTATTCTGTGGCGGGTGAATAATACATACCAGCCCTCTATTAATTATTCGCTTATATATTTGGGTCGTTTAACGGTGACCTCGGTAATAGACGGAGTGTTAATACGTGTTCGAGGACATTAAAGTTTTTTGGAATAACGGTAATTTCGGTTTCCGCTTTACAAAATTAACCACATGGCTTGGATCAGACGGTGACAATTTTAATTTAACTTTGAACGTTTCCATTTTCTAAATTTAAATGTTATAGCGTTTTCGAATAGGTGAGACGATTTCGACGTTTCGTTTTAGCCGGAGTTATAGATAGTGCGGTACAGATCTGTCATAAATTTGAAATACCGAAACTGTTCTGATTTTATTATGGTCTGAGCGGTGAAATAATAAAACGATCGATCAAACTTTTAGTCTCTATAAATCGGGACTTCGTTTATATAGAATAGTAAAATAGCGGAGTAACAACACAGTACATATAGTGTTATAAAGTAATAGAATGTCATATGGTATAGTGATGCGACGGTACTGCGTTAGTATAATAGTACAAGATTATGTAACTGTCGGAATTGGTGGGGTTTGAGATTCTGAACAACTTTTCCCTTTGCAAAAATTCGCTCTGAAGCTTCGTTTTTCAATTATTAAGGAAAAACATTAGAGCGCGAGGTTTGCGCATGCGCAGCCGCGAGAGCGAAAGCTTCGAGCTGAGCGCGAGGATTGCGCAAGCGCAGTCGCGAGAGCGACGCACGGCTGAGCGCACGTAATACTCGCGCTCTGATTGTTCCGTGCTTTTCCTTAATAATTCGAAAACGAAGCTTCGGAGCGAATTTTTGTAAAGGAAAAAATTGTTCAAAATTTCAAACCCCACCAATTCTGAGAGTTACACTACTTGTGAAACACCCAGTACATTAGTGGATCATATGCTGTATTTCTTCATTATTTTCCTAAGTATCAGCTACCCATTTCAGGGACCTACACTAGTTGTGAGACACCCTGTATGTACACAGTACACAATAAGCGTTAATGGCCGCAATAATACCAGTATATAAGCCAATGGCTCATAAAGTATATCAACGAAAGAAAACGATTAAACGGTAAAGTTGAAACGTGAAGGTGTTAACAAAGATAATAGTCAAACATTACATCTCGTTCCGTTCTATTACCCGGTAAAATCCCATCCAGTCCCCTCGAAAGGTTCTCCCGTTTTCATTCCTGTTCACAAGTGTCAGCCACCTGCGGAGAGCGACGAAAAGCTCGCAGGCCGATCGATTGAATAAGTTTAACCGGCTGTAAAGTAGCGTCTGTCGTTCGTTTTCCTTTTCATCGTGGACGCGCTGAAACGGAAGTTGCTTGGAACTTGTTGCACCGGAGCTTTCTCGTGCCGGCTTTCGTTCCCGTGAAAAGCGTCTCGCGAGTCACCGGCGAAAACAGAGGGAAACAACGGTGGCTCGATATTTTGCGAAAGAGAATCAAGAACGGGTCGTGAAAAAGTTGCGAAGCGAGGCGATTAATTCCGAGGTTGTCTGGCTAATTTGTTAGTTTGGAATACGAACACGGTATCGATTGAACCTTTCGTTGCTAAGGGTGACTATGGGCAACCGATATCGGAACCGAGGTCTGTGCGGCGAATTGGGTTAGGGAAAGGTACTACGAGTTTTATCAGTGAATTAGTTTTCCTGTGGAAACTGGGGAAAATGAACTCGCGAAAATTGGGATTTTTAAGAATGGAGGATTTATGGGTTGTATGGTTGAGACTTTGCGGAATTGAAAATTTACTGGTTGGATGTTTGCAAATTTTGGGATTTGGAGATTAGGATCTGGAGATTTAGTAATTTTCAAGTCGGAAAATTTGCTAAATTATAATAATATACCAACACAAAGATATTTGGATCTGAAGACAGTCAAGACTAGGGATATTCTGTTCTTGGAGTGTTAGGTTCTAGAAATATTTTCCTCCTGGAATATTTTTATTCATGGTTAGATTTGTGTTGTAACATCTAGGGATATTGGGATCTGGGGATATTGGGATCTGGGGATATTGGGATCTGGGGATATTGGGATCTGGGAATATTGGGATCCGGGGATATTGGGATCCGGGGATATTGGGATCCGGGGATATTGGGATCTGGGGATATTGGGATCTGGGGATATTGGGATCTGGGGATATTGGGATCTGGGGATATTGGGATCTGGGGATATTGGGATCTGGGGATATTGGGATCTGGGGATATTGGGATCTGGGGATATTGGGGGATCCGGGGATATTGGGATTTGGAGATATTAGGAGATCCGGGGATCTGGGGATATTGGGGGATCCGGGGATATTTGGGGATCTGGAGATATTAGGAGATCCGGGGATCTGGGGATATTGGGGGATCCGAGGATATTTGGGGATCTAAGGATATTTGGGGATCTAAGGATATTTGGGGATCTGAGGATATTTGGGGATCTGGGGATATTGGGGGATCGGGGGATATTTTTGGGGATATAGGGATATTGTCATTTATAGAAATATTGGGATCTAGGGATATTGGGATTTTTAGAAATTTTGGGATCTGGGAATATTAGGACTTATAGAAATATTAGGGTATAGGGATATTGGGATCTAGGAATATTGGAGTCTAAGGATATTTGGGGATATAGGGAGATTGGGATTTATAGAAATATTGGGATCTAAGGATATTTGGATTTTTAGAAATATTACGATCTAGGGATATTGTGATTTTTAGAAATTTTATGATCTAGGGATATTGGGATTTTTAGAAATTTTGGGATCTAGGGATACTGGAATTTTTAGAAATTTTTGGGATCTATCCATATTAGGATTTATAGAAATTTTAGGATCTAGGGATATTTTCTATAGTCAACATTCGGGTCTAAAGATAATCACATTTGAAAATAGGATCTAGGGATATTGGGTAGGATAATGGTGACATCTAAAAGTGTTTGGCATGGAATGATCCATTTATAATTATTAGTTCTGCTGTTTGATAATGAATAATAGATGCATTACATATGTTACTATACAATAGTATTATAATAAATCACTATTCCTCCACGCCATCACTCCATTTCCTTCCACTTTTCAACAGTAATTCAGTACACCAAACTTATAGCTAATCCATCAATGTATAATAAACCAACATGATAGAAAGCAGTAAGAAACGGAAGCAAACAGTTTGGTGACAGATGATATCCGAAACGATTGAAACGTCACACGATTGCTCATACAGGCCATAATCGTCCACGCGGCAACGAGGAATGATTTATTGTCGCAACAAGTCGCATTAGCGAGCGTTAATTGCGAAAAGGGCTTCGTTATATCTGCGGTCTCGCGGCACTCGCTGAATATTGCAGCAGGTTCAGGCTTGCCAGCTTTGGAATCGGGTCAACTGCGGTTTTCGTTGGAAAATCAGTCTATCGTCATCTACCGTCACGCCCTACTTCGTCCTCGTGAAAATGCGCATAACGCGAATACAACCCAATGAATTCTGTTACATCACTGTCCTTTTCCGTGATTTCGTGTTGGTCTGTACAATCGATATCGAACTTCACATCACTAATTGTATGAGACTAAGACTCAGTGGAGTGCCGAAGACTCAGCGGAGTAACCCACAGAGCCATTAATGTCTCACAACCCTAAATTCCTCCACATCAGTTGATATTCATTAATTTCTTAAAGGTTTTACTATGATAATAAATAACTCTTGTTACGCACGTTAAATGCCTCATACCCCTGAGTGTCTCACATCCCTAAATGTTCCATGTCCTTAAATGCTCCATATCCTTCAACGTCCCACATCCCTAAATGGTCCATACCCCTGAGTGTCTCACATCCCTAAATGTTCCATGTCCTTAAATGCTCAATACCTTTGAACGTTCCACATCCCTAAATGATCCACACCACTAAATGTCCAAAACCCTGAATATCACATATCCCTCAATGCACCACATCACTGAATATCCCATGTCCTGAAATGCCCTATACCCTTGAATGTCCCACATCCCTAAGTGCCCCACCACTAAATGTCAAAGACCCTGAATGTCTCACATTCCTAAATGGTCCATACCCCTGAGTGTCTCACATCCCTAAATGTTCCATGTCCTTAAATGCTCCATACCCTTCAACGTCCCACATCCCTAAATGATCCACACCACTAAATGTCCAAAACCCTAAATATCCCATATCCCTAAATGCACCACATCACTGAATATCCCATGTCCTGAAATGCCCCACACCCTTGAATGTCCCACATCCCTAAGCGCCCCACACAGCTAACTGCCCAAAACCCTAAATATCCCATATCCCTAAATGCACCACATCACTGAATATCCCATGTCCTGAAATGCCCCACACCCTTGAATGTCCCACATCCCTAAGTGCCCCGCTAACTGCCCAAAACCCTGAATATCCCATATCCCGAAATGCACCACATCACTGAATATCCCATGTCCTGAAATGCCCCACACCCTTGAATGTCCCACATCCCTAAGTGCCCCGCTAACTGCCCAAAACCCTGAATACCCCATATCCCTAAATGGCCCGCGCCACTAATTGTCCGAGACCCAGCGGAGTGTCCCACAGCAACGCTGCTACAAAATGCACAACCTACATCAACGCCAACAGCTTCCTAATCTTTCATACCGCTCCTAACGTCATCCACTATCGCTAATACTAATACAATAAAAATTTGAAAGCAAATGGAGCGATTACCTCGTGCATAAATTCCATTCTAATTACAGCGATGATGACACGAACGAATTGATCCGAATCAATAGTCTCTTCGTCGATAAAAGGTTATGTTCATACACGGTCTCCGCGAAGTAGCTCCAATTGAAAAGTAACAGTAACTTCTTTAACAGAGCATCGATCCAACGCGAAGAAACGATGGTCCTGTTTAAATAAAGAAAATAAAAGGAAAAACGTTTTCCTTCCTCGTTACTTGCTCCCGGACGAAATTCAAAAGAGGATAAGCCAATTAAGTTTTGAATGGAATCTTGTTAACGTTCAAATATAATTGTCCCGGAAGTTTATTCGATCGTCGTCTTTTTTTCAACGGGCTAGATAAGCTCGGAAGAGGACCAAAGTGTTCTTTTTATCTATGCTATGTACTGAATTAAATG
Source organism: Megachile rotundata (assembly GCF_050947335.1). Lineage (NCBI taxonomy): Eukaryota > Metazoa > Arthropoda > Insecta > Hymenoptera > Megachilidae > Megachile > Megachile rotundata. Next base: position 10,858,967 of record NC_134992.1, on the reverse strand, counting down.
CTTCTTTCAAAACATTCGCTATTATCGTTGCTATTGCTCGATGCATTTGTGCTCTGCAATTTTCTATTTTTGTTCATTCAAATTCTTAGTTTTTGAGGATGATGGGAACAAATTTAACAGTCCTTAAAATTATCATACTTTATTTTTAATGAACATTATTTTTATTGGTTTTGTATTATCTTTTGCGTTAATTAATTTAATATGACACTTTACCGCACTAATATTTTCAGACGTTTCATATGTGACAATTTCACAAAAATTCCACATCGAGGAACGCCGAAAGAAAAATCAATACGATACACCGTGTCGAGTTGTCGCGACGTCGCGAAGATTAAAGGAATACCAACGAAACAAGTGGTATTTATATGCCTGGCATTGGATAGGCAAAATTTTATCGGGCAATAAATCGGGAAGAAGGGACACGCGAAAGAATGTGCGACACGTAGAAATCTAAGCATCGGATCGCGCCACGACCCGTTTCTAATTTATTTCTGTTCGAGCGGGTGGTAGGGTGCCTGGCAAGGGATGTTTCATACGTGACTTAAACTCGTGCATCTTCGGACAGCGATAAGACGAATGCGTGTTGCATATTTCTCGATGCTTTATTGTCTTCCGTTAAGCATGTTCCGGTGATAGATGGCGGGGTGGATGCATTTTTGAACGTGCGAGATCGAGTGCTCGTTCTTTACATCTTTTTGGGGAACTTTGGGCGATATTATACTTTACTATGAAATTATATGATATATTAGTGATACTAGCTATACTTTGCTGTAATATTATACATTATACCACCTAAAACTGTTTAAATTTACTAAACTTTAAAGTTTCAATCAGTGTTAAACAATTTCTAATATCCCTAGGCACCAACAGGCAAATTCAAATAAGCCTAGAGAGTCAAATTAAAATATCTCTACATCGCCAAGGGCCAAATTCAAATAAGCATGGATAGTCAAATTAAAATATCCCTAGATTACTAAGAACCAAATTCAAATATCCCTGAACTACTAAGAGACAAATCTAAGTATTTCTAGATTCCTAATAGACAAATCTAAATATCCCTAGATTACTAAGAAGCAAATTCAAATATCCCTAAACTACTAAGAGCCAAATCTAAGTATCTCTAGATTCCCAATAGTCAAATCTAAATATCCCTAGATTACTAAGAACCAAATTCAAATATTCCTAAACTACTAAGAGTCAAATCTAAGTATCTCTAGATTCTTAATAGACAAATCTAAATATCCCTAGATTACTAAGAACCAAATTCAAATATCCCTAAACTACTAAGAGCCAAATCTAAGTATCTCTACATTCCCAATAGCCAAATCTAAATATCCCTAGATTACTAAGAACCAAATTCAAATATCCCTAAACTACTAAGAACCAAATCTATGGATCTCTAGATTCCCAGTAGTCAAATATAAATATCCCTAGAGCCTCAATAGCCAAATTGAAATATCCCTAGACACCCAATAGCCAAATTGAAATATCTCTAGACACCCAAAAGCCAAATTGAAATATCCTTAGATCCCCAATAATCAAATCCAAATATCAATAGAACACCAATAGGCAAATCTAAATATCCCTAGACACCCAATAGCCAAATTGAAATATCCCTAAACCCCAATAAGAAAAATCCAAATATCTCTAGAACCCCAATAGTCAAATCCAAATATCCCTAGACCCCCAATAGTCAAATTCAAATATCTCTATATCCCAACAGTCAAATCCGAATATCCCTAGAGCCCCAATAGTCAAATTGAAATATCTCTAGACCCCCAATAGACAAATCCAAATATCTCTAGACCCCCAATAGACAAATTCAAATATCCCTAGACTCCCAGTAGTCAAATTGAAATATCCTTAGATCCCCAATACTCAAATCCAAATATCCCTAGAACCCCAATAGTCAAATCCAAATAACCCTAGACCCCCAATAGCCAAATTGAAATATCCCTAGACCCCCAATAGTCAAATCCAAATATCTCTAGATCCCCAATACTCAAATCCAAATATCCCTAGACCCTCAAAAGCCAAATTGAAGTATCCCTATATCCCCAATACTCAAATCCAAATATCCCTAGACCCCCAATAGTCAAATTGAAATATCCCTAGACCCCCAATAGTCAAATCCAAATATCTCTAGATCCCCAATACTCAAATCCAAATATCCCTAGACCCTCAAAAGCCAAATTGAAGTATCCCTATATCCCCAATACTCAAATCCAAATATTCCTAGACCCCCAAAATCCAAATGGAAATATCCTTAGATCTCCAATACTCAAATCCAAATATCTCTAGACCCCCAATAGTCAAATCCAAATATCCCTAGACCCCAACAACCAAGTCCAAATATCCCTAGATCAACATATCGCTACACCACAATATCCTCATCTAAAATAATCTTAAAATTTTTCAATTAATTAATTCCGAGATGTAGATCGCACAAAGTTCGCGCTCGATCTGCGGTTGCAAGCGCCGCCGAACAGGACGAAATGAATTTAACATGGAAATTTGTTACGTTAGTTCAAAGCGAGCCCCGGTGTATAAAGGATTAACAAATTCGTAGCGTCCCGTGGAATTCGAGTCACGGCGTAACAAGAGGTAGAAAAAGGAGGAAAAAAGTTGTTCCTCGCGAAAGCTCCGAGGGAGTAGAATGGCTAAAGAGTTGGCAGCCTTAATGGCTGCTCGTACTCGAGTGCAAGCACAACGACAGTGGCCTGTCGTCTGTTTAACATGGATCGATAGCCGGTTTAGGAGGCTGTGCCGGTTGGTTACTTTACCCGCTGTTGGTCAGTCTACAATTAATCACCCTGACATTCGTTGCACTTGCATGGACCAGAACGAAAATGCTGTCAAGTCTTTTAAATCGGGGGAATAGATCGACGTCACTCTATGAGACGGAATGAACACGTACGGGGTTGAATCATTCTACACGCTATAATCGCTCCCTTCGAGTTCCTGCGATTTGCGTGCAAATGGACGGAGATATCTGCGGGTTCCCTTCCTTATTTTCTCGTGAACAGGGAAGATTGGAAACGTGTATATGCAATCGTGTGTGCAGTTGTGTAGGAAGTGTGGTATTTTGGTGACTGCTGACATTTGGGTCATTTAATCATTCTTGGGCATGCGATTTTGCTCTAATCAAAATATGTTGTAGTCCACGTGAAATTAGGGGGGGTTTAAGTCATCATTTTGCCCGTTTCGAATTTGTTAAGAAATAACAAGCCTTCAAAGTTTGCAATTTGAGCCCATTTTTAAGAAAACAGGCTTCACTTACGAATTTTTTTCTCAGAAACTACTGAATCGATTTAGCTAAATTCTTTTTTGTTTCATTCACGAAGGATTGGAGTATTTTAAAATATTTTTTGTGGTTTTGTCCACCTGCTTTATAATAACGAAAAATTTTAAGGGAAACCAGTCAGAAGAGCACTAGTTGTGACACACCCTGTATTAATTTATAAACAGCCTTCACTTACGAATTTTTTTCTCAGAAACCACTCAACCGATTTGGCTAAATTCTTTTTTGTTTCATTCACGAAGGATTGGGCTATTTTAAAATATTTTTTGTGGTTTTGTCCATCTGCTTTATAATAACGAAAAATTTTAAGGGAAACCAGTCAGAAGAAGAGCACTAGTTGTGACACACCCTGTATTAATTTATAAACAGCCTTCACTTACGAATTTTTTTCTCAGAAACCACTCAACCGATTTGGCTACATTCTTTTTTGTTTCATTCACGAAGGATTGGGCTATTTTAAAATATTTTTTTTAATTCCGTCAATTTGTTGCGGAATTTCGAAAAAATTAACCAAATTCTCTTTTTGCGTCACACTTTTCTACGTCCAACAAACTTCAGTAAAAAATTCAATAATTATATAATTAAATTAAAGATTATATTACACGTCAATTCAATCAGAATTTAAATTAGTCATTATCCTAGAAATGAGGTTACTCATCAACAATTAAACTAATCGTCTATCAATGATTAAAGCTACTACGACATCAACTAAATTAGTCAGCACGTAATCAGCAATTAATTACTGATCATTCGAACAATCGAAGGAATGAAATTACTAGAAGATATCGAAGGGAGGCAACAATCGATTAGTATAATCAAATAAAACTGTTCTTATTGATCCGCTACTTCTGTCTGAACAAATTTGTGTTAGGAAACAGCATCGGAGGAAAGAAACCCTTTCAATTACGTCTACCTTCACTAATAAAACTTCCCTCGTGGAAATTACCTTATCCTTCGGCAAATAATTATTGCAAGCGTAAACATCAGTCCGGGAAGAATGTTTGTTCTTTTCTGAAGTGTAGTACATGCGTCATCGTTTCTTCTGCTGGATTAACAGACGCGAAACTGTTCTGAATTATTAAATAACAGTTACGTTGTAATTACGTACTTCAGTATGAAATTTGTTTATTTTTTTTACTTGAAGAAATCATGTATTGTATTTGTTGAAATTAGTAATAATATGTGAAGCTAGTTGAAATTTGTTAAAGTCAAAATTAGTTGAAAATTATTTAAAATGCGCTAGTTGGAATTAGCTAAAATTGAAATTAGTTGACATTATTTAAAATATAGTAGTAAAAATTATTTTTAATGTATCGATATATTATAGTAACAAAATTTTATATAGTATACAAAATAGTATACAAAAATTTTGAGGATGATTGAAAGAAAATATTATAAAAACACAATGTTATAATTTAATATAAAAAATGCGTTACTGCAAAAATATATTGTATATTTTTATTTAATATAATAATCCCAATTTCCCTTGCCTTCATTTCAATTTTCTTTTGAACCTTTTTTGCATGAAACTGATTCTCCGAAATACCCTACGCAAGAGAACCCGTGATATAAATATTGAAATATCAATATTTCATGGCATGAAGTTTCAAACAATTTTCTATGAAACATCTCGCTTTCCAATTAAAAATATTTCGCAAATTACTCACAGTTTCGATGTAACGTAATACTTTACCTGTAATGGCTGGAAAAACCAATAACTACATAATGAACGAAAACTGTTGTATTTCGTGATTAAATTATTTTTAGATATACCTCGATAATTTACTTTTTCCAAAATTCACAAAATATGTAATTTCCGAATGTTCCAACATCGTCAGTGCAAGGATGGTGCCTAAACTTGGCGTACCTTTTATTCGCACGTAATGTACTTTTGCGGGATTTGTTAATACTCTCATAAAACGTGGTGAAGGTAAAAAGTGCGAATCAAAACATATGAAGAAGATCGTTCGATTGAAACGGTGAGTGAGACAGTGGAGTGAGCCAAGGCGCTATGTAATCTACGATGACGTTCGCGAGAGCCACTATAGTGGACCGTCGTACAGAGAGATGGTCGCGAAAGCCACTATAGTGGCGCGCCTAAGAGGTTAAACTCCAAACTCGATCACGGTGCAAATACTATTTAGGTTTGTTGTATCTGACCTGTAACGTGCTTGCCGAGTGTGGCACGATAGGGTCGAAGGGTACGACAAAGGGTTAATACATTATAATCCGCCGCAATGCGATCGACAAAATTACCTCGGTATCAAAATGAAGCCACCATAGTGGACCGTCGTACAGAGACGCCATCCGCGAAAGCCGCCATAACCCCTAAGAGGTTAATCACGAATAAAGAATAGTCCTCATTAATCTCCATATCGAATTTAATCTCTGTTCCCTCTCACACTGTTATTTTGACTCAGAATTCGACAAATATATGAGACATCGAATCATTTGTTCGCCCCCTTTTAATTCGCTGGGCAAAGAAGGGGTCGGTGGGCTATCGTTGACCCGTCGAGCCGTGTTGGAGCATTTTCACGACAAATTCGCCACAAATCCGCAAAGTTTCGCGCTTTCAACGATTCCGCGCGAACGGCTTCACCGAGCGAGCGGTTTCCCGATTCTTCCACGGTTCGTCGACCCGTCCCGATTCGCTTCGTCGACGATTTTCCAGCCTTTCTTTACCCGGCTCGACGGTTCGAACCCACCGTCGGCTTCGTAATTAAAATAAACGGTTAATTAGCCGTGCAAACGGAAAGGTCCCGATCGCGTTCCTGCCTGATCTTTCGCCAAGATCTGTTTTATTCGACTTCGGATATTATTTCCTCCGACGAATTTTACGTTTATTTATGGAGATGCTTGTGACGGGGTTGCGGAGAATGTTTATTAGGAAAAGATATTAAACATGATAATTGTGGATTGAATATTAGTCAAGTAACGCAAGTGTTATATGAACTGTTTATTTTAAACGTGGTTTAAGTCCATTTACTTAAATATACATTAATTTAGGTAAATCACCTAAAGCATGTGTAATAAAATTACGTAGTGATCGATCAGTAAAAAAATTGCTAAATTGCCAGTCTTGATATAATTAACCTACATGTTTTCATTGACATACTAATCTTTAATTCTCTCAAAATAAATGAAAATGGACGTCAGTTGCACCCTTACTTTTAAATAAAAAACAAAATGCAAGAATGAATAAATAAATCTTAACTAATATACCCAAAATAACACAACAAATTTTTTTAAATATAAAATATTAAATTTGAGACCAGTGATTCAGTTGGTAGTCACAGCGTTAATTTCGTGATGTAAAATAAGAACTCTAAGATCCGCCATTTTGACAATATTTAATCCGCCATGTTCACGCTACAACTACCACCGTCACACACTTACTTTTAAATAAAAAACACATTAAAAGAATGTATAAATAAATCTTGAAATTTTAACTAATATTCCCAGTATAACACAATACAAATTTTTGTTAGTATAAATTGTAAAATTTGAGATCAATGATATTTTGAAATAATACCTATATGAAATAATGCATATGAGACGAAGCTGTAATTTCGAAATAAGTATAATCATCCCTTATTGCAATACCGCGTTCAACAGCTGGTTTCACGTTTATTAGTCGTCCAACAAGAGAAGAATCGGTCGATTCAGCGTGAATTTTTCACGATTCGGTCATTTTTCATGAACGTTTCCGGCGTTCAGTGCTCTCAGTACGGCAATTTGCGCACGCACGCACGTGCGTGTGTTTTGCACATGCGGGATACCCGTCGGGACAGGAATCGATCGGGAACAACGCGGCGAATAATGTGTGCACCAGAAATAATAGGAGGCTAGTTTGATACCGATGTGCCAGAGGCTCTTGGAAAAATAGCAATTTTTAAACCCTTGCAACACTGTTCGTTTTTTCGACATGTAGTACAAGCTTGTAAAAACTGTACTGTATGTTCCTACCACACGTAACGGAGGAATACAAATTTATCAATTTCTGTTGTTTGCAGTTTAGGTTCTTGTGCTCTTCAATTTATGATGCTAGACGTTTTTAAGTTGGTTGCGAATTTCTGCTGAATTCTCAAATTTTAAGTACACAAATTCTTTAGCTTTCGAGTTCTCAAATTTTTTAATTTTCAACTTCTCAAATATTTGATTTCGTTAATTTTTTATTTTTCATTTTTTGTTTGATTAATTTTTCAATTTTTCAATTCTTCAGTTTTTCAGTTTCTCAATTTTTTAATTTTGCTAATTTTTCAGTTTTTCAATTTTTCAATTCTTTAATTTGTCAATTTTTCACTTTTCAATTTTCCAATTTTTTTAATTTGCCAATTTTTCAGTTTTTCAATTTTTTAATTTGTCAATTTTTCACTTTTCAATTTTACAATTTTTTAATTTACCAATTTTTCAGTTTTTCAGTTTTTCAATTTTTTAATTTGTCAATTTTTCAATTTTTTTAATTTGCCAATTTTTCAGTTTTTCAATTTTTTAATTTGTCAATTTTTCGCTTTTCAAATTTACAATTTTTTAATTTGCCAATTTTTCAGTTTTTCAATTTTTCAATTCTTTAATTTGTCAATTTTTCACTTTTCAATTTTCCAATTTTTTTAATTTGCCAATTTTTCAGTTTTTCAATTTTTTAATTTGTCAATTTTTCACTTTTCAATTTTACAATTTTTTAATTTGCCAATTTTTCAGTTTTTCAATTTTTTAATTCTTTAATTTGTCAATTTTTCGCTTTTCAATTTTACAATTTTTTAATTTGCCAATTTTTCAGTTTTTCGATTTTTTAATTTGTCAATTTTTCACTTTTCAATTTTACAATTTTTTAATTTGCCAATTTTTCAGTTTTTCAATTTTTTTTATTTGTTAGTTAATGCTTCAGTATTTATTTATTCATGTTTCCAGTCTATTTTTTATTTAAAAGTAACAGTAGGTATTTAATGTCGTTGATTCTAGTGTCAAAAAGCTTCTGTATATTTTTGAAAAAATTTTTGACACAAGGGAAAGTGAATTTATCAATGTTGTATACAGAGAGAAAGTGAGAGATTTCCCAATCCCTCAAAATGTACCTTTCAAACGAAGCAAAGGGCTTCAATCTGTCAACAGAAGGGTCGAAGTCGATTCACGATGTTCAACAAGTGCTACTATCACCGATAACAATGAAGACACGTCATTCGGTGGACAAAACAGTCCCTTGCTCCTTTCAACTGCGATTAAATGGCCGATGAGTGACGAAATTAACGTGGTGATTGAACAGTATTTTATACTTTAACAAGTACCTTTAGTGAAATCACAAACTTCTATATTTCTGTATTTTCAATTTTCAAATTTTGAAATCGTTAATTTTTACATTGTCAAATTCTTGATATTTCAAAGTCGGAAACTTTAGAATGTTTAGAACATTTCGAAGTTCTCAAGTTTGCAACTTCTTCAATCTTTACACCCACAAGTCACTAAATTCTCTACTTCTCAAACCCTCACATCCACAATTCCCCAAATTCTCAAATTTTCGAATTCCCAAGTCATCAATTTCTACCTTCCCCAATTCCTAAACTTCCAGATCCTTAAAATATCTCCAAATCCTCAGATTTCCAACTTCTGGAATCCCCAGATCCACACGTCCCCAAATCCACAAATCTCCAAATACTCAAATCACCAATTTCTACCTTCCCCAATTCTCAAACTCCCAAATCCCCGAAACAACTCCACTTTCTCACAATCCCAACTTTCCAAACCCCCACATCCACAAATCCCCAGATCCCCAAATCTCCAAATCTCCAAATTCTCAAATCACCAATTTCTACCTTCCCCAATTCCCAAACTCCCAAATCCCCAAAACAACTCCACTTTCTCACAATCCCAACTTTCCAAACCCCCACATCCACAAATCCCCAGATCCCCAAATCTCCAAATCTCCAAATTCTCAAATCACCAATTTCTACCTTCCCCAATTCTCAAACTCCCAAATCCCCAAAATAACTCCACTTTCTCACAATCCCAACTTTCCAAACCCCCACATCCACAAATCCCCAAATCACCAAATCTCCAAATACTCAAATCACCAATTTCTACCTTCCCCAATTCTCAAACTCCCAAATCCCCGAAACAACTCCACTTTCTCACAATTCCAACTTTCCAAACCCCCACATCCACAAATCCCCAGATCCCCAAATCTCCAAATTCTCAAATCTCCTCACTTCTAAATCACCAATCCCCACCTTCCCCTATTCCCAAATTCCCAAATCCCAAAAACACCTCCACCTCCTCACAATCCCAACTTCCCAAACCCCCACATCCACAAATCCCCACATCCCCAGATCCCCAAATCTCCAAATCTCCAAATCTCCAAATTCTCAAATCTCCTCACTTCTAAATCTCCAAATTCTCAAATCTCCTCACTTCCAAATCACCAATCCCCACCTTCCCCTATTCTCAAATTCCCAAGTCCTCAAAACACCTCCACCTTCTCACAATCCCAACTTCCCAAACCCCCACATCCACAAATCCCCAAATCCCCAGATCCCCAAATCTCCAAATCTCCAAATTCTCAAATCTCCTCACTTCCAAATCTCCAAATTCTCAAATCTCCTCACTTCCAAATCCCCAATCCCCACCTTTCCCTATTCCCAAACTCCCAAAACCCCAAAACACCTCCACCTCCTCACAATCCCATCCTCCCACATCCCCACATTCCCAACTCCCCAAATCCTCAATCCTCCAACCCCGAAATCTTCAATCACCCAAATCCAAAATTTCCAAATACCCGAATCCCCATCCCTCTGAGTCTAACCAGCACTAAAAAGCAAATTACGGTGCATACTCCAGATCCGTCTCTATAAATTCGATGAGAAATTCAAGGGACGGCGACCTTAAAGCAGTTCCCAAAGCTCGACTTAAAAATTCATCCTTTCCGTTTGGAGGAGCACCGGCAAACAGAATTATTGCCAACAGATTAGGTCGTTTCATAATAAATCAGAGAGAACGGACGGTCGATTCAGGGTAGAAGGAAAAGTTCCAATCGGTGCAGAAGGTAAGGAGGGAGAACCTGGACGGAGGTACGAAGTCAGACGCAAAGCTAGGTGGTTCCAATCGTCACACACGCTGACGTACAAAGCCACGGACCGAGAATGTTTGTTTTAGAACCTCAGATCGTTAATCCTGGATCTCCAAAGGCGAGGGCGATTAACGGCTCTACGAATCAACGGATCTATCCAGAGGATTTCTCCAGGAATCTGTGTGAACAGGAGAACGGTGTGACATGTGTAGTTGGAATAGAGATTTTCTAAGTGGCGACAATGTTTGTAGACGTTGTTTTTTGTGGATTTTGGTAGGATTTTATTGAACTAGGTGGTGTGTGGATGGGGGTTTGGGGGATGTGAAGGTTTGTGGATGTGAGGGTTTGAGAAGTGGAGAAGTGAAGGATTTGAGAATTTGGAGGTTTGGGAGATTTGGGATTTGGAGATTTGGAGATTTGGAGATTTGGAGATATGGGGACATGTGGATGTGGGGGTTTGAGAAGTTGGGAACCTCAGAGTTTTGGGAATTTGGGATTTGGGGACGTGGGAGATTTGGGACTTGGGAGATTTGGGATTTGGGAGAGTTGGGATTTGGGAGAGTGGGGATTTGGGAGAGTTGGGATTTGGGAGAGTGGGGATTTGAGAGATTTGGGATTTGGGAGAGTTGGGATTTGGGAGAGTGGGGATTTGGGAGAGTTGGGATTTGGGAGAGTTGGGATTTGGGAGAGTGGGGATTTAGAAGATTTGGAATTTGGGAGAGTTGGGATTTAGGAGAGTGAGGATTTGGGAGATTTGGGATTTGGGAGAGTTGGGATTTGGGAGAGTTGGGATTTGGGAGAGTGGGGATTTGGGAGAGTGGGGATTTGGGAGATTTGGGATTTGGGAGAGTGGGGATTTGGGAGATTTGGAATTTGGGAGAGTTGGGATTTAGGAGAGTGGGGATTTGGGAGAGTGGGGATTTGGGAGATTTGGGATTTGAGAGATTTGGGATTTGGGAGAGTGGGGATTTGGGAGAGTTGGGATTTGGGAGAGTGGGGATTTGGGAGAGTGGGGATTTGGGAGATTTGGGATTTGAGAGATTTGGGATTTGGGAGATTTGGAATTTGGGAGAGTTGGAATTTGGGAGAGTTGGGATTTAGGAGATTTGGGATTTGGGAGATTTGGAATTTGGGAGATTTGGAATTTGGGAGATTTGGGATTTGGGAGAGTGGGGATTTGGGAGAGTGGGGATTTGGGAGATTTGGGATTTGGGAGAGTGGGGATTTGGGAGATTTGGAATTTGGGAGAGTTGGGATTTGGAAGATGTGGCATTTTGAAGATGTAGCATTTGGGAGAGCTGGGATTTGGGAGATGTGGTATTTGGAAGAGTTGGAATTTGAGAGAGCTGGAATTTAGGAGATTTGAGACCTAAGTGATTTGGAATTTGGGAGATTTGAGAATTTGGTGATTTACCGACTTGAGTATTTAAGGTTTTAAAGATTTGAAAATTTGAAATCTCAAAAATTTCTGCATCTGAAGCTTCAAAACCTTGCAAATCCAAAAATTTACAGCTATTTCCAACCCCTGCAAGTTTACCAATTTCTCCCTACAAAAAATACTACATCCAACACCTTGAAGTTCAGTCAATTTACAAATTTTGAAAAAGAGCTCTCCATCTCTCAAACCAACAACGTCATCTGCACCTTCTACCCATTCTTCCATTGCAACATTTTTCATATTTCAAAATGTATCTATCCACTTTTTGTAAATCTCTGTCAGTAACATAGAAAGAGTTGTTTCATCGAAGTTAAAGTCCTCTGACTTTAAATGCTTGATATACATGTGACACAAGAATGAAAGTGTTAAGAGAAAAAACATGCACTCGTGGTGTTACGTTTGTGTTCCAGGAAAAAGGAACAGATCGACGCGATTAAACTGCGTCCAGGTACTTGTGCTGGTTTCCGGTTCTGCTTCGATTTCCAAATCGAACGATGTGCTACTCATTTCAGAGAGTTGGACGACGTGTCCGAGAGTAGCGCGTTGCTATAGAAACCTACCCCAGCGTGTCGGCGTGGGTGGCTTTCAGGGGTTCTCAAAATAGGGGTTCGTTGGCTTGGAGGTTAAACAATGAAGTCGTGAAAATTCATTTATTATATTCTTATTTTTTATTATTGGTAAATTTTTTTATTATTGGTCAATTGAGTATTAATCAAGGTTTAATTAGTATTGTAATAATAAATTCATTTTTAATTCATTCTTCGTTAATTTTTTAGTAGTGATCAATTTTTTTTAGTATATGAACAAAAACAAGATTTTTCAGACAATTTTTGGTTTGTCTATATTTTACAATATTTATTACATGGTAATTATCCTAAGTGATTAATGTAAGTGATTAATTATAGAAAAATTATTGACTGATTAAAATTATTAGACTCTATTATTATTGATATATTTTGGAAGTACTCATTGATACTGATTAATCAATATAACCAAACTAATAGTATTGATTAATTAAAGTAATCATGCTTGTAATATTGATTAATCAATTTAAGTAACTCAATAATATTGATTGATTAATGTAATCAGCTCTATAATATTGATTAATCAGCATAATCAATCCAATCAATATAGTCAAACCAATAATATCATTCAATTAATATAATCAGTCCTACAATATTGATTAATCAGTATAATCAATCCACTAGTATTGACTAATCAATGCAATGAACCCAATAATCCCAACTAATCAATATAATCAACCCTGTAACATCGACCAATCAACATAATCAACACACTAATACCAACTAATCAATATAAACAACCCCCAACATTAACCAATGCAACCAATCCAATAACACTGATTACACGATCATCCGTTTAATACCGACAATAACATTAATCAATCAATCATATAAAATCAACTAAACCAATAGAAAATATAACTAAATTAATTAAACTGATCGACTATACAAAAATGACAGATGTACCAAAAATACAGGGTGTCTCACAATTAGTGTAGGTCCCAGAAATGGAGGGTAGCTAACGTGATTCTGCATAAGATTTCCTTTTGCAAAAATGGGACTTGTTCACGATCGCAGCAGGTTCGAAGCCATCACTAACTCAGTGTTTTTCCTTAATAATTCAAAAACGAAGCTTCAAACCCCATTTCCGCAAAGAGAAATCTTATTCAGAATCACGTCAGCTATCCCTCATTTCAAGGAGTTCCCTATATTGCAGGTACACTAGTTATGAAACACTTTATATACAGCAACTTGCAACAGCAAAATTGATCAACACGAATGATTAGTGACGAAACAGTGGTGTTAGTGCAGTATGTAAATGTTTGTCGTTCATCAATGAACGAAGGGTTTATATGAGTGTCGTTCGATTTGTAGAAAATATTCACTGATGTGGCGCGATAAATCAGAAAGATTTGTTGCGAGGATGAGATGTACTGGTGGAGGGAAACGAACAAACGCAGGCCAGAGGTCATCGAACTCGGAAACGTGGCGTAGCGGTTGTACTGTGAATCAGATTTTCTGCCTTCGATTTTATTTCACACCGTGGTTTACGGTGATCTCGTAATCTGTGACAGTACAATGAACGATTGCTTAACCCTTGCTCGAATTCTGTGCCACTGTTACGCGGACAAACGTGATTAGGGGCTTTAATCGTTTTAATTAGCAGCCGCGATTTGTAGGAGTACTCGAAGATCTGGGAGACTGATTTATTGGGTTGTAGGTAAGATCGATTGAATTAGGGTGAATTTGTGATTTGAGAATTTTGAGAGTTTTGGGAAATTTGGAATTTTGGAATTGGGGAATTTTGGAATTGGAGAATTGTGAAATTGGGGAATTGTGGAATTGGGAATTTCGGAATTGGGGAATTTTGGAATTGGGGAATTTTGGAATTGGAGAATTTTGGAATTGGGGAATTTTGGAATTGAGGAATTTTGGAATTGGAAAATATTGGAATTGGGGAATATTGGAATTGGGAAATGTTGGAATTGGGAAATTTTGGAATTGGGGAATGCTGAGATTGGGGAACTTTGGAATTGGGGAATTTTGGAATTGGTGAATTTTGGAATTGGGGAATTGTGGAATTGGAGAATTCTGGAATTGGGGAATTTTGGAATTGGGGAATATTGGAATTGGGGAATTTTGGAATTGGGGAATTTGGGAAGTGGGGAATTTTGGAATTGGGGAATATTGGAATTGGTGAATTTTGGAATTGGTGAATTTTGGAATTGGGGAATTTTGGAACTGGGGAATTCTGGAATTGGAGAATTCTGGAATTAGGGAATTTTGGAATTGGGAAATTTTGGAATTTAAGAATTTTAGCATTTTGCGATTTTGCAATTTTATAAATCATAAATTTGCACATTTAAAAATTAAAATATTCTAACCAACCTTTCGAAAAAAAATTGTCAGTCTGAGATTTTCAAATTTGAAATTCTCAGACCTAAGTACTATCAAACTTACACCTCCTCAAACTTCGCATCTAAAAACTTTTCCCTTCCCCAACTTCCTCCATCAAATTTTCAGAACTTAAAATCCCATCCTCATACATCAATAAACGTCAAAAGAAAAAATCTGAAATCGATGAATTTCAAATCCTCGACCTCGTAACTCAATGAATCTTAAATCGAAAAATTTCAAGAAATACTACAATTAAGAAACTCCGAAATTGTCTAATTTCCCACAGTGGACTAGAATAATCAGTCAGTTAAGGAAAAAAACTAAGATAGCAGAGTGAACTCGTTTCAACTTTAAAACAGAAAAATATCTTCTCCCGAAGGAGAGCTCGTAAGAACTGGGACAAAGTAGTGAAACATCCTCTTCAGAATCGTTCGAAGAGCCAACGTTCTCTCGAATTCAATGTCTCTCTGTCTCTCGCTGCGTTTCCTCGAACCGATGCAATTTCGAGATGAGCACATAAGATAACCCAGTTGAACGAGGTTGAATCCTTCGAACGAATACTTCCAGCGAAATCCTTCGAACGGTCCGCGAGTCTTCATCCTCTTTCGCCGTTTTCAAAATCTGTCAGTTAAGTCTCGACGAGCGATCATCCGCCTCTTTTATCCTCGAAATTCGGCCGATTTGTCATGCGGACGACAGTCGGGAAGCTTTTCTTCCCTGTTGTGCTGACGGTTTACGAGCTGCATGCATATTTCACTCTTTCGATTTTATAATCTGCGAACTTTTTCGACGAGAAGATCGTTTGTTGGGGGACTGATATTTTTTTAACTGGGATTGGTGGATTGGTGGATTGGTGGATTGGTGGATTGGCGGATTGGTGGATTGGTGGATTGGTGGATTGGTGGATTGGTTGATTGGTTGATTGGTGGATTGGTAAGTTGGCATATTGGAAGATTGGTAGATTGTTATATTGACCGATTCGTATATTGGTAGATTAATAGATTAGTTAATTGGTAGATTAATAGATTAGTTAATTGGTAGATTGGTGGATTGGTTAATTGGTAGATTGGTGGATTGGTTAATTGGTAGATTGGTGGATTGGTTAATTGGTAAATTGGTGGATTGGTAGATTGGTTAATTGGTAAATTGGTAAATTGGTGGATTGGTTAATTGGTGGATTGGTAGATTGGTATATTAGGAGATTGGTAGATTGTTATATTGATAGATTGGTATATTGGTAGATTAGTAGATTAGTAGATTGATTGATTGGTAGAGTAGTATAGTAGTCCATTGATAGATTAGTAGAATTGTGTAGTAGTAGATTGATAGATTAGTAAAGTAGCGGAGTAGTAGATTGGTAGGTTATTAAAGTGGCAGAGTAGTAGATTGATGGATTGGTACGTTAGTAAAGCATCATAGTACCAGATTGGTAGATTGGTAGGTTAGTAAAGTAGCAGAGTAGCAGACTGGCAGATTGGTAGGTTATTAAAGTAGCGGAGTAGTAATTGATATATTGGTAGGTTATTAAAGTATCACAGAAGCAGATTGGTAGATTGGTAGGTTATTAAAGTAGCAGAGTAGCAGACTGGTAGATTGGTAGGTTATTAAAGTAGCGGAGTAGTAATTGATATATTGGTAGGTTATTAAAGTATCAGAGAAGCAGACTGGCAGATTGGTAGGTTATTAAAGTAGCGGAGTAGTAATTGATATATTGGTAGGTTATTAAAGTATCAGAGAAGCAAATTGGTAGATTGGTAGGTTATTAAAGTAGCAGAGTAGTAATTGATAGATTAGTAGGTTATTAAAGTAGCAGAGTAGTAATTGATAGATTGGTAGGTTATTAAAGTAGCAGAGTAGCAGATTGTTACATTGGTAGATATATTGGTAGGTTATTAAAGTATCAGAGAAGCAGATTGGTAGATTGGTAGGTTAGTAAAGTAGCAGAGTAGCAGACTGGTAGATTTTGGTAGGTTATTAAAGTAGCGGAGTAGTAATTGATATATTGGTAGGTTATTAAAGTATCAGAGAAGCAAATTGGTAGATTGGTAGGTTATTAAAGTAGCAGAGTAGTAATTGATAGATTAGTAGGTTATTAAAGTAGCAGCGTAGTAATTGATAGATTGGTAGGTTATTAAAGTAGCAGAGTAGCAGATTGTTACATTGGTAGATATATTGGTAGGTTATTAAAGTATCAGAGAAGCAGATTGGTAGATTGGTAGGTTAGTAAAGTAGCAGAGTAGCAGACTGGTAGATTTTGGTAGGTTATTAAAGTAGCGGAGTAGTAATTGATATATTGGTAGGTTATTAAAGTATCAGAGAAGCAAATTGGTAGATTGGTAGGTTATTAAAGTAGCAGAGTAGTAGACTGGTAGATTGGTAGGTTATTAAAGTAGCAGAGTAGTAATTGATAGATTGGTAGGTTATTAAAGTAGCAGAGTAGCAGATTGCTACATTGGTAGATTAATAAAGTAGCAGTATTGTATATTGGTAGATTGGTACATTACTGGACTTCCAGATTATTATATCATTATGTTACTCGACTACTATGTTACTAAATCGATACTAACGTAAAAATGTGAAAACGAGAAGGCCAGAAAATGTCCGAAATAGCGCAACTAGTCATTTAAACGGTGACCAGCATTCATCCCTTTTATCCGCGGAATTCGAACGATTTGTCGACCCACGGTCGCGCGGACAATCGGATCGTCGAGTTTCTTGGGCGATTTCCTTGGGAAGCCATTGCCAGCCAATCTAGATGCTACCGTTGCTTCGTGCTCGTCCCGCTCGTCGACTTATTGTTAGGGTGGCTTTTCACCCTGCGGCACAACTGGCTGCGCCGCGATAAACCCCGGAGATGGAAATCGGAACCCGTATTTACGGACGCCCGGTCACAACGTGAATTTGTCCCGTCGTAAAAGAGCACGAACAACGATCGACTGGATTTCTATATCGTCTATACAACTTGTAACTTCCCGATGCTTGTTTTCTACCTTTATCGTGCTGTTTTGTTGTTGTTCTTGTTTCTCTTTTTTCCTCTGCTTCCCTGATGCTCGTTGGCCGGGCTGAATGGTGCGCGGACTTTTGACACGAGTTATTGAAAATACGGATGGTCGACTCGCCGGTTTCGCCAGATTAATTTTACGAAAGGTATTTTTTCGCGTTTAATGGTCGTGATCGAGATTCTCTTTTTTATTGGCTTTGGTGTTGGGAATTCGACGTTGGTTATTCGGTTTTTGGTGCTTGGTATTTGGTATCTGTTGTTTAGGTCTTGATACTTATTGGTACTTGGTAATTGGTAGATGGTATGTAGTATTTTACACTGGGTACTTGGTATTTGGTATTTGGTATTTGGTACTTGGTACTTGGTACTTGGTATTTGGTATTTGGTATTTGGTACTTGGTATTTGGTACTTGGTATTTGGCACTTGGTATTTGGTACTTGGTACCTGGTCATTGATATGTGGTACTTGGTATTTGGTATTTGGTATTTGGTACTTGGTACTTGGTACTTGATACATGGTACTTGATACATGGTACTTGATATTTGGTACTTGGTATTTGGTATTTGGTACTTGGTACTTGATACATGGTACTTGATATTTGGTACTTGGTATTTGGTATTTGGTATTTGGTACTTGGTATTTGGTACTTGGTATTTGGTACTTGGTACCTGGTCATTGATATGTGGTACCTGGTATTTGGTACTTGGTATTTGGTACTTGGTACTTGATACATGGTACTTGGTATTTGGTACTTGATATTTGGTACTTGGTATTTGGTATTTGGTATTTGGTACTTGGTATTTGGTACTTGGTATTTGGTACTTGGTACCTGGTCATTGATATGTGGTACCTGGTATTTGGTACTTGGTATTTGGTACTTGGTACTTGATACATGGTACTTGGTATTTGATACTTGGTATTTGGTATTTGGTACTTGGTACTTGGTATTTGGCACTTGATATGTGATACTTGATATCTACTTATTTTTTAATATCCCGTTAGTACTTCATACTTAATACCTGGTACATAGCAGATAGAGGCTGATATCTGATACCTGATGCCTGACACTTGACACTTGATACTTATACTTAATTCCTGCCACTTGATAGCTGATACCTGACACTTGATACCTGACACCTGATACCTGATACGTGACACCTGACACCTGATATGCGACACCCGATACCTGAAGCCTGATACCTGATACCTGACACTTGATTCCTGGTACATAGTACTTGATTATCTGATACCACATGATACCTGACACCTGACACTTGATACCTGACACCTGACACCTGACACCTGATATGTGACACCCGATACCTGAAGACTGATACCTGATACCTGACACCTGATTCCTGGTACATAGTACTTGATTATCTGATACCTAGCACCTCACACTTGATACCTGACACCTGATACTTGGTACTTAGTACTTGATTATCTGATACCTGATACCCAATGTCTGATACTTGGTTTCTGAGAGTCCACTACTTATCATTTTCATACTTGACACTGATTTTGACCAATTTTATACTTCCTCAGTACCTTATACTGAGTATATGGTACTTGATTTGTACTTCATTCACAGCATTTGGTATTTGTACTTGTATATGTACAGCTATTATTACTAATACTCTCACAGTTATACAAATTATTATTTTCTTATACTATTATTCTTCTTCCTTCATCACACTATAGAATGCAATATAACAGACGTATCTGTTAACCCAAAAAGTAACCGAAGTAAATAAATTGCAAGGTAATCGAAACCTTTCCATAGACGTTTCCGTTTTCGATGGTTAATTTTCGACCCTTTCGAGTTTGATATTTACAGTGACAGACCGATCGTTGTTATAGCGTTTCGCGGCTTCGGATTGATTTACGGTTGCTGGAATAACGTCGGATCACTCTGACACCAGAATACAATCGATACAGTTGATAGATGCGCTTATCTTGGAAGATTAATGTTCCGAAAGATCTTTAGCCCTTTTAATTCTCGACGCCCACTTTTCGCTTTGGTATTTGCAGTGCTAGATTGAAGTTGTTATAGATATTTGTACGCGTAGATTGATTCGGTTTCAATCATTGGAGCGTGACAAATGTAAATATTTTGCATTGCAACCGGTTAACTCCCGGATAAGCCATTTAGGAGATTGAACACTCTCTGTTTTTCAATTTCATTGTTCTATCTTCGTGGACACTGTAAACCTGCAAAGTGATAGTATTCAATCCATTTAAATTGTAGAACTATTAATAAAACACCTAGGGTCTCTTTCACATATTTGACGGGTTTTTATTCGATCAATTTATGGCTGTGGTTCGTGGGGGTTCCTTTGTTCTAAAATTGTCCAACATTCACTTATATCGAATCTTTACTCCTTTCGATTCTTTCTTCATACAATAAAGATTCGATAAGTAAATGTTTGCACAATTTTGAAACAAAGGGATCCCTATATTAAATTTTATCGATATCAAGTTGAAATAGAGGATGTAGCTCCACAGTGTCCATACGCGACCACTGGTTATAACTCTTCTCTGTATCCATAAGTCTCCATAAGTCTTCCTAAGTCTCCAAATAAAAGAAAGTACCCATATAAAGAGTACTCCCTTACCCAAGTAACATATAAAGAATTTTTGAAGCGTACAAACTAACATTCATCACCGAGGGATTGCATCCAGGTTCACATATGCCTCGAAGGTTACGCGAGAGCCGCGGAATGTTAAATGCCATCGGTAATCAGAGGATATATCATCGTTATTAGATGAGTAAGGTGTCTGTTAGCAGAGAGATTAATGCGTGTTCTTGTTTCTGACACTATCAATCAGATTCCTGCGCCGGATGTCTGATTACGACTGAAACAGCACAGAGGTAGCAGCTTTGTACACGCTTACACGCGTGTCACTGGGCTAATGTAGGTTAATCAACAGATGCATGACACCTCAACCATGCACTTGTACTTGGTGTTTGTCGTTCCGCGTTTGTTACGTAAGGTTCAATCTCAATTTGTCTTCAAGTTAGGTTGGATTCAAGTCCTACCCAGTAGTTTTATATTAGTGTAGTGGTATTTGGGGTTATTTTAGTTTTACTGGGATTTGGACATGTGTGGATGAAGATTTTTAGAATGTAGGTACTTTTTTGGTGGGTGATGTGTGGTGTTGGGGTAGGTGCATTGTGATAGTTGGTACTCGGTACTTGGTACTTGGTAATTGGTACTTGGTACTTGGTATTTGGTACTATTTAACACTTGGTACTTGGTACTATTTGAAACTTGGTACTTGGTACTACTTGACACTTGGTACTTGGTACTTGGTACTTGGTACTACTTGACACTTGGTATTTGGTACTTGGTACTATTTGACACTTGGTACTTGGTACTATTTGAAACTTGGTACTTGGTACTACTTGACACTTGGTACTTGGTACTTGGTACTATTTGACACTTGGTATTTGGTACTTGGTACTATTTGACACTTGGTACTGGGTACTTGATACTACTTGACACTTGGTACTTGGTACTATTTGTTATTTGGTACTTGGTAATTAGTACTTGGTTCTTGGTATTTGATACTTGGTAATTAGTACTTGGTTCTTGGTATTTGATACTTGATATTTGGTACTTCATATTTGATACTTGGTACTTTGTATTGGATGCTTGGTACTTGGTACTTGCTACTATTTGACACTTGGTACTTGGTACTATTTAAAACTTGGTACTTGGTACTTGGTACTACTTGACACTTGGTATTTGGTACTTGGTACTATTTGACACTTGGTACTGGGTACTTGATACTACTTGACACTTGGTACTTGGTACTATTTGTTACTTGGTACTTGGTAATTAGTACTTGGTTCTTGTTATTTGACACTTGATATTTGGTACTTGATATTTGATACTTGGTACTTTGTATTGGATGCTTGGTACTTGGTACTTGGTACTTGATACTATTTGTTACTTGATACTTGACACTTGGTATTTGGAATTCGATACTTAGAACCTCGTAGTTGATATTTAGTACTTGACATTTGATATAGTATTGACACTTGATACTCGGTACTTGGTACTTGGTGCTTTGTCCTTGATACCTAATATCTGATACTTGATATCTACGTCATTATTCTTAATGCCTGACACATGATACCTGATACTTGGTGCTTGATGATAATTGATACCTTATTGTTGATACCTGATACTTAATGAACATTTGATACGTGATACCTGATACCTGACACCTGATACCTGACATCTGATGCCTGATATCTGATACCTGATGCCTGATGAACATGATACTTGATACCTAATATCTAATGCCTGATATCTGACGTCTTTGTCTTGTTCCATAGTCCTTTATTCTTAATATTAATAATCACGATGTTATTTATTTAATAATCCATTACATACACAGTTTAAATGTACACAATTATTAATTACATTACTATAAACAATTTTTAGAACAGTTCCTCTTAAAACTAACATTTACCCAATAAAACCATGAAACAGTCATAAAATCCATAAGAATAAAAACAGAGTTTCTCATTCGTCCCCAATAGAACCTTCGGTAAATCATTTTGTTCACACAGAACTTTTCAATAACGAAACTCCGGTAAGTTAAATGAAACGACCGTGTGATTACAACGTCCCCGAACTTTCGACCTTTCTCCTAGCGAGTTTTAATTACTACAAGCACCGGAAGCGGTCGTTCGTCAATCAATATCCCTAGCGTTAATCAGGTTTTAATCGTAGCCCCGGCAAAGGTGATATTATTTCCGCGGCAATGGCGTTGCAGTGGCCATAAATAACCCTGGTAAGACCTCCATGAACGTATCCGTTCGTTTTGAGAAGGTTCCAGGTTGCTGGCTGTTGGATGGCGACTCGCGGCCGGGGTTTTATCATTATTTATTACTTTAAGAGCACGAAAGACGCGGCACGGCTTTCACGGGACCAAAGTTATTCGAACAGCACGGTCATAAAAACACTGGGGTCTAGCAAGATGGGGTAGCTACCTTGTAACCTGACTTCGCGGAGTTAGCGAATGATCCATTTTTCTTCGGTCCGTGAATTTATGGGGGGATCGCGTGGCTAGGATTTCTCGAATAAATTCACCTGACCCCCCCGTTGCAGCTTTGTTGATCCACGGGAAACAATGCTCCCACGTGTAAACAGAATATTTGCCGGACTCCGAGATGTCTGCATTGTCTACCACATCAGAAGGTACTTGCTGCGGAGCAGCTTCGTAAATTCCCTCTTTGCTACGATATTCTGAATCTACAAGACGTTCAAATAGATGCTTTGCTTTTCTATTTTCTTAGATTTGCGTTTTCAATTTTTTCCAATTTCTTTATTTATGTATTTTATGTATTTTTGTCAATTTTTCTTTCATTGTAAATTTTTAATATTTCACTTTTGCCATATATTTAATATTTCGATTTTGTTATGAGCAATTAATTTTTCACTTTCATTAAGACTATTTAATATTTTATTTATTTATTATGTATTTTTGTAAATAAATTCTTCTTTCACTTAATTCAAATTTCCCGCCTAAATGCTTTGCTTTTTTATTTTGTTAGGTCTTCTCAATTTCTGTCAATTTCTGTATTCATGTATTTTGTGTATTTTTGTAAATTTTTCTTTTATTGTAAATTATTAATATTTCACATTTGTCATATATTTAATATTTCGATTTTGTTATGAGCAATTAATTTTTCACTTTCATTAAGACTATTTAATATTTTATTTATTTATTATGTATTTTTGTAAATAAATTCTTCTTTCACTTAATTCAAATTTCCCGCCTAGATGCTTTGGTTTTTAATTTTGTTAGATCTTCCAAATTTTTGTCAATTTTTGTATTCATGTACTTTATGTATTTTTGTAAATTTTTCTTTTATTGTAAATTTTTAATGTTTCTGTTTTGGTATGAGAATTTAATTTTTCACTTTCGTTAAGACTATTTAATATTTTATTTATTTATTATGTATTTTTGTAAATAAATTCTTCTTTCACTTAATTCAAATTTCCCGCCTAGATACTTTGGTTTTTAATTTTGTTAGGTCTTCCCAATTTTTGTCAATTTTTGTATTCATGTATTTTATGCATTTTTGTAAATTTTTCTTTTATTGTAAATTATTAATATTTCACATTTGTCATATATTTAATATTTCTGTTTCGGTATGAACATTTAATTTTTCACTTTCCTTAAAAATATTTAATATGTTATTTATTTATTTATTTATTTATTTATTTATTACGTATTTGTGTATTATGTATGTTCGCATCTTTCACTCCATTCAAATTTCCCGCCTCAGCCAACGTAAAGCCACAATTTCCAAACATCAAACCCTTGTACTCCTACCCTTCTATCAGTGTATGCATCGGTCATCGTTGTACATAATCTTAGAAGCTATTATCTCGTTAATCCTATTGTTTAGCGTAGGTTCTAGGGAATATTTCAGGTTGTATGTACAAGACGTACACGTGTGCGAAGGAAATGGTCCGTAAGACGGGCAGTGTCGCCCGTTGGAAAGTGCCGGAGGCAATCAGGCTCGAACGATCGAACGGTAAGAGGATATAGAGCGTGCCGTTACGGCGACCAGGAAATTGTAATCCTGCAGGAAGTTCGCGGTTAGACGTGAATTATTCTGGCGTCGCTTGGAAATCCTTAAAGCGCGAAAGCGACGACGCTGAGCCAGCGTTTTGACGAGAACCGTGGAATAATTCAGCGGATAAATGAACCGTTCTCTTCACGAGTCGCGGGGAAACGGTTCGAAAATCGACCAGATTTATCCTCGCTGGATATAATATCCATTTAATACGTAACCCGCGTACTAGTGGCGATCAACACTCTAAATCTCGGGGAGAATTTGTCGATTATACGTAATGGTGTCTTTTAACATTTTTTATGGAGTGCTTTTTGTGCTGACTTTTTTCGGGGAATCATTATTCCCCGAAATTATCATTAATCATTATTAATGATTGATGATTTTGTGTAGAATTTATTGTTGTAATTATGAGTTTAAGGTTTTTGGGATATTTTGATGAAAAATTGAATTTTTGAATTCATAGAGTTACAAGATTTTTTATTTACGAATTTTTATATTTTTAAATTTCCTAATTTCCAAATTTTCAAATTTAAAAATTCCAAATTTAAAAATACCAAATTTCCAAAATTTTAAACACCAAATTCCAAATTCCCAAATTTCAAATTTTCAAATTTTCAAATTTTCAAATTTCCAAATTTCCAAATTTCCAAATTTCCAAAATTCCAAAATTCCAAATTTCCAAATTTCCAAATTTCCAAAATTTAAAAATTCCAAATTTTCAAATTTCCAAATTTTTAAATTCCAAAATTCCAAATTTCAAAAATTTCAAAATTCCAAATTTTCAAATTTTCAAATTTCCAAGTTTCAAAATTTCAAAATTTCCAAAATTCCAAAATTTCAAATTTTCAAAATTCCAAATTTCCAAATTTCCAAATTTCAAAAATTTCAAAATTCCAAATTTTCAAATTTCCAAATTTCCAAATTTCCAAGTTTCTAAATTTCCAAAATACCAAAATTCTAAAATTCCAAATTTTCAAATTTCCAAATTTCCAAATTTCCAAATTTCCAAATTTCCAAATTTCCAAATTTTCAAAATTCCAGAATTCCAAATTTCCAAAATTTCAAAATTCCAAATTTCCAAAATTCCAAAATTGCAAATTTCCAAAATACCAAAATTGCAAATTTCCAAAATACCAAAATTCTAAAATTCCAAAATTCCAAAATTCCAAAATTCTCAAATTCCAAAATTCAAAAATTCCAAATTTCCAATTTCTAAAATTCCAAATTTCCTAATCCCAAATTTCAAACCCTAAATTTTGAAAATCCGAAATTTCCAAATTTTCAAACCCTCAATTTTACAACCCCAAATTTTCAAAATCCAAGATTCTCAAATTTCCAAGTGTCAAATTCGAAATTTCTAAATTTTTAAATTAATAATTTTTCTAGTTTTCCAAATATACAAATTTGATACTTATTTTGTTATCTACTCAAATATACAAATTTGACCCACTCTTATAAATGACCTAGTGAGCCCACAGACCAGTTATCTCCCTTTAAATGAATCAATAAAACCAAAAAATCTAGTAAACCTCAGAACCAATTTTTGCATTTCAGGAAAATGCGGCCACGGGTCCCCCTGCGAGCAGCTTTGCTACGAGCTTCATGACGGGATGTACGAGTGCGATTGCAAAGACGGTTACATTCTCCATAAAAACGGATACAGCTGCGCTGGTAAGTTCATGTCGTCATGTTTGCGGTCATTTCTCGAGCCGCACATATTTTTACCAAATACGCGGAAACATCGTAGATTTCCCAGTTCGGGCATAAAAAGAAAATTATTCTTTTTGTGCTCCCGTAAGAAACTTAGCGTGTTATTTGCATGAACAGCGAATTTTTTCGCGTTCGTATCAAGATCACCGGTTGCCTGCAGGTTATAGAGCAAAAAGAGACCTTAGGGTCCGTTTGACCGCGATAAACGCCCGATCCGACGTTCAATTTCGCACGCGAACCTCCGTTATAGTCTCGAAACATTTTCCACGCGTTTTCCTCGCCGTTTTACCCGTTTTTTTTCCACTTACCGCCTCGTCGAAAGGTCGGAGTTCAATTTTGTTCTGCCTATCGGAGCGATTTCGTCGTAGACGGACCGTTTGAATAGCTTTTCAGGAGAGTTATCTGAAACTGAAGTCGCCGAACGTTTTTATGGCGGTCATTTATTTAGCGGTTCGATAGTGAGAGGAGTATATTAGTTCAATGAGTAATTATGTTTTAAATTTGTATTTTTTATGGGTTTAAATATTAGGTTGTTGAAGGTGATAAGGAAATATTCATTGTTCTATTTTATTTCTTATGAAATAATTAACGAAATATGTAGATATTTGCTGTACGTACATAGGCCCTCACTTTGAGGTATTTATGTAACATATTTTATGACTTACACTAATACTATCAGAGGGATTTTTTCATGAGTGAACCATCCGAATAGTTTTAAATAAGAGTTATCTGAAACTAAGGTCGTCGAACGTATATATGACGGTCATTTATTTAGCGGTCCGATAGACAATAAGTGTATTAATGCAGTGATTGATGATGTATTAAATTCTCATTTTTTATGGATTTAACCATGAGGTTGTTGAAGATAATAAGAAATGATATTCATTGACGAATCAAGACATCTTCATATTTCGAAATCACTGTTCTCTTTTTATGGCGGTCATTTATGAGACGGTTCAGTTATGAGGAGTCTACTAATATGGCGATCCACGATATACTTTAATAATTTACTTTTTCCAAAATTGACAAAATATGTAATTTCCAAATGTTTCCAACATCGTCAGTGCAAGGATGGTGCCTAAACTTGGCGTACCTTTTATTCGCACGTAATGTACTTTCGCGGGATTTGTTAATACTCTCATAAAACGTGGTGAAGGTAAAAAGTGCGAATCAAAACATATGAAGAAGATCGTTCGATTGAAACGGTGAGTGAGACAGTGGAGTGAGCCAAGGCGCTATGTAATCTACGATGACGTTCGCGAGAGCCACTATAGTGGACCGTCGTACAGAGAGATGGTCGCGAAAGCCACTATAGTGGCGCGCCTAAGAGGTTAAACTCCAAACTCGATCACGGTGCAAATACTATTTAGGTTTGTTGTATCTGACCTGTAACGTGCTTGCCGAGTGTGGCACGATAGGGTCGAAGGGTACGACAAAGGGTTAATACATTATAATCCGCCGCAATGCGATCGACAAAATTACCTCGGTATCAAAATGAAGCCACCATAGTGGACCGTCGTACAGAGACGCCATCCGCGAAAGCCGCCATAGCCCCTAAGAGGTTAATCACGAATAAAGAATAGTCTTCATTCATTTCCGTATCGAATTTAATCTCTGTTTTCTCTTGGAACGCGCTGTTATTTTGACTCGGAATTCGATAGATGTATGAGACATCGAATTGCATTTGATTGAAGGGTGAGTTAGTAGAGCCATTATAATGGCGCGTAAGAGGTGAGGTTCTTCTTGTTTAGGTTAGTTAATCCCTTGTCAAAGTATTAGTCAGGTGAATCAGTCAGAACCATTGCTATAATGTTAACCCTTAAATACATAATATTACAGTATATTTTAAAAAGAAAATTAAGAATATACATTCGGTATTAATCACTTGTCAAGGTATTAGTCAGGTGTGTCAGAACAACTACCACAATGTTAATCCTTAAATACATAATATTACAGTATTGCAACACAGTATATTTAAAAAAGAAAATTAAGAACATACATTCGTTATTAAGATTATACAATATACATTCTAATACTACAACGCAGAAAATATGGCGCCTTCTCCTTCTCCAGTATTACTTCAGTATGAAAATGAAGCGGAAATATGCTTCACGGAGGCGATTACAAAGTAAATCACGAATGGAGCTTAATTAATCGTTCTCATAGAAAAAAACGACGTTCCGGTCGATTCGTGATATCCCCTTTCAGGGAACCGGAAGACAAATTCTCCAGGAGGTCGTGGAAACGGAATCAAAGGGGCAAAAGCAAACTTTCATAGAAGCTTGTTCGTCCGTGAACCGCGTCGGGCTTGCGCGCGACCATTTTGCGCGCGCTAACGTTTCGATATCCGCCTCGATGCACTTCCGGGCTCTCTCCGTGCAACTTATCGGAAGTAGTTATGCTTCGTGAAGCGTCGTCGCGATCTTTGATAGAAATCCCGTGCTCGTTTCGTGTATCGGCTCCGTGGAAAATGTCGCAGAAACGAGAAAGTTCGTTCGCGACGAACTCTGTGCCACGGAAATAAGTATAACCGAGTTTCGATGGAAGCCGTTCCGACCCTAGGCTTCCTTTAGATAAGCACATGCACGTGAACTTGTCGATTTTTCACTTCCTCAACTTCGCTGCCTGAAGATTTATTAATTTTTATGTTGCTCGGTTTTTGCTCTTTTCAATTTATTGCCCTTTACGGAAGTGAGTTTGTACAACTTGTACGGTTGTAAATTCTCGTATTTTCTGGATTTATAGATTTATGTGTTTCAAAGTTCTTGTATGTTCTTCGAGTTCTGGAATTGTCGAATTTGTGACGGGTTTAGGTTTTTATAGTGTCGTACCTTCTGTGTTTGTAACTTTGTAGGTTGCTACTTTTCTCATTATCTAATTTCCTAATTTCCCAGTTCACTAATTTCCCGATTCCCTAATTCCCCGATTCCCTAATTCCTTAATTCCCTAATTTCCCAATTCCATAATATACTAATTCCATAATTCCCCAATGCGATAATTTCCCAATTCCATATCTTCCCAATTCCATAACTTCCCAATTCCATAATTTCCCAATTCCATAACTTCCCAATTCTCTAATTCCCCAGTTCCATAATTTCCCGATTCCATAGCTTCCCAATTCCATAGTTTCCCAATTCCATAACTTCCCAATTCCATAATTTCCCAATTCCATAACTTCCCAATTCCATAACTTCCCAATTCCATAATTTCCCAATTCCCTAATTCCCCAGTTCCATAATTTCCCGATTCCATAGCTTCCCAGTACCATAATTTCTAAATTCCATAGTTTCCCAATTCCATAACTTCCCAATTCCCTAATTTCCCAATTCCCTAATTTCTCAATTCTCTAATTTCCCGATTTCCTAATTTCCCAATTCCCTAATTCCCCAATTCCATAATTTCCCGATTCCATAGCTTCCCGATTCCATAGCTTCCCGATTCCATAGCTTCCCAATTCCATAATTTCCCAATTCCATAGTTTCCCTATTCCATAGTTTCCCAATTCCATAATTTCTCAATTCCCTAATTTCCCAATTCCCTAATTTCCCGATTCCCTAATTTCCCGATTCCCTAATTTCCCGATTCCCTAATTTCCCGATTTCCTAATTTCCCAGTTCCCTAATTCCCCACTACCCTAATTCCCCAGTTCCCTAATTCTCCAATTCCATAATTCCCCAGTTCCCTAATTTCCCACTTTCCCTAACTTCCTCATCTTCCAACCTCCTAAATATCTACATTTTCAAACTCTCCTAAATTCGCAAAATTTTCTATATCCACGAATTTAGAACTTCAATTTTCCACTGAACATTACTCCCCGTGTATTAAACTCGATTCGATATAACCGTACAAACATTTCGTATTTCATTGTGTACCATATTTGAAAAATTGGAATAATACTGCAGGGGAAAAGTAGATATTATGGAACTTTATTTTGAAGGTAGTCAGAGAGGGAAATCTACGAGCTTAACTTGGTAGAACGTTGCAGTTTCGTGTTTGCAGGAATTTCGAGCGTGACGTAGATTGGAAAATCGAAAATAGTATTGTGAGAGGAAAGTAGGACTTTGTATTGCGGGAGAGAAACGAACAGAAAATCTAGGGTTTTAACAAGGTAGAAGCAATTTCGTGTTTTCTGAAATTTGCTGCTGGAGATTAGAGAATTTTTGTGTTACTTTGGGAAGTTTTCTTGGTTTACAAATTTCAGAATTTTTTGAATTTTTAGATGATGATCTTTATGAAACTGACTAACTTGAATGAACTTGATAAATTGAATCAACTTGATGAACTTGATGAATTGAGTCAACTTGATGAACGTGATGAATTGAATTAATTTGATGAAAATGATAAATTGAATGAACTTGATCAACT
Organism: Megachile rotundata; assembly: GCF_050947335.1. Classification (NCBI taxonomy): domain Eukaryota; kingdom Metazoa; phylum Arthropoda; class Insecta; order Hymenoptera; family Megachilidae; genus Megachile; species Megachile rotundata. The sequence goes on along the minus strand of NC_134992.1, from coordinate 10,828,569 downwards.
TAATGAATTGAATGAACTTGATCAACTTGATGAATTGAATCAACTTGATCAGCTTGATAAATTGAATAAACTTGATGAACTTGAAGAATTGAATGAACTTGATCAGCTTGATAAATTGAATAAACTTGATGAACTTGAAGAATTGAATGAACTTGATCAGCTTGATAAATTGAATAAACTTGATGAACTTGAAGAATTGAATGAACTCGATCAACTTTATGAATTGAATGAACTTGATGAACTTGAAGAATTGAATGAACTTGATCAACTTTATGAATTGAATGAACTTGATCAACTTGATGAATTGAATGAACTTGATCAATTTGATGAATTGAATGAACTTGATCAATTTGATGAGTTGAATGAACTTGATGAACCTGATGAACCTGGTGAACTTGATAAACTTGATGATCTGGATGATTTTAAAGAACTTGATGAACTTGAACTTGATTGAACTTGATGAATGTGATGAGTTGAAGGAATTTTATGACCCTGGTGATCTTGATGAAATTAATGAACTTGATGAACTTGATGAATCTAATGAGTTGAAGGAATTTGATGATCCTAGTGAGCCTGATGAACTTGATAAACTTGGTGAACTTGTTGAACTTGATGAATGTGAACAGTTGAAGGAATTTGATGACCCTGGTGAGCCTGGTGAACTTGATGAACTTAATGAACTTGCTGAACTTGATGAATATGAACAGTTGACGGAATTTGATGACCCTGGTGAACCTGGTGTACTTGATGAACTTAATGAACTTGCTGAACTTGATGAATGTGAACAGTTGAAGGAATTTGATGACCCTGGTGAACCTGGTGATCTTGATGGACTTGATGAACTTGCTGAATTTGATAAATATGATAAGTTGTAGGAATTTGATGACCCTGGTGAACCTGGTGAACTCGATGAACTTAATGAACTTGACAAACCCGATGAGTCTAATGAACCCAATAAACTTGCATAACATAAAATACCCAAAATATGACTAAAACATCCAAAAGAAGCATCACATCAGCACCTGAATCAGTCCAAATCAAACTTTCCATAAACTCCCACCTCGTTCCTCGCACATTCCATCGAAAATTTTGCTAATACACTTGCGAACTCGCCGAAATATTCGTCTGGTTGTCTATTTATCCATTCGGTAGCGCCCCCATTCATTTCTTCGAAAGGGAACAGTCGATGTGAGAACATTCGCGTGAAAAGGCTTGTGCACGCGTTGGCTGTGCATGCACGTTTTCTAGGATCCTTTGGAAAAGATAGAAAGATGGATCGGTGTTGTAAACGGTGTCGGGAAGGCATACGAATCTGTCTTGTGCAAAAGGTGAACGCGTCGAGTTTCGACAGGGATCGTTTCTGTTCAAAATGCTCGCGTCGACTGGCCTCTTTTTGCCTGTTCATCCTTCTCCGCACACGTAGCTCGCTTCTATTGAAATAACCGTGCATCAGCCGTTTACACGGGGTTATGGGATGCCATTGGAGCTTGTACAGCGTCGGCAAGATTATCGGAAAACCGTTTGTCGCGAGACACGTTACGTGTTTCCGGACACCCTCGCGAGACTTCAACGGAAACGAGAGTGAATTGCTCCTTCGTTTCAACGATTATGCAACTATTTTCTGATTTATTCACTGTTGGGTCTCGCTCTTTTCAATTTGCGCTTTTGTATTTATAGCTTTATGTAGGGTGTCTCACGTAGGTTCATGAAATGGGGAGATACTTGGGAAAATAATGAAGAAATACAGCATATGATTCAGCAGTGTACAGGGTGTTTCACTACTAGTGTAATTGTTAGTAGTGTGTGGTGGGGTTTGAGATTCTGAACAAGTTTTTCCTTTGCAAAAATTTGCTCTGAAACTTTGTTCTCGAGTTATTAAACAAAAACTCAGGTAGTGATGGCTTCGAACCTGGCGCGATCGTGAACAAATCCCATTTTTGCAAAGAGAAGTCTTATTCAGAGTCAGCTATCCCCCATTTCAGGGAACTGCTAGTTGTGACATCCTGAATATTCTGAATTTCATATCGACCACATATCAATTACGACCTGCTCGTTATATTCATACACCTACAATAAATAAACATGTCACTCAGCCTCAAATTCGCTCTCCCAATAAAAAATATTCCTTTCTCCCAAAACAATCGCTCTCCCAATAAAAATATTTCACTCTGCCAGAACAATAATTCCCCCCATAAAAAGTATGTTTCCCCATAAAATATACGTCGTTCTCCCAAACCAATCTCTCTCCCAATAAATATTTCACTCCACCAAAATCGTTCTCCCCATAAAAAATACCTGCTCTCCCAAAAAGAGCTCTTCCTATAAAAAACATACCACTCTCCCGAAACAATCGGTATCCCGGTAAAAAATCAGTCTCCCGCTAAAAACTGTCGCTAAAACAAGCGCGGCACAAGCAACCTTGTCCGGTCATGAACAACTAGACCTAGAACTCGTCGCCGAAGCAAAATGGGAAAGTAGAAGAATCGCGACACCATTAATGAGAGCATATTGTCCCGTTCTCTGGCAGCTCTCGACGCCGGTGCGCCGCGACGCAGTCGAAACGCGTACAATGCACCTGTTCGCGTTATGGTTAGTCCACTGCGTGAGAGCGCACTCGGCAGACCTGTTGTTCTATTTACCGTTCCCGCTGGACCGCTGTGTACGTTGTTAACGTATACCTAAGAGAAACAAGCCTGTTTTCAGCTAGACGTTACGCGGTCGATCCATGAAAACTCCGCTGGGAGAAAAAAAGAAGTCGCCTACGGCTTGATTATTCCCTGTTCGCTCGTTCACGGCTGAAATCTCGTCTCCCTACGGAAAATATTCCAACCGTTTCACGACACGTTTGCTGTTCGATGATTTTTACGGATTTTTGCGAGGGGCTGACTGTTATTTTATATAATATCTATGATAAGAGAAATTGGGATCTAGGGATCCTAGGGTTCAGGGATTCAGGTATTGGGGATCTAGAGAATCAGAGTTTAGGAATTTGAGTTCTAGGAATTTGGAATATAGGGATTCGGGATATAGGGATTCGGGATATAGGGATTCGGGATATAGGGATTCGGGATATAGGGATTCGGGATATAGGGATTCGGGATATAGGGATTCGGGATATAGGGATTCGGGATATAGGGATTCGGGATATAGGGATTCGGGATATAGGGATTCGGGATATAGGGATTCGGGATATAGGGATTCGGGATATAGGGATTCGGGATATAGGGATTCGGGATATAGGGATTCGGGATATAGGGATTCGGGATATAGGGATTCGGGATATAGGGATTCGGGATATAGGGATTCGGGATATAGGGATTCGGGATATAGGGATTCGGGATATAGGGATTCGGGATATAGGGATTCGGGATATAGGGATTCGGGATATAGGGATTCGGGATATAGGGATTCGGGATATAGGGATTCGGGATATAGGGATTCGGGATATAGGGATTCGGGATATAGGGATTCGGGATATAGGGATTCGGGATATAGGGATTCGGGATATAGGGATTCGGGATATAGGGATTCGGGATATAGGGATATTTGGATTTAGGGATTCGGGATATAGGGATATTTGGATTTAGGGATTCGGGATATAGGGATATTTGGATTTAGGGATTCGGGATATAGGGATATTTGGATTTAAGGATTCGGGATATAGGGATATTTGGATCGAAGGATATGAGGATCTAGGGATATATGGGGATCTGGAGATCTAGGGATCTTTTGGGATTCTGGGATCTGGAGATCTAGGGATATTTGGGGATTCTGAGATCTGGAGATCTAGGGATATTTGGGGATTCTGGGATCTGGATACCTAGGGATATTTGGGAATTCTGGGATCTGGATACCTAGGGATATTTTGGGATTCTGCGATTTGGAGATGTAGGGATATTTTCAGATCTAGGGATCTGGGGATATAGGGATATTTGGGGATTCTGGGATCTGGATACCTAGGGATATTTGGGAATTCTGGGATCTGGATACCTAGGGATATTTTGGGATTCTGCGATTTGGAGATGTAGGGATATTTTCAGATCTAGGGATCTGGGGATATAGGGATATTTTGAGATCTAGGAATATTTCTGTATCTATAGATATTTTGGGATCAATGATATTTTGGCGTCTAGGGATATTTTGGAATCTAGAGATATTGGGCTCTAGGAATCTAGGGATTTAGGTATCTAAGGACATTTTGAGATCTGGAGATATTTTGGAATCTAGAGATATTGGACTCCAGAGATCTAAGAATTTAGAGATCTAGAGATATTTTGAGATCTAATGAAATTTTGAAATCTGGGGATTTCGAATCTCACTAGAAGTTTCAAATAATATCACAAATGAAAAAAGAAGAATCTCAAGCTTCATGGTGCTAGTAAAAAGTACTCAAAAGACCAGAAATAAAGAGGAATAAGGAAACTAAGAAACCGATTAAAAAGTGTAGCGATTTGGCTATATAGCGCGCGCCGTATTTCCCAGTACGAGGGCGTTAAAGGAATTCCCGGCGATAAATAAACCTCGACCGTAATCGAACAACGGAATTGAGGGTGATACAGCCAGTTCCGCAAGTGGCACAGGATCGAACCCCCGAGAAAGCCCCGTGAGCGTTCGTTTTCGAACGTGGCGGTTGTTTTCTCCCGACACTTGAATCGCAACCAAGAAAATGGAGGCGTAAAAACGACGAGAGAGAGAGAGTAGCTTATTCCCAAGATACCATCGTTGCCGAAACTCGCGGAACGTTTGTATCCAAAGAATTCCAAGTATCGCGGTAATGGACACGTAAACAGAGTTATCGGCCCGTTGAAATATTTAAATTCGATACTATTTTCGCTTCACGATCGATCCGCAGTTTTATGGAATACCAGATTTATGCTCGCGTCTCGAACTGTCGAGGAAACAGAACGAGGATCATTCGATTCGTGGAAGTGGAACTCGTGTTTAAAATTCACTCACTAGTTGTGAGACATTCTGTATATTTTTTTTAGTAAATCCACCATTTTGGTGCATCATTTCAAAACCCTGTGTAATTAAATAACTATAAAAACAGTACAGGTAATATTGCATAATTAATAGCTTCAAACGTCACAGATCTAATCTGGAAATCACATAATGAAATTATTTCAAAAATAATACACTGAATGTTTCATAATTGAATTTCCTGAAAAGTACAGATAATCTAAATGTATAATCGAATAATCCCAGAAATCATCCCAAGAAAGTAATAATAGTTTTAATAATACTCTGCAAAGCAATCTGAAACTGTTTAAAATAGCAATGTATTAAGGTTGATCAGGACGGGAATAGTGAAATTTTTGATTGACGAGTGACACACTTTATAATTGACAGCGAGTGAGCAAACATATTAAACTTAGAACCGAGGTGGAATAAAACTTTGATTCTCGTTAAAGGAATTTGATATGCGCGAAAAGGTCGACTAATAATATCGACTGTTTTCAGACTCGAGCGACGTGACAATATGAACCTGCGATTTTCTGATTTCCAATAATATCGGGTCGCGAGTCAATCAGTCAGACCCCAAAGGAAATTTCACGAAGTTCTAATCTCGCTAATGTCGCGATCGATCGGTCGGATATAGATTTCAGCTTTCGTGTTCGATCTTCTAACATACTGAGTGTCTTTTCTGACATTTTTCAATCTTCTTAGGATTCGAGTACTTGCATAATAATTAATAATAATTAAAGTGTTGCTGAGTTAGCACCGCATTTATGAGGTACTTATTCAAATATAATAACTTAAGTTGCCACATTTACAGTAATAAATAAATTTTACTTTAATATGTAGACTAAATGTAGATCAAAATAGGAGTGAGACAAAATTCTAACATACTGAGCGTCTTTTCTGACATTATGTCTTTTTTCAGTCTCCTTACGATTCGGGTACTTGCATAATAATTAATAATAATTAATAATGTGTTGCTGAGTAAGCATCACATTAGTTATATAATAACTAATAACTTAAGTTAGTTATATAATAACTTAAGTTAGTTATATAATAACTTAAGTTGCCACATTTACAGTAATAAATAAATTTCATATTAATATGTAGACTGAATGTAGATCAAAATAGGAGTGAGACATAATTAATTATTTTTAACAAAGTTATTTTTAACAAATAACTAGAGTGACTATTTCTTCCTTGTATACAAAGCTTGACAAAGTTATTCAAAGTGTCATTGCTGCTATGAACCTTCAATATTCGAAACTCTCTCAAATCTATAACAGCTCTATTTAACTGGCAGTGAATTATTTGGAGGTTAGTTAAAAATTGCAGCTAATTTACAGGGAGGATTATATCGAATGAGAAATACCGTCGACGACGTTCCTTTTTAATAACGAAATTGCGACCAGTCGTGGAATCCGTACCAGTATGGGCGTTGATTCGAAATCGATCCGGCAATTGCATTCCAATTGGAATTGTTCGAGTGTCGAGCATTCAGGATCGATTATCAGGATCGTTTGAGCGTGGACCTAGAAATTTTTGAATATACCCACCGTTCTTCCGATATCATTTTTTAATAACGATCAAGGATGTAGTCCATCAAATTTTATTGTTTAGAATTTTTTTTTGAGTGCAAACTAAACTTTTACACTTCTAAAATTTAAGGGGTGAAAGTTGAAAAACTCACAAATTTAAAAATTGAAAAATTTAAAACTTGAAAGTCTCATATTTTCTTGTGAGTCCTAAAAATAACTTCCTCTCTAAACATCATTTATTTCGCATATTTTATTTGAATTATTTTAATCCTTTTTATTAATGCACATACTCTATGTTCATATACCATGCATTATTTAATTAATACACATAGTGCATGTTTATGTACCTCATCGAATTAAAACAATTTTTTCAATTATTTTTCTGAAGTTCAATTTATACGTCATTACACCAAGAAACACAATTAAAAGTGAAGAGCACTTTAAATTAAAATCCTCTTGAAACCCCATTTTAATGAATTACTCATCTTCCGTTTTCAATTGCGCCAACCGTTTGAATTCTAATTTCCCTATTAACCAGCAGCGCAAAATAATTCATCAAACATTATGAAGCACCGTGTTCATTGTTTCATTGTTCCGTGCGTTCTTTGTTTACACCGTCGCCGTTTAATCATAAAGTGCGTATTATTCCGTCACCGTCGACACTTGACAGATTGATTCGGTATTTTAACAACAATTTATATCGAGTCGTATGGAAATTCCGAACCCAAACTAGTTGATTAACGCCGAGTTAGAAAATCGAGAAAAAAGCACTTCGTTTTTCGAATAAACAAATTATGTTCTGAATAAACAACGCGACAAACCTCTCAACAAATTTTGAATTTCGAGCTTTTCACACTTTATCAATATTCATAGTACCTTCCTTTCGAAATAAATAAAATGCGCAGGAAAAAACGGATTTTCCATTACAATATTTTTGCGTACAATCGGACATGCATCGCGAATCGAATAAACGTTTCGATTGTAATTTATCACGTTCGTCTAATCATTTTCAGATATTTTATTCCATTTCGGAAATTCGAAAATGGGTTATTAATTGGAGGGATTTGTTCTTCCCGCCATACGCGGTTTTCAGTGTCGATTTGCGTTGCATTCTTTTTTTCATTGTTACAAACTATTCATTGCGGTGAATAGAGTAGGAATATCAAAGATAAAACGACAAGGAAACTTTTTAGAGAGAGACAGAGGATGCAAGCAATTTAAATTTTAAATAACAAAACCAAATGCAGCTGAGGGGACTTCGACGCGGTATGCGCATGCGCACGCGTGCCAATATGGCGGCCGGCGCAGAATGGTTTAAAGTTTAAACCTACACCACTAATTTATTTGTAATATTTTATCTTTTCTCTGTAATATATTCATCTGAATTTTCTTGTGATACATAATCGTTTCTTTATGAGTCATCTACATTAATTATTTCTGTAATATACGAGCAATAATAATACATACATAGATATATAAATACATATACATACATATGTACATCATATGTGTACATTAAAATAATCATTTCTGTATAAGCTTAAGATACATGTATTGTTTAAAGTATATTCTATAAAATATTCATTTATTATTCATTTAGTATTAATAATTTTAGTATCTGTCCTTATCATCTGTATAATATTATAAAATTAATAAAAATATTTCGAAAATCTACAAACTCTCCAGACATAACAGTCTGACAAAAGATAATAATTCTTTCAAAAAATTTATCCAGAGGATTTCAGGATATAAAGTGGTAGAAATTGAAGCTAAATTGGCTGGGGTCGCTCCATACCCCAGAGTAATCATTAACGGTTAACGACATGAAATATAAATCTGACGTTTTATAAGAAATTTTCTTACCATAGTCCGGTAAACTGCAGTGAAATTATAATACATCAGTAAATAGGAGGCAAGACTAAGGAGTTAGAATAACAAGGTTCCCTCGGGTCGCATGAATACTAACAAGCTCGACTTTCGGTATTCGATATCGGTATCCTGTGATCCTACGAAGTCTGGATCGTTACTATCAGATGACACGAGCAACTATTATTGAGAAGCATCGTCGTAAGTTCCATGTCCGTAAAGTTATCGATGTTAGGAGGCTATGAAACTAGTACGGCACTCGTAAATTATTGAAATGGAACTATAGAGCAGATTATCGATGTAGCTTTTACTATAATAGCCGAGGAATGATGATGGGTTAATAAAATGACCGACAACTGCGAAGTCTTAGAATTCATATTATGAGAAGAATAAATCAAGGTACATGCTTCTGACGATACATTAGTTTAACATTTTTTCATTTTTTTTTGGACACATTTGTAATTTCAAATTTGGGAATTTGGAAATTCTCAAATTCCCAAATTCTACAAATAACCGTTGACAATTCTGCGAACGAATTTACTGATTCGTGACAACCTAACATTGGCATAGCAGACCCTCGAACAATAAATACATAAAAATACCTGGAACATTTTTTCCCAGAACACAACCGATATTTCAAGATTCTACAATCAATATGTTCCCAGGCACAACATAGTCAATATTTCAGGATTCTCGTAATCAATACGTATTCCCAGTACAATATCCCCGATATTTCAGTACCGCCGATAAATATCGTGGATCCCGAAATATCATCGACACCGATCGCACACGCTCGATAATCAAATTTTTGCACCGAATCAACGATCAATTTCAAGGAATCTCGACTGCCACGATCCGTGTTGAAACGTTCGATTTGAATCCAATTTAGGAACTGCATTAATCTCGACAAACATTCAAACATCTGGCTACGAAGGATACTAAATCTCATGCAAGCCAGGTCAATTGCTAAAGTGTCAAGAACAATCAAACTTTGGGCATTGACTGCGTTCATTGTTCACAAAGTGAACCGCACCGATCCGAACGACTCGATATTTACGTCGGCTACCGCCTGTAATGCCGCGGATTTTCATTTTACATTCCCTTTAATCATCTTCGTTTCTGCAGCTTGCAATCAGAATTGCAATTACTAGCCGATACAATCGCTGCGAGATGCGGTTCACTAGAGACTGAATCACTTTTGAATGGTGTTCTGATTGGTGGAGAACGTTCTTTTCTATTCACAAATTATGTGAGCTGTATGTGTATTGTATCATAAATTCCAAATCTAAATCTATAGATTTTTGTATTGCCAAAATTATTCATGACGCACCTGATGCGTTTTGTACTGTCAAAATTATTCATGATGCACCTGGTGCATTTTTTACAGTCAAAATTATTCATGACGCACCTGCTGCGTTTTGTACTGTCAAAATTATTCATGACGCACCTGGTGCGTTTTGTAGTATCACAGATACCGATGACACACTTGCTGCGTCTTATACTGTCAAAATTCTTCATGACGCACCAGGTGCGTCTTATGCTATTAAAATTACTGTTGACGCATCTGGTACGTTTTGCACTATCAATATTACTGATGATGCACCTGGTGCGTTTTGTACAGTAAAATTTGATAATGACACATCTGATACGTCTCATACTGCCAAAAATGTTGATGACGCACATGGTGCGTCTTGTCAGAGTACTTAATGACGCACCTGGTGCGTTTCATATTATACTACCAAAATTATTATTAACACGATAAGTGCATCTTACGCTATCAAAATTATTAATGATGCACCTGGTGCGTTTTGTACTATCAAAATTATTCATGACGCACCTGGTGCGTTTTGTACTATCAATATTACTGATGACGCACCTGGTGCGTTTTGTACAGTAAAATTTGATAATGACACACCTGATGTGTCTCATACTGCCAAAAATGTTTATGACGCACCTGGTGCGTCTTGTCAGAGTACTTACTGACGCACCTGGTGCGTTTCATATTGTACTACCAAAATTATTATTAATACAATAAGTGCATCTTACGCTATCAAAATTATTAATGACGCACCTGGTGCGTTTTGTACAATCAAAATTATTGATGACACACCTGGTGCGTTTTGTATTATCAAAATTATTCATGACGCACCTGGTGCGTTTCGTACTATCAATATTACTGATAACGCACCTGGTGCGTTTTGTACAGTAATATTTGATGATAACACACCTGATGCGTCTCATACTGCCAAAAATGTTGATGACGCACCTGGTGCGTTTTGTCAGAGTACCTAATGACGCACTTGGTGCGTTTCATATTATACTACCAAAATTATTATTAACACAATAAGTGCATCTTTCACTATCAAAATTATTGTTGACGCAGCTGGTGCGTCTTGCACTGCAAAACTAGATGATGACGCACTTGATACGTCCCATATTGACAAAATGTTGATGACGCACATGGTGCGTTTCATATTGTACTACCAAAATTATTATTAATACAATAAGTGCGCCTTGCACTATCAAAATTATTAATGACGCACCTGGTGCGTTTTGTATTATCAAAATTATTGATGACGCCCTTGATGCGTTTTGTATTATCAAAATTACTGTTGACGCACTTGGTGCGTCTTGCACTGTAAAACTTGATGATGACGCACTTGATACTTCCCATATTGACAAAATATTGATGACGCACCTGGTGCGTCTTGTACTACAAAAATTATTCACGACGCACCTGATGCGTCTTATCTTCAGAGCACCAGAGTCTTGTGCAATCAAAAATGTTCCTATCGCAACTAGTGCGTTTTTTAAACCTTCCAAACACCTAGATCACTTACCTATCGTACTCTGTCTCTACAACATATGTGTGCCATCTTTCCTTATCTATAGAACTCTTATTGCTCATCTTACTCTCTGCGACTAATGTTGCAACATTTCACTCAATTTATGCTACCCATCTTGGTTTGTCTCACATTGCATATTTTACTCTTTCCAACTTACACATTACTCCACACAACTTGCCCATCTTCCTCTTCTAAACTTACGCTGGTCCAACTCTATCTCCACATCTCGGTCTATCCACATAACCCATGCTTTGTTCCAACCCACTCGAACTCGTCTGGCAGGCCATGTTTTTCCAGGAATGAAAGCACCCGGTCGAATCAGCGACATGTTTCATTCTTTTTCAAGGTACACTTCACATCTTCCGCAACCGTGCGCCCGTTCTTCGTTCGTAGTACATTTGCATCCGTAGGAGCTGCTATCAGTTCAGCTGGCTGATCTGATTTCACAGCACGAGTCGAGTTAAGTGAAGCTCATTCACCGATGGAATTTGACATAGTATCCCGTTGGATACGTTTTCCGGTTGGTTTCGAGCGAACCTTTTATTCGACCCGTTCGCTTTCCCGGCGTTATACCTGGGCCGCGGAAAAATGACGATGTGACTGCTGAAAAATGCAGAAGATAACAGTGGAAAACGGGGACGTCGAATATTTGCTTTTCATTCGCGGTTTCGTTGACGGTTCACGTAGTAATTTAATGTCAAGAGAGCGAAAAGTGGTTATTACCGCGGCGAATAAGTGGAACGTCTCGTCGAATGTGATTAACGAACACTCAGGTGATCCACGAGTGTTATGGAACACCGTAGGAATAACATGGTCGAGTGACGCGCGATAACGACGTCTTCAGAATTTCGATGACACTACGGCGAAGATGAATCGTGGTCTTTATCATACGACTGATTTCTCACCGTAGGAGATACAGTTGGCGCGTGACGCTGGAACAAGTGTTTGGTGCAGTATCAATTGGTCAGTTGCGTCTGGGGATATTTTGTTAGGGAAATATTTGGATTCTGGGACGTTTGTTGGAATTTGGAAATTTGGGAAATGCAAAATTTGGAATTCTTGGATTTGGGATTGTTGGAATTGGGGATTTTTGGAATTTAGGATTTTTGGAATTGGGAATTTTTGGAATTTAGGATTTTTGGAATTTGGGATTTTTGGAATTTGGGGTTTTTGGAATTTGGGGGTTTTGGAATTTGGGGGTTTTGGAATTTGGGGGTTTTGGAATTTGGGATTTTTGGAATTGGGGATTTTTGAAATTGGGGATTTTTGGAATTCGGGATTTTTGGAATTCGGGATTTTTGGAATTTGGGATTTTTGGAATTTGGGATTTTTGGAATTTGGGATTTTTGGAATTTGGGATTTTTGGAATTTGGGATTTTTGGAATTTGGGATTTTTGGAATTTGGGATTTTTGGAATTTGGGATTTTTGGAATTGGGGATTTTTGGAATTTGGGGTTTTTGGAATTTCAGATTTTTGGAATTTGGGGGTTTTGGAATTTGGGGGTTTTGGAATTTGGGGGCTTTGGAATTTGGGGGTTTTGGAATTTGGGATTTTTGGAATTGGGGATTTTTGGAATTTGGGATTTTTGGAATTTGGGGTTTTTGGAATTTGGGGTTTTTGGAATTTCGAATTTTTGGAATTTGGGGTTTTGGAATTTGGGGGTTTTGGAATTTGGGATTTTTGGAATTTGGGATTTTTGGAATTGGGGATTTTTGGAATTTGGGATTTTTGGAATTGGGGATTTTAGGAATTTGGAAATTGGGAATTTGAAAATTTGGAATTTGGAAGTTTGGAATTTGGAAATTTGGTATTTGTAAATTTTCAAAATTCTAAATACCCAAAATTCTCAAAATTCTCAAAATTCTCAAAATTCTCAAAATTCTCAATATTCCCAAAATTCCCCAAATTTCCAAAAGTCCAAATGTCCATCTCAATCTCCAAAATTTCCAAAATTTCAAATTCTATAAACTTCTCTCTCCCAAGGAATAAACACCATCAATCAGAAATTACCAATCAAACCTCCCCATCCAAATGATTTTTCGATGTTTCCTCCACATAGCATGTAGAGACAGCCCTCTCGCTCCGTGCTGAACAGCAGGCAGTTTTAGCTCGGCGTCGAAACACGATCCTCGGTAAATTTGCTCGTAAACCGTTATCTGCGGTTATCCGCGGTTAATTGTTCCGGCTTCAGTTTCTGGAAGTAATGCATCCATTGGACGCGAGGGGGATAACTTCGGGAGCAGACAGGCAAACGGGAATATCGTCGATAGAATGCCGTGGCACGGCGTATCGCGAGTTACCGCGAAAGGCTGCCAAGCGGCCATGAAATTGCGAAGATATTCGAAACGCGTCGTTTACCTCGTTAAATCGTATCTGTACGTGTAATTGCGAAACGTAACGCGACACAGATTCCGATACCGAAAGAAATTCGAACCTTTCGAGATCGGTTTCGAGATCGTCAGTTTACGATTCGTGGATCAAACGTTATCGGTTTGCTCCATCGTGGGTGACGTTGATGCTGAGAAAATGACACTCGATTGTGATTCATTTCGATGCACTAAATTAGAGAAACTGAGCTGAGAAAAAATGAAAAATTGAAGAATTAAAGAATTGGAGAATTGAAGAATTGAAGAATTGGAGAATTGAAGAATTGGAGAATTGAAGAATTGAAGAATTGAAGAATTGAAGAATTGAAGAATTGAAGAATTGAAGAATTGAAGAATTGAAGAATTGAAGAATTGAAAAATTGAAAGATTAAAAGATTGAAAAATTGAAAAATTGAAAAATTGAAAAATTGAAAAAATGAAAAATTGAAAAATTGAAAAATTGAAAAATTGAAAAATTGAAAAATTGAAAAATTGAAAAATTGAAAAATTGAAGAATTGAAAAATTGAAATTTGTAAACTTGAAAAGTTGTAAGCTTGGGAAATAAGTTTGTAAAATTAGGAAACCAACTAACAGGAAATTGTGAAACTTGTAAAATGCAAAACTTGTCAATTGACAAATTGAAACATGACAACCACACAAAACAAATAACCGCCTGACAAAGCCATAATCGCAACAAATACACATCCGTAGAAGATCGTTCGCGTGTATCGATAAAAGCGAACATCCCGACGATGAGTGAACAATGGGATCTACGGGCGGCAATCAGGGCGTCCGTCTCCGTTTGCGGATCCAGCTAATCGTTTGGACAGGTTCGCGGTCGTGTTACACGGTCCACGGTGTTTAACCGCGAAACGAGTACACGCGTGTCCGCAAATGAGTTTGACAGGCTAGCACCTATGGGTGCACGCGACGACACGAGCACGAATATCTGTCGGCGGTTGTTATATCGATGCCCGACACGCGGGATGTGGTCATCGTTTGCCAGCTTCCCTCTTCGTCATTCAATTAACCTCTTAACTCGTCACACTGATCAAATCATACGGATCTCACACTAAACATTATTTGTATACTGATTTCTCATGATTTTCTGACGTTCACGAGGGTCGATGCTAAATTTTGAGTGGATGCAGAATTTTGGGTAGATGCTGTAAGCATGTAGGTAGCGGGAAGGAGATGTAGAGATTTGAATCGATAGGAAATGTGACTATACTTGATTTCAAAATTGGAATTTGGAATTTTGGAATTTTGGGGTTTTGGAATTTTCGAATTCGGAAGTTGGGAATTTGGAATTTTGGAATTCGAAATTTTGGAAATCGGAATTTTGGAATTCGGAAATATGGAATTCGGAAGTTTGGAATTCGGAATTTTGGAATTCGGAAATGTGGAATTCGGAATTTTGGAATTCGGAACTTTGGAATTTGAAATTTTGGAATTCGGATATTTGGAATTTTGGAATCTTGGAATTCGGAAGTTTGGAATTCGGAATTTTGGAATTCGGAATTTTGGAATTCGGAAATATGGAATTCGGAAATTTGGAATTCGGAAATATGGAATTCGGAAATTTGGAATTCGGAATTTTGGAATTCGGAATTTTGGAATTCGGAATTTTGGAATTCGGAAGTTTGGAAATCGGAATTTTGGAATTCGGAAATGTGGAATTCGGAATTTTGTTATTCGAAAATTTGGAATTTGGAATTTTGGAATTCGGAAATATGGAATTTGGAATTTTGGAACTCAGAATTTTGGAATTCGAAATTTTGAAATTTGGAATTTTGGAGTTCGGAATTTTGGAATTCGAAAATATGGAATTCAGAAATTTGGAATTAGGAAACTTGGAATTCGGCAATTTGGAATTTATAAATTTGGCATTAAGAAGTTTTGAATTTGTAAATTTGTAAACTTGCAAATTTAAAATTAGTAACTTACAATATTTAAAAACTTCAAGTTAAAAGATTTGCAGCTCATATCCTTCAACACTAATATTACCAGCATCCCATCGTAACAATTCCAACATACTAACAATGCACACAACGACACTCCATACAAACGCAGCCAAGATAATAAGTCTCTAATAACCAGTGTGCAGCTTCATTTACACCGCGGATGATCCTCTCGAAGTCTCCCCGGCACAAAAGACGAAAAACAGGCTGGTGGACGTTCGAAGTAAAATTCGAAATTCCAGCGTACGAGCTGCGATTAATATTGAATGGACGACGACAAAAGGGGTAAGAGACAATGGAGATTCAGGACGCGAAAGAATGGAAAGAGAAAAAAAAAGAAAAGAACAAGCAGTCGTAGGAAGGAGAAATAAGTCCCCGGGAAAAAAACGGAGAGAGAGCTCGTTGAAAACGTTGGAGGAGAAATGAAAAGTCGAAGAGACAAAAAGGAGAAAGAAAAAGGAGAGAAAAAGGAAAGAGTGGACGAACGAAACGCTTGGCTTCATCTTTCGCACCCTTGGTGAAAGGCCGTCGAGAAATTCGTGCAAATTTTACAAGGCAGCTAAATGCACTAGAATTAGCGACACGCTCGAATAAACGTTGGCTTATGGCACTTCGGTCCGAGCGTTCTTCACCCACTTCAAGATTATCGCGCGAAATTCTCGCGTCTTCGCTTTGACATCGAAAAATTTCGCTCTTAGACAACATTTCTTGGTAGACACTCGATTTAACTCTCTTTGCTGCCGTCTTTCAGCTTCTGTGAAGCTCCTTCGGGTGTTTAGGCATGATTTACGGAGCTTTTCAGGGTTTTTATTTCGAGTGGTTGATCTTTGAAAGTGGAGAGATGAATTGTGTTTATTGGATTGTGAGTTTGGATGTTTTTTAGGATAGTTGTTAGATTCAGAAATTTTTTAAGTGGAAAATTTTAGGATTTTTTGAAATTGAAAGTTTTTAGATATGAAGATTTTTGTGGTTAAAGTCTTCGAGGTAGAAACTTTCAAAATTTAGAAATTACGTTCAGGTAGTGATGGCTTCGAACCTGCTGCGATCGTGAACAAATCCCATTTTTGTAAAGGGAAATCTTATTCAGAATCATGTCAGACACCTTCCATTTCAGGGACCTACACTAATTTTGAAACACCCTCTACATGAATATATTTACAAAATATAAACTGTATATTTCAGAATATTAACCTTAACTTCATAAAAGCACTACTATAATTATATCCTCAATTTTTATTTTCTACTCTCCATAAAACTTCCTCTCAGCTTCCATCAAAGCTTCATTTTTAATTTCCAAGAAATCAAGCATACGCAGTCCATTTAAAATTAACGAGAACCCACGTTAATTAAAAAACAGATACTCATTTTTCAGTAATGCAGCAGTCGTTTCAGTTACGCAGTCGCATTCTCAGGTAAAAAAAATGCTACGAATAAACAAATAAATAAAACGGAAAATAAATAGAGAATTTAGAGATGCGTCGATTCGCGGCTCTGTCGCATCGTAG
Organism: Megachile rotundata; assembly: GCF_050947335.1. NCBI lineage: Eukaryota > Metazoa > Arthropoda > Insecta > Hymenoptera > Megachilidae > Megachile > Megachile rotundata. Next base: position 10,811,526 of record NC_134992.1, on the reverse strand, counting down.
ATCGAGTGAGAAACTTTTATTGCGCCCCCGATCCACCTGTCGAGTTACGAGAATCGATTTTATGACGTATTGACAATGCTCTTGCGTGTTGAGCCGACTGAACGTTACCCGATTTATTGCTCGTAATGAATGATTCGCCGAAATAATATCGCGATCACTCTTTCTCGTCTAACCTGAACGAATAACTCTTTCGTCGTCTGTTTTATCGTTCTTTCTGCGTGTGATCGACGATCGTACGATTTGGAACTTTTAAGGGGAATTTATTGGTTTAGTCATTTATCTTTTGGGAAATTATCGATATGTATGTCTTGTACTGTCTAAATTACTGACGACGCACGTGGTGCGTCTTCTATTGTCAATATTGTTGATGACGCATGTGGTGCGTTTTGTATTATCATTGATATTGACGACGCACCGGGTGCGTCTTGTACTGTCAAAATTACTAATGACGCACCTGGAGCGTCTTCTACTGTGAGCGTAGTCGATGACGCACCTGTTGCGTCTTGACTGTGAACACAGCTGATGACGCACCTGGTGTGTCTTGTACTGTGAATGTAACTGACGACGCACCTGTTGCGCCTTTTACTATGAACACAGCTGATGACGCAGCTGATGTGTCTTGTGCTGTGAGTGTAACTGATCACACACACGTTGCGTCTTTGACTGTGAACACAGCTGATGACGCACCTGGTGTGTCTTGTACTGTGAGTGTAACTGATGACACATCCGTTGCGTCTTTGACTAAGAACACAGCTGATGACGCACCTGGTGTGTCTTGTACTGTGAATGTAACTGATGACGCACCTGTTGCGCCTTTTACTATGAACACAGCTGATGACGCACCTGGTGTGTCTTGTGCTGTGAGTGTAACTTATGACGTACCTGTTGCGTCTTCTACTGTGAACACAGCTGATGACGCACCCGGTGTGTCTTGTACTGTGAGTGTAACTTATGACGCACCTGTTGCGTCTTCTACTGTAAGTATAGCTGATGACGCACCTGGTGCGTCTTATCCTGTGAGTGCAGCCAGTGACGCACCTGGTGCGTCTTATACTATTTAAATTACTAATGACGCACGTAATGCGTTTTGTAATGTAAAAGTAAGTTGTGACGCACCATATGAGTCGGAGATTATCCACAATGCAGAAAAACTTTCTATAGAAACGTATTTTTTAATCAAACCAGTTTATTTCCATAAAACCGTCTGAAATTCAACAAATTGAAAATTAAATCATAACTACAATTCCGTAGAATGGCATTGTTTCATTTTTCTGCATTTAAATGTTCCATTTTCATAGCTCGCATACGCAGTTAATACAATAAGCACAATGAATATTTGAAAAATTGAGAAATTAAATTACGACTGTATTATTCAGCACACCATTATTTTCATCTTTCTGTTTAAGCGTAACGTTTTCGTAGGTAGCGCAATATTAAATTTATTTAATATTTATTTGTGACGCTTTCCCTTATGACATTTATATTTTTACATTTATGTTTATGTATTTGTATTTTTTTGTTTATTTTGAAAAGTGAAGGTTAGTCGTCTTCCATTAATTTGTAAATTAGATAATAAATATTATTAAACAGGACTGAGTAATATATTTATTATGAAATTGTTGATAATCATATTAAATAAAATAACTAAATAAAATGTAAAATAAATTGAAATAATAAAATATAAAATAAATTAAAGTAATAAAATACAAATTAAATTGAAATAATAAAATATAACCTTGAAGTAATAAAACAGAAAAAAAAAATAATAAAATAAATCTAGTAGAATATAAAATAAATTAATTTCATGCGGAGTAAAATCTAACTCAAAAAATATACATTTCAAAAAACATTGTTGTCGCATAAAATAAAACTCGTTAAAGGAACAGAACATTAATTTGAAACAACCTTGACACCAGCAAATGCAGATGCAGTGACATTCTAATGATCCTCTCGACCTCTTTCCATCTTAGTTTATTCGTATTTCTTTTTTTCAATTCAAGTACCTTTTCAAATTCATTTTCGAATTAAACTGGGACACCTATACAACGATGTGCATCGGACAGCTTTAGAATGCAAAGAAAGATATCGGATTTGAGAAGAGTTCATTAGAGACGTCACATTCAAACAAGAACCCTACGAATACTTATATTCTTTCAAATGCAATCGTCGATGTTTTGCTACAAAATACTAAAAAAATTGTTTTGCAATTCTATTCGTCATTTAAATTGTTTGAAAGCGTTTTTAGTTGCAAGTTTGTAAATTCTTGTTGTGTAGTTTTATATAAAAGTTTTGAAATTTTTATGTTCGGAAGGTTTTGATATTTTAAATTATTAAACTCTCGAATTGACAAATTTTCAAATTCTCAAGTTCCCTCATTTTTAAGATATCAAAGTTTCGAGTATTGAAATTTACTAATTTACAAATTTTCTAAATTTCCAAAATTTATATACTGTCAACTTGCCAAATCGTGGAACTGTCAAATTGTGGAATTGTCAAATCGTGGAATTGTCAAATAGTGGAATTGTCACACTGTGGAATTATCAAATCGTGGAATTGTAACATTGTGGAAATGTCACACTATGGAATTATCAAATTGTGGAATTGTGGAATTGCCACACTGTGGAATTGTGGAATTGTCACGCTATGGAATTATGGAATTGTCAAATCACGGAATTGTCACATTGTGGAATTGTCAAATCACGGAATTGTCACACCGTGGAATTGTCAAATCGTGGAATTGTCGCACTGTGGAATTGTCAAGTCATGGAATTGTCACACTGTGGAATTGTTAAATCGTGGAATTGTCAAATCGTGGAATTGTCAAACTGTGGAATTGTCAAATCGTGGAATTGTCAAATCGTGGAATTGTCAAACTGTGGAATTGTCACAGCGTGGAATTGTCAAATCGTGGAATTGTCCCATTGTAGAATTGTCACATTGTGGAATTGTCCCATTGTAGAATTGTCACATTGTGGAATTGTCAAATCATGGAATTGTCACATTGTGGAATTGTCAAATCATGGAATTGTCACATTGTGGAATTGTCAAATCATGGAATTGTCAAATTGTCAAATTGCCAAATTGTGAAGTTGTTAAATTGTCAAATTGTGGAATTGTGGGATTGTCAAATTGTCAAATTATGAAACTGTGAAATTATCAAATTCTCAAATTCTCAAATTGTCCAATTATCAAATTCCTAAATTGTCAAACGTCGAAATTCGTCACAAACCTCCATCTTCCACATCGACCCATTTCAACTACCTAAACTTCTACTCCACTTACTCCATCACACGTCGACATAACTCCACAAACCCCCATTCTATAGTACTCATTTCACCGCATATATCTGCACGTACATACACTTTTACACAAATGAAGCACCCATGTACTATCATAACCATGATCCATCATCCTTCCACCTAATTTCTAACCAATTTCTGCAACAATACCCATACACAATGATCGATAGAAATAGGAGCATCATTTCTCACGAAATTAATGCACCATTCTTCCCGATTCCCCTTTTCATCGGTTCTCTTTCTTCATAGTACTCGACGATCCATTCGATCGCGAGCCAATCGAGGATCCCCGTGATTTCGATTCGAGTAGCCTTTAGAATGATTCTTTACGAGACGCTGAGGCGGGACGATTGTAGCAATTAGTGCTTAATTGCCGTTGCTTCGAGCCGTTGAAAACCTTCGGAACCTCCAACGACCCTCGAACGTTCTTTCCTTTTCTTCCAGTTCGATCTCGGTTGCAGTTTCCGCGTCCATTTATCATTCACAATGAGACGTATTTCCGCAAATGCTACAAAACCGAAATCACTTAAAATTTTAATAAATCCACAGCTTTGCCGAAATAATTATTTGAACGCGGCCCTTTGCTGTTTTAATCACTCTCCTTTGTGATTAAAGGACATCCTTGCGGACCTCGAGATTGCTTTTAATCGCTGATGAGAATCGACGAAGCATTCACCGTCAAAGAAATAGGGTTTCATCGGCTTTTTCACGGACAAAGAATCCCTGGTTTTCAAATATTAATTATTCTGCTGGGGAAAGCTTGTTTTTCGCTGTTTTGAGGTTATGCCAATTTTACGACATTTGAGACATATTTTATTGTCAGCTTTCTATGTTAATTATTCTACAGATTATTAATTATTCTTTGGTAGAGATGTAATTTTATTTTTCGTTCGTTTGAGGTTATGGCAATTTTACATTACGTAGGTCAGTGAAGGACATTTGAGAAATATTTTACAGTAACATAATTGTCAGTGTTTTGAAATATTAATTATTCTGAGGACGTAGAGATAGAAAGTGTAATCTTGTTTTTCGTTATTGTTAAAGTTAGGTTATGGCAATTTTATGTTGCAGAAGATGTTAATTGTAGAATATTTGAGAGACATTTTGTCATAAGCATTCTAAAATATTAATTATTATTCATGGATGCAGAAGTAGAAAATGCAATTTTGTTTTTTATTGTTCGTTTGAGGTTATGGCAATTTTACATTACTTAGGTCAGTGAAGGACATTTGAAAAGTATTTTATTTTAACATAATTGTCAGTGTTTTGAAATATTAATTTTTCTGAAGACGTTCAGATAAAAAATATAATTTCGTTCTTCGTTATTGTTCATTTGAGGTTATGGCAATTTTACATCACGTCAGTAAAAGACACTAGCTGTGTCTCATTTAAAAAGTACATTATTGCCACATAATCTTCAACATTATTCCCCAGATGTGAAAATAAAAAATGTAATTTTCGTTATTATATTTGAGGTTATGTCTTACACCACTCATATCACTAAAAGACACAGTGGAACATTAAAAAGTACCTCACTATAATTGTTCAAAACATGACAATGTTTCACAAAAGTAACATTACAAATTAAATAACAAATAATGAGGAAAGAGATTCTTTAAAATGATTGATGTTACAAATTGTTAAAATGTATGTACAAGAAGGTGCAATTTTCTTTAGAATGTTGTTCCGTTCCAGAGCTGAATTCCACGTCTCCGTCAACAGGCGAGTTCGGTGAATTCGTCGAAGACGTCGAGAACGACGAATTAACCAAAGACAGAGACGACGACGAGGATGCAGTCGAAGACATCCTTTACATGCGGGGTGCATCCTTTACGATACATCTGGATCCCCCGGCAGAGAATTCGACCACGAATTCCACCAAGATTAACGAGGAGAACAGTGCTCCTGTTGATCGAATCGAACCACGAGCCACGTCTCAGGTACGTGATCAATTATTTCATTTGTCAATCAGGTTCACATTTCTACATTCCCAAATTATTATGATTATACGTTTGAGAATTTGGTACTTAAATTATTGAAAATTTGGTAATTGAAGGTTTAATAAATTACAAATTTTTGTACGTTTTATACTATCAAAATTAATATTGACGCACCTGGTGCGTCTTGTACTTTCAAAATTATTGATGACACATCTGGTGCGTTTTGTATTAACAAAATAAATATGGACGCACTTGGTGCGTCTTGTACCGTAAAATTTGATGACGCATTTGATGCGTTCCACATTGCCAAAATGTTGATGACGCACCTGATGCGTCTTGTTCAAACAGTACCTGATGACACACCTGGTGCGTCTCATATTATACTACCACAGTTATTATTGACACAATAAGTGCGTTTTGTACTATAAAAATTATTAATGACGCACCTGGTGCGTCTCATATTATACTACCACAGTTATTATTGACACAATAAGTGCGTCTTGTACTATCAAAATTATCATGACGCACCTGGTGCGTTTCATACTTTCAAAATTATTGATGACGCACCTGGTGCGTTTTGTACTATAAAAATTTCTATTGACGCACCTGGTGCGTCTTATATTGTCAAATTTGACGATGACACACTTGATGCGTCCTACATAGACAAAATGTTGCTGACACACCTGGTGCGTCTTGTTCTCAGAGTACCTAATGACACACCTGGTGCGTCTTGTCGTCAGAATACCTGATGACACACCTGGTGCGTCTTGTTTCCAGAGTACCTAATGACACACCTGGTGCGTCTTGTTCTCAGAGTACCTGATGACACACCTGGTGCGTCCTGTTCATCTAATGACGCACCTTGTGCGTTTCATATTATACTACCAAAGTTATTATTGACACAATAAGTGCTTTTGTACAGTAATCGCAATACAAATTTTCACAGTAAATTAAAATCTGTTACATAAAAATCCGAAGCACGAAATTAAAAAAAAATATATATATTCGAACGAAAATATTATTTGAGGTAAAACGAAAAGTAATTTAATATAATCCTTCGATAGAAGTAAAATTGTCAATTAATTCGGTGAAATTGTATGGAACAGAATATTATGCACTTTCGGTAACTACATATGTATAAATGTATATTACACACGCGGTAACGTATTCAGCCGTTACTAGTTTCGAAAATAAAATTCTCCATCCGAACAATGGGCAACAGGATGAATTTTCATCGAAGCGAATAGGCGAGTGCCGGAAAGGTTCGAGCAGATTGCGGAATCGGGAAAAAAACCTGAAAAAACATGCAGTTCCTATTCATGCCGTGATATACGAATTCTGAAATCGCAGTCGAAGCTACGACCGGCATAGAAGTTCGACAATTTTTCAATTATTTCCACAAGTTTCGAATCGTACGATATACCTATTCGGTAATAGAAGCAAAAAAAAGGAAAGAACAGCGTAGCGATTGTTGCCGAAAGGCAAACGAACAAGCGTGATCTAAATTTGGAATGGTATCGAATTTGTTTGACGAAAAAATAGTTTCCGCTTTGCGAATTTGAAAGATTTTTTATTTGGAAAAAGGAGGTAAATGTTATTGCAAATAATGTGATATGGTATTAATAAATGAAACAATGCTGTTTGATCGCATTAAATTTAACTTTATTGATATAGCTTTATTTTCGACAAATCTCTGGCAATATTTTATTATTTACGCTGCGTATACGTTGAAGCGTTTAATAATATTACTCGATGATTAATTGAAATTGTTCTTTATGAGATGAGTGATTAACACAAATATTTTATGCGTTCGCCCGAAATGACTGGTGTGATGACAAACGCGATAAAAAATAAATCAAATGGTGACATATTGACGACGCACTTTGTGCGTCTTATACTGTCAAAATGATTGATGACGCACCTGATGTGTCTTATACTGTCATTTTTATTGATGACGCACCTGCTGCGTCATACTGTCAGTTTTATTGATGACGCACCTGGTGTGTCTTATACTGTCAAAATTATTGATGACGCACCTGGTGTGTCTTATACTGTAAAAATTATTAATGACGCACCTGATGCGTTTGGTACTGTCAAAATTATTAATGACGCACCGGGTGCGTTTTGTACTGTCAAAATTATTAATGACGCACCTGGTGTGTCTTATATTGTCAAAATTATTGGTGACGCACATGTTACGTTTTTTACTATAAATTTGACGATGACGCACCCTATGCGTCTTGTACTGTTAAAATAACACACTGTTAAAAAACTATAATAGATTTGCACATAATTTAATAAACCAATGAATAATAATCCTCGACTAATAGATTGAAAGCTCTCAGAACGTTAAAAACCCTTCGTTTCCGTATGACATGCTCATCCTGCGCCCTTATCCGAGGGATCGTCCGGCTAAAAATATCACGAAGCGTGCAACAGGTCCCTTCACACGAACCCCTATTCCCCTCCAGTTTTCACCCCACAATTTTCCCCGAATCTTCGATAACTCTAACAAGATCAACTAATTAACGTTGATTAATCCTCCGTTGTAGGGTCCCAATTTGGAGCAAAAATTACCGTCGACGATGGAGAGTATCGTCAGTACGGAACCGGCTTGTTCGTTGGATTGTGGACCAGCAGGAAACTGCTACATCGAGCAGTCCCGAGGGGATGACGTTGATCTGCTCGACGAGGATGCTGAAAATGTAGCGGAGGACGCATCGATGTCTATGGATCTCGAAGGAAACGACGTGACTCCCAGACGGAAGGAGTCCTTTAGGCAACGGTGCCAGTGTCCCTTAGGAAGAGGCGGTGATCGATGTCAACTTGGTGAGTGATTTTCGCTTGTGTCCTGTTTTATTATACTCCTTATACTATCAGTTATTGATGACGCAACGTATGCGTCTTATAGTATCAAGGTTCTTTATGACGCAACATATGCGTCTTATAATATCAAGGTTCTTTATGACAGAACGTATGCCTCTTGTAATTTCAAGGTTCTTTATGACACAACGTATGCCTCTTATAATTTCAAGGTTCTTTATGACACAACGTATGCATCTTATAATTTCAAGGTTCTTTATGACGCAACATATACGTCTTATAATATCAAGGTTCTTCATGACGCAACGTATGCGTCTGATAACATCAAGGTTCTTTATGACACAACGTATGCATTTTTATAATTTCAAGGTTCTTTATGACGCAACATATGCGTCTTATAACATCAAGGTTCTTTATGACGCAACGTATGTGTCTTATAACGTCAAGGTTCTTCATGACGCAAGATATGCGTCTTATAATATCAAGGTTCTTTATGACACAACGTATGCATCTTATAATTTCAAAGTTCTTTATGACGCAACATATGCGTCTTATAATATCAAGGTTCTTTATGACAGAACGTATGCCTCTTGTAATTTCAAGGTTCTTTATGACACAACGTATGCCTCTTATAATTTCAAGGTTCTTTATGACACAACGTATGCATCTTATAATATCAAGATTCTTTATGACGCATCGTATGCGTCTTATAGTATCAAGGTTCTTTATGACACAACGTATGCGTCTTATAATATCAATGTTTTTCATATGCGTCATAGTTATTGATGACACAACTCATGCGTCTAATACTATCAATTATTAACGACGCACCTGATGCGTCTTGCACTATTAGTTGCTGACGCACCTGATGCGTCTTATGTGAATTGCTAGTGACGCACCTGATGCGTCATATGTAAATTGCTAGTTGACGCACCTGATGCGTCATATGTAAATTGCTAGTTGACGCACCTGATGCGTCTTATGTAAATTGCTAGTGACGCACCTGATGCGTCATATGTAAATTGCTAGTTGACGCACCTGATGCGTCTTATGTAAATTGCTAGTGACGCACCTGATGCGTCTTATGTAAATTGCTAGTGACGCACCTGATGCGTCCTACATTTTAAATTGCTGCTGACACCACACCTAGTGCGTTTTGTACTACTACTGTAGTTATTAATGAAGCACCTGGTGCGTGTTGTACTACAAGTGTTATTGACGACGCACCTGATGCGTCTTGTACTACCAAAGTTATAGACGACGCACCTGGTGCGTCTTGTATTCTAAGTGGCTGATGATATTGTGAGTTGCAGTTTTGTACTACTACTATAGGTATTGATGACGCACCTAATGCGTCTTGTACTATTGGGAACTGATGACGCACCTGATGCGTCTTGGATTGTAAGATGCTTATGACGCACCTGATGCGTTTTGCATTGTTAGGTACTAATGTTGTACGTCGTGAGTCCTATACTACCAATGTTATTGACGACGCACCTGATGCGTCTTCCGCTACCAAAGTTATTAACGACGCACCCGATGCGTCTTATATTACATATAGTATAACTAATTATTGATGACAAATAATCGAATTTCTAAATATAACAATTTATTTCACTATTGTCATCCAAACAAATTTCTCTGAATGCATTAATATCGCACCGTTAAATCTAAATAATTAAAAATAGTTTCAAAGAGATTTTTCCTTTCATTTCTTCTAATTCTAACAGTAATCTACTGTCCGATAAAAGACCACTGAAACGGAGTTAACCGTACCGGGATCACCGAGCAAGATTCTAATTGCACGATGGCCTCTTGCTAAATTAAATTGTGTCACACGCTGTACTTCGACAGCACAGGCGAGTAATGGCGCTAAGATCAAAGTGTTCTAACCCTTGCTGACCCGCTGAACGGAGTTTGCAGTTCGCAGACTCGCACGGTGACGCAAAATCACGTGTCACGTACTGCACATCCGGTCGATACACTGATTTATGGCCGTGATGAACTGTGCTTTAAATCTCAGAACGTACGTCAAACAATTTTATTCGATTCGTTTCAATAATTCGTGCGGAGAGCGAATTACTGCCGGTAATAAAACGAAAATTATTCGGTTCATTGTTTTAATCACTGATTAGTATCAATTTTAATTATCGAGCTTTCTATTATTATTATTATTGCAATTCTCATTTCATCCGCAGATACGAAGTTCCAGTATTAAATAAATTAAAATCCATTCATTAATTCACGAAGGCATAAACATTCACAGTTAACTGATTAAAAGAGAGAATCCAAAGCTCATTTTTACTGTTGATGGTTCCACTATTAAATAAATTAGAATACATTTAGCTATTTATAAATGTATAAACATAAACACTCACAATGGTCAAATAATTAAAAGAGAAAATTCAAGACAGATTATTTTGACTGCTGACATAAAGTAGTTCCACTGTTGAATAAATTGGAAGGCATTAATTAACTTATTAATACATAATGAACCGTCGACGATGATTTCTACTGTCGATACCATTTATGACGCACTTGATGCGTCTTCCATTGTACGTTGCTGATGACGCACCTGGTTCATTTAGAACTACTGCTATAGTTATTGATGACGCACCTAGTGCGTCTTATACTACCATTGTTATAAACGACGCATCTGGTGCGTCTTGCATTGTTAGCTGCTAATGACGCACCTAGTGCGTCTTGTACTACTGCTATGGTTATTGATGACGCACCTCATGCGTCTTTCACTACCAAAGTTATTGACGACGCACTCGATGCGTCTTGTACTGCTAGTGTTATGGACGACGCACCTGGTGTGTCTTGCATTGTTAGCTGCTAATGACGCACCTAGTGTGTCTTGTACTACTACTATGGTTATTGATGACGCACCTCATGCGTCTTTCACTACCAAAATTATTGACGACGCACTCGATGCGTCTTGTACTGCTAGTGTCATAAACGACGCACCTGGTGCGTCTTGCATTGTTAATTGCTGATAACGCACCTAGTGCGTCTTGTACTACTGCTATGGTTATTGATGACACACCTGATGCGTCTTTCACTACCAAAGTTATTGACGACGCACTCGATGCGTCTTGTACTGCTAGTGTTATAAACGACGCACCTGGTGCGTCTTGCATTGTTAGTTGCTGATGACGCACCTAGTGCGTTTTGTACTAGCAGTGTTTTGGACGACGCACCTGGTGCGTCTTGCATTGTAAGTACTGATGACGCACATAGTCCATCTTGTACCTATGCTTATCGACGACGCACCATATGCGTCTTGCATTGTAAGTACTGATGACGCACCTTGTGCGTCTTGTACCTATGCGTTTTGACGACGCACCATATGCGTCTTGCATAAATAATCAATACAGAAAATGCAATGCTGATCATTCATCTTCCTCTACAAAATCCACTACAAAATAAATATAAAATTCATTGCTTAATTTTAATAAATCGTATGTCAATAATCGATACAAGTCGCAAAACCGAACATCGATTTCCCAAAGAAGAAAAATCTGTGAATTTGCAGCGAAAACCGTCAACAATGTTCTTAAACGTCTCTTGTCGAAGGAGAAGGGAATAGAGTCATTCGCTGAAATTTACTCAATTTTCCTCTTCGTTCTTTTATCTAATTTCCGTCCCGAACGCTCCACGTCTCCCGGTAATGTTCTCCGTCGAACAATTTATTCCCGGACTCGCTGGTACAAATCGATCGTTGAATTATCCACGAGGAAATACGACGATCGGCCCCGGGAAATCCTAGTTCGCTTATCATTTATTTATTCGGTTGCTGGCGAAGTGGTTTTTGCGGCCGCGACCTGGGGATCAACATGAAAATGCATCGGGAAGTCGAGAAAACGGATGAGGCTTTAAGGCGGGAAAATCGGACACGGAGGGTTAACCTCGACAGAGAGGTAAGTGGAATATGGGGGACTATGGCTTTCTTCACGGTGGTGACTGTTTTCAACACGTGATTAAGTAAAGGAGTGAGAGACAGGATTTTCTGGATATAAACGGAGAGAGAAAAAGTAAGAAGAAAGTATTGGAAAGATAAGAAGAATTTGGGGAGAGCTGAAGAATTTTACAGATTTGATCATTCGGTTTTCTAATTTAGGGGGGTTGCATATGTGTGAATGTTGGGTTATGAGTTTTTGGAGGTGTTTCAAGGTTTGAGGATTAGGGGATGATAATTTGGGAAATTGAGGATTTTGGGATTTTAGGGAATTGAGAACTTGAGGTTTAGGGATTTTAGGATTTTGGAGATTGAGGGATTTGGAGATTTGGGAAATTTGCAATTTTGTAGATTTAGGGCATTTGGAGATTCGGGAGATTTGAGAGATCTGAAGACTTGTGAGATTTGCAATTTTAGAAACTTAGGGGATTTGGAAATTTAAGGATTTAAAGATTTGGGAAATTTGAGGATATTTGGAAGATTTGAAGTTTGGAGATTTGAGGGATCTGAAGACTTGTGAGATTTGCTATTTTAGAGACTTAGGGGACGTGGAGATTTAAGGATTTGAAGATTTGAGAGCTTTGAAGTTTGGAGATTTGAGGGACCTGAAGACTTGTGGGATTTGCTATTTTAGAGACTTAGGAGATGTGGAGATTTAAGGATTTGAAGATCTAGTAGGTTTAAGGGTTTGAAAATTTGAGAGATTTGATATTTGGAGGTTTAAGGATTTGAAGATTTTAGAACTTGAGAATTTCAAGGTAAGAAGTTTAGGAGGTTTGGGGATTAAGCTATCTGAAGACTTGTAACATCTGTAATTTTATTACTTTATAGGATTTTAGAATTTAAGGGTTTCAAAATAGGGACGATTTGAAGTTTGTAGATTTAAGGGATTTTGAAAATTTGAAGATTTAAGAATTTCAAGATGAGTTCAGGGGTTTTGGAGAATGAAGTCTCTGAAGACTTGTGAGATTTGCAATTTTAGAAATTTAGAGGATTTGGAGATTTAAGAGTCTGAAGACTTGTAACATTTAAAACTTGGAGGTTTATATGACTTGTTCATTTGAAGATTTAAGAATTCGAGAATTTAAGAAACTGCAAACGTGAAGATGAAAAATTTAGGTTCTCAAAAATTTGATCTTCCAGAAATTTATTTTTTATAAATTTAACAGTTTGAAATTTGACAACTCTTCAACAGTAGACGATACAACAATTCAACGTCCAAGTGGAAAGAAAAACGTGTAAAATTGTATATTCTAAAATTTGAGAATTAACGGACCAACCTAACCAACTATTCATCAAGGCTGTTAAGTGCTCGCCACTTGGCCGAATGTGCGCTGTAGCCCGTCACTGTTGTGTGCGAATTTGTCTCGCTGTTTGCAATGAATCACGTCGAACCAAGGTTTATATATTGGGTCACTGGACGATTCGAAGCACAATAACGATCGATAAGCTGACGAACTCGTTTCTGTTAGATGCTGAAATATTTGTCATGCTTTCTAAAGAATAGATTTATGGTTCTATCCGAACGTGTATTAATACAGTTTCCATTATAATTTATGATTCTTCATAACACGATTTTTAATCTTGAATTTACTTTGAAAATAAAAATTAATCATTTAATTTAACACAGTTTGAAAATCATGACGCACCACATGCGTCTTATATTATCAGTTCTCCATGACGCACCTTATGCGTCTTATAATAACAAGGTTCTTCATGACGCACCGTATGCGTCTTTATAACATCAGACTTCTTCATGACGCACCACATGCGTCATGACATCAAGGTTCTTCATGGCGCACCGTATGCGTCTTATAATAATAAAGTTCTTCATGACGCACCACATGCGTCTTATAATAATAAAGTTCTTCATGACGCACCACATGCGTCTTATAATAATAGTTTTTCATGACGCACCACATGCGTCTTATGACATCAAGGTTCTTCATGACGCACCGTATGCGTCTTACAATAATAATAATAATTTTTAATGACGCACCACATGCGTCTTATAATAATAGTTTTTCATGACGCACCACATGCGTCTTATAATAATAAAGTTTTTCATGACGCACCACATGCGTGTTATGACATCAAGGTTCTTCATGACGCACCGTATGCGTCTTACAATAATAATAATAATATTTTAATGACGCACCACATGCGTCTTATAATAATAGTTTTTCATGACGCGCCACATGCGTCTTATAATAATAAAGTTTTTCATGACGCACCACATGCGTCTTATAACATCAAGGTTCTTCATAACGCACCGTATGCGTCTTATACCGTCATAGTTCTTCTATGACGCAACATATGCGTCTTATGACATCAAGGTTCTTCATGACGCACCGCATGAGGCGTATAATATCAGGGTTCTTCATGACGCACCGTATGCGTCTGATACGTCAGAATAATTGAAAACGCAGCCAGTGTGTTTTGTACTATAAAAATTATTGATGATAATATCTTTTAACTCGACTCTTCAATTGTTTCATTTTTTTAAGTATCCTTTCTAAACAAGTACATTGGCAAATATCACCAACAATTATCACGAATTCCTTTCCAGTGCATCCTCAAATATGGTACACAAGATTTTCCCTCGACTGTATCTGCTATTTGATCCAATTTCAGACTTGCCTATATCCAGATCCCTCACCATATTAGGCAACTTTCCTCCACATTCGTCAAACTGGAAACGCCAATTAGAACTGTTTGATTCACAGTCGAAGTCCAGCGAGAAGTTCGTACGACTAATGTTTGTCAAATATTTGCCGGACGAGTTACGCAGCTGAAGCAACAGTTTGGCTCAAATAAATTGTACTTACATTAAATCCGAGGGCAACTTCATCGCTACGGGATTCGGAGGGCAAAGGATCGTCGAGGGATGCCTTGTTTCTTGATTGCGAACCCGTTTGCAAACCATCGAAACGATAAACGGGTAAAATAAATCAGTCGATATTTATGAGATCGATATACCATCCAACACTAAATTTTGCTCTAGTTTCCGTAGTCACAACTTAATCCGATGCATATTTGCGAGTATAAACTGTAGTTAAAAATACAGAACGAGGTCCAAATTGTCATTTTTATCGCAGAACATGAAAGTAATTGATAAATGAAATGCATGATGTTTTTATAAGCTTAAGAATAAAAGGTGCAAGTTTTAAATCTGAATAAAAATTTTGAAACAGCAAGTTTAAGCGGTTTAATAATTTTCATTTTGAAGGATTTAACGTTTCGTCAGGTGTCATAAGCGTGTGCAGAAATTACTTAAACTGGAGTTGTTATTTAACATCAGCATTCATTTTGTAATTTTTAAAGCTTGAAAATTAAACTACATTTTTAATCGCGAGTATTTGTATCTTCCGCTTCAAAGCGTCGTAAATAATGTACGCAAAAGACATTTATTTGCGGAATTATGTATGGTGGGAGTTTGAAAAGAGAAATACATTTGCATATGCCAGTGTATTTATAAAGCGTATCATGGAAATGTTTTAATTAAAAGTTATATATTATCAAGTGGTCGATGGTTATTATTTAAAATTTCAACAGCAGTTTGGAAAATGAACTTTTCAATTCTTAATAGAGGACATTTTTTGAAACACATATTGAAAACACGTATTTGTTCACGTAATATTTTTAATATAAAAAACCGTGAAATTTTTAAGTTCGTTCTTTAACGCAAAATTGAATAGACAAATTCTGAATTTAATTATGAATTATATAGTTGGAAAGTAGTTTGATCGAAGAACATCAGTTTTTCTCGAGGATGGTACAAAATTGTTTATCTTACCTGTGAAAAGATATCAAAAGTACCTGGCGTTTGTTTCTCCCCCGTAACAGAAAAGTTTCCTACAAAAGTTTCAGTTTTTCAACCCCTCAAGAAGCTAAAGTTTCGCGAGTTCAAGTTGCTTTCTTATTAATTCTGTTTGAAGATGCACGGCTAAAAGCGTCCTCGGGAAACAGGCGTCTGTTATTGTAGCAGAGTGCCCAAAGGTTTCTTCTAAACTCTGTCCATCAAATTTATTCATTATATCATTTATTTTCGATTATGCCTTTTACTTATTCCACGCAACAATCAGGGACTAATTGATGGTTTACGGAATTCCCTACTTTTTGCATTTTTCAACCTTTTTATATTTTGATTTCGAAGTTTTCGAGGTGATGGATTCTCAGAAATGTAAGGGTTCAAGGTTTCAAGTATTCAAGTTCTCAAGCTTTCAAGGATTCAAGTTTTTAAGGGTTCAAGTTTTCAAGGATTCAAGTTTTCAAAGGTTCAAGTATACAAGTATTCAAGTTTTTAAGGGTTGAAGTTATCAAGGGTTCAAGTATTCAAGTGTTCAAGTTTTTAAGGGTTCAAGTTTTCAAGGATTCAAGTTTTCAAAGGCTCAAGTATTCAAGTGTTCAAGTTTTTAACACTGTCCCCGTTACTGAACCGCCAGATAAATGACCGCTACATGCGTATACACTATATCTTATATAATACACCACCTTAACGATATAATCCTAATCCTAAAAATCGAAATTTTCATCAAATTCAGATTTGAAACCCAATTTCGTCACAAATTCGAATCGTCAAAGTATGTGGAGAGGTTGAATTATGTTCGCGAAGGAACAACGAAAAGTATGGATCCTCGTGTTGGTGATAAATCAGGCAAATTAGGTCGAGACGAATTTATAGTGGTGATCACTATGACTGATTGCGTGCAAATGATACGGCCGTACCTGCGTGAAAGAGATACATGGCGTTGCATTTTGTCGATGAACGAATTTCGGTGGCCATAGTGGATGTCCTAATCTTCCCACCGCGGCAATTATTCAAATTTCTAAATGAAGATATGTAACCAGGGCATAAATCGTATTATGGTAGCAAAAATGTCGTGATAGCAAGAAATGTATCTCTTGAATTAGCGAAGGTATTATGGTTTATGGTTGTTTTTGGTGCAGATAAAAGATATGTAGAGACAATTTGGATCAAGATTATTGATTGATGACTTAGTAAATTAATTTTGTATGTCTGTATAATATGATATACAAATTTACAAATGTGTAATGTACAATGTTGTATTAATGTTCTATAATATTTACTTTTTTATGTAACAGTTAAAAGGTTGTGTACATTTACTGCATTCTGAGTACTTGAAAACCTGAATACTTCAATTCTTGAATACTTGACTACTTGAACACTTGACTACTTGAACACTTGACTACTTCACTACTTCACTACTTCACTACTTCACTACTAGAATACTTGAACACTTGAACCTTTGAAAACTTGAATCCTTGAAAACTTGAACCCTTGAACCCTTAAAAACTTGAATACTTGAATACTTAAAAACTTGAACACTTGAACACTTGAATACTTGAACCTTTGAAAACTTGAATCCCTGAAAACTTGAACCCTTAAAAACTTGAACACTTGAATCTTTGAAAACTTGAACCCTTAAATTCTTATTGTACAGTGGTAAAATATTAGATTCTTTCTAATGACTGCATTGTGCAATTCAATTGGAAGTTTAAGTTCAATATGGCGATCATTTATCTAGCAGTTTAATAACAGGGAGGCTATCAGTGTAGGGGTTGGTGATCAATGTTTCTTACTTCTTTTTGTATAGTGTTAAAATATCAGATTTTTACAGATGATTGGCTTATATGATTATGGTAGTACATTATATACTGTGTAGCATATGTACACAAATATGACGGTCATTTATCTAGCGGTTCAGTAACTGGGAGAGCATCAGTGTAGAGAGTGGTGATTGCTGTTTTTAAATTCTTATTTTATATGTGCAAAGTATCAGGTTTTTACAAATGCCTGGATTATACGATTCAATCAAAAGTTTAAGTTCAATATGGCGGTCATTTATCTAGTGGTTCAGTAACTGGGAGAGCATCAGTGTAGAGAGTGGTGATTGCTGTTTTTAAATTCTTATTTTATACGTGTAAAGTATCAGGTTTTTACAAATGACTGGATTATACGATTCAATTGAAAGTTACGTTCAATATGGCGGTCATTTATCTAGCGGTTTCATAACGGCAAGAGAATCAACGCGAGGACTTGTGATCGATGTTTTCCAATTCTTATTTTATACGGCTAACAGTTATAGAAATAAAAAAAGGTTTCAGGTGAAAGCACAGGATAAAGGTCCTCCAGAGTATAATCGAGATAACGAGGAAATTATCGATAAGCCATCCACGTGGAGGGTTGTTTCCATAGTGCGTGTCGTTTCGTGGGCTACCATGGAAATGGCGGTAATAAGCCAAACGAGTCAGACGTTCATGGCGCCGTTGCAATACCTGGCTCGGACACGCGAGCTTCGTGAAATCCCTTCAGTCACGGAATCCAACAACCTTCGATCCAGACATCCCCCTTTTTCCAACCCCATGTAATTCTATCCACCTTTGGAATCACGTACATTCTTACACTTCTCGAATTTCTAAATCCCTACACATTCGTACTCGTAGATTCAACCTATCTTCAAATTTCTATAACTTCGACCTTTCATATCGTGAGATATGGGATTTTTTTCTATTTCGAAATATAGAAGTTGTTGGGTTTCTAGGTATTCACATTTGTGGGTGGTGAAATTGCGCAAAACATTGGAATTCTCAAGCTTTAGAAAATTATTCTTTTCATTACTATACAATTATTATTTATTTATTTTTAAATGTGAAATTCTGTGGCAAATCACTGAATTCAAATCTACAAAATCTCAAAATTTTTCACATTCCTAAATCTCTAACTCCATAAATTCACCAAATTTTCAAATTTTCAAACTTCCAAACCACTAAATTTATAAATCGCCAAACTCACTGTTAACAAATTCTTATATCTCCAAATTACTAAATCACCAAATAACCAGATCCCTAAATTCTTAGATCCACAAATCTCTAGGTCCTCAAATCCCTAAATCTCCAAATCACTAGATTCCCAAATCCCTAGATCCTAAAATCCCAAAAATCCCTAAATCTCGAAAATCCCCCAAAAACCAAAATCCCTAGATCCTTAGATCCCAAAATCCCAAAAATCCCTAAATCCCAAAATTCCAAAAATCCAAAAATCCCACAATCCCCAAAATCCCTAAATCCTTAGATCACAAAATCCCAAAATCCGAAAAATCCCTAAATCCCAAAATTCCCAAAATCCCCAAAATTCCCAGATCCTTAGATCCCAAAATCCCAAAAATCCCTAGATCCCAAAATCCCAAAAGTTCCTAGATACCTAGATCCCAAAATCCCAAAATTCGAAAAATCCCCAAAATCCTCAGATCTCTAGATCCCAAAATCCCAAAAATCCCTAGACCCCAAAATCCCAAAATCCCAAAAATCCCAAAAATCCCTAGATCCCAAAATCCCAAAAGTTCCTAGATCCCAAAATCCCAAAATCCCAAAAATTCCTAGATCCCAAAATCCCAAAATCCCAAAAATCCCTAGATCCCAAAATCCCAAAAATCCCAAAATTCCCAAAATCCTAAAAATCCCTAGATCCCAAAATCCCGAAAGTTCCTAGATCCCCAGATCCTTCAACTCCCAAATATTGACCCTCAAATTCTCGACCCATTCCAAAATTCTTCAACCCCTAAATGTCCATCCCTAAATTCCAAACCCATCCCCAAACATTGCACTCCTAAAACATCCCAAAAAAGTGAACGTTAAAACGTAATGTCTGTACTGCCTGTTCCGTTGTCGCATTGTTCGTAGAAGAATGATATTTGGCACCGACTGTACCGTCTTCCGACGAGAGGGGCTGGAAATACGCGGCTGTAAAACGCGCAGGACCATGTTTTTTCCACGACGTTTCGCGCGATGAAAGTGGCTCCACCGCCAGATACATCTCGAGCCCTCGAGCGGAAAATTGAAAGGACCAGCTTTTTACCCCTCTACCACGAACTATGGCTCCGCTTGCTTTTTGACACTCTCGCGCACGATTAATTTTAACGCGAGCATGCACCTGCCATCGATGGCCTGTCGGCTAATTTTCTAGAAGAATGAAATTGTATCATACCCTTACGATGCTACTCGAAACTTGAAAAGAACTGAAATTCAAGCTTTTTAGGTGAAACTTTTTGAGAAGATTTTCTTTATCTTGTATATGGTAGAGGTAACTGTAGTTGACCTGTTTATAGAAAACATAAAAAAGGTTTTAATAAGTTATATTTTAATTGTGTTTTAATGGAAGTGCAGATACTACATGTAATACTTTTTAAATGATTATTATATGAAGTATGCTTACTAACAATGAATGTAATATGTCATTATAATTTTAATTAAAAAATACGTCGAATATATTATACATTTTCAGTGGATGAGATTTTACATGTTTTTAGTTGAACAAGATTGAATAAATTTTTTTCTGAGCCACCCTAATGAGAGCACGTATGACTGTAGTAACATAAAATTCGAAAAATTGAAGTATGGCGTAGAAATTCTGCTTGAAGTATACACAGCCCTAAACTCGACTTGCTGAACCCTCTACTTTCGAGTGTAAAGGGTGGTTGTCGCGTAATTCACTAACCCCTGTATTTTTTCATGGTCGACGTTTACGGGCGTCTCGCGATAACGAACAAGTTTACCGTTGCTGAAAACAGGTAATTTTTCTCCCTTATTTCTGAAAATTGCTGTCGAGAAACGTTCACTGCTCTCTGTGTGAATAGAAAAATTACCTGTATTAACATATTATGTAGTTTATATATTTTAACTTGTTTAATCGATTTTTTTATTTAATCAAAATTAACAGTTGATTAACTTTGAATCCATAAATTAATTTCTTTAGCTGAAACCTTTTCAGAAGATTTTCTTCACGTCACAATTAAAGTTAATAGTAGTTAACCTGTTTATAGAAAACATAAAAAATAATTACAATTGCACCTATTAATATACATTTAATTGTTAACGAATTATCATTACTAAAAAAATAGTAGCATAACTTCACGTTGGTAGCAGGTATTTTTTCGGAACGCTGGAAACTAGGAAGCTTTGGGAGTACACGAAACTCGTTACAAAAGTTTCACCCTGATCCCCCATCGAGACTGTTACGTTCACGTTGTGTGTACACGCGTTTCCACGTTCGGTCGTGTTCTAAATTGCGCTCAACGACAACGACTTAGACGAGTTCGTTTCTTTTCCCATTTTTCCCGGTATCCCGTTTATTTCCGCTTACAAATTGGGTAGCTTCGATACCGTACATTTTTTATGGCTAAAGAAACGACTTCCCTGGTGCTATGATTTCTCTCAAAGCTGCAAATGCTTCTCTACTTCGAAAACTAGCTTTTTTATATCTTCTTTCTTGAAAATGAAGTTATGTTGATTATGTTACGTTATATTGTTGACTGCCACACTAAAGCAATTTTCAATCGCATCCAATAATATTTTAATTTTTAATTCATTCTTTCAAATATTTTCACAATATCTTGTTACATTTATTACCCATAGATCCATGTAATTAATGCGAGAATTTTGAAAAATTAGGAAAGTGAATAAATTATTAACAATATACATTTTAAATCAGAATAGATACTTAAGTGGCATCCATATATGGGTGAAGTTGCAGTCAACGTGTTAAAAGTAAAAATTGGTATTTTAAGTATAAATACCTAGTTTTATCGTAGCTACATAAAATTTGAAATGCATATTCGAACATAACTGCAGACCTACTATTCCAGATCTCCGCCCTATTTAAAAATGTACTCCGGAAACGAAAAAACTGGTCGCCATTGATCTGTTTACATCCATTTACTGCGCAACGGATTCACGCCAGCCCAGGGGTGTCTGAGACAAGTTTCCGGTGCATTATAGCCCGTAGAAACTTTTCTGTCCGATCTTGAAATCCTCTTAAGATCTTCCTTGGCTCTGCACTTTGTTCTTCTTTGCCGTTTTAGCGACGGAGTACTCGACGGTCAGGCGTTTCGAACAAACACGTCGATCGGAACCTATCCTATACGATTCGCTTGAAAAAAAGAACCTTATCCTCTGAGTAAATAAAACAAAATGCGCGAACATTTTGCTGGAGACACGAATCTTGGCGATTTTATTGCTTCGGGTTAACGTTTTAAGGGGGGAATACCTTTAGACAGATGTATGTTACACTAACATTTTATAGAAAGAAAAAAGTTTTGTAATTTTTTAAGATTCTAAAGGTATTGCCTCCTTTAAAGCAGGAACTGTGATTCCTTTAATTAAATTTTTACAATTAAAAGAAATTTTCATTCTTTGGATAATTTACAGATGAAAAAACGTGTCTGAAGAAATTTTATTTTTTAACGATAATTAAATTTTTTAATGTTGGAGAGTTAATTCAGAATCGATAAGTGCGGGGACTCGGAAAATCTTCAAAGGAAAAGAGCTTGAAAGTGTAGCTATTTTACGCGTGAGTTACAAATTACAGGAAACGCGTGTTAATAGTCGGCACGCGTTAGAAGGTGAAGCTCTAATTTTGCAAAGTGCAGCTCATTCATAATTTCTGTGCGGCTCGTCGTCCTCTTTCATAAAACAAGCTCTTGCTACACTGTGATTTACATTGCGGATGAAGTGACGCGACGAGAACTCTTTATCCTTTCTCGTTAGCAGTACGCATAAATAGAGAAATGTGTGTCTGGTATCGATACAAGCTGACGACGATTAATTCTTTGCCTTTGAACACCTTTTACGCGTTTCGTGTTTTATGACGGTTCAAACGCTTGCTTCTTTTATTCTTTTATTCGATTCTGCAGTTACGAATTTATGAAATACAATTTTGTACAATTCCAAATCTCAAATTTCCAATTTTCCAAAATTCGAAATATAAATTCCCAAATTTCCGAATTCCAAAATTCCGAATTCCAAATTTGCGAATTCCAAAATTCCGAGTTCCAAAATTCCGAGTTCCAAAATTCTGAATTCCAAAATTCCGAATTCCAAATTTTCGAATTCCAAAATTTCCTAATTCCAAAATTCCCGAATTCCGATATTTCCAAATTCCAAATTTCCGAATTCCAAATTCCTGAGTTCCAAAATTCCGAATTCTAAAATTTCCTAATTCCAAAATTCCCGAATTCCGAAATTTCCAAATTCCAAATTTCCGAATTCCAAATTCATGAGTTCCAAAATTCCTAATTCCAAATTTCCGAATTCCAAAATTCCGAATTCCAAAATTCCGAGTTCCAAAATTCTGAATTCCAAAATTCCGAATTCCAAAATTCCGAATTCCAAAATTCCGAATTCCAAAATTTCCTAATTCCAAAATTCCCGAATTCCGAAATTTCCTAATTCCAACTTTCCGAATTCCAAATTCCCGAATTCCAAAATTCCGAGTTCCAAAATTCCGAATTCCAAAATTCCGAATTCCAAAATTCCCGAATTCCGAAATTTCCAAATTCCAAATTTCCGAATTCCAAATTTCCGAGTTCCAAAATTCCAAATTCCAAATTTCCGAATTCCAAAATTCCGAATTCCAAATTCCCGAGTTCCAAAATTCCAAATTCCAAATTTCCGAATTCCAAAATTCCCGAATTCCGAAATTTCCTAATTCCAAAATTCCAAATTCCAAAATTTCGAATTCCAAAATTCCAAAATTCCAAAATTCCAAAATTCCAAATTTCCGAATTCCAAATTCCCTAATCCCAAATTTCAAAAAAGTGCAAACGCATCATAGCCGAATCGCAGACACAATCGATTCGGTTTTGCAACAACTACTTACACGACACTTCGATTTCGGCAGTTCCACGGGTTCCCCTGGAGCGTTCCGAGTTCGGAATCCGCGAAAAGTTTCTCTCGCCATCTAGATCTTCGTACACCTTTACCACACTCGGAAGTTTCTCTAATTGTCCTTTCATCGGGCGAACAACTTTTGCTCCGTGTCCGACCATAAATGATCCCAGCCCGATCTCAACGATGTCTTTCTCCCTAATAAGTCTAATTCACCGGTCGGTCCTTGGGATCTGCTATGCAGATCAGCTCCTCCTACTCCGCTGCAGAAACTAGACTGGAAGTTTGCGAGCGTATAACATTCGAACTTCCGCTTGAACGGGCTAGAGGCGTTACTTCCAATCGGGATTGCTTTCAATACGCGACGATCAGAGATCATTTAAGTATTTGTACTTCCAATCTATTTCCAACTTTACCTGCTAAACTTTTTACAACTGGAATTTTCTCAAATTTCATTTAGAAACTTTCTGGTAAGAATTATAACGTTTCTCTCTTTTATCTTTTTATTATTATGGGAAGCTTCAAAATTAAAGATTTTTTAATTAATTAGGTAATTTTAATTATGTTAAGTTGTATAGGTGTAATAATTATGTTTAATATTTTGGTATTTTGATTGGGCTATGATTTGAGATAAAAAACGTTGTTGATTACAATAATAATACAATAATTCGCCACGCGCCGAATTACCACGCGTTATATTGCCACGTGCCAATTTACCACGCATTATATTGCCACGCGCCGAATTACCACGCGTTATATAGCCACGCGTCAATATTCGCACGCGTTATATTGCCACGCGTCGAATTACCACGTGTTATATTGCCACGCGCCGAATTACCACGCGTTATATTGCCATGCGCCGAATTACCACGCGTTATATTGCCATGCGCCGAATTACCACGCGTTATATAGCCACGCGCCAATATTCCCACGCGTTATATTGCCATGCACCGAATTACCACGCGTTATATAGCCACGCGCCAATATTCCCACGCGTTATATTGCCACGCGCCGAATTACCACGCGTTATATTGCCACTTCCCCAAATTACCACGCGTTATATAGCCACGCGCCAATATTCCCACGCGTTATATTGCCACGCGCCGAAATACCACGCGTTATATTGCCACATCCCCAAATTACCACGCGTTATATAGCCACGCGCCAATATTCCCACGCGTTATATTGCCACGCGCCGAATTAGCACGCGTTATATTGCCACATCCCCAAATTACCACGCGTTATGTAACCACGCGCCGATATTCCCACGCGTTATATTGCACGCGCCGAATTACCACGCGTTATATTGCCACTTCCCCAAATTACCGCGCGTTATATTGCCACTTCCCCAAATTACCACGCGTTATATTGCCACTTCCCCAAACTATCACGCGTTATGTAGCCACTTCCCCAAATTACCACGTGTTATATAGTCACGCGCCGATATTCACAATAATCTATTTGGTTGTGTAGTAATTTGACAGGTCGAACAAAGTAGTGTTTCATTCTCAATTACATAAATATACTATACTTATACTTATAGTACAAATATATAATATAAATATGTAAATGTATATTCATGGTATATACGGCAGTAATTCCATAAAAATGTAATCGAAGTTTCGTAGTCGTCGAATACGCTTTCCATATTCAATTTTCCGCGTTTCACCGTCAAAGCGATTTCACGTATCGAGCCCCGATCGCGCGATCGTTGGCCAGTTTAGAAGCGAGCAAAAATTGCCAATGGCCTTTCAACTCGCAAAGATCCCGCGAACGACGTCCCGTAATGTTTCCATGAACGTTTCGCAAGGGCTCTCCTGTGCCGTCGTAAAGGCGCCATTCCGAAAGTCAATGGAATTACGTGCATGGAATTACACGACGGAGAGCTGGATCGGAAGAGAAGGTCTTCCGTAATTAAAAAGAAGATTAAGAAACCTCAGAATTTTCGAGTTTTACTCTTTCGAAAATTTATAAATATTGATTTGGAAATTTGAGACATTTCAAAGATTTATGTTTGAAAATTTTATGATTTGGAATGTCTGAAAATTAATAAATTAAGGGGGTGAGAAAAGTTGTGTAGAATGAAAAGTTTGAAATAATTCATTGTCCTCGATTATTTAATACAGCCCAGTATCAATCAGCCGCATATTTGTTCCATATTTCTGCAATATCGAATGAAAGTTGGCAACAAGACAGTTTGATGGTTGTAAGAGCATCGCAAACACAGGGAGGAGCTTACAAGGCAAAATTAAAAAATGTCAAGATTCAGTGCCGCTGCAGAATTGATAGCCTTCGATACTGCATTAAGCTTTTAATACATGAAAATCGAAAAGCCTGTCCCTTCATTTGTTCTTGAAAATTATAAATTCAATCAACATTCATTAAAATTATTAATTCTTTACATAAATTTTTATTCGAAATTCTACTGAAATTTTTCGCTTAAAAATTTACAATTTTCCAAATTACTAAATTTCCAAATGTACAAATCCCTACATTTCAAATTTCTGTATCTCCGATATCCCTTTATACAGAAATCTCCTGATTTCCAAATCCCTGTGTACCAAAATTCGCCGTCCCTCGAGTCCCTAATCTCCCGAAACTCTTAACTCGTGAAACTTTCAAATCCTCCAAGATCACAGTCCGTATCTCAAAAGTCATATTTTCCCTAGCGAAGGTAAATTTGCCGTCGACTGTACTACACAAGGTTGAAATTCTCGCAGCCCTACCACGAGCAAGGATTATAAACTATGTCTGTTAAAACCACCCTCTGAAAACTTACGGTAGGCCGTTATACGACGATGTTACGTAACTCGAGGGAGCGGAGAACCCCCTGCGGGGTCGAGTTTGTGGGACGCTCGAGACGGGCCTCGCCTCAGCCGGCAAAACGGCCGTAAACCGAGGGGTGGAAAAACGGTGTCGCGCAATTAAACGAAGGTACGCGCAGGCTCGCCAACTTATTTGGCAAATTACCGTGGTGGTATCATCGGTAGCCGTTCGCGGACACGAGTTCGCGAAGCGGAACGTCCGCTCCCTTGAAAGTTGCCCGCTCGTTAGGCACGCACGCCTCGCTGCAAAGTTACGTCGTTACAACGAGCGGAGAAAAAGCTTTTCGGACCAAGATAGTTTCGCGCGAAGAGGGTGAGAAAAGCTTCATTCGGGTTACTGTATTGTGCGTTTCACACTTGATGTCACGCGAGACGTTACAGTGTGCATTGTTACACGCGTTGGATCGCTACGCGTTATGTTGTCAGGAAGAGAATTGTTGCGTGTTATGTTGCCATGTAGCGAATCATTGCAAGTTAAATTAACATCTGCAGAATTAGTACGCAAGGAATCACTGTGCGTTATATTGTCGCCCACTGAATTACTATGCGTTTAATTACCGATTGTTATATCGCCAGGGACTGAGTTCCTATGCGCTATATTGCAAAGTGCTGAATTACCACGCGTTATATTGCAATGTGCCGAATTAACAGGCGCTATACTGCCACCCCCGAATTACCACGCGTTATATTGCCACTTCCCTGAATTACCACGCGTTATATAGCCACGCACCGATATTCCCACGCGTTATATTGCACGCGTCGATATTCTCACGCGTTATATAGCCACGCACCGATATTCCCACGCGTTATATTGCACGCGTCGATATTCTCACGCGTTATATTGCCACGCGTCGAATTACCACGCGTTATATGACCACGCACCAAATTACCACGCATCGAATTCCCACATGTTATATAACCACGCGCCGAATTACCACGCGTTATATAGCCATGCGCCAAATTCCCACGCGTTATATAGCCATGCGCCAAATTCTCACGCATTATATTGCCATGCATCGAATTCCCACGCGTTATATTGCCAGGCGCCGAATTCCCACGTGTTATATTGCCACGTGCCAAATTCCCACGCGTTATATTGCCACGCGCCGAATTACCACGCATTATATACCCACGTGCCAAACTACAACGCGTTATATTGCCACGCTTCGAATTCCCACGCGTTATTTTGCCACGTGCCGAATTCCTACACGCTATATTGCCGTGTATTAAACTCCCATGCGTTACATTGCCATTTGTCGAACTACTACATATTATATTGCGACGTGCCGATTTACCACGCGTTATATTGCTACGCGCCGAATTCGTATGGATTATATTGTCACATTTAAATGCCTACATGTTACATTGCCACATACCAAATTCTTATATGTTATATTGCCACATACCGAGTTCCTACGTGTTATATTGCCACGTATCTAGTTCCTTTGCGTTATATTACCAGGTACCAAGTTCCCACGTGCTATATTGCCATATGCCGAGTTCCTACCTGTTATATTGCCACGTACCTAGTTCCTTCGCGGTATATTACCAGGTACCAAGTTCCCACGCGCTATATTGCCACATACCGTGTTCCTACGTGTTATATTGCCACGTACCTAGTTCCTTCGCGTTATATTACCAGGTACCAAGTTCCCACGCGCTATATTACCACATACCGATTTCCTACGTGTTATATTGCCACGTACCTAGTTCCTTCGCGTTATATTACCAGGTACCAAGTTCCCACGCGCTATATTGCCATATACCGATTTCCTACGTGTTATATTGCCACGTACCGAGTTCCTACGCGTTATATTGCCATATACTAAATTCCTGCGTACTGTACGTCTACGCTTGAAATTTGTACATTGCATATCGCCACGAAGCGAATTCTTCCGCGATATATCGCCAGCCACCGAACTACTATACGCTAAACTGCCCAGGAAATGTATGGACGTGAAAACTTGTTATCCAAGGGTTTCGGTATTCGAAAATTTGCAAACTAGGGTACCCATCTGATAAGAGAGTAAGAAATATCTGCGGCGTTCTACCGTGTATGGCGGTCAGGAACCGCGGTTGCACGAGATAATACTCGCGGAGTGAGTTCGATTCGTTTATGTAGGTCAACGGTGCAGGTAAAATGGGTGAAAAAGGAAACGCGAGCAGAGGAAGAATTCCCGTTACACTTTCCAGAGGATATTCAAACGTTGTGTACGTATAGAAGGCAGCATCGTGTAATACCAAGGCGATGAAGGAGACGTTTGTGAAGAAAGGAAGCTTCTTCTTCTTCTTCCTCCTCGGTCTTTGGAACGATACAGCGATATACCACTCGACGAACGAGCGGCGCCGGCTTTGAATAGAAAATAATCGAGGGCCCCGCAGAGAATATCGGGAAGTGGTAAGGCGACGAGAAAAAGACACCGGAGCTTCGACAATGCCGCCAACGTCGTTGTACGTCTTTTATTTTTCTACCCTTCTTTTTTGACGAAGGGAAAACAATGCCTTCGCATTGTCGACCGGAGTCAACCACCGTGGTGAAAGTACGTACGTCGATACCGAGTGCTTAAATTTCAGCCCTATTTCTGTACGAGTATACTTCTCAGGCTCCCCGAAACGCGCACGGGAGATTGAATTACACGAATGTCGCTCAATTACCTCGATTGTTACATTTCTTCGTTTCGCAATTTCGTTGCTGTCGGATTCGTAGAACTACCTCTGGTCACGAATTTTGCAATTTAATTAACGAATTTTTAGATTCGCAACATTTTCAAGTTTGTGAGCTACGAAATTTGTAGGTCAACATTTATTAATTTATGAAATAAAAAATTTCAACGTTGCTGAATCGCTGAATTTTGAGATAGCTTAATTTCAACATTTTCAAATATGTTCTATTAATTGGATTCACAATAATATGTAAAATACCTAGATACTCAAAGTTCGACATTGTCAAATCCCTAGATCGATAAGCTCCTACATAGTCAGTTACTTCGATCGTCAAATCTCTGGATTACCAGATCTTTAATTCGTAAAATCCCTAGATTACCAAATCCCTAGATCTTTAAATCCCTAGAGTGCGATATACCCGGATCGTCAAATCCCTAGATTGTGAAGTCCCTAGATTGCAAAATCTCTAAATTCTCAAATCTCTAGAATCCCAAATTCCTAGAATCCCAAATTCCTAGAATCCCAAATCCCTAGAATCCCAAATCCCTAGAATCCCAAGTTCCTAGAATCCCAAATCCCTAGAATCCCAAATCCCTAGAATCCCAAATCCCTAGATTCCCAAATCCCTAGAATCCCAAGCTCTTAGAATCCCAAATCCCTAGAATCCCAAGTTCCTAGAATCCCCAGTTCCTAGAATGCCAAATCCCTAGAATCCCAAGTCCCTAGAATGCCAAATCCCTAGAATCCCAAGTCCCTAGAATCCCAAGTCCCTAGAATCCCAAGTCCCTAGAATCCGAAGTCCCTAGAATCCCAAGTCCCTAGAATCCCAAAACCCTAGAATCCCAAATCCCTAGAATGCCAAATCCCTAGAATCCCAAGTCCCTAGAATCCCAAATCCCTAGATTCCGAAATCCCTACAATCCCAAGTCCCTAGAATTCCAAAGCCTTAGAATCCCAAATCCCTAGATTCTAGAATCCCTACAATGCGAAATCCCTAAATTCCCTAGACTCTCACTCCTCTATCCCAAATTCCCAAATTCCCTAAATCCCAACTTTCTGAATATGATAACTTGCCGACCTTTCAATTCCATAAATCCCCAGATTCCTCAGACCCTGTACCCCAACAGAAGATCTGAAAATTTCTCTCATTCTCGGATTCTTGCATTATGAAATTTCTAGTATTATTCCATGTCAGCCGCGCATTCTGACAGTCCCGTTCGAAACAACGTGATAGATATTTCTTTATTCTGGCGTTGCTGTTCTTACCGGCTACAACTCCCGGCTGGATTTCCACGTTTTTCATGAATAAATTAGCGAACTTCTTGGTAAACGGGGTATGTTATTTGGTGAATGTTTCCTGGCGGAGATTAGCTTCTGCTTCACGGAGATGTTTCTTTTCCTGTCGGTTCGCGCTGGGGGGATTATTCTGAAAGGGAAAATTATGTTCTTCGTATTCTTGATATAAAAACGGAGGGCTCCACTGTATCTCTAATTAATTCACTAAGTTATAGCTACTTTCTAGATTGTAGGCTTACGGTGGAAAATAAAATTTAAACGAAAGACTTTCAAGAGTCAATTCAGAAAAATGAAAATATTTCTGTCAATTCAAGATATGACAACATTTCTGTCAATGCAAAAAATGACAACATTTTAACGACTCAAAAGTGATAACAGTTTTAATTGTTCAAGAACTAGAACATTTTTTATGATTTATGAAAGACAGTGAATTTTTGTCAGTTCAAAAAATGACAGCATTTCTGACAATTCAAGAAATGATAACATTTCTGTTAATACAAAAAATGATAACATTTTAATGAGTCAAAAGTGACAATATTTTTAATTATTCATAAATGACAGCATTTCTGTCAATATAACAGAATGGGAGCATTTCTGTCAATTCATGAAATGACAACATTTCTGTCAATATAAAAGTGACATCATTTTCGACGATTCAAAAGTAGTAACATTTTTAACTGTTCAAGAACAAGAACTTTTTTGATGATTCATAAATGACAACATTTCTGTCAATTCAAGAAATGACAACATTTCTGTCAATATAAAAGTGATATCATTTTTGAAGATTCAAAAGTAACAACATTTTTAACTGTTCAAAAACAAGAACATTTTTGATGAATCATAAATGACAACATTTCTGTCAATACAAGAAATGACAGCATTTCTGTCAATACAAAAGTGGCATCATTTTTTACGATTTAAAAGTTGCAACATTTTTAACTGTTCAAAAACAAGTACATTTTTGATGATTCATTAATGACAACATTTCTATCAATACAAGAAATGACAACATTTCTGTCAATTCAATAAATGACAACATTTTTGTCAATTCATTAATGACAACATTTCTGTCAATACAAAAGTGGCATTATTTTTTACGATTTAAAAGTAGCAACATTTTTAACTGTTCAGAAACAAGTACATTTTTGATGATTCATTAATGACAACATTTCTGTCAATACAAAAGTGGCATTATTTTTTACGATTTAAAAGTAGCAACATTTTTAACTGTTCAGAAACAAGAACATTTTTGATGATTCATTAATGACAACATTTCTGTCAATTCAAAAGTGGTAACATTTTTAACTGCTCAAAAACCATAACATTTTTGATAATTCATGAATGGCAACATTTTAGTGGATCGAACTCCGTTGAAGAGTAGAACTCGTGAGTCATGAAAGAAATAAACGTATCTCGTATCTCGGCGATAAAAAACGAGCAAATGCTCGAAGGCACGAGTACAATGAAAACGCTAGGAAACACTAAACTCGATGGATTGAAACGAGGGATCGTGGTTCGTTCGTCATCCAAGAACAACGGAGCGTAGACGAGAAGTCGTTCACCGCGGTAACAACGTCCCGGTTCTTATACCCCGGCGTCGAAACAACGTTCCCTCTTTGTGGAAAAAGCAGGAAGTAACGTAACAGCAGTTTCCGTGAGGTCGTCATAAGGGAAGTCTATGGAACGAGCTTTCCGCGAAACTCTCGTTCCATTCGTTCCAACTTTGCTTAGACAGCGACGATAAATTTTTCTTGTCAAAGGAAGTTGTGTCTTTTTAACAAATTACCGACACTCGCTAAATCTGCTCGTAACGGGATAAATTTTTCGTTACGTGTTTCATGATACGAATTAACAGATTTGCATTAGCGAAATAATGAAGGGAAATATAAATGCGAAAAATAAAGTATGAATATTCATAGTGAAGCTACGAAATATTGTGATAACGAAAATAGCAGTAGATGGAAGCAGTGATAAAGTAGCGTGAGATACAAATAATGAATTATGTAGAAGATGAATGTTTTCTTTATATGAACGAAAATAATCCGTCGAAAGCCTTTGAATTCCTTTGAGGAATGGAAAATATTTATTGGAGAAATAAGAGTTGTCTCATAGTTCGGAAAAAGTTCAGATAGTTACTTCGTAAAACGCTATCTCACGTTTCTCACTTGAAGGATAATAAGAACGGACACTCCTGGAAAAGTCGTTCGTTTCTGTTCGCAAGAAATATGTCTCTTCTGTGATATTTTTTCGTCATCGCGGTGTATTTCCCGCTGGAATACCGGCAGCTATACACTGTTTTCTACTTGAGCCACGACAATAGCCGGAAAATTAGAAAAGGAACATAATTTATTGCAAAGATTACGTACAACCTTGAATTATACGTGCTTCCTCTATGCTGACTCTTAATATCTGAAATGTATGTGGAAATTGCGAATACAATGAAGTGCATTATACGTTGTATTAGCTTTGCGATGTATAATCTCATGATGTATGGCTACGTGTCGTACAGATATATCGCCAAACGACAAATTACATCGCGTTATATCGCCATTCACCGAATTATCAAGCTTCAAGTTTAAATACGGTATGAACGCGTGGTGCACGCAATCGATTACTACGCGTTATACTGCCACGAGTTAAATTATCACCCGCCAAATTCCCACGCGTTATATTACCACGCGCCGAATTTCTACGCGTTATATTCCCACACGTGAAATTACAATCACCCGAGTTTCTACGCGTGAAATTACCATCAATCGAGTTCTTTCGCGCTATATTGCCACTTGTCGAATTCCCACACGTTATATTGCCACGCACCGAATTCCTATGCGCTGTACTGCAACGCGTCAAATTACTACCAATTGAATTCCACGCACTATATTGCCACTTTCCGAATTCCCACGCGTTATATTGCCACGCGTCGAAATTCTACGCGCTATATTGCCACGCGTGGAATTACCATCACCCGGGTTCCTACGAATGAAATTACCATCAATCGAGTTCCTACGCGCTATATTGCCACTTGTCGAATTCCCTCGCGCTATATTGCCACGCGTGAAATTACCACCATCCGAGTTTCTATGCGTAAAATTACCATCAACCGAGTTCCTACACACTATATTGCCACTTGTCGAATTCCCATGCGTTATATTGCCACTTGTCGAATTCCCACGCGTTATATTGCCACGCGCCAAATTCCTTCGCGCTATATTGCCACGTGTGAAATTACCATCACCCGGGTTCCTACGAATGAAATTACCATCAATCGAGTTCTTTCGCGCTATATTGCCACTTGTCGAATTCCCACACGTTATATTGCCACGCACCGAATTCCTACGCGCTGTACTGCAACGCGTCAAATTACTACCAATTGAATTCCACGCACTATATTGCCACTTGTCGAATTCCCACGC
This sequence comes from Megachile rotundata, assembly GCF_050947335.1. Taxonomy (NCBI): domain Eukaryota; kingdom Metazoa; phylum Arthropoda; class Insecta; order Hymenoptera; family Megachilidae; genus Megachile; species Megachile rotundata. The sequence goes on along the minus strand of NC_134992.1, from coordinate 10,777,620 downwards.
GTTATATTACCACGCGCCAAATTCCTTCGCGCTATATTGCCACGTGTGAAATTACCACCATCCGAGTTCCTACGCATGAAAGTACCATCAACCGAGTTCCTACGCGCTATATCGCCGCATATCGAATCACTACACGCTATATTGCCACTTGTCGAATTATTAAGTGTTATATCGCCACAGGTTCAGTATATACTGCATCGTCCCGCTCCGAATCACCAAATTACCACTCATCAAATCACCTGCTATATCAACACTCTCCAAATCGCCAAAATAACAGTACATACGTATCCTACAAACTTTTCTTCTCAAAACTGACTATTATCAGCTAACGAACTGTCAAAAATCACTAAAAAAAGAGGAGAAATAAAAATTGGAAGGTAGAAAGGAAATTTTCAAGCATCTCACGTCGACGTGTACCTAAAAATGATTGTACACAGTGAAATGTCTACCTTGATAACGAACCACGATCACATATCGACGTCAAAGTTTGCTGTCAAAAGCAACTTCTCATCAAGATCTCGACTTTTTCACGAGGTTCATCGAGTCACCCGATGCGTCTCGCGTCTCCACGCGTCTAGACGGCTCACGGAACAGCAAAGAGGGGCCAGGGGCAATCCTTTGGTCGCTCGAAAGAAAAGCTTCGTGACGAGAACAGGTGAGAGGGTGGGTGAGATCAACGACCTCGCTGGGCCACTTCCGGTCGCCAGCCTTTTTTTTTACTCCCTACAATCGCCACACACAAACTGCAACAATTACGTTTCGTTAACGAACTCGGTCTTTTCGTCAACTTTTCAGCAATCGGATCTTTCGCTCATTTTTGAGGAACTTCTTTCGATAACTTTTAACGAGACATGTCTTTTGTACAGTTTTAAGTAATTACTTTGTTCGATGACTTTTGGTCAAACAAATTGTTTTCCCTTTTTAATTTAATTTGAATTATTGTTTGAAATAATTTATTTGGAAAGGATAGGTGATGCGTTGATTAACATATGTGATGTTTATGAGACACGTTTGAGTGTTCACACGTGGCGATATGTTTGATGATTCAGAAGTGACAACATTTTTAACAGTTCAAGCACTAGAACATTTTTGATAATTCATGATTGGTAACTTTTTTGCTAATTCAAAAAATAACAATATTTCTGTCCATTCACGAAATGACAACATTTTAAAGTGTTTAAAAACAAGAACATTTTAAATAACGTTTCGTTTTCAACGCCCATTCGCGTTGTAGAAAACAGGAGAAACCGTAAAGCGGAGAATTTCATTGCCTAATCACCATAACTCGAGGTAATGGAACGCGTGGTGTTGTCGCACGATGCATAAAACGCGAGGTTCTTGCGTCCAGGAATCCGAGGGCGAAACTCGAATGTTTCCCGATGTTTCGACGATGCGAGAAACGTGGTTCGTTCGTTAGGTCAGCGGATAATTAGAGCCAGCACTTTGCTCCAGGCAGTGCAGCTTTCTTGCGCAATGCTGCCAACCGAATACAAAGTTTTAGCTGTGTCCTCGAACTTTTTCGAAACGACTCTATATCTTCTCGAATTCTCTCGAAATTTTACCTCTGAGGCAAATTTTTTAATTGTAGACTTTCTGGATTTACCATTACTCGCGTTATATCGCCAGGAACCGAATTACCACGCGTTATATTGCCATATATTGAACTCCCTCGCATTGTATTGTCACACACTGAATTCCTACGCGTTATATTACCACGCACTGAATTCCCACGCGGTATATTGCCACGCACACAATTCCCACGCGGTATATTGCCACGCACAGAATTCCCACGCGGTATATTGCCACACACCGAATTCCCACGCGTTATATTACCACGCACTGAATTTCCACGCGGTATATTGCCACGCACAGAATTCCCACGCGTTATATTGCCACGCACCGAATTCCCACGCGTTACATTGCCACACACCGAATTCCCACGCGTTACATTGCCACACACCGAATTCCCACGCGTTATATTACCACGCACTGAATTCCCATGCGGTATATTGCCACACACCGAATTCCCACGCGTTATATTACCACGCACTGAATTCCCACGCGTTATATTACCACGCACTGAATTCCCACGCGGTATATTGCCACGCACAGAATTCCCACGCGTTATATTGCTACGCACTGAATTCCCACGCGGTACATTGCCACGCACCGAATTCCCACGCGTTATATCACCACGCACCGAATTCCCACGCGTTATATTACCACGCATTGAATTCTCACGCGTTATATTACCACGCACTGAATTCCCACGCGGTATATTGCCACGCACAGAATTCTCACGCGTTATATTGCGACGCGCTAAATTACTACGTGTTATATTGCCACGCGCCGAACCACCACGCCCTATATTACCACGTATCAAATTCCCACTCGTTATATTGCCACGTACCGAATTGCTATTATAAAAAATATATAAAGTATTTTTATATTTGTTCTAAAATACCCATACATCCATATGTCCATTATTAATATGCATCATGAAATTCATAAATAACTAAATTTGCAAATATGGTATAAAATATCTTCTTTCGAAAAACCAACAGTTTGACACAGTTTCATAAAAGTTGAACGAAGTTGCATTTTTGTTGCATCAATTTGGAAGTTAAAGTCTGATGAATATCGCTGTATAAAGGTTTTATTAATGCCCTTACTCTGTGCAACATAAGCTTGATAATAATCTGGGTTAATGATCCATCGTTAAACTTTGCCTGCAGCATGTCAAATGGCCGCTTTCTGAATGCATAAAGTCTGCCACGATTTCATCATGTAAAAGTTTCACATAACAGCACTCTTGTTATATAAATTTAAAGGTTAAACTGGGATAAATATGACTGCGTAAGCGGTTTATCGATATTCTTATTATGAAGTGCTGGTTTAGGGGTTTAAATGAACAATCTGTGCTCGTGAAATTTTACTTTAATATTCGGTGAGGTAAAAAATTGAAACATATTGTAGAATTAATTTTTTTTTAAATTGCAAACTTTCAAATATATTCAATCATCAAAATTATCATTTTGACTTATCAGTTTACCATAAAATGTATTATTTAAGCGTACATAAAAATTATTATAAAAATTAATAAATTATTAATTGTCGATCGCCGATTAAAGCAACAAATAATAGACAAGATCGGAGTAGAGCGAGCGTGACATAGAGTGACTTGTCACGAAATTCGTGGGACTATCAATGAATATTTCAAAGGAATTGCAGCGATACGGGCTGATAATGGCAGCATTATCACGCCGATAATGTGACGGCTGAATAACGTGTATGTGCTCGTTCGCAGCATGCACTTTAAGCGGAAGACACTATTCAATATGTAAACCGCACACACACGATAAGACATGTTCATACGCGCACACCGATCTACAATATGGCGATGAAGTTTCTTACACGTCGATGGTACTTGTCGTTCGCCATCAGCGTTTAACTTACGAGGGTGTGAATTATTGACAGCTTGCAGAAACGATATTTACGAATGATCCTTAACGAACCTTCACGAATAAAGCTTTATAACGGATACGAATTGCCACGTGCCGAATTATTACGCGTTATATTGCCATGAACCAAATTCCTACGCGCTATAATGCCGGGTATTGAATTCCCTCGTATTATATTGCCACACACCGAATTCCCATGCGTTATATAGCAATGCGCCAAATTACCATACATTATATTGCCATGCATGGAATTCTTCCGCGCTATATTGCCACGCATGGAATTCCAGCGCGCTATATTGCCACACATGGAATTCCCACGCGTTATATTGCCACGCGTCGAATTCCTACGCGCTATATTGCTACACATCGAATTCCCATATGTTATATAGCCACGCCCCAAATTACCACACATTATATTGCCATGCATGGAATTCCCACGCGCTATATTGCCACGCATGGAATTCCCACGCGTTATATTGCCACGCATGGAATTCCCACGCGTTATATTGCCACGCATGGATTTCCCACGCGTTATATTGCCACCCGTCGAATTCCTATGCGTTATATTCCCACACACCGAATTTCCACGCATTATATTGCCACGCATGGAATTCCCTCGTGTTATATTGCCACGCATGGAATTCCCACGCGCTATATTGCCACGCATGGAATTCCCACGCGTTATATTGCCACGCATGGATTTCCCACGCGTTATATTGCCACCCGTCGAATTCCTATGCGTTATATTCCCACACACCGAATTTCCACGCATTATATTGCCACGCATGGAATTCCCTCGTGTTATATTGCCACGCATGGAATTCCCACGCGCTATATTGCCACGCATGGAATTCCCATGCGTTATATTGCCACGCATGGAATTCCCTCGCGTTATATTGCCACGCATGGAATTCCCACGCGCTATATTGCCACGCATGGAATTCCCATGCGTTATATTGCCACGCATGGAATTCCCACGCGTTATATTGCCACGTGCCGAATGACCACGCGTTATATTGCCACGCGCCGAATTCCTATAGATTATATTGCCACATTCCGAATTCCCACGCATTATATTGCCACACACTGAATTCCCACGCGTTACATCGCCACACATCGAATTCCTACGCGCTATATCGTATCGTGCTAAATTACTTCGTGTTATATTGCAACGTGTCAAATTATTACACGCTATATAGCCACGTATCGAATTACTACGTGTTATATTGCAACGTGTCAAATTATTACACGCTATATAGCCACGTATCGAATTACTACGTGTTATATTGCAACGTGTCAAATTATTACACGCTATATAGCCACGTATCGAATTACCACGTGTTATATTTCTTTGCGTTCGTTTCAGTGAATAAAATTAATTTTTGTTTTATTAAATTTTGTTCTGAAATAAATTTTGTTCTGAAATATTGTATTTGTGACGAGAACCATATTACGATTTATGTGATAATTATCAGTAATTGATATCTTATGGGAATTTGGACTCGGTATCATTTTGCAAATAATATGCATGTAATTAAGCTTCAGATAAAATAAAAGTGACGAAAGCATTTCCAAATTACATACATTAATTAACGATAATTAATGATGTATACATCGCTAATAATTGAATGCTAGTTTATATAGCAAATTCGACGGTACTGGTGCAAATAAACCTTTCTAATTAAGCTTCTATTATTCAAAATAAGAGTGATCAGCAAACATTTTAATCCAGCTATTTTATCAAATAACGTTAATTATCAACATACTCGGGGGAAATCAGTAATAATTAAACGTTACTTAACGAAATTAACCTGTTCGTTGTGAACTCAACAAATTTCGAGTACTTTAGACTGAAAACTTCAGTGATTGTAAATTTGGAAACTTTACTTTCAATTTACTTGAGTGAATTTCTCAAGTTTAACATTTTTTTGTTAAATTTAGACGTTTCAAGTTGGGAGATGGAAATTTCAGATTTTTTACACCCCCCAAATCTCTACATCCCTAAATTCCTGCACCCTCAAATTCCTATATTTCCAAATCCCTAGGTCCCCAAATCCCTACGTTTCCAAAAACCTTCATCTCCAAATCTCTACATGTCCAAATCCCTGCATCCTCAAATCTCTACATCGCCAAATCCCTATACATCCAAATCTCTACATGTCGAAATCCCTACATCCCCAAATCTCTACACTCCCAAATCCCTACATCCCTAAATACCCACATTCCCAAATCCTTAAACTCCCAAATCGCCAAATCCCCAAAGCATCCAACCTCCACCTTCCCAAATCCCCAAATCCCTTTCCACGCCTCCACTTCCTAAAAATCTCCAAAATCCCTGAACTATCTTCACCACCCTTGTCTTCTTATTCCAACTATCGACTACTACAGCAACTGAACCCAACTACCAACATACCCTCCCTTACTCTCCCTTTTCACTCTCTTTCCTCGAATATTATTTGCGCGTCTCTCACATGTTTTCATCTTCCCCGGTCTCTCCACACCTCCGATTCTTTTACACTTTCTGAGTGGCCATGTCGATCAAGAGAACCCACGTCCGAGCTGCAACAGGCTACTCGATCCATAAATGCAACACCCTCGTCCGTGTTTCGTGCACGTCAAACGCACTCGCCAATTTTTCGCTGTTGATCTCGACAGCCTGTGCAGCCGTTCAACGACAAGCTTCAGACGAGTTTGCCGAGTTTTCTTTTTTTATTCTTTCTTCGATTTTTTTTTTTTTTTCGTCGACGAAATAAACGGTCGGTGTTGATTCGTTCGGTGTTCGCGTGTGAGGAACTGGCGGATCGAATTTATTGGACGGGGCGAACGTAATTTGGGAAATATCGCCCCGATGTGTTTATGGAACTACGCAGGGAAATTCTTTTCAATTTGGGTGCAGGAAGTTTGGAAAGTTATGAATATGCAAGGTTGCGAATTTTTATTAACTGTTGAGTTTTTGTGATTGCAAAGTTAGGGGTTTTTGTTGTTATTGCTTTCATATATTAAATTATTATTTTAATGGTTTCATATTATTTTCATATGAATTAATTTTACACAAAATTTATATAAATTTGATGTTATTTAACATAATTGACATTCATTTTATAACATTAACCTGCAGCTATTGACTTCAAGAGTCGTAACAAATTAAAAGTCTTCAAAATTAAAAAATCCCAAAAATTCAAAAGTCTTAACAAATACAAAATCCCAAAACTTCAGTGATCCTAAAAATCCAAAATTCTGAATAATTCAAACCAACCAAAAAATTCCCAAAATCCCAACAAATAAGAAATCTTAACAATTGCAAAAACTCTAAAAATTCAAAACTCTTCACAATGCAAAAATCCGAAAAATTTAAAAGTCTTAACAATTAAAAAAAAAGACAAAAATTCTCTAACCCTGAAAACTAAAAATCCACAACTCCCTAACCTTAACAACTCAAAAATTCCAACAACTCGAAAATCTCAGCAACCAAAAAATTGCAAAAATTAAAAAATCCCAGTAACTCAAAAATCTCACCAATCACAAAATCCTAAATGAAAAATAAGCAAAACTAAAATACGTAATGAACATCGAATAAAAACATCACCTTTCACCGCGACGTCGAGCTACAACGAATTCATGTTACCCCGTACGAAACTAAATACTCGCAGCTCAGACGGTGGCAGTGTCAACAGCGTTAACTCGTACAATTCCCGACGATTTCGACAGAAATTTCCCACAGCCCTTGTCCAGTTATTATTCACTTTTATCCCAGTTTTACTGTTCATGTTAACCGGTATACGTTATTCCCTGGTTTTTACGCAGCGAGGCCAGGTTCATTTCAACGGGCCGTTCGTTTCATCGGTGACCAACTTTCATCGCGCAGTTACGGGGGAGTTATAATAACGGGCTGGCAATAAACCATGTTTATTACTACCCTTATTATGACGCACACGGAGAGAAAAGTACGGCACAACGAGTTCCATAGCATGGAAATACGGTTTCCACTCCCTTTTCTGAAGGAACGCTCTGTTTCTCTTAACTGCATCCAACTAGCGAAAGATAAAAACTCGACGGCGCATTAAGAACGCCCTCTGCATGGTATTTATTAAACAACGCGAACAAACGCGATCTTATTAACTTCAACTTTATCCTTTTGTCACGCTACGTTCCTGTATTTTACTTTAGCTACCTAATTAAATATTATTTCTCTTATAATTCGTTTTGTATCGTAAACTGCTTTTCGTTCGTTTCATCTCATTTTATTTTGTTTTATTATACCTATAATTAGCATTTTAATTGTACTTATAATTGTACGTATATGTAAGAATATATGTATGTATGTATGTATGTACATATGTATGTATGTATGTATGTATGTATTTATGTATGTATGTATGTATTTATGTATGTATGTATGAATGCATGTCTAAGTACACATATGTATATGTGTATGTATGAATGCATGTGTAAGTACACATATGTATACGTATATGTACGAATGCATGTGTAAGTACACGTATGTATACGTATATGTACAAATGCATGTACATATATGTACATATATGTATATATTAATCTCACATTAATTATTCACATATTACACATATGATTAAGATCACATATCACATATTAATTCAATATACAAAAACACTATATGTAACATATTAATATTAAACATCATGTCTAACATACTAGTATTAAACATCATATGTAACATACTAGTATTAAACGTCGTATGTAACATACTAGTATTAAACATCGTATGTAACATACTAGTATTAACCATCACATGTAACATACTAGTATTAAACATCATATGTGACATACTAGTATTAAACATCATATGTAACGTACTAGTATTAAACATCATATGTAACATACTAGTATTAAACATCATATGTAACATACTAGTATTAAACATCATATGTAACATACTAGTATTAAACATCATATGTAACATACTAGTATTAAACATCATATGTAACATACTAGTATTAACCATCATATGTAACATAGTAGTATTAAACATCATATGTGACATACTAGTATTAAACATCATATGTAACATACTAGTATTAAACATCATATGTAACATACTAGTATTAAACATCGTATGTAACATACTAGTATTAAACATCATATGTAACATACTAGTATTAACCATCATATGTCACATACTACTCACACATTAACCACCCAAAAGAATATTCAAATTCCTTACAATACACCCATAAAATATTAAAATATCAATCCTATGTAATTCACGTCGCCCATCAAATACAAAATTTCCCACAAGCCCCCGATTTTCCATCGAGTTAAAGAATACACGTCCTACATATCCATACATTTATCCATATTTTCAATTCAAAATTAAGCAGATATTACAAGTCCATAGATTTTTATCGCTAAAAATCATCAGTTCTATTTACACACGCGGTACGAACCGCGCAAAAACTCAATTTACCCAGCGAACGTGACTAAAGCCAAGAAAAACGATATTAAGCGACGCTTCAACCCTGTTACCGGCGTTAACTCGATTTATAGAAACGCGAACGTCGCGACGCGTTCGTCGATGCTGTTAGCGTCGCGACGCCTCTCGTGTTCCACTCCGGATGAATGCATGTAAGGGGAACAATGGCTGGAAGATTGGGGAACAAGCGGGAGGAAGCGAATACCGTGGCCCCGCGGCCTAATGCGGCTGAAAAGCGTATCCTGTCGCATTTTCCGACGCCATCCGGCATCGGTACGCGTGAATGGAATTATTCCAGACGCGGGAACGAGAATCGTGTTCGACGGATGTCGCTTTTGTCTTCCCGGGGAAAAAGTTTCGAGGATATCGGGAAACGGACACATCTTTTTCTTTCTAATGAAGGTTTTTGTTGTTGAGGCAAATCTCTTCTATTCCATATCGTTTTTAAGGATTTGTGAGGATTAATAAAACTGTAGTTTGGTTTCAGATTTTATATTTTGTATTAAAAAGATTTTTTGGGATGTATTTTAAGGGAGGTTGTGATTTATAATGAAAGTGATTGAAATGACATTAACTGTAATAAAATATTTAGTGGAAAATGATGATAATATTTGTAGAGAGTTGTAATAGCATATTGATGTAATAATAACAATATAATAATTCTAATATTGTTGCAATATTATTATGTTATTATTACATGTAGTAATGTTACAATATTATTATAAGTTCATATGTTTGGTGCACATGTGTGATACTGCATATGTTGAATTCACTTTCATGAGTCACCCATAGCGCCCCATATCATTCAACGTTATTCAATTGTTCTATAAAAGAATCCACTCAACTATACATAGCCTTTACTCACCTATCCTTTCCACGTATGATTGCACATGTGTGATACTGCATATGTGGAATTCACCTTCATGAGTCACCCATAGCACCCCATATTATTCAATTGTTCTATAAAAGAATCCACCTGAACTTAACCTGTACCCTTCGTCTAACACACCAAACTCACTTTCACCTAAATTACCCAAGCAAGAACCATCCTTTCAAGAACCACCCTTGATATGAACCGCACATTGAATCGAATTTCCAGCATCTTTTTACTCTCCCTTCTCCGTATCACATTGCACCGTAAGGGATGCAAAATTCTTTATCCATCGTCTCCCATTACTCTCATCTCAAATTTCCCAAGTAAAGAAGAAGGAAGAAAAACATCCAAGGGAAGTGTCGTTGGCTATTGTGGCCAGCATAATGCGGTAAGCTCGTGCAAACACGATTTGTCGCGTCACGGCAGATAGTCGATCGATTAGGTACGCGATGCAGAGTGCCGTGCCACAGGTGCACATCCGACCTAGAGATTAGGCTATCTCGGTTGCTGCTTACTGTCTCTCCATAATTCTGACGCCTAACGAGTCGATGCACAGCTCCAATTAGATGCTGCGATTAGTTACAGCACCGTAACTGGAACCTACACGTAGGAATTTCCTTGTTCTCGTTGTTTGGCTTCACGGTTTTCGATCTTTTTACGGCCGGCGACACCTGGCTGACAGGGTAGGTTTTCAATTTGGGGAACCCGCGTTGAGTGTCCGGGCATCGATTTCTTTTAATCGAGGGTGGATAAAGTGCTCGAGGGTGGCGACTTTTTTTTTAGTCGACGGTCGATGGGTTTCTATGGTTTCGAGGGAATAGGAGCATAAGTCTATGAGGGGAATCAATTGGGATTACTGTGTTACTCTTTGTAATATTGTTACATAGTTATGTAGTTACATAGATACATAGGTACATAGCTACACAGTTAAATAATTACATAGGTACAAACTTACGTAGGTACATAGATTCATAGCTACATAACTACACAGTTAAATAGTTACATAGGTACATACTTACATATGTGAACGCGAGAATTCGGTGCGTGGCAATATAGCGCGTGGGAATTCGGTGCGTGGCAATATAACGTGTAGGAATTCGGTGCGTGGTAATACAACGCGTGGGAATTCGGAGCGTGACAATATAACGCGTGGGAATTCGGTGCGTGGCAATATAACGCGTGGGAATTCGGTGCGTGGCAATATAACGCGTATGAATTCGGTGCGTTGCAATATAACGCATGTAAATTTAGTGCGTTGCAATATAACGCGTGGGAATTCGGTGCGTTGCAATATAACGCGTGTGAATTTGGTGCGTTGCAATATAACGCGTGTAAATTTGGTGCGTTGCAATATAACGCGTGGGAATTCGATGCGTGGCACTATGACGTGCAGGAATTCGGTGCGTGGTAATAAAACGCGTGGGAATTCGGTGCGTGACAATATAACGCGTGGGAATTCGGTGCGTGGCAATATAACGCGTGTGAATTCGGTGCGTTGCAATATAACGCGTGGGAATTCGGTGCGTGGCAATATAACGCGCGGGAATTCGATGCGTGGCACTATAACGTGTAGGAATTCGGTGCGTGGCAATATAACGCGTGGGAATTCGGTGCGTGGCAATATAACGTGTGGGAATTCGGTGTGTGACAATATAATGCGAGGGAATTCAATATGTGGCAATATACCGCGTAGAAATTCGATTTATGGCCATATAACGCGTGGTAATTTCATTCCTGGCGATATAACGCGCAGTGGTGGTAAATGCAGATATTATACAATTAAAAAATTTGTCCCAGAGGCTAAAATTCGAGAGAGTTCGAGAAGATATAGAGTCGTTTCGAAAAAGTTCGAGGAGACATAGTTACTGTGTGTTACTCTATGTAATTGTTGACCTCAACAATTATACTACATATAATACATTGAAGTATGAACCAATGAAATTAATCAGGATCATCATACCACCTAACCTCAACTTCGTCAAGTTTACAAGTAAACAATTTTTAAAATGAACACAATCTGAATGCAAAAGTTCTACACTGACAGAAACTCGTTAAAACCTGATTTTGAACGGAAAAGCAAAATTTCATCTTGGTCTGCGACTTCTCACGATGCGTCGAAACTAAATTCATAAACACCAAAAATCTTTGATCAGGGTGACTCCGGTGAAATAATAAAACGAGAGTAAACATGAAACGCGACGAAGAGCAAACGGTGTTTCAGTGTTCATCCCGTATTCCCTGTAGCCAGCGAGCGGTAATGGAATAATCTCCGGTCGAAAGCAAAGAAAATCAGCTTTTCCAGACCAACGGTCTACGCTTGTGAAATCCCACTTAAATCCATCATGCCGCCTCAAACAGTTTCCACGGTTGAAAAACGACGAGCCACACCGGTCAGACAAACCGGGGGCCTCTTCTCAATTTCGCTGTTGTACAGCGTCCCGGGTGCGCCGGTTCATCGTGTTGTTTTTCCTCGTTAAATGCAACCAAACTACCCGAGCCGGCTAACCGGAGGGCTAGAAAAATGCCACGGGGAGAAGTTTCACGGCGTACCGCGCCGTTATCCCGGTTATTTTCAGACCGAGCCGTGTAAACTTGCGATATAACGCCGTTCAAACGCGATTTATAATGCCGCTATTCCTTACGTTGCGCGGTTATTAATGAAGCAAACGGCTCGTTTCACTGATATTTTGATTGCAAAATTTGATAGAGATCTTGAAATTTTTATATTGAGATGGGCAACTGATTGTACTTATGTTTATTTATTTTTGTGCTTTTCTTTTATTGGAAGATAGATGTGCAACATGTGCTAGAAGATTTGGTGTAAGATCAAATTTTCATGGTGATGTTCCTTAATTTACTGTTTTAATAAATTGGAGGGTGATATAATAGTTTATATACTCTTGAATGCAGTATTTTTATGTGGTGATATAACTGGAATTAACGTGGGAGATAATCAGGGAGGTAGAAGGTCAGACAAGTAGAATAGGGCTGTTGAGAGTAAGACAAGTAGAAGGGCTGTCTAGTTGGTCAGACAAGTAGAATAAGATTGTCACACAAGTAGGAGATTTGTACAGTTAGTCAGACAAGTAGAATGAATACATGAATAGTCAGACAAGTAGAATAAGACTGTCAGACAAGTAGGAGATTTGTATAGTTAGTCAGACAAGTAGAATGAGTACATGACTAGTCAGACAAGTAGAATAAGACTGTCAGACAAGTAGGAGACTTGTGAAGTTAGTAAGACAAGTAGAATGAGTACATGACTAGTCAGACAAGTAGAATAAGACTGTCAGACAAGTAGGAGACTTGAGAAGTTACTCAGACAAGTAGAATGAGTACATGAATAGTAAGACAAGTAGAATAAGTGTGTGGATGGTCAGACAAGTAGAATGCGTGCATAAATAAACAGAGAAGTGGAATAAGACTATCAGACAAGTAGCAGACTTGTGGAGTTAGTAAGACAAGTAGAATGAGAACATGGATAGTCAGACAAGTAGAATAAGTGTGTGTATGATCAGGCAAGTAGAATGAATACAAAGATAGTCAGACAAGTAGAATGTGACTGTTCAAAGTCAGAGAAGTAGGAAGCTTGTCTAGTTAGCCAGACAAGTGGAATAAGTGCTTGGATTGTCAGACAAGTAAGATGAATCTGTGAATAGTCAGACAAGTAGAATACTCCTGTTGAGAGTCAGACAAGTAGAATGTGATTGTTAAAAGTCTGACAAGTAGAAAGCTTGTGTAATTAGTCAGACAAGTAGAATGTTCTTATTAGAAATCAGACAAGTAGAAACCTTCTGTACTTACTGAGACATGTAGAACAAGTGCATAGATAACCAAGCAAGTAAAATACTTATCTAATAAATCAGACAAACAGAATATTTCAGTACACAGTGACTCAAATAGAGTGCCTATATAATTAATCAGACAAGTAGGAGATTCCTACAACTAAACAACTGAACTTGTTCAATAAATCAGACAAACAGACGAACTAAATACATAACAGTACAAATAGAACTGTGCAACTAGTCAACTAAGTAGAACGGTTGTGTACATAGCTCAAATAGAACGACCCAGATGTTGACATAGTCGTATAAATAATCGAGATAGACAATGCAACAAATAATTTAATAGCGGTACACAGAATTGAATCGCGAATTTCTCGCAAAAATGTCATCTCACAAGAATTTAATTTAGCACCGAAACAAGTAAAATTTAATTTATTACCAGGCAAGAATAATACAGCGATTCACATGAATATGCATGGTACATAATTAAAATCGTAAATCCTTAAATTTCAATTTAACAAATTGCCATTTGAATAAAATTATTGTCTCGCGAAGAATTTCTGGGAAAAATTCGGAAGGAAAATCTGAAGAGTAAAGATCGAAAGGGACTTGTTAGAGAATATGGACGTCTTTTAGGACGCGCATGTTGGTACACGTATTGAATGCATTGTCATGGCGGTATAAAATCGGCTTCGGCTGACCCACAATGTTTGCACGGGGTTCCACGAGATCGCATTCACGCGGAAAACTCATTTCCGAATGGTGAACAGCGAAAAAGAACGACCACGAGATGGTTGCCTATTGATTCCCCATCGCATCGACCGCGGTTCGAGTGTGTTCGTGTGTGTTTGACTGTAAGGGCGAGATTGTCAAGAGTCGGAGGGCAGAAAAATTAGGGACCAGAAACTTTCCTACATTTCATATTTTTTTTGCAAACTATTTTATACTCGAACAATATTTATTTTAAATATTATTTCAGATTTCTGAGTTTGAAGCTCAATAAATTTACAAATGTGAAAATTTCACTGAAATTTTGACAATTTGATTATTTTAAAACTGTCAATTCGAACAACGTCACTGAAATATCCGACAAAAATAAAAATCCGATAGTATCTCGTGCCAGTGTCACAAATGATTATTAATATTCATTCGACTCGATAATCAATATCGAGCGACGGCGTGCGCGTTCAGACGAGTTCATACGTGAAACAGGGATATTAATCAATGATATGGGCCAGTAATTTCCGGTGATAATTCTCGGGAGAAAAGGGGGTAGCATGTGTTTCTAATGGACCATCGATATAGCATACGATTATTGGCGGTATCCGTGTCACAGGTCGCTGTCATCTAGTCTGTTAATTGTCAGCGACAAGTGGGACTAATTATGAAGCATTCTCGGCTGCGGATTCGACCATACGTGCTCGTAATATGCATCTTGCATACAACATTCTCCAATTAAAATTCGCCACGTTTTGTTTATCTTGTTTGGGTTCTCTATAAACTCTTTGCGTTGCGATCACGTTTTGAGAAATAATTAATATTATTCGGTGTGTGTGTTATTTTACTTTAGTACAATATTCAGTTATAATATTAATATAGGTTAGGTTAGGTTAGGTTAGATTTGACTGATATATTAGTTAGGTTAGGTTAGATTTAACTGATATATTAGATAGGTTAGGTTAGGTTTAACTAATATTTTAGTTAGGTTAGGTTAGATTTAACTAATATTTTAGTTAGGTTAGGTCAGATTTGACTGATATATTAGTTAGGTTAGGTTAGATTTAACTACTATTTTAATTAGGTTAGGTTAGATTTGACTGATATATTAGTTAGGTTAGGTTAGATTTAACTAATATTTTAGTTAGGTTAGGTCAGATTTGACTGATATATTAGTTAGGTTAGGTTAGATTTAACTAATATTTTAGTTAGTTTAGGTTAGATTTAACTGACATATTAGTTAGGTTAGGTTAGATTTAACTAATATTTTAGTTAGGTTAGGTTAGATTTAACTGATATATTAGTTAGGTTATGTTAGATTTAACTAATATTTTAGTTAGGTTAGGTCAGATTTGACTGATATATTAGTTAGGTTAGGTTAGATTTAACTACTATTTTAATTTGGTTAGGTTATATTTAACTGATATATTAGTTAGGTTAGGTTAGATTTAACTAATATTTTAGTTAGGTTAGGTTAGATTTAGCTGATATATTAGATAGGTTAGGCTAGATTTAAGTACTGCTTTAGTTAGGTTAGGTTAAATTTAATTACTGTTTTAGTTAGGATAGGTTAGATTTAACCAATATTTTAGTTAGGTTAGATTTAATTAATATTATAGAATAAGTATATTATTCTACTTAAATGTAGATTAGCTTATAATATGAATATGATAAGTTAGGTTCGTTTATGTTGTTTATATTACATTGTAGGTTAGGTTAGATTTTTTCATAGACAATTTCATACACACAAATAGTTGTTCATTTAATGTCACAAACTTAAATACACATTTTTTTGAACAAAGGAGGAATTTTTTGTAAATAATACAGTGTCAAATGTACATTTTAAATGACATTTTCTTCTGCAATTATATTATCCATGGAGAAGATACTCTCGCAGAATCGCGAATAAAAATGGAAGTATTAAATGCAGAAACATCAAGTTTCCGATCCAGCTACGAAGTCAACTCCCGGCCGTAAATTTAATTCGCCTCGTACGACTTGACACGTATTAAAAACCGCCTGTCTACTTTTCATCCGTTGCATTAGAGTTGATTAAAAATCGGCTCGTAAAGCGAGGTCGGTTATCGATCGGATCGTTGAATAGAGAAATGATCCTTTTTAAAATTGAACCCCGTTCGGTAATTCCGAGTGGAGAACGCTGGATATCTATTTCCGGTCAGTTTAATGTTATTTCAGACATTTCGATCGGGAAAAATATGGGACAAGTTGTCTTGAGGGGAACGACACGTGACAAAAGCAATTATCGGTCCCGTCAGTTTACAACGGGAAATATCGAACGGAAGAACAACGAACCGCGTGAAATTTCGTTGCCCTCGATCCTGTAAAAACAACTCGAGAGCGTAGTTAAACAAATATTCAACAACTTGTAACTTTTAATTAAAATTTTCTAATTTCGATGCCAGGAGGAATTTTTTCACTTTAACTGACTAATGACGATACGGATTTTTATCTTTTAATGAAATACTCGTTGGGAAAGGAACATTTTCTTCGCTGTTAATGTGAGTTATACAATCGTATATATACGTTGTCTATATACATTTCCATAAAACATTTACAAATACGTTACATGTCACATTTCAATGTACGTATACAAACGTTAGCACATAACATGTACGTATAAATACATTTGCATATGACTACATACGTATATATACGTAACACAAGAGATACTTCAAATTGTAAACTGAATAATGAGTGTACCTTTCGATCGAAGTGTTGCAACGTGCTCGAACTCTGTTCCGCAAAATAAAAAAAATCAAACCGTCGGAATTAAAGAAGGAACATTCGCGAGCCGGCACGAACAGTATCGGAAGGGTGGCGATCAAAAGGGCGAGCGTCAGCGAAAGGGTTGCGAGGCTTGTAACTTCGTGACGATAAAACACATTCAGAATGGCGTAGGGTGTGAGAACGAACGGCAAGGAAAAAAAAAGAAGAACGAAACAGGGAAGTAAGGAAAAGAAGGATAAAAGGGGGTTTCGTGTTCCGAGCGACGAGATTCGCAGCTACGATCGTCCGCGCGAAGCTAAATAGCCGCGTGCACGCGCGTGTCGCGACGCGATGAAAAATTCAGCGGCGGGAAAAGAGCGTCGGATATATTTTCAGCTACAGAAGGGTCGTTCTGTGCGGCTCCATTAATGCCAACCCAGCGCGATTCTACCGTGGGGGATAATGGTTTTTGAACACGCTCCTGCTACAAACCATAGCAAAAGTGCACTTTTCCGACCCCTTAACCGGTTTGGGATCCCATGGACCCTCAGCGAGCTTGTCTCCGCTGTCCAAATGAACGACGAGCTTGTGGAAAAGCGTTGTCTCTTTATTTTTTTTCATTCTGTATGCTTTCAAATGCGTTCTTATTATTTTACTGCTTAATCGTTTTTACTATATTATAATGGAGTTAATTGTATTATTTCATGGTTTTATTGTACTGTAGGGTGGTACTACTATGTTGGGAGTACACTACTATCTTACTGTTTTGCTATTCCTACTATTTTAGTATTATATTGCGCTATTAGTATACTACTATGCTATAGCAATACTCTACAATTATACTATTTTACTACTCTTACCATGGTACTACTATACCACGACTATACTGCTACTATACTACTACTATTATATTACTATACCACTACTATAATACTACTACTATACTACTACCATGGTACTACTATACCACGACAATGCTGCTCCTATGTGACTACTATAATACTACTACTCCACTAGAATAATACTACTACTATACTACTACCATGGTACTACTATACCACGACTATACTGCTACTATGTTACTACTACAATACTACTATACTACTACCATTGTACTGCTATACCACTACTAGACTGCTACTATATTACTACTATAATATTATCATACTACGACTATAATACTACTATACTACTACCATTGTACTACTATACCACAACTATACTGCTCCTATGCTACTACTACAATATTACTGTACCACTACTATAATACTATTACTATAATACTACCATTGCACTACTATACCACGACCATACTGCTACTATGCTACTACTACAATATTACTATACCACTAATATAATACTATTACTATGCTACTACCATTGTGCTACTGTACCACGACCATACTGCTACTATACTACTACTATAATACTACTACACTGCTTCACTACACCACTACTACACTACTATACTACTATACTACTATACTACCATACTACTATACTACTACACTACTATACTACTATGCTACTGTACTGCTATACTACTACACTACCATACTACTATACTACTATACTACCATACTACTATACTACCGTACTACTATACTACCGTACTATTATACTACCATACTACTATACTACTAGACTACTGTACTACTATACTACTATGATACTGTACTACTATACTACTATGCTACTATGCTACTACACTACACCACTACTACACTACTATACTACTAAACTACTATACTACTAGACTACCATATTACTATACTACTACACTACTATAGTACTATACTACTATGCTACTGTACTGCTATACTACTACACTACTATACTACTATGCTACTGTACTGTTATACTACTACACTACTAGACTACTATACTACTACACTACTATACTACTATGATACTGTACTACTATACTACTATGCCACTATGCTACTACACTACTATCCTACTATGATTCTATGCTACTGTACTACTACACTACTATACTACTACACTGCTATGCTACTCTCCTATTACATTACTATGCTACGCTACTACTATACCACTATACTACTATATCACTATACCACTACACCACTGTACCGCTATATTACTATGCTACTATGCTACTACACTACTCTGCTACTATACTACTATACTATTATACTACTATATCGTAAAACTGCAACACAACGATGCTATTATAACATGATATACAAACGTATATAAACGTATACGTGAACGTGATATACAAACGTATGTATGTGTATATGAGAGTCTAATATGCAAACGTACATATACAGGCATATGACTGCGACATGTAAACGAATATTTCACAGTAAGCCGTATATATACGACATGCTATTAAATCATTAAAACAAAGAATGGTAATAAGTGTATTTGCTGTTATCTTGTCAAGAAAATTTTGGAATATTGTCGATTAAAAATAAAAACATAAACCGATACAACTCATTATAGCGAAAATTACGTTAATTCTTTCGTTGCACTTTTACGTGCCGTGAATTTTTGCGATGTCCTGCAACCGAGAAAAGAAACGACACGATTAAACGAAGACGAGATAATCTGGAGTAAGTGGAAGAGCGAAAAAACCTAGGCAGAAGCATTGTTTAAATTAAATTGAGCAAAACCGGGAATACCGAATCCACGGGTAACAGAAAGAAATGGACTTTATTTACTGCTACACTTTTGGGAACCAACAGACCCGCTTCCATTTATTTCCCATGGCTCTTCCCTTCCCTCTATTATCTTCTTCTTATTTCTACGTTTATACTCCGCCTTTCCTTTATCTTTCTAATTAATTTACTGCAGTTTCCCTGATGCACGTCATAACGGTTTTAAGGTTATTCTTGCTTTAACGTTAACAATTAACGCGCCTTTATTCATCTTTTATTAGTTTTACTCTGTTTTCGATCATTTTTGTTTAATTAATATTTTAAGTGTTCGAATAATTTGTTTGAAGTATTTTAATTTTTGTTTAGTTACGTGTTTTATGTTATCAAAGTTAAGTTTGAGAAAAGGTTTGAAGTTGAGTTTGGGGAAGGGAGAGAATTTTGAGGTTCCCAATCTTATGGGGAAGATTGAGAATTTGGAAGGGATGAGTTTATTAGATTTGGTGGGACTTGTAGATGTTTTAAGGGCGAATGGTTGGATTTGGAAAATGTTTTTGGAGGACAGGTTTTAGAGTTTGAGGTTTTGCAAGTTTTAGAGTTTGTGAATTTACAGATTTTCAGGTTCTCATATTCACAAGTTCTTACATCTTCAATTTCTCACATCAATAAATTCTCATATCAATAAATTGTCACATTCTCAAATTTTCACATTCTCACATTGTCACATCCCCAAATTCTCACATTCACAAATTGTCACATTCTCCAATTATTACATCCCCAAATTCTCACATCCCCAAATTCCCACATTCTCAAATTCTCACATCCCCAAATTCTCACATCCCCAAATTCCCACATCCCTAAATTCCCACATCCCTAAATTCCCACATCCCTAAATTCCCATATCCCCAAATTTTCACACCTTCAAATTCTCACACCCCCAACTTCTCACATCCCCAAATTCTCACACCCCCAAATTCTCACATCTCTAAATTCCCATATCCCCCAATTTTTACGCCCCCAAATTCTCACATCCCCAAATCCTCACATCCCAAAATTCTCACACCCCCAAATTCCCACATCCCCAAATTCTCACATCCCCAAATTCCCACATCCCCAAATTCTCACATCCCCAAATTCTCACATCCCCAAATCCTCACATCCCTAAATTCCCGCATCCCCAACTTCTCACATCCCCAAATTCTCACACCCCCAAATTCCCACACCCCCAAATTCTCATACCCCCAACTTCTCACATCCCCAAATTCCCACATCCCCAAATTCTCACATCCCCAAATTCTCACATCCCCAAATCCTCACATCCCTAAATTCCCGCATCCCCAACTTCTCACATCCCCAAATTCTCACACCCCCAAATTCCCACACCCCCAAATTCTCATACCCCCAACTTCTCACATCCCCAAATTCTCACATCCCCAAATTTCCACATCCCCAAATCCTCACATCCCAAAATTCTCACACCCCCAAATTCTCACATCCCAAAATTCCCACACCCCCAAATTCCCACATCCCCAAATTCTCACACCCCCAATCCTCACATCCTCCAACTTCCGACATCCCCAAATTCTCACATTTTTCATATTATCAAAGTTAACACTAAAACTACCAAACCGGTCAAATGACCGCCCCACAATATTTCTTATTATAAGGCACACATTTTGTTAAAGTACATTCCTTGAAATCAGCATTAATTTTCATCAAGCTAAAGAATAAATGTGTGTGCTAATTTATGTTTCGTCGTTTGTATATTTATTCTTTAACTTAATTTTTAATTTCATAATAAGTGTACATTATATGTCGGTAGATTTAGTGTTAAACATTTTTGGAATTTCAAGTTTTCAGGTTTGATATCAAATTTGTTATAATAAGAATAAAATTGAAATGTTCATCATGTAAACTGAACGTGAAATATGAAATACTAGATTGAAAAATGAAGTTGCATAAGTTCCGGCGGATTTCAAAAAACCACAACAAAAATACAATAGAATGATACACTAAAGCAATAAATGTAATACAATAAAAATGCAATAAATACGAGGGAAAAATCATAAAAATGAATGGAAACAAATAATTTTCATCGCAATTGCCAAATCCGTGATGTAATAATATAACCGATGCTTATTACACAAAATATTATAATACGCTTCGATCGAATACTATCGATAAAACGACAGAAACGCGCACGACTAATTATCCAATTTTCGCGTTGAAATTAATTCGCGAAAACAACAAGGAAATCCTTGCGTTTGTCCGATACGTTGTTCGTCGAATTCGCGAATAGCAGAAACGAGCCTGAATTGTACCAAAGCTTTCGAATTTAATAAACAGCACGTTAATCCTCTGTTTCAATAGCGAATCTTATTAAACGCGGGAAAATTCGTTCGTTTTCGATTTGTCGCACAAAGCAAAAGCATGTCAAACTCGTGTTTGCCTCGGAGTCTGTAATTTTCGATAAACCTGCTCGAGTTTTGCATAATTAACCGACACGTTAAATCGATGCTTAGTTACGTCACCGAATCTAAAGGCTCCGGTCACGATTTTGGGGTTTTAGGAATTCTCGATTTTATCTACTCTGATTAGAGTGGAAGCAGGTTTCTACGATTTGCAATTTAACGAAGGAAAATTTATTTACACTTTCTAATTTTTACTTGTAACTTTCTTTTATAGAAATATTTACTTATAACATTTTTTCGGTTCAAATTTTTATTTCTCTTTTATTGAAATTTATACTATTTTTACGCTATTCCTCTTTTATTGTTTATTGTAGTAATACATGTCTTCTCAAAATGTATAATATTATTGCAACAAAATTTGAAATTCAATAACATCACGATACTTGAGTTTAATAAGTATATCGTCAAAAATTTCTTAACACCGTCAAATATAAAAAATCATAAATACACTTCTCTTCAAAATCAAAAAGAAAAGAATGACAACAAAAAAATAAAAAGAAAGAAGAAGTAATTTTAGTTTGAATAAATAAGTAGAAAGAGTATTACATTTAACACAGAAGGCATGATCGGCAAACGGATGAGGAACGTCTGAAATGTGTCGTCCCTTTAAATAAGCATTAGCTTTCTTGACAAAATAACAGGGTATCCTATATCTCGCCAGTTTTATCGTGATCAATCCGCTTAGATTCAAGGAGTATACCAGGATCAGCCAGCTTAGTAGCGGACAAGGATCTCTGCGAATCTCCTTTCAAGGAAATTTCACGTTCTAAATCGTTTCTTATACCAACCTCCCGTGACTTTATTTCGCAACATATACTGCATCCGTCAATCCTGTGTCTATTGTGCGCGAGCAGTTCAAAAACTCAAGATTTCAGGATCTAGAGACTTTGGTATTTTAGGACGCCGGGAATACAGAGTTCAGAAATTTTAATATGTAAGTAATTGAGGTTGTAGAGGTATGGTGAATTTAGGGATTTGAGGATATGCGAATTTTTAATCTAGGGAATTTTGAATTTGGGGTATTTGGGATGTAGGAAATTTGGGATTTTGAGATTTTGTAATTTGTGGAATTTGGGTTATAGGGATATGAGGATATAGGAATTCGGAATCTAGTGTGGCGGTTTCATTTCTACGCTCATTGCCACTAGACGACGCATAGAATCGAGACCTAGACTTTCTCGCTAGTACTCCAAGAGCCTTCCTATTCATATATATATAGTTCCTGTCCATCCTTTCTTTACATCCCCGCGTTTAAGGCAAGGGCCTGCTAGAACGCCTTACTGATGAGTCCACTAGCAGGCCCCGGACGAAACGTTCTCCCTCTTCTTTACTTTTCCTAGCCTCCCTACCATAGCTAGCCGAACCGCTAAACTAGGGAATTTGGTATGTGGGAAAATTGGCATTTAGAGAGTTTGGAATCTATGGAATTTGGAATTTATGGAATTTGGAATTTATGGAATTTGGAATTTATGGAATTTGGAATTTATGGAATTTGGAATTTATGGAATTTGGAATTTATGGAATTTGGAATTTATGGAATTTGGAATTTATGGAATTTGGAATTTATGGAATTTGGAATTTGGAATTTATGGAATTTGGAATTTATGGAATTTGGAATTTATGGAATTTGGAATTTATGGAATTTGGAATTTATGGAATTTGGAATTTATGGAATTTGGAATTTATGGAATTTGGAACCTGTGGAATTTGGAACCTGGGGAATTTGGAATTTATGGAATTTGGAATTTATGGAATTTGGAATTTATGGAATTTGGAATTTATGGAATTTGGAATTTATGGAATTTGGAATTTATGGAATTTGGAATTTATGGAATTTGGAATTTATGGAATTTGGAATTTATGGAATTTGGAATTTATGGAATTTGGAATTTATGGAATTTGGAATTTATGGAATTTGGAATTTATGGAATTTGGAATTTATGGAATTTGGAATTTATGGAATTTGGAATTTATGGAATTTGGAATTTATGGAATTTGGAATTTATGGAATTTGGAATTTATGGAATTTGGAATTTATGGAATTTGGAATTTATGGAATTTGGAATCTATGGAATTTGGAATCTATGGAATTTGGAATCTATGGAATTTGGAATCTATGGAATTTGCAATCTATGGAATTTGGTATCTATGGAATTTGCAATCTATGGAATTTGGAATCTATGAAATTTGGAATCTGGGGAATTAGAAATCTAAGGAATTTGCAATCTATGGAATTTGGAATCTGGGGAATTCGAAATCTAAGGAATTTGCAATATAGGGAATTTGGAATCTGGGGAATTCGAAATCTAAGGAATTTGCAATCTAGGGAACTTGGAATCTATGGAATTTGGAATCTATGGAATTTGGAATCTAGGGAATTTGGAATCTGGAGAATTCGAAATCTAAGGAATTTGCAATCTAGGGAATTTGGAATCTATAGAATTTGCAATCTATGGAATTTGGAATCTAAGGAATTTGGAATCTGGGGAATTCCAAATCTAAGGAATTTGCAATCTAAGAATTTCGAGATCTAGGAAATTTGGAATCTAGAAAATATTCACACTTCACAACTTCGTGTTATTTATGATCTAAGAAACTTGGAACGTGATTCTATTACCAAAGAATTTCTGGACTCACGAATTTTGTTATCTACGAAATTCTGTGAGCAATCAAGAAAATTCGATATCTAGTGTTTCAGACATCAAGGTATTGTAAATTTAGGGATTTGAGAGTGTAATTCCGATATTAAAATTTAGGAATTTTGAAATGAAATTTGGGAATTAAGGTATTAAAAAATCTAGAGACTCGAAGATTTGATAAAACCAAGAACATACTTGGTGAAAAGCGTAAAGAATATAAGTAATCTCTAATTAAATTTGTAACCTCCAGTAATCAGAAACAATCACTGTGAAAAATCAGTGTGATCTAGAATGAACGTGAGCGACTAACGAGTGATTGAAAAGTATCAGTTGACGGTATCTCTATTCAACACGTACCCGCGCTTATCCCGAGTGAAATGCACGTTGTAGCGAAGCGTACTCGGATCAGGTCCGTATCGCCAAGTGGCCGACTCCAGGATCATCTTGATCCCGTTAATTTGCATAAAGACAACGCGGAACAAGCTCCGTCGCCCTGACAAGGATCGTCTCGTTGAAAGCTCGCGGTGAATCTCCTTCGTTCATTCTGATCGAGCGCAATTTAGAACGTCACGAGACGTTCTCGTGCGCCTCAGCGAGCTTTAAATTGACCGCGCTTTCGCGTCGGGAATCGTATTAACCGGTTAGAGCTTCCGCTTTTGCACGCTTTGCCCCCGGTTTGCATGCAAATATCGCGGGGATACTACTCGTCCCGGGGAAACTGAATTTTTTCCCTCGCTTTCGGTCCTAGAACGTTGAAACAGAAACGACGGGGTGAATTTAAAGCTTGTTAGCGAGTTAAATGAAGCGCGAAATGCCTAAAGACGCGGCGATGGGTTTAATCGAATTGTTTCACGGCACATTCGCCGTTGTTACGACCGGAGAACAGTTTTAAATGCGACGTTAAACGTTTTTTTCCTGGTGCTTCTAATCTGATGGTTGAAAAGTTCAACTACACTCGGGGATGATTTTTGGGTTCTCGGTGTGTGCGATGTACTGGGTGGATTTTGTGTAAAAGTGTTGTTGAAGGTTAGATTGAACTAATTTTATGATGTGCTTTTTGTGTAAAAGTATTGTCGGAGGTTAGGTTAAACTAATTTTATGATGTGCTTTTTGTGTAAAAGTAGTGTTGAAGGTTAGGTAGAACAAATTTTATGATGTGCTTTTTGTGTAAAAGTAGTGTCGAAGGTTAGGTTGAACTAATATTATGATGTACTTTTTGTGTAAATGTATTGTTGAAGGTTAGGTTGAACTAATATTATGATGTACTTTTTGTGTAAATGTATTGTCAAAGGTTAGGTTGAACTAATTTTATGATGTACTTTTTGTGTAAATGTATTGTCGAAGGTTAGGTTAAACTAATTTTATTATGTACTTTTTGTGTAAAAGTGTTGTTGAAGGTTAGGTTGAACTAATTTTATGATGTACTTTTTGTGTAAAAGTATTGTGGAAGGTTAGGTTAATCTAACTTTATGATGAACTTTTTGTGTAGAAATATTGTTGGACTAATATTGAACTAATTTAACGATGTTCCTTTAGTTGGCAGTACGTGCGATATACAAGGTGGTTTATGTAAAGGTATTATATCTGAAAGTTAAAAAATTAAACTATACTTATGATATTTTTGTTGTTCGTTCATAAATGCAATATATGGAGTAGATTATATAAAAGTGTCTACCTACTTTGAAGATTAAAATATTAAACTTTGTTCGAGGATATTTTTCTCGTCAATGAATGCAATATATGGAGTGGTTAATATACAGGATATCTCACAACTAATGATCCTGAAGTGTGGGGTAGCGGATTCTGAATAAGATTTCCCTTTGCAAAAATTCGATCTGAAGCTTCGTTTCTGAATTATTAAGAAAAAACGCTCAAGTAGTGATAGCTTCGAACCTGCTGCGATCGTGAACAAATCCCATTTTTGCAAAGAGAAACCTTATTCAGAATCAGCTACTAATTTCAGGAATACTAGTTATGACACACCCTATATATTGAAATTGATTGAAACTGTCCATCTATGAACATCCGATATTATGTTATTTACTATAATGTAATATTACCCACAGACCTCACATGAAATTCAATAAATTGTTATATTGCGACATCATTACTGAATTACAATTTGATTACAATATTAATTATAAAGCTCGTTTTCATGAAATTGTGGTGATATGACATTCGATATGCAATTTGATTGCTTCTGGGCTTTCTGTGTTTAAAATAATTATATTAAATATTGATCAAAATTCTATAATTGCTAAATCGTAACAATTAATTATAATTTTAATGAATTTTATAATAGTTGCAATTATAATCTATTTTGTAATTGTTAATTTTAATTGCAGTCCACTTTATAATAATTAATTTTAATTTGTAATCTGTTATATAACAGTTATCTTCAATTTTAATTAATTTTGCAACAAGCAATTTTAACTGCGATTCATTTTATAATACTTAATTGCAATTAGCTATTTTGAAATTACAATTACAATTAACTATTATAAAATGCTAAACCTATGTTATAATACTTAATTGCAATTAGCTATTTTGAAATTACAATTACAATTAACTATTATAAAATGTTAAACCTATGTTATAATACTTAATTGCAATTAGCTATTTTGAAATTACAATTACAATTAACTATTATAAAATTCTAAATCTATTTTATAATACTTAATAGTAATAGCTATTAATTTACTAATAGTCAACTGTAACTGTAATCCACATACTAATAATCACTTGCATTTTGCACTAATTACAACCCTAATCCACTTACCAATACACAACTGCCTCCATAATCCAATTTCTAACTCAATTCAAATTCCACCTTGTACACAATCCATATTGCAACCCTCGGTTCTAATCCCAATCAATTTTGCAAAACCGTACCAACCACAAAGCAAACAATTCAAAAACCGCGTCGTTCCACAATTTACGACAGCCATTCCGCAAACAAAAAGTCCATCGATTACATTTTTCCTCTCGCGCTAAATAAATGTCGTACACAAACGAATAAACGTTCAAAAAAGCCAATTGGCTCGAGGGTTGATATAATGCGAAATAAAAGAACGCTTAAAATTGAATCGAGGAGCGTCGAAACGGTGTCGGTGAACCGCAATGATGTAACGCGGCGTCGCGACGCCTGGTGGGAACTCGTCGATCGCGACGCCTTTCTGTTTGGCATAGCTTGCAAATCTTCACGTGCGATAAATCGCACCCCCGTAGCCCAGGGTAACTGAAGTGGTTAATTGAGGCCCGAGAGAGGAACTGCTCTTGGCAGAGCGCCAAAACGACCGATCATACACGTGGAACAGAAAACCGAAGCTGCCTGATCCCCTCTGGACTTGGTAATTAAAATAAAAAGAAAGGGAAAACCGATAATACCAATTTTGAGCGGTCAAACGATCGTTTAGGGCTCGATTGAAACACATGTCGTGAATTGTAAATCGAGTTCGGGTTAATTGATTTAGTTAGGCTTGTATTGAGGTTGAGGGAGATGGGGTGAGGTTTTTGGAGATATGGAGAGATTGGGGAGTTTGGGAAGGGAGAGAATTTTATTTGGGAAGGGAGAGAAGGGAGGGAAGATTGAGAATTTGGAAGGGATGGGTTATTAGGTTTGGTGGTATTTGTAAGTGTTTTGAGGGTGAATGGTTGGAGTTGGGAAATGTTTTTGGAATTTGGGAGGGTGGGTTTGTTAGTTTGAGGTTTTGCAAGTTTTAGAGTTTGTGAATTTGCAAATTTTTGGGTTCTCATATTCACGAGTTCTTATATCTTCAATTTCTCACACCCCCAAATTCCCACATCCCTAAATTCTCACATCCTAAAATTCTTACACCCCCAATTTCTCACATCTCTAAATTCTCACATCCCCAAATTCCCACACCCCCAAATTCTCACATCCCCAAATTCTCACACCCCCAATTTCTCACACCCCCAAATTCTCACACCCCCAAATTTTCACATCCCCAAATTCCCACATCCCTAAATTCTCACATCCCAAAATTCTTACACCCCCAATTTCTCACATCCCTAAATTCTCACATCCCCAATTTCTCACACCCCCAAATTCTCACATCCCCAAATCCTCACATCCCCAAATTCCCACATCCCAAAATTCTTACACCCCCAATTTCTCACATCCCCAAATTCTCACATCCCCAAATTCCCACATCCCTAAATTCTCACATCCCAAAATTCTTACACCCCCAATTTCTCACATCCCTAAATTCTCACATCCCCAAATTCCCACACCCCCAAATCCTCACATCCCAAAATTCTTACACCCCCAATTTCTCACATCCCAAAATTCCCACACCCCCAAATTCTCACATCCCCAAATTCTCACATCCCCAAATTCTCACACCCCCAAATCCTTACATCTCCAACTTCTCACACCCTCAAATTCCAACCCCTCCAAATTACTAAACAACAATTTCGCAACAAAACCTCCACACAAATTTAATACTCCCTTAAGTTTCGTCCATTTTTCACTGGCCAACTCAGAAGAAGCTAATTGTATTTTTTATTCAAATCAGAAGAAAAACTACGTTGTCGTGTGACACGTAAAAATAACGGCGACTCTAGTGCCTCTAATTGATCCAATTTTGAATTCTAAAGTGTTTTTTTCAGTCATGAATATGAATGACGTTTGTACCATATTCAACCCTTAATGGTAGTCCTCATCAGTGCTACATGTTTTAACACTTCATCTACATACTTTCTCCGAATAAAAACGGCATTCATATTTATGGAAGGAAAATGGGGTACAAAGAAATTAACGAGGTCTTGTTTTTAGACAATACTGACGATCGAAAGAATTATGATACTCGAATTGTAAAAAGCGGTAGAAAAACAATATCATTATAAGCTTGAATAAATGGAGAATAAATTGAATAAATAAGCTTGAATACAGCAAACATTATATTTCTTCTAGCACTTGCATGAATAAAACATATAATATAAAATGGAGAATAAATGTAACAAAATACGTGAAATTAAAAATAAATATAAATTTATGCAAAATGTGCAAAAACATAAAATAGTCAAAGATGTTCTAAATTCCATGAAATTGCAAATGTATATAAAACGGGCTGAAATATTTAAAAAATGAAATTGCAAAATGCAAACTAAAAATCTTCTGAGACAATATATATAAATTATGCTGAGTTTTGGAGGTTTATACATAAAGAATTACCTGGTAATTTTTTAAACAATTTAAATTCATGCGAAGTATGAAGCTCGTGAAACAAAGAAACATCGGTCATAAATAATGCATTATTAGGGAGGTAAACACAAAGAGCAGAAGTACTATTACGTTTCAGAATCGGACGGGTATAAGTTTTTCCATCTTTCGTGTCCGTCTGATTTATAGCCACCCTTGTGTACCTGCGTATACAACTGTCAAGGCCCCTGTCCTTTTGTGTACAGTCAACGACAAATCTACCGTTCTAGGGAAAATACGACAGGCAAAGAGAGGGGAAATATTAATTCAGTGATTTTTGAAGAGATTTGGGAATAATAGAGATTTGGGGATATTGGAATATTTGGAACATAGGGGTTTTGATATATAAGGATTTTGGGACGTAGGAATTTGGGGATATAGGGATATTTGAGACATAGAAATTTTGGGGCATAGGAATTTCTACACGTAGGAATTTTGGAACTTGAAAATTTGGGGGTATAGGGATTTTGGGACGTAGAGGTTTGGGGATATAGGGACTTTGGAGTGTAGGGATTTTGGGGTGTAGGTATTTGGGGATATAGGGATTTGTGATTGCGAAAATTTGGAGATGTAGAGATTCAAGAATATTGGAATTTGTGAATGTAGGAATTTGGGGATTTTGGAACTAGGAAATCTAGGAATTTGGGAATTTTGGAACTAGGAAATCTAGGAATTTGAGGATATTGGAACTAGGAAATCTAGGAATTTGGGAATTTTGGAACTAGGAAATCTAGGAATTTGAGGATCCTGGAATTTGAGGATCTAGGAATTTGGGAATTTTGGAACTAGTAAATTTAGGAATTTGAGGATTTTGGAACTAAGAAATCTAGGAATTTGGGAATTTTGGAACTAGAAAATCTAGGAATTTGGGAATTTTGGAACTAGGAAATCTAGGAATTTGAGGATTTAGGAATTTGGGAATTTAGGAACTAGGAAATCTAGGAATTTGAGGATTTAGGAATTTGGGAATTTTGGAACTAGGAAATCTAGGAATTTGGGAATTTTGGAACTAGGAAATCTAGAAATTTGTGGATCCAGGAATTTGGGAATTTTGGAACTAGGAAATCTAGAAATTTGTAGATCCAGGAATTTGGGAATTTTGGAACTAGGAAATCTAGGAATTTGAGGATCTAGGAATTTGGGAATTTTGGAACTAGGAAATCTAGGAATTTGGGAATTTTGGAACTAGGAAATCTAGAAATTTGTGGATCCAGGAATTTGGGAATTTTGGAACTAGGAAATCTAGAAATTTGTAGATCCAGGAATTTGGGAATTTTGGAACTAGGAAATCTAGGAATTTGAGGATCTAGGAATTTGGGAATTTTGGAACTAGGAAATCTAGGAATTTGGGAATTTTGGAACTAGGAAATCTAGAAATTTGTGGATCCAGGAATTTGGGAATTTTGGAACTAGGAAATCTAGAAATTTGTAGATCCAGGAATTTGGGAATTTTGGAACTAGGAAATCTAGGAATTTGAGGATCTAGGAATTTGGGAATTTTGGAACTAGGAAATCTAGGAATTTGGGAATTTTGGAACTAGGAAATCTAGAAATTTGTGGATCCAGGAATTTGGGGATTTTGGAACTAGGAAATCTAGGAATTTGATAGTCTAATCTAAGAATCTAAAAATCCAGGAATTTGCAAATCCACAAATTTAGATATCTAAAAATTCTGAACTACAGAAATTTAAAGACCTAGGAGTTTAGTGGTCCCTAAAATCAAGAATCTAGGGATATCCACATAAACCCTCAAATATAAACCTCCCAAAATCAAGAAACTCCCTAAATTCTTCCACTTTAAAAATAAGAAAAAAAAACCACGAAAGTGTGGAAATATACTACATCAAATATTTAAAAAATTGACTATTTAGGGATTTTTGAAGGCTTCGCATTTATCGAAATAAACTTGTTACATCCGAGTGTACCTCACCGTTCTGTTGACTGATAGCCAGCTCTAAATGAACGAGGGTAAAGGACATCCCTTAAGCCTGGCTCGTCCCTGGAATTCTCGATTCGACTTTCGCCATATTTCTTCGTTTCCTTGGTTGCCCTCGCAGTAGGAAGAGGAAAATGGACGCTCTATCTTCGTGTTTATGGGTGTGAGGCGCAATAATTAAAAGGAGATAAGTGAACGACTAAATGGCCGTTGTAATTTCTGTTGAATTAGGAATGCTGAGAATTATTGCTAGAGGGTGGTTTTAGGGGGTTGAATTAACTTGTTGCTCGATAAAATTGAGGGAATTTTATGAGGTTGGTTGAATGGATTCAAGGTTTATAGAATTCAAGGTTTATAGGATTCAAGGTTTATAGAATTCAAGGTTTATAGGATTCAAGGTTTATAGAATTCAAGGTTTATAACTTGATTTTTGTGCGAGGATTAAATGTTTACTTTTGGAGATGGTTTGGGACAAGGATTTTGTCTGATTATTGGATGATTGAGAAATTTAAACAGTTTGAAGACGATTTTTGGATGTGTAGTTTTATTTGTTAATTTTAAGTGAATTATTGAGATAGGTGGTTTATTGAAATTTCAAATAAAACATAACTGAAGCAAACAAATTGATTGTTCAACCCTTCGACTAATTCCAGATATCAAATTAGACAATTACAAATATCATATATGTTACACTATTTGACCATATGTACATATGTGTCCATATATCAGCTATCAGTTAATGTAACACAATTCAAAAAGATTTTTAAACCTGATATTTTGATACAGTGGCCATAATTGTTGGAACAATATAACTAGTCTCCTTAACAAATTAACAATAACAAATATACTACTAGACTACTCTATCCACATGTCTTCATATATCCACATATGTCCACATATGTTTACATATGACTATTCTATCCACATCTACATATAACCTCATGTATCCACATATGTCCACATATGTCTACATATGACTACTCTATCCACATCCACATATAACCCCACATATCCACATATATCCACATACATATGTCTACATATGACTGCTCTATCCACATCCACATAGAACCTCATATATCCACATATGTCCACATATGTTTACATATGACTACTCTGTCCACATCCGTATATAATCCCATATATCCACATATGTCCACATATGTCTACATCTGACTACTCTATCCACATCCACATGTAACCCCATATATCCATATATGTCCACATATGTCTACATATGACTACTCTATCCACATCCACATAGAACCCCATATATCCATATATGTCCACATATGTCTACATATGACTACTCTATCCACATCCACATAGAACCCCATATATCCACATATGTCCACATATGTTTACATATGACTACTCTATCCACATCCACATAGAACCCCATATATCCACATATGTCCACATACATATGTCTACATATGACTGCTCTATCCACATCCACATAGAACCCCATATATCCACATATGTTCACATATGTTTGCATATGACTACTCTGTCCACATCCATATATAATCCCATATATCCATATATGTCCACATATGTCTACATCTGACTACTCTATCCACATCCACATGTAACCCCATATATCCACATATGTCCACATATGTTTACATATGACTACTCTATCCACATCCACATATAATCCCATATATCCACATATGTCCACATACCATCACATTACCTACTCCAACTCAACAAAATCTTTCAAACTTGATATGTATCATCTCCTGCTAAATATACAAATTCGTCTTTATCTATATATAGTCATATATGTCCACATACTATCCATTAGCCTACTCCAAATTAAAAAATCTCCTAAACCTAACAAACATCTCCTCCTAAATATAAAAATTCATCCCAGCTAACAAACGTCAATACGAAAGAAGAAAAACTAATAACGAGGACAATATAACGAGTCTCCTTAACGATGGTAATTTTTGTTGCAGAAACGGAGGTGAGATCGCCACGTTTCACGGGCTCCGGTTGGCTGGCATTTCCAGCCCTAAAAGCTGCTTACAAGCACGTCCAATT
This sequence comes from Megachile rotundata, assembly GCF_050947335.1. Taxonomy (NCBI): domain Eukaryota; kingdom Metazoa; phylum Arthropoda; class Insecta; order Hymenoptera; family Megachilidae; genus Megachile; species Megachile rotundata. Next base: position 10,743,664 of record NC_134992.1, on the reverse strand, counting down.
AGAATTGGAATTCCGACCGGAAGCTTGGGATGGAATTCTGCTGCTCGCAGGCGAGAGGGATGATCTTCAGGGTGACTTTATGGCCTTGATACTGCATCACGGTTTCATCGAATTTAGGTAACGACGTTGCTCCTTAATTGTATTCTCCCCCGTTAAAGGCGCAGATTTCGACGGCAAAAAGCCGATTCTATTTTTTTCTCTTATTCGGTAAACGACGTTTGGGAACGGATAAGCAGATTGCAGGGTAATTTGGTGATTGAATTTGTTCCTTCGAGGAATTGTGAGGGGTCTTTATTAAAGCTGAAATACAGGAAGGTTCAAATCTTGATTGCAAGACTGCATAATGGATGATTGGGGACTTTAATTCAATCAATTTTCGTACAAATTAAGAAAAAATTGATATAAATTATGTAGGAAATTTTGGAAACACCCTGTATAATCGTAACTCGAAAATAAAATAAAAAAACTTCAAGTTTAAACGTGAAAATAAAATAAAAGAAGAAAATTTCAAGTTAATAAAAATTTAAAAATACCTTACACGTGCAAATGCATAAATAAATATTTAAAAGAAATAATAATGAAAATTGAATTTTCGTCGATAAACGTTTTCCGGACGGGATCGATCAAAACGACATAACGAGTCGACTGTTTGTCGCAAAGTTTGTTCCGTCACCAGCATGCATCACCGTATTATGCCAACTTTCCCCAACTTCCGTCGATATATAACCGAAGTTTCCGTCGAACCTCATTGCCCTATTAGCAATAGGACATCAAAGGATTCGCGCGAAACCACGATTTACTTCAATTTACCGTGGGACGCATTGCTCTGTCGACGGTCCACCACTGGCATGTGATCGATAAACTTTGATGAAACTCGTGGAAGACGAATATCTCTCTCGTTGCTCATCTACGATACGGGTGACGATTAACACCTGTCGGTTTAATTTCGTTAAAGTGTGTTAAAAAACTTGACAATTTAAACATTTAAAAATCTGACAATGTAAAACAAAACTGAAAAAAGATTAGAAAATTTTATAATTAAAAAATTGAAGAAATTAAAAAACTTGAAAATTAACAATTTTAAAATTGAACAATTTTTTTTCAATTTGAGAACTTGAGAACTTGAAGATGTGGGAATTTAAGTCTCATAAAAAATTTGAAACTCTAGAAATAAAAAAATTTGTAAGCTTGGAACTTAACAAATTTTAAAGTAAAAAAATTTGAAAACTTGAAAATTAAAAAATTTTTAAATTAAATTTGATATAATAATTTTAAAATAAAAGTATTTGAAAACCTAGAAAAGTAAGAAATAGAAAATGACAATATTTAAAAATGGAAAAATATAATAATTTAGAAACTAGAAAACCTTGAAAACAAAAAAAAAGTGAAAATTTAAGAATTAAAAATTGATAAACCTAGAACTATAAAATTTTGACAATTATCTTGAAGCATAACACACGAATACCCTACGTGACTTCTCCTGATTCGCGTGGGTCGCAGTCGAAAATGTCAAGTACACTTTTTTTTTCCGGCGATGAAGAAGGTCAGGGTCACGAAGTTCGTCCCCGGGGTAGTCCTTAATTATCATGCTAGCTCTGTTATTCGCGTTAATACTGCGTCTTGGGTCGAGGTAAACGGCTTTCGAACGAACGAAGCGTAGGAACTCGACCTTACCTCTCCTTATCCTCGCGAGAGACTCCAACAGGCATTAGTCTCTCAACGGATATCCGGCGACAATGGCTGCGAATTGAATTTCTGTCTCTCGTCTTACCACTCCGAGTATCCTTCGTTCTGCTAATCCCGCGATCAAGTCGAATGCAAAACGCGCAGTCAAATTCGCGAGATAGACGGTTTAAACTCTACTTTAGTCGGCCATGTTTCTCATATATAACCTTCGAGTACGTGTCTACGAAGATAAATTTCGAACAGGACGTTTAACTGCGTTAACTTAATTATTGGTTGGATTTATCGAATTCTGAAAATGGGTGCATCTTGTGGACGTTAGATAATGATCATTTTACATGAATATTTCGTAGGTACGTTTGTGATGCACAGTTGAGAAATGGATAGGTAGAAAGAAATTGTAGATTGAGGTTAGACAAGTGGATGTCGTTTGTGGGAAGACAAGTAGATACTGTTCTTATACATGATCAAACATGCAGATATGATGTATATGGTCAGACAAGTACATATGGTGCAGGTGGTAAGACAAGTAGATATGATGTAACTGGTAGGACAAGTAGATGCAATGTAGGTAGTCAGACAAGTAGATGCAATGTAACTGGTCAGACAAGTAGATATGATGTAGCTGGTAAGACAAGTAGATATGGTGTAGCTGGTAGGACAAGTAGATGCAATGTAGGTAGTCAGACAAGTAGATGCAATGTAACTGGTCAGACAAGTAGATATGATGTAGCTGGTAAGGCAAGTAGATATGGTGTAGCTGGTAAGACAAGTAGATATGATGTAGGTGATCAGACAAGTAGATGCAATGTAGCTGGTCAGACAAGTAGATACAATGTAAATGGTCAGACAAGTAGATATGATGTAGCTGGTAAGACAAGTAGATATGATGTGTATGGTCAGACAAGTAGATACAATGTAGGTGGTAAGACAAGTAGATATGGTGTAGCTGGTAAGACAAGTAGATATGGTATAGGTGGTAAGACAAGTAGATATAGTGTAGGTAGTCAGACAAGTAGATAAGGTTACTGTATGCAGTCAGACAAGTAGATAAGGTTGTCGTATGTGATCAGGCAAGTAGATAAGGTTGTCGTATGTGATCAGACAAGTAGATAAGGTTGTCGTATGTAGTCAGACAAGTAGATAAGGCTGCTATATGTAGTCAGACAAGTAAATAAGGCTGCTGTATGTAGTCAGACAAGTAGATAAGGTTGCTATACGTAGTCAGACAAGTACATAAGGTTGCTGTATGCAATCAGACGAGTAGATGAGCTTATCGTATGTGGTCAGACAAGTAGATAAGCTTGTCGTATGTAGTCAGACAAGTAAATAATGCTGCTGTATGTAGTCAGACAAGTAGATAAGGTTGCTATACGTAGTCAGACAAGTACATAAGGTTGCTGTATGCAATCAGACGAGTAGACAAGCTTGTCATATGTGGTCAGACAAGTAGATAACCTTGTCGTATGTAGTCAGACAAGTAGATAAGTTTATCACATCTGACAAGACCAGTAAATAACTTCAGTAAATAAAACATAATAAGCTACTTATTAAAATGACAAATTAAAACAGTATACAATCAAACAAGTAGAATAACTCAATAACTAAAATATAACTCACCATTAATCAGTAAGGTAAACTGAAACAATACATTATCAGCTAAATCACATAACAACCAAATAAAATATGAATTCCTAATCAGACAAGCAAAGCCAACTACTCAACTAATTAAAGTATAATGGACTTAAAGACAGGCAAATTGCACCCATGCGTGATCCCTAATTACAGCGAAGCAATGAACCGTCGGACAAGTAGAATAAGCGTGTACATAATCGGACCACCCTCCCACGTTGAAACACGCTGAATAGTTATGTTCCTTGAACGTAAATAGTTCGCTGTCGAATAAGTAGTGTATCTTGTAAACTACGGTGTCGGAACGTGATGCGAAGAATTTAACGGCGAGAGACGGTTTCTTCGACCGAAACAACGAGTTGGCCGAAAGCGCATCTTTAAAGTTGCGAGTGGCACTCGCCGGTGTACTATTAATTACGTGCTTCGACAGTGCGGAATTCACGGTGCACACGGCATAACTTGTTAAAATTTCTCGTTACCCGTGTCGTTAATCCGTCCGGCGGTAATAATTACTGCGACTTAGGATCTGCCACTTAGCACCGGCGACTTCCGTAATTCGCGCCGCGAAAACTAACTGCTACCGAACGGAAGTACACTTCAAGTAACGAAGCAATGTTTGCGTAATCAGTGGCTTATGCAGGTTGCTGTTTTATTTCTTCGCGAAATTACCTCGTATATTATAAAATCTCCAAAGTGGCTATTGAGGAGATTTTCTAAGATATTGCGGAAATTTTCTATATCCCCAAATTTTTGGATTTGTAAGACATTCTAAATTGTAAGATGTTTTTTAAAATTATTTGTCTTGAGAAAGGTGTTTGAGTTCTCTAAAAATAACTGGAACTCTTTCTTTTTTTAAAGGTTCGATTGTGGCAGCGGAGTCGGTACCGTCAGAAGCACACAAACAGTCAGACTGAACGAATGGAACACACTGACTGTATACAGACATCGATGGGACGCCTGGATTCAGCTGAATCAAGAGAAACGCGTAGAGGGAAGATCGAAGGTAAGAATACTTCTTCCCTTCATCGTTCTAGACGGTATCGTCGGTGAAACGTATTACTGTGTTCGTGGATGAAAGGGATGGATTGATTATCGATAAAGTTGGAAACAGATTTCTTAGCGTTCTAGGCAAATATTTGATTGTACACTCTGCCGAATTGAAATCGACAGTTTTCCGATTTTCCAGTTTTCTAATCTTTTAGTTTTCCGCTTTCCAATCTTTTAGTTTCATTCCCTTTTCTCGTTCCTGAATTTTTAATCTTTACCAGGATTTTAATTTTCCAAATTTCCAATTTATCGATGGTGTGATGTTTCAATTTTTCAATTTTTCAATTTTTCAATTTTTCAATTTTTCAATTTTTCCATTTTTCAATTTTTCAATTTTCCAATTTTCCAATATTCCAATTTCCTCATTTCCCAATTTTCTAATTCCCCAATTCCCCAATTCCCAAATTTTCCAATTTTCCAATTTTCCAAAATTTCAATTTTTCAATTTTTTAATTTTCCAATATTCCAATTCCTTAATTTCCCAATTCCCTGATTTCCCCATTCCCTCATTTCCCAATTTTCTAATTCCCCAGTTCCCAAATTTTCCAATTTTCCAGTTTCCCAATTTCCCAACTTCCCAATTTCCCAATTTTTCAATTCTTCAGATCTTTAATTCTACTGTTCTTCAATTCTTTGAATCTTGGATTTCCAGATTCTTGGACTCTCTGATTTTTTACTTATTCAATCGTTCAATTGTTTGATTCCACAATTCTTCAATTCTTTCAATTCTTTCAATTCTTTCAATTCTTTCAATTCTTTCAGTTCTTTTAATTCATTCAATTCTTTCAATTCTTCAATTCTTCAAGTCAATTCTTGTAAGTCAATTGCAATTTTGCAATTCTTCAATTCTTCAATTCCTCCATTCTTCAATTCAAAACCCTCCAATAAATTTTTACAAAGTAGAAACATTCTGAACCTCCTCAAAATATTCCAATTTAAATATACATCTACACGTTCATTTTCACCGGAACAATTTTATACACCGCGATAAATTTAATGATACTTAATCATTCATAGGCGTACAGGACAAATTAACACGGGCCGTTAATTTCGCTGGAACAATTACAGCAGCTCGTAAAATAGAAGCTGTTCGTCACATTGTACACCCAATCTCGGAAATTGTCGTATCGATTATCGATCGATCGATCAGCGAAGAAACATCGCTTTTCTATTCCCGTCAATTGCAACGTACCTCTTCTATTTTCTTTTTTTTTTTTTCTATTTCATCGAGGGTGAAAATGATTTTCATCGCAACGAAACCGGAGCGGAAGGAAAGTATGTCGCCGTTGAACGAGCCGGTAATTAACATGCTGAAATTCGTGTGCGATAATCGTGTTGCTCGTTAAACGGACGATTTCCTTGGAAAATAACGAGCCGACCGGGGAAAACGCGTATCGTGAAACCCGGATTGCATCGCGGGTGAATAACGATGACGTGCAACGAGGCAAGTGTACACGGAAAGTTGGTGAAAAGATTTGCTCGTCTCTAGCAAAGATGTCAGACGAGCCGGAATTTTAAAGGGGAACGTCCCGTTTAACTGCCGGTAAATTATACGGGTGTCTCCCGAAACGTGCGACTCGTGAAAATTCCGAAATTTCTTGGACAATCGGCCAAATCGGTGACCTACATTTTCAACGCGTTTCTGTCGAATTGTCCTCTTAAATTTTAATGAAATTATCCTCTTAAATCTTAATCGAATATTTATGACGTATCAAAGTCGACGTTGTACATCTTACAGATTACATTATTTACGTTTTTCGGATACAGGTATATAATTTATGGAATCAAATTTAAAAATTCTTGGGAAATATATTTTTATGCACATTATGAAACTGTCAGCCGAGTGAAATTTGATTAAAAATTTAGATCTAAATTTTCGCAAAATTCACCGGACATATTTTTGAAGATTTTCCACGTCGATTACGTAGAGAAACTTTAAGGAACGCCCTGTGTTAATATTTCATCGCGAAACGCGATATTAGATCGCGTCGATTTAATTAACCAAGATATCTCATTTCCGTAAGCGTTATAGAAATTTTAATAAAATCGCGCACGCAACGAACGTCAGACCAGCCGGTCGACCCAGTTTCATTATGTCAGCGTCCATAAATTAGGGTAAAATTAGCAGTTCGCACGACGGTGTTCTAGGAGGTCGATAAACAAACCGATATATGAAATATCCTCGATACTGCTAAATTACGAAAGTAACGCGATATTTTACTGATTATATAGAGAGTTTGCTGTTTTTCGTGGATATGGCAATATAATTGGACAACCTAACTATTGCAATATAACGTGCGGCGATGTAACGCGTGATAATAAAACGTGCGAAAGTATAACATATGAATAATATGACGAGTAATAGTGAAACGCGTGACGATACTACAAATGGCTATGTAACACGTGGCGATATAACAAGTGGCTATATAACGCGTGGCAATATAACTAGTGGGAATTAACGCGTAGTGATTCGGCGCGTTATAATTTGACGCGTGGCGATATACCACAATGCTTTTTTGACGCACGGCAATATAACGCGAAGCAATATAATGTGTGCGAATATAATGCGTAGTAATATAATGTGTGAAAGTATAACATATGAATAATATGGCGCGTAATAGTCAAACGCGTGGCGATACTATAAATGGCTATATAACGCGTGGCGATATAACAAGTGGCTATATAACGCGTGGCAATATAACAACTGGGAATTAACGCGTAGTGATTCGGCGCGTTGTAACTTGATGGGTGGCGATACACCACGTGACTTTTTTGACGCACGGCAATATAACGCGAGGCAATATAATGCGTGGTAATATAATACGTGCGAATATAATGCGTAGTAATATAACGTGTGAAAGTATCACATATGAATAATATGACGCGTAACAGTGAAACGCGTGACGATATTACAAATGGCTATATAACGCGTGGCTATACAACGCGTGGCAATATAACAAATGGGACTATAACGCGTAGTAATTCAGCGCGTTGTAATTTGACGCGTGACCATACACCACGTGACTTTTTTGACGCACGGCAATATAACGCGAGGCAATATAATGCGTGGTAATATAATACGTGCGAATATAATGCGTAGTAATATAACGTGTGAAAGTATCACATATGAATAATATGACGCGTAACAGTGAAACGCGTGACGATACTACAAATGGCTATATAACGCGTGGTAATATAACAACTGGCTATATATCGCATGGCAATATAACGAATGGGAATATAACGCGTGGTGATTCAGCGCGTTGTAACTTGACGCGTGGCGACATACCACGTTGCTTTTTTGACGCACGGCAATATAACGCGAAGCAATATAATGCGTGGTAATATAATACGTGCGAATAAAATGGTAATATAATACGTCAAGTGTCACTCACAGCCATATTTTCTTCATCCTTCAATAAACTAATAAGATTTCCATAGTCGAAAAGAACACGCGTTTTTGTTTTTGCTCTGAACGAGTCGACAGGAACAATATTCCACAATTGTTTCGCAGAATTTGGCCGCGAACGAACTCGGCTGTTTTAAAAGGAGCACTCGAAAGTACTTGTCCGCGAAGAAAGTAGTGGCTCTTTCTGCTTCTGCTGCTAAGACGCCGTACTAACTTATTACGAAACAATTTGCAAGTCTTATAAGAGGGTCTGAGAGGGAAAGTTCGAGCAGCAAGAAAGAAGGAAAGCGTGTAACGCGCGCGTGTGCGCGCGTCCGTGTAACAGAAAAAAGCGAGCAAGAGAGAGCAGGCAGCTTTTAAAGACTTTTAATTCGAGAGCGAAATAGCAGGCAGTTTCACGCTGTAATTTAAAGAAAACGTTAGTCGCGATATAATAACAAACGTTGAATCGCGAGTTGAAAATGGCGGATAAAAATTGTAGGAGAAAAAGAGGAGTTTACGAGCCGTGTTCGGGAGGAGCGAACGAGCCAGCTGCACGCGTCAGAATGACGATAAATATTAAATGAAAGGAATAAGTTACATTTTCACGTGTACCGTCGTTTTTCGAGTGCCCAACGTTTCCCTCGCGACAGAATTTTAAGCTCTTCGTCACGAACAGACATTTTTTTTCTCTCCACGCTCTCGTCACTGCGCCACGTGATTCCTACAGATTCGAGTTTCAATTAAAACTGTTCCCGTCGAATGTGATTTTAGTTGATTTCGTGCTACGTTGGTTTTAATAAAACAGCACTAACAAAATCGGGACAACTCATGGCCGGGAACATTAGGGAACATTTCTCATTATAATGAAAAAACTCTTCATACGATTGGACTCAATATGGCAACATAAAAGCTTTTGTTGGAATATAATAAAAAGAAGTCTACGTTACAAGCCTACCAAAAAATTAAATGTTTCGTCACCGTTCCAGAACTTTATGCCATACATCTAATGCTTAAAATTGCATTCACGGTATCCAACATCAAAGGCAATTGCTGTTAGTCGATTACATTTCTCTTGGTTATTTCTGATCACGATAGCCCGACGAAATTACCATTTCGACGTGCCTCGGAATCGTTCTAGATAGCATCGCGTTTCATGGCACAGAATACGTTCGCGTGAAAACCGAATGCATTTTCATTCCCTAACGTTTACGAGCCACGGTCAGACATATAAAGACAGATGGCCAGACGATGAATAGATGGTACCACACCCATGAAAAAGGCCAGGCAGACACATCATCGTCGCCGTGTAATCAGTAAAATGTTGCGTTACTTCTGAAAGTTAGCAGGATCGTGAAAACTTCGCGATATATCGGCATGTTTATCGATCTCCATGAATACCTTTGCGCAATGTGCTAATTTTGCCCTAATTTATACACGTTGATGTAATGAAACACGGGGAACACGTAATATTTCTTTCTTAGCTTATACGATATTGTCTCGCGTTATATTGCCGCGCGTTATAACGGCGATATAACGCGTGGATATATATTTCACATAGAAAATACATGCGGTGATCTAATATGTGAGTAGTACGACTCAGGGAAAGTACGACATATGAAAGTGCAGTGCATGGCAATATAACGCGTGGCGATATATCAAGTGGGAATTTAATGTATGACAATGTAACGCATAGTTATAAGATCGCGTTGTGCTCTAATTCGTGGAAATATAGCATATGGCAATATAACGCGTGGTATTACTCGTGGCAATATAACGCGAGGTAACGTAACGCGTAGCAATATCACTCGTAGTAAAATGAAATATAGTGATAACACTTGTGGTGGTAAAACGCATGGCCATATAAGATGTAGTAATACCACTCGTGGCGATATAACGCGAGGTAATGTAACGTGTAGCAATATCTCTTCTAGCAAAGTGAAATATAGTGATATCAGTTGTGGTGATGAAACGCATGGTCATATAAGATATAGTAATGCCACTCGTGGCGATATAACGCGAGGTAACGCAATGCGTAGAAATATCACTTGCGGCAAAATAGCGTGTACTCTCATCACTCGCAACAATATTACCCGTGGCAATATAGCAAATTTCAATATTACCCATGGCAATATAACGCGTGATATTATTTATCAATACAAATCTCTCAAACATAATTCGCCAATAATCTCCTGCAAAATAAAAGAATAATGAAATATTTCACGATTATTGATAAACAGTCATCTCCAATTACCCACACTTTCCTCGTCTCCATCGATAAAATAAATTTTTGACACCGACAAGCAAGAAATCCCTGATCAGCGAACGAAACCCGAAGCACCTCGAGCGGTGTAACTAGAAAACTCGGCAAACAAGCGGAAAATCCGTCGGATAAAGTGTACAAGCAGAGAATTAATTGCGTATCGCTCTCCTCCCGTCGAAACCGTGCTACAAAAGGGATCAGGAGCTTCCGTTTCGACTCGATCCACTTCCTCGGATCCTCAACAAGAACCGTGAACGAAAGAAACGATAATCGATGGATGGTTTCGAAGACGATCCGTCTGTTTTTCCCCGGAGGGCGAGTTTAATTACCTTTAAAATCAGCCGGAGAATAGGTTCGCGAGCTAAGCCGGGGCCACTTTGTCCGGAAGTGCCATTAAGCACTCGGTGTCCTAACGACGGCGTCGTAATTAGAGGAACCGACCTTACCTAACATTACTTTTTCATCTTTTCTTTTTCTCCTCTTACTTCCGCCTTTCTTCTCCTCGCGTTTCTTTGGCTAGCCACGACGTGACTCAAAACAGATGAACCACCCCTTTCTTTTGACACTGCCTCGCTCGTATCTTCTCGAAACTTGCTTTCATTTCGCCTGTCTATACAGGCTGTCTCAAAATTAGTGTAGGTGAAATGAGGGATGGCTGACGTGATTCCTCAAATTTTATATAACTTGATGAAACAGCAAGTACATTATCATTCTTTGTTTTAATGATTTAACATATCGCGTATGTACCTTTACGTCTGACTGTCAAATATATACAGGATGTCTCACAAATCATGTAACTCCTGGAAAGGGGTGGTAGAGGACGTGATTCTAAGCAAGATTTCCCTTTGCGGAAATGGGGTTTGATGCTTCGTTTCTGAATTATTAAGAAAAAACGCTCAGGTAGTGATGGCTTCGAACCTGCTGCGATCGTGAACAAATCCCATTTTTGCAAAGGGAAATCTTATTCAAAATCGCGTCATTTACTTCCCAATTTTAAGGACCTACACAAATTATGAGACACCCTGTATTCCGTTATTTATTTCCATCCAGTTTCAGCGGGATTGAACGCTCCTCTGCGTAAAGAGAAACTTGTTGGATGTAAAATTGTTAGTTGTTCCATGAAATTGTTTTATTCCACTGTTAAAAGTAATGATGGAAGTTTGTTAAGAGATAAAAAACAATGTTCCCGGTTATGAGCAATCATAAAAGGCAAACAGTTTTTGCGGGAGTTTCATCGCCGTGTTAAAAAACTTCTCGTTCAATATAGCTGCGTCGCGCAAAGGGTTCGAACTTTTACGAACTCGGTGTGAAAATTTCAGTTCTTTTTTTTTTTTCAATTTTTTCAAATTCCAGATTTTCAAAATATTCTGTTGTGTAAATCTAGGAAATTCCAGATTTCTTAATTCAACCCTTGAGGAAAATTGAAAGTTTCTTCGACAGTTTAATCTCTAAAAATTTCACAAATTTTTTAATTAACAAACATTTACAATCTTCGAGTATCCTCATACAAAATTAAAATTTATATTTCGTTAAAATTATTTCGTTAATTATTTTTAAATGAGTAGAATGAAAAATCTAAATGTAAAGAGTGCAAACCGTGAAATCTCCAATTCCTCGAATTTGCAATCGCGATATCTTTACTTTTCGTTAACAACCAAAGACCGTAATTGCAAGGTAGCCGTTATACAAAGCACGTTTCTTGAGGATCTAATTTTCTCGACTCTGTAACGGGTCAGAGAATAACTAGCACTACTTTTCGCAGCTGCTTTAATGTCTTTCCCCTTTTTCGTTTTGCGGGACAACAACGAAGTAGTACAGGAAAAACCCGAAACGAGTTTATGAAAGAGACCCGTTGTACGAGTGGTTTTCGCGCGACCACAACTAAACGTTCCGGTGCCATGATAGCGATATAATATTTAGTTCTGTCGCACACGTATTTATGTTCCTTTTTTTTCTTAAATTCTGTCATGTTTCGAACGACATCTTTATCGATTACCGTCTAATTTTTCTTAAGTTTCGATGTTTCATTTTCTTGAGTTTATTGTTCGTTTCACCCCAAGTTATACTTGTCAAATTTTGAATGTATAACAATTTTAATTATGTTAAAAATTGAATTGTGTTACTATAAAAATGATGTTGCTTGGAGATTTATTTTTTATCGATTAAATTGTTAATAAAAAGAATTTTTTTTAAAATGAATTTAACTTTTATCCTCTCGATTTATTTATGTAGTATGAACGATCGAAAGATATAAAGATTGAAATAATTATTATTTTGTATAAAAGTAAAATGTTGTTTGAAATATATGCTAACGGATTAAATTCGTATTTGAACGAATGAGAATTAAATATTGAAGTCCAGCGAACCGATATCGATCGGATAAATGGTTAGACACGTACATATTTTATGGCAAATGGAAGATAGCGAACGTTAAATAACGCGGATCCGCAAAAATATCTAAAATGTCTGGCGCGATGAAAAATTGAACGGAAAATCTCTAAATTACCCGCGCGTTCCAACTAATCTTCGTTCCCGTCCCGATAACAGGCTTTCCCCATTAAAACCGACGAAACGTATCAGCGGAATGACTTCCAACGAACGAACTTCCCAATAGGCTGTTCGTAATTGTATAAAGTTGGGGAACGATCGATGCCTTCCTGCCGGCAAAAAGTTACGATGGAACTTGAGCGAAACTTTCGCGGGATTCGTCTGATCCGTCTCGACGGATCTTTTGATCGAAAGTGAGGTCTGCGGCGGGCCTATTACGAGAAAAACATCCTGGAAAGGGAAAAAAAAGAACATCCTCCGCGGGAGCTGTAAATTAATGTGCAACGGCAACGAAACGAGTCACGATTAATGTCGAGACACGGGAATCCTCTAAATATCAACGTAAATGAGATTTGCGTGGGTCCGGGCTTATGAAAAGACACGCTCTTTCGGAAACTCAAATTTAACCCGTTCCACTTTGATGTCGAGCCGGCGGAGAGTGCAGCCATTTCCTCGCGCGGAGGAGCACATTTCTGAAACGCATTATATTTCGTTGAACGCGGATAAGATTGATGAGAAAAACGCGTTGCGTTCTATGGAACACTCGAAAATACGTGAAATCGTCTTCTCGGCGTTTTAATAGACATTGATATTCGCGTGACCATATATTACATTACCTCTCAGTATATTACTGCTTGTTGTAATACTAGTTATATTGCCATGCACTTATTTCTTAAAAGGCATATTATTACGCTTTTTAGAGCATGCGTTACATTGCCACGGGTTAGATTTCCTCATATTATATTGCCACGCGTTCTATTATCACGTTCTTTGTTACCTTGCGTTATATTGCAGTACATGATGCTGCCACGTGTTATATTGCCACGAATTATATTGTCAAGTGGTATATTGCGAGTTATGAAGTTGCCACGCGTTATATAGCCACATGTGAAGTTGCCACGCGTTATATCGCCACATGTGAAGTTGCCGCGCGTAATATAGCCACATGTGAAGTTGCCGCGCGTTATATAGCCACATGAGAAGTTGTCACGCGTTATATCGCCATATGTGAAGTTATCACGTGTTATATCGCCGCATGTGAAGTTGCCGCGCGTTATATAGCCATATTTGAAGTTGCCGCGCGTTATATAGCCACATTTGAAGTTACCACGCGTTATATTGCCACGCGTCGTATTATTATGCGCTACACTGGTATTTGTAATGTTGCCTCGCGTTATATTGCCACGCGGAGTATTGCCTCGTGATATATTGCCACGCGTTATATTGTCAGACCTTATTATTCCACGCAGTATATTGCCACGCGTTATATTGCCAGACCTTATTATTCCACGCGGTATATTGCCTTGTGGTATATTGCCGCGAGTTATATTACCAAACCTTACAATTCCACACGGTATATTGCCTCGTGGTATATTTCCACGCGTTATATTGCCAAACCTTATAACTCCATGTGGTATATTGCCTCGAGGTATATTGCCACATATTATATTATCTCGCGTCATATCGCCGAGTCGAAATTTTGAAATCACTTAAGTAACAAGTTTTCAAATCGTAAAAATTTGTAATTAATAAATTGAGGAATTAGAAAAATTTGTAATCAATAATTTTATGAATCACAAATTTTACTCAAACACAAAATGATCAAGTTATTAAATATTCAGAATTGAATTACCTCTCCAAACAATCAAATTACTAAATTTTCGATTGACACACAAATTTGCAAATCACATAATTACCAAATAGTTAAATTCACTGTTATGTTTTCTATTGACTAAATCGTTGAATTATTACGGATTTAAATTTTGAACTCCACCGCAACAGTAAAGAATTACAAATTGTTATAAGATTGAAATGAATACGGTACGGGACAGAATCAGACAAACGATACGCCATAGTATCTCTCGCCACGTCGAAAATAAGCTAGTATGAGATACAGGAGAGGGTTGGTTTGAGATGCAGAGAACGTCGTCGTCGCTGTCGACATCGACACGCGCTTGGAGATGGCAGCAATTTGCGTGGATTATGCATCCAAGGTGGCCCATATTTGCCCAGTCGACGTCTGAGTGCGACGAGAGAGTTTCTTGCACCCCCCGTTTGCCCGAGATTGCGCCTGTGTACGTATCAAACACAACCCTTGCCCCGTTGGCAGGGGGTTGACGCGCGAATCCAGCCCGACCGGTCTCGAAGTTAATGCACTTAGAGAAGTCGCGAAACTTTCCTCGAACCACGTCTCTAGTTCACCCTGAAAGCTTTCTTCTACCCTCGCCTGTAACTTATGGCCAGACCTTTCGTCCGTATAGATTTGAACGAAAAATAATTTCGATCGTAGAAATTTATTGCTTTCCTGGCAACCTTTTTCTTATAGCCTGTAGGAGATTGGATTTCGATTTGCCGCGCTGGAAAAAGTTTAACCCTTCACTGTATTGGACGTCGATTTTATTAGAATGCAGTTGCGGATATATGGCTTTATTCGTTTATTTAAACCACGTATCTTCTCTCTATTAATTTCCATGCATTTTGATGACGTTTTGAGGTGGATTCAATCTGGGTGGATTATGAGTTTAGTGGATTTTAAAGGTTTTCGTATAAGAAATATTTTCTGTGTATTATATTTATAGTGTTGGGAATAACACAACATATAATGTAATATATTGTGTGTAACACTGTGTTATATTAATACTATAGTGCAATGTTTCATGTACTACATTATAATGTTATTCGTAACACTATAATGTAGTGTGTTCAGTACAACACTATAGTGTTATTCACGACACTGTAATGTATTATGTTTAGTGGTATAGTGTTATTCATAACATCATAATGTAACATGTTGTGTTCAACACTTCAGTGCTATTTGTAACACTATAATGCAATGTGTTTAATGTAACACTATAGTGTTATTCATAACATTATAATGTAACATGTTGTGTTCAATACTTCAGTGCTATTTGTAACACTATAATGCATTGTGTTTAATGTAACACTATAGTATTGTTCATAACATCATAATGTCACATGTTGTGTTCAAATCTTCAGTGCTATTTGTAACACTGTAATGCATTGCGTTTACTGCAACACTACAGTGTTATTCATAACAAGATAATGTAACATGTTGTGTTCAATACTTCAGTGCTATTTGTAACACTATAATGCATTGTGTTAACTGCAATACTATAGTGTTATTCGTGACACTATAATGTAATATGTTCAGTGCAACACTATAGTGTCATTCATAACACTGTAATGTATCATGTTGTGTAGAAAACTTCTGGCCTATTTGTAACACTATAACACAATGTGTTTAGTGTATCACTATAGTGTTATTCGTAACACTACAACGTTACATGTTGTGTCCAACACTGTAGCACTATTTGTAACACTATAGTATAATATATTATAAGCAATACTACAATATTATGTGTTACTTCTAACACTATAACCCAACACACTATTAGCAACACTAGTGTTACAATCGATATAATTTCGACTACATCCATATAACTTATTCATACAAATATTGTACGCTCGAAGAAGCAAGATTTATTATCGCAGAATACATTTACTGCACAATAGTCTTCACAGCCCCTTCAAGAATGAAATATACGTATTGAATTCATCGTTGCATAATTTCTGAAAGTAACGATGCATATTTCCTTTATAACCGACTCTTTTAACTCTGTTCTCTTCTTTTTTCGAACTACTTTGTTACAGCGAAACGGCATTTTAAAGATAACTTTTTCTCTAATTAAAATACAAATAAAAATGCCGCTCGACGAATAGCCCGTAAGTTTATTCAGCGCGAATTTAAACGAAGAATCAGGTTTTTCTTCGAGATTACTTACGAAGTAATGATAACTTGTAATTGACTTTCGAAGTTTAATTTCATTCAATCTCCGATTACTTCGTGTTGCTGCGTTCGGAAGTCGTTCATAATTGCCGCGAACAGATCTGTTTTGTTTCGTAGCAAAAATAAAGGTATCGTATTCAGAATCTTGAAACTTTAATATTCTAGAAATTTGGAAATTTAGTGATCGAAAATTTGCTAATTTTCTACTAAAATTCAATTTTCCGAGCTAAAATTTACTGAAGATACTTCTATGAGAAACTGTAGCTTCAAGAGTTTCGAATATCCATAATGAAGTTTTCGTTTCAGGAATGAAATTCACTAAAGAATCTCTGTCGGTTAATTAAATTTCTGCTTTGATGTGTGATCAATTTAATCTTGACTACACTTTATCGCTTCTAGCTTTAATTATTAACCGGTGTCATTAACATTTTAATTATGTCTTCTTTTGATAATATTACTGAAGTTACTAGACGTTCATCGACACTGAACATTTAATTAATTTATCATTTATCGATTCGCTGCTTTCTTGTTGGATTCAGAATAATTTTTCTTTTCGTCCTCTTTCAAAATTATACATTTTTTAATTTTTATATTTGGTTATTTGAAGGTTACTTGAAATGAATTTGGTTATTGGGAAATTGGGAAATTGGGAAATTGGAAAATTGGAAAATTGGAAAATTGGAAAATTGGAAAATTGGAAAATTGGGAAATTAGGAAATTAGGAAATTGGAAAATAGGGAAATTATGGAATTAGGGAATTATGTAATTGAGAAATGAGAGAATTGGGAAATTAGGGTGTTGGAAAATTATGGAATTGGAAAACTATGGAATTGGGAAATTATGGAATTGGGGAATTATGGAATTGGGAAATTAGGGAATTTGAAAATTATGGAATTTGGAAATTAGGGAATTGAGAAATGAAGGAATTGGGAAATAAGGGAATTGGGAAATGAGGGAATTGGGAAATAAGGGAATTGGGAAATAAGGGAATTGGGAAATGAAGGAATTGGGAAATAAGGGAATTGGGAAATGAGGGAATTGGGAAATAAGGGAATTGGGAAATAAGGGAATTGGGAAATGAAGGAATTGGGAAATGAGGGAATTGGGAAATGAGGGAATTGGGAAGTGAGGGAATTGGAAAATTATGGAATTGGTAAATTATGGAATTGGAAAATTATGGAATTGGGAAATTATGGAATTGGGAAATTATGGAATTGGGGAATTATGGAATTGGGAAATTAGGAAATTGGGAAATGCGGGAATTGGGGAATTAGACAATTGGGAAATTAGAAAATTGGGAAATTGGGAAATTGGGAAAATGGAAAATTATAGAATTATGAAAATAAAAAATTGGAAAATTGGAATATTAGAAAATTAGGAAAATAGAAAATTGGAAAATTGGAAAATATGTAATAAACATCATCAAACCCTTACATCCCTAAACCAATCCTTCTCAACAACCACGAATTCGCAACTGATCCCCCCAAAGAAACTTCCGCAATAAAATTAATTCCCAAATTCATCAAACGCTTAATATTCCCCTGAAACAAATCCCGAAAATTCGCCCTGAAAGATCGGGCCAAGGAAATTGGCAAAATTTCACGGTGGATGTTCGTGCCGAAAGTTCCAGCGAACGCAATCAAACTTACCGGGAGAGCTTTCGTATAATAGATCGTCGCGAATTATAACAGCTTTTCACGGTTGCATGAATCGGACTGTTCTGAATCTGATTCCAGGGCTTGTTTGCGAGGATTACCTTCCGCGAGCCGTTGTTCGTCGGTGGGCCCGGAAACACAACTGGTCTCGACCGACTTCCGGTGAGGACCGGATTTAAGGGTTGCGTCCGGCATCTGGAAGCCAACGAACACCGCTATCGTTTCCCTCTTGCGCCGCAGGGCGATGCTGCGAACGGTTTCGACGTTGGTAAGCACAATTTATTAATTAAATCCTTGCAAATTTTAGTGCGGAAGTAACCTCTTTACGCAAAATACAACTTGTGGAGTTTTTTTAATTTTTCTCGAAGGAAATCTTCCGCTCATGATTCTTATCTTATTCTTCTTGTGAGGTTTGTGAAAAATTTGATGTTTTGTTATTTTGTTGAAATTCGTGTGAGAGATTATTCAAGTATTATGTCAAGGGTACTTTCAGTATATTTTTTAGGAAAATTTATGCAGGATTTTATTTTGTTGTACTTCAGTTCTTTAACATGGTATTTCACTATTCTGTTGGTTTGTTATTTTGTCATTTTTACAATTTAATATTTTGTAACCTTCCCATTTTACCATTTTAATATTTTATTATTTTACAATTTAAATATTTCACCATTTCAATATTTTACTATTTTACCATTTTATTATTTAAAAATATTCAATGCAGACATTTGAATTAACCACCCAATTCCCGCGCTTTCAAAAATGGCGGCAAATTCAAATAGCACACACGAGTATTCTTTTCGTTTTGCAATAATAAATTTCATCTACTGGCCCTAACATGATAATCAAAAGAAAGTACAATTTTAAGTAAAAATTCCAGTGATTCTCTTTTTCAAATATATTTTCATAACGTACGGGTATATTGAACCCCCCACTACGTTACTTGAAAGTGGCGGCAAATTCAAACAATCACATAGAACATTTTGTAGTACGTCTTTCTTTCAAGACTAATAAGTTTCATTCTCAGTCGATTTCAGTATGAAAAGTCGATGAATACATAATTTTAATTAGAAGTTCCCAAGATTGTCCTATTTTAGAACACATAACTTCAAACATAGAGGTTGTATATTATTTAAAAACGGTACATTCGAACATAAACATATTGAACATTTTTTAATATCATTGTTTAAGAATTTAAATAGAAATTTATTAAATTTGATGAACATATAACAAATCTAATTTATCCCAGTGAAATGTCTTATTGAGTTTATCAGTTTGACCATACTCTATGGCAATAAAACTCAGAAAAAATGTGCTGAAGAGTAAAAAGATCGAACAACTGTTATCTGAAAGGTGACTTTTCCCGTGACTCGGTGAAAATAAAGTGTCGATTAAAAAGTTCCCGCGTTTTCCTTATCTGGTCGCGGCAAGAACGGGCCAATACCATTCTATGGACTACCAAATCTCCATTGAAAGGCTCAAGGAGATACGTGTAATCCCCCGAAGCGTAACCTCTTGGGAGATAGCCTTTAAAGCTGTTCTCGGTTTCTGTCCAGACGATAGACGTCCTACCACTCCGTCACACACATCTCTATTCTCGGTCAGAATGCACAATACATCAAAGGAACACATTCCCGGGACCAATGCATTTTTTGGTCCTCGACCCTCGGTCTTCCTCTGTTCGCGAAGAAAGACCAGCTACGTGGTTGAAAATGGGGCTAAAAGGAAATGCTTCGGATGATATCAAAGCAAATCGCCTGTACGTCTTCGCTAGTCGCGAATACTCGCTTCTCCTTTGAACCGTTTGTGTTCCTTTTTCGTTTTACGGATAAGTAAATTATTTTCTCCCCGGTACAGAAGGGGTTTCAATTAAAATAATCACTGCTTGATTCGCTGCACTTTGTTATCCGTGAACTTTTTACGGGGTGGAACGCACCGGGCCGTTGCAAAGAGAACTGTTGTGGGGTGAGGGATGTTTGGGTACTGATACTGAACAATGTTCTTGTAATTACTTATTATGCAGTTTTATTATGCATTTTATTAACTCCACAATTAATTAGTAAATGTGGAGTTTAATATTTGATATTGTTTGGATGGTATTCATCATATTTTGCTCAGATTCTATCAAAGCACTTTTTACTTCATCATCTTGTCAATTTATTGACCTTCTGTTCTACCAATTAATTAATATATGAATTCATCAATCTATCAATACTATACATTCTATCAATTCTATCAATTCTATGAACTCTAGCAATTCTATCAATTTTATCAATTCTATCAATTCTATCAATTTTATCAATTCTATTAATTCTATCAATTCTATCAATTCTATCAATGTTACTCAATCTATCAATCTTGTAAGCTATCAAGCTTTCAAGCTGTCAAAATATCAAGATATCAAGATATAAACCTATCAATCTATCAATCTATCAATCTACCAATTCGTCAATTCGTCAATTCATGAATGCATCAAATCATCAGTTCATTAATTCATCAATTTATCAATTCCTCAATCCATCAGTTCATTAATTTATCAATCGACCAATGCATCAATTTATCAATTTTTTAATATACAAATTCATAAATCTACCAATCTACCAATCTATCGACTTACAACACTAGTGATCCGTTAATTTAATAATCTATTAATTTATTAGTCTATAAATGTATCAATGTATCATTTTACCAACCTATTAATCTATAAATCTATCAATGTATCAATTTACCAATCTATGAATTTACAAATCTATCAAGCTATCAATTTATCAGTAAGCCAAGTTATCAATTTATGAATCTATTAATCTACTAATCTACCAATCTATCAATCTATCAATCCATCAATCCACCAAACCATTAATCGATCAATCCATCAATCCATGAATCTATCAATATGCAAATCCTCTAGTCCTCCAATCTACCAATCGACCGATCTATGAACTTACCAATCTACCAATCTATCAATTTACCAATCTATCAATTCGGTAATTGAACAATCTATCAATCACCCCTCATCGAAATCTCATTTATCAGCCTCTCCTAATCGATCTTTTCGCACCATTCGAGTGCATATTTCACTAAACATCGAGAATCGTAGAAAGTGTCGAGTCACCAGTTACAAACACACCAGAGTCGACGATAATTACTCTTCCCTCGATAATGGACCTTCCGTTTCGAGTTTATCTCACGTAAAAAAGAGAGGCACGATGACAGGGCCATTCAGTTTTGTTTGTCGAAGGAATCTCGACATGGCAGCACGATGACGATACCACGGTAATTGATTAACACTTGATAATTAACGCGTCGACGCGCCCGATATCCTCTTGTCACGATTTTGAGCGTTAGCTAATTAACCGGTGTAAAAGTGCACTTTCAAGGAGGAGGCCTATGCGTTCCGATCGAGGAAATTGGAAAATTGTAAATTTGGAAAGTTGGGGAATTGGGGTATTGGGGAATTGGGGTATTGGGGAATTGGGGGATTGGGGGATTGGGGCATTAGGGAATTGGGGAATCAGGGAATTGGGAAATTAGGGAATTGGGAAATTAGGGAATTGGGAAATTGGGAAATTGGGAAACTGGGAAATTGGGAAACTGGGAAACTGGGAAACTGGGAAATTGGGAAATTGGGAAATTGGGAAATTGGGAAACTGGGAAATTGGGAAATTGGGAAATTGGGAAATTGGGATATTGGGAAATTGGGAAATTTGGGAATTTGGGAATTTGGAAATTTGGAAATTTGGGAATTTGGGAATTGGGGAATTGGGGAATTGGGGAATTTGGGAATTAGAAAATTGGAGAATGAGGGAATTGGGGAATTAGAGAATTGGGAAATTAAAGAATTGGAAAATTAGAGAATTGGGAAATTAGGGAATTGAGAAATGGGAAAATTGGGAAATTGGAAAATTGGAAAATTGGAAAATCGACAAATCAAAAAATTGAAAAATTGAAAAATTAGAAAACTGACAAATTGGAAAATTGCAAAACTGCAATTCGAAAAACCGAAAAAATTAAAAACCTTATAATTTGTAAATTTAAAAATTCTTTAACGTAGTGAATAAAAATGTAACAATCATAAAAATTTACAAAGAGAGACAGATGAATTAAAATATGAAATATATTGCATATTTTACCCTACTATCAAGAGCCATTCACTAAATAAAAATATAAAAGTCAGAACGAAATAGTCCGCTTGTTCATCGAATACAATGAACGTTGCAAGGTTTTCTAACAAAATTTATGTGGCACCTGTTGTGTTTGGCTACATAGCTGTTAATTCGGGCAGCCAATATAACGCGGCTACCAAACGAAAATGTAACTTTGAAGTACCTAATTATGGTTCGTAATATTTTATCCCCGCCATTGTTGGTTCAGTGGAATCACGATCTCGAATGGGTCAATATAGTCAAACGATTCCACTTGATTACACTTTTGCATGATACTATGCAACATCTCTATTTCCTGCTGAAAACGCAGAGAAAGAAAATGAACATTTTCAATTTTTCCAAAACAGTAGTTTCAAAATGAAAAAATTTACAAAATTCATACCTTGCAAAATTTTAGAAATAGAATATTTTATTAAATTTCTTTCCCTGTAAAATTTATGAGAAAGAAAAATAATTAAATAGATAAACAATTTAACAGACAGTTCCCCATTTTTATTCAAATTTAGTTTACATAATAATATATTTATTTATTACTGTAAATGTGACAACTTAAGTTATTATATTTGAACAAGTACCTCGCAAATGTGGCGCTTACTCAGCAACACATTATTAATTATTATGCAAGTACTCGAATCGTAAGGAGACTGAAAAAAGACATAATGTCAGAAAAGACACTCAGTATGTTAGAATTTTGTCTCACTCCTATTTTGATCTACGTTTAGTCTACATATTAATGTAAAATTTATTTATTACTATAAATGTAACAACTTAAGTTATTATATTTGAACAAGTACCTCGCAAATGTGGCGCTTATTCAGCAACACATTATTAATTATTATTAATTATTATGCAAGTACTCGAATCGTAAGGGGACTGAAAAAAGACATAATGTCAGAAAAGACACTCAGTATGTTAGAATTTTGTCTCACTCCTATTTTGATCTACGTTTAGTCTACATATTAATATGAAATTTATTTATTACTGTAAATGTGGCAACTAAAGTTATTGTATTTGAACAAGTACCTCGCAAATGTGGTGCTTACTCAGCAACACATTATTAAGTATGCGAGTACTCGAATCGTAAGGAGACCATGATACAGAAAACAAAGAAATTAGTATGCAATAGTCGTTTCCCTCTGAACGACTCCGTTTCGCGATGTTTCAGGAGTTTAACAAGTAAGTTAAGAAGAAAAGATGTCGCTGAAACAGAAACGGAAACGCATGCAAGAAGGAAATGGAAGAAACTTTTGTAACCGCATTCGTTAAGACAGAAAAATGAAGTTTCGAGAGGAAGGAGACCGTGAGATTCTAGAGAAATACGCTATCCAGTAAAAGTTAAATATCGTGACAAGTACGAAAGTTAATTATATTATTTTCTGGATATTGGATTGTTCTGTTTTATGATCTGTATTCGAGGGCATTGATTATTATTAATTTAGGTATTTTCATATTTTTCAATTATTAAATTTTATAGGTGTTTAATTGCCTTGTTTATTAATTTGTAGATTTATGAATTTTTGTGTATGTGGAATTTTGAATCTGACATAATGTAATTGAAGTGTATATCTGAAATCTATTAGCACGAAATGGAGAATTGAAGAATTGAAAAATTGAAAAATTGAAGAATTGAAGAATTGAAGAATTGAAGAATTGAAGAATTGAAGAATTGAAGAATTGAAGAATTAAAGAATTGAAGAATTGAAGGCTTGAATAATTGAAAAATTGAAGAACTTATCAACTGTCAAATTGATAAATTGAAGAATTAAAGAATTGAAGAACTTACCAACTGCCAAATTGATAAATTGAAGCATCAAAGAATTGAAGAACTTACCAACTGCCAAATTGATAAATTGAAGCATCAAAGAATTGAAGAACTTATCAACTGTAAAATTGATAAATTGGAGAATTAAAGAATTGAAACATTGACGAATTGACAAATGAACAGATGGACACATTGACAAATTGACAAATTGACAAATTGACAAATTGACAAATTGACAAATTGACAAATTAACAAATTGACAAATTGACAAATTAACAAATTGACAAATTAACAAATTGACAAATTGGCAAATTGACAAATTAACGAATTGACGAATTTACAAATTGACAAATTGGCAAATTGACAAATCGATAATTTGAAACCTTAGAAAATTGAAAAATTGAGAAATTAAAAAATTGAGGTAATTGAGAAATTGGGAAATTAGGAAATTGGGAAATTAGAGAATTGGGGAATTAGGGAATTAGGGAATTGGGAAATTATAGAATTGGGAAATTAGGAAATTGGGAAATTAGGAAATTGGGAAATTAGAGAATTGGGGAATTAAGGAATTAGGGAATTGGGAAATTAGGGAATTGAGAAATTATAGAATTGGGAAATGAGGGAAATGGAAAATTAGAAAATTGGGAAATGAGGGAATTGGAGATTAGGGTATTGAAAAATTGGAAAATTGGGAAATTGAGAAATTAGGGAACTGGGGAATTAGAAAATTAGAAAATAAGAAAATAAGAAAATAAGAAAATAAGAAAATAAGAAAATTGGGGAATTAGGGAATTGAGAAATTAGAGAACTGGGAAATTATTGAAATGGAGAATTAGAAAATTAGGAAATGATGAAATTGGGGATTAGGGAATTGAAAAATTGAAAAATTGAAAAATTGAAAAATTGAATAATTAAATAATTGAAAAATTGAAAAATTGCAATTGCCCTCTACACTAAACGCAACAAGACAATACACACACAAAACATGCAATCACTATCTTATAGAGTCTCCGTATTCGTCGAACGTAATTATTCCAGACAACATACGGAGGTTATCGAACCCACCAGCCCGAGTTCACTTCGATCGTAATTTCCCAATTTGCGCATTCCTTTTTTCTCATATTTCTTCTCCGGCAAACGAAATTCACTATGCATTAGCGGAGCGTACGCGAACGAACGTAGACTCCCCGAGTTTCGAGACGCGATACGTTATCGTCTGAAACACGCATTAAATTTTCCTCTATGCTGCAACTTTCTTTCCGAAAGTTTTGATCCACTTGTGAGACCTGTTCCGATTTATTTGCTCGATTGAAACGTCGGCCAATCGAACCCGCTACTACGCGTGGAAAAAATGCTTTGTGAAAGTGTTGCATTATTTTTAGTTCTCACGTCATGGGTTATTGTAGAACTCTAAGGTCGTTGTTTATTCCTGAACAATTTAAATATATTATAGTTTACTGTTGATACATGTTATATATTTATTAAATATTTGCTGTAGTAATAATTTTCATTTTACATAATTTTTTAAAACAAAATTGTTAAAATGTATATTGCATTAATGGAAACTAAGAAATTTATAGAATATGACTATCAAGGATTTTTATTAATGTCCTTAGTATAAAATTAAGGTAGATATGTATACTAAATTTTAAGCTTCAAATTGACATACCATAAACACCATTTTATGGTACTTTTATGTCAACAATTATCATCAGACATTTTGCGTTTCAAAATTATTTGTTGTCTATGAACCAGCCATTTTGTACTACTACTATTAATGAAATATTTATGTAGTCATTTTCGATACATCTCAAGCTTTAAATTGATGTGCCATAAGTGCCATTTTGTAATACTTTTATGTCATGAATTTGTATGAGTATACATAACATCTTATACTTTCTACATTTGTAAAAATCCGCCATTATATTCTGTGACCGTCGGCCATTTTGTGCTAAGAGCGCTAACAAAATGGCGGCCCACTTCCATCAAACTTCAAACGTCCCCACTTCAAAATCCATCATTCAATAATCAAATAAAAACAAATAATCTCGAAGCCTCAAAATCAAAGGCAAATTTCCCGAATTCAAGTACATCGAGTTAAAGTATATTTGGAGAGTAAAAAAGACGTCAGACATTCGCATTATGTCCCTGGCGAACGTCAACAAGAAACTCCTCGCGAAACTTTCAGGATGTTATTAAGAAAAGTTGCGAAGACAAAGGAGGACGCGTTCGAGGGGATGAAAAAAGAAGTAACTCTCGAGGAATTCTTGGTCGATCTCGATTTAACTAGATTCACGAGGGAGCTCGAGAACAGGGACCAGGTGAAAAGCAACGGGAAGTTGCTTTCGAAAGGAAAGTATTTCGAGAACGAGCTTACGTTCGCACATATTGATCGCTGCTTTAAGAACCGAATCAGCCTACTTACGATAAGAACCTCTTCTTTCTAAAATACTAATCATTTAAAAAAAAATATACTCAGGTATCTCTTTTATGATGGAGATATATTATGTATATTTTATGTACTATTTTTTTTGCTGTATTTTATGAAAATATGGTGAACAATGGCTGATGAGAGACATTGTTATCTTTTCGTTCATTATGAAATTTCTGTATAAATTCTCTGTAATGAAATTCATTGACTTAAGATAAAATCAGTTTGTAACGTGTAATTTTTATAATACAATCTTTAGACTGAATATATTTAACAAAACATATATATATTGTAATATTATAAAATATTTTAAAAATATACTCTTCAAGAATATACAATAAAAAAATATTTCTAAGACAAGTTTACAATAATTTCCTCAAGTAAGAAACTCTTCCATAAATTACAACATGAAATTTATACAAAATATATTTAAAAAAAATATTAAGTATAATATTTTTTAGTTTAATAAAAAATACATAATTACTATGCTACTTGTATAAAATTATTAAAGTATAATTTTGTTTATACTTTAACATACTTAATTCTTTATATTTGCTAAATGTATTTTTAAAAAATATAAGTAAAATATAATATTTGTTAGTTTAACAAAAAATACATCATCACTATTGTATAAAATTATTAAAGTATAATTTTGTTTATACTTTAACATATTTTATGTTTTATATTTGCTAAACGTATTTTTAAAAAATATAAGTAAAATATAATATTTGTTAGTTTAACAAAAAGTACATAATTACTATTGTATACAATTATTGAAGTATAATTTTGTTTATACTTTAACATACTTAATTCTTTATATTTGCTAAACGTATTTTTAAAAAATATAAGTAAAATATAATATTTGTTAGTTTAACAAAAAGTACATAATTACTATTGTATAAAATTATTAAAGTATAATTTTGTTTATACTTTAACATACTTAATTCTTTATATTTGCTAAACGTATTTTTAAAAAATATAAGTAAAATATAATATTTGTTAGTTTAACAAAAAATAATTACTATTGTATAAAATTATTAAAGTATAATTTTGTTTATAATTTAACATATTTAATTCCTTATATTTGCAACGGTCCATCAAATTTTCCGTCCAGATAAGTGTACAGATAAATTTATTTTACGGGCAATAAATTTTCTCGGCAACTATCATACTCGGTGTCCATTTTTGATCGACAGTCGCCAACTGCACAATGTATCAACCGAATTCGACTGGCAGCGTGAAAAAGAAAACGTAAAAAAGCATCGACAAAGGTGCGGATAAAATCAATAATGCAGCGAGAACGTCGTCGCCTTTTCAACCGTGGTCCGATCGAGAAATCGACGAGCGTTGCATCGATCTTTCGAGAGGTTCTCGTGCTACCTCGACCCACACCCATCTCCGGCGTAAAAAAGAAAAGAAATCCTTTTTCGTTCGTCAGAAATTTCCGATAGAGGCGAGCGACCACGGCGGAAGATAATTTCGCAGACATCCCGCTGGTTTCCGGCCATGGCGAAAGCTACGGGGAGATCCCGGCTAGCTATCGTATTTTCATCAAATATTCACGCCGTTCGTCATAAATTAATACCGAAATTTCTTCCTATTTTTCTGAACAAGTTCTCTTCGTACACAATTTATGAAATTGTAACTTTTAGATTTTTTCATTTTTGCAGGTTGTGTAATTTTTGTTTAGGAGATTTTTACAGACTCTCGCTATATTGCAGATTTCTGTATGTTCAAATTTGGGAACTTGCCTGATTAGAAATTTAAAAATGTATGAAAAGAGTTTGGAACTTTGGTACTTTCAAAATTTCAATACTTGGAACTTTGGAAATTTGGAATTTAAAATTGAGAATTTTTTGAACAATTTTTAAAGAACAATCTTTTTTCATAAGCTTACAAATCTTCAAATTTTCTCAGATTCGATAAAGTAAGGCAAACCTTAAAAATAACACACGAAGTCTATTTTTAAATTGGCAATATAACGAGAGGCCATCAAATATTAAGTCCTCTTGCTATTGGAACTAAAATTTCTATCACTGTCAACGTTTTTATTGAAACTTAGGATCTTGTATCGATCAGTTAATGGAGAACAGTGATTTTCTTCACCTCCAGCAGATTTTCACAAGGATTAATTAAACTTTGATTTATTATGGTTACAGAGGAATGCACAGCAGATAGATGTAGCAAGGTGCCCTGTTCCCATGGTGGGAAATGCTTGACCACCGGAGGCGACACCGCCGTCTGCCTCTGTCCTCTCGGATACACGGGTGATCTTTGCGAGACCAGGGTAGATTTACAGGTAAATATTCCAACGCGCAATAAATATTGTAGAGTGTACATGGACACTTCATTTTATTCGAGTAATTTTATTTGAAGCTTTAAAGTGGGAAATTGAGAAATTTTGGAAGGGTGGAAATTTGGTGCAGTAATTAGTGGAATTGGAATTTTTAATAATTTAATTTTGTAATAATACAACAGACTTTTTATCTTCGACCGATTCAATCGAAGCCTTTCTTCTCCTTTCGCTATTCCTTGTTCAAATCCTACTAATTTTAAGACAAAATTTTTAAGATGTTACACTAACATTTTATAGAATAAAAAAAATTTTGTAATTTTTTAAGATTTTAAAGGTATTGCCCCCCTTAAATCACTATATAAAACACCCAAAATCCCTATATAAAAATTCCAATTCATCTTGAAAATAATTCCAAAATAATTCTGCAGAATCTACGTAAGTGCAATGTGCGTCAACAAAACAAAAAAGTCCCATATTCCTCAATATTTATCCTCATACCCAGCATGTCTTCGAGTTAATATCAGACAAGCTGATAGCACATTTTATCAAGTGCAGCTACCATTGTTATAATAATCGATATATCAGCGTGTAGTCGGTTATAATCCATCGACGCACACGCGTGTACGCACATCAAGTGCCGTCTGCGGATGAGAGGACAAATTGATCGGCATTATGCCCGGTTCTGCGTTCAAATTTTCCAAAGACAGAGAGGCAACGATCGTGTCAGAGCGAGAGGGCGAAATTGCGCGATAGAAGAGGAAAATTCAGGCGGAAAATTTTTAGTGAAACGCGGAAAATTGCGAGCGTTCAGTTAACTCGATGTAAAATATTCCCGGAAACCGGCTCGACATTTCCGCTTTCGATACGCTCGAAATGTTTGCCTAACGTTTTGAGATTTCGACGAAATGAATTCTGCCTGGTATTTAGTTTAATTGAATATCGAGTATTTGTGACAGAAACGATAAGATCGGAATTTTAACGGCGATCTAGTTTCGGTTCTACAGTTTCCACAGTTTCACAATTCTGAAATTCCACAATTCCACAATTCCGAGATTCTGCAATTTCGAAATTCCATAATTCAGAAATTCCACAATTCAGAAATTCCACGATTCCGAAATTCTATAATTCAGAAGTTCCACAATTCAGACATTCAACAATTCCCAAATTCCACGATTCCGAAATTCCACAATACCGAAATTCCATAATTCAGAAATTCCATAATTCCCAAATTCCACGATACCGAAATTCCACGATTCCGAAATTCCACAATTCCGAGATTCCGCAATTCCGATATTCCATAATTCAGAAATTCCATAATTCCGAAATTCCACGATTCCCAAATTCCGCTATTCCGAAATTCCACAATTCCGAAATTCCATAATTCAGAAATTCCATAATTCCCAAATTCCACGATACCGAAATTCCACGATTCCGAAATTCCACAATTCCGAGATTCCGCAATTCCGATATTCCATAATTCAGAAATTCCATAATTCCGAAATTCCACGATTCCCAAATTCCGCTATTCCGAAATTCGACAATTCCGAAATAGCACAATTCCGAAATTCCACGATTCCGAAATTCCGCAATTCCGAAATTCTATAATTCAGAAGTTCCACAATTCCGAAATTCCATAATTCAGAAATTCAACCATTCCCATATTCTACGATTCAGAAATTCCACAATTCCGAAACTCCGCAATTTCGATATTCCATAATTCAGAAATTCCATAATTCAGAAATTCCATTATTGAGAAATTCCATAATTCAGAAATTCCACGATTCCCAAATTCCGCGATTCCGAAATTCGACAATTCCGAAATTCCACGATTCCGAAATTCCACAATTCCGAAATTCTATAATTCAGAAGTTCCACAATTCCCAAATTCCACGATTCCAAAATTCCACGATTCCGAAATTCCACGATTCCGAAATTCCACAATTCCGTAATTCCACAATTTGCAGTTCCGCAATTCCCAAATTCTCACATCCCCAAATTTCTAAATCTCTGAAATCTCAGAATTCTCAAATTCCCAAATACCCAAAAAACGAAATGAATTCTGCCAGGTATTTAGTTTAATTGAATATCGAGTATTTGTGACAGAAACGATACGATCGGAATTTTAACGGCGATCTAGTTTCGGTTTATTAAATCGCTTCGGGCTGGGCTTCCTGAAACGAGATGCAATTTTAGTTTTAATTTGTAAATTTTTAATTCCCTCATTTCATGTTTTTAGTCCTTTCTTTTTAATTCGTTATTTTTCATTTGATACTTTCAGTTCGCACTTTTTAATTTAATATTTTCAATTTGCACTTTCAACTTGTTATTTTTAATTTAAACTTTTTAATTTAATATTTTTAATTTGCACTTTTAATTTGACATTTTCAGTTTGCACTTTCCAACTTGTTATTTTTAATTCTGACTTTTTATATAATATTTTTAACGTTTTTGATTTAATATTTTTAATATGCACTATTTTAATGTGGTGTTTTTCTGCGATCAGAATCAGAGCTGCGATGTCGAATTATAAAAAAAAGTTTCGTTATTTTTCCAACATACTGTGTAGCTGATTGAATATTTTTTTAAATTGTAAATACTTTTTTTGAAATTATAATAAAATTGACATTACAAAAGTTAAATTAGAATAAAGTCGTGAGACTATGAAGACGTCGCAAAGAACAGGAAATGTTGAAAGAAGAAGTAACGTTAAGGAAATTAAATTAGCGTTTACGTACCATAATTGATTTCGATTTAAATCATGAACAAAGGAGACTGTTGCCTCGATGTCGGCGAACAATTAACTATTGCGTCTGCGACTTGGAATAAACGTTCGCTACGTTCTCGATTAATTAAATCTTGACTGAACGACGCAACGTTTCGCCGCAAACTTTACATTTAACCCTTCACCGCAGGGTGAAAAGGCCGTTTGCAGCGTGTACGGGGCTTTTGAAGTCGCCTCTGACAACGCTTTCAGAAAATTCGATTCAATTCGTCGACGGGTGTATATTAAATGGATTTAAAGGGGAGGCAATTGGATCTCGAGGACGAGTTTCAGTTTCGAGTGACACTTGTTCGCTATTCGTTCATATTTCGAATGCTGAGGAATCTGTCGAAACGAGTTTCCGATTCATCGCGTTCTTAAAGATATGTCATCTAAATAATTTCTTGTATTTTCAAAATGGTAATTTTGCAACAAAAAATTTGAAATTTTGCAAATATACGAATACACGAATATCTCCAAAAAAATGTTGTAAATTTCGAAAATGTGTGTTAGCGTCAACGTATTTTGGAGGGTCGTCGAGGGCAATTAGCCTGTGCTATTTTGCCTTTGAACGATTTATGATAGGGATGGACTATGTGAGGTCTATGCGAGAGGTTGTTTATGAGAGTCTAAGTGAGGCGACAGATGATGGCTATTGACTTGGAGTCAAGTGGTCATCAGATGTCGCAGGACTGTGTTCTTTGTCAGTTTGTTATTGCTTTACCTAAATGTATAGGAACGTTGTTCCTAAAGGATCTGGCCACGGAGTGGGGAAGGCATCCTTGCCTTTGGTAAGAGGACTGAGTTTGACCTCTCGGCACTTACCCCAGAACCTTGAGTTGAATCGGTCTTTGCCTTTGCCTTTTTGCCTAGCAGAATATTTTTATAGTTCCTTCGATTTCTAACATCAGAAGTGGGATTACGTGACGCCGCCCGGATACAGTGAATTGCGATTATTCAGTGTATCGTTGTTGTTGTGCGTGTGTATTTCTTTGTGACACTTAAAACATTAATTGTATTTTACAATGGAATCGGGTGCGCCGCTATCTTCCCTTGACGAGCTCGTTCGTCAGGTGTTGTTGAAGATCGGAGAGAGTGTTGCATCGTGTTCCGCGACCTCCGGGAATTCGACTGCTCCTACACAGACTGGAGTTATTCCTGAATTTAGTGGTAGTGACATTGGGGAGGATGCGAACAGTTGGTGCAAGGTAGTGGAGGAGATTACAAAGGCTTGTTCGACCCAAGTGCGTTTGAATTTGGCGACGCATGCGTTAAGGGGGCCCGCGAAATCGTGGTATCACGACTGGAAGGGTCAGCCACGCACGTGGGAGAAATTTAGTAAAGATTTGTGTTCGGTCTTTGTAACGAGAAAAAACTTACATGAAAGACTGTCTCGCGCCGTGGCGTATAACAGTGATTCCGCAAAGACGTACGCCGAATATGCGCGTACGAAACTGTTCTACCTGGAACAAACTCGTGTCGCGTTCCAGACGGAAGAATTGATTGAGCTCATTATAGGAGCCGTGACGGATCAGACCATTCGGCAATCATTGTTAAATGGTCAGTATAAAACCACAGCCGAGTTAATAGTGGGCTTAACACAGTTTGTGAAGCCTACCACGGAGAAGGAAGCATCAGAGGATCGTCGCAAGGAGCAAGCTGATAAGCAGCAACGGGGCAAGAAGCGCTGCTATTCATGTGATGAAGTGGGGCATATTCAAGTTAATTGCCAAAAAAAGCGGAAGCTGGAACAGAAAGAGAAACCAGGGAAGCGCCTGACGTGCACCTTTTGCTCGAAGAAGGGGCACGAAGAATCAAATTGTTGGGCGAAACAGCGCGCACCATCTCAGCCAGGACGTAAGAGGGCTGAAGCAAATATTTGCAGTCTGGCAGATTGTAAGACTACGCCAGTGTTGATACAAGGAGTGTTGGTGCCTTCATTATTGGACACAGGAGCAGATTGCTCCCTAATTAAGGAGAGTGTGGCACGGAAGGCGAACTGTAAGGTTATGCCGAGTGCAACAATAGTGCGTGGTTTGGGTAACGTGAGTGTGACGACATTGGGGCGTACCACGGTTATCCTACAAGCGGAAGATGCATCCGTTGAATTGGACTTTCTGGTGGTGGCTGACGAAGATTTGGCCTATGACGCAATTGTGGGGAGGAACGTCCTGGAAGGCGGAAACCTGAGGTTGGTGACCAGCGCGGAGGGAACCAGATTGCAGCGCGTTGACGAAACATCTTCGCCGGAGAAAAGGACCGTGGGCCAATGCTACGTTGTTGGCAGTGGAAATTCTGATGAACGGAGCGTCCTGGAGTCGCTGATAGGAAAGTATCAGCACATGATAGCCCCTACGGATTCTTCTCGATGCGTAACGACCGGGGAGATGAAAATTAATACGAAGTCCGACCAGGTAATAAATTACCACCCGTACCGTCTGTCCCTCGCGGAGCGAGAAAAGGTATGTGCTATTGTTACTGATTTACTTAGTAAGAATATAATTCGTGAAAGCACTTCTTCGTTCGCGAGTCCGATTATTTTGGTTAAGAAGAAGAACGGTAGCGACCGCATGTGTGTCGACTATCGCGCTTTGAATAGGATAACGGTTAAGGATCGTTACCCCTTACCGTTGATTGAGGATCAACTTGATCGGTTGGGTAAAGGAAAATATTTTACTACTTTAGATATGGAATCTGGCTTTCATCAGATTCCGATAGCCAGTGATTCCATTGAGAAGACCGCGTTTGTGACTCCGGATGGTCATTATGAATATCTTAGGATGCCATTTGGGTTATCGAATGCACCGGCCGTGTTTCAAAGGGCTATAAATAGGGCATTAGGACCGTTAAGAAACTCAGTAGCTTTAGTTTACATGGATGATATTTTAATTCCTTCAGAGACAATTGAGGAAGGTTTGCAAAAATTAGATCTCGTTCTGAAGGCTTTGTCGGAAGCTGGTTTTACTTTGAATCTGGCGAAATGTAAATTTTTTGAGACTACGGTAGAGTATTTGGGTAGGGAAGTTTCTGCCGACGGAATTCGACCTGGCAAGGGGAAATTGAAAGCGCTGCTTGAGGCACCTGTCCCCACGAACGTGCGTCAGGTTCGACAGTTTATGGGCCTGGCGAGTTATTTTCGCAAATTCGTCCCGGAATTTGCTTCGCGTGCCTCGCCCATTACAAAACTGTTGCGAAGGGATCAATCGTGGCAGTGGGGTCAGGAGCAGGAGAGCGCTCGACAGTATATTTTATCGAATCTTAGCTCGCAACCTTTGTTAGTCGTTTTTGATCCGGTTCGCGAGACGGAACTCCACACTGACGCTAGTTCAATTGGTTACGGGGCCATATTGTTTCAGCGTGTGAATGGAGATTTACGGGTAGTCTCTTATTTTAGTCGTCGGACAACTCCGGAAGAGTCACGGTATCACTCTTATGAATTGGAAACGTTAGCCATAGTTAATGCCCTTAAATATTTTCGCGTGTATTTGTTGGGGATTAAGTTTAAAATCGTTACTGACTGTAACGCCATTAAAGCCACCAGTACAAAAAAGGATTTGTTGCCTCGTATTGCCCGGTGGTGGGTTTACCTTCAGGATTTTACTTTTGATTTAGAGTATCGTAAGGGAAAGTATGTTGAACACGTAGACTTTTTAAGTAGGAATCCGCCGGTAGACCGTCAGGTAAATGTCATTTGTGAAGGGTCGTGGTTAGAGTTAGCGCAGGCTAAAGATCCGGAGACCCAGGATATAATAAACCGAGTCCGCAATAAAGAATCGATTAGTAGTGATTATGTTATTAGGCAAAATATCCTATGTAGGAAAATATTAAAGGATAATGGGCGGACGATTTATAGGAATTATGTACCGAAGGGGAGTCGGTTTGGATTGTTGCGTTTGTACCATGACGAAAATTGTCATGTAGGGTTCGATAAAACGTATGACCGTATCGCACAAAGGTATTGGTTCCCGCGTGCACGGAGTTTTGTAAAGAAATATTTAGAACATTGTATAACGTGTGTTGTTGCGAAGAAACATAGTGGGCCGAAGCAGGGGTTATTGCATTCGATACCTAAATCGGCGATTCCGTTTGACACCATACATGGTGATTGTGTAGGACCATTTCCCGAATCGCGGGATGGTTATAAACATATATTGATAATTGTTGATAGTTTTACGAAGTACGTTCAACTGATCGCATTAAAGTCCTTGAGTGGCCCGGAAACATTGCAGGTTTTTCGTGATCGGCTAACTCTTTTCGGTACACCGCGACGGGTGGTCCTTGATCGCGCGACGAATTTTACTTATAAGCCGCTTCAACAGCTATTTTGTAGACATGGGGTAGAATTACATTTAATTGCTACCGGGGCACCGCGAGCGAATGGACAGGCGGAACGGTATGTGGCTACTGTGACGAATCTGCTTACGGTTGAAGCAGCAAATTTGACAGAATGGCCGAACAAAATTCCGAAAATTCAGTTGTCTTTAAATACGACTGTACAGAGTTCGACCGGGTTTTCACCTATGCGATTGTTATTAGGGATCGAGCGTAGTGCAGGTAGTGCAGCAGCGGCCGAAAGAGAACTTCCGGAAACGGGAGAGCGGATCGACATCGTCGCAGATAGAGCTCTCGCGGCGGAACGATTAGTTAAGAATGCTGAATTGCAGGATAGGCGCTTTAATAAACATCGTAGGGATACTGTTGATTATAAAGAGGGTGATACGGTATTTGTGCGCCCTGCGGATACTCGTCGGGCTAAGCTAGATGTAAAATTTATAGGACCTTTTAAAATAGTTCGGGTATTAGAAAAGGACAGATTTGAAATTGTCGGGAAAAGCGGTAAATCGCAGGTAGCGCCGAAAGACCGGTTGCGGTTGTGGAAAGGCGAATGGTCAGGTGATAATGATTTAGTTTCGGACGATGAACCGTGTTAGCGGTTTAATTTAAAAATAATATTTTAGAGTTAGGTTAGCTACATTCTGTATAAAATTTAAAAAAAAAAAGAAAAAACATAGTATTTTAGTATTAATTTATGTAATCTTTAGTTTATTTTTCTCATTATTTTCTTATGTTAATTGGTATTTATTAGTGTTTTAGAATTTTCGGTATAATAAATTATATTAAAGGAATAGATTTTTGTTAGTTTTGTATTTCCTTATTTGTTTAGTTGCCTAAACATTTAGATTATAGTTAGGCAAGAAGGCTAGGTATTTGATGAATGTTTATGAGAAAGATTAATTGGTTGTTGCAATTCTATGTGGTGCTAGTTGAGTGCCAGGTTGAGATGGAATGTTGACTGATTGGGTCAATAGTTTTATATGAGTGTACGGAGGAAAAGATTATGGTATGAATTGGGCTATGGGGACACGTGGTGTCTGCCAGCAAAAGTTGAATGTGGGATACGCATCTTGTGGACGGTATCGTTTATTTGCGCGGTATTCGCCAGTTTGTGAATACCGTGGCTGCCGGATGATACTGTGAGTGTCATCTGGAGGTGACGCACTTGCGGGTGTAGTCATCGTGGAAATAACGTATGAAAGGCGACAATGTCGTGTACGGAATAGAGTAACGTTATGTATTCGAAGGAACCTCTATCATTGGGTGACATTAAGGTCATGGATTTGGTATGTTGCCTTGCGAAAGACGACGTTTGAAAGGTACACGAATTGCGCGGAATAGAGGACGTTATGTTGGTAAAGTGTGGCGGTAACTGCAGCAGGGTACAGGTAAAGTACGGAGCTGTGGAGGTTACGACGCCGGGAAACACTTGGTGTGGAAGCGTTTGGTCTTAGCAAGGGCAGGGCACGTGAGAGGTGCGGAGCCAAGGGCTATGTGACCTGGAGACGCTGATGTTGAGAGATTTGATAATCCATGATTGTTATTGCAGTATTGTGTTTGTATTCTTTGTGTGGATGCTTCCCGAGAGCGTGAAGCAGATCAGGTTGGCCGTGTTAGCGTCAACGTATTTTGGAGGGTCGTCGAGGGCAATTAGCCTGTGCTATTTTGCCTTTGAACGATTTATGATAGGGATGGACTATGTGAGGTCTATGCGAGAGGTTGTTTATGAGAGTCTAAGTGAGGCGACAGATGATGGCTATTGACTTGGAGTCAAGTGGTCATCAGATGTCGCAGGACTGTGTTCTTTGTCAGTTTGTTATTGCTTTACCTAAATGTATAGGAACGTTGTTCCTAAAGGATCTGGCCACGGAGTGGGGAAGGCATCCTTGCCTTTGGTAAGAGGACTGAGTTTGACCTCTCGGCACTTACCCCAGAACCTTGAGTTGAATCGGTCTTTGCCTTTGCCTTTTTGCCTAGCAGAATATTTTTATAGTTCCTTCGATTTCTAACATGTGTAACCATGAAAGGTCGAAAACGCGAAACTTTAAAACAGCCTAAGAAAAAAAAATTCCTCGAAAACATTGCATCCCACAATACCCAAAATTACCATATAAAATTTAGTCTCCTCGTAAAAAGAAAAAACATAAAAACTTTTTACAGTTCGAATAAAAGGTAGAGTTTTAACGAGATGATCATTTTCGTTCGTTCCACCCTTTCTTCGTGATCCATTTGTGAAATGAATAATACCTGATTCTTTTTCACCGTTTTATATTCCCTTTAAATCACGCTTTGTTTATAAAGCATTTGAAATTCATAAAGGTAAAGCCGGCATGAGACGCTTACAAAGAATTATTTTCACCTCTTCAACAACTAAAAACGCTGGTGAAAGAATTCCTGCTTGAAAATCGATTGCGCTCGTTTCGGCAATGTAACGTTAACCATTTATAATTCAGTAAATTTCCCGCGAAGGAAAACGGTCCGACGAGTTTCCATCGTTCTTCGGTTGCTATTCTTCTCACCTTGTGTTCCGAGTGCTACCAGAAGCGGAAATTCCCTTATCTTCCGTGGTTGTTGCCGAAGGAAGTGCGCGATGAAAATGGGGGAAAAGATGAAGATAAGGGAAACTTTTATGATTCATGATGCTCGAAGGGAAAGAATGTAGAATAAAATAAGAACAAAAAAGGGGACTCTAGCAAAAGGAAATAACAAGCTGGATAATGAAGTAGTGCAACGAAGAATAGAGGTTACAGCAGAAAGATTGCGAGAAGAAAAGGACTCGGAAAAAAATGAATCTTTCGATGAAAGAACCTGAGAGAAACGTAGAGTGAGATCAAAGTTGAAAAAGAAATATCTGTTTCTGGGAACGTTTAGGATGTTCGAAAAATTACTGCTTTTATGCGTTTCTTCTTGGGGAATATTTAGGTTGTATGCTTGTGTTTTTGGAATTTTATTAGAGGGCCATTTTGGGGACTTTAGAGTGGTATTTGGTTAGGGTTGGTTTCTAAGGGGAAAAATTTTAGGTAGCGGAAAAAAATTTTTTTTTAGATTTGAAATTCTACAGTTCCAAAATTCCAGAATTCCAAAATTCCAAGATTCCAAGGTTCCAAAGTTCCAAAATTTCCAATATTCCAAGGTTTCAAGGTTCTAAAGTTCCAAAGTTCCAAAATTTCCAATATTCCAAAATTCCAAAATTCCAAAATTCCGAAATTCCGAAATTCCAAAATTCCAAAATCCCAAAATTCCAAAGTTCCAAAACTCCAAAGTTCCAAAGTTCCAAAATTCCAAAATTCCGAAATTCCAAAGTTTCAAAATTCCAAAATTCCAAAATTCCAAAGTTCCAAAACTCCAAAGTTCCAAAATTCCAAAATTCCAAAGTTCCAAAATTCCAAAGTTCCAAAATTCCAAAATTCCAAAATTACCAATATTTCCAATATTCCTAGTTCTAAAGTTCCAAAATACCAAAATTCCAAAATTCCGAAATTCCAGTTTCAAAATTTCAAAGTTCCAAAATTCCAAGCTTCCAAAATTCCAATCTTCAAAAATGCCAATGTTCCAAAATTTCAAAATTCCAAAATTCCAAAGTTCCATAATTCAAAAATTTCAAAATTACCAATATTTACAATATTCCTAGTTCTAAAGTTCCAAAATTCCAAAATTCCAAAATTCCGAAATTCCAAAATTCCAATCTTCCAAAATTCCAATCTTCCAAAATTCTAATCTTCCAAAATTCCTAAATTCAAAATTTCCAAAATTCCAATCTTCCAAAATTCCTAAATTCAAAATTTCCAAAATTTCATAAATTCCTAAAATTCCAAAATTCCAAAATTCCAAAACTTCCAAAACTTCAAAAATTTCAAAAATTCCCAGAAAATTTAAAAATTCCTCTAAATAGAAATAATGTCCGTGAAGATCCAATTCGTTGTAACTATAATGTACCGTATTCGCGTCAGCAAACAGTTTGCTCGCGAAGCGATCTTCCCGTTCGGTGACTATGTCATTTCGCAAATCGACCGGTGCCGATAAGAGCGGAAAAATAACGTGGGCAGTCAGCTATGGGAAATAATGTCGTTGCCAGACGGCTCGGCGATGAAGAGAATCGCGAAAGAAGACCTTTAGCGAACTCGAAGCCATTGATTTTTCTCGCACTCCCAATGAAACATTGCCCGATTTACGATATTTTCTCTACTGAAACGATTTTGTGCTTCGAAATTGTAATTTTTGCAATTTTATTTTTAGAAACGTACAAATCTTTTTATTTTGTGAAAAATGCATTGATCTTTTATTATAAATAAAAATATAAATATACATATATAAAATATATTTATTTTATATTTTTTTATAATCGTATTTTATATATAAAATATGAATATATTATATAGAGTAGTAATTGAATTCATAAATACAATATAAATATATAAATTGATATAATTGATTATTAATATAATTGATTATTTTTATTAATTAATATAATATGATATAATTAATGAATTTAGATAAAAAAACTGAAAATCCAAAATCCAAAAATGAAAAATGGGAAACCCAAAAATCATACACATCTCAAACTTCATAAATCCCCAAGTTCTCACATCTCCAACTCCATAAATCCCATAATCTCAGTGTCCAAACTTCCTAAATCCCCAAATTGGTAAATCCTGAACCCTTTAACAGAACCTAAAACAAAAACCCAATCATCCACTGTGAAAACCCAAAATGCAAAATTGTAAAATGAGAAACTCAAAAATCACACACATCTCAAACTTCTTAAATCCCCAAATTTTCAAATCCCCAAATCTCCAAGTTCATAAATCCCCATAATCTCACTTTCTCAACTTCCTAAATTCCCAAATCTCCAATCCCTATAAATCCCCATAACCTCAGTGTCCCAACTTCGTAAATCCCCAAATTGGTAAATCCTGAACCCTTTAACAGAACCTAAAACAAAAACCTAATCATCCACTGTGGAAACCCAAAATGCAAAATTGTAAAATGAGAAGCCCAAAAATCACACACATCTCAAACTTCATAAATCCCCAAATCCCCCAATCTCCATTCCCCATAAATCCCCATAATCTCACTTCCCCAACTTCCTAAATCCCCAAATTGGTAAATCCTCGCCTCCTCACCCGAACCTCAAACAAAAACCCAATCATTCACTCTGAAAGAAAAATTCCCGAAAGGAAATGTATCTATAGTAACGATAAGCATGGTCGATGGATTTTCTGGTTTCAGGTACCGTCTTTCAACGGATCTTCTTATCTTCGGTATCCAGGATTGGCCGACACGTCGCTATCTTGGCTGGAATTGGCTGTCACGTTGAAACCCACCGCTCCAGATGGTGTTATTCTTTACAACGGCCATCATAGCGACGCAACCGGTGATTTCATCGCGTTGTACCTTTCATCGGGACACGTACAGTTCACTTTTGACCTGGGAACGGGACCCGCCACTTTAAGGTAACACCGTTCTTCAGTTAATTCTATTCGGTGCTTTTATGGTCGGTTTGTTCTTTTCAATCCTTTGCAAATATGCTTTGACTAGTGGCTTTTATTTGAGGATCATTTATGAATCACTAGGTTTTAGTGAGTTGGGAATTTTTGTGTTTGCAAGGTTGAAAATTGATGAATTTTTAGGTGTATGAAGTTTTGGGAGATAGAGAATCAGAAGTATTTTAATTTGTGAGTTGGAAATTTTGCAATTCCACAATTTCGCAATTCCACGATTCCATGATTCCACGATACCGCGATTCCACAGTTCCATAATTCTGATATTCCACAATTCCGAAATCCACGATTCCGAAATTCTATAATTCCGAAATTCCACAATTCCGAAATTCCATAATTCCATAATTCCATAATTCCGAAATTCCATAATTCCGAAATTCCACAATTCCGAAATTCCATAATTCCATAATTCCATAATTCCGAAATTCCATAATTCCGATATTCCACAATTCCGAAATTCCACGATTCCGAAATTCTATAATTCCGAAATTCCACCATTCCGAAATTTCATAATTCCGAAATTCCACAATTCCGAAATTCCATAAATCCGAAATTCCACAATACCGAAATTCCATAATTCCATAATTCCACCATTCCGAAATTCCATAATTCCGAAATTCCACAATTCCGAAATTCCATAAATCCGAAATTCCACAATTCCGAAATTCCATAATTCCATAATTCCATAATTCCGAAATTCCATAATTCCGAAATTC
Source organism: Megachile rotundata (assembly GCF_050947335.1). NCBI lineage: Eukaryota > Metazoa > Arthropoda > Insecta > Hymenoptera > Megachilidae > Megachile > Megachile rotundata. The sequence goes on along the minus strand of NC_134992.1, from coordinate 10,701,679 downwards.
CACAATTCCGAAATTCCACAATTCCGAAATTCCACCATTCCGAAATTCCACCATTCCGAAATTCCACCATTCCGAAATTCCACAATTCCGAAATTCCACAATTCCGAAATTCCACAATTCCGAAATTCCACCGTTCCACAATTCCCAAATCCCCAAATCTCCAATTCCCCAATTCCCCAGTTCCACAATTTGCAATTCCGCAATTCCCAAATTCTCACATCTCCAAATTCCTAAATCTCTGAAATCTCAAATCTCAGAATTCTCAAATTCCCAAATACTCAAATCCCCCAAAATTCTTGTACCTGCAATTTCTCAAACCCCCAATTTCCCCAAATTCCCCGAATTCTCAAAATTTCCCAAATTCCCCGAATTCTCAAAATTCCCCAAATTCCCCAAATTTTCCAAATTCCCCAAATTCCAAAATTCTCAAATTTGTACCTCCTCAAATACCCAACTCCCCAAAATCTTGAATCCCTATTTTCTCACCCCAAAAATTCCCTAATTCCCAAACTCTGAATCGTGAATTGTAGAAGCGATCGCTAATACCTTTCAATTTCCGCGAGACGCCTTTCACCTCAACAGCTTCTAATTGTCTTGTTTGCGTGCACGAAGCGAACGGATATTGTAATTTGATCAGGAACGCGCGTATGCGTAGCTGAAGTGGAAAAAGGAAGTGGGTCGGGGTCGTTATGGACGCCTCGTTTGTTAAATGGGGTGGCGAGTTTTAATTTGTTGAAGATGGTTGCTTAATTGCAGTCAACCAGCTGTCCTCGGTGTATATTTCCTTGCTGGTGAATAAATTTCATCTTTGTCTACAGACTATAACAACAAAACGTGTTCTCGTCATTCTATATTCAATAAAAACATTGAAAAGAGGTTGGATATATCAAATTTTAATTCTATAAAATTATTACATATTATATCCCTTGTTTATGTATTATTTAAAAGTATTTCAAAGCTTTCGTGTACCATTTAAAAATATCTGAAATTACGCAAGTTTTATGCTACTTTGCTGATGACGTTACTAATTATAATGGCGTACGTTTGACATTTTGATGATTTTCATAACGAGCAATGTTTATTGTTATCACAACTATATTTCAATTGTTATTACAACGATTATAGCGATACGTATTTGTATCGAATGAATCACGGTTCAAACAAGACACCATAGATTACGTCATTTGTAACGCGGTATGTAACGAGTTTATACGCGATGCGATCGATTAACGAAGCTCGACGCCAGGCGTCGAAAGAACCGACCGATCGTTTAATCCGTCGTATCGCCTGGTAACGATGTATCGACGTCGATCGGCCTCATCGCGAATTAAGCCATTGAATATTCATGAAGAGAAATCATTGCGTTCAAGGCACCTCTATACATCGAACGCCAGAGATTCTAATCAGGTTCCATAATTTTTATCCTCTTTATTATACCGGCTAATCTAGGGATAGTTGCCGAATCACCAAATTATACGGCAACGTCAGTAATATTTTATTCTTTGAAAGTTTTATGTGACTTTCGCAGCTTGGTATGTTAGGATTTTTTTATTCTTTTTTTGGGGGTTTTGGATTTTTGGGTTTTTGGGTTTTCGGGTTTTTGGGTTTTTAGGCTTTTGGGCTTTTGGGTTTTTGGGTATTTGGGTTTTTGGGTTTTTGGGTTCATGGGTTCTTGGATTCTTGGGATTTTGGGTTTTTGGGTTTATGGGTTTTTGGGTTTTTGGGTTTATGGGTTTATGGGTTTTTGGGTTTTTGGGTTTTTGGGTTTTTGGGTTTTTGGGTTTTCGGGTTTTTGGGTTTTTGAGTTTTTGGGTTTTTGGGTTTTTGGGTTTTTGGGTTTTTGAATTTTTGGGTTTTTGGGTCTGGGTTTTTGGGTTTTTGGGTTTTTGGGTGTTTGGGTTTTTAGGTCTAGTTTTGTGGGTTCTTAGGTTCTTACATTCTTAATTTATTCTTGTGTTCTTGAATTCTTAAGTTTTTGAGGTCTTGGGTTCTTGGGTTTTTGTGTTCTTAGGTTCTTCAGGTTTTGGGTTCTTGAGTTTTTATGTTCTTAGGTTCTTGAAGTTTTGGGTTCTTGAATTTTTATGTTCTTAGGTTCTTGAAGTTTTGGGTTCTTGACGTTTGGAGGTATAAGTGTTTGTTTATTTGGGTTCTTACATTGTTTGATTTAGAATAATTCATTAATTTAAAAATTTAAAATTTATTCACATAAAATTTACTTCATAAATGAATAAAAATTCTACGAAAGCAGCAAAAGCATTTCCAACACCCAAATAATTAAAAGAATATTGCAATCAAACATTACATAGAACTCAATCAAAGTGCAAGAATACCAAGTGATTACCGAACAATAATTTGATGTAATCAATGGATTAACCAATCGAACAATTCGATCATAAAGAAATATTGCTCCGTAATTAGATTCTGAAATACAATAAAGCAATTATCAGGAAAGAAAATTACGGTTGGAACTGCTTTCGTTCTATAATTTCCGCGAAATGAACAAAAGGGTAGCTGCGCTGCTTTTATACTAATGGAGGCTCGTGTTTTAATAATGCAAAGAGACAGAGTGAATCTTCGTCCCTCTATCTTCATTCTTTCCACTGAAATCTGCTCGCATTCGACGTTCTCTCGCAATTACCACCCTCTAGTTTCTATATCTTTTTCCATTCTTTCACGCCTCGTCCCATTTTACACGGTTCGAGTTACCATTACGCCGAAGTGCCATTCACTTGCACCCACTGTACTCGTTTCCGAGATTTTTAATGCCTCTGCTTCGTTATTTTGCTCTATTTATATTGGCAATTCGGGTACGTCGCTAATGAATCCCGTCAAACGCGGACACGTGTGTAATACGTGAACACGTGCGTGCATTTCGTTTAAAACAAAAAAAAATTACTCTCGATATCCTTCCTTTTACGGTCAGCATTTTTTTTAAACAAATTCGAGATCTTTTAGTGGATTGATAAAGTTGAGTGAAAAACTTGTGTGTGCAGATTGTTGAGTGGAGACATTTTTATTTGGGAGGTGTGACATTTTAAAATCTCACGTTTTTTTAAATTCAAAGTCCCCTGTCTTATAATCGTGGAATTGGGGAATTGTACACCTTTTAAATCCCGTCGTTCATAGCATTAGAGAATCTTCAATTATCTATGAAATTCCTCAAGTTTACCATTCTAAAATTAGACAATTCCAAATTCAGCAATTCAACACCTCCTCAATTTCTAAGGTCCCTAGTTCCTCAATTCCGCAATTCCACAACTCCCCAATTTCACAATTCCGTAATTCCATAACTCTCCAATTCCACAATTCCGCAATTCCACAACTCCGCAATTCCACAACTCCGCAATTCCACAACTCCCCAATTCCATAACTCCTCAATTCCACAATTCCACGACTCTACAACTCCGTAATACCACGACTCCCCAATTCCACAACTCTCCAATTCCACAACTCCGCAATTCCATAACTCCGCAATTCCACAACTCCGCAATTGCACAACTTCGCAATTCCACGACTTCGCAATTCCACGACTCTGCAATTCCGCGGTTTCTCAATTCCACGATTCCACAACTCCGTAATTCCACAACTCCGCAATTCCACGACTTCGCAATTCCACAACTCCGCAATTCCGCGGCTTCTCAATTCCACAACTCCGCAATTCCGCGACTTGGCAATTCCATAAATCCGCAATTCCACAACTCCACAATTCCACAATTCTACAACTCCGTAATTCCAGAGTTTCAGAATTCTAAATTTGTACAATTCCAAATATCGAAAGTTCTACTTCCCAAAATTTGAAATATCGGAATTTCAGTATTGTCACCTTGCTTAACCTTCAGAATCCCGAGATACGCAAATTTCAATGCGTTCTTTATCCCCCAAGTTTTCTGTCTAAATCCGCAATTTCTCAAACGAAAACCATCGATAAGATTGAAAAATAGGAACGCTCGGGTATTTCTCGTAGCTAGCCGAGATTTCTACAGCTGTCCCTCCGGTTAATATCGAGGGTGAAGGTTGACGAGAGAATATTGAAGATTACAGAAGCCGTAAGGGGTGAAAATAATGGCAGGGCTGTTCGTCTACCGACATAACGAATGCGAAACGAAGTTTGCCCACGGATATTATTTCGTCGAGATGGTCGGTACGCGTTGAAAGATACAGCCGGATAAAAAGGATGCTTATCGAAGGGTTTCATAAAACAAGAGCAAACATCGGTCCGTTCGTCTATGTATGTATGTAAAACAGAACAATGTTTGATTTTCCGTCCAAAGTAAAAGGTCGATGTCGGGCCAGGCTCTGTTAAATGAACCGAGCTTATATAACCGGGGAAAACGTATATACAATTTGAATATTGCGTTTAAGGTTACTTGCCGGTGCCCTTGAGCAATTAAACGTTCTGATAATTATCATTTAATCAAGGAAATATTAAATGGCTCTGTACAAGTAGAAGTACTGTTATCTGCTATTGTTATTATGTTATTATATATACACATGTGTACACATATGAACATGTAATAGATACATATATGTATAATATGTGTATTGGATACACATGTATGTTACAATAGATATGAACATGTATTAGAAGAAAGGTAATATATGTATGTATGATATGTAACATACGATGCATAACATATGTAACGTATGAAATTTATAACATATGTTATATGTATCATATAACATTTATAACATATGATGTATGTAGCATGTGACATTTGACAAACAACATACAACATGTAACGTACATAATATTTAATATATGATATGTAATATATGACATATACATATGTATGTAGATAACATATGACATATGACATATGACATATGACATATGACATATGGGATATGACACATGACGTATGACTTGTAACGTATATGTATAACATATGACATATAAAATGTGATATAGCAAATGTGGCATATAACATGTAACATATACATATAATGTATGACATATGACATATAACATACGTATAGTATAACACATATAACATATGAGACAACATACAACATACTGCATTAATATTAAATAATATCGTGTAATTCATAAGCAAAAATGTTATTTGCAATTAATTAAAATATATATAATTTTTCTAGATCGAATAATTATCGAAATAACAGAAAATTAATAAAGAGTGATGACTCGTTTACCAATGCTCCCTGATAAATTATAGACTACTATATTCTCGATCTAATTGGCTCGAAATTGGCACGGTTAGCTGGGTTAATAAATACAGTTAACCAGTGCAAATATTTGATGCAAAATTTTACGCCGCGGAGAATAAATTGACTCTTAAATGAAATAAAATTGGGAAGAAGACACGCTCCGATTGCTGTTAAATTATATTGAAAATTGAAACGATCAAATTTTCGATGAATTTTCAATTTTCCGAACCGGGATATTTTTCAATCGGAAATTGAGTCGTTTTTCGCTTCGACGTGTAATTAAATACGATCGAAAATGCGACCGATTATTTTATAACTAATAAATACCAATACGTAGTACAATGCGTACCCAAATTAAACGCGCAAACATATGTAAAGAAATTATACAATTTACGTTTAATTATTGCGAAATTATTGTGAAGTATGCTTACTATAAAATTCCTCTGAATGACACACAAAATTTTCAACGTTTTAATTACATTGCTCCTGTTACTGATTAATCAAATAATTTTTATATAAATATATCAGAAGTCGCAACTAAAAATATAATTAAAAATGTAATAAACAAAGAAGCAAATCTAAATACAAATTTTAAATAATTATCTTAGTTTCCACTTAAATTAAATTAAAACTGAGTTTAGTCACACGTTACACACTTTTCTCCGAATATCGATTTCACGAGCATACAATATATTTCCTAGAATACCAGCAAAGTAATTATTAAACAATATTCCGTCTCATTTCCATGCTAACTACTTCGAAGTAATTGCTACTCTCTAGCAATATCATGAGTCATCAATGACCCACGCAGCACGCAACGACATCAAATATTCATCTCGAAACAACATTTTCTCCGAGTTTCCCTCGTTCTGTTCGTAAAACCTGAACAGCTGTTCTGCTCCCTTCTGAGAATCGATGTTACAACGAAAATATCGTGCAATTAATAACCCACTGTTCGCTGCAGACCACACCCCTTCAAACCTACCAGTCTACCATTCAACCAACTGTTATGGTTATGGGACCAGTTTGATCCTCCTTTCACCCTTCTAGATATATCGCCGTGTAGAAACACGTGGGGTGTACAGGGTCTCGTATGAAACCCTTAGATTGCGATTGTGGAAACTTGCGAAACTTTTGTGGAATATCACATTTTCCAATTGGAAGATTTGGGTGTTCCAGAATTTGGAGATTTTGGAAATTTAGGGCGTTGGAGAAATTTGGCTAATTTGGGATTTCGAGAATTTTGGGAATTTGGGAAATTTGGGAATTTGGGAATTTGGGAATTTGGGAATTTGGGAATTTGGGAATTTGGGAATTTGGGAATTTGGGAATTTGGGAATTTGGGAATTTGGGAATTTGGGAATTTGGGAATTTGGGAATTTGGGAATTTGGGAATTTGGAAATTTAGGAAATTTGGGGCGTTGGAGAAATTTGGCTAATTTGGGATTTCGAGAATTTGTGGAATTTAGGAATTTGGGAATTTGGGAATTTGGGCATTTGGGAATTTGGGCATTTGGGAATTTGGGAATTTGGGAATTTGGGAATTTGGGAATTTGGGAATTTGGGAATTTGGGAATTTGGGAATTTGGGAATTTGGGAATTTGGGAATTTGGGAATTTGGGAATTTGGGAATTTGGGAATTTGGGAATTTGGGAATTTGGGAATTTGGGAATTTGGGAATTTGGGAATTTGGGAATTTGGGAATTTGGGAATTTGGGAATTTGGGAATTTGGGAATTTGGGAATTTGGGAATTTGGGAATTTGGGAATTTGGGAATTTGGGAATTTGGGAATTTGGGAATTTGCGAATTTGGAAATTCGGGAACTTGGAAATTTGTGAATTTGTGAATTTGGAGAATTTGGGGCGTTGGAGAAATTTGGCTAATTTGGAATTTCGAGAATTTGGAGAATTTGGAAATTCGGGATTTTGGGAATTTGGGAATTTGAGAAAATTGGAGAACTTGTGGAATCTACTAGATTTGGGAAATTCGAAAAACGTATTTGTAAATTTGTAAATTTTCAAATTTGCAAGTTCGTAAATTTTTCAATTAAAAAATCGTTAAACTTATAAACCTAAAAACTGGCAAACTTACATAATTACAAACCTGTAAATTTTGCAAATTTTACATTTCTAAATTTTGTAAATGGCCACTTCAATCAGCCCTTCGTTCACCGTAACATCAGAACGATACAATCGAGATATCGAAATGTCGATAGAATTTCTGTTTTTTCGACGTATGTCGATATCTTTACCGATAGCCGTACCTTCTGGCGCTTCGAGAAAAAAGCACTGTCAGAGAAGAGCAACGAACGAATAAACATTCTACGAATCATTGAACGCTTGTACATTTAAATGCGCCTCTTATATCAAAGGAACTTTGCTCGTTAAGGAAGGAGCAATTAAGGATGCCGGACAAGAAAGGGTGAGTCTTAGACGAATTGAAGAAACGTACTCCTGGAAGGAGATGTTCGAAGCTGAAGGATTGAAGTGTAACGATGCTGAAAACAATTATTGCTTTAGAATGGTGAATTAATGGATACTATACTCTCTTGTTCTTCTCATACGTATTTTGGGAAAATTAAATTAAAATATATATACTGTAAACGTGAAATTAAATATACTGTTCGTTTATAACTTGTCTAACAATTTTACTGCTTGCTCAGAACCTGTCTGAGAAGTGCTTACAATTTGTCTTACAAAGTGCTCACAATGTCTGAGCATTCATTTAAAATTAGTTTGACTATTGTTTACAACTGGTCTGACCACTGTTGTCATACAACCCTACCATCTTCATTTCCTCCCTAGAACCGCATACCGAACATATTGCGCATGACCACATACGTCATAAATGACCGCATTCAGCATCCATTTTATTTGTCACATCAGGAAGCCAGATTATTCCACTTGTCCGATCCCATAAACCACCTAACACCTTTCACCACCTACCATTTTCTGGCCATCTACTTAACCCCACCCTTGTCTGCCTACACCTGGCTTATTCTACTTATCTGACCATACACGCCTCCCGTACAAATTCTCTGACCACTTACTGTCCCTATTTCGTTTGTCCAACCAACCCATCCCATTACCTTCGCCTAACCACACACCGCTATTTCACCTGTAACACGTCCTCGGATTATTCTACTTAGCCAACCGCGCATATCAAAGCTACAGGTGAGCAGCGATTACCTCAATAAAAATTCCTGTACTCGTTTCTCGAGTTCTCGAATTTTAACTGCCTCATTTATTTCGAAGAACTTTTCTCATAACTCTCGTCGATCACCGGAAATCCGTATGTCTGATCTCGATAATAACGCGAAAATCCCTCCGTTCGAAAATTTCCACGAGACGACTTTCAGCCATGTTACTTGGGGCGGAAAGAAAGGACCCCGCTTTTATCGCGAGGTTTTACTGCGAGGGACGCGGCATACGGGGTGCTCCGTAAATCGCAAAACCGGGATACGTTGAAGAGTGTATGTCTTTTTCCGAAATTTTTGAGAAAATCGAGGTTAAGTGTATTCTTTCTTCGAACTGTAATTTTAGAACCTTTTAAAATACTTTGACTCACTCTAATTTTTACACTTAAGTTTAACACGTTGAGATTAATTTTTAGCTGCAGCAAAATATTACAAACTCCGCCATGTTAAACGAGTACATAATCAAACGAATAAAAATCCTTTCGTTAAATAACACAGTTACTCAATATTATTATATCAGACTTAAAAAGATTTAAACTACCCTTATTTAAACTACCACCGTACCTAATGACACTAAATCAAAAGAGTTTAACTAAAATGCAACTAGCTCAGTTAATTGCCTACCCGAGTAAAATATTCAAACTCGATTTTCTCGAAAACCGTGCTCCATAGAAAAAAATGTTATTGCACGTTTTAAACTAGCTTTTAGCTATAGAATCACCAGTTAGCATTGTACTTTATGGAGCACCCTGTATATAAGGGAAAAACCACGGAGAATGGAGTCCCGTCGCCGTGATTCCGGTCGAACGTCGTGAATACGAATGAAGTTTGCTCGTGACGTGTTCGAGAAGTTCTAGGAACTTCTTTCGTGTAATTTCCTATGTGCACCAAAAGAGGGGAAAAAAAGTTCACAGCGAAATGGATAAAATATACTCTACGTGCATCTACTACGCTAGCGTCGCGGCCATGAAAGGTGGACAACCATTATTCCACTCTGTGGGTACAGAATGTGCTTGTAAGTGGAATTCACTGGTTGCTGGATATTTTCGAAATATTGTTTTTTCTGGAATTTGGGTAGAATTTTGGTTGGTTTTAGAATCTTTTGGAAATATTTTTGAGGGACTTCTGTGGACAGTTGTTGTATTTTGGCGTTCAAATTTCCAAATTCCTAAATTTTCAAATTTTCAAATTTTCAAATTCACCAAACTCTCAAATTTCCAAACATCCAAATTTTCAAATTTCCAAATTCTGAAATTTCCAAATTTCCAAATTCTCAAATTTCCAAATTTCCAAATTTCCAAATTTCCAAGCTCCCAAATTCCCAAATTTCCAAATTTCCAAATTTCCAAATTCTGAAATTTCCAAATTTCCAAACTCCCAAATTTCCAAATTTCCAAGCTCCCAAATTTCCAAATTTCCAAATTTCCAAACTCCCAAATTTCCAAATTCTCAAATTTCCAAATTTCCAAATTTCCAAGCTCCCAAATTTCCAAATTCTGAAATTTCCAAATTTCCAAACTCCCAAATTTCCAAATTTCCAAATTTCCAAATTTCCAAATTTCCAAATTTCCAAACTCCCAAATTTCCAAATTCTCAAATTTCCAAATTTCCAAATTTCCAAGCTCCCAAATTCCCAAATTCCCAAATTCCCAAATTTCCAAATTTCCAAATTCTGAAATTTCCAAATTCCCAAATTCCCAAATTTCCCAATTTCCAAATTCTGAAATTCCCAAATTCCCAAATTCTCAAATTTCCAAATTTCCAAATTCTGAAATTTCCAAATTTCCAAACTCCCAAATTTCCAAATTTCCAAACTCCGAAATTTCCAAATTCCCAAATTCCCAAATTTCCAAATTCTGAAATTTCCAAATTCCCAAATTCTCAAATTTCCAAATTTCCAAATTCTGAAATTTCCAAATTTCCAAACTCCCAAATTTCCAAATTTCCAAATTCCCAAATTCCCAAATTCCATAAATTCTCCAAATTTCCAAATTTCCAAACTCCCAAATTTCCAAATTTCCAAGCTCCCAAATTCCCAAAATTCCCAAATTCCCAAAATTCCCAAATTCCCAAATCCCCTGAAATTCCCAAATTCCCAAATTCCCTAAAATTCCCAAATTCTCTAAAATTCCCAAATTCCCTAAAATTCCTAAATTCCCTAAAATTCCCAAATTCCCTAAAATTCCCAAATTCCCTAAAATTCCCAAATTCCCTAAAATTCCCAAATTTCCCAAATTCTCTAAAATTCTCAAATTCCCTAAAATTCCCAAATTTCCCAAATTCTCTAAAATTCCCAATTTCCCAAATTCCCAAATTCCCAAATTCCCTAAATATCCCAAATACTAAAAATTCCCCAGATGTGCCAGATTTCTCAAATTCCCTAATTCATCAACAAATTCCCCAAATGCTTCAAATTTCCAAAATTCCCTAAGTCCCCCAAATCCTAGAATTTTAAATATAAAATTTTCCAAAAATCCAAATTATTAAATTCCGTAATTTCTACGTTTTCGTCGTGAAAAATTCAACAACGAGAAATCATAAAAGATATAAAATACCGAGAAATTCGTACACGCGTTTTTCTGATGTACAGTGTTCGTCGAACACTTCAGAGAATCACGCGGAAATTGCACGAAACGCGATCCTCGATGAAAGCAGACGAAGCGGATTCGCGCGGTTAGATTTAATATCACCGGATAACAAACGTCTGTATCAACGCGGAGGAATTTACCTGCCGTCGACGAGATTCGTTAAGAACGTCTGTTCGCATGTTTTCGCAAATAAAAGTACTCCGACGTACTAACGCGTTGTTAAAAAGTTACCTGGAGATAATGCTGCAATCTCATGAAAAATGACGCTCGAAAGTGGAAGAAGCGTTTATCTGTACTTTTTTTTTTTTAATGAAAAGCACCGAAGATTGTTGGATGAGAGAGGGAGATTTTAAGATAATTCCGCTAAATGAGATTCAGCTCCTCTTAGAAACTGAAAATGAACAGTTTCGTTATTATCTGCTGGGGTTTGTAAAAGTTTTTAGAGGATAAATTTTATTGATGGGACAGGGAAATGCTTTTATCAGAATTACTTTATTGGAGAGTTTGGATATTGAGTTTATTTGTTTATTGAACTGTGTTTCTGTGTTACGAAAAACTACTAAATTTTCAAATTTGTACATTCATAAATTTTCACCTTCCCAAATTACAAAAATATATTTCCCAGTTCTCGATAAACAAAATTTATGAAAAAGATTATTGACTAATAGAAAAATGACCGCTTCGATATACGAGAACGCGAATGCGTCCATTATTTGTCGAGAATCGCACGAAAATAAAGAGTACTTAAAGTATTATATTTCAGAATTGTTTTAATATCCGTAATCGCACCGCCTGGAAAATATTTTCGCTGAAAGTGAATAAAACGTGGAAGAATAATATGGACGCGAGGATAAACACTTTAAAAATTCAACAGTTTATTAACCTGTTAACGGGGTAATTTTTCATTTTACCTGAAAATGATATTATACGTGAATAAATAAAAAGGAGTTTTGTCTCATCTACAACAAATATAGTATATTTTTTTTAATAGAAATAGCCCGGTGAATTTGCGGGTTGATGTCGTATGCGTGAATGGGCATGACGCTCGCGATATATTGCCTCTTTTATGAGAGATTTTATTTATTGTACCTGTGCATGTGCGTTTTGTGTTAAGTTGTAACTGAATGCGTGAAACATAAAAAATTTATGAATATAGAGATTGAAAATTTGTGGACTACTTTTTTAGAAATATTTAATTAATAATTGCTTCAAGTTGAAGTAGTCTGTGTATGGTTCACATCAATTTATTCTACAGTCTCATCACTGGCAATATAACAAGAGTCAACTGTACTGGTCATAAAAATTCATTCCTAGAAGGGTGAATTAATAGAAATAATTAACTATCAATCGCTTCAAGTTGAAGTAGTCTATATATGGTTCACATCAATTTATTCTATAGTCTCATCACTGGCAATATAACAAGAGTGAACTGCACTGGTACCTCATAAAAATTCATTCCTAGAAGGGTGAATTAATAAAAATAATTAATTAACTATCGCTTCAAGTTGAAGTAGTCTATGTATGGTCCACATCAATTTATCCTACAGTCTCGTCATTGGCAATATAACAAGAGTGAACTGCACTGGTACTTCATAAAAATTCATTCCTAGAAGGGTGAATTAATAAAAATAATTAATTAACTATCGCTTCAAGTTGAAGTAGTCTATGTATGGTCCACATCAATTTATCCTACAGTCTCGTCATTGGCAATATAACAAGAGTGGACTGCACTGGTCATAAAAATTCATTCCTAGAAGGGTGAATTAATAGAAATAATTAACTATCAATCGCTTCAAGTTGAAGTAGTCTATGTATGCTTCACATCAATTTATTCTATAGTCTCATCACTGGCAATATAACAAGAGTGAACTGCACTGGTACCTCATAAAAATTCATTCCTAGAAGGGTGAATTAATAGAAATAATTAATTAACTATCGCTTCAAGTTGAAGTAGTCTATGTATGGTCCACATCAATTTATCCTACAGTCTCGTCTCTGGCAATATAACGAGAGTGAACTACACTGGTACGTCATAAAAATTGATTCCTAGAAGGGTGAATTAATAGAAATAATTAATTAACTATTCAAGTTGAAGCTTCAAGTTGAAGTAGTCTACGTATGGTTCACATCAATTTATCCTACAGTCTCATCACTGGCAATATAACAAGAGTGAACTGCACTAGTACCTCATAAAAATTTATTCCTAAAAGGATGAATTAATAAATCTTAAATAGCACCGAATAATTTTAAATGAATTAAACAGTATCTAATAGTAAATTAATAAACCTTAAATACCATCAAATAATTCTAGATAAATAGAACAGTATCTAATAATCCTATAGATAAATAAAACAGAATATAAAATAATCGCAGATAAATAGAATAGTACCCAATGATTTCAGAAACCATTTCCTAAAATTGTATCTATTTGCTACCGAAATGGTCAAGAATATTCCCCTTGATTCCCAGAATTCCCAGCTATTTGACTACACATACAAACATATCGATTTTCCGTTACAGAAGCGAGAATCCTGTCAGACTAGGCGAATGGGTAGAAGTACGAGTGTCGAGAACCGGACGTTTAGCCTCGCTGGAGGTCGAGGATGACCCTCCTCAGGAGATCCTTGCACCAGGAGCTTTTACACAACTCTCGTTGCCACTAAATCTCTATCTGGGTGGTGCACCATCCACGGACATGTACTCTCCGAAGATGAAAACCACCGCGAGCTTCGTCGGATGCATTCAGACCGTCATTTTAAATCGTAGAGAGGTCAGAGATCTTTATAAAATTCCTTCTAACTAATTTTCTATTGGAAATACTTTTTACAATATTAAATCATTATTTTTAATAAAAAAATTAGTTACAGTCTTCACTGTACAGTGAAGTTAATAGTTGTGTACTATGAACGCGTTTAAAATTCGCGCCACTACGAGCTTGCATGTATCATTACCTAAAATGATAATCAAACATGTTCCTGTTACATTAACACTCAGATACGTTCTCAAGACAGTTAATTTATTAGTAATACAATTTTAGAAGTACATAGACTTTTATTTATAATATAGTATTTATAAAATGCAACGCTCTCGTTCAAAATTCGCGCCACTATGATTCTGCATGTACTTATACATTACTTAAAATGATAATCAAACATGTTTCTGTTACATTAACACTCAGATAAGTTCTCAAGACAGTTAATTTATTAGTAACACAATTTTAGAAGTACATAAACTTTTATTTCGAACATAGTATTTATAAAATGCAACTCTCTCGTTCAAAATTCGCGCCACTATGATTCTGCATGTACCTATACATTACTTAAAATGATGATCAAACATTTCTTGCTACAGTAACATTCAAATAAGTTCTCAAGACAATTAATTTACTAATAATACAATTTTAAAAGCACATAGACTTTTATCTAGAATATAGTATTTATAAAATGCAACGCTCTCGTTCAAAATTCGCGCCACTACGACTTTGCATGTACCTATACATTACTTAAAATGATAATCAAACATTTCTTGCTACAGTAACATTCAAATAAGTTTTCAAGACAATTAATTTACTAATAACATATTTTTAAAAATACATAGACTTGTGTTTATAATATAGTATATATAAAATGCAACGCTCTCATTCAAAATTCGCGCCATTCATACATTCTCATAACATAACCTAAAAGTTACAATAAAAAATTTTAATTGTAACTCAAAAGTATGTGGATTTTATAATATACCTGCGTATTTATAAAATATACGAGTACAGCGTTCGAGTGTATCCAATAGATCAGTAAAAGTTGTGACAAATTTTTCCCATATTTTCAAACCGTTTTTTTTTTTTCATTTAATCCAAACTTTACATGTTACTCGGATAATAGCACGTCCATGGAAATTGAAAGAGAACATGTTTTGATAGCTTTTATGCGTTTTTAAATTCGTAATATAAAAGGAATTTAATGCGTCGACTATAGAATTTTGTTTGTTTTAATACATCGGTAAACGCGCGCACGACGAACTGAACAGTACCGTGTAAATCTTGCCGTGCGTGACAGGTGGAAAATCGTGAAATCCGTTGCGAAATATAACGTGTTTTATTATCGCAGAAAATTTCTGTTAGCGACGGATGAAATAAAATATCACGACTACGTTCGGAATGGAAATGAATACGCGGGAACAGGTTATCATGAAAGTTAGCTAATTAATCTGGCGAGCTTCGAAACACAACTCGATTTCCTACCGAAAATAAATTGTTTTCATTTTTCACGAGTCGTGAACAGCGCGTCGAAGAAAAAAGAAAACAGGGAATAAAACGTGCGCGTACAAAACGAAAATTTAAGGCGCATTAAAACAATTCAATTACGAACAATCCGAAAGGAAAAACGTTGTTACGTGCAATTGCGAGTGCTCGCGTTAAATGCCAACCGCACTCGTATAGCATTTCCGCGTAGTATACTTTTTTTATTTTATAACCCGGTCTCGAACGAAGTTTCTTCTCTGCATCGATGAAATACGTCGTTGGATATATATCTGAAATAAATCTTTTGCACGATTTTAAGTTGGAAGTTGAGAAATTTGAAACTTGAAAAATTGGCAGGGTTGAATTTTTGGATATGAGGAAAGTTAGGGATTTTGAGACTGAGAGAGAAAGTTTGGAAATTTGGTTTCGGAAAATTTGGGAAACTGGAAAATTAGAAAATGGGAAATTGGCAAATGGGGAATTGGGAAATGGGGAATTGGGAAATGGGGAATTGGGAAATGGGGAATTGGGAAATGGGGAAATTAGGAAATGGGGAAATTAGGAAGTGGGGAAATTAGGAAATGGGGAAATTAGGAAATGGGGAAATTAGGAAATGGGGAAATCAGGAAATGGGGAAATCAGGAAGTGGGGAAATTAGGAAGTGGGAAATTAGAAAATCGGGAAATTAGAGAATTTGGAACTTGGGAGATTGGGAAATTTGAAAACTGGAAAATTGGGAAATTGGAACATTGGGAAATTGGGAAATTAGGAAATTTAGAAATTTGGGAATTGGGAAATTGGGAAATTGGTAAATTGGAAAATTGGAAAATTGGGAAACTGGAAAATTGGAAAATTAGGAAATTGGAAAATTGGGAAATTGGAAAATTGGAAAATTGAAAAATTAAAACCTTGAAAAACTGGAAAATTCAGAAGCAAAAATTTAATCTCCCGAAAATTAGAAAATTTAGAAAACCATCTGAAAACAGTACATAACTATTTGAAATATTAAACCATGTCAAATTCTCAAATGAAAATAAGACACCAAGTGGCCAAGAACATTTTACAAATACTTACATAAAAGTTCCACAGCACATGACATACTAATTAATGAAATATTTTCTGCCAACAGATTGGAATACTTGCGGAGGCCCTCGGAGGAGTGAATGTCGGCAATTGCGGACATGCTTGCGAGGCGAGGCCTTGCGGAGACGCAGAATGTCGTCCTCTTCGGGATCGTTTCACTTGTCGTTGTCGACCTGGTATGCCTCATCCTTGTCCAGCACCTGACGACAACACGATCCTGAATGAATCCTTAACAAAACCGAACGTTGGTACGCGATACGAGAGATCAGTTCCGAGCTTCTCTGGCAGCGAGAGTTATCTTCACTATAATGATGCTGATACTATGAAGAGGTAAAGGATAAGCCATTTTCTTTTGTTGAGATGTTAATCAAACATTGAAGATGACTGAGGGTTACACTCAGTAATTCTTAATTAAAATTTAAACTCAGTTTCTTAATTTCACGATTTTCTGATTTTACTATTTCCTAATTTCCCGATTTGTTAATTTCCCAACCTTCAAATTTCCCAACTTCCAAATTTCCCAAGTTGCTAATTTCCCAATTTGCTAATTCCCCAATTTGCTAATTTCTCAATTTGCTAATTCCCCAATTTCCTAATTCCCCGATTTCCTAATTCCCCAATTTGCTAATTCCCCGATTTTCTAATGTCCCAACCTCCAAATTTCCCAATTTGCTAATTCCCCAATTTGCTAATTCCCCAATTTGTTAATTTCCCAATTTTCTAATTCCCCAGTTTGCTAATGTCCCAACCTCCAAATTTCCCAATTTGCTAATTCCCCAATTTGTTAATTTCCCAATTTTCTAATTCCCCAATTTGCTAATTCCCCGATTTTCTAATGTCCCAACCTCCAAATTTCCCAATTTGCTAATTCCCCAATTTGTTAATTTCCCAATTTTCTAATTCCCCAATTTGCTAATTCCCCGATTTTCTAATGTCCCAACCTCCAAATATCCCAATTTACTAATTCCCCAATTTGTTAATTTCCCAATTTTCTAATTCCCCAATTTGCTAATTCCCCATTTCCTAATTCCCCGATTTTCTAATGTCCCGACCTCCAAATTTCCCAATTTGCTAATTTCCTAATTTGCTAATTCCCCGATTTCCTAATTTCCCATTTCCCATTTCCTAATTTCCCAAATTCCAATATCACATAGAATACCTCCTATGCTCAATATTTGTTGTGATCCAGACACGAACAAAAATTTCTCAACTTAGAGAATGTCGATCAAAAGATCAGTCCAGAATCACAGATCAATAAACGATAAATATGTTCCAGGATAATCAGCTACAGAGTGGACATAAATATGAGATTCAGAGCAAGTAGCAGCAGCGGTCTGCTTCTCTGGAGCGGACGACAGGCCGACCCGCAAGAACAAAGAGACGAGAACGACGATTTTCTTGCTTTGGGATTGGACCACGGTTATCTGACGTTAGCTTATAATCTGGGCTCCGGCCAGGCTGTTCTGCGGTACAACTTAACGAGACTGGACGATGATCTATGGCACCGTGTCCGAGCCGTGAGGTAACCGCGTTCGTTCTCGGATGTCGACTTTTAATTCGGGACTGGCACGTAATCGAATTGCCGACGTATGAAATTGATCGATGTTTCGTTAGGAACGAGCAGTGGGCGTCGTTGGTCGTCGACAGCGGTACAGGAGTGTCGGCGTCCTCTCCTGGACAGCTCAGGCAACTCAACACCGACACGGGTCTTTACGTTGGTGAGTAAATCATTTTTGTTTCGAACTTCCCTGTCATCCATTCTAATTTTCCCTGAAGCCTGATATATCGAACTGGGTTGGAAAGCTTTGGGTGCGCGAGTTTTGTGATGGAGCGGGACATGTTTTTTTTAGTAGTTAAAGAACCGTTGCGAGAACTGATGACTGCAGTCGATCTTGCGGTTGAAATTGGGAAATTTTCTTTTAATATTTTAAAAGTTAGGTGTTTGCGAGAATATTTTTTGTGGGTATTTTATTGCATGCTATATGGTACAAAGAAAGTAATTTTAGCTGTATATTATATAGTTTGTCTGTATATTAAAACTGTGCATTAAAACTGTGTAAGTAATAAAATGTTACGTAGGTTCTTTTATAATTGAATTTGGCGCTCAAGTTTACACTTTTAGTTAAATATCGATCATAACTTGTAGAAGAGATATAAAATGAAGGAATAGAAAATAATTCAGTCTAAAGTACTTGAAAAGTTAAGAGCGTTTCAATACATTATAAGGAACGTGTTTTTTAAATTCAAATTTACGCGCCATTTTTAAAAGAGTACCTCCAGCGTATAATAATGATGTCTGCGAATATATTGCAACATCATAAAGTCAATATTAATAAGTATATAGCATATTAATCAATAAAATTAATATTAATTGGGTTTTTTAAAAATTGAACTGGTGGCGCCATCTCTCCGGCGAACGGGGTGAACTACACACTTTTGAAACAGCACTTTGATTAGTTCCATCTTCTGCCACTTGGCGGCGCCACCTGCACTCCATCTAGCGGCAGAAATCGGAACTAATTAAAGTACAGTTTCAAATGTGTGTAGTTCACCCTGTTCGCCGGAGAGATGGCGCCACCAGTTCAATTTTTAAAAAATCCAATTAATATTGATTTTATTGATTAAATATACTGTATATTTATTAATATTGATTTTGTGCTGTTTACAATGTATTCCGTGGGTCCGAAAATATGAGTGATGTGTTCAGAACAGTTCGCAGACTATACTGTGCCTCGTCGGTAACACAGAAGTCGGTAATATAGCAGTTCTCACAAATGTTTCTTTAAAAAAACAGAAACTTGCTTGCAAAATTTAGCTAGAAACGAAATATGACGGTATTTCGAAGTTTCCCGTCAAATATTGTAGGTAAAATTATATTCTACTACTGTAAATAAAATTCCCGCCAAATTGAGTCGGTAAGATACCAACAGTTTAGTACTACGTCATAATTGTATCATCATTAATAAGTGATTATATTGTGCTAAATTATTTATTTGTTTCCTGACAAATTTTAATTAGCAGTCATAAATTTATTACGTTTATCAAATTTAATTACCCTGAAAACTTTTTTAAATTTCGCGGGCAATAGAATTTGAACTAGTTGTACTTGTTAATTTCGCCACAACTTGAAGTTGTAAAATATTATAGATCGATAATTTTGAACGTCTTCGATTATACAGATGATGTATAATATCCTGTTGTATAAATATTATATAAATTATATAAATTGACAGGTGGTGCTCCAGACATCGTAAGGACGACAGGAGGTAGATACACGAAGGGGATCGTCGGATGTATCAGCGATCTAGTTCTGGATTCCGATTTCTCCGTGGCTCTCTCGTCTCCAGGACAAGCAACCAACACGCACTCGTGCATCCCCTGAAAGCATCCGTACCGTCCAACGTTAGATGGTTAGGTCCTCGCGGATCAGCACTTAGGATATGAAAATGCATCACAATGAATGAACTGGCTAAAAGCCAGAGCAATGTCGCCCGGCGTTCAAGGTGGACAACTTAACCTCGCTGGACAAGACACCTTGAACGCTGGCCACGTGTCGACGTGAAATTCATCCACCGATCACACACTGTTCATCATTTTTGTACAGATTCATCGCGACGACGAAATTCTCCCGTAAAATAGGATAACGAACACCAGGATTAACGGAAAAATACGAAAAAATTAATAGGCTACGAACGTCGACAGTCGAATGGTAGACACAGCTTACTGTAAATATTAAATATGAAAGGTAATCGCGGTATTTGGAGATCTTCAGTCGCCTCAACCACGTGTTTCCGTTTAGTGGCAACTTCCTGTCCCTAACATCGTCGCGTCGAAGCTTTTCTTCATTCGACGACGAACGTCCCGTTTCGTTGCTTAAATCTAACTACGATCTTTTTCAGAATGACGGAGGATCAGAATTTGTGAATCGAACAGATGATGCTTTTCATTCAGTCTTGTCTGAGTTCCTACGAGTTGGACTGGAAGTTGTTACGAAGAAGGAACGCGAGTCTAGTCAGTCTCCGGCCGGATTAAAAAGAACTCGACGGAGCGCGTCTCGAAAGACGGCTTTCGGCCTAATGAGATTAAACTACGTAGGAAGAAAGAGGAAACGTGAGAACAGAGCACAACCCCCGTCGTGTCAATTTTTATTAAGCCCTTCGACCGGACACCAGAGACCAGGGCCGTCGAGAGATGTCACAGGGCCCCGGGGACAAAAATTTACATGGGTTAAAAAAAATTAAATGCGACCCCTGTGAACCCCGGGCCTAGGGGATTTTACCCATCAACCCTTACACTCTCTTGTCGGCCCTGGTAATCCTTGATACACACTATCAGTAAAAAATTATTACACTTAATTTTTGTTAAAATTAATACATGTAAGTTTTTAACATTATTTAATCTTTCTTTATATAAACTTTATATAATATATTTATATGGGACTTTATATGATATAATTACAGTACTTTACAGATACAAGAAGTTGAAAATTTGATATGAAGAATATTTAAAAGTGATTTAGAAATTACTGCTTTGGGAATGAGACTAAAGTGTCCCTAGCAGTGTGTAGTTTCACATGCAAGTCCCAGTAATGAAATAGAAGATGCATGAAGTTTTCTTATAAGTTAAGGGAAATTTTTGACTGATAGTGTAAATCGAGAGCCACCATTGGTTCGATCTCGACAGAGAGAAGAGACGATGAGGTTCGAATCGATATCGAGGCACCTGAAATACGTCCAGACACTTCACGCGACACCTCTAGATTTTATCATCTAAGATTAATCAGGATGTTTGTTTTTGCTATGGGTGCGATGCACCATAAGAGCACCGCTTTGTTTCTCGTTCGAGCGAGCACGCCTCGAATGCTCGATAGAGAGATGTAGACTCGAGCAGAATCATTAAATCAATTACGAAAGGTACAAGATGGACCAAAAGCAATTAACATCTTTAATGTTGCGAAGGTAGTTTGAATCCCCGTGAAAATTCGCGCTTAAACGACCGGTTTGATTACTTTCAATAATCTGAGAAAATAATCATTCTTTAAATTTTTATGGGGTCATTGTATCCTACAGAAATGTTCAAAATATTTATTAAATTTAATAGTTATTAATATTCATTATGAATGATTAAATTATTGGTAGCAATATTTTTGACAGTATTAATGATAGTAGATAATTTTGGTTGCAATTGTTTTTAATTTTATTATTAACCATTATAAAATGTTTTTAGCAATGGTTAATTGATGTATATGGTACGATATACTATTATCGTAATTATATAGAAATAATAATTTTATTTACTAATTTACACTTTGTTTTTCTCTTTCAATCTTTTATAATTAAAGTAAGGAGTATTAATGTTATGAGCACTGCATACTTTTATGGTATTAATGAGTATGAAAATTTTAATTAACTAAATCAAACACAACATTCCAAATTTGTTCATGTAAGTATTAAAAACTATTAATTAAAATACATGAAATAACCAGTCGTTTAAGCATTAAAGTACTGTACACACGGAGAAAGTATTTTTCACTCAAGGAGTAAAATTGTTTTCCATCGTTCGCGCACGTTAGGATCCAAAATTTGTTAAACAATAATTTCAGATATATAACAAATTAGTATGTATTAATTTTATTTTACACATGATCTTTATTGTACTAAATACTTTATATTTTATATTAAATATTAATATTTTTAATGTCTAGACAAATTTCATTTCACTGTAAATTTATATCAGTAATAAGAGAAAGACAAAAATAATTTGATAACTAAAATTGATAAACCAAAAAGATTTACCAGACTATAATTGTGTGGTTACTGTACTATATTGAACGTAGCCATCGATGGAAAACAACAAGTATTTTCTCAATATACGATTGTTGGTTTTTTAGGAATTCTCGTTGCTTTTGCGTCCGCTCGATGAGCACGCGAGATGCGAAGAAAAGAAAATGGACGCTCGCTTGTTCATCGTTACGAGAACCACTATGCTTCGTAATGTACTTCCGCAGCTGCCAGTGTACGCTCCTTGACGTTTCCGCTTAAGAAGCACCGAGCTGCACGTTTCTAACGGTTAAATATCTGTATAAAAGTAGCAACTTAATTAACGGAGATGTCCTTGCATATTTTCTTAACTCAAGGGTAGGAACTTTTCCAAATGACCCTGAACGAACGGATCTGAATCATGCGTTTAATCACTTCGACACGATGACCAGATTGTACTTACAATTAATATAATCGAGATCTTTGGGATGTGAGTATGGTACTGACATATTTAGATGAATTTCTATGTTTGTTAAAGTTGCAGTCCTATTGAATAAGTCTCTAGATTTGGTAGTAATATTACTATACTGTTGTGTAGCAATATTACTGTTTTCCAAGTTATCAAATTTTTGTATGTCTAAGCATAAATTTTCCTAATCCCAAATTTCCAAATCCTTGAGTTCTTAATTTTCCAAATTACAATTCCCCAAATTTTCAAGATCCCTCAAATCTCTGAATCCACAAATTCCCCAAATCCCTAAGTCCACAAATCTCTAAATCACAAAATTTTCTGAGTTCCCAAATTCTTCAGATCTCCAGATTCCCCAAATCCTTAGATTCCTCAAATCCTTAGATTCCCAAAATCCCCAGATTCTCCAAATCCCCAGATTCCTCAAATCCCCAGATTTCCCAGATTCCCCAAATCCCCAGTTTTCCCAAATCCCCAGATTCTCCAAATCCCCAGATTCCCCAAATCCCCAGATTTCCTAGATTCCCCAAATCCCCAGTTTTCCCAAATTCCCAGTCCCCAGTTTTCCCAAATCCCCAGATTCTCCAAATCTCCAGATTCCACAAGTCCCCAGATTTCCTAGATTCCCCAAATCCCCAGTTTTCCCAAATTCCCAGATTTCCCAAATCCCCAGATTCTCCAAATCTCCAGATTCCACAAATCCCCAGATTTCCCAGATTCCCCAAATCCTCAGTTTTCCCAAATCCCCAGATTCTCCAAATCCCCAAATCTCCAGATTCCACAAATCCCCAGATTTCCTAGATTCCCCAAATCCCCAGTTTTCCCAAATTCCCAGATTCCCCAAATCCCCAGTTTTCCCAAATCCCCAGTTTTCCCAAATTCCCAGATTCCCCAAATCCCCAGTTTTCCCAAATTCCCAGATTTCCCAAATCCCCAGATTCTCCAAATCCCTAGATTCCCCAAATCTCCAGATTCCTCAAATCCCCAGATTCCCCAAATCCCCAGATTCCCCAAAACCCCAGATTTCCCAAATCCCCAGATTTCCCAAATCCCCAGATTCCCCAAATCCCTAGATTTCAGAAATCTCTAAATCCCCAAATTCTCTAAATTCAAAAATTCCCTAAATCCCCTAAATTCTCTAGATTTAAAAATTCCCTAGATCCCCCAAAATTCCCTAGATTCTCCAAATCGAAATTCCTCAAATCTCAATTCTACCAGCCCACTCAACTCGCAATTACAAGAAAGAAATCATATACACCGGAAGTCGTGTCGAAGCGGTTAAAAAATAGGGAGCCGGTCGGAATCAATCAGTCAGGTCAATACGTATACACGTCATATCTTAACGAGAAATCGGAAGCGGAAGAATGAAAGACGGATAAGGGGTTTTAGGGGTATAGATTCGAACGTGGGTAAACAATTTAATTTAACCGTTGCACGATAATGATTTGAACGGACGATCGAACTCGAACACATCATGAAAAAGCAATCGGCTGTAGTCAATTTTGTACGAATGTTATTTTCTTGAAATTATATAAATATATATATAAATATATATATTATATGAATAAAGAAAAAAAAATGAAAATATCAAAGATGAATGGTAGTTACGTAGAGAGGTATAATATAATATAACATTAACTACACGTGAAATCTAGCGATGTAAAGTCCAAGCTCGAGGCGAATATTTTAGCCTGTTTCTCGAGGGCACCCTTCTCCTTTTCGATTCTCTTTTCCTTTCTTTATCGTTCTGCACAATCTTTCGCAACGTGCGCGCGTGTGTGTGAATGAGTTCGTGTGTGCATGTGTGTGTGTGTATCGATCACGTGAACGATTCTCCGGGCTTTGTATAAATGTACAATGGAGGTCGTTCGTGCACGTTTCGTTGCGACGTCACGAAAACACCAAGCGTTTTTGTACAAAAGAAAAACGAAAGGGAAAAACAGTCACGCGACACACTAGTTAAGCTTCCCGCCGCGAAATCTAGAAATCGCGTTTCACGACGTCGCACCTTCTAATTTCCCGCTCGCAGGGGCGTCGAGAGTCCGATGAAAAATAGTTTAGTTTATTTAGACTCGTTTTGAGTTGAAAAGATGTGGGTTCGATGTCACGGAATTGTAACACTCTCGTCGCCTCTGTACGCTCATATTCAAGCTGAAAATAAGGTTCCTGGGCAACATTTGCTATCGATGCACGACGAGGCTGAACAACCTTGATTCATTGACGATCGCTTTCATTTTACTTTTCTTTTCGTACTTTTATATTGTTAATTTAGTAACTTTTGTTTGTTAAGCATAAGAAGTGGTGCGTGAATGATTTGTTTGGAAGTTGTAACAGATATATGAATTATAGTATGAAATTTTTTTTTTAATCATAGAATATAATTGGCAGTATTTGTTTGAGTTTTTGATATATTTTCTCTGAATTCCTAGATTCTGAGAAAATGGCCATATATGTGGGAAGAAGCTTATTACTTAATCTTTGGTTGATGAATTTAAAAATTTCAAGATTTTGAAGTACAGATGATTGAAAATTTAGGAATGTGGAAAGTTAGATGTTTAAGATTTTTAAATCTGGAAATTTGGAAATTTTGGGAAGTTGGAAATTCAAGCATTGAAAAGTGAAAATTGGAGAACTCAGAAATTTGTAAATTTATGAATCAGAGAATTTAAAGATTTAGAAATTTAAGAATTTGAGAATCTAAAAATATGGAAACTTAAGAATCAGAGAATCTAAAAATTTGAAAACTCAAAAATTAATATAACAATTTGAAAATGAAAAATGTAGAACACTGCTAATCTAATAAAATCTAAAGAATTTCATATATATGTTACAACTTTCAAATAAAATATTTCTAAGCCTATATGAATATTTAAGTTTGTTTTTACTGATATGTGTAATACATACATTGTCTTTGTTAAACACCTGGGACACCATATCCTACATTTAATTTTGCATAAATTCAAATCGCAGAATCAAATGAAACGATCATAGATTAACAGACATACTCGGATCGAACATCGAAATCATTTAATTTGTTGAGTGAAATCGTTTCGATAAAAAAAGCGTGTCTTTGTTTGTAAGTACGATAAACGTTGTGAAAACGACCATATTGTTGTGAGTCAGCAGGTCGTACAAAATGCCTGATAATTACACGAGGATTAGTATTCGAATAAGGCTGATGCGAATTGTACAGTACCTAGCATGGATATGCTTCTCTAGGGAAAATGGCGGTACTGTGAAAGTAAACCGTCATATTTAAGCTTTTATTCAATATAATATTTAATCTTTATTTTGTTGTAGATTAAAATTTATGATATTTAAAAATTAACGATAGTAACATTTTGTAAATTAATTTTGACGTCTTCAAAATTAGTTTTGGAAAAATTATATTTTATTGGTATTTGAATGTCAGTGAAAATTGTAATATTTGAACGTCGATTTGATTTTTGAAATTCGGATGACATAGTTGTATTAAATAATTGTATTAATATAGTTATATTGAATAACATAGTTAGAATACTTGTAAACTATTTACTAGTAAAACTATTCAAAACTGGAACACCAAAAAATTATCAACATTCAAATATTTGAGTACTCTAATATTATTAGAATTCTAAACATTCAAGTACTCTAACATTATTACAATTCAGAACACCAATTCCAGTATTCTAATTATTCTAATTAATAAACCATGCAAGCTGGCTTATAAATAACAATGGAGTTTCCTCTCAATATATAGCCATTTTCCCCAAAGAAGTCACATGCTCGATAATGCAGATCGTACTGATTGAATCTAAGAGAAAAAAATCAATCGCTGAATGATATCACCTCAGACAAAAGCGAGAAAAGGATGCTGTATTGAAAGCAACAAAAAAAATATATCATACATATTAATATATAATAGATATTATATTATTACTGAATATTATATTAATATATGATGCTATATATTAAATATTTCTATTATGTCCGTCTGCAAAGTCTATTAGAAGAGTCTATCCTGTCGACACCTATTCTTGCGACCCATGTGGATCTCCTCGAATATATATGTATATACATATATGTAAGTCTGTGTATGCATGTATGTATGCATATAGAATGGTCGGAAGTTTTCGTTTCTTTTCATATTTCAAACGCTGCGATCGCAGAAAAAGAGGAGCACACGAATGAGATCTCTCGTCTCTTTTAGATTATTACTATTGTTTATGTAGATCAAAAATTAATCGTGCGAAAGAGCTTATTTATTATTGAAGTCCACCGGAAACACTTGTGTACACTGGCAAATATGGTAGGCTTCGCTAGGGAAAATGACGACGTTGAAGAGGTGATTTGGTAAATTTTCAAATTTGCAAATTCAGAAATTTTTATTTGGGAATTTACAAATTTGAGAACTTGAAAATTCGAGAGTTTAGAAACTTGACTATTTGAAAATGTGAGAATTTTAGAATATAGGAATTTGAGATTTTCAAAATTTCCACCCTCTACTTGTCCTTGTCCACAGGAAGCCTACGTTGCAACCCTGTTAACATTCTCACTGTTACTCTACTTGAAATCTTCGTTTTTCAATTAATATATAAGGTTCTCCTGCAATTTTTGATTTTTGACAAAGAATTTTAAATGTTAACGGCGAAATTACCGACTGAGACGAATGTAAATTGTCTTGTACTGAGAGCAGCAAGTATTCGAATAAATACATTGTTCATAATTTGATTGCAAATTTACAAATCGCTTAATTTTGTCATATGAAGATACGAAATTGTGAAAGGCTTTACGCAGAGCTAAATGAAAGAAAAAGTTTTAAGTTAATCTATTTCTCGAATCTAGTGCAGCGCGATGCAATAATTTAACGAGTTGTGTATGTATATGTTGGAACACGCAGTGGTATAAATTCATATGAGCAAATGTGTGTGTCTCAGCCCATGTTGTCGAAGCATCAATAAAAAAGAGGTTTTGTAAATTGTATTGCAATTTTATTCCCCTTTCTATTCATCTTTTAAATTCCATATCAGCTTTCTGTAAATTAAATATCGAAATTTACTTTATTAATTAAACTTAGTGCGCTATGCGCTCTGCGATGCGCAGTGGTTCGATGCGCAGTGGTCTACTGCGCAGTTCAGTGTTTATGGCGCGTAAGGAACCGCAAATTTAATTTTCACGTTGTAGTTCACGAATGAAATTTAATTCTTAAAATCTAAATTATAGTCTAAATAAAAAAGTTAATTAGTGAAGTCTAAATTACCTTAATTTTTTTTCGAAAACGTAAAGAAAACTAACCTCGAAATCAAACGTTACTATTATGAAATCTATATCATTATACACTTACCATTAATACATACCACACTGAATAAAAAACATTTAAACACAAATAAATTACATCGATATATATATAGAGCGTAAAATCTATATATTGTAATTTTCATTAAAAAGTGGAAATTGTTCTCCATACAAGTACTGCAATGTTACCGCCATTAAACATGTACATTAACGTCTTTTCTTGATACGTAATTGCACAAGCATACGACTCCCCAATAACCACATGAAATGGACCTCCAAACCTTTTATCCAAACTGTCTTTAATAGATCGAGCCGCAAGTTCGTGGTTATGTGTATATTTTTCTGTAGCAGTGACACATATTTCCATTACTTCCTGTTTCATTTCCACTCGCATATCACTAAACTATGACAATTTTAATTAGAAACATTACCTTATACGTAATTATAAATCAAACTCAGACCTTGCACAGAGGATACGTATGAATTATTAGAGGTTCTTCCACCTTCTTCACCTCGCCTGCTGACATGTTTGATTATCACAATAATTTATTTTTATTAAAGAATGACAGTGAACGTCATGCACAATGAAATGTGTAATATATTTCAAAATTTCTGTAATTCATAATAAAACTTTCTTTTGTTATTTTATACGTTCAGAAAGAATGTCAAAAGTAAAGTAACTAAATAACGGTTTCCGGTCTTTCTGCGCATGTCGCGTTTTCAGTTCTGCGCACTCTGTAATCTATGATGATTTTGAAACCGAAATATACAAAATTATATACTTAGTGAACGAAAAGTTTTACAATTTTTATTAATTACTGCACACTTTGCTGATTAACCGAAATACTTTTTGCTTTATGTTCATTTTTTTTATAAATCCATCACTCTAACAGCGTCTAATATTTCTTTCCTTTTCACATAATCACCGATGCTCACTACTCTTTTATTTTTACTCACCACGTATATAACCATAAAAGTAGAAACAGAGTGTAAAGACACTCCACTCGTGGTTGCGAATTTCCCTAGATTATTTTGGCTGCGCAAATTGTCCTCTAGTTATTTAGTGCGTTTTCTGGCTAGATGTATACAAGGTGGTATAATCTTTTCGTTTATAATTATTTTCTGCAAATTTCAAATTAGACGTCACTGAAATGTATTACGACAATTCTAAATTTAACAAAGTAACTCTGAGACTTATAAGTACCTTTTGTGATAACCTATGAGTTTTGAGAATTCACGACAATTTATTGTAGTCAATTCATAATCTTTAGAGAGATTATATTTGGCTTAAATAACGGCTTTATTTTTGGCGCGAAGTTGTTTCATAGTTGTATTTACCGAAAGGAAATTTAAAGTGATATCTATTGAAAATTATCATATACTCGTATTAAAGGAAGGTATAAATAACACGATAATATGTGTAAAATTAGAAAAATGGCAATAATACTTTCGAAAAAATATTAGTATAAAAATAAGTATAACTTAAAAATGACTGCGTAGAAGTATATTGTTTGTTGTTAATCATATAACTTATATTCAATATAGTTTGTGTTAATTAACATCTTACAGTTAGTATTCTCTTCTCTCTGTTGTAAAATACTCACAATATAACCTATAAATATTTGTAAGTCCATTGATCATTTATGTAACTAAGCATGTAACAAATATATAAATTTACATTGTTTATTGTATAGTGTAAATTTATTCATTAAATACTTCTAAAATTATAGGAAGGAATAAGTATTAGATAGCTGCTAATATTTTGATGGAATGTTGAATTTTAATTTAACTTTATTTCATAAGCAACTATTGTGTTTACATGTGACATTGTTTATTTTTTATTAATTAATCGGTATTTATTTATTTTTGATTTCAGTAATATGGAAGATCCAGCAACAGCACGTTTAAAGGCATTAGTAATAAATAGCAATGATGCTTTGGAATTTAAATTAGTACGTTACATAGAAGACATAGAAAATGATGAAACTACATTTAAACCTGATATGTCGCATCAGGTATTTGGAGACAGGTTTGTAAAGTTGTTAAAAAAAACTAATTTTATACATATATACATACACATATTAATTTTAAGTCATTGTAAAAAATTAACTCTTTCCTTAGATTATAGTATGAATACATACATGTAATTAGTAGTTAAATTGCATATATTTATTTACATTTATTTGTTATTTGTTTTCTTGATTATTTATCTTATTTGTTAGTGAATCTATATTTGGTTACCGGGATCTGAGAGTGAAGCTATACTACTCGGCAGGTTGTTTAGAAACATATTTGGGTATGACTTACTCAGAAAAAATAAGCAAAGCTCTTTATGAAGGAGTTGAAGCTGATGAAGTATTGCCAAAAGTTGCGGACAAACTTGCTCCGCAAGTTCATGATAATTTAGATGCATTTATTAAATCTTTGAAAAAAGATGATACGTTTAGACCTCATGGTGAATTACTCCATTCTTTTTCTATTAATGGTAATTTTTTGTTTTAACTAAATTGTACTTCATTGAACATAAAAGATTCCATATACTGTGAGATTACAAATTTCAATAGATGATGGATGTACAAGAAAATTTGAAGTTTATAAAGCAGATATGACTTACAAAGGATTTAGAGAGTATCACCAACGTCTACGAACATTTGTTCTTTGGTATATAGATGCTGCTAATTTTATAGACATAGATGATGATCGGTGGCACTACTTTAATATGTAAGTTAATATTTTATTTTACGTTTATTGATTACAAATGTAATATTTTTTAATTACTTTTTTTTAAATAGGTTTGAAAAATATACTGTGGATGGTACTGTCCGTTATGCAACCATAGGTTTCGCTACTGTATATCAGTATTATGCTTATCCTCATCATACTAGACCTCGCATAGCTCAAGTTTTAATTTTACCACCATTTCAAAACATGGGTCTTGCTGCTCATTTGTTACACGCTATTTATCGTGAATATATTGGAAGAAACGAGGTCATAGATATTACAGGTAAATTTAAATGTCCTGGAACATAATTGCAAATGGATCTTTGGATTTTGATTTAATTTTTGAGAAAAACGGAGCAGAAATGCAACTTGATTAGATACTTTCATTTCAGTAAATCTAGTTCATTTTGGTAAGCCATTATCATCATTGTTGTAGTTGAGGACCCTTCTGCTAGCTTTCAGCGAATAAGAGATTACGTGGATGCAATG
Organism: Megachile rotundata; assembly: GCF_050947335.1. Taxonomy (NCBI): domain Eukaryota; kingdom Metazoa; phylum Arthropoda; class Insecta; order Hymenoptera; family Megachilidae; genus Megachile; species Megachile rotundata. The sequence goes on along the minus strand of NC_134992.1, from coordinate 10,670,693 downwards.
AACTGCAGCACGTTACCGAGTTTTTCACGAGAATACCTGCTTCAAGGTTTTAATAAAGCAATGGCCGTAGAGGCAAAAGAAAAATTCAAAATTAATAAGGTATTTATTATGCTCCTATTTCTTTTATGAACATTCATTTTATACAAATTTCATTTTAGAAACAAGCTCGAAGAGTATACGAAATCTTAAGATTACGTGCAACAGACTTAACAAATGAACAAGAATACCGTGACTACAGATTAGATGTAAAGAAGAGGTTGAATATTCCATACAGACGAGAACAGAATGATTTAAAAAAACTGGAATGTGCATTAAAAACCATTGACAAACGCGGGAACATAACATTGCCCTCGTTGGAACAGCGTATACAAACTCTTGAAAAAGAATACAGAGGTTTAGAAGAAGAATATAAAAAGGTTATCAAACGTTTAGAAGATGCAGAAGAACTTTGAAATTCAATATTTTTTAAGCTTTTTTATTAAATCGGTTTATACAATTTGAATATGATTATCAGTTTTTTTTTGATCCAATAAAATTTTGTTTAAGTAATTTATGATGTATTTAAATGGGTCAAAGCTATTCGTATATTTTTAATTATATTTTTATAATGCTGCCATACTTTTTATGTTTTGTAAAAAAAACAATGAAAAATATTATTTATGTACGAAATGCTTGAGATACAATAAAAATGTTAGTTTAACAGCTCACTTGTTTTAATGTCCAAAATGTTATTTTATGGACCTCAAAATGCTTAACCATCCAACGGTAAAAGGTAGAAATTAATGGAATTAAATTTCGAAAATAATTATGTACCGTACCAATTACTTTCGACTTATTAACACATATTGTACATTCTAAAATCATTTAGTATTGCTAATTGAAGCATTTTATTAAATTTTATAGTTTTATTAAAAGAGAAGCAGTTATCAGAGCAGCCTCAATTTCAGATAAAGCGCGCGATAATATAAATTTTAAAGAACGCATAAAAATGAGGCTTTCAATTTTTCCAACGTTTTAAATTAATTACTTAGCTATAAGCTATTGCTCATATTCTGTTGTAAAATGAAGCAGCAGCTTGTTTTTAAAAGTAAGCGTTCATTTGAAGAAATTTTATTGCTTATCGATTCTTATGAATTATACATACTGTGTGCCAATGCGTGAGCGCTATATTAGGTGGTGGGAGCTTCTTTCCCTGCCCGCCGTTTTCCCGCAGGAAGTCAGATTTAATCTACCGTGTACATGATACAAAAATATCATATCAAGGAAAATAGAGTCATATATTATATTGTATAACATTGCGGACAGCAACTGAAGTAACACGTGTTTTTGAAATGGCTAAGTATAAAGTGAAGGTAAAATTCTTATTTACATATTCAGTTTAATTTGATAATATACTATATTAATAATAAATTGCCTTTACTATATGATTCGCTGTAGATATATGCTATATATGACCTACGTTACCTATTTGTTTCGTGTAAAACGTTTATTTAAATTTACCATTTCATGTTATTTGTGTATTCGATGTTTTTTTTTTAAATTTAAAGAACACCTGTTTGCATAGGTTCTTATAATCACAAATTACAGATTGGTATAATTGGGGGATCTGGTTTAAACAATCCTCAGAATCAGATATTAGACAATTGCAAAATAATTACTCGAGAAGAAGCCAAAAATGATTTTGGATTACCATCTAGTGATCTTTATCAGGGATACAGTAATGGTGTAGAAGTGATATTATTATCAAGGTAATGTTGGACTTTTTTACTTTAGTTAATGTACATAAAATTAATGCATAATATATTAATGGAATTAATACTGTTAATATACAATAAATATTTCAATTAAGCGTAGACATGGGCCAAGTCATAAAATAAGTCCTAGTGCAGTGAATTATCGAGCAAATATTGAAGCTCTAAAATTAGCTGGATGTACTCACATACTTGCATCCACTGCATGTGGTTCATTACAAGAGTGCATTTGTAGAGGGCAATTAGTTATTCCTGATAGTTTCTTGGACAGAACAATAAGTAGAAAGGTAACTTTGTATGATGGTACTTCATCAAGATATGCAGGTAAATATTTGATTTATATTAAATCATGTTAACATAATTTCAAACCTTCATAACTTCCAGGAGTATGTCACATGCCAATGGAACCAGCTTTTGATCCAAATACATCTGAAATATTATTTGAAATTGGAAAGGAATTAGGATATGAAATAAGAAAGGGTGGTACAATAGTAACTATAGAAGGACCTCGTTTTTCTTCAAAAGCTGAAAGTAATGCATTACGTCTGTGGGGTGGACATTTAGTTAACATGACTACATGTCCAGAGGTACTATTATAATTTTCAGCAAACTTAGAACTAAAGATATGCTATATTTTACATTTAAATAACACATTTTTGAATTAGGTATATTTGGCAAAAGAAGCAGGACTTTTATATGCATCTGTAGCAATGGCAACAGATTATGATTGTTGGAGAGATTGTGATGATAATGTTCATGCAACTGACGTAATAGCTGTATTTAAGCAGAATGTTAATAAAATAAAGAACATACTTATAAAAGCAATAAAAGTAATCAATGAAAGAAACTGGGATGAAGAGATTGATTCTTTACAGGTAACGCTATCAAATATTTACATAATGAAAGATTATAGAAACCACATATTTTTTCTTATTTCAGAAATTGTGCCAAAGTAGTAATGTTTCTTCTTGAATGTCATAATTTAATGTATCAGTCACTTAAATAACAAAAATTCTATTTTATATATATTTTGATGGGTTTTAAGAACTTATATTGCATTTCTTAATAAATGCAAATAACGGCGACAGGACTTACCATTTATTATACATATAGTATTATTTGTTTGTACAATTAATAAGAGCAAGTTAGTTAAACGATATTTTGGTTTAATACATTTACAAGTTGTAGTGGTATAATTTTTAATCACATATAAGAGTTCATTTAATTTATAAATTCAAGATATATAAATGTCCATTAGTCAACATCGTTATTGCTTTGACTAAAAGGTTTTTAAAGTTGGAATTTCATAATCATACAATATAAATATTGTAATCAATTTTGGGAGATATATATATATATATATAAAATAATACATTTTAAAAATTATTATTATGATACATATAACAGTTTTAATACATGGAATATTTTCAACGCAGAACGCATAGGCAACTGTTTTATTCTCTTTCCTGTTTCCGTCTCCTTTTTTAATAAAATTTAATCGATGACGATCAGATTTTCTTCTTCTTTTTATTAACATTTATATCGTCAACAATATATAATAATTTACATTTGGAATACAAGTGTGTTTTATAACACGAACTCATTATTGAAACAAGATTTATAAACTATGTAGGTTATTTTTAATGGATTAAAATATGTTGCACAAATTAAAAACAGTATTACCATACCTGTAACCCATTTTGCTTTTAAAATATATATACAGATTATAGTATTTAAACATACGTTTCTTTTTATGCTCATGTAACGAAAATATTACTTTGAAGAGAATTAGATACAAGCAATATTGAAAATAATATTGCATATAGTATATTTTCTATACATAAGGCATTTATAATACAATCTGTTCGATCACTCGAAATGTGTTGCGGTGATTTGTTACTGTTATTGTTTATTTTTGTGCAGCCTTCAAATCAATAATACTTTGTTTAAATTTATTATAATTTAATTTATACACTATCCGAACTTGAAATATAATGTTAATAGTAATACTTCAACGTTTAACTAATGTTTTGCAATTTTATAACTTCTAGTTAGTAACACTGATACATTAGCATATATCTGTATTCTCTCGATTGTTAAAACATCAGTTTCTAATGTTTTATAAAAGGAACCTACGTCTTTCAACATTTAGATAACACTTATTTTGTTGTATGGTTTATAATATATGCAATATGAAGATTGTTTCGATGAACATAGTAAAAGCATTTTGATCCACATTATGATGCATGTTTTCATAACAAGATGAACTTTTCCTTTCAATATTCACAATTCTCTTAACTTTATAGATAATACATAAAATAATACAGTTTTATATCGCAGAATTTTTATTCTGATACGGTATTTACTTCTTTTCTTAATATAGTATTATGTAAAATAAGTTGTGCTATATTTAACAAAAATTTTAATAAATTAATGCATATACGCATTGCAAGGAATACATGCTTATTACAATTATAATAATAATTTCGATATTTTCAATTTTGTTAACACAGAAAGCCGATGTAACAATCGTATTATGAATTTCATTTGTACTAATATTTTTGTTCAATTAAACGTAGCCTGCTCAAAAAGAAATTAAAATTTTCAATATACATTCAAACATGTTTTTTAGAATTTATACAAATGATTGTACAATCTATTATGCACAGTTTGTATTGAGCTAATATCAAATTACATACATCTCTCCAGGCATTTTGATGCACTATAAAAATATCATTTTTTTGATAAATATTTTTTATTTACTCCTGGAAGTGAACCGATGATAATTACGTTTAAAATTGAGAATAAAAATTAAAACAATAACAAAGAAAAAAAAATGCAGAATATACTTCATAGAAACAACAATGTTATTGTGTACGCACCTTCATTAAGTACCTGGAGTTACAGAAGTATGTATACTTAAATGAGAAGAAATTTAAAATATAGGGAAATAAATTCATCTTTGCCGATTAAACCTTATTGTCGACCATATCTACGTTGATTTTATAATACACATAAGGAAAATAGTCATTTTGACCGAAACCTAATCCTGGTATATCCACACTCTGTTTGAACAAATCAATATAAAAAAAGTATTAATTTAAGTATGACAAAGAAATAAATTTTCATTCGAACAGTACATAAAAAGATGTGCAATACTGACATTAATATATAAGCAGAATAATATTATTAGAATACTGTAACTTACATCTTGATTTCCTTGAGTAGAAGATGTAGCAGAAGAATCTAGATGAGCGTAAAGCTGATTAAGAACGTCACGTAATCGCCTTGCGCATTTTTTATGAGGATGCAATAGAATTGCTTGAAAATTTACAGGTAAGCCGTACCTATTAAATTATTATTTTAATATAAAAGCACCTAAAAGTTTCTTATGACAACGGTTACTGTGCATCATTACCTCAAGACGGACTCTACAAATACGCGTAAAGCTTTCACATGAATCCATGCACAAAAACATTCACTGAAATTAACTTTCAACCAACGTACAAGTGGTCCAAATTGTTTCTTTTTGTCGGTTACCAATTTTGTTATCTCATTTTTGCCTATAATAGAGTTTAGTCAATTTCATCATTAAAAATATTTAGTAAAAGTTTGGCAATAGGACAATACTGAAGTATATATTACCTGCTGCTAATTCTTCTTCATTATATGTAAAATCACGAACAATAAATTTTTTCTCGCGAGCATGTAATTTAAATTCATCAATGACTTTCTTGAATAAAGTAACAGTAAATAATCCATAATCAGCATCTTGTGTAATAAGCTGGGTACTACGTGGTACAATCATATTTGTTAATTTTTCATATCCACTGTACCAATCATGGAAATTTGCTCTAAAATTTGTATTGAAAAATTTAATGTAAAGTACCAATAATAAGAGTGAAGATAATTATAGAGAATAAACGTATACATACTTTGGCACAATGACAAGTAAAGTAGTTAAGTATTCGCTATCCAAGATGAAATGTTCTTTTTTCACCAAATCTGCCAAATTTCTTGTTAATAAGCTTCCCCTATAATAATCATTTAATGTTATTGCTCAAAGAGTACTATGTGCTGACATCAATGAAAATTTAAAAACATAAAATACAATTATAAAGAGCATTAAATTATTAAACAAATATTTACATACTTATGATAATAAACTTACGTTTGTTTCTTTTCAAGATTTTGTAAACTGCCTTTTAGATTGTTATAAGTCGTAGATTTAGTTTTAAGGTCAGCATCAATTTGACCAACTTGTTTGCTGATTATATCAGCAATGTTTCTCAATGATTGTTTAATAGGATATTTTGCCATATCCCACTGGAATCGAGTTATATAAGATGGTAGATCACCTAGTAAATTTAAAATCTTAGTGTAGTTGTCTTTTGGGATAACATATTTTTATATGTCTGCATAAGTATTCAAACAGAGCTCATAAAACTTTGGAAATATGAAATTATAAATAACATGCAATATTTAAATCACATGTAATGTACTAGGTGCTTAAATGTGTTTACAAATGCAATACTGAATATATTTTTAATGATTTGATAAAATTTATAAGCTGAAAAGAATAAAGCTCTGTTGAATTGTATAGTGTATTGTTCAAACACACAAGTTCATAAATAATCTGAAAATATATCTTTTTAACAATTTTGTAAAATAATAATATTATCTTCAATCATTTATTCCTTTCCCACCAAAACAAGAAGCTTTATTAGATTATGTTTGCAATTATGCATTTTTTTAAGTGTGTGTGTGTATGCACAATACAAAATGTACATAAATACATATCTAATTAAATTAATGTTAGCTGGACCACAATTAAATTAATTCTCATGTTGACTCTGTGATAAGGAGAGTATTGATAATAATGAGATAACAGAGAAAGACTGTTTCTACTAAACTCATTTTTTGATTCTAGTACGCTCCTTACTTATTATTAGCATTACAAAAATAAGCGAGACATTAACAAAATACAGCATGCAAACATTAATGAAGCATTTTATATTATCAATTCATTTTTTATTGTTATTAAATTCACTTCATTTAAACGGAATTAATCATTTTATTAAGTAAATAACTCTTTAAGCAGATATTAATTTATATGTCGGTATGGTAAAGAATTACTCGTAAATCACGTTTGAATGAATTAAGCAGTCCCAGCTAGTCCCTTTGATTTAATTGTTAGTGTAATAAATATACTATTGTGAATTATTTCAAAGAAATGGATTGCACATTTCTTTAAATTACAGAGTTTCAAAAAATATGTTGAAATATTCATTCAAACAAAATTTATGATAACTCTCTGATTAATATGAATTTTGATCTACATTCTTATGTCTTTTTATGGAGCTGTTGATTGATAATTTGGGATGAACAAACACCCACGCACGCATGCACGCATACGCATGTATATTTAACTTGTTAGAGTGTGACTGTAATGAATACTATAAAATGTAGTGACAACTGATGATTACATAAAATAGATTCTTTATGTTCTTTTACATGTGATTATCAAATATTATTTTTTTTTTTATAATCAATGACCTAAATGATATAATATGAACAATATTAACATAGACACAAAATATGCAGCTAAGCCAAGATATTTAAGCATTTCATGCTGTTTATAAGGTACTTTATGAAAGTTGATCAGTAGGATGTTTATTTGTGATATGGGTAACTTGTAGTGTTGAAGGGTATTGAGCACCATACTGTCATCAAAATCTATCTGATCATGCGAAACAGTATTTCATTAATCCATGTACCGATCGATAAGTGTTTTTAAAATTTTTGTTAGTTGTATCTCCTCTGTAATCTGTGCTAACATCCATAATACATATATTGTACATGTATTATAGTTTGTGCAGTATTGTCTTCTATAAAAATTATAGAAAGTAATGATAAAAAAGCATGTGAAAACTAGGTATGAAAAAATGCTAAAAAAATATACTGAAAAAAATAAAGTTTTATATGTATAAAATAGTGTTATTGTATTCAAATTGTAGCGTATATCTCACAATTATTCTTAAACCATACTTTAGATTACTGTACTTATGAATACTTTGAATATTTTATATATACTAATATGTGTGAATAGGAGTAACTATAAATCAGTTATAATCTGACGTATATCAGTTACTATACGTATTAATTTAATATGTTATTTTTAAAGGTTTAAGATATATTTAAACATGTATCTTTAAAAAATAACATATAACGTATAAATAAGAAAATTGAAACAAAGTATGGTATAAGAAGATATGAAATAAAAAAAAGAATTATAATAAGAAGCAATTTAAATGTAAATAGAGGTTGATAATGATCAAGGTAAAACACTACGTGTTCATTCATTCGTCCACAGCACCTGGAAAAATTGATTGAACAATTTTCAAAAAGTATTAATTGAATGGGACACTTTCATATCTGTAAGGAATCTTTTTAAAAAGAAGTTGAATGATCACTCAATGATTTTACTGTTTGTAAAAAAACCTGTATTTATTCACAACTAGGACGCAGGAGTGAAAAAGAACTAGCTAAGAACTTAAAACATACTAGAGCATTTTCCGAAAAATAAACGTTAAGAATGTACGCACATTTGCTGCAATTAAAATGTGCTAGAACATGGGTAGCTGTCTTTGTTATCTTCCAATTTTATAATTCCTGCGTGCACAAGAAATCAAATGTTGTTGTAACATCAGTGAGGAAATTACTGTGATACAATATAAAGTATTCGATATACTAGGCTTTTGTATTTTGAATAACAAGCTAAGTAAAGTAAGCCAAGTATTTTTCCTTTTGGTACTGTCTCACTTCGTGTATGCTGTAAGCACTGGAGAGAGATTGTCATGACTTATACAGGGGGTCCTTCAACTTTTATCAGATAATTGATAAGTATATACAGAAATATGTAACTTATATTTAGTAATTATTGATACAAAACAAAAGAAACTATCTTTTAAACAATGCGGATTCTATTACAAAATAAGTGTAGAAAATTTAATTACAGTGACAAAATGAAAAATAATATGTAATAAGCAATGCTTCCTCGTTTGACACAGCACAATAACATTTAAGAAGACTTTAAATAATTTCTTACATTAGAGGCAAAATTTGGCAGAAAATATTTCAGCATTACAAACATTGCATATGTAGTGCAGTTGTGCAAAATTGACATTGAAGGAAATGCGCACTAGGATCATCAAAACGATTTTAATATATATATATATATATATATATATAGTGTATAGAAAGATCCGAGATAAATCGACGTGAGTTACAATAATTTTCTTCCTCTTTTTCTCTAAGCAAAAGCTGCATGCGAAAGTCGTTGTTTGAAAACTCGAATAGCATAAAATGACAACCTCTCTCTCTTTCTTTCTCTCCTATATCTACCTCCAAAGGAGATAAGACAAGACAAGAATCGGTCGCTAAACGGGCGAATCACGAGGTGCACAGGAACATAGGTTTGAACAAGTCTCGCAGCTATGTTGGGAAAGGTTCGATGGGTGACCTGGCGGTGATAGGACGGGTACCTGGATTGGGCAAATTGCCGCTATGGTCTTGGTCTTGGTCTTGGTCGTTGTTTTGGTCCGCATCGTCTTCGTCGTCGTCGTCATTGCCAAGCGATTTGCGATTGGAGGTAGACTGATCTGCTTTCTCAGTAGTCCGATGACGAGGCGCCGACTGCCATCTGGTCTCTCCTTCACTGCTACAGTTTGATGAAAGGGAAAGACTTGGACTCGTAGGAGTAGGACTAGGAATAGGTGTGGAAGAGGTTGAAGCGGCGCACCAATGCGCGTGGTAGCATGAATATGCTGATAAAGGATCATTTGATGATCGGGCATCACAAATGCCTTGTGGGCTGTGTGATGACTTCTTCTCAAAATCAGAGGTATGATTATGATGTTTATGACTGTGATGATGCTCGTGATGATGATGATGACGCTGGTGATGATGCTGACCTAAACAGGTGGCCGGTTCTGGTTCACATTTCTCCGATTCCTTCCACTGCTTGTGGTGCTCCTTTGAAGTCTTGTGTGATGGGGTGACGGGGGTGTTTGGCGGGGTGTCCGGACCCCCTTCGGGGCTCGAGCTCTCCCCATCCACTGACGTTTGACCTATCCATTACAGCCCAGTCCCAATCTCCGCGCGATTTTTCTTACGTCTCGTTCAACTATTATTGCGTCCTACGCAAATGCCTAACGACAATGCTGTCGAAACTCAATCAAAATAACTCAAAAAGAACAAAAGAAAACAATCACGGAGTATTTAGCGTTTGGAAATCTGTACACCCTAATAACCAATTGCAAAACTATGGCAATTTTCGAAAGCACTTTTATAATCAAATTCCAACAAGTACTATCACTATGACAATACCTACCAAAAATAAAATATATACCTATTACCCATTTATTGAAAAAAGTATAAATTCGATGTACACCTTCTTAAACAAGGAAAGTTCAATCCAAAAACATGATATGTTCCCCTTTTCTACCACGCTCCATCAACTACTATGGTAAGAACTCCACTAAGCTCTTTCTTTTCTGCTCAAAAAGAAAAAAAAAAAGAAGAATTGAAAAAACAGTATTGAAAAAGAAAATGAAATATATTCTAGGATTAGATTTCCTCTACTTAGGAACATCTGATTTAATTTATGTCCGATTAATTATATTGTTATATCCAATAGAATACACTCCGACTATTTGTAGTGATGAGCTAAAATATTTTTTTTCTCATAAAAATTGTAAGTACAAGAATTAATATCTGTAATTTTAAGTAGTTTTTCGTTAAATACTCCGATATGACAGAAATAATAAGGAAACAAAAGAAGAATAATAAAGACAAATACAAAATGAGATGTAATCGAAATGAACAGAAGAACCAAAAACTGTATGAGCAAATGATATGCGGTGATACAAACTTAAATTGCAAATGATTAATAACGTCAAGAGGTAATAAATCAATAAAAAAAACTGAAGGAAAAAATAAAAAGTTCTTGTAATAACTAATTGGAGCTTGGTGACCACAGTAACCCAAGCAACTCCTTGCGTCCTTTGTAAATTTTTGATAACAAGTGTGGTCCATATAATATCAGGTGTGTTCTATGTTTCTATATGTTTGTAATCTTTCTTTCATATTCTTAGTATATGATAATACTGCATGTTTGTGTATTAAAATCTTTTTTATAGCTTTATACAACATCTTTGATGGTGCACATGTATGAGCATTTGTTAATAAAATAATAAGGTAGGGAAATAGGGTTAATGTGGTCCAAATTAAACAAAGCAAGCCAAGCAACACCACAAATATGAGAAGTTATTTGTAGTAAATAATAAATTAAATGATTTCTAACTCAATTATAGTAATAAGCATTCTACAGATATATAAGTTATATGCCAGAATATGATGTGTACCACTATATTTTATACTTTAAATAGAATGTTTTATCTTCATCCCAATATGAAATTTGATAAAAATTAACTATAAAAATTGTTATAAATCCAAACAAATTACATTACTTAGAAAAACATCAAACTGTTAAGGTACATAAAATTATTAATATATTCTTATTAAACATGTTAAAATATTTTGATATATTATTTATTTTTGTATTTAAGAAAGATTATATTTGAAATATTATATGTATCAAATATGTTCAAACAAATATTTTGATAAATTAAATTAGAGACAGTTATGGCATTTTTAATGGTATAGTAATATTTTCAATACAAAAATTTAATCAAATTTTAACATTCATGGTACACATCATATTTATGAATGTTAGTTACTATGTGCTATAGCGACAAGTTTTATTTTGCCTGTATATTATCCTCAACATAAACCACGTATCTAGTCAGATAAGTTTATAAAAAATAATATTGTTGTCATATAAGAATTAGCGTACACAGACAAAATTTTGTTATCATCTATCAGTCTATTAATGTAAGGTACTGAGGAGAATAAGGATCAAAGACTCTAATTGTGCTATAATTATTTTCAATGAATAAATTAAAGTTTTAAGAACTCAACTGATACATGTTTAAGAGTATCATTAAAAAAAAATTCTAACTTGTGTGCATGTTTTGTGTTGTGTATAGTATTCATTGATGTCCTTGCCAACCAATATTATTTTATATTAAAACATCATACACAAAAAATCGATCGATACCTGTTTGCAGGAGTCCAAAAAATACTATTAATAATTAATACTTTACTAATTTTATGATATTGGCAGTTTCATTTGACAAAACTTTAATGTTAGAAAAGAAAACTATTGCACAGTTTTGGACCCCTGAATTTTTCAATAATGTATCCTCCTTTAGTAGAGGATATATATAAATATAAATTAAAGAGCAAATTCTAAGGATACAAGCCCAACAACACTGTACTCACTATTGTTAGCCAAAAGATTTTCATGGAGCTTGTCCCTTTGATCTTCTAGAACTTCTCCCAGATATGTTGCCACTTTGCGTGTCACTTGTTCCACATAGGTATCAAGTTTTCCTAAATCATCCGAAAGACCAACCAGCTGGTCTAGTGTTCCGACTTTTAGATCCGGGATGTGAAATTTGTAATTGACTGATAAAGAATGTTGTTTTGATGTTAAATCGTTCATGGTTTCCCATGTTTGCTGACATGTTTTATCTCCTGGTGCAGATATCAACCAATATTCTGTCATTCTGCTGTTATTCTAATATAAATGTTTTACTGTATCTGAAATACAATATTATATCATGTTAATTAAATTACATAATCTATATCTATATCATTTTTAATTGTGCATTAGTTTTGTCATAATTATACATATATACATATTTCTATAAAATTATTAACATATTATTTTACATAAATTTAGCTCAATGAGACATTTCACTTCATTTTTACATAATAAGACCATTTTTAGTCTGTTTAAAATAAACATAGATACTAAAGTTTTACTTTAAAACTTAATCATCTGAATTTTTTATATAGTACTTCCCAATGCATATGAAGATAATACTTCAAAGAAGTAAAGTACATAAGTTCAAGTAGCTTACTCAAAAGACAAGGTCATTATAAAAATCTATACTTTAAGAATATATTGTCAATCTATTATATGATATATCTTAAAGATGTTAGGCAATCATACATAACAGCGAATAAACTTTGTATTAATAAAATTGCATTATAATTAAATTACAATAAACATATCCTATAATTTTTGTTCTGCTCAAACCAGTAGTATTAAAATAATAGTGTCTAGGGTTACTTTAAACAGACTGTAACATGATAGTATGATAGTTATTACAGTTTAATAACTTTTAGAACTAGAAATTAGTCTAAAAAGAGTCGTGATATTGTCAACAACCACCTGCTTCATTTTCGACGCTATTAGTCTATTAAAATGACATGTAATTAATGTTATTCATTGCTTCGCCAATCAATTGAGTACATAACCGTCAATGATATAAAACTTAAGTTAAAAATAATTTTAGAAGCTATGGGAAAATGCTAAAAATTAAATAAAAGAAGGGGGTGTGGCACAATGTATTTCTTCAACGTCGGTATTATGTAATTAAGCGCGCTTTCCACGTGACATACACTATGTGCAAGAATGGCGCGCTCAACTTACACACCGATCAATATAGGGAAATGACAAATGTACGTGAAATTGCATATGAAAAGAGACGTCCTTGAATTGACGTTGGTCGCACGAAAATTTCAACGTGAAGTTAACCTTACCTCTTCAAATGATTTAATAACAGTCGCTAAATGTATTGTTAATAAAATCGATAAACACGATCGAGTAACATCGTTGTCTTCAAAAAATGCGTCATGTATGAAATTTCGAATAATCGTGAGATCTAACAGAAATCACAATAATTGACGTACATGTTATCTTGACGTTACAAAAATGTTCATTATAATCCTTTCACGATAACATATAGCATCTTTTAATCGTAAAACATGGGTTAATAATATTTTTTCATTTGTTAATAAATATGCTTAGGAGTGGTTCATTATAAAAAAAGAATAACTTGATTTTACTTACGAAATATATTAAATTTCAAGTTTACTTGGAGAACACGGCAGATGCTTGAATTTCTCAAGAAATTCAAAACATTCGCTTGTTCTAATCACTCTTCGTCGAAACTATCAGAAACCATTGTGACCTCACGTGATGACAATTGTGTGCTGCTGCCTTACGACCCACCCGGCAACTAAAGCATAAACTGAGCCACAGTATCATCAGCTGACTTGGAATTGTCTACAAGGATGACTATCAGTACCAATCTATCCGGAAATTTAGTTTTTACTTTCTAACCAATACAATATAATAGCTTTTTATTTTTTGTCATAAATACTAATTTTTCATGCATGTATCACACAAATTGAATATAAAAAAACAATCTTTAACTTGAATAAATTATATATTTATTGAAGAATTAATTTCATTATGTGCTAAAGGTTGGTAGCCTTGTAATTCGCGACGCACTAGCATACCAGTCATGCGTGAACGTCACTCAGTCTTTAATATCATTTGACATAAATTTCGTTGGACTTAAATAACTTCTTTCATTTTATAAAGAATAATATATTATGGGTTGCGATGGTGGAACTATTCCCCGTAGGGACGAACTTGTAAGAGTTAAGAAGAAGCCAGAACAGGTAACGAATTTGTATACATATTTGGATTTACAGGGTTGTTATGTGTTTTTAATAAATGCCCACATAAATTCATATGTAACTTCTTCTCATAGAAAGACAAGGAGGCAGAATTGGCGTTTAAATGGAGACATTGTTCAATAAAACAGTTACCATTACAATCACCAGTAGTTGGTTGTGCTTTAGGACGTCTTTACAGCAAAGAATCTGTATTGGAAGGCCTCCTTGACCGAAGTACACTCCCAGAATCAGCACAACATATTAAGAGTTTAAAAGATGTGAAAAACTTAAATCTAACAAAAAATCCAGTATTTGATGGTAACAAGGCAAAAAATGGTGATAGTTATACAGAAGGCAGAAGTCCTTATATCTGCCCAGTTATTGGGTTAGAGATGAATGGTAAATACAAGTTCTGCTTCTTGTGGTCATGTGGATGTGTAATGAGCGAACGTGCACTTAAGGCAGTCAAGAGTACAGTAAGTAATTATGCAATATGAGAATCAGATAAACATCCATAATAAGGAAGTATAAATATTTGTATTTTAATGTTCTTTAGATATGCCACCAATGTCAACAACCTTTCACCAAGACAGATGTTGTTATTATAAATGCAGAAGGTGATGATTTCAAACTAATGGAAGAAAATATGTTGCTTCGAAAAACAGTTCAAAAAAAGGCAAAAAAACAGAAAATTAGTGAAGATAATCAAACTCCAGAAATTAAGCAAGAAGAAGTACCAAAAAAGAAAGCTAAAAAGGATGATAAAGCTGCTAGCATTAAAGTAAATAACAGATGTGAAGCTGAAGATCCAGCATATAAAAAAGTTAAAGACAATTACAGTGTTGCTAAAGATCCCAAAGCATCAGAAGTATTTAAAAGTATTTTTACTACTCACAAATCTGCGGTAGAGCAAGATAGAGCACATTGGATTACATATAATCCATTTTACAATTAAAATATAATTGTAATATAAAAGATTTTGGAAACATCATTATACAAATAGGGAACATTATGTACAAGTAGAAATAATTACAATACATTATAATGTTTTTGTATCATTAGTTTTATATATAAAAACAAATCATTTCATTATACTTGTTATTTCAATAATCCGTTTTATCAAATGATATTATTTACAAATTATAAATGCTATATTACTACTTACTGGAATTAATACTGTTTGAGGCTTGCGCGCAGAAACTTCAAACAGTGTTAACTGTGACCTGGTAAAACTTATTTAAATTACATTCGTAATAAAAAACGATTATGTATAACATATGATTATTGTATATCACAAGATAATAACTGCTGACATATCTTTTGCGTATATGTTCTCTACAAATAACTGTACCATAAATTAAAAGAATAAAACATTTAAAAAAATATAAGTATATCAAATCTGTCAATATTTAATATAAAATTTTACCTTTTTGATTTACAGTCCAAATTTATGTTTGCTTTATTCTATGGATTTTATTAACACATTGTGATATTCACAATGAGTTGATACGTTAACTTATTATAGATACTTAAACGAAGAAATAAATGCATTTTTTATGTACATTAACTAAAATTTGCGCTGTTTAAAATCAATTAACAATACACAAAATTTATCAAAATAATTTATATAATTTCCAAATTTATGTCAATTACTATGTATTCAAAGGCACATAATATAGTTTGTTTTATTTTTTTAAGCGTTTACCACAGATAATTTAATATTATCTTGAATTAGTCAAAGGTTTATCAAATATACAATCACATCTGAGGCACTCTGCGTAGAGAAATTGTTTGAATAACTCTGCGTAATCTACCGACAGTTCGTTTTCTTCGAGAATGCCTTTTTGATATTAAGCAATTCCATCGATTTAATAAACAGAGAAAAATACTTCCTAGGATAATTATTCCTGCCACGTAACTCCACTTACTTGTAAATATTTCACTGTTATCTTGATCACTTTCTTTTAATTCATCGATAATAATGTTTCGTTCCGGATAGTTCAACGTGGGAATATTTGCACCTCCGACTCTTCTTCTAAGCCATAAAGGGCTTGAATCCTGCAAAACTGGATTTACTGCCGCTACCGTATCTCCGACCGACAGTAACTTTTGAGGTTTATAAAGGTTTCTAAAACAGATTTAAATTTGCAAATTATGTTAATATTGTTAACTTACTATAGGATAGAAATTTAACAAAACTTGTGGTTACATACATGGGAACAAATTGATTTAAAGGTTTTGGAGTAGCAAGAATAATAGAAGGACAAGATGGTAGTGGCCGAATATGGCCAGCGCTGGTGTTTTCTGGCAGTAAAACTTTACTATGACGTCTTAAATGGCTTCCTTCCATACGTTGTGGTAATTCATTGCTATCTAAAATACTAGATTTTTCAAAAATTTTTGCCTTAGTTTGACTTTCGTCTGTAAACACGGTTGCGATATGTCCTGTTGTTGTGTATTCCAATATAGCATCGAGCATCCAAAAACAAGCTAAAAATACATAGTACACTATTAATATATATTTACAAAGCAAAATATAACATATTATTGATTAAATTAAAGATTATAACATACGTTTTTGTAAATGACTATCATCAATACAGTTCGAATCACCATACACTATAATTCTACCGGGTACAATGTTTGCTTGATCTTTCACATTATTTTTCTCTAAATTTTCATTCACTGCTGCCTCATCATTACTGGGAATCTCATTATTCACTTCTTTAATGTTTTTATAGTCACTTGTTTGGAAAAGTCCAAGTATTGGTACGGACATCGTCGATTTTGAATCTGATTCCAGTAAGAGTTCTTGTCCTTGATCATATAATTCCGTATAAAGGATAACTCCGTCTTTTGGAAATCTTTATTAATAGGAAATATATTTTTTTTAGTAATTTATCGTATATTTATATATTGATATTTAAATTATCGTACCGAGTAATTGTAGTACCCGACGCAAAAGTTACAGGTGCGTGTTGCCCCAGCGTAAATTGACCATTACGGACTTGATCTCCAAAAGCAATTCCCCAATTCGAATACAATAAATCATTCAGTGCCGGTATATTTGCGCCTCCGGTATCTGGTATCCACCACTGTCGAGTATTTTCGTCATAAAATTTTACTTTTCTCATGACTGTGACGTTATACCAATCTGCAAATACAACTACAGAAAGACCCTCCTCTTCTACATCTTTCTTTAATTTAGTCACCTAGAAGTCACAAGTTAATGGATTATTATATGTCACTTAAAAGATAACTATCGAAAATTATATAACACACGTAATATGCTACCTCTTCAGGAAAAAATTCTTCTTCGCTATCTACGATAAGTAAAGTACCATAGTTTTTGGCACTGAAACAAGTAAATGGAGCACCAAGTACTTCTAAATAATAACCAGCATTACGTAAATGCTGATACATATCTTTAAAATTGGTATGAATATGATCTCCGTTCCAATCAAGAGGATCATTTTTTGCACGTAAATCATCACGTGGAAAATATCCAGGAGGATAGCGTAGATTATGATACTGATCCCATAAGATACGTTTGCTATAAAATAAACGTAATCGTTCCATTAAATATGTCAATTAACATCATAAAAAAATTATATACTCACTGTCGTGGTGGTGTAGGAATAACTTTTGCTTTTAAAGGCAATTCTATTTTAGATTGTCTTGACTTTTCTTCACCATTACTCGGTGGTGATTCAATAGTAATAGATATGTGACCTATGTATAAAAATAACTTTTGTATAGATGACTTTCTAATAAATTTGCTCGCGTAAAAGAATGAATATCATCAAATAAATTGCACCTTGTGCTATGCCTTGCCAGTCACGAGCAGATGACGGAACCGTTATAGCAACTGCTAACCATCCAGACCATGGCCAAAGAACATCGCTGTAAGTTACTGACACATCGATTCGCTCACCGTTGCCGTTGCCAGTATACGGATGCCATACGAGTTCTGCTACATGTCCAGATACTCCCAAACCATTTATTATAGTTATATTTACAATTGTAGGCATACCAGTATGATATACAGCTTGTGTACAGTATGGCCACATGTACTGACATTCGGTTAAGTCTATGTAACTGATAATGTATCACGATTAATGTATAGTTATAGATAGTGCTAAAATGCATTTCTATTAGAAATAAATCATACAATATAATAAAAATAAAAATGACAGTTACCTTGGATTAAGAGTAGCAATTGGCGTATACGAACGGAGGAAATGAAATGCACGTAAAAGATCTAATTTTCCAGCACCTTGTTCAAACATTCCAACTCCGGGTAAGCGACGTGCAGAGCCAAGTAATGCCTGTTTCATACTTGCTGGAGTTACCTTAAAATATAAATATTACTTTTATGCCGATAAAATAAATATACTAAATGATATTGAATTTTAAATATTACTCTTTGCTTTACAGATTGTGATCCATCTGCTTGGACAAATCCACTGGCTAAAAGTGCAACAGCACCAGCAACCACGGGACTAGCCACGGAAGTTCCAGATAATGTTCTGCAACCTGTTTGTAATGCCGATCCTCGTACTCCTGATCCATATGTAACTAAATCAGGTTTTACTCTTCCATATCCAGATGGCAATTCCCATGTAGTCATGCCCCTTGATGAAAATCTTGCTATTTGATCTTCCCAATTAATTCCACCTACTCCAATAACATCCATTTGATCCGCAGGGTTATTTAAAGTACTATATTAAATAAAATAAAATTTATTTATACAATACAGTTACAAAAGCAAGAAACAGAATAATAATTTTTAGATGCTTACCCATACAAAGGACCATCATTACCAATTGCAGAAACCATAATTACACCATTTGCTGTTAATTCCCATACTTTATCAACAAATGGATGATCCATGAAATCTGGTCCTCCAATACTAAGATTCAATACTGTAACTTTTGTTAGAATAGCATAGTTAAATGCATCCAAGAACCATGAAGTGTAAGATACCTATGGAAAACAAGTTTCTTAATATTTTGAAGATGGAAAATGAGGTATCAGAATGCAATAATAAACATACCTGAGTATTTGTAAAAACACGAAAAATATGGAGTTCAGCATCTGGTGCAAAACCAAGACAATCTATACAAGAAGATGCAATAACTCCTGCTACAAATGTTCCATGACCTAAACCATCTTCCAATGTTTTTTCATTTGTCCAATTTGAACGTTCTTTAATTTTTTTAAAATGTGGATGACTAGCTGCTAGTCCTGTATCAAATATTGCTACCTAACAACAATTATTTTTTATGTTATATAATATTTAAATGTTTAATCTTCTAAGTTTCAAGAAACTTATATACCTTAACTCCATTTCCTGTAACACCCATTCCCCACAAAGCGTCAGCTTGAAGATAACTTGTAATTTGCCATGGTATAGCCCTCAGTAATCTACGTGACGTATGTCGATTGGTTGATTGCCAAAACTGATTATTCTAAAATTCAATGTAATTTATGACACCTATTAATATTATATTCCTAATTATATGTGAGCTATTATTATAAATTTAATGTAATTTATACAAAACTAACATAATTGTTAATTTTTCTTTTAAAATTTTTATATTCTGGAAAATCAGTTTCTTCTGATACATTCACAAATTTTAAACTCCTCTGTACAAGTCTTTGAGCAGTTACTCTCCTAATAAGAGGATGATCTGTTAAAGCATCCAATCCATTGTGTTTGTCTGTTTCTTCCAAAAGGACAACATCAAAATCACTAGGAAAATTGCTGGCCAAATTGTCACGAAATAAAATCTTCCAATTACGGATACCAGATGAATTCAATGCAGCCTTTATATAATTCTCACGTGTATGTGGTTTGTAATATCCTTTGAATGCAACAATATATTCATTTTCAATAATTCTACTAGCAAAGTGAACTTTCACTTGTTCAGGACTATTACCACGACATGGTAATTTGGCATTATGAACTTCAGGAGTTGAACCTTTGCTTTCAAACGAGCAATTTACTTGATTGTGAGACTCAATGATAATACCAAGTATTAATAATAAAGTGATATATAGCCAACATGTATGTGGCTTCATACTATTATCTGCTGAAAACAAAAAGAAAGTTATTATTACACATAACAGATTACTGATATATAAAGAACTAGATTATTATAAATATTACAGAAATTTATGTGCAGATCTTTAGAGTAGTTTATTAATAACAGAACAAGTAATGGATTAATAAAGAAAAGAAAAATATAATAAATTTCATAAGAAGATGATATAAAAAATGCATCAGCATTTGTATAACTGTAAAGTAAATTCTTATGTATTACTTATTATACTTACAAATAACACTAATCATGAAAAAACTTCATAGTTAACTTAGTTTATATGAAAGTAATTGTGTTCATTAGAATTTATGCATATTGGTAGTGTATAAAACTTACATGTAGTTGAAAGGCATAATTTATTAAACAGTATTTTCCCAAAGCATGCTGTTTTTTAATGTTTTGAATTATAACAAGGTAATATATAATCTGTATATTGAGTTAGCGTTTAAGAAATCTAAAAACGACGTAAAGACGTTTTTTTGTTGTTAAAATCTTGTTTTGATGTCATAACCTTAATGTTCTTAAAATAAAAGCCCACTTCAATCGAAAGAGTAAAATGTTCGAAACATACATTTTCATTTAATATTCTCGTACTCCTTATTTTTGCGAACTATCATTGATACACTTTGCTGTACAGAAACTGTTCCGATAAATAACGAACAAGAAAGTCATAATGCAGAATATTATCGCACTGTTTACAGAACTTCACGTTAGCGATGTTGGCGATATCTAACGTTTAATGTACTGCATTGTCATCGACATAAATTAATTTATTTATATCAGTTGTGCTCTATATTTGAGGAAAATTTTTTCCAAACAATTATCTTTAAAAACAATTAACAGGTTTTCATTGAAATTCAACTTTAAATAAGGTAAACAATTTATATGTCACAACTTAACCTTGAGTATATATTTATATTTTGTAAACATATTTATTTGTTTATTTGTTATATGATACTAATTTTTATATAAATATTCACATTGTTAATGAACAACTTTTATTTCTCATATACACATGTTATAACTTGTTTTGTACAAAATATAAAAATTTAATAATGATTTGTTATGGATTTCAAGTCATTATTTTTAATACATAATAACAAATCTTTTAGTGACTTGTGGTGTTAAAAGTGAATAGTTTTATAATGGCATCGAACAGTACAGATAAACTTGATTCTCAACTGTCAGCTCAAGAAAACAATATGACAGTTAATGAAAACAGTACTATAGCACCAGTAATTATAGAAGAACTGGATGAAAATGCTTTAAATAATATGAATATGGATATAACAGAGTTCATTGAAACAAGAGCTCTAAAGATACAAGATATACCACAAAATGTTATGTCAGATGTTTATTGTGAGCAAAGTGATTCTGCCATGGATGTTGCAACGGATTTAGAAGATCAAGATATGCTATTAACAGCGGATGAAGAAGAGCAATTGACAAAACAGTTCCTAAATGGAGAATTAACATTCTCTGAATATTCTTCAAGAATGGATCAAAATGTAGACCTAGAAACTACAGAAGTTGATTCCCATAGGTAGTCTCATATAGATATCTTAATTCATATACAAAACATATAGTTATGAAACTGTTTACTTGTAGAAGTAATTATGAAAATGAAGAAGTAGGCACAAGTAAAACCATTCCTCATAAAACATCAAAGTCACAAAGTGGAGCACCAGTACGTTATAAACGAAAAAAGAGAACATTGCCTCCAGTTCTGCAGGGTCTTATGGGTGAAGCAAATTTAAGATTTGCAAGGGGAGATACAGAATTAGCTGCTCAGATATGTATGGAAATCATTAGGCAAGTTTATTTCTAAAAATAAAAAGCACATATTATCTTAAAAGAATGGAGTGAAATAATGTATATATTATGACTTTTCTTAGGCAAGTGCCAAGTGCTCCAGAACCATTTCATACACTGGCAATGATATATGAAACAGATCAACCAGAGAAATCATTACAGTGTGCTTTAATAGCAGCACATCTTAGTCCAAAGGATGCTGATCAGTGGGTAAGATTAGCTAATATGTCATTGGAAAGTGGAGACATAAAGCAAGCTATAACATGCTATAACAAAGCAATCCAAGCAAATCCAAAGGATATAAGTTTATATGAAACACGAGCCGAACTTCTAGAGAAAAATGGAGATAAGAAAGCTTATTTAAAAGGATTTTCAAAACTAGTTCATCAGTTGGAACCAGAGGATGGTGAACATATAATTAAATATGCTAAAATGTTAGCTAAACGACACATGGAAGAAAACAACAATGAGCAAGCATTGGAAGCAATGGAAAATATTTTTTTAAAGTGCCCTTCTTTTATTACTTTGGAAGAAGTTAACATTATGACTGAGATATTAATAGCTCTAAAAAAGTTTAAAAGATGTTTAAACATTTTGACCACATATACAAGTATTTGGGTAAAAAGGAAATCTGGAAATGAGAAGAACGAAGAATTGGAGGATCAAGATATATGTGAAATAGAAGCTTGTGGAATACCAGATGATGTCGTCGTTGATTTAAAAGCAAAATTTCTAATAACACTTATTGAATTAGATCAAATGAAACAAGCTGAAACACTTTTACCGAAATTTTATTTATATGAAAATCCAGAAATTTCTGGAGATTTATTCTTAGACATAGCAGAAGCCTTAATGGGGAAGAAGGAATTTGAACGTGCTTTAATGTTATTAGATCCTTTAGTGAATAGTAACAATTATAGTTTAGCTGCGGTGTGGTTGCGACACGCAGAGTGTTGGGTTGGCTGTAAAGATTTAAAGAAAGCAATAAAGTCTTATGAAAATGTTAGAAAATTATCACCCCAGCATTTAGGCGCGAGAACAGCTCTAGCTAAGCTATATCAATTAAAGGGTCAATATAACAAAGCAATAGAAATTCTTCATCAAGATCCTGAATCAGACACTTTAGATCCAGAAGTGATTTACCAAAGAACATTGCTTCTTTTTAAAGTAAAAAGATACGACGAGTATTTTCAGTCTGGTATGCTACTTTTCTCCAGACATTGTGCACATATAAGAAACAAAGTTGAATTGAATGCATTAACCAGAGCGTGTGTATTACGACAGCGTTTAGAAACGTTACAGCTTCACCGATTCTCACGCGGAGAAAAATTTGAAGAGGAGAATGCACCAATATTTTTAAATAGTTCAGAACTAAGCGAGAAGAAAGAATTCCTTTTATTTATACAAATGTGTAAATTAGCTTGTAAATTAAAGAGATATGGTTTATTGCAACGAATTTGTTTTAGTGCTTTAACATCAAAAAAATTTGAGAAAAGGAATTTTCATATTATGTTTTTATGTTTGCTTTCTTGTATATACAATAATGACTCATATCACGGGTATAACATTGTACGATCATTAATACGGGTATGCGAAAGACCAAGTTGTTGGAATTTATTAAATATCATTGTTCAAAAGGCAGAAGATTCAAGACACAATAGATTCATAATGCGTCTTCTTGGAAGAGAAGATGTGTTTTCTTATTTGAATATAATGCATGCAAATAATTGTCTTATTTCTGGAACATATAAGTATGCTCTCAATGATTATATTTCTCTCTTTAAAGTAATGCCTAGTGCTTTATTAGCATTACTTATTGGTGTAACTTTATTACAAATGTCATGTCAAAAATTATCTGCTAAGAAGAATCAACTTGTGATTCAAGGTAATTATTATTTAGACACGTATATATTTAACAAATACGGGTAGTAAATAAAATATAAATTTTAATGAATATAACTTTGTATTTTGTTGTAGCTATAGCCTTCCTGAAGAAGTATTCTCAGTTGCGGGGCAAAAATGGGGAACAAGAAACTTACTACAACATGGGTCGTGCATTTCATCAAATTGGTTTATTACCTGCAGCTGTACACTTTTATAAATTAGTTCTTACTAAAGATCCTGGAGACTTAATTGAAAAAAATTCATGTTTCTTAGACTTAAAAAAAGAAGCTGCTTTTAATTTACATCTAATTTATTTACAATCTGAAAATTATTTATTAGCCAGAATGTACCTTGATAATTATATTACAGTCTAGTATAAGATTTTGTACTATCTAATTTATAAGTTCCTTTTCATAAAATATAAATGTACAATAAGCATGGAAAGCTTAAATGTAACTTGAATTACAGTATTGTAAATAAACATGTACACATATTGCAAAAGATTCAAATATTTTGTTGAAAAACCACTTCTTTTTAAATAAATTTTATCTTTTTGATTACAAAAATGTTGAACTATTAATTAATATTGTTTTTTCTACAGGAATAAAATGACGTTAGCTACTAAAATTGAATTTAAGAAACTGTGCAATGTCTTAGAAGAAATTGAAGAAGCATCCTCTGCTAGGAAAGTTGATCTATTAGAAAAATTTATTCAGCAATGTCGTCTTATCAGCTACAAACTAAAAGCAGAATCTCCAGATATGGTATTTTATAATCTTATATTCTTAATTACATTTCACTAACAATAAGTAAAAATTTAATTATATTTATTTTAACAGGATGTTTCACTTTATCCTATTATGAGACTAATATTGCCTCATCTTGAACGAGAACGAAGACCCCATAATTTAAAGGAAAAATCGCTCGCCGCTCTTTACATTCGTGTATTTTGTTTGGGTAAAAATAGCCGGGATGCAAAAGAACTTACGCAATACAAGTAAGATGATTATGATCATGAACGTATTATTATTGTACAGTAATAAAATAAATTCGTTTTAGAGCACCAGGAAGGAAAAGAAGTGCTGGACGTGATTTTGCAGGAAGAGCTTATTATATTTTGAAGAAACATTTACCATGTGATAGCTCTAATTTCAAAATAGAACAGATTAATAAATTTCTTGATGATATATCAGTACAAAACGGAACTAAGGACCAAGTATTTAAGATTTTGTTGAAGCAAATAAATGCATTAGAATTTAAGTGGATAACGCGAATCATTGTAAAAGATTTAAAACTTGGTATGGGGACAACGAAGATATTACAAGGTTTATTTCTTATACATTAAATAATTTATTTGAAAATTTTATTTTTATCATATTGTTTTTTTAATCATATGTCTTTCAGTGTTTCATCCTGATGCAAATGGATTGTTTGAAGTATCATCTAATTTGCGTAAAGTTTGTGATACATTATATGATCCACATTTGAGATATGATCATAGTATTCAGGTTTTTTCTCATTTCAAGCCTATGTTGTTGGAAAGATACAAGATTGAAGATGTAGAGAAGCTTTTTGCTTCGAACAAGGAGTATTTTGTACAAAATAAGTATGATGGTGAACGATCTCAGATGCATATGAAAGATGGCAAATATAAATATTTTACAAGACAGGGATTTGATATTACAAATAATTCTAGTTATGGGAAAGATAGTTCTTCGGGTACATATATTATATTTTTCTTGCAGAAGCACGTATTATGCAATAAATAATCACTAACATTTGGCAACTTTAGGTTTTATGAGTAGTGTATTTGGTCGATTGTTGAATCCACAATGTAAATCAATAATTCTGGATGGAGAACTGATGGGCTGGCATAAAGAAAAGAAACTATTTGGTTCAAAAGGAATGAGTTTTGACGTTAAAAAGCTGTCAGAAAATAGTCATCATCAACCATGTTTTGTTGCATTTGATATTATTATGTATAATGATACTTTGCTTGATAAAGAACCTTACTCAAAAAGGCTAGAAATTTTAAAAGATGCATTTAAGGAAGAAGAGGGATGTCTAATATTATGTAAATTTAATAAAATTTCTAACAGGTATAATTTTGATCAGCTACTTCAAAATTACATACTACGTTCATAACTAATACTTCTATTTCTTTGAAAGTGAAGAATTACGTAAAGTGTTTAATGAAAGCATTAGAAACAAGGAAGAAGGGATTGTGTTAAAAGAATGCAATAATAAATATAAACCAAATGTTCGAGATGGTAGTGGCTGTTACAAAATAAAAGCTGAGGTAATATTCCTTAAAATACTGATTAATAATTGTTCCTATTTTCATAAATATTCTCTTTTCAGTTCTCTGATGATTTAGTGCAAGATGTAGATTTAATTATTCTTGGTGGTTATTATGGCGAAGGAAGATGCATTGGTTTGATGAAAAGCTTCTTAATGGGAGTAGCTTCACCATCAGCTGTTCCAGGCGAGAATCCTTCAGAATTTTTTGCTGTTGTATCTGTTAGCAGTGGTTTGATTATGGAAGCATTGAAGGATATTTGGGAAATGTTTAAGGAGAAGTGGCAAACAACATGTCCTGCAAATGTGATTCCTCCCAAGGTAAACCTTGATAAAAATGATTACCTTGATAAGGTAAGCCTTGAGTACAGTGAATATTATTTTCCAGCGTGAATTACCAGATAAATGGATCCGGCCTGAGGACTCCATTATTTTAACAATACGAGCTTCAGAAATGACAGTAAGCAATGATTATCCAACAGGATATAGTTTACGATTTCCTAGAGTCATGCAAGTTAGAACTGATAAACCATGGTACAGTGTTTGCACCACAAAGGAACTCTTATCTTTAATCAAGGTATGTACAACTTAACAAATTTTAGTTATTTCAATTATTCATGGAGTTTATTACTATTTAGGATACACGACCAATTCAAAAACTAACGAAACGAGAAGTAGACCACGAGGATACAGAGGAGTCTCCTAAAGTCAAAGTACGCAAATCAACACAATATCTTCCACAGAAACTCGAAGCTAAATTTACGAAAATGGAGACTTGTGAAGATACATCAACAGCTTGTCTTACTCGACTTTTTGATGATAGAGAAATTTGTGTGATAAATGGAAATGACGAGTTGCCTAAAGAACGAATTGAAAAAATTCTTTCACAACATAAAGCGAAGGTTGTACAAAGCCCTTCGAAAAACAATTATTGTATCATTGTTGGCAATGCTAAAACGGTAAATACCCCCTGGAAGGTGTTAATTGTTTACAAATAAATCTTAGATTTAATTTTTTAGGCAAGGGCAGCGAATATCATAGAAAGTAAAAAATATGACGTAGTGACGTTAGATTGGTTCAAACGAGTTACCAAAGAAGAAAATTGGCCATGCTTACAAGACTTTTTACCGTGGGATTTAATAGCCTGTCGTGAATCGACGAAGCAACGTTTAATGCTATATTATGACGATTATTATGATAGTTTTACTATTGATGCGAACGAAGAGAGTCTGTTAAGTTCATTTAAAAAGATCGAAGAAGAGGTATACTAAAATATATTTAACATATTCAAAAGCACAAGCACAGCTATCACTCATATGAAATTGTTTTAGGGAACAGCACAAGAACTCGATTGTGCGCAAATGAAAGAAATAGATAAAGAATTATTTGATAATGGAGTATCACCCTATTCCATTTTCAGAGGCATAGTGGCTTACTTTGACGATCCGTTAAATGGATTAAAAGTCGAGTTCCGTTTTATGGCTGGAACTATTAAAGAAACTCTTGACGACTCTGTTACACACGTGTTTGTCAGCAAAGGTTCTGTAAGTCCTGAATTGCAAAGCTTAATCAAAGATAAATCACGGGAGTCGTTAACAGTTGTTAAAAGCGAATGGATTGAAAAATGTTTCGAGCAAGGTGATATTATTTCAACCACCGCATATCTAATTTAGCAATGTAATATAATTATGATTTGTATATAGTAAGAACTGTAAGTAACGGGTTCTGTATGAATGTTAAATTATCTTTATGTATGTTTGTACATTAATAAATTCCTAAATGTAAGTTCGGAATACAATTTTGGAACCGAATCATTAACAAAAGAAAATTTGACATATAAGTGTTACGAGTATATTTGTAACATGGACACCGAAAATATATAGATTCATTTTGGCTCATATTTTCGTTAAGTGGTAAAGAAACTGGGTACTAGACGGAGTGACAGTTGGACAGTTCGCTCATTTAACATCCCGTTTCGAAATATTTCTTCTCGGTTAAAGTCGGCACCCCTTGCTGTTCTCGTTTTATTTCATCGGAATGCGTGCAAAATGCGAGGCAGCAAAAGGGACGCAGCTGCGACGTTTCCTTTACAAAGCCCGCCATTCAGAGAGATTCTTGAGCAGATTAAGATGAGAGAACTTTAGGGAAAAAATGGAGTTTACAAACACCGGACATTGATGCGTCGATCAATCACTGTTTTTCTTTCGCGATTAAACTGCGAAAACGAGAATTGTCTTCCTTATGTTTCCTTTGATTCAAAACTCAATTCTGACGAAGTTCAAAGCTTAAAATATTATCGACACAGTTATCAAATATTTTATTTATGCTATATGTATAAAGAACATATCAAGTAATGGGTACTTAATGTGCCCACTGGTGTATAACAAACAATGTCTATTCAAAAACCTACAAACGTTATACAACGTATTAACGTTTCCTTTTTTCCTCTTCGTCGACTAAATTGTAGCTGAAATTTTCGGCAAAGATGTATATCGTGGCATTGCATGACGTATGTATAGCGTTAACCATTGTGGATATCTCGTTAGCGTTAAAGGAAGCTTTCGTCCACCAGGTCAGAACATATAATATATGAATATGACTGACGTTCGTGTCCGTAGAAGATCTACTTATAGACTCTTCACCTACAGACACGACGCGTATTAATCGAGTTTCAGATTTTCCAAGCGTCCAACGAGACACGTCACTCCTTTGCACCACGTCCAATTTATTCATGGAGTTTCAGTGCTAACTCGGTACCTGCCAATTACGTGTACTCGTTACTGTTGTTGCTCACGCTTCTCTCATTGTCGCATGATTTAATTTACGATTCAACACGTTCGCTGTGCAAACAAAAATCGTGAATTATTGTTGAAATTGTACCTAGCGTCGCAGCGAACAGTAATAGTGGTTTTCAAAATTTTTATGCGCTGGAATTCGTTTGTACCCTCTTGCTTATAAGATATTATTTTTCTAAGTCTTTGAAAAGTTTTGATTCATAAAATTACTTCTATCGCATACTTTTACTATTCACTTTATTTATATTTCTTCCACGCTAATTACTTTTACCGATTACTTCTGATATTCTTAAATGTCCCAGGCAACTCGACGTTCATTCATATGGATGGTTCTTTTCTCATGTTCGCGGCACGTTGGTCTCCATCTTTGCTTCAATTTAACGTCATCTCCTCCGTAGAATATCCTGTCGTTTTTCTTCAATGCGTTATACGTAATCTGATCGGTGTAACTGTTTTCTAGGTTATAGTCATCCCTGTATGTCGTCAGGGATGTCAAAGAACACGAGGACGAAGTCGAAGAGTAATACGTTCTCACTCTTTTCTCGTTCCTTCGTTTCCATCTTGAAATATCCGTGCAAGAAGATGAAGAAATTGGTTGTTGCTCGTAGACAGAGTTTTGCGACAACATTGCCCACGAGTGGCATCGTCTGGACGAGGTCAAGCACGATGATGAAGACAGTCCATTAGAATCGATACCTATATTGCATTTTTTATATTTGCGTGGGTTCCTTGAAGATATATATCGCGAATATTTGTAACAAGGATTCCAACAAGTAGCTGAATCATCTTGAAGCGAATTTTCAGTGATATTCGTCAACATTGACGATGAACTGTACGAGTACGAGGAGTTATCGAATTTTGATTCTTCAAGAATTCTTGACCTGGCTGATCTCTTATTCTTGAAAATAATCCATGTAGGCTTCTCTTTGCAATGCGTTGATTGTACTTTATATCTTGACGGACGAGTTTCAGCAAATGTATGAATATTCTTCTTCGCTTTCATGTGATCACAGGGACAGTAGTTCTTCTGCACATTTGTGTACAATTTGCAATATGGATGATGCTGTTTTGAGGACGATGCCTTTCGACTAGTGTTCCATTGATGACTGCTGCGTTCTCTGAAAAATTGAGACATTGTAAAAATTATGTTTTAATAAAAAAATAAAATCATAAAACATGAGATACAAAAAATAAAGTTTGAGTTGTGTTTACAGTATCAAAAATAAAAATAGCATAACTAACTTGCTGCAACAAGCACAATTTCTAGCACAATGTCTTAATAGCTTTTTCTGAGATGTGCTATCGTTTTGTCGATCTGTAACAGTACAGTTATTCTTCCTATTATATCGATGTTTATTTGTAAAGTGTTTTGTCCCACATTTCTGCCTCGAAGAGAACGACGTGTTGTCAAAAATGTCTTCAGTCTTATCAACGTTCGACTGCTTATTTCTCGTATTCGACTTACATTCTCCTGATAGTTTCTTCTTAACGGAAGGACATTTTGTGCGTAATTTATGACATACAGAATCCATACTATTATCTGTGATTACTGTTTCGTTGAGACTCGTGTCGCTCTGTGTTTTTTTAAACGAAGAATATTTATCTGAACTTTTTCTTTGGGCCTTAACAATATTTTCGTTGATACATTTTGTGTTACTACTAGCTACTTCTTTTGAGATATTCGATTGGTTAACACATTGAGAAAAAGTTTGATTCGATTCCACTTTTTTGGGGGATAACCGAGGCGAATGGTAATCGCGAGGTTTTTCACAAACGCACACAGGTTCAGGCCTTGATCCTAAATTATTGCATAATTTTCTTTCGTTTTCAATATCCTTTTTTTCTTCATTTTTAAAAGTATTACAGTTTGCAATTTCTTGTTCTGTGTTTAGGCATTCGTGCACTTTTGTATCGTTAACATTGTTTGTATCAGACTTCGGTTTATTGCACGGTTTCCAATGATCGAAAATAACGTCTTGAGAGACACGCAGATGGACGCAACGATGTTTCTTTCTTCTCTTCATGAATTTCTGAGGGCACACGGTTCCGCTGCAGTGACGAAACAAACAATGTCGACGTGATCGTTTTCTTCGTACGCTTGTGAACGAGTCTGAAAGCTGAATTCGAAGAAACGGGTTGTTGACATGTGTTTAAAAAGATATGATTGCTTAGGCAGAAGAACATACATCTTTTAAAAGATTTTAAAAACTGACTGAGTGTTAATAACAATTAACTTCTTTTAATACTTTCCTTTTAAAAAGCATCTTTGAAACAGGTTAATATTTTGTGCAAAAATAATAAAACTGATATTCAAGCCTCCTTCTAAGAGCACTTTGCAGAATTTACAGATAATATGTTAATCTGATCGGATTGTTTACTGAAGAATTATTGAAATAGCTTCCATCTTATTTACCTTCGACTTCCGATCATGCAGCTTCATACAACACACGCAATTTAACAAAGAAATATCTGCAATCGAAGCAAACACGGAATCACTGAACTTGTTGTATAGTCGAATTGGTTCATGATGGTAAGACTTACAGCGATTCGCTGGGGAAGTCGAAATTACCATTGTCATTTTTAGGTAGGCCTCTGCTTAATGCAAGTGCAGTCCGGGAGATCATCACAGGATCTTTTTCGAGAAACCATTCCTTTATCCTCGTATACCCTAAACATTTATTATATCACTTAATTTATCCTTAATTGTATTAGTTAATTTGTTCATTATTATACTCACAAGTCCAAACGTTTTCTACACCCGCAAGCATAAACCTTGTCTCGTGCTCTGTGCAAATTAAAGACACTCTTGTTTAATTTATCTGTGATTGGAACATTGTTAACCCTTTGGATATGAAGACATTTGAACGAATCTAATTATGGGGACCATTAATGTAACATTGACTTTTGGCAATTAAGTTTATCCAAAGGGTTACAAAGTCAGCATCGTTCCTCAACTCACCCCTCTTTGCATTCGCATCTGCCTGGTCGTCTACAGGGCAGGAATTAGTACTAAGTATTAGAACTTATGATTATGCCATGAACATGATATCGCTGGTCATACGATACGTGATATTCTTTAGGGGCAATTGACGAGGAAAATCCTTAGAGAAATCTCGCACGTATGACCAACGTGACTCACTTTTCTCCTCTGCGCCGCATGAATTCTCTCATTCTTGCTCTGCATAGACATTTATATTCTCTGTAAAATACATATGTTATAAACTTTATTACAAATACATATGTTCAAAGTTTTGTATGAAATTCGAAGCTTACCTCTCTTTTAAAAAACCGAAGTAAAAGAATAGCATCCCTGTGAAACCTGCGATGAACTTTCCTAAGTACCAAGCGAAGTTGGAGGTGCAGTGGGGCATCGCAACCACGATTACTGGTTATCTCTGCAATGTATATAAAAATCATTAAAATGAAGTGTAACTCATACTGCCATCTTCACATGAAGTTCAGTACACTATTAACATAGTAGATAATTGTGCTCTCACATTATTGCTCATCCGAGGATACAAATATCGCTGTAATATCAAAGGTACATGGTCAAGTATCACCACATATCATACATCACATGTGATACGTACATATCATACATGTACATATACATGAAATATCAAAAGAGATACTTGACCAACGCTAACTCCACAAATGTCCTATTTCTTCCCTACCAATATAACCAGCGACTTACATCTATTACATCTCACGTTCTCACCTTGTCAGATGAGCGAAATGGTACCGCCGATCGGACAGTATTTTCCTCACGTAAACGGCTGAACGTACATACATATTTTGCAATAACTATATTCCTTAAGGATCTCGTTTCAAATTTTCTCACAATGTTTTGCTCGACGTTTATATTAACACTTATCGTTTAAATTTTGAGTTACATAACATGTTTGCAACTTCCTACGGGTTACGGTACGTTCTTCGACGACGCGCATTTGAGACCGCGCGAACCCGCAAAGATCTCCTACGAGGAAGTTTTTACGCGATGGTCTAATTTGCGGAATTTGTATACCACGGATAATCGTATCGCGTGAACAAATGCAAAGTGCGTCGATTTGCAAATGTCAAAATCGTCGGTGACACAGCATCGCCTACTTTTGATACTCGGTTATTTTACAATTTAGAAACAAAACGCTGGTTTTGGTTTTCTTTTTAATAGATGCTATACTAGGTGAGTCTATTGGCATCGTTATAAGTTGTACATTAGGTGGACTAGCTCTGTTAACAATATTAATACCTTACATTAAACATGATTTAGTGATTTTAAAGACTTTGTTAATTTATAAATTAAAAATCTTTTAACATGGTGTATAATGTATTCTAAGTTCCTACAGAATGTTCACAGGGAACAGGGAGTCTAAGCAAACACAGCTCCCTTATACCAACAGTTGAATCATCACTTCCTGTTCCCTTTCCGTTATTAATAATTTTCTTGTTAAAATTCTTGGTACGGAATAGAAGTTTTTGCAGCAGAAAAGGTCCAATCTTAGCTATGGATATTCTGAGGTGCAACATCGCTTCAGTCACGCGTCTTCAACGTTAGCAGCGACGGAAAGATGTTGAATGACCTGTCAACATATTTGCCGTACTGACAACACCCTTGAGGGCAGAGCTGTCCGTGTCGATGGGAAGAGGAAAGAGCGTCTAAGATGACACCCCTTCGTTCCACGCTCATTAGGGCAAATTCCTCGGTGCGTTTCACGCGTGCCTACCGATAGATGTAAATTTAAACTTGTCCTATCGCTGCTTTCATCTTTCATAAAAAATTCGTGAAACAGTGATTCGAAATAGACCTCTCTTGTTATAGATATCGCTTGTATAAATGTAGCCAGATCATACCATACTTTTTAACACCGTACTATTGTTGTTAATATTCCATTCATTTATTGTCTTATTAGTATTATGTACTTATTAGAATTCTTGTAAAAGATGTAACGAAAAGTTAAACATCAGAGGATTTCATCGTTCGCAAAATACAAAATTGTCCTCCGCTTTTCGCCAAGAATGATTGAAACATTTGTCAGCTCGTTAATAGAAATAACCGCAGACAAAAACTCAAGCTACGCCAATGCCAAGTGGAGGCTCACTTTCGGTTACAACTAAAAATATATACGATATTGCCGAAGTATCGGAAAGCGGAGAACATTGCAATCTCATCCCTCTTTTCGTTCTATCACGTACTGCGAAAATAGAAGAGAGAGAGAATCTCATTCGACTAACAACGGTACCGAACGCCAGCTGCGGCCACATGGCATTCTTTCTGTGATCTTGCTCTAAGAGCTCGTTAATACGATCCTCTCGGATGTTGCCAACGCACAGTTAATATTAGTTTCGAGTATGTTTTCTTAACGTATGAGTGTTCTTTTCAAACCGGTAGCTTTTAGTGCTAGACACTTCGAATGTTATGTTCTTCCCTTGTTTCGGATAAAAATCTTATATACTCTTCCAACGGGGAGGAAACGGCATGTCGGTTTACATTTCAAAGGAGAGTGAAGTTAGCTGGAACACCTACGTTCCTCCTGAAAGAGTTGACGATATTGAAGACATGATTCTTACTTTATCACAACAACTTTCTTTACCAATTAATTCAGTTAATTAATTATTCATCATTTCTATTATAAAAGTGATGTCAAAACTAACTATAACACTGTACATCTTATGTCAAAATATTTCTGAATTACTTTATCTCTAAAAATATTGTCAAATATATGAGATGCGTTAAAAATAACAATATTATCTAAATTTTTAAAGCACAATGTAACAATCGGTGTGTCAAAGAAGCAATGATTTTTTCACAACGTTAAGAACTGACTTCTTAATTCGGTCCAGCTAATAAATTGATGTAATTTGACCTTTTTCAATCAGTACACTGTCGAGGAATTATGCTCGATAAATCTTCTGGTTTCGCGTAAAGGACTCTCTGTTTGTCCGAGAAAGACCGACACGGTCCCATTACGCGGGGGCTGTAATTAAAGAAGTCGTTCCCATTTAACGAAGATCCTCGGCTTTTTCTCGAGATGATACAAGTTGATGGTAATAAGAGCATCGAGATGCAAGCCAGCCTCGATTGGCTGTTGGTCCAGAACCGTGGCGGAGTTTGTTTGCGTTTCGAACCAATCCGAACGTGTTTCTTCTCTAAAAATACATTTTGAATCGGTAGGAGGAGACGAGGATACACCTCCTTTGACGAAGGAAAAAGATTCCTCTGTGTATATAACTCATTCAACGGTGAACGCCGATCGCTTCGTCCGATAGTCTCGCAAACTGGAAAGGAGGGAACAATTAGGGTGTTTCGCAAGTTTGGTGAAAGAATAATAATTTGAAAGACATACTTCTGTCAACAAGTGATTTCGGAAGCTATAGTGATCTTTTAATAACACAAGCATGTAACTCGTTGCAAAATGTTACATTGAGACTAATTGATTAGTGAACCGAGAAATCAAGCTAGAAGATTCAGAATGAAGACCGAAAACGGCAACTCAAGCCAAATGACTTCGGGTATCGAGCAACGTCTGCGTAGTCCAAAGTGCGCGAGATGCAGGAACCACGGTGTGATTTCCGGTTTGAAGGGCCACAAGAGGTCCTGCGCATGGAAGGACTGCCGTTGTCCTTGTTGTTTGTTAGTGGTCGAAAGACAGCGGGTGATGGCTGCGCAAGTTGCCCTAAGAAGACAGCAACAGGCTCATGGTAATTACTTCGGTGATAATGTCTCGACTGTCTGTCACACGCCAATGGATACAACCAGTCCGCCGTACTTGATTAAAAATGATCAACCTGTGTGCAGAAGAACGAAGAACTTTCAACGTCATCAGTTACACTTCACGCAAACTAGCATCAGCGTAACGCAAGGTTTCTACGGATTAAAGACTATTCACGGCTTACCTACAGCATGTTAGTATTCTGTACGCGGTATATCGCTGTTATAGGGTTGCGCGCTGTACAACGTATCACGTTATATAGGTGTCTCAAGTATTAAAGAAGAAAACTTTTTAATCTACATGTTGCTACCTCCGGCAATTTTCTGGTGTTATACTCCTGTTCATGGCAATATAGCAAGAGTCTACTGTAGTATGATCCAGTGCAACCTTGATTAATCCTGGAAGAACATACCGCTAAAATAATGTTTATATTCATTTTAAAATTGTATAAAATTTTGTTACCTCTATTTTTTTTATTTGTATGTGTCAGTTGTAAAATGCAGTAAAAGTTACATTGTTTAAATTTATATTTATACTTGTTACTGTTAGGAGGAAATTTGCTTTATGGGAAATCGTAAAAGAGTAACGTCCGTGTGGTGTCAGCTGTTGTTAATGTATACAATGTTTCAAAGAATTGTATTTTAATATTTCTTCAATTATCTGCATGTGATGTTTTATAATCATTACCCGCTTCATTTACAACATCCACAATTCTATTTCTTCTATCAGTATTAACCATTTTTGCAATTTATTACAGTAATTTGTAATTTTGTAGACTGACAATGTTCTCTCGTTTCAGTTACCGCAGATCCTCCGTTACTGAATGGTTTATCACACAATCAGGAATATAATCAAGAACCTGAGAGTTCGAAGAAGATACAGCCCTTTCCTTCGATGTATTCCTCGATTCCGTGGTTTGAACATGTCGCAGAACCCCGTAAGGTGAAAAAGAATTTCAACAATTTCGCTTCCACGGATCGCGATGATATTTCTACATCCAAGAATGGATCTTGCATGGAGAAGAAATCGACGATTTCTTTTAGCGTGGAATCTATCATTGGAACGAAATGATATGAAAGAAATGAATTCTTTTTTACGTGATTGCATTTCATTGCTATTGTAAATAGTATTCATCCTTATTCGTTCGACCTAACTTATAGAATAAAAGAATTAAACATAAGATGTACAAGAATTTTTCAGTAGCTTAAAGTGCCAATTAACCTTTTTTTTATGAAATGCAGATTAATATTGTAAACATTTTTTAAAGTGCGTTAGATTATTATGTATTACTGCTGTAAACTTAACTATCACGTAATCATAAATAAATTGTATATAAGTCTTGATACCGCACTTTAATTTGTAGTCGAAATTATTTTAAACAACAAGTGTATAGATCATGTTCTATAATTAAACATTAACAAAATACATATGAACACATATGCGAATTCATACAAGCTACATAAATATACAAATTCATAAAAGATAACATTATCTTGTAATTGTACTTAACAATTATTAATCAAAAATTGAATACTTATACAATATCAATTGGTATATAGAATTTGCTAATTTTAAACTGTATTTATACGAAGTAAACTAATTATCATTTATCATCTTCAAGTGTTTTGAAACAACGTTTCATATATGTATCCATATCAGAAAAATCGGATAAAGTAGAGTGAATTATTTCGTATAAAATACTTGGCCATGTATTTTCAAGTAACTGTAACTTTTGTATTGCATCCACAGTGAGATTTATTAGATTTAGTAGATGTATTTTTCCTTTGTGTCTCCAAATAAGATCTTCCTGCAATTTTAGCAGAAAGAGAGCAAAAATAGAAAATGAGTAGTTGAAACTACAAATCTATAGAAGATTATATTATTATTTTATTACCTGTGTTATACTTCCTTTTCTCCACTGTAATGCCTCTTTAGCAACGACGCTTCTAAGAGCTGGATCACTGTTAAGTAAAAATTGTTTGGCAGTAATTTGTTCTCCATTTTGTTTTTGAACTTTTTCTAATTGAAGTCTTTGCAATAAAGGTTGTAACAAAGATTCAGGTAATGAACACATTACAATATCAACAAGACCAGCATATTCTTTGTTTGCAAAGTCAACTTCTGCATTAGTAATCTGTATATAAAGTTAATATCTTAATACATGAAAACTTCTCTCTACATGTAATTTTTTAGTAAAGATATTTTATGAACATCATTTGATATAAAATATTTACTTCTTTTCCATTAATAACTTTGAGGCCCCAATGGGCCAAGCGAAATATAGCATAAACTTTCCAATCTTTTGATAGAATTGGATTTCCTGTTTCTAAATGAATACTTGTTAACCCTTGTGCTTCAGCTAAAGCATTAAGCTGCCCAAGATATGTAATATTAGTTTCTTTAAACATAAAATGTTCTATGTTCGGAAATCTATTTTTTATTTTACATAAAACTTTGGCCACATCATTAAACTGTACATAATTAAATTTAATTACATTAACATCTTCAGCTTTTGAAGAATCCCATGGTCGGTCAATAAAACGTAATGCACCTTGGCCATAAATGTTTAAACATCGACCAACTATTTCTATCAAATAGTCTCCTCCTATGAGAATTGATCAACAAAAATATTATATTTCTATATTGAGTACAGAGAACATACATCAAGTATACTGTAATGAAAAAATATAATAAATTATACTATACAACACACCTTGTTCTCTTTCTTTTGATAGATTTTGTACAGGAGTTGGATTTGGTGGTGCTATAGCTCTATATTTAGCTCTAGCAGTTGCTGCTCGATTACTTTTATAATACACTACTTTCTTTATTTGAGCACTCTTGACTCTATTTCTATCTTTCTCTAAAGTTTTATGCTTCTGCAATACACTTCTAGCAACAGATGATGTACTGGAATCACTTAATACCGATTTACAACTATCCATACTGTTGGTTTTGGAACTTAAAGAACAGTATCCAGAGGAACCGATGCTTGATTTTGATTGACAATCACTCATAATATGTTGATTATGAAATTTTGAAATTTGCTTCTCATTTATTGATAATGGAGAAGATTTGAATAATGTGCAATTTTCATTTTCATTAATATCAGCAGCAATTTCTAATGCAGATGAAAGAAGATCCGCTGGATCAATCTCATTAGTTAGAAACTTGTCAATATTATTTTGAGAAATATGATTAACAGAGTCTATCATGTGAGGTTTCAAACAACTCTTGAAATTTTCATGGCATTTAAAAATTTCTGAATCGCTACTCGCTGTGCTGTCAGTATCGTTTCCGGTCCTTGCTTTTGTTAGATTTTCATTGCTTATAATTATTTTGTCATCAAATTTAGTATTGATTAAATTATCTACAATTGAACCTAAAATAGGCGGTAGTTTAAATTCTAATGGATAGGTTTTAGTTGTGTCTTTTAAACGGAATAAATTATCGCTAGAATTACTCCTTTTTTTAATATTTATTTTCGTCGCTTCTATATTTTCATTTATAGATGTTAAACTTCCGAAATCTTTTGCTTTTACTTTTTCTAAGTTCTGAGGTCTCAGCATATTAAATTTATTCGATTTTTGAATTTTTAACATATTGGGTCGAACGTTGTTTTCATTGTTACTTTTATCTGTGGAGGATTTAGTATGACATCTAAGAAATTCCCAATTTGTTTTAGCATTTGATATTATCTCTTCTCGTCGAACATTCATACAAACTTGTGCAGTAAGATTTAAAAAAGTAGAATTACTTTGTTCTTTTGTTGTCCTCCAGGCCATAGCAGCTCTTCGAGTTTGTTCAGTAATTGGCATAGTTGATAAAAGCTGTAAATGTGGTAAATATGATACAAGGAAAGAAACATAGTCTCCGGTTAATGTTACAGGGTTCCCATCAATTGTTATTTCTCTAAGTTGTAACGCTTTTGCAAGACTGCCTATGTCTTCAATTCTAAAATATAATTTATTAATAAGTGAGAAGTTATCTATAAATATGAATTAATGGGATACTTACTTATGAATATCATTATTACTTAAATATAGTTTCTGTAACTGTGGGGTTTCATCAAAAGCTAATAATCTTTTTATTTTATTACGTCTTAGGTTTAACTCTTTCAGAGCTGTTAACCCTTGAAAATCATTGTAGCCTATTACTTTGATATTATTCCCAGCTAAGTTAAGAACTTTTAAAGACACCAGATTATTTAAATCTGAAATTTGTACAATCTGATTGCCATGAAGATCTAAAACTTCTAACTTAGAAAGCGACTTCAGCCCTTCGATCTTTTTAATTCTATTTTTTCCAATTAATAATACTCTTAAATTTTCTAATAATTCAAAATTACAAATCCTTTCTATCTGATTATCATACAAGTCAAGAAATACTAATTTTGTTAACTTAGAGAAATTGCTATTCTCAATCTTTGTTAAAAGATTATGTTGAAGAGACAATAAACGTAAACGTGGCTCTCCAACTATATTTGGAAACGTAGTAAGACCTCGTCTGTCAAGACATATCCTATCTGGATTTTTTTCTTTCTCTGCAGCAGTTCTTGTTGCCACAATATTTTTTCCTTCACTTGACCATTGTAATGTAACTGTGTTAGAACCTTCGACTTTGTCATGTTCTATGTTAAATGGAGAATCTGCTAAGCTACATAAGAAAATATATTAAAACAAAATTAGTTAATTCCTAAGAAATATGTAACTCTTAAATATATAATAGTATTTCTATATGAAATAGGAACAAATTTTAATTATTTATTTAATATGAAAATATGCATTAATTTATATTATTTATTAATACCTAAATGAATTATAACAACGTTTAGATAATTTTGGAGGTACTGGTGCTCCCGGTAAAATAGGCAAAGCGGGTGCAATTGTTAGGAAGTGATCCTCTTGATTATTTGATCGACTTTTTGTTGATCTTCCTTTTATTCCGTTTATACCAATAGCTACTGACTTTGTCTACGGTATTAAATAAATTATAATATATATAAAACTAGAAAGAGTAGATGACATTTATTTTAATAATTTACAAAAGAATTAAACGTACC
This sequence comes from Megachile rotundata, assembly GCF_050947335.1. Classification (NCBI taxonomy): domain Eukaryota; kingdom Metazoa; phylum Arthropoda; class Insecta; order Hymenoptera; family Megachilidae; genus Megachile; species Megachile rotundata. The sequence continues at coordinate 10,629,620 of NC_134992.1, read as the reverse complement.
CGCGTTGATCTATCGCTACTCTCTGGCATTACATAATAAAAACACGAAATAATAATTAATACATCATCCCACAGATTCGAAAATTCTATTATAATCATTTAAAACGATGCTGATACATTTATAACATATTACGCATCGTAAACTTTTTGATAAAATTGTAATAGTATAACTCGAATATAAAACTTATTTTATTGTTTGTCGTTGCGCATTCAATACCTCTACCGTTGTCAATGTTTGAAAGTACCGCTTCATATAATAACTACGTATACCATGTATAAATAAATTACAAAATTCTAAGAATTATAATGATTGAAATAATAATATTCTGAATTAAATACTAACTTTTGAGTTAGAATTTACTAAACATCGAAACTTCAACAAGTATATTATACTTGGAGTACGTTAAAACCAATCGGAATTAACTTGCGCAAAAGGAACAAAAATTTACCATCTGATAGTACCATTCTTTTGTGAAATCAAATTTGAAATTTGTTGGTTATAATAAATAAGGATGTCTATTTTTTCTGTTTTGCGACTGTCTTTCTTAAGGACAAATTATGTTATTTCGGCACAGTATGCGACAGTTCCTAAAGCTGGGACTGCAGGTAATAAATTTCAATTGAATTAATCTATAATCCAAGAGTAACATTGTATTTTTATGCGTGTATAGGTTATATTATGTTTTGTATCTTTCTGGATTCATGAAATTTATTATTGTTTTCCTTTTTTAATCTACCAATTATAAAAAGGAGTGATACTATTATCGTTCATAATAATGCTATCTGATATATTAAGTATAAAATTCTATGAAATATAACAATTACTTAAATCAATTTTAAGCTCACGCCAAATATACTCCAGAAAATATTTTTGTACACATTATCTTTTTTTCAGCACTGAAGGTAAAGAAAGGAGGTAAATCAGAAAAACTACGAATCCCAGTTGAAAAGGATGTTAACAAATTGTTAACTCATGTGTGCGGATTAAATTATTATAAAGAAGGAGAAGAGGTACCACTAAAACCTGATGATCAATATCCAGAATGGTTATGGAGTTTAAGGACTACAAAAGTAGAATTGTCAGAGTTAGATCCAAATACAAAACAATATTGGAGAAGAATGCGTAGAGAAGCTATTAAAAGACGTAACAAAATGATAGCGCATCGTAGACTTTAAAATATGTACCAATGATCTAGATCATAATCATTTTATTTTCCATTAATACCATAATACTAAATAATATTAATTCATTTTATGTACAATGAATTGTAAATGTAAATAAAATTTTACACGTAGATGTATTCTGTTCCACAAAAGAAAGAAGGTGTCATTTTTCTTGCGCATATTAACTAAGTTTGGTTCTATACACTTTACAGTCTGTGGTAACGCGCATGCGCAGTTCGGATGATCATGAAGCCGAAAGTTTCATGATTTATTATGCAAAAAACTTTTTATAATATTCAGGATAATATTAAAAAGGTTACATTTATATGTATTAAAGGTAATAACTGATCAAGTTGCCCACTAAACAAACGAAATCAATTTGAACAACAAAATTTATACGCATGAGATTATTACGACCGGAAACGAATATAAGTAAGAGCTTTGATTTAATATAAATTGTTATATTATTGATATACTATTTTATTTTATAAACGTATAAACAGAAGCGAGTATAATATTGTTTTGATCTGGTACATTTATCGCATCATCATCTGTTTTTGATATTTCTTCTTTTTCTTCGCTCTCAGGTACGCCGATACTATATTCAGATATGATCATCGCTCTGCTTTGAATCATCGCTTTCTAACAAATGAAAGTCACCAACAAAGAAATTGAAAATATAGAATATTTTGAACGCTTCTCGATTTTAATTTTCTAAAGAGAAACTAAAAGTTTTATTTTACAAAATCTTTGCTTTTGATAAGATTAACTTATACGAGGTATTATGACACATAACTGATACCAGATCAGTACATAAAATCGACTGAGTGACTTTAGTGAGAATAGAACGAATGTTCCAACTAAAGTAAAAAATTGCATAATTGTAAAAAAAGTAAGTGTTGAATTCCTTCTTTACAATTTGTTAAGTGTTTTAGTTTAAAAATATTAAAATAATCTACGAAAAGCAGAAATGCAGCAATAATCGCTATTTCATTTTTAAATGTTTAAGGTAACTATTCTAGTATCTGTCGGTATAAGCGCTATGACAAAAAGTAAGTACTAACTTAACCACAGCCTAACTTAGTACTTTCAAACTGAAGTACATATATTCTTCCGCGATGTACACCTTGAATGTTTGCAGCTGTGCTTCTGTTTAAATTGAATCTACACTAAATACAAAATTCCAATTTTTACAATATTTAATTATTTATAGATTACGAAGATACACATATTATAAAATTAATTATTTTCTCTTGTCTTCATAGAAAAGGTCGTTTGCTACTATGGTAGCTGGGCTGCTTATCGTCCTGACAAGGGAAAATGCGAGGTCTCTGATATCGACCCGACACTATGTACACACCTCATCTACGCCTTTACCGGTATCACCGCCGACGGCGATGTCCGTGTGGTAGATAATTGGTTGGATCTACCTGATGGCAAAGATGGCTTTGGGAAATTTACCAGACTCCGTCAGTCGAGTCCAAACACAAAAATCATGGTCGCGATGGGTGGTTGGAACGAGTCCTCCAGCACGTTCTCGCAAGTTGCTAGTAATCCTGCAACCCGTGCTAAATTCGTTCGGAACGTGGTCAAGTTCCTGAAGCAATATAACTTCGATGGTTTCGACCTTGACTGGGAATATCCGAACCAGCGAGGTGGTCAAGCGTCCGACAAGCAGAACTTCGTCGCTTTGCTGAGGGAATTGAGACAAGAGTTCGATAAGCATGGCTACCTTCTTAGCATAGCAAGCGCAGCTGCCGAGTCATTGGCTGCTAAATCGTACATAATTTCACAAGTAGCTCAATACGTTCATTTCATTAATCTGATGACGTACGACTTCAATGGGTCATGGAACAGACATACGGGACTGAACGCACCTTTGTACTCGTCTTCAAAAGACTGTGCGGTAGGTACAGTGATAGTCTTCTCTAGAAGGAGAATGTTGCATTAATCTTGATACGAAAAACGTTATTTCAGGATGCGGCTGTCTGTTACTGGCTCTCCCAAGGCGCGCCCGCTGACAAGATCATCCTTGGTATTCCCGCTTACGGAAGATCCTTCACCTTATCGAATCCCAGCAATACAGATATAGGTGCTCCAGCAAGAGGTGCTGGAACGGCTGGACCCTACACAAGAGAGGCAGGAATGCTTGGTTATAACGAAATCTGCGAGTATATTAAAAAGGGCTGGATCGTTAGGCGTTCCGATGCAGATAAAACACCTTACGCTTTTAACAGCGACCAGTGGGTCGGATACGATGACGTTATGTGAGTGTCAACAATGTACGAAAGTAACGATTGTGAATGAACGTAATTATAAGACTATGATTATTTTCAGCTCTGTTCGCAAAAAGGCTACGTACATTAACATTAAAGGCCTTGGGGGTGCTATGTTATGGAGCATCGATACCGATGACTTCAGTGGAAGTTGCGGACCGAGATATCCTTTGTTGAGAACTGTGAATAGTGTTTTAAATGGATGAAGTTCGGATTTAATATCTGTGTACCCGTCTATACATTCATTTTATTTGTTATATATAAACTAATTATTAGTATGTATTATTGTATTGTAACTGTATATTAAAACTTTTATGTTTGTTAATTTCTGAAATGTATTTTTATCTTCGTGTATTGCGTTGAACTGCAAATATGCAATTCGGGAAATTCCTTGTATAATTATAAAGATAATATATCATTAAATACATAAGAAATTATAAGAATTTCATTAACCATAAACATGTGATTCAGAGTATACAATTTCGACCCCACTTAAATACTGTTCAGATAATATGCACATACACATGGACATGTGTATTTAGTAAAAGCGAAATGTGTATGTTAAATGGAGGTATACTATTTGTACTATTTAAGATCACTAGTCTCTAGGTCTCTAGATTTGTAGAACTTCAAATGTCCAAAACTCTACATTTTTCCTCAGATTTCTAAATTCTTAGTTCCTTATCTTTCTAAATATCCACCAAGATATCTTTCTAGATTCTTATCCTTCTAGATCTCTATCCGCTTAAATCTTTATCTACTTAGATACTTCTTTTTCCTCCTAAATCCTTATCCTCTCAGATCTCTATCGTTATTGCGAGTTCGTAATTTTATAATTTTACACCTTTACGATCTAGCAATTTTGCAATTTTGGTCCACGTGTTGCAATAATGTTCAGTTAAATTCAAAATTAACCGTCATAAATCTTGCCAAAAAATAAACATGTTTGTAAATATTTGGAGACATTTAATTTAATCTCCCAAGAGCCACGTATAATAAAATTGTATTCCATGTAATCCATTTATATTTTTACAAACAAATACCAAGAATATGAAGAAAGGAGGATTTTTCGGGGTTATGGCATGATTCCTGAGATTCCTGGTAAATCATGTTTAAATCCTTGTATTAAAAATGACAAGTTACGTCCATGAATCACTTATGCTTTCAATGCGTTTGAAATTTCAGCTATAATTTGCAAAGTCAAGAATACAAAATAAGCATAACATTCTACTTCTTTTTATTTATCATTGTTTTCACATTGTGGTAATAGTTATACTCGACTAATAGTCATGCTCGCCTGTCAAATAAATTATAGTGCAGTGGGTTAATTTATCTTCCCTCTTATAACTGGGAAATTATTTGTACTTGTAATCTCTGAAAATCTCAGTGAAATCTTCACTATAAGCTACCAAAAAACATTTCATTGAATTTTTCTGAATCAACCGATAAGCAATATTTAACTAACAAATATTGCGACAAGTCTTCGACAAAATACTTGGAAGCTTTGATTCCAGTTCCGACAAATGAAGATTGCCGCGTTGAAGACAAATAGTAATCCTACTATTATCATTACTTTCATCAGCACTTTATTCAATAGTAATTTTATTCTATATGAAACTAAATAGTTATATATATGTTTGACTAAGCCAAATACATATTTCTTTCCAATGTATTTGATAAATAGATATTTAGATAGCATATCAAGAAGAAAAAAAAACATGATAATAAAACCAGCTTTAATGACGTGTTCTGTTTGCAATCGGAAGACACGAATTTACTATATAAAGGTCTGGGTTAAGTACACCTGTGAAAAAATAGAATAGTTCAATATCAGTATCCGATGCACGATAAACGATTTAAAGATAGCCAGTCCAGTTAGGAACCAGCGACACGCCTGACCTATTGTAACCCGCTAACAGTGTTCAAGTTGGATTCAAATCTACAATTTTGATACAGGTAATCGTTAATTATTCGTAATCCTCAATCCATCAAATTCGCGATTAATTAAGTAATATTTAACTCTACTGTTATACAATAGATATTTCGATTTCATGACTCTTTCTCCTGCAATATAACATCTTTCCTCATGTTTCATTTAATCATTTTCATTCGATTTACTATAAATTATCGTTCGTTATCGTTTGGTATCATTCCGCGCGTTTACAATTCGTGACGCATAAGTTACGCATGGTTTAAGTTTCTTGCATGCACCTGTGACAACTCAGAAGTTAAAAAGATATTCGAAAAGTAAATGTGATTTACGGTCTTTGATATTCTAAACAACGTGAACAATTTTACTAATACGAAGAGTTAAATACTTAGAAAATATAGAATACAATTGTCAATTCTCTTGGAGAGGAAGTTTGAAAGTAGTGTAGTGTAACAAAATATTATTCTATACTTTTGATTTATTTTTTTTAAGAAAGCGAGTTTTTGTTGAACAAAAATTGGAGTAGTGCATAAGCAAGAAATTGAATAAGTAGTGCTACTTTTCTGACATTATTTGACAGTCAAATGAAGAGATAAAAATACTGTAATTACTAACAAATGTTCCTATTTGTTTTAAAATTAACTACTAGTTATAACTACATTTTCCTTCAAAAAGCAATATTAAAAGTTAGCCACAGATCTCTCAATTTCAGCTAATATTACACACCCTTTTTACGTCTTTCATTAATCACTACAATTATAAATTGTGAAAAGTGTTATAAAAAAGATGTATGTAGTGGCACACTTATTAATTTGAACGATCGATCATTTTTATCAATCGGCACAGCTCACAAAAGAAAGGGTCACGGTTTTTAATATTTGTCAAAGATTTTTTCTTTCATTGTTTACAGATGATCAAGATAGTATATCTTGTGTCTTTTCTGGTGTTCATCGCCACAAGCGCTATTGCAGACAGTAAGTATCAGATTACCGCTGATAAAACCATTAAACGTAATGTAACCTGTCCTTAATCCAAAAATTATATCGTTATCTATACTAGAAGGTTAATATCGTAAGATTGTTACAAGATATGTGATCACACTCTGATTAGGACGGTACATCGATTACAAGATCAACTATCTGATTCATGATAAAATTTTCTATGATCTATCCAGGAAAGATCGTTTGCTACTATGGCAGCTGGGCTGCGTATCGTCCTGGCAAAGGGAAATTCGAGGTTTCTGAAATCGAACCGAAATTATGTACACATCTGATCTACACTTTTATCGGTGTTAGTACCGAGGGTGATGTCCAGATATTAGATGCGTGGATGGATTTACCTGACGGTAAAGATGGCTTTGGGAAGTTTACCAGACTCCGACAGGCGAGTCCAGATTCGAAGATTATGATCGCGATGGGTGGTTGGAACGAGGGCTCCATCAAGTACTCGCAAGTTGCTAGTAATCCAGCAACCCGCGCTAAATTCGTTCGGAACGTGGTTCAGTTCCTGCAGCAATATAACTTCGATGGTTTCGACCTTGATTGGGAATATCCGAACCAGCGAGGTGGTCAAGCGGCCGACAAGCAGAACTTCGTCGCTTTGCTGAGGGAATTGAGACAAGAGTTCGACAAGCATGGCTTCCTTCTTAGCATAGCGAGCGCAGCAGCCCAGTCATCGGCTGCTAAATCGTACATAATTTCACAAGTAGCTCAATACGTTCATTTCATTAATCTGATGACGTACGACTTCAATGGGTCATGGAATAGACATACGGGACTGAACGCACCTTTGTACTCGTCTTCAAAAGACTGTGCGGTAGGTATAATGATAGTCTTCTCTAGAAGGAGAATGTTGCATTAATCTTGATACGAAAAATTTCAGGATGCGGCTGTCGGTTACTGGCTCTCTCAAGGCGCGCCCGCTGACAAGATCATCCTTGGTATTCCCGCTTACGGAAGATCCTTCACCTTATCGAATCCCAGCAATACAGGTATAGGTGCTCCAGCAAGAGGTGCTGGAACGGCTGGACCCTACACAAGAGAGGCAGGAATGCTTGGTTATAATGAAATCTGCCAGTACGTTAAACAGGGCTGGACCGTTAGGCGTTCCGATGCAGATAAAACACCTTACGCTTTTAACGGCGACCAGTGGGTCGGATATGATGACGTTGAGTGAGTATTTCTTAATCATCTACGCAATCTAGAGTGTATATAGATTATTAGAATTGATTGAAGGTACAGAAGGTACAGTCAATTTAAATGTGACCAATGCTCCTATTACTCTTTTCATAAAATATGATTTTTTTAGAAAAATATACTTGATACATTCTATAGTTCAGATATGAAAGTAAAAATTGGAAATAATATAATAAGTGTGTGTCGGTTATTTTCAGGTCTATCGCTGTTAAGGCTGCATACATCAATTCCAAAAATCTGGGAGGTGCTATGGTATGGAGTATCGAAACCGACGACTTCAGCGGTAGTTGCGGTTCACAGTACCCTCTACTGGTGGCTCTGAACAAGGATTTAAGAGGAAATACTCCAGTTCCAACGTTTCCTCCTGTAACCACCTCAAAGCCAGGCGAGGCCACCATACCTTCGCCATCGGACAATATATGTACGAAAGAAGGCTTCGCTCGACATCCTAGTGACTGTACACGCTTTTATCAGTGTATAAAAGTAGTCGATCATTACGTGGCGTACGAATTCCGGTGTAGTGCTGGAACTGTTTTTGACCCGAAGACAAATACCTGCAATTACCGATACTTAGTACCTGGTTGTTAAATTTTTGGAATTGTCGAAACACTTGAACTGTTATGTCGAAATACAATGTACTATTTACATGCACTTTATACATAGATTGTAATAAAATATTATTTTGAAAATACCTTGACTTATATTTGTATACCTTACATGTACAAAAATGGCCGCCGACAACGCTGAACATGAAAAAAATATTTATTTAGTATAATACATATAAATTATTACTGAATCTTCAAATTGTTTTTTTTCGGAAAAGTTAATAGAGGATTCACAATACTTGCTACATTATTAATACGTTAGTCTTGGATCTCCTCAATTTATTAAATTGTAGTCACGACACTAGCAAGAATCTGTGTGCTAATATTTTTGTGATCCACCATACCTGAAAAAATTAACAGTTTAGAATAAAATATTTATGCTCGTTTTTACAGTTATTCTATATCACAAATAATGAGATTATATGACAGACTAAAGATTAATTAAACTCGTGTCCCATTTTTCTCCGTAAATTTGCTTCTAATTATTTTAATTTCTCAAATTAAAGTTGAGCCTTTCGCATTTGTACTTTGCGCCAGTAAACGGAAGTTAGATAAATGCTTGCATTTGACCACCGCAGTGTTACGGTCGAAAACATCGCACCGCCATCGTTGAACTTCCTTTCCACGACGTGGTTTCCAAAATGCAGAAGGTATGTTTCTTATTAGACGAATTGTAAAGGTTTTGTGTGCTCTATGAAAAATAAATACATATTTTTCACGTCATATTGACATGTAATTTCTTTTCAGAAACAAAAGGAACCTATTCAGTCCGTGCAAGTCTTCGGACGCAAAGTGAGTGTTAATTATTCAAAGTTATTTTAGGTTATGTTTGCGCGTGTTCCTACAAATGTGTACATTTATATTTACAGAAAAGTGCAACGGCGGTTGCTTACTGTAAACGGGGCCGTGGAAATCTCCGTGTAAATGGACGGCCGTTGGAATTGGTAGAACCTCGTGTGTTACAGTATAAATTACAAGAACCAATTTTGTTACTTGGCAAGGTAAGTCCTACCCAGTAATTGTGGAACAGAAATTCCATTCTGTATTGTTTTTCATGTTTTGTTAAAATTCATGTATGATGTTCCCTTATTCCGAACATGATTATTTGTGATTAGAAACAGAGACACTGAGGAAACACATTGTGTGATATTTGTTAAAAGAAGCTATTTTAATAATCCAGTTTCCTTTGTTTCTTATGTAGGAAAAGTTCTCTGGAGTTGACATCAGGGTAAGAGTAAGCGGTGGTGGTCACGTTGCCCAAATATATGCTATTCGTCAAGCTATTTCTAAAGCTCTTGTAGCATACTATCAAAAATGTAAGTATAAATAGAGGATGCAAATTTGTAGAATTATATATACAATTCTATTCACATTTAATCTGTCTGTTTTCAGATGTCGACGAAGCAAGTAAAAAGGAAGTAAAAGATATTCTAATTCAGTATGATCGTACACTTTTGGTTGCTGACCCAAGGCGGTGCGAGCCAAAGAAGTTTGGTGGTCCAGGTGCCAGGGCACGCTACCAGAAATCTTACCGTTAATTTACAAATTTCACACTTTATTCATTTTATTGAATAAAAAAATTTAAAAACAAGTTTTTGTAATATTAATATATCCATTTTGAATCCTATTTCATTGTACAATGTATTTGTATTAAAGAAGACACAAATCTTCATTTTAAGTAGTTAAGATATCAATAATTTCAATTAAGATTCAATTATAAATAAAGAATTTTTTTTATACTTTTATTGAATACTAAATGTAATATATGATGTATGTATACATGTACTGCGATTGAAATATGTAGATGTCAGACGATGTGAGTCGCGCTGCGCAGCGTGAATGCAATGTGTTACCTGTGTACGATAAAACTAACTTTTCAATAATTCAAGTTTTAAACATTATTAAATAACACATTCACAATCATGAAGACCCGATTTAATTCTTACGATATCGTTTGCACGATAACTGAATTGCAAAAGTAAGTGAATAATAAAATATATGGTATCAATATGATCTTTTAATTTAAGGTTAGAATAATATAACGATTACAGTTTATTAATTTTTAAAATGAGTTTTAAGTAACATAATTAATCTAATATATTTATATATACTGATAATTTCAATCTTCAGGCTAATTGGTATGCGTGTAAATCAAATTTATGACATTGATCATCGAACATATCTCATACGTCTTCAAAGAAGCGAAGAAAAATCTGTTCTTTTACTAGAATCTGGTAATAGAATTCATACGACGGTATTTGAATGGCCAAAAAATGTAGCACCATCAGGATTTTCTATGAAAGTGGGTAATTTAATTATTTTTTCTACGCTTCACACTTCATATTTAAAGTTGAATGTAATGTATTTACTGAAATATTACTTGTGCAGATGCGTAAACATCTTAAAAATAAGCGGCTTGAAAGCCTTACTCAAGTAGGAGTAGATCGAATAATAGATTTGCAGTTTGGAAGTGGCGAGGCAGCATATCACGTAATTTTAGAACTGTATGATCGTGGTAATATAGTTTTGACAGATCATGAAATGACTATACTAAATATTTTAAGACCTCACACAGAGGGAGATAAAATCAGGTATGTTATACAACTTCTCCTCAAACATAAATTCAAATGGAACATTTAACATACATAATTATAAAGATATACAAAAAATATCTGATTAGGTTTGCTGTTAAGCAGAAATATCCTATGGATCGAGCTCATCAAAATACAATGCCTCCCATAGAAGAAATTCAAAATCATCTTCAGAATGCTAAAGCAGGAGAAAGTCTTAAAAAAATATTAAATCCACTTCTAGAATTTGGTTCAGCGGTGATTGATCATGTTTTATTGAAACATGGATTTTCACTTGGGTGCAAAATTGGCAAAGATTTTAACATTGTAGAACATATGCCAAATTTAATTTCGGCATTACAATGTGCAGATGAAATGATGGAAACTGCTAAGAAAAATGTGTCTAAAGGATATATTATACAAAAAAAAGAAGTAAAACCAGTGGTAGATGGTACAGAAGAGTTCATATATACCAATATAGAATTTCATCCTTACTTGTTTGAACAATATAAAGATTATCCATTCAAAGAATTTGATTCTTTTGATGCTAGTGTGGATGAATACTTTTCTACAATGGAAGGTCAAAAATTAGATATGAAAGTCTTGCAACAGGAACGTGAAGCTCTTAAGAAATTGGACAATGTAAAGAAAGATCATGACCAGAGATTAATTACATTAGAGAAAACTCAAGAATTAGATAAACAGAAAGCAGAATTAATTTCTAGAAACCAAATGTTAGTGGATAATGCAATATTAGCTATACAAAGTGCCCTTGCAAATCAAATGGCTTGGCCTGATATAAAAATTCTTTTGAAAGAAGCAGAGAGCAGAGGAGATCCTGTTGCATCTGCAATTAAGCAACTGAAATTGGATACGAATCATATTTCTCTATTGTTACATGACCCTTATGAAGAAAGTGATGAAGAATCAGAGTTGAAACCTATGTTGATTGATATTGATTTAGCCCACACAGCTTTTGGAAATGCTAGAAAATATTATAATCAAAAGAGATCAGCAGCTAAAAAACAACAAAAAACAATAGAATCACAAGATAAAGCTTTGAAATCAGCAGAAAAGAAAACAAAACAAACGTTAAAAGAAGTACAAGCTATTCACAGTATCAATAAATTAAGAAAGATATATTGGTTTGAAAAATTTTATTGGTTTATTAGCTCTGAAAATTATCTTGGTAAGCTTTCTAGAACGTCACTTGTATTTTTATAATCGGCGCATTAATAATTTTACAATGTTATTGTAGTAATTGGTGGAAGAGATCAGCAACAGAACGAATTAATTGTAAAAAGATATTTGAAGTCTGGAGATATATATGTCCATGCTGATTTAACTGGTGCTAGTTCTGTAGTAATTAAAAATCCAGGTGGTGGGCCTGTGCCTCCAAAAACTTTAGCTGAAGCAGGCACGATGGCTGTCGCTTACAGGTATTTAAATATTTATATTTTGAAGTATATTTTTAAATGATAAAAAAACTATTAATTGCAATATTAGTATTGCATGGGATGCTAAAGTAGTAGCAGGAGCATGGTGGGTAAATAACGATCAAGTGTCCAAAACGGCTCCAACTGGTGAATACCTAACTACTGGGTCATTTATGATCCGTGGAAAAAAGAATTATTTGTCACCATGTCAATTAGTTATGGGATTAGGATTTTTGTTCCGATTAGAGGAAAGTTCGATTGAAAGGCACAAGGATGAAAGAAGAATTAGAGTTATAGACGATGAAAGTGAAGCTACTGAATCGATAGTCGAAGACGATCGAGAAATCGAACTAATAGGAGATTCCGATGAAGGTAAACTGTTAATCACAAAGATATCTTGAACAGAGAAATTGACTTCTAATATATATTTCGTAATAAAATAGATGAACAGCCCGAAAAGAAAGTTAATCTAAATCCTATTCAGGAAGAATCTAAAACAGAATTGATTATGGAAGAGAATGACGTTAATCAGGCTTCTAGCGATGAAGATGATAACGTATCTCAATTTCCTAATACACAAATTAAAATTGATGTTTCTGGCTCAAAGTAAGTAATAAAATGTATAGATCGTAAACGTATTATTAACTGATAAGATATTATGTTATAGAGTAAAATTACACATTGACAATAATCAAACGTCAACCGTAATGCAAAAAGATTTAGAGAGTGTGGTTTACTTAGGAGATGATAAACCTGTGATAATAAATACTACAGCTAAGGAAAAAAGTTCTAAACAAAAACCTTCGAAAAAAGAGAATAAAGAAGAAAAGACTGAAACAGAAACTAAAAAAGATGGTCAAGTAGTATTAAAACGGGGACAAAAGGGAAGATTAAAAAAGATGAAAGAGAAGTACAAAGATCAAGATGAAGAAGATAGAAGATTATTTATGCAGGTTCTACAAGTAAGTATCTTTCATCGTTTACTGATATTTATATCGTTACAAAATTTGTTACATTAATACAATGTTAATAGTCAGCAGGTGCTGCTAAAGAAGATAAGAAAAAAAATAGAAATAAAGATCCATCTGGACCAAAGCAACAAACGAAGAAAAAGGGTACAGGAAAACCAGCTCAACCACAGAATACTCAAATTGTAGATAATATTGAAGAAGAAGATACAGGCCCAGGTCCTGAAGTAGATATGTTGGATCAGTTAACAGGAAAACCTGTTGCAGAAGATGAATTGTTATTTGCAGTACCAGTAGTAGCACCTTATAATACATTATTGAATTATAAGTAAGTTACAATTATTATTTGTTTTGCATTTGCCATATACATTGCTGCAAAGTATTATTTTCTTTTAGATTCAAAGTAAAGCTAACACCAGGAACAGGTAAAAGAGGGAAAGCAGCGAAAACGGCAGTGGCAGTATTTATGAAAGATAAAGAAATTACTTCAAGAGAGAAAGACTTGCTAAAAGCTGTGAAAGATGAACTAGTAGCTAGAAATATTCCTGGAAAAGTTAAGATAAGTGCTCCACAAATACAAAAACTAAAGAAATAAATAGCTGAAGTGCAACTTCCAAGCATTGTTATAAAAACGTATTTATATGTATATAGTCATTTACTTATACACAAGTTATATATGAATACAAATCTTTATAATAATAGTTTAACAATTTGAATTTCCTATCGTCATTAAATACTCATAAGGCAATTTTTATTTTCGTACAAATATAAAAAAATTAATACCGCTCAACAGTCAGCACTCAACATTGTAATTTACTAACCTTACACGTTATTTACAATTACTTAAAATGTAGATGTATCAAAATATATTACTTTCTCTAAACTTCCTCAGTACAAAGACGAAATATACTTGCAAACGGTACAGATTTTGCATAATTAACGCAGAAACAAATGTTAGTTTTACATATTTTCATACAATAATATACAATATTCTACCAAATTTAATTTTCCAATGCGTATGAACGCATTCCAAATGCATAATATGTACATTACACTTACAATCTACATATCAAACATATCGTCTTCAGAATTCTCGCTTTCATGAATTACAAGTTTTCGTGAACGACCTTTTGTACTTGTAGGTGTTACCTTTTGAGCAGTAGGTCTTGATCTTGTTCCCTTTGATACAATCTATATAAAAATCAAATATTGTGATTAATTAGAACTATGTATATATTAGAATATTAAGAACAAGTACACATGTATGCATATTGTTACCTCTGGTTCAGAATCTGAAGCTGAATCAACATAATTTCTTTTTATTCTTCTTCTACTTTTAATTGAAGTATTTTCTTCTTTAGATTTATTTATAGAATTGTCTGTCTTTTTCTTTTTCTTAACTATTTTTATATCATATTCTTCGTCAGAGTCAATGTTATTCAATATTTGTTTTATATCCTTAACACCACCACGTTTTTTATCCATTACAATTCCTATTGTGCTATCATCAAGACCCTTTGCAGGACTTAGACTTTTTCTTGCAAGTACACGAGGACTTCTTTTGATTCCATCTACTGTTTTTTTTACTTTCTGTGGGGTAGATTTAAGAGTTTGTTTCTGAGAATTAACATCTGCTTTGAATTCTAATTTTCCATCTGGTTTATGCGATAGTCGTTTTAATCCATCTGATATTATTTTTTTAAATTTTTCGTAATTTGGTGTGTCATTGAATTTCATACTCGCTACTAAGGTCATGTATTCAAGTATTGTTTTTGGCACTGGTCCATTAAAACATTTGTTTAAAAATTCTGGAATATTTTCAAAAGCTTTTTCCTTTTGCTTTTGTACTGTAACTGCATCAGATAAGTTTTTTTCCCATAATAGTGAACCACATAACCATTGAATCATATTATAACCCAGAATTTCAAAATCACCACGCATTGTTGGTACTGCAAATTAATAAATTTACGTAATTGCGAATTCATTAATATATAATTATTAACAATTAATTTTATTTAATACTTTACCTCCCATATGAGCATCTCTACTAGTGTATTCAATAGTTCCATTATGTGCTTTTTTCGGATCTAATTTATATTCGCCTTTTGTGGTATAATGAGAAGCTAATCCAAAATCTACTAAATAAACTTGATCTCCAGATTTTAAGTCTAACAACAAATTAGCTCCCTTTATATCTGCATGGACATATGTTTTGTGGTGGATATATTCCAGTACATTTATCTAGAATTGTGTAATTAATTTTAAAAGTAAATAACAAAAAGTTGTATGCAGACAAATGAAAAGTTTTCATGTTTGGTCTTACTATTTGTAAAGCTACTTTATATACAGTATGTTCTGGAAATTTTCTGTTATTTGCTTCAAATAATTTCCATAAATCAGTACCATACCGATCCATTACTACAAATCGGTATCTTGTATTCTTGTATTCATGACTTCCACTGCCAATATATTGAGGCATACCAAATCCTGTAAGTTTCTTTTGCCTTCGCCAATTATTAACTAAAACAAGTTATGTAATATTTGTTTTTCTTTTGAGATAGTATGGGTATATCAATTATAAAAACTCACTTTCATCTGATTTGGCATTTCTCATATAAAAATGCATTTCTACAAATAATGGTCCGTTTCCATGTGGTTCCTATAATTTTATAATGTTTAGTAAAATTTCAAATAAAATAGCTATGTATATATAGATACTTAACAGTACTCACAATTTTAATTACATTGGGATAATCTTTTGGAGTCTTTCCGTTATAAGGAGCAGCTATAATTGTTAATATAATTATAAGATTTTTATGCGTGCTAAGTACAGCGTAAATAAAGATATAATCTGAACAGAATCAAAGTGCATACCAGAATAAATTTCTCCAAAACCTCCAATACCAATTGATTTGCCAAGAATCCATTGTTTTTTTGTCAAATCTGTTAATACCTCACCAGGAGATATTGGATCAGGCATTTTATATGCCTTTGCTCCTTTTTTCTTAGGTGCTCTTTTTACAACTTTATTAGACATTGTGAGCTTAAGAAATCTTATTGTTTGCAATATATACAATATGTTATAACCTCGATAAGTAGATACTAAACTAAGAATAACTTTAATTGTTATAAAACAAAACGTGTAACGTAGTGACAAATTAGTATTTAAGTAAATGTTTGGTACGCTGTTTGGCGACCAACAAATCCATGCACCAGCCGTTGTGTTGCTTTGCACGCGTAAGATTTAAAAGTGGGAAAACTGTAATTTTCCAGGGTAATCTCATGAAAATCATAAAAGTTCCTATGAACAAAAAATTTTATAAAAAAAACGTCGATGACAAATAATACACAATTAATTTACATATGCTTTTTGTTATTACTGTTATCAAAATTTTATTAGTTATTTGGTATCTTCGATTTGCATTACATAACATTATTTAGTAAAAAATAATAAATGTTGGTCATTCTCATTTTTTCGAACTTGCAACATACTTCTCTGCTTGCATTATTTGACCAATCGAAGGGCCCTTGAATCGATTAACATGCATGTTGATTTTAAAACATGTTAGGCAGCCGTTAAAGTTTATTTGAAATACGTGGAAGAAAAATATAAAACATGAATGAACGATGAATAAAATTTCATGTTTTTTGAGTCATAGAATTATTTTATGAATCGGAGTTTTGATATATTACGTTCCGTTACGTAAATTCTTCTCTTGGCCTTTAGTTAGGTTATTTTTTTAAATGGAACAAGCGGTGATTCTTTCGCCAAATTCACGTCAAAACGGTAATAATCATATTTGTGATACAAACAATGAAAATGTTTGCCCAAACCACAGTGACTCGGAAATTGAACGTCAAATTCCATTTGGAGAATGTACTCCACAACAGACGTCAACGAGCAAACAAATTGACAATTCCATTTTCAATACCATATCTAAAATTGTTAACCCTGCAGCAAAGGTAAGTAAATTCTATTTCCAATTATGTACTTATAATATTTTAAATTTGCTATTTAATACTGTTTAATGTTCAGGTACCAGAAATTCAAGATTTTAAAATCGTGAAACCCATAAGTCGGGGAGCATTTGGCAAAGTATTTCTTGGTTACAAAAAGTCGAATCCTGAAAAAGTATATGCGATTAAAGTAATGAAGAAAAATGAGATGATAAATAAGAACATGGCCTCACAGGTGATAATAGAGAGAAATGCATTGGCCTTAACGCATAGTGCTTATTGTGTGCAGTTATTTTATTCACTGCAGTCTGTTAGCAGTATTTATTTAGTAATGGAGTACATGGTAGGTGGAGATCTCAAAAGCTTAGTTGGGGTATATGGATACATGGAAGAGTCCATGGCAGCGTTTTATACTGCAGAAGTATGCCTTGCTTTGGAATATCTTCACTCTCATGGAATTGTACATAGAGATTTAAAGCCAGATAACATGCTTCTATCAAAAGAAGGACATGTTAAGCTCACAGATTTTGGGCTTAGTAAAATATCCTTACACAGAGATCTTGAGATATCTGATTTAGTAAATTGTACACCTAGCCTCTGTGCTAGAACACCTGGACAACTTCTTTCATTGACGTCTCATTTATCTTTTGGTTCTGGACAAAGATCCAGAAGCGAATCCAGTCTCAGTGATAGAAGCACACCAGGTGCTAACTTGCTCCCTGCTTTGCAACGAAATTGTAGCAAAGTGCAATCGTCACCAAATTCTGTATACTCTTCTGTTACTACATCAAGCGATTACTCCCGCGTGTCAGGAGTTACTCCTTTCCAGTCTGCCGAGGATCTCCGCTTAGGGATCAATATAGGGATCAATTGCATAATGGAAAATGAGGATGAGAGTAGTTCAGGGAGTTATCACACATGTGAGGCATCTTTAATCCGCGTCAATAGCCAACTTAATCACAACGTAGAAGAAGAAGAAGATGAATCCACACTGGAGGCTGATCAATCCCAACAACCTCTCCTTCACACTAGCCCACTGAGTACATGTACAAGGGGTTCAAAGAGGAAGAGGCCTACAGCAGTGGCAACAACCGGCCTAACGAGTGAGATAAGCGCGATGGATCTCGATGTAGATAAAACCCCAAAAAGAAAGAATCGTGGTTGCATATTTTCCAGGAGTCCTATCAGTTCTACCATGTCCGAGTCGAACAAGCAAACGAACAACGTTAGCAACAATGAAGAACAGGAAGGGGCAGGTGGTAGAGTGGCGTTCAGCACTCCTGTGTCGTACATGAAGCAGAGATGCCACAGTGAAGAGAAGGAGCACAAATGTGTAGAGGAATCAGTGCCTCTAATTAAAACCACAAGATTCCAACTTCCACCTGTTAACACATCGCATTCGGCTCCAGAGATACAGTTAAATATCTCGAAACATCGTTCCCCTCATGGTATATCACCTATAAAGACACCAGCGAATTCGGGCAATTGTTACACACCTTACAGAACTCCAAAATCAGTAAGAAGGGGTCAGATCGGTACTCATCGATCGGACGATCGCATACTCGGGACTCCCGACTATCTAGCTCCAGAATTGCTTTTGAAACAAGGTCACGGTCCCGCGGTAGATTGGTGGGCCCTAGGTGTATGTCTTTTCGAATTCTGTACCGGTGTTCCACCATTCAACGACGAGACACCGCAGGCTGTGTTCGCAAATATTCTTGCGAGGGACGTCCCCTGGCCGGAAGATGAAGAAGCTTTGTCAGCTGCAGCTACGGAAGCCATAGATGCGTTGCTTACCCTGGATCAACATGAGCGTCCCTCAGCCCCAGAAGTAAGAGTCATGAAACTTTTTCAGGATTTTCCTTGGGACGAACCGCTGAAAGCGGTGCCACCCTTTATACCGCAACCTGACGATAACTACGATACATGCTATTTTCAAGGTACGATAATGTATATAACACGAAGGGGGGATATTTTATATTGATGTTTAAACGTTGATGTATTTTCTGTTTTAGCAAGGAACATTATGCAACACTTGAACGTGAGCAGCTGCGATACGTAGTATAGGAGATGATCTAACTATGTGATGGGCATATGAAATGAGCTTGTGGGCACTGGCGGGCACAGTGCTGGGCAGCGGTGAGATGTGGGATGAAGAGAAATTATTTTTTAAGATCAAAGTATTTAGAAAAGTTAGTTAAATATGAAAATTGCAGATTTTCAAATAGTAAAATTGACCATCCACCATTGCCCACGAGTCTACACTGTACGTTCATCTACCACACTCACTGTAGTTGCCCATCATCTAACCTAATTAAAATTGCCTGAACGTTGTCTTTATGACAGGAGTAATGCAATATAACGAAGGAATTGTTAGATTGTAAAACTATTTTTTATATAATTGTATATGAATGGTATACTATAAAATATTTTATTACAATTTATAATTCTTGCGTGGTTACTTATCCCTAGGTGAAGATTCCGTTTATCACTTAGCAGCTTTCGTTTTAATCGAGCGAATCGTATCGCATCACATGGATATCCATGATAAGGAGTTACAGAAATGGAAGCTGTTATTCTTACGTATAAAACAAATGGCGTTTAATGTGGGGGTGACAAATGATTTCTTATCAAACAAGTGGAGTAGCGTAACTCCTATCGCGATTTACTTCAGATTCTTATAGATCCAGGGCAGGAAATGCGTTACTCTCGTGTAGACACCAGGATACTGGCCTTTACCACATCCGATACCCCAGCTGACGATACCTACTTGCGTCCAGCGTCCATCGTTGACCATCAGAGGTCCTCCGCTATCACCCTACAATTCAGAAAATGTGTGGTTAATATTACAATCAGTATTATTATATAATTGTCAGTTATGATACAAACTGAGCAAGAATCCTTTGCAGCTCTTCCTGCGCACAAGAAGCTATCAACGATGCCGCCAGGTGCCGCTGCGCCGTATTTCACCTTGCACTCGCTGTTGGGCCAGATGGGTATCGAAACTTCCTGAAGAATTGCTGGTTGTGGTCCACCTGGATAGAGTTCTCATAAAACAGTTAGTATTCTCAAAAATAAAGTATTGTAATCTTTGACTTCTAGAGCTAATGTTCGACTCTTACTTTCTCTTAAGGATCCCCAGCCAATCACCGTGGCAACCTTTCCAGAATACAGTTGTGAACCACTCGGCAGACAGATGGGACGTATTTGGTCTGTGAAAGGAACTGGTTCGTTGAGAGTAAGCAGAGCAATGTCGTTGTAAAGGGTGCGTGCATTGAAACCCCTGTGTCTGACCACCCGCTTGACTCGTCGCTCAATGTGTCGGATCTCCGTGTTTGTCTTGATATTATAGTCGCCTAAACGGACGGTTAATCTCGCTACGTCCCACGAATTCATGCTGCAAACAGAAACGAAGTATTTTTAACATGAGGTAGATATTGTAGTTGTAACTTGAAAGTTTGAGAATTTAGGGATTTAGACCTCTTCGACATTAAACGGTTGGTCAAGACTACAGTTCTACAACCCCACCCTTGCACTCAGATTTACAATCTATTTTAAACAGAATATTCCCCTTAAATAGCCTTGAACAACCAGTTAATGAAATTGCCTGGTCATCGAAAGGAAAAAATTGAAGATGAAGAGCTCCAAGATCCAGCCGATAATTTTATCATGCGGTGCGTCCATCAGAGACTTACTTAGCAACGCAATGAGCCGCGGTGAGAATGTGTTTGTCATCGATGAGTGATCCACCACAGAATTGTCTGCCTGCGTTGAAGAGGGCCGCGATCCAAGGCCACTCGCCGGGATCAGCATTCTGACCGCCCACGATGCGCTCCTGGTCCTGGATACCGTTTTTCGCTCCGCATTGCGAGGCGTCGGAAATGGTTCCGGACGGTTTTTCGCTGGTCGTCGTCGTCGACACGGTCGGAGCGCCTGGCCACCAGGCAGGTTTTTTCGTTGGCCAGGTCGTAGCGATACCAGGTTTTTTCGACGTGGAAACTGGTTTGATCGTGGAGATTGTTGGTAATTCAAGATACGGAGGATGAGTGGGCAATGGTGGTATGGTGTGATCGGGTGGATGCGTCGGTAGCGGCGGTGGCCAGGAACCCAGACCCGGCAACTGCGGCCTTGGTTTTACAACCGTTCCTTGATCCTCCTTTTTATCACCCTGCAATTCCCAGAAAGCGTTTAAACTTTTACAGATATAAAATTGCAGGTATTTGTCAATTTTTTAGGGAAAAATTCTGTGGCAGTTATTAACTTCTTGCTGTACTTTCTGACTCGTCACAATTCAAGTGATAAATTTTTTACAGTTTTTAACTTGAATAAAAAGGAATTGGGGATTAAAGAGAGAGTGGTTGGTAGTTGGTACGGCACGGTAGTAAAGGGGGTCGTAAAAGATCGTTTTGCGAAATCGCGTCCTCCAGATACATTAGAAGCTAGACTTTCTACGTTGAATCTAATATTTTCGATTCGCATCACGTATTATTTTCTCGAGTTCCTGGTAACTAACCTGAGCTCTGTCCATTCAGAGATTGTTCGAGAGAAATGACCCTAACGGAACACTTTTGTACGTAGGCTTGGTCAGTCATAAGATGGACATTTACGGGACTGGGTTCTATTAACTTCTCAAATTTTTGAAAACACAAATTTCAAATTGTAAGCTTTTGCAAATTTCTCTGGGTTCTAATACTAAATTTGTAGATTTTCAAATGCTGTATGATTGAATATTCAAGTGATAAATTCACAAATTCTTAGATTCTCGAATTCCTAGATTTCTAAATTTCTATATTCTCAAATTGTCAAATTAGGAAATTCTTGCACTCCCAAATATTCACATTTCCAAGTTTCCAGAACCCTAAACTCTCAAAATCCCAAATTCCCAAATTTGATAACCAAGGTCAACCATTTACCTGACCGCCAATTATTTGACCGCCAGTTACCTGACAGCCATTTACCTAACCGCTAGTTACCTGAGAGTCCTCTACAGTGGTGCCATCGTTGTCCGCCGGCGGAGTGACCACAGGAAGTACATTGGAGCAACAGATACCAAAGTTCGTCTCGCCATTTTCTCTCATATAACTGCAAGTATCATAAACGCCAAGAACCCATCCATCCAGAGCGCTCAGATCAGGAATCTTGAAGTAAGGGTAGCACTCCTTAAAGCTCGTACACCGTCCAACTTCTCCTTTCGAAGTCAAACAAGTCTCACTATTAGAAATTCCGTTCCACAGGATACCACGACCGTCCCTCGAATCCAACGAAGCGTCGCTATCACTGGCAGCTGAAATCAACAAATGAGAAGACGTTTATTACATCCAAGAACATCGATTGCAACTTTCTTTGTCGAAAGAAATTTCCTTCTACGTTAGCTTTTCGAACCGTTCGTGATCGGATTAAGAACACGTCGCCGTGTTTACTGAGGCACTAAATATTTGCCTCGGCACGTACACGTGTACACGTGTGTGCATTAACGATGTCTGACAAAGAATGACACATCTTCTACCGTTGTAATGAATGCAGATTGTCCGGCGCTTCAGTGCGCGACACGTTTGCAAGGAAACCGCGTGATTGACATTGGCTTTCTATTTGCTCTTTTTGTTTCTTGGGAAGAATGTGAAACGTGTTAATTTTTTGGAGTTTGAGATGAGCATACACTGTTTTCAGCTGTGTTCAATACTTTACATTGTAAGGAATTTATAATTTGTTTAAAAATTTTAAGAATTTATAATTTATTTATTTTATTTATTCATTTGGAATGTGTATATTAGGAATTCTATATTTTGGAATTGAAGAATTAAAAATTTTGAATATGTAGATTAAACTTCTTGAAATTTTAAATTGTCATGCTTTCAAATTTCCCGCCGTGGAGTAGTTACCGACGGAGCAACGAAACTCCACATGATAAATGTTCAACTGTGACACTTCTTAATATTTTTCCTTTGTCCCATCAATATTTCTATGGGTTTTGCTTTTCAAATTATGAAATTTCAGAGTTTGTAAACTTGAAGAGATAAAAATTTGAAAATTTGAATTTGTACAATTTTACAAATTGAAAAATTTCACATGTCAGAACATTCTTAAGCTTTTATATTTAATCCTCTTAAATTGAAGAAATCCTATTATTGTATTAAAGTACATATTTCTATCTTAATACTTTAAACAGTGTATCTGTTCCATCTAATCAATTTTCCCGCCATAATTTTCCCGCCACAATTTGATTCGAATACCGTGACATTAATAACCACGAAAAGGATCCACGTTACTTCCGGCAAATTAAAGCGCAATATACTGCGTGATGTTATTGAGCTGTGTCAAATCGTTTGAGGCCAGATATCACAATAGAATTCCATCCAGATTCTCGACAGCGAGTTCGCTGACCCAGGATACACACAGGTGCGCACACACGCTGACAAACGACGCTGCTACGCGCCTGGAAGACTTCCGTTTGCCGTGTATGGAACGCCAGTATCATCGACCGCCTCTTGATACTCACGTTTCGTTCTTTCTATGCATATTATAATATGCATATAATTAATTGAATCAATTTTCAAATTTTCAAGTTTTCAAGTTTTCGAGATTTCAAGTTTTCAAGATTTGAAGTTTTCAAGTTTTCAAGTTTTCAAATTTTCAAGTCTCCAAATTTCCAAATTTCCAAATTTCCAAATTCTCAAATTTTCAGATTTCAAATTTCTCAAATTCCCAAATTCCCAAATTCCCAAATTCCCAAATTCTCAAATTTCCAAATTTCCAAATTCCCAAATTCCCAAGTTTCCAAATTTCTAAATTTCTAAATTTCCAAATTTCCAAATTTCCAAATTTCCAAATTCCCAAATTCCCAAATTCCCAAATTCCCAAATTCCCAAATTCCCAAATTTCCAAATTCCCAAATTCCCTAATTTCCAAGTTCCCAAATTTCCAAATTCCCGAATTCCCGAATTCCCAAATTCCCAAATTCCCAAATTTCCAAATTCTCAAATTCTCAAATTCTCAAATTCCCAAATTTCCAAATTTCCAAATTCCCAAATTCCCAAATTCCCAAATTCCCAAATTTCCAAATTCCCAAATTTCCAAATTCTCAAATTCTCAAATTCTCAAATTCCCAAATTTCCAAAGTTCCAAATTCCCAAATTCCCTAATTTCCAAATTCCCGAATTCCCAAATTCCCAAATTCCCAAATTCCCAAATTTCCAAATTCCCAAATTCCCAAATTCTCAAATTCTCAAATTCCCAAATTCCCTAATTTCCAAGTTCCCAAATTTCCAAATTCCCGAATTTCCAAATTCCCAAATTCCCAAATTCCCAAATTCCCAAATTCCTAAATTTGCAAATTTCCAAAATTCCAAAATTCCAAAATTCCAAAATTCCAAAATTCCAAAATTCCAAATTCTCAAAATCTCAAAATCCCAAAATCCCAAAATCCCAAAATTCAAAATTCTAAAAATTCCAATTTCTCAAATCTCCAAATCCCCAAAAATCCAAAATTCCAAAATCCCAAAGTTTCAAAATTCCAAATTCTAAAAATCCCAATTTCCCAAATTTCCAAATTCTTAAATTCCCAAAATCTCAAAATCCCAAAATCCCAAATTAAATCCACTAATCCTCAACTTCCTAAAATTCCCCAAAATTTCCCAAAATCGCTAAATTAACCCTGAACCCAAATCTCCCTTAATCTCCCCAACAAAAACCTTGCTAAAATATTCAGTCAATCAACTTAATAACTTAATGACTTTAAATCGAGGCCGAAGTCGATGGTCACTCACCGTCGACGACCACCGCGTTGTCATCCTCCTGTTCTCTGTGTGTCTCATCGACCGACTGGAAGATCATCGATTTGCCCACGGGATCCTCACTGGTGCCCGCGATCGTCGGGATCACCGCGATTATCATGACAATCATCAGCACCATCGCGGGTGACTTGGTTCGTTGTTGTTTCATTGTTAGTCGGACAACGCGGGATGACAACGAGAAGAAGAAACACGCGACGAGGAGGAACACGAGTGTTTGGACCTCGTCGTTGTTACCAGCAGGGACCCAGGGACCGACACTAAGTTGCTAAGCTGCTGAATAGCCGGTGTCCGTGCTTATAACGGGCGAGTCCTCCCCTCTCGTTGGCCCGAGCTGTTCTTTGCCCCCAGCAGGTTCGAGTCACCGGGCTTCTGTTGTTCTTTTAGCGATGGAACTGCACCTGGGCACACGAGAGCAAGGGGCGGAGGGTGCATGAGACGGAGATGAGTTTTTGACGAATTAGCACGATTAGGGAGTGGGTTCAGCGCACTCTTGCTATATGGCCATTTTGGGGGTCAGGAAGAATTTGAAGAAGTCGCTGGTGAATTGAAGTTTTCAAATGATAATATTTGGAGGTTTGAAGTTTGAAATTTAAAAAAATTGAAAATTGGAAGTTTTTGACTTTGGATTTGAGAAGTGGGAATTTTTAAATTTGAAAATTTGTAGTCTTGATATTTCTAAATTTCAAAATTTGAAAATTTGTAGTCTTGAAATTTCTGAGGTTCCAAATTTGAAAATTTGTAATCTTGAAATTTCTAAATTTCCAAATTTGAAAATCGGTAATCTTGAAATTTCTGAGTTCCAAATTTGAAAATTTGTAATCTTGAAATTTCTAAATTTCCAAATTTGAAAATCTGTAATCTTGAAATTTCTAAGTTCCAAATTTGAAAATTTGTAATCTTGAAATTTCTAAATTTCCAAATTTGAAAATTTGTAGTCTTGAAATTTCTGAGGTTCCAAATTTGAAAATTTGTAGTCTTGAAATTTCTGAGGTTCCAAATTTGAAAATTTATAATCTTGAAATTTCTAAATTTCCAAATTTGAAAATTTGTAATCTTGAAATTTCGAAATTTCTAAATTTGAAAATTTATAGCTTTGAAATTTCTAAACTTCCAAATTTGAAAATTTATAATCTTGAAATTTCTATATTTCCAAACTTGAAAATTTGTAATCTTAAAATTTCTAAATTTGAAAATTTATAGCTTTGAAATTTCTAAACTTCCAAATTTGAAAATTTGTAATCTTGAAATTTCTAAATTTCCAAATTTGAAAATTTGAAAATTTGTAATCTTGAAATTTCTAAATTTAAAAATTTATAACCCTGCAAAAGAGTAATTTTCATGAAACCATAAGGTATAATTTAATTTGCCATAAGTGATATTTTACGGTACTTTAACATCACGGAACTGTGTCGCAGTATTTTTCAAAATAGCTAAATGATATGCAATAGCTTGATAGCACTGTTTATAATCTCATACAATTATAAGATTGAATAGCCTCTAGTGATATACGATATGAAACGAGTTTAAAAGTTATTTGATTAATGATTGTAAAAGAAGACCTCATTTCGATGTTTTTTAAGTCGAATTCTTAATCTTTTGATTTTATCTAATGTTTCTCGTTCGATAACGGGTTATTATACTGTTTAGATGATATGAATCAGGAATATATTATAATAAGACAAAAAATAATACGTTGTAGAGGAATGGTCATTGGTGTAACTAAATAGGGGTCAAAGTGATCTTAATAATTTAGTAAAACTTTATTTTTATGAAAATAAATAATTGATTTTGAACCCGAAACCCAAATCCCTACGCTCTCAAATCACAAATCTTCCAAATTTTCACGCTCCCAAATCCCCACGCTCCCAAATCCCTACGTTCCCAAATTTCCACACTCCCAAATCCCCACGCTCCCAAATCTCAACGCTCCCAAATCCCCACGCTCCCAAATTTCCACGCTCCCAAATCCCCACGCTCCCAAATCCCTACGCTCCCAAATTCCCACGCTTCCAAATCCCTACGCTCCCAAATTTTCACGCTCCCAAATTTCCACGCCCCCAAATTCCAAATCTCCCAAATCCCCACGCTCCCAAATCTCAAATCTCCCAAATCCCCACGCTTCCAAATCTCCACGCTCCCAAATCCCAAATCTCCCAAATTTTTACGCTCCCATATCCCAAATCTCCCAAATTTCCACGCTCCCAAATCCCAAATCTCCCGAATCCCAAATCTCCCGAATTCCAAATCTCCCAAATCCCAAATCTCCCGAATCCCAAATCGCCCAAATCCCAAATCTCCCAAATCCCAACTCCTCCAAATCCCAAATCTTCCAAATCCCAACTGCTCCAAATCCCAACTCCTCCAAATCCCATCTCCTCCAAATCCCATCTCCTCCAAATCCCATCTCTTCCAAATCCCAGCTCCTCCAAATCCCAACTCGTCCAAATCCCATCTCCTCCAAATTCCCAATCTCCCAAACTCCTAAACTCCCAAACCCCCAAACTCCCAAACCCCTAAACCCAACTCCTCCATCATCACCCCCCTGCAAAACCCACCCACTCTAACCCACTCCTTCCTAACCAAACACCCAATCATCCCATCCCACAACGCAACGTTCACAAACACCCTAGACAAAAATCCCCCATAGTTACGCCAATGACTAAAGACGAAAAGATGTCGCGTCTCTCTGATTATGTAAGTCGATTGACGGAACCGGCTCAACTATGATTTGTCGCGCGAAACCGCTCCGTCGAACATGAATATATCTTTGTGTCCCATGATCATTTGCATAGAGAGTAGGATTCCCGCGTTGGCCTTGAAGAGGCCGAGTAGAAGGCTGCACGTAAGGGACGGCCGTGAACTTGCCATGTGTTCCTCGTGCAACATCGCGGATGCCAACGTACGAGCGTGCATTTCCTTCTTTATCCACGATGAATGGAATTTCTTCGGATCGGTCGTGTATCGTGTACATAATATCGGTCACATACTTTTCTCTTATTGCTTTCCACTTTCTCGGCTGAACTTTGATAGCTTCGTTTTGCGTGTCGTTCTTTCTACTTCAATCTTTATTAGCACTTTTCATTTTTTATTTTAAATTTCGTTTGGTTGGGGAGATTTCAAATTTACAGATGGTATATGCATATAGGGATTTTGAGGTTATGGTTCTTTAGTGATATTGCGATCTAGGGATATTGTATTCAGGAGATATGGTTTTCTAGGCATATTGGAATTCAGAAATATTGTGATTTAGGGATATTTGGCTCTAGAGATGTTTGGACCTAGGGATATTGGAATTTAGAGGTATTTGGATCTAGGGATATTGAGCTATATTAATGTTGGAATCTAGGGATGTTACAATTTAGGGGTATTGGGATCTAGGGAGATTGGGACATAGGGAGATTGGGACATAGGGAGATTGAGATATAGGGAGATTGGGACATAGGGAGATTGGGACGTAGGGGTATTGGGATCTAGGGAGATTGGGACGTAGGGAGATTGGGATATTGGGAGATTGGGACATTGGGAGATTGGGATCTAGGGAGATTGGGACACAAGGAGATTGGAATCTAGGGAGATTGGGACGTAGGGATATTGGGATCTAGGGAGATTGGGACGTAGGGAGATTGGGATATTGGGAGATTGGGACATTGGGAGATTGGGATCTAGGGAGATTGGGACACAAGGAGATTGGGATCTAGGGAGATTGGGGCATAGGGAGATTGGGACATAGGGAGATTGGGACGTAGGGATATTGGGATCTAGGGAGATTGGGACATTGGGAGATTGGGACATTGGGAGATTGGGACATTGGGAGATTGGGATCTAGGGAGATTGGGACACAAGGAGATTGGAATCTAGGGAGATTGGGATATAGGGAAATTTGGATCTACGGAGATTGGGACATGAGGAGATTGGGATCTAGGGAGATTGGGATATAGGGAAATTTGGATCTAGGGAGATTGGGACATAAGGAGATTGGGACATAGGGAGATTGGGACATAAGGAGATTGGGATCTAGGGATATTGGGACCTAGGAAGATTTGGACATCTAAGGATATTGGAGCCTAGGCAGTTTTCAATTTTTGGGCTGTTGGTATCTAGGGATATTTGTGTGTAGGGATTCTTGGACCTAGATTTTTGAATCTAGGTACATTTTGATCTAGGAATATTGAAATGTAGGGATATTGAGATTACGATTTGACATTGCAATCTAGGGATGTTAAAATTTAGTAACTAAAATCTAAAATGTTAAATTTGTAATTGATTTTAGTACCATTACATCTTCACAAATCATTTGGACAAAGTAAAAAAGTGAAATCTCCGTAATTTTCTATACATACAATTATATTCCTTTCACTATAAATCAGTAACAATTCAATAAAAGTGTTAATAGCGTATAATAGCAGGAAACAGATTTGTAAGAATTTGAAATGGTAATGTACATTAGGCGGCCCGAAGGATTTCGTAGAAAGGAACATGTATAGTAGCGACAGTTCGATATGATATCGATCGAAGACTAATGGATAGACTAATGGTACCATCGGTCCCGAGATTTATTAAATATCGCAAATGTTTTTTAACGATATAGGAGCCACGATGAACGGTTCACTGGCACAGATTATTAATAGCCCGTTCGGGGAAAGGACGAGAACACCGGCGAAAAAGAAGAAAGAAGGAAAGTTCGCCTTGTTTTCTCCCCTCGCCCTTTAAGGAACAGTTCAGTGAACCATGGAATGTGAAGTTTATATCCATCTCAAGGACTGGCACTACCTTCTTTCGCTCTTTTTTCGACGAACACTGCCCTGATACTGTGTTTTCGTGAAAAAGACCCGTCTGACCATCCTTCGGGCTCACCGGCCCAATCTAATCGCGAAATTTCTATAAATAGACCTCGATTTAATTCTCGATCGATTCTGACCGTTTTAGAATGCTGGACATTCTTTTTATGTTATTTTGCGTAAGAGAATGGTAGCCATTTTGTCATAATAAAAGAATCGTAGCCATTTTGTTATGATAAAAGAATGGCAGCCATTTTGTTATCATTTTTATTTTGATAATATTTCGTACTGGAAATTAATATGAGATGTTTCTTCTGATTAAATAAGTGACATATGATTTTTTTAAATTAATATACTTCACATAAAGTATAAGAATCTATTTAAAATTATGGGTATTACTCTCGCGATATAGGGAGATTGGGATCTAGGGAGATTGGGATCGAGGGAGATTGGGATGTAGGGAGATGGGAATCTAGGGAGGTTGGGATTTATAGAAATTTTGGGATTTAGGGAGATTGGGATCTAGGGAGATTGGGATCTAAGGAGATTGGAATTTAGAGAGATTGGGATCTAGGGTGATTGGAATCTAGGGAGATTGGGGTCTCGGGTGATTGGAATCTAGGGAGATTGGGATCTAGGGGGATTGGAATTTAGAGAGATTGGGATCTAGGGTGATTGGGATTTAGGGAGATTGGGATATAGGGAGATTGGAATTTAGAGAGATTGGAATCTAGGGAGATTGGGATGTAGGGAGATTGGGATCTAGGGAGATTGGGATCTAGGGAGATTGGAATTTAGAGAGATTGGGATCTAGGGTGATTGGAATCTAGGGAGATTGGGGTCTCGGGTGATTGGAATCTAGGGAGATTGGGATCTAGGGGGATTGGAATTTAGAGAGATTGGTATTTAGAGAGATTGGGATCTAGGGTGATTGGGATTTAGGGAGATTGGGATATAGGGAGATTGGAATTTAGAGAGATTGGAATCTAGGGAGATTGGGATGTAGGGAGATTGGGATCTAGGGAGATTGGGATCTAGGGAGATTGGAATTTAGAGAGATTGGGATCTAGGGTGATTGGAATCTAGGGAGATTGGGGTCTCGGGTGATTGGAATCTAGGGAGATTGGGATCTAGGGGGATTGGAATTTAGAGAGATTGGAATTTAGAGAGATTGGGATCTAGGGTGATTGGGATTTAGGGAGATTGGGATATAGGGAGATTAGAATTTAGAGAGATTGGAATCTAGGAAGATTGGGATGTAGGGAGATTGGGATCTAGGGAGATTGGGATCTAGGAAGATTGGAATCTAGGGAGATTGGGATTTGGGAAAGTTGGGATTTAGGGAGATTGGGATCTAGGGAGATTGGGATGTAGGGAGATTGGGATCTAGGGAGATTGGGATCTAGGAGGATTGGAATCTAGGTAGATTGGGATTTGCGAAGATTGGGATTTAGGGATGTTGGGATCTAGGGAGATTGGGATTTATAGAAATTTTGGGATTTAGGGAGATTGGGATCTAGAGAGATTGGGGTTTAGGAAGGCGAGAATGGTAGCCATTTTGTCATCATATTATTTTGATAGTTTTTCATACTGGAAATTAATATGAGATGTTTCTTCTGATTAAATTAATTAGGTATGATTTTCTTAAATTAATATATTTCACACAAAATATAAATTTTTGTTTAAAATTAGGTGTGTTACTCCCGCGATCGCAACTTAATTTATGGCGCCATAGCCACTAAAACCGTAACACCAATAATGGAGTGTAGATCTCGTAACCAGTTACATTTGATTATTTCATGTTACTTTCCCTTAATCGAGGAAACCAGTGACACGGTTTTCAAGAAAGAAAAAAGGAGATAATTAGCAGTAAATAGTCGCAGTTAATAGATTCAAAGTATATAACAAGCTTCATTACACATTTCTGCAATTTAAGAGCCATGATTCGTAACGAAGTTTCCTACTAATAAAATAATTATATTCCTCTTCCTAATTTGATTTCTCTTTTATTTTATTTACATGTCGCAGTAATATCCAAACTATAAGATCTGAATATAATTTTCATTGTCTGATACTTCAATCTAATTTCCAGAAATCATGTTCTGGCGCCATCAGAGAATCGCTGTGGCTCTCCTCGTGCATACATGGAAACCGGTTGTGTCAGGTTCACCTTTTTATTACATGCTTGTAAACAGTCTCAAAGTACTCCTCGCTTGTTAACGAGCTGCATCTTACCCTGTTCGATACGTTCGAGAAATTTGTTTGCAAACAAATTGCGTAATACGTTGCGTATCGAATGGCGGGAAATTCAAATGCTGTCTTCGAACCTGACGTATCTCATAATAAAATTACTAATATCCACTCTTCTAATTTATTATAAATATTTTTTATTACTAATTTAACGATTGTAACACTAATAAATTACTTTCATCAATTTTTGTTTAGAATTAAATTTCATTGATAATTTTTTTTAAAATTTCATTCATGTGTTATATTTTAATTTTAATTAATTTTAATTATTTTCATTTGATGGACTATTTGTTTGTTATTGTCACTGATAGAATATTTTTACATTTTTACATTAATTTACATTGATAGAATATTGTCAGGTTAGGTTAGGTTAGGTTAAGTTAGGTTAGGTTACAAAAATAATGAATTACTTTCATTGATGGATTTTCTAAGTGCTTTGATTTTCACAGAAGAAAGTGTATAAGGTAACTTATAGTTTCTCAAATCATTTTAATGGAAACATCATTAGGTTGTCTCCACATTTTCAATAGCGATTAAAAATGTGAGTACGAAGAATCGATCACACAAGTTAGGGCCAGTGTCCCACTACAAGGTCGTACACGTATATTGCCACCCAATCGTCACCGTTCAAGCACATCGACACATTTTTATGCGTGTAGCAGTGTTACAACAACAGTGTACACGAAATTTATCGATCGTCCTCGATGTATGCAGAATGAACGGTCCTCGAATATTTAATCAGTTTCGAGACGCTATTACATGACACTGTCAGGTATTTATACCACACTTATTTTTGATTTATGCGTCTGTTGGAATGTTATAGGATCGAATATATATTTTAGGATGTAATAAAAAATGTATACATCAAATAATATATAATGAAATACACATATATAAATAAATATATTATGTAAAACATATATTTGACGTAACAAAGTAAATGTAACAAAAATAAATATCATGTATACCGAATGATGTTAAAAACGAATTGTTTTTAGTAATAAATATATTTGAGAATAAAATTAAAATAAATATCATACTTATCAAATGATAATAACAATAAATGAATTATACATATAATAAATATATTTGAGAATATAATAAAAATAAATAATGTACGTATCAAATGTTAATAACAATAAATGAATTTTACATATAAAAAATATATTTCAGAATATAATAAAAAAATCATACTAATATTAAACGTGTAAATATACAAAAATAAATATATTGTTCCACAAACATATCAGAATAAAATAAAAATGAATATCCTACATTTAATCAAAATTTATCCGCATGGTTTTTTAACGACATCCTTTGAAGAACGCCGCCTATAAAATTCGTGAGCAATCGAATTGTCGGCCACTTTATATTAGTTTAACTTTATGGCTCCGTTTTGATTTCTTCTTTTTCTTTCAAGATTCAGAATCTTGGCGGGTCCTTCTTTTATAACTTTTCATGCGATGGCGTATCTTTTTTAGATCCTCGACCAACAGGTTTTCTTAGAGAATCACGATGTGGCAGTCACGAAAGGCAATTCGTTTGATTTGTTTATATTGCAAGTTTCAGTTAAGTTAATGCAAAAGGAGAGTTAAGGTGATGGGCATGTCATGTGCCCCAAAAGCTCGTGGGCATTTGAGAGAAATAAGATGGGGGGAAAATAAAATTTGTGGGGGAGTTTGGGTTTGGGGAAAGTTTAGAATTTTGGAATTTTGGGAAATTGGGGATTTTGGAATTTTGGGAATTTGAGGAATTTGAGGAATTTAGGGAATTTGGAGAATTTGGGGAATTAGGGAATTTTGGGACTTTGGGATTTTGGCAATTTGGGAATTTGGGGAATTTGGGGAACTTGGGAATTGGGGAGTTTGAGAATTTGGGAAATTTGGGAATTTGGGGAACTTGGGAATTGGTGAGCTTAAGAATTTGGGGAATTAGGGAATTGGGGAATTTTAGAATTCGGTGAATTAGGGAATTGGGGAATTTTAGAATTTGGGGATTTAGGGAATTTTGGGATTTTGAGAATTTGGGAATTTGGAAATTTGGGAATTTGGGAATTTGGGTAATTTGGGAATTGGGGAGTTTGAGAATTTGGGAAATTTGGGAATTGAGGAGCTTGAGAATTTGGGGAATTTGGGAATTGGGGAGTTTGAGAATTTGGGAAATTTGGGAATTGAGGAGCTTGAGAATTTGGGGAATTTGGGAATTGGGGAGTTTGAGAATTTAGGGAATTTGGGAATTGGGGGAATTTGGGAATTGAGGAGCTTGAGAATTTGGGGAATTTGGAAATTGGGGAGTTTGAGAATTTAGGGAATTTGGGAATTGGGGGAATTTGGGAATTGAGGAGGTTGAGAATTTGGGGAATTTGGGAATTGGGGAGTTTGAGAATTTAGGGAATTTGGGAATTGAGGAGCTTGAGAATTTTGGGAATTTGGGAATTGAGGAGCTTGAGAATTTGGGGAATTTGGGAATTGGGGAGTTTGAGAATTTAGGGAATTTGGGAATTGGGGGAATTTGGGAATTGAGGAGCTTGAGAATTTGGGGAATTTGGGAATTGGGGAATTTGAGAATTTGGGGAATTAGGGAATTGGGGAATTTGGGAATTGGGGAGTTTGAGAATTGGGAAATTCCAGAATAGGGGAATTGGGGAATTTGAAAAATATTAAAAATTTTGGAATTTTGAAAATTTGGAAATGTAAAATTTAGAAATGTAGAAATTTAGAAATTTAGCAATTTAGAAAATTAGAAACATAGACATTTATAATTTTGTAAATTTAGAAATTTGATTAATACTTAAAAATGCGAATAATTTCCTAATTTCTAAATAATAAAT
The DNA here is from genome assembly GCF_050947335.1 of Megachile rotundata. NCBI lineage: Eukaryota > Metazoa > Arthropoda > Insecta > Hymenoptera > Megachilidae > Megachile > Megachile rotundata. The sequence continues at coordinate 10,594,872 of NC_134992.1, read as the reverse complement.
ATTTACCAACACGATCGACAAAAATAGTGAAACTGAATTTGAATTTCTAAAAGGGATAGGGTAACGAAGAACAAACGCGCAATTTATAAAACGTACTAATATAATATTTATTGTTTGCAATAAACAGCGTAATATAATATCACCTCTGGCACAATCTCACGATGGCAAGACAACGCGAAAACGGTATTATATTCGATATTCTCGCATCACTTCTGTTCCGCAACTCATCTTCTTCCTCTTAACAAAACAGTAAACGCACGGCCTAAACTCGGCCGTTTACACACTATCTTTTCTTCTCTTAACACGGATACGCTTCTAACAACATCTATAAAAAAGAACGAAGCCCTTGGGCTCGTTTCGCATCGTCGTTTTAAGTACGATATCGAGATGGCCGACGATCGGGAGAAGGCCACGAGTCAGCTTCTCTGTTTAAAAACTACTCTTGGACGAAGAAAAAAAAAAAAAAAAATACGAGAGAAAAAGGAAGAAAGAAAGAACAAACGCAAACGGTGTTCCTCCTTTCTTCGTCTCTTCTCTGTTTCACTGGGTTCGCGATCGAGGTCTTCTCCTGAAAAGCCTTTGATACATAACGTTAATTAATAATATAAATGTAAGGATTATAAAGGGATAGCAATAAAAGTTGAAACGAGTCTGCAATGATTTTTTGGGCGGTCGATGGGGTGGTAATAAAAACGGGGAAAGATATTACGAATAAAAATGTCATGGAGCTAACAATCTTCGTATTTGTAAAATACCTCGTACTTTTTCATTCATTCTCGTTCATTCTCTCTGTTCGCACCATGGAAACACTCATCCCTTGTATAAAAATAATAATATTAATAATATACGTGCTAGTCGATAGAATCAAATATATAATTAGTAATATCAAACTATATGTTGTCTTGCAATTGATGTAACAAAATATAGTACTCATTATAATATGCATTTTACAAGCGTATTTTGATCCTTGCTTTGATATCGGTGTCGTGGTATATATGTGTATACGTGTGAGTGGATAACAATAGTCGCGATGGGTCCTAGTCGAATCTAGACGTTAACTAACCATGATAATTGATGGACGTGTGTTCGCTTCTCCACAAGAATAATTCAGCAAATTATTTATTATATTTCAAGATTACATACTAAATTAACATTTAGTTAATTAAGTGTATGTTCTATTTTTGTAGTACACTGGAGAGCACGTTTTCTTCTAAGGCAAATGGCGACGTTTTCTTCTGAAGAGGAAAATGGCGACGTTGAAAGTGCCATTTGCATGTGAACTTTCACTCGAGTTTAATATGAAAATATTTTACGTAGACTGTGTAGATTTATAGACTTGAGACTTATGTAGACGTCTGTGGTGACTTGGGTTACTTTAAGTAGTGAAATGTGTACGTCTGACAAGTTGACAGCTGTGAAGTATGTGCACTCTATCTATTCACATGCCAACTGCATGAATAACAGTTTATAAACAGGACAATCTTCTTCAATACTAAATACATAATTCATTCTTATACATATATAAAGTATATTCATGAATTTTGTCTTATTATAGAAATTGATATAGGGTTCTCTCTTTATATCGCCATTTTCATATAGAAGAAGGGTTCTCCAGAATACATTATTTGTAAAATTTAGCTTCTTGTGGAGGCACGATGTGTGTATGTGAGTGTGTACAGTCGAGTGCAACTTAGACTTTCGAATAAAGACAAATATAAGAGGAGGAGAATCCTAACAAATTTCCAAAAGAACAATTTCTAATAGTTCTAGGGAAATATTGGGGGAACTTGAAAGAATCTAAAAAACTCTTCTGAGATTGTAAAAAGAACTTACTGTGTTTTTTAGTAGAATTCAGGGAAATCTGAGTGAGAGGGAAATTTAGGGAATTTTTGGGGGGGATATCCTAGGGATATTAAGGATTTATAGGGATTTTAAGGAAATCTGTGAGACTAATATTCTGGGCAAATCCTAACAAGAATAGAAATGGAAGAAATTGAAGTTTCAGTGTAGGTTTCAGAAAGGTCCCTAGGGGAATTTTCTGGTAATTTTGTATAGGTCCCAGGTAAATTCTAGGGATTTTAAAATGGACTTCGGGAAGGAGAAATAAGGAAAACTAAAGAAAATCTAGGGAAATTGCAAGAAAACCATAAGTAAAATTTGACTGAAGAAAATCTAGAGAAATTTCAAGGAAATCATAGATAGAATTTAACTAAAGAAAATCTAGGGAATTTCCCAGCAAATCATAGCTAGAATTTAAGAAGCAAATTGTAAAAATTTAAATAGAATTCCTAGGAAGATTTCAAGAACCCAAAGAAACCTCAAGAGCTTAGAACGAGCTTGCAGAAATTCTAAGAAAACTAAATTAAATTCTAGAGAAATAATAATGTAAAAGATCCTAGAAAGATTCTAGATGTTGGAATCTAGGGAATTTCTGAGATCCTACAGAGTTTAAAGAAATGTTGAATTAAAACCTTGAATCTAAACTATGCTCTTAATTTTTCATTTAACAATATGGTCAATAGATTAATCCTCGCCCCATATTTTCCTCCAATCGACAAAATCCTTGCACACAACCGTACATGTACAAATATGTATACGCGAGCGATACAAAATCACTATATTCATAAACGACGAACGGCTCGCTTTCACCAGTGGCACAACATTATTCAACCTTAAAAATAAAACCGCAGGCTATTTATATCCGTCCGGAAGCTACGATGACGTTACACAGATTCCCGTTTCCGCCATAATCAAGATAAACTCGGGTCTCACGGGGTTAATCCTCCGAGGACTATATATACAATTGCAAGTCTGACAAGTGCGAATAGTCAACGTATATACACGTATATACACGTCATGACCATCATTCTAAACTACCCGGTTGAAAATTTCGTCCCCAAAGGATGTCGTATATCTACCCTAAATATTGCTGATCGCAATGATTCCATCGAAATTTCTAGACTTACTAAAAAACCTCTACAAGTTTATACACGAATGTGTCCACCTCCACGTTAATTACGTATTTGATCGAGTAATACTTGCTCTTGGTAATAATATCAGAAGAATCCTGGGCGCAGCATCTGGAATGTCGGCGAAGTCTAACAGTAGAGCGGATTATTCAGAACGGTATAAATAACGAGAGACCGAAAGCGTTTCACGCTGACCGGCCATATTTGATGTCCTTGAAATCAGAACCTGATGAACAGAAGTGTATGAGCGTGATCACTATGAATTGATGGCACCCGTCTATCTTGGAATGGCGAGTTCTAGTCTTGGTACAAAATAAAAGCTTGCGTAATTAACATCGGCAACAGACCGAGTCCTTAACCCTCGCAGCTATCAAACTAAATTTTCTACTTCGAATATTCTGATAGATATATCTAAACATATATTAGATATACAATTCATATCTAAATAGATATTAGATATATCTGACCTAAGTTTCACCTAGTGTTCCCTATGTGTTTTACATTGCATGTTCACTACGTCTACGTTTAGTCGTCGCGAATTTAATTGTCGCCCGAGGGTTAAACGCCTAATAGAATTTAAACTCTAAACCGATAAAATACAATTTTCTTCATATACATCTATACGTCATACGTATAACTTAACATTTAAAAGGGGCTGGAGGGGAACGGGGGGTCCTTAAATCAATTTTGATTGATTTATAATGGAACGCGTTCGCGTTTCAACTACGCCACGTTACTCTATAAGCTAACAACCATCGATATAAATTGTTCACAAGTGAAAACAAACAAATATATAAAATAACGAGTCGCCTTGCACGGCTACGGATATACTTCTTCGCCATCTTGTGGTTCGAGTCGAGGATCTTATACAGGCTGTTCAATTATTTTATATTTCTTCATTGAGGATTTGATTTTTATATGAATAATTTTGTTAAATGTGAAGATTGCTTTTGGTATAAAATTGCTGGGTTTTAGGTCATTCATTTTTTTAAATTTGTGGAGCAATGTTTGTGGTAAATTGGAAATAATAATATAGTGATAGTTGAAGGAGAGTTTAGAGTGTTTTTCTAGGGGAAATGGCACTAGGGAGTTATCAATTGTGATATAAGTATAAAAATTTCTAGATTGTCAGGGTCTAAATTTTCTGGTTTTTAAATTAATAAATTTCTAAGTTTTCTAGTTTCCAAGTTAGTGGATTTCCAACTCTCTTAGTTTCTAAATTTTCCAATTTTCCAATTTTAAAATTTTCCAATTTTAAAATTTTCCAATTTTCCAATTTTTCAGTTTTCCAATTTTCCAATTAAGTTTGCAAATTTTCCAGCTTCCAAATTATTGAATTTTCCAATTTTCCAGTTTCCAAATTACAAATATCCTAGTTTCTAAAGTACCAAATTTCTAAATTCTCAAGTTTCCAAAATACTAAGTTTGCAAATTTCCAAATTATTAAATTTTCCAATTTTCTAGTTTCCAAATTATTAAATTTTCCAATTTTCTAGTTTCCAAATTATTAAATTTTCAAATGTACCAGTGTCCAAGTTACTAAATTTCCTAGTTTGAAAATTACCAAATTTCCTACTTCCACAGTCTCCAAACTACTGACTTCCCAAATTCTCCAATTCCCAAATTAAAAATTCCCCAAATTCCCTAATTTCCAAACTAAAAAATTCTCAAATTACAATATTTCCAATCTTGTAATTGGATTAGTTTCAAAATACAAATTTTCAATCATTTCAAAATTTCCTGACATTACAGTTCCAACAAAAATTACAGAATCCAGCTATGATAACCCTACATTTTTATATCAAACGATAGTCTCTCCCTATATAGCCATTTCCCCTAAAGAAGCTCTAACAAATCTATTCTTCTAACAAAACATTTTCAAACAATCTCAAACACAATTATAACATATACATCACCTCAAATAGCTACCAAAAACAGTCCCAATAAAAAAACAGTAGACTCTCGTTATATTGCATCTCTCACTAGTGACCTCCCTTTTCCTACATCCCCATAATCTAAAAATTAACCTAATTCTACCAAAAACATTTCAACCCTGCAATATAACGCGACTCTTCCGAAAAATTTCAACAATACTGAACCGCCTGTATCTCTCTATTTAATATTAAGTTTCCTCGAAAACGACCCACAAGATCACACTATCAACTAACAATCGCTTTGACTTCTTATGTTGTACGAACAGTTCTTCTCAGTCACGCGCGGTCCCAAGTATAGCGGGCCTCCATGATCCTCTTGAAGCTCCTCTTCTTCGAACTGTCGCGATAAAACGAACGTCCTCTTCGGCTCCTACTGCAGTTCCTCTTACTTCATACTGCACCGTTCAATCGTTCGCGACGGTTCTTCCTCAGACTTATTTACACGAAACGAAAGCTACATATTATACTTTCTTTGTCTCTGTGCGTGTGATCACTTCACGTGTTGCCGCTCTCGTGAACGTGCGCGTGAGCGTGCGACGAGTTCGTTAGGGGCGAATGGGCGACGTGGGCCGGCGTCGAGGGCAGCTCGATCAGGGTGACGTCGTAGCCCGCGGTCGCTGGGGGATCTCCTGGATCTCCGGGATCCCCGGGCGAGCCGGGATTGTTGCGCTCGTTACTCGGGTCCGGGTTCATTCTGGAGTGGGTCACCTCCAACAGAAACAGATCCTCGTCCACGTAGTATCGGATCATGTCGTCGTCAATTTTCGCTGTAATTCTGTAACATAGGAAAATGGACGCTCGTTAAGTGTCTGTTGGGACGGGCGATACCCTGCGTGGACATTTCTGTACAAACTTTACGGTGTATACTTTCGGTGGACTTTGAAATCTCTCGGTTTGTGAAGAAAGAAAAGATTTTGCTACTCAGAGATTGGGGGTGCTAGGGATATTTGGAGTAAATAGATGGGGTTATGCTGGGGTTGTGATGTAAGTAGGGATTTTTTAAATCGGATATATTGGAGTTAGGTAAGTTTGAGAACTAAGAATATAGAAACCAGTGGACCTTTTTGATGGATTTGATTTAGGGATATTTTTAGTGTAACTTGTAAGGATAAAGGGACTCGAGAGATCTAATAATCTGGGGATTTATTTTCTTGAATATTTCTTTAATATTTTAGTATGTTAAATCATTGTGTTGTATGAAAATATAGAATTGTTGCATTATGAGCAAATATTTGAGACACACATAAATCCTTTGTCTGGCACTATAATTAAATTATAGTAATAATTAAATACTATAATTGAATTATAGTAATAGTTAAATCATAGTAATAATTAAATACGATAATTAAATTATAGTAACAGTTAAATTGCACTAAATTAAAATTTTTAATTCATTTTTCTTTTCATTTTCTGTACACTATCTTCAGATATTTTTGTAGTCCATTAAAAATTTGTGTCCGATCAACAAATGAATAAGTTTAACCCACAAAATCAGTCCTAAATAAGTTCCTAAACAACCGACGAATCAAAGTATGAACACGAACAGGAATTCCGTCGTGCACGATGAAAAAGACACGAACAACAAGAACGTATATAGAGGAGTACACAAAAAACACAGGTATCCATGCGGATGAAGTGCGTGATGCGTTTGAGAGGCAAGAAACATGCGCTGATCCTAGAAACATGCAAAGAAGCGAAGTAAGCAGAGGGAGAGTCATGCGAGGAGCATTCATGGTAGAAGAAAAATAGAAACCGAGGAGAGAGAGATTAGTTGATTAGTGGAAGCTTGGTTGAATGAGCGTGGCCAACGACATCCTTCTGTTGCTTGCGACGAATACTATGGGGAGATTAAAAAGAAGAATGAAGAACAAGTGGAAGAAAGCTGGCAGAGAGATTAAAGAGAATAGAGTGTTTGTGTGTAGAGGGAGGAAGAGTGGAGGGAGAACTAGGGAATTTTTTAGTTTAGGGGATTTGGAATTTAGGGATTTTTATGGGTTGAAATTTAGGTGATTTGGGATTTGGGAATTTAGGGATTTTTATGGGTTGGGATTTAGGTGATTTGAGGATTGGAAATTTAGGGATTTTTGTAGGTTGAGATTTAGGTGATTTGGGGATTTAAGAATTTAGGGATTTTTTAATTTTGAAATTTAGGTAATTTGGGGATTTTTTAATTTTGAAATTTAGGTGATTTGGGGATTTGAGAATTTAGGGATTTTTTAATTTTAAAATTTAGGTGATTTGGGGATTTTTTTAATTTTGAAATTTAGGTGATTTGGGGATTTTTTAATTTTGAAATTTAGGTGACTTGGGGATTTTTTAATTTTGAAATTTAGGTGATTTAGGGATTTGGGAATCTAGGGATCTTTTATTTTAAAATTTAGGTAATTTGGATATTTGAGAATCTTGGGATTTTTTAATATAGAAACCTTGGACTTAGTAATTTTTAAGGTTAGGATTCTAGGAAAATTAGAATAGGGATTCTAGGGAATTTAGACAGTAGGATTTCCAGATCTGGGGAATAAGTATTTAGGGAATTTAGGAATTTTCAAGTCTATGAATTTGGGATTCATTTTTATGCTTGAGAACTTATGAAATCTTGGAAATCTAGGGATATTTGAGAAGGTATAGGGATTTTGAAGTTCAGAATTTTGGGACTTAAAAATTTATAATTTTGAATCTTGAAAATTCGGAATTTTGAGGTTTGCCAATTTGAAATTTGAAAGTTTCCAACATAAAAATTTGAAAATTTCGAAATTAATTAACTAGAATCTGGAAAAGGAGTTCGAAAATTAAAAGAACATAGGACTAAGAAAAAATGTAGGAAGATATGAGAGTTAAGAATGAAATGACCATGAACCTCGATTAACACAGTAGAGTCTCAGTCGTGTGAGCCACATCCAACTAGCGCCGGTCCTGCTGCCCGGTACCGGAAACAGGGAGAGACAGATAGAGAGCGAGAAAAAGAGAGAAAAAGAAAAAGACAGAGAGAGAAAGACAGAGAGAGAGAGATTAGCAAACCAGGCGGAGAGAGTCAGGCAATGTCACCGTTATGGCATGCACTACGTGTGGGCGGTGCATGCAAGTAAAGATGACACTCTACTAAACTTACCCCTTTGTGTTTTTGCGATAGAGGTTATTAATACTCGAGGATGCAATTTTGTACTTTGACTCAATCTGTAAAATAGAAAAAAGTAGAACATTAGAATTTTGATAGTGGTTGCGGACCATCGTCGTAGGCGATTGTCGAGGAGGTTTCACGATGTAACGCGACGCATGACATTTATACGAGTAGACCCTCGAAGTCGGCGAAATACCGAGAGATGGGAAGAGAGAAGTTACCCCTATTTGAACAACGATTTTTGGTAAAAGACGAGGTTGAAATAAACAAATTTTTGTATTGGGTATGAACAATTGTTCTTTAGAATTGTTCTATACGTTTTGGTGAAGTGAAACGATGGTATTTTAGGGGTAATTTAGGGGAGTCTCGATATATGGCACTGTTGAGCACTCGTTGAGTGCTTTATGTCGATTTTTATATAGGGAGGAGAATTTGGGAATTGGAAATGTTGTTTATATCAAATTTTAGGATTTTAAGAATTTGGAAATTAGAAATTTTGCAAATTTGGTGTTTTGGGAATTTGGTGTTTCTAAAGAATTTGAAAATTTTCAAACTTAAAGAATTTTGGGATTTTTATATTTTAATATGGGAATTTAGAAATTTGAGAATTCGAGAATTTGAGAATTTGAAAATTTAGGGATTTAGAAATTTGGAAATTAGGGAATTTTAGGATTTGCAAAATTTAGAATTGCATGATTTGAGAATTTGGCAATTTTGAAAACTGGGGAATTTTAGAAATTTGGGATCTTAGAAATTAAAAAATTCAAATCTTAATTTAGAAAATTTTCACATTAAATATTTTTCTATAATTCTAAAAAATGTTCCAAAACGTACAGAACGATACCATTTCATCCGCAATACAAAATCCGTCTATTTCCACCGTTCTCTCAGTTGCAAACCACCGCGAAAGCGCGAAATTCAAATACCCGGGAAATTTGAAACTCCGTATAAAAGACCACGTTTCTTTTCCACTTTTTTCGTTACAAACAATGGGACCATGTCTGCGTACAGTTGGTCAGCAATCCAATATTCTAAATGGCACCTCTTAAACACCATTGATCGTTTCTCGCGATCTCAGGGGTTAATGATTTATATCAATGTGCGTATCGCACTCGTATCGTATTAATTAATGAGGATTTTGGAGGAGTGATGCATGCGCGTTAATATTAATATCAGCGTAATGGAACGGTGCAACAGGTATTAATTAATGGTGTGGTATGCCCTCGCATGCATAGCTAATATTAAATATATGTATATTTATATATGCGTATATATACGTTCGTATATACAGGGTGTCTTATCTTGAACATCTCTATTTTCACTGCTATCAATGGAAAATAACTAACGGGGACTTATATGAACTCTTTTGCTACAAGGTTTTATGAAATTATTTTATAATATATATATTTATTTTTTATACAGGGCGTTTCATCTCTACAAACTTGTTAGAACTTGACAAAAATTATAAATTATGTGTAAATTGCTGTGATGCATTACTTCATGTGATTTGCTATTTAAATCTTATACAGGGTGTCTCGCAATTAGTGTAGGTCCCCGAAATGAGGGGCAGCTGATTCTGAATATTTCCCTTTGCAAAAATGGGATTTGTTCACGATCGCAGCAGGTTCGAAGCCATCACTACCTGAGCGTTTTTCCTTAATAATTCAGAAACGAAGCTTCACACCGAATTTTTGCAAAGGGAAATGTTGTTCAGAATCTCGAATCCCATCATTTCAGTACATTAGTTGTGAGACACCCTGTATATTATACTCTTTTTTTATATTATTTGAATAATTTCTACAAAGCAGTAAATAGCATAATTTCCTTTCTACTACTACATAAGTTCTACGTAATTTTTAGCAGTTTAACTGAAACACCCTGTACAAATGAGCGTATATCTGCAAAAATGAAAGAACATGTAACATATAAAAATATATTAATTATTAAACAATTATTTATAGCCATGAAGCTTTATTAAATTCGTTATTTAGCTACAAATAGTTTAATAATTATTATATCTGTATAAAATAAATATATATAACACAAGCATAGACAAGTTCCGAATTTTTCGATAGAAATGAAAATAATTTGGATGTTCCGGACACCCAGTACAAATGGGTGTGTTTCTTGTATATCTCGTGTTACTCTCGCGCATCACTCATTATTCATACCGGGGGCACTAACGTCAAATCGAACACGGCCACGTAGAAACGTGATAAATTGGCCACGTCAAGATATCGCCGGTTAACGTCGCGAACGTCGAAACGTTCCGCGTGTCGCTTTCTATCAGGGATTTGTTACCGTACAGGTTTCGAAACGTCCCCGTATAAATATAGACGGTGGAATCGAGCGATATCGCACTTTCGAACGCACCCGGGCTTAACGTGGCTCACTTATGCAACGTCTCTCATTTTTGCGAATATTTCACTCTTTCAATTTTCCTGCCCTTCAAATTATCACCCGTCAAATTTTAATTCGTTCAAATTCAAAACTTCTGAAATTTCAGAATTTTCAGATAAAATTAAATTCTTGAAAGTTTCATAGAAAAATTTTCTGGGGACAAAGTTATATTTGGTTCCGTAAGTTTGGAACCGGGCCCCGTGAACGCTTGCGCCGCCCCTGTAAATCAGGTGCATTTCCATGTTGGATGTAGTTGCGATTGTTCGCGATCATTAATAACCGTTTCGTAGTTCGTTTATAATGATCACGTGTGTCAGAAATTGTACTGTGTATAAATAAAAGAAAATTTAAGGAATTCATTTTGATTTTAGATACGATCTTAGCTTGTTACGTATCGTGAGTTTCGAAATGTAGAAAGTCTGAGGATTTGATGACATAAAAGTGTCGTGGAATGGCACTTATGTACATCAATTTAAAGCTTAGAAATTGGAGAATGTAACTGTGGTGATTTGGTGAGATTCTTGATACAAAATGGCCGATACTAATATGGTGGGATTCTTGATGCAAAATGGGCGATCGATATATGGCCGATAGTAATTTGGTAGGATTTTTTATATAAAATGGGCGATCGATATATGGCCGATACTAATCTAGTAGGATTCTTCATACAAAATGGCGGTTTTTATAGATCGATATATAGCTGATTATTATAGTAAACAATTACTAATCAAACATTGGGAAGTTTGAGAAAATTTATTGACGTAAATGTCTCAAAATGGTTCTCACATCAATGTGAAGATTAGGATTCGAATAATTATAGAAATGTTTCAATAATATTCTTAGTACAAAATGGACTTCTTATGAAATACGAATTAATCTTCAATGCTACAAAATGGTAACTTTTCAATAATATTTCAAGACTAAATTACTGATCAGTTACATTGTTTACTACTGAACACTATTATAGATAACAATATTTAGTGAAAATAATTATTTACTATAAAATAGTAAGAGAATAGTGTATTTTGTGTAGATACCAAACAATTTCCAACACACTCTGAACAATCACAAGTAGAAGTAAAATCTAACTGGGTTTTAACAATCCAACATTTTAAACAAAATGGCTGACTCGAGATTGAGTGTGTACATTTGGATGTGACTAGGCTTCCTTTAGATAATGATGACGGTAAGGGAAAAAAACTTGTAGATTCTTAAATTTCTGAATTTCTAAAGTCTCAAGTTTCTAAATTTCCAAATTTCAAAATTTCCAAATTTCAAAATGTACAAATCTTCTAACTTTCAAGTTCCCAAATTTTCCAATTGTTAAATTCATTAATCCCCAAACCTTCAAATCCCTAAATTTCAATATTCTCAAATTCCCAAAATTCCAAAATTCCTCAAATTTCCCAAAATTCCTAATATTCCCAATATTCCCAAATACCCAAATTCCCAAAATTCCCCAAATTTCCAAATGAATAATAACAAGTTCCCAAACTTCCTAATTGCCAAATTCCTAAATCCCTAAATTCCAATATTTCCTATTCTCTATTCCAATATTTCCCAATTCCAAAATTCTCAAATTACCAAATTCCCACATCTGCAAATCACCAAATCCCCAAATCCCCAAATCCTCAAATCTCCAAATTTCCAAATCCCCAAACCTCCAAATTTCAAAATCTCTCAATTCCCAAATTTCAAAATCCCAAACTTCCTAACTCTCTAAATCAAAAAACCCCAAATTCCCAATTTTCCCAATTTCCCCACATATTCCCCACCTCTGCTTCCCCAACTTCCCAAAAAAAATTTCTAAAAATATACTAATAAAATCTATAAAAATTCCTAAATTTCTAAATCTTCAGTCCCCAAATCTTAAATTCCCAAATCTCTAAAATCCCTAAATCTCCAACTCCCCAAACCCTAACTCTAAAGTCCCTCGTCAATATCTACCAAGCTCCTTCCCCTCGCCGCCATTTTCCTCCCAGAAGCCAACGTGCCAGCACATTCCACAAGGTGTCACATGTAAATTACGCCTGCGATAGAATAATCCTTGACATTTCTTACAGCATTCAACAGTCCCTGAACGGTCGGCGGTGTGACGTGCAACGGCGTGTAGACATCCTCGGATTCCTGACGGACGTACAGCATCACTCTCTCCTCGGCATCGGCCGGGCGCAGATGCGGCGGTTGTTGCTGCAGATGAAGCCTGTTTCCGACCCCGGAGACGACCGTGCCCGCGAGGCCCGCTTGTTGCACGCCCTGCAGCACCGAGCCCTGCAGCTCCTGCACCTGCATCAGCAACGAGTCCTTCTTGTCGTGCAGGCTAGTCAGATTGTCGGGCGGAAAGTGGTTGTGGAACTTGAGGGCCGGCAAGCTGGGTCTGCCACAGGCGGGATAAGGGCTGCTGCCCCCCGCCTTCAATCCTCCGCCCTCGCCATTACTCAGGGACGAGGTGTCTGTATCGCCACCGCCCCCGCCGCCACCTCCGTAGAAGCCCGACAACTCCATCGTCGAGAACTGTCGTGGAAAACAAGAAACAAATATTTTTTCTCTTTCTCTTTGCACGGTACTTCCTCTTTGGTTCGGTTGCGACAACTACTCGCGGGTTTTACCGTTTTAAAAGGGGTGGCGTATCTTTCGAACATGGTAGAGGTTCATGGGATATGGGATGGTGTTTTGTGTTAATTTGTTGTTAAATTAGATTTGGTTTTGGAAGTTGGGGAAGAGATGGGAATGCGTGGAATTGGGATTTTTTGATTTGGGGAGGTGGGAAGTTTGGGAGTTTGGGAGTTGGGGGATTTTGAAATTTGGGGGTTTGGGGATTTCGGGACTTGAGGATTTGGGGATTTGAGAATTGGAGAATTTGGGGATTTGGGGATTTGGGGACTCGAGGATTTGGGGATTTGGCTATTTGGGGAATTGAGGATTTGGGGATTTGGGGATTTGGGAACTTGGGGATTTGGGGACTTGAGAATTGAAGAATTTGGGGATTTGGGGACTCGAGGATTTGGAATATGTGAACTTGGGAATTTGGCTATTTGGGAACTTGAGGATTTGGGGATTTGGGGACTCGAAGATTTGGGAATATGTGAACTTGGGGATTTGGCTATTTGGGAACTTGAGGATTTGGGGATTTGGGGATTTGGGGACTTGAGAATTGAAGAATTTGGGGATTTGGGGATTTGGGGACTCGAGGATTTGGGAATATGTGAACTTGGGGATTTGGCTATTTGGGAACTTGAGGATTTGGGGATTTGGGTATTTGGGGATTTGAGAATTTGGAGATTTGAGAATTTGAGGATGTAGTGACTTGAGGATTTTGAGATTTGAGAATATAGTGATTGGGGGATTTATAGATTTGAAGGTATATTGATCTAAAGATATAGCAATTTGGAATTTTAGGAATTCCTGGATTTAGAGATTCGAAGATATGTGGATGTGTCAATTAGAGAATTTATGGATTTGCAAATTTCAGGATTTGACTTATGGGTTTGGGAATTTGGGGATTTAGAAATTTGGTGATATGAAGTTTGGAAAGAATTTGAGAATTTATGGATTTAGGATCTAGAAATTCTACTACTGAAATTTTGAAAATATGAAAGTGGATAACATCTAAATTTTTACATTTGAGAATTTGTAAAATTTTGGGAAATTAAAAACTTGAAAGTCATTAAACATAACAATAATCTACTAATCGGTAAAAATTGATATGTTGATCCTTTGGAAAATCTTTTCCCACAATATCTTGTTAAAATAATCTATAAACAAACTTACAATTTTCACATTATCAATCGTACACAAGCAACTCTAAAAACAGTAAAAACACCTTCAAACTCTTATCAAATACAAGAAATGGTTGTTCGAAAAATACGCCACTCATTCTAAAAGGGTTGTTCAAGCACCAAGCTCGAGAAATTCTTCTGCAGTAAAATCCAAGATGGCGAAGCTGTTCTAAGCAGCGAAAAGTAGCATCCTCGACATCAAAGAATTTCGTACTTGCACGACTACAGTGTATCTATCTAGCGGGTACTTAACTGTCCGCTGACAAAAATGACTACGGTTTGTTATGGCGATGTAAGAGTTGCGGTTAGTGGAGAGTTTTGGCGGTGTTGAGAGCAGAGGATTGTGGATACTACGCAGGCATATTCAGCCTGATTTCTCATAATTAGTTAGTTCATTAAAGTAGGCGAACAGCCATCTTGCTGACCTGTTCAATTAACACGTTCACTTAATTTTATTTCGCGATTTCGTGGATTGTGAGTTTTAGTGAAGGTGTTAAAATAAGTGTTCTAAGCTATATTCTTTAAATTGTTTTCGAAGATCATGCTCTAGTTCGAAAAACAGAAGACTTATACGGAAGGAGGTAGTCGTTTGCTAATATTAGGTTGTTGCATATCAAATGACTTAGAAAGTGACTTCACTTTCGATGACATAAGAGTATCATTGAATGCCGCTTATGGAGAGGCGAATCGGAGATTAAGTTCAGAGAAAATGTGCAAAGGTTTTGTAAACATTCTATTAAACTTTATTTCAAAATGAAATGAAATATGAAATGAATTTGTGTATTCATATTTCTAAATATGATTCACATATCAATGAAATAATTTTAAGGTTATTTTATACATATTTTAACCTTTAAATTAGCATACGCATGATTTGAAATCATATTGTTATAGCAATAAATAGTTTTACACTTTTTAAGTATCAAAATTGATTAGTGTTTACTTTAACTGGTTGTCAACCATTTTGTTTTGAAATTACTTATAAGATACTTGCTCAGTTATTTTCTTAAAGCTTTAAGTTTTAAGTTGATACATTGTAGGCGCCATTTTGTAGTACTTTTATGTCATGAACTTGTACCAGCCATTTTGTATTGCATTCACTTATGAAACATTTACACAGTTATTTTCTTAAAGCTTGAATTGACTTAATTAAAAGTTTAAGTTGAAACATTACAGACGCCATTTTGTAGTACTTTTATGTCATGAACTTGTACCAGCCATTTTGTATTGAAATCACTTATGAAGCACTTACACAGTTATTTTTTTAAAGTTTAAATTAACTTAATTAAAAGTTTAAGTTGAATGGCAGGCGCCATTTTGTAGTACTTTCATGTCATGAACCAGCCATTTTGTGTCAGAAACATTAACGAAGTACTTGCAGAGTCATCTTCCTACTTCAAACTTTACATTAATACATCATTCTGTGATACTTTTATGTCATGAAATTCTCTCAACATTATATTTGATACGCAACAACTCAATTATTAATAGTTTCCTCGGTTTTCAATCAGAAAGTCGAAAAGTACCTTGTCTATGGTGTGCTCGGCCGGTGGCGAGAAGAGAACCGGTGGTTTGTGAAGATCGACCATGGAATAAAATTCGCTGCGTTCCGTTACGGAATGATACAATTCGTCAAGTTTTTTCCGACCGGTAGCCGTCATTTTTCTCTTCGCTGCTCTCCTTTCTTCGTCACGTGTCTTTCTTTCGGCTCCCTGTATGAACATTCAAACAACTTGCGTAAATACTTGAACATACATGAACTTCTTTAAACATGATTCTTATTTTACTAAATTATTTTCTTTAATTTTCGTTTCAGTTTTTAGTTAGTTAACATTGTTATTTTGTTTTCAAGTACCTTATCGCAGAACACCTTGATCTGACAATAACCACGGTGCGAGGGTGGCGTATACGTGTGAGTATGTGGTGGAGGTTCCTCATAAGTGTCCACTTGAATGTGCAACGGCAGTCCTTTCACACCTTTTTGACTGGAGAAGTCTGTGCTGAGACATTGAACCGCCACGTTGATCTGAAACAATGTACAACAAAATGGTATTTAACAAAACGGCCATATATTGAACAAGACTCATGTACTGAAAGTGTGAATTTATTTCGAGCTACACTGACGTAATTAGGTACGATTTATAGACAAATTCATTTCCCTATTCATAAGAGATTAATATTCATTTGGATTTTGGGATTTAGGGATCTAGGGAGATTTGAGGATTTTGGGAATTTGGGAGATTTGAAGGATTTTTGGGATTTGGGGAATTTGGAAGATTTGGAGAATTTGAGGAATTAGGAGATTTAGGGATTCGGGGATTTAGGGTTCCAGGAATTTAGGAAGTCGGGAATTTAGAGATACGGGGATTTAGAAAGTCGGGAATTTAGAGATACGGGAATTTAGAAAGTCGGGAATTTAGAGATACGGGGATTTAGAAAGTCGGGAATTTAGAGATACGGGGATTTAGAAAGTCACGAATTTAGAGATACGGGGATTTAGAAAGTCGGGAATTTAGAGATACGGGGATTTAGAAAGTCACGAATTTAGCGATTCGGGGATTTAGAAAGTCGGGAGTTTAGAGATACGGGGATTTAGAAAGTAGGGGATTTAGAGATACGGGGATTTAGAAAGTCATGAATTTAGAGATACGGGGATTTAGAAAGTCGGGAATTTAGAGATACGGGGATTTAGCAAGTCACGAATTTAGCGATTCGGGGATTTAGGAAGTCGGGAATTTAGATATACGGGGATTTAGAAAGTCGGGAATTTAGAGATTCAGGAGTTTCTACATTTGAAAGTTAAGGAATTCGGGAATTTATGAATGCGGAGATTCAAATATTCAGAGATTTACACATTCGTGCATTTAAAAAATGTCTAAATCCCTAATATCCACATACATCGCCAAAAATTCAACGCACAATACAACACATGACCACAAAAAATTAATTTCTCCAAAAAAACAACCGTCCCAGTTACGCCAATGTCTATCCACCATTAGATCCTCCCATAGACTGTTAAATGCAAATGTAAATCAAAGGATTCGTCTGGTACCTTAGCCGAGGACTCGAGTGGGTTCCAATAAACGGCGATCGCATTGTGTGCAACTTCTTCTATGCAGCCCACCAGTCCCACGCTGTTCTTCGTGTCTGTAATAGTGCAGATTATTATAATAATTGCAAATCATTCATCGACGGTTCGAAAGGGCGCGATTCCTTTCTGATGCGTCGCTTTAACACGATCTTACCGAGGCTATTATCCTGTATCGATTGGCTTGCGCATAAAATACACCACTCATGTTATATGGCATTTATTAGCAACAGATTTATTTTGCATTGAACATGCTCAATAATTACGATCGTAATTAAAACAGGTACCGCCTGCGTGTCTGATAAGATGGTCCACCAAAAAAATTAGCTTCATGTTACTTTCAGCTGCCAACTTTCCAGACACGTGGGGTAGAGGAAATTTGCCTAATATGGAGAGTATTTTTCGGTAATATAGTAAGAGGGGAATATTTGGCAATTTATGAAAATGGGAATTTGGGAAATTATTAAGGATCTAGGGATATTGGTATCTAGGAATATTTGGGGATCTAGGGATACTTGAAGATCTAGGGATATTGGGATTTATAAAAATATGGGGAACTAGGGATATTGGGATTTATAAAATTATTGGGATTTGGGGATATTGGGATTTATAGAAATATTGGGATCAAGGGAGATTGGGTTCTGGGGAGATTGGGATCTAGGGAGATTGGGTTCTGGGGAGATTGGGATCTAGGGAGACTGGGATCTAGGGAGACTGGGATCTAAGGAGATTGGGATCTAGGGAGATTGGGATTTAGGGAGATTGGAATTTAGAGACATTGGAATTTAGAGAGATTGGAATTTAGGGAGATTGGAATTTAGGGAGATTGGGGCATAAGGAGATTGGGATCTAGGGAGATTGGAATTTAGAGAGATTGGGATCTAGGGTGATTGGGATTTAGGGAGATTGGAATCTAGGGAGATTGGGATTTAGGGAGATTGGAATTTAGAGAGATTGGAATTTAGAGAGATTGGAATTTAGGGAGATTGGAATCTAGGGAGATTGTGATCTAGGGAGATTGGGATCTAGGGAGATTGGAATTTAGAGAGATTGGGATCTAGGGTGATAGGGATTTAGGAAGATTGGGATCTAGGGGGATTGGAATTTAGAGAGACTGGAATTTAGGGAGATTGGAATCTAGGGAGATTGGAATCTAGGGAGAATGGAATCTAGGGAGATTGGAATTTAGAGAGATTGGAATTTAGAGAGATTGGAATTTAGGGAGATTGGAATTTAGAGAGATTGGAATTTAGAGAGATTGGAATCTAGGGAGATTGGGGTCTAGGGTGATTGGAATCTAGGGAGATAGGGATCTAGAGAGATTGGGATCTAAAGATATAGGAATCTACTGATATTCCCTAGACTTGGAGAAACCTACCGCTACGTTGATTTAAAGGTTCCAAAGCTTGCAAATTTGAAAACATAAAAAATTTGTATATACAAATCTAGGGAATTTTACAAATCTAAAACCTTGAATACGTGGTATTTAACAAATTTCAAAACCAGAAAATTAAACAAATAAAAAACTTGTAAATTAAAGTAACTTCAAATAGAAAATCTGTAAATTTTACACAGGTGTTCTCATCCGATACACAGCCTACGTTGTACTATGCCCTATTAAGTTCAGAATTTTCCCTATAAGTGTACATTTAACACAATGTACATATTTGACCCCTCATTTCGAGTCCTCTCCATATTAGACAACTTTCCCCCGGACAAACTTGATCACTGGTTTTTCACCGTATTTAATGGGATCAACTCCGATGATTCTGCACGCTTTACTTACCGGCATCCAGGATGCGTTGCTTGACAGAGTGTTGTCTTCCGTGCCAGAATTGCCACGCCTTAATCTCGTCCTCTGGGCTCTTCTCCTCTCGGAACATCAACATTACCACGCTCTGCGCGACAAAACATCAAGAAAACGTTATAAGTACTTTATTAACCGCGATACACTGTGTAAGGTCAGATGAATGACTTCCGGTGATGCGTTCGGTCATATCTTTCATTTTGTCGACCGACCTTTTCTTGCTACTTTTTTTGTTTCTTTTAGATGTACTAACTTTCTTGCGTTCGCTTTTTTTGGGTAATAAATTGTGGTTCGTTTTTGCTCGTATCAGTGCCGGATTAAGGGTTTGGGACTCTGGGTAGTTTAGGGATTTTGGGTTGCTTTGGAGAGATTTGGGGATTGAGAGATTTTGGGGGAGGGATTTGGGGAGTTCAGAGATTGAGGGTGTGAGGAGTTGGAGAGTGAAGAGATTTGGGAGCTGAGGGATTTGGAAATTTAGGGAATTTGGGGATGTGGGGATTAGGGGTTGCTAGATTTGGTAATTTGGAGAATTTGGAAGTTGAGGGATTTGGAAATTTGAGGAATTTGGGGATTGCGGGATTGGGGGTTGCAAGATTTGGTAATTTGGAGAATTTGGGACGTGAGAATTTGGTCATTTGTGGAATTTGGGGATTGAGGGATTGGGGGTTGCAAGATTTAGTAATTTGGTGAATTTGGGACGTGAGGATTTGGTCATTTGTGGAATTTGGGGATGTGGGGATTGGGGGTTGTAAGATTTAGTAATTTGGAAAATTTGGAACGTGAGGATTTGGTCATTTGTGGAATTTGGTGATTGTGGGATTGGGGGTTGCAAGATTTGGTAATTTGGAGAATTTGGAATGTGAGGATTTGATCATTAGTGAAATTTGAGGGATTTGGGGATTGGGGATTGCAAGATTTAGTAATTTGGAGAATTTGGGATGTGACGATTTGGTCATTTGTGGAATTTGGGGATGTGGGGATTGAAGGTTGCAAGATTTGGTAACTTGGAGAATTTGGGATATGGGGATTGGAGGTTGTAAGATTTGGAAATGTAGGTATGTGGAAATTTGTTGATTTGGTCATTTGTGGAATTTGGGAATATAAGGACTTGGGGGTTGCAAGATTTGGAAATGTAGGTACATGGAAATTTGTTGATTTGGTCATTTGTGGAATTTGGGGATGTGGGGATTGGGGGTTGCAAGATTTGGTAATTTGGAGAATTTGGGATATGGGGATTGGAGGTTGTAAGATTTGGTAACTTGAGAAATTTGGGAATATAAAGACTTGGGGGTTGCAAGATTTGGAAATGTAGGTACATGGAAATTTGTTGATTTGGTCATTTGTGGAATTTGGGAATATAAGGACTTGGGGGTTGCAAGATTTGGAAATGTAGGTACATGGAAATTTGTTGATTTGGTCATTTGTGGAATTTGGGAATATAAGGACTTAGAGGTTGCAAGATTTGGAAATTTAGGAATTTAGAAATTTATGTATTTATTTATTTAGAGAATTTAGAAATGTAGGTTCTTGAGGGTTGCAAGGTTTGGAAATTTAAGAATTTGTAAACTCAAAAACCTAAAACCTTGAGAACTTAAAAATTTGCAAATTCATAACATCTCGAATCTCACAAGCGCTCTCCGACAACCCCAACCTCGTTGCCCGAAGCCTATTTTATTGATTAATGCAGCACTTCTTCGAATATTGACATTATCGTCTTGTTTCCCTATTTTCCGTTTCGTGTAACGATAAGAAAAGTACATAGTAGGATATGTTTAGAAGCAACACCTGGTATCTAGACATCTAAATAGGGAGCTGTAGGTAATAATGATTATACGTGCGCGAACTCGTGTTAAGAGAGAAGGTGATCATTACGACGGTTCGATGCAACGATAAGCGCAGCTGCTACGGTAAATAAAAGTAACTATAAATTAAAAATCATATTAAATAAAGGTAGGTGTACGCGTTATAGTCTACGTATACTCTGATTGTATCTTTTTCATTAACACATTAAATTCTGCAGCGAAAACAAACGTAAATATGGGGTTGCGTAATAATTATTTAACAGAAATTTCAGTTTTTCAGTTATCGACCATTACTTTTGTTACTTCGCAATCTACTATAAGTTACTTTTCATTTTACTTTTGAATTTATGAGACAGAGGACATAATTCAAATTCCCAAATCAAGAGAACTACGGGTGCGCATGCGCACAGTGTAGAAGTATGGCGGTCGAAGAAGAATAGTTTAAACCTGCACATTCATCAGTAATTAATTTCTAATAAATATTTTGTCATATCTGTAACACATTCATCCGTAATTTCTTGTGATATATAGTTTTTCATTATCTTACAAGTTATTTGTAATAATCATTTCCGTAATACATATTCTTCAAATATATTTTGTAAAGCAATCATTTTGGTATATTCTTTTCTTTACAACTTTTCAACGCCGTAAAATTGATAAAAATACCTCGAAAGACAATATTATATACAGAAAATTTATTTACAAATATATTCCAAATTATTGGAGATCGACATGAAAGTAGATTTGCTCGATTTAAATTTCCCGCTTGTTACAACCAATTTAAAGGAACGTCGAGAGATCAAAGATGCCGATAGAGAGTGTCGTCTCTGGTGTTCGAGAGTGTTACCTATGACCTTATTACACCAGAGAAGCTAAATGGCTGCTCCAAAACATGGAGGATCATGGCATTAACGACCAATAACACTGTCGATGAACCTGTTGAAATACGTACCTTCCCCTCGCTCCTTAGCACTCTATAAAACTTTTTGTTTAACGGAGTTTCATACGACGAAACGTTATATCCCGTAATTACAGAGTCAGGAACTGGCTACGCGATCGGTGGCCATTTTAATCGAAAGACGCGGTCGGCGGGAAAACACGCGAAAAAAAAGAAGAAAAACGCTGCAACTGTCCCGGTGTCTCTTTCTCTCAATTAATCAACGTAATTGCACCTCGAGCGTAACGGGAATTTTTTCGCGATGAATCACGATCGCGGGACACACTTCGCTAGAAATAAAAGGAGTAACTCGAAAACGCGGTTATCTAAGGATAGACGGCCATTTATTGGGAATTAGCAGTGTCGAATGGTGCAATTTATGCTACTGGATTATACGGTATCGGTTGATTTATACGATGTGCGTGTGCGCCCGCTCGAGCGTGTCTTTGGCGATGCCACGCTCACGCGAATTTCGCGTGTGTCAGCGGATTCCTGGACGGTGTTCCATTACCGACCGAGCATTGTCTGCCATTGATGGATCATTGAAGGCAAATGATACCGGGGGACGAGCCGCCATTATGCGTAAAATTCGAAAAATTTTCCCGCTGGATATATCGCAACCGCTCATTCAGCTACGCTGTCGATGCTGGAATCTATAATCTACGTTACATAATTACACGCTACCGTGTGATTTATGATGCGTGTAATCGGCCACTCGAGTGCACCTCTGCCTCTACAAACCGATAATCTTAACTTTCGATTCCGGTGCTCGCCTTTTCGTATCTAACTTCTCTGCTTTTTGGGTTAGGTTAGGTTCCTTAGGGATGGAGTTAAGGTAGCTCTTCAGGAAGTGCTTTGAAGGATGGTTCAGACTGAGATTTTTGAGGCACTGTCTGTGACACTGAGACATTGAGACACTAAGACAGTAAGACACTGAGACATTGAGACACTAAGACATTAAGACACTGAGACATTGAGACACTAAGACATTAAGACACTGTTACATTGAGACATTAAGACATTAAGAGATTAAGACACTGAGACATTGAGACTATGAGACATTGAGACTATGAGACATTGAGACTATGAGACATTGAGACTATGAGACATTGAGACTATGAGACATTGAGACTATGAGACATTGAGACTATGAGACATTGAGACTATGAGACATTGAGACTATGAGACATTGAGACTATGAGACATTGAGACTATGAGACATTGAGACTATGAGACATTGAGACTATGAGACATTGAGACTATGAGACATTGAGACTATGAGACATTGAGACTATGAGACATTGAGACTATGAGACATTGAGACTATGAGACATTGAGACTATGAGACATTGAGACTATGAGACATTGAGACTATGAGACATTGAGACTATGAGACATTGAGACTATGAGACATTGAGACTATGAGACATTGAGACTATGAGACATTGAGACTATGAGACATTGAGACTATGAGACATTGAGACTATGAGACATTGAGACTATGAGACATTGAGACTATGAGACATTGAGACTATGAGACATTGAGACTATGAGACATTGAGACTATGAGACATTGAGACTATGAGACATTGAGACTATGAGACATTGAGACTATGAGACATTGAGACTATGAGACATTGAGACTATGAGACATTGAGACTATGAGACATTGAGACTATGAGACATTGAGACTATGAGACATTGAGACTATGAGACATTGAGACTATGAGACATTGAGACTATGAGACATTGAGACTATGAGACATTGAGACTATGAGACATTGTGCCTCTGTGTCTCTGTGTCTCTGTCTCTGTCTCTGTGTCTCTGTCTCTGTGTCTCTGTCTCTGTGTCTCTGTCTCTGTGTCTCTGTCTCTGTGTCTCTGTCTCTGTGTCTCTGTCTCTGTGTCTCTGTCTCTGTGTCTCTGTCTCTGTGTCTCTGTCTCTGTGTCTCTGTCTCTGTGTCTCTGTCTCTGTGTCTCTGTCTCTGTGTCTCTGTCTCTGTGTCTCTGTCTCTGTGTCTCTGTCTCTGTGTCTCTGTCTCTGTGTCTCTGTCTCTGTGTCTCTGTCTCTGTGTCTCTGTCTCTGTGTCTCTGTCTCTGTGTCTCTGTCTCTGTGTCTCTGTCTCTGTGTCTCTGTCTCTGTGTCTCTGTCTCTGTGTCTTTGTCTCTGTGTCTCTGTCTCTGTGTCTCTGTCTCTGTGTCTCTGTCTCTGTGTCTCTGTCTCTGTGTCTCTGTCTCTGTGTCTCTGTCTCTGTGTCTCTGTCTCTGTGTCTCTGTCTCTGTGTCTCTGTCTCTGTGTCTCTGTCTCTGTGTCTCTGTCTCTGTGTCTCTGTCTCTGTGTCTCTGTCTCTGTGTCTCTGTCTCTGTGTCTCTGTCTCTGTGTCTCTGTCTCTGTGTCTCTGTCTCTGTGTCTCTGTCTCTGTGTCTCTGTCTCTGTGTCTCTGTCTCTGTGTCTCTGTCTCTGTGTCTCTGTCTCTGTGTCTCTGTCTCTGTGTCTCTGTCTCTGTGTCTCTGTCTCTGTGTCTCTGTCTCTGTGTCTCTGTCTCTGTGTCTCTGTCTCTGTGTCTCTGTCTCTGTGTCTCTGTCTCTGTGTCTCTGTCTCTGTGTCTCTGTCTCTGTGTCTCTGTCTCTGTGTCTCTGTCTCTGTGTCTCTGTCTCTGTGTCTCTGTCTCTGTGTCTCTGTCTCTGTGTCTCTGTCTCTGTGTCTCTGTCTCTGTGTCTCTGTCTCTGTGTCTCTGTCTCTGTGTCTCTGTCTCTGTGTCTCTGTCTCTGTGTCTCTGTCTCTGTGTCTCTGTCTCTGTGTCTCTGTCTCTGTGTCTCTGTCTCTGTGTCTCTGTCTCTGTGTCTCTGTCTCTGTGTCTCTGTCCCTGTGTGTCTAGAAAATGTCTTCCCAGTACCTTCAAGATCCTCCACACCTCGAATGCATTGGAGCTTCGAAAACTTATAAAAAATGACTAAAACCTTCAAGACAATCAGCTCTTACAGCAGCATAACATGTAACGTCGACGTGTAAAGCCAGACATAGTGTTTCACCAGAATTTCAAAAAGAAACAAACGATGAAAGTCCGACAGAAGGAAGTTAGAAACCTTGATTAGAACTCGTATAATCAACCCTCCACTTTCTCCTATGCACATTTTCTGCTATCTCCTTCCGTGTACCAACCCTAGCCGTACCATTCGTAACTAGTATCGCGTTAGTCATTTTGCATCGGCCGATTCCTCCTTATTAACCACTTTCCCCGTCTTCCTCTACATTAACCTCTCCGGCGGCGATAAAGCTACTTCCCCTGCCAATTCTTCGCCCATTCACCCGAATCACGAAAAATCCCCTAACCGTCGAGGCAGCAGTACATGCGTGAGTGCCGGTCTGCTTAGTCGAGCGTGCTTCTGTCGCGACGACCGATGTCACGCTCACGCGAGGCACGCGTTATCGTTGGCGGGTTCGAACGTACGCCGTCGGATTTTTCATCGCCTACCGGCGTTCAACGGTTGCCTGATTCTGAATTATTTGTCGGCAATCTGTACGCGAGCACGGCTCGCTGGAAACGTTAACCCGCGAAATACGCCCTGGGGACACGTGTAACTGGTTCGCGAGAAGGTTAACTTTATCTGATCGCGCGGCTCAAACGCCGGGACAATAAGGAAATGGATAAATAGCTGAGATAGAGGTCTCTATTTGAACGCGCCTCCGAACATGGGTTCTCGGAATTGGGGTCCTAATTTTAATTGGGACTTGTGGGTGGGTCTGGTTTGGGACTTTGGGACTTGGGGATTTGGTTATGGAATTTTTGGGACATGGAGTCTTTAGGGTTTTGGGGTTTGGGACTTTGGGACTTGGGAGATTTGGGATTTGGAAGGTTTGGGACTTGGGAGATTTGGGACTTGAGAGATTTGGGACTTGGGAGATTTGGGACTTGGGAGATTTGGGACTTGAGAGATTTGGGACTTGGGAGATTTGGGACTTGAGAGATTTGGGACTTGGGAGATTTGGGACTTGGGAGCTTTGGGACTTGGGAGATTTGGGATTTGGAAGATTTGGGATCTGCAAGATTTGGGACTTGAGAGATTTAGGATTTGAGAGATTTGGGACTTGGGAGCTTTGGGACTTGGGAGATTTGGGACTTGGGAGATTTGGGACTTGGGAGATTTGGGACTTGGTAGATTTGGGACTTGGTAGATTTGGGACTTGGGAGCTTTGGGACTTGGGAGATTTGGGACCTGGAAATTTTGGGACTTGAGAGATTTGGGATTTGGGAGATTCGGGATTTGAAGATTTGGGATTTGGAAGATTTGGGACTTGGGAGATTTGGGACTTGGGAGATTTGGGACCTGGGAGATTTGGGACCTGGGAGATTTGGGACCTGGAAGATTTGGGACTTGGGAGATTTGGGACTTGGGAAATTTGGGATTTGAGAGATTTGGGACTTGGGAGATTTGGGACTTGGGAGATTTGGGACCTGGAAGATTTGGGACTTGGGAGATTTGGGACTTGGGAGATTTGGGATTTGAGAGATTTAGGACTTGAGAAATTTGGGACTTGGGAGATTTGGGATTTGGAATTTGGGACTTAGGACTTTGGGACTTCAGGACATTAGAAATTTGGGACTTGGGATTTGGTACTTTGGGAATTTTGGGACTTCGGACTATAATGCTTTGAGAATTTAAGATTCAGGCCTTTGGAAACTGCTACTTTTGACATTGATACATTCCTGAATTTTGGGACTTGTAGAGCTATACAAAAATTTCTAACTTTTCCAAAAACTCAGATTAAAAATTGAAAAATCGACCGAAACTTTTACAGTTAAAAAATGTCCAAACACCTTAGGACTTGAAAATTTCCTAAAATTCAATTTCTCAAATTTCCAAAAATGCAATCTATCAAATTTCCAAATATGCAACTACACTAACGCACTTTCCAAATTTTCCACGACCATATTACCACGAATATAACTAAGTGACTCGAGTTGCCATGCGGCCGAACGTTCGATTAGCAATTAACGAGGAAGTCATAACTTCAGTTATATAGCTAGCCGGTGGTGGAAGAGAGGAAGGAAAAAAGGAGAATCGGCAGGTTTATCAGAATGGAAATTGCTAACGGTGCGCAGTGCTGCCAATTAGAGTCGCGAGAACAAACGACCTCGTCCGACTTCTTCTTTTCGATGCCAGCGCCTCCGTGGGCTGCGCAAATTCTATCCTATAAGTTTCTCGAGCGTATAATATATAATAAACGCACGTTTATTTATCATAATATTTATGAAATTTAAGAGTACGTATAAACATGTCGGAATACACTATTTCTATCGTGTGCATTTTAAAATTTAATGGTTTCAAACAAATATGGCGGAGGACGCGGTTATTACGCATGCGTAAATACTGCGCATGCGCAGTAAGTTATTTTACTCGTTCATTGCATTTACAATGTAATTATTGTAATAATACTGTGATAATAATTGTGTTATAAGTATTTATAACATAATTTTGATGAATATTTTCTGTGGAGAGCTATTATGGTGTTTGTATTGAGTTATTAGTAGTAATTAATGATTTATATGTATATGACAATACGTTATACGCGCCGCCATATTAGTTTCCTTGTGTTCACGTTTGCAGAACGTTGTTATACTATAAAATTGCATTATAATGGCAATTAGACATAATTTACAATGTCCTATCTTTTACTCTTTGATGTTCTATTACTTTTTATGGATATTTCCTTGCATGTCGATTAAAGTAAAAGCTTGTAATGGCACTGATACTTCGCTAATAACCTGCTGTACACACGCAGCCCCTGGCGCAGGGAAATATATAGGTCTTACCGTTCTAATTTGCAAATATATACACTGAAACCCAGTTTCTTCGTGCTTCTTCACAATTCTCACACAAAGAAGTATACGTACTCGAATATAAAACGCACATGGGGTCAAATTTGACCCTCTTTTGCATATTAAGATTAAATAAAGTAAAAATTCTGATGTTTTTAGTAGGTGATAGTCAGTTATCTTACCTTAACAGTCTGTCCAGCTTTCAGAGTGGGTTTATCAGGATCCGGAACATAATCCAACGTGATCCCATAGAATTGACCCTTGTTGATATACGTGATTCTATCGTCCTCGCGTCTCTGTGACGTGCTGATCGGCGACTCCAAGTGGTACTTGAATCCATAGGCGGAAAATCTGCGTTCAGACAGCGAGTGATTAAAATAAAAGTTACGATCGTTCCTTGTCTGTTAATTACGAACATATCGATGCGTATCGATAAAACGTAACAACTTATTCATTTACAAGTGTGCACGGAAAAAGAAGATAACATTCGATCGCGGTTGTCAATACTTGTACAAACCGATCGGGTTTTGCTCTATAATTTTCATATATTAAAGCACAATTATCGATAAGATGACATGCTTTTTGCTCGGTATCGTGTAAACAAAACTCGGATTCGATTATTTCGCGATTAAATGGATAATTGCTTTAACGGTCCTCGGTGATTGTTGTTAATTTATTTTTCTGAGAGAATTGCGCTCGGTTTAATTGGATTCTAGCTTTTGAGGAATGGTAATTGGAGCTTGATAATGGTAATTAAATCAGTGAGAGTTGTAATGAAAATGAATTGGTTACGTTAATTGAAATAAATTTATCAAACAAATCACTTAAATAAATTACTAAAAAAAATTCAACAAACCAGCTACTAAAGTGAGTCACTAAAAATTATTTAATCGAACAAAATGTTAAAACAAATTATTCAAATAAATTATTAAAATAAATTGACTAAACAAATCACTAAAATAAATTACTAAAATAAATTTATTGAACAAATCACTAAAGTGATTTCATATAATAATTTAATTGAACAAAATGTTAAAACAAATTATTAAAATAAATTGCTAAAATAAATTGACTAAACGAATTACTAAAATAAATCACTAAAATAAATTTATTAAACAAATCACTAAAGTGAGTCACTAAAATAAATAAATTAAATAAATTGTTAAAATAAATCATTAAAATAAATTGACCTAACAAATTATTAAAATAAATTAGTAAAATAAATTAATCAAACAATTCACTAAAATAAATCACTAGAAAAGAATTCATTAAACAAACCATTGAAATAAATCACTAAAACAAATTCATCAAATAAATTGTTAAAATAAATCACTAAAATAAATGGATCAAATAAATCACAAAAGTGAGTCATTACAATAAATAATTTAAATAAATTATTAAAATAAATTCATAACAAAAATTACTAAAATAAATCATTAAAAATAATTAACCAAACAAATCACTAAAATAAATCACTAAAATAATTTAGTAAAATAAATTAATAACATAAATTGTTAACACAAATCATTAATATAAATAATGATAATAAATCACAAATAAACTGTGAAAGTTTGAAGACCTAAAATATAAAATTAAAAATATAGAAACTTACAAAGTAACTAAGATTTTTTTTTATTAAAAAACAATGTAAATACACAATTTAAAAAAAAAATATCTATGAACTAACAAATATCTCAAACTTGAATTTCATTGATTGATTATTGTTGTGGTCGTCGATTACTATGGTCATTAGCTCGACTTGAATTTGAAACAATGAGAATTAAAAAATGTCAGAAATGATCTAAAATTTGTTTCGTACATCCCCCAACGTCCTCACAAATAAATTCCCTAGATGATCTCCCCAGAAGATGCCATTCCATTTCCCCATGCTTTCCCGGATAATCCTTTATACTACCAAAAACGTCGGTAAAAAAATTCGAATGGATAACATCAATTACCAGTTGTTGTAGCAGAAAATTACATCGAACATTTTCCTGTCGCCCGATAAACGTTTACGGTCAGGCAGAAGCTTACGCGGCCAGTTGTTAGCGATGGAGCGGACGGCTACCGGCGAGCGACGCTAAATATAGAGCCGCGAAACGCGAAATAAAAGGCGATTATCCTTATCCGAGGGAAGCGTAGCTTTTCCCTAGCCGTCGTATCGTCGCCGGAGTAGCGAGCTTTTCGCCTAGAGAGCCGACCTATTATCTTTATCTGCGCGACGACACGCGCTCGGTTTCGGTTTCGTTTTTTTTTTTTTTATCTCCGTTCTATGGTTTCTTTTTATTTCAGTCGCGCCGGTCACCGATGGAGAACAACCAGGACAGTGCGGTGCATACGAGCCGATAACCGAGCCTGGCCCAGGTGAACGGCCTGCGAGACTCTGCTCCTGTTCGCCGCCTACCTAGTTCAGCCTTATTATAACTTCTGTACACGCTTACATCTTGCTGCTCGATCCTGCGGGAGCTTCCTTCAAGGATTGGAACTTGCTTCATTGTTGGTTTTGAGGGAGTAGATTATTTCTGAAGAGGATGCAGCTTGCAGAGGATAGAAATTTTAGGAGGATTTAGGGAGGTTTTTGGAGGTCTGGAGAGGATTACTGGTACTGGGTGCTGGGTAATTGGGATTTGGGAGTATTGGGTGCTGGGGAAGATGGGATTTGGGGATATTGAGTGATGGGGAAGTTGAGATCTAGGGATATTAGTATCTGGACAATTTTGAATTTGGTGATTTGGAGAGTTTGGGATTCTGAAGATTTAGGGATTTGGAGATTTGGGGATTTGGAGAGTTGGGAATATGGAGAGATGGGGATTTAGAGAGTTGGGGATTTGGAGAGTTGGGGATGTGGAGAGTTGGGGATGTGGACAGTTGGGGATTTGGAGAGTTGGGAATTTAGAGAGTTGGGAATTTGGAGAGATGGGGATTTAGAGAGTTGGGGATTTGGAGAGTTGGGGATGTGGACAGTTGGGGATTTGGAGAGTTGGGAATTTAGAGAGTTGGGAATTTGGAGAGATGGGGATTTAGAGAGTTGGGGATTTGGAGAGTTGGGAATTTGGAGATTTGGGGATTTAGAGAGTTGGGAATTTGGAGAGTTTGGCATTCTGAAGATATAGGGATTTGGAGAGTTGGGGATTTAGAGAGTTGGGAATTCTGAAGATTTGGGGATTTGGAGAATTGGGAATTTGGAGAGTTGGGAATTAGGAGTGTTAGGGATTTGGAGAGTTGGGGATTCTGAAGATTTGGGGACTTGGCGAGTTGGGAATTTGGAGAGATAGGGATTTGGAGAGTTGGGGATTCTTGCATTTGTGGATTTTAGAATGTTGAGATCTGAGACTTAGAAATTTGGAGATTTAGGGACCTACAGATATTGGCATCTAGGGATATTGATATCTGAACAATTTCGAATTTGGAGATATTAGGATTTTTCCTTTTGTGCATTTAAAAATTTTGAGATTAAACTTTGGAAATTTGGAAATTTCAGAATATAGAGCCATTGGAATCTAGGGATATTGGGTGTTGGAGAAGTTGCATCTAAAGATGTTATGATCTAGGGATATTAATACCCCATTTATTAATAACTCCAATGTCATTGCTATGACACCATTCTATATTTCTCTAGATGCATATCTCTTGCTAGGGAAAAAATCCCTCTTCACTCGAATGAAGTGGTAACCCAAACTCCATTGCTATAACCTTAATATAACCTTAATATAACTAGACTATCATAGTTTTTCATAGATGGAAATTTTTAGGAAGAATAAGAAAATGTAGGGAAACGTGTAGAATGAAAAGTGAAATGTTTCTTACATTTTTGGTATCTGAATCTTGTCCGCATCGTTCTGTCTACCGAAATCGTGCCAAGGTCGTGACCTCGGTGGATTCGGGTTAGGGTTCGGTGTGGTCGCAGCCGAGGACACCAAGGCTCCACGTTGCACCTGCGCCTGTGCGTGGCTCTGTTGCAACTGCAGCTGCAAAGGTTGATGGTGTATCACTGCACCACTTTCGAGGACCACAGCGGCTCCTGCTGCTGTTCCGCCGGGACATAATTCCGTGTAGTCGAAAGAGGACTGCGTGCATAATACAAAATTCATTATTATTATAAATTCATTATCATTAAAAATTATTATTATAATTATACTATACATATAGACCATTATAATAGTCATTATTATTATAAATTCATTATTATAATATCAAATTTGTATTTGATCACTTGTAACTTTCAAAATCACCAATATTTCCAAAATCTTCGAAATCCCTAAAATCCACAAAAATACCAAAACCCTCAAAATTTCAAAATTTCAAAAAGGGCATCACATATTATCTTAATCTGAGTGAAATGTTACATGCAAATAATTTATTGCATGTTTCCTGGGTCCGCAGTTTGACCACCGTGGAGTGAAAGTGATTATAGTTCAATCTTTCAATCTAGCATTTTAATTTACTAAAATGTTGTTTCGCAATCGCCCGATTAAATTACACGATCGTGTCAACTGATAACGTTTATCCAATGCTTAATCTCTTAACGTAGCACTATATCTATGCACTTATATTGCCAATAATACTATTAATTTCTTTTTATTATTATAATAATAATTTTATTATTGCTGCAAATGTAAGTATACTGGGTGTCTCATAATTAGTGTAAGTCCCTGAAATGGGAGGTAGACGATGTGATTCTGAATAAGATTTCTCTTTACAAAAATGGGATTTGTTCATGATCGCAGCAGGTTCGAAGCCATCACTACCTGAGCATGAAGATCGAAGCCATCACTACTTGAAATCTTCACGCTGTGATTGGTGCCGTGTGTTTCCTTAATAATTCAAAAACGAAGCTTCAAATCACATTTCTGCAAAGGGAAAACTTATTCAGAATCAGCTATCCCTTATTGTAAGGACACTAATTGTGACACACCCTGTATAATTATAATGACAAGTATAATATAAATAATTTATTATTAAATAAGAATTGCTTAAACGAAGGATCATATACTATAAAAGTATCTATCAAAATAATTTTGTTAATAAGAAAAATGATGTTCTTAAATATAATACTATATTATTATTGCCACGAATAGTACCTAATTGCTTTAATGAATGGCACCTAATTGATTTAATGAATGGAAACTTAGTGATTTCGCTGAGAGAAAAATAGAAACGGAATTTATGCAACGACGTTCACAACGATAATATGTGCATTAGCATAAGCATAAAATACCGATTAATTTTTTCCTACTACTATCGTGCCAGTCGTGAAAAACATTGAATGAGGATAAGTAATAATCATAAGTTGACCGAGTGAATTCACACTCGGAGTGGTTTTAATATAGAGTAATTAACGTAAATTCGAATGATTAATTGCGCTGCAGTCGATGGACTCGAATAATTGCTTTGTGCAATTAAAATCACGTAAAAGTCGAAAAAAACGTAACCTTAATATACTTATGACGTTTACTTCTTACTAATGTTTTCGTTCCATTTATTTTTTACGGTTAAGAGGAAATGTTACGCGACATTCTCAACTTCGATTAAAATATAAATTCCAAATTACTTTGTTATTCGTAATGAGTGCTATTTATAATTTGTTGCAAGATGTGGGTTTGGGAATTCAAGGTTATGAGAATCTGGGGATTTGGGGATCTGGGGATTTGGGGATCTGGGGATTTGGGGATCTGGGGATTTGGGGATCTGGGGATTTGGGGATCTGGGGATTTGGGGATCTGGGGATTTGGGGATCTGGGGATTTGGGGATCTGGGGATTTGGGGATCTGGGGATCTGGGGATTTGGGGATCTGGGGATTTGGGGATCTGGGGATTTAGGGATCTGGGGATTTGGGAATCAGGGGATTTAGGGATCTGGGGATTGGGGACTTTGGAGATTTGGGGATCTAGGGATTTGTGGATTTGGGGATTTAAGGATCTAGGGATTTGTGGATTTGGGGATTTAAGGATCTGGGGATTTAGGGATCTGGGGATTTAGGGATCTGGGGATTTAGGGATCTGGGGATTTAGGGATCTGGGGATTTAGGGATCTGGGGATTTAGGGATCTGGGGATTTAGGGATCTGGGGATTTAGGGATCTGGGGATTTAGGGATCTGGGGATTTGGGAATTTGGGGATTTGGGGATTTGGGAATTTGGGAATCAGGGGATTTGGGGATTTGGGGATTTAGGGATCTGGGAATTTGAGGATCTAGGGATTTGGAGATCTGGGGATTGAGGGATCTGGGATTTCGAGATCTGGGGATTTGGGGATTTAGGGATCTGGGGAAGTAAGAATCTGGGAATCTGGGAATTTGGGTATCTAGGGATTTGGAGATCTGGGGATTTAGGGATCTGGGATTTCGAAATCTGGGGATTTGGGGATTTAGGGATCTGGGGAATTAGGAATCTGGGAATTTGGGGATCTGGGAACTTGGAGATCTAGGGATTTTGAGAATTTTGGGATTTGAGGAAATAGGAATTTAGATATGGGAGTCTAAGGATTTTTGGATTTAGAATTTTAAGAATCTAGGGACTTGGAATTTAGTAACGTAAATCTATAACACAGTCTAAGTATTTGGTAAATACATAATAATCTAGTAACAAAAATAATAATCTAGTAAGAAAACTCTAGAACATCTAAGCACATAATAACCTAATAACTTTGGTGTCCAAAAATCTCGAAATAAACAAATTTCAAAAATATTAAAAAACTCGGAAGTACAAAAATTGATAAACCAAAAGAAAAAAGAAAAAATAGTCAGTTATGCAGGCACGAATTACGGAAACCGCTTCATCCACGATAAAACGAAGAAGGAATTTTCAGTGGATCGAATCATCCCGTCGATCGGAGGCAAATTGCGAGCCCGGCGGCTAGTATCTCGCATAATTCTCGCGGGCGTCGAACGCGCAGCGATCCGCGCCGGACCATAAGCGATCCGTCACTCCCACGCATGCGCGGTTGTCGCGGGTAATCGGCCGCTTCCGGAAACATTAATCGGCCGACGGGTTGTGTCGTGCGAGTTAAGTCATTAGCATTAGCGGTTGACATTACGAATTAGAAAGCACGCGTTCCGTTCTGCTCTGCTTGCACACGCCGCACCGCGACGTTTTAGAAACGGATCGTCCACCTAATCGCCACTGAATTCCGTTCGATTATTACTGAAAAATTTTATTGGACTGTTTCATGATAGCGGTGTGAGTACAAACGGTGAAATTTGCGAGTTTTTTATTTGGGAAACGGGGAATGTGAATCTGGGGACTTTTGGATTTAGAAATTTGGGAGACTTGGAAATCTAGGGATTTTCAGATCTAGAAATTTTTGGGAATTTTCGCTAGGGATTTGGGAAAGTAGGAAATTAAGAATATTAGTAATATGGAAATCTAGGGATTTTTGGATTTAGAAATTTGAGAGTTTTGAGGTTTAAGAAACTAGGGAATTAGGAATTTGAAAAATATGGAAATCTAGGGATTTTTAGATCAAGAAATTTCGGTATCTAGGGATTTATTAAACTAGGAAATTAAATACTTTAAGAATATGAAAATCTAGGGGGCTTTGGATCTAGAAACTGGAAAATTTTGAGATTTAAGAAGCTAGGGAATTAGGAATTTAAAAAATATGGAAATCTAGGGATTTTTAGATAAAGAAATTTCGGTATCTTGGGATTTATTAAACTAGGAAATTAAATATTTTAAGAATATGGAATTCTAGGGATTATTGGATCTAGAAATTTGAGAATTTTGTGCTTTAAGAAATTAGGGAATTAGGAATTTGAAAAATATGGAAATGTAGGGATTTTTAGATCTAGAAATTTCGGTATCTAGGGATTTATTAAACTAGGAAATTAAATATTTTAAGAATATGGAATTCTAGGGATTATTGGATCTAGAAATTTGAGAATTTTGTGCTTTAAGAAATTAGGGAATTAGGAATTTTTAAAATATGGAAATCTAGGGATTTTTACATGTAGAAATTTAGGAATTTTTAGATCTAAGGAACTAGGGAATTAAGAGTGTCAAGAATTATAGAAATCTAGGGATCTCTGAATCTAGAAATTTTTCGAATTTAATGACTTGGGAAACTAGGGAATTAAATGTTATAAGAACATGGATATCTAGTGATTTTTACACCCAAAAATTTAGAAATTTGATTATCTAGTAAATTTAAAATTTAAAAACTTACAAAAACATGCTATCTTCCATAAAAAAATTTTATACACCCCATTTACTTAAAAACTTCTAATTTCGAATCCAGCAGACCACCAACAGCCCATTACCGTTCGTAGACACCATAACACGCGAATTGTTCATGGAGCACTCGATCTGCCCATCGTTGACCCACGCCATTTTCTCCCCGATCGTAACGAAACTCGGCAACATCCTCCGAACATCGCTTTTATCAGCGGTGTAGTAATATCTCCGCGGCTTGTAACGGCTATTACATAGTACCATTACGCGTGTCGGCTGGTAACAGCGAAAAGCGTTAAAGATTAAATTCCGTAATTACAAGGCATAAGCTGTTGCAGCTCGACTTCGTCCCGGAAGTCATCCATCTGCGAGTCCGAAATTGCCTCTCGTCAAAGAGAACGATTGTGTCCGGCAACTCCAATAAGAGAATTTTAATTAGAATCTAGTGGAAAATCGCTGGACAAATATTGCGGTTTTTGTTTGAGGACTTTATTAACTCGTGGTGGGACAAGAAGAGGGATTTTGTTATTGATGATGATTTGTGAGGATGTTTTTCAATTTTGCTAATTTTAGATATTTGGTAAATTGATTATTTTGTCGTTTGAGATTTTGGAATTTGATACATTTGGAAATTGAAAATTTTGTACTTTGAGATTTTAGAATTTGAAAAATTTGAAACTTTGGAAATTTTAAGAAGTTTAGAAATTTTGTCAATTTGAAATTTTTCAATTCTTTAAATTTTATAAATTTGGAAATTGAAAATTTCATTCTTTGAGATTTTAGAATTTGATAAATTTGAAAATTGAAAATTTCATACTCTGAGACTTTGGAATTTTTTAAGTTTGAAACTTTGGAAATTTTAAGAAGTTTAGAAATTTTGTCAATTTGAAATTTTTCAATTCTTTCAATTTTATAAATTTGGAAATTGAAAATTTCATTCTTTGACACTTTAGAATTTGATAAATTTGAAAATTGAAAATTTCATACTCTGAGACTGAAAAATTTTTTAAATTTGAAACTTTAGAAATTTTAAAAAGCTCAGAAATTTTTTCAATTTGAAATTTTTCAATTCTCTAAATTTTATAAATTTAAAAATAGAAAAATTCATGCTCTGACAATTTAAAATTTGACAAAATTAAAAAATTGAAAATTTTATACCTTGACACTTAAAAATTTCATAAATTACCAAACAAGAAATTTAAAAATTAAGTGAATTGAAAAATGAAAAGAAAAAAGAAATAAAAATTAGAAAATAGAGAAATTGAGTAGTAAACGGTGGTCATAAGTGTGTATGTTATTTACACGTGCATGGTTCGGTGATTCGGAGCTGGTTGAGGTAATCTGTGGGATTAATGGATTGGAACTGACTGATTCTAATAAAAAAAGCTGGAGTAGAGTATACTCCGTTTAGAATAAATATAAGGCTAGTAATTAGATTGCACCGCGAATTTCTGAAGTATCGATTTAAAATGATAAACATCGTAATGAAGGAGCTATAATGTTCAACCTGTTTTTGTGGTTATGAGAGAACCGCCGAAACTGAGGGACATTGGCGTCGCTTGGTGGAAAATAGGGAATATACATTTTCGTAAAATGTTGATTGTGGAATTTATAGATTTGGAAGTTTGTAAGTTTACAAATTTACAAATTTACAAATTTACAAATTTTCAAGTTTTAAATTATCTAATTTGCAATTCTCAAATTATCAAATATTAAAATTTCTAACCCCTAAATTTACAATTCTCAAATTTGTAAATCTCCACATTTTGAAACTTTTAAACTTCGAAAATTCCCAAAATCCACAAAACCCAAAATTCCAAAATTCTTAAAAGCCAGAACTCCAAAATCTCCAAATTTCTAAATCCCCAAATCCCCAAAATTCCCAAAATTTCCAAAAGTACCAAAAGTACCAAAATTCCCAAAACCCCAAAAACCCCCAAAACCCCAAGAATCTCTCAAATCCTCAAATGCCTAAATACCCAAATCCCCGAAATCCCGAAATTCCCCAAATCCCCAAAATTCCCAAAATTTCTAAAATTACCAAAATTCCCAAAATCCCCAAAACCCCAAGAATCTCCCAAATCCTCAAATGCCTAAATACCCAAATCTCCGAAATTCCCAAAATTATCAAAAGTACCAAAATCCTCGAAATTCCCAAAATTCCCAAAATTCCCGAAAACCCCAAAAATCTCTCAAATCCTCAAATCTCTAATTCCTCAAATCCCCAAAATTCCCCAAATTCTCCAAATCCCTAAAATTCTCAAAATTTCAAAACTCCCAAAATTCCCAAAATCTCCAAAATCTCTAAAATCCTCAAAATCCAAATCTACAAAATCCACTTACGCCAATGTATACAACAAGTGCATTAAATTTAGGAACCGATGATGCAAGAAACTACTGAAAAGTAGTCGATCAGTGTGATACTCCTTGGTACAGCAATCTTTCAACATTATATCTGAAAATAACCACTGTACAGAAACCTAGTCATTATTCGACGTTTAATCGAACAACCTGTACCGATACGACTATTTCATCATTTTTTCTATCGTTCGTAATTTCGCGTTGCCAATCGAACGCTTCGAGTTTTCCTATAGTTCTTCAATGGATCTCGTAACTCAGGGTTTCTCAACCATTTAGTTATATACTGTACTTGAGTTTATATTGTACTTACTTGTTATTTTTGCTTTTTTAAATGTTCTTTTTTTGAGGAATTCTAATATATTCACAAATTGTATTGTATATGTGAAGTTTGTATATGTGAAATCATATATTCTTATACATTTTTATATTTTTGATATTGAAAATTTCAAATTTCACATGTTATATATTTTTGTATTGACGATTTCAAAATTCTAGATGTTCAGCATTTATATATTCACACATTTTACAATTTTTAGTTTAGAAATTTTTATATACATATATATAAGTTGATTAAGATTTATGATCACAGAATCTATGATTTCTACAATTTTTAGATGACAGCGTCAAAATTCCCGGGTTCCAAATCTTCAGAGTTCTTAAATCTCCAAATTGCTAGAATTCCAAGTCCCTAAATCTCCAGAATCTCCAAATCTTCTAATCCCCAACTCTCTAAATCCCTATCTCTCTAAATCCCCAACTCTACAAATTCACAACTCTCCATATCCCTAAATCTTCAGAATCTCAAACTTTCCAAATTCCCAACTCTCTAAATCCCCAAATCTCTAAACCCCAACTCTCCAAATCCCCAACTCTCTAAATCTCCAACTCTCTAAATCTCCATCTGTCTAAATCCCCATTTCTCTAAATTCCCAACTCTCCAAATACCCAATTCCCCAAATTCCCAATTCCCCAAATTCCCAATTCCCCAAATTCCCAAATCTCCAAATCCCCAACTCTCTAAATCCCCATCTTTCTACATCCCCAACTCTCCAAATTCCCATCTCTCTAAATTCCCAACTCTCTAAATCCCCATCTCTCTAAATCTCCAACTCTCCAAATCCCCAACTCTCTAAATCCCCATCTTTCTACATCCCCAACTCTCCAAATCCCCATCTCTCTAAATCCCCAACTCTCTAAATCCCCATCTTTCTACATCCCCAACTCTCCAAATTCCCATCTCTCTAAATTCCCAACTCTCTAAATCCCCATCTCTCTAAATCTCCAACTCTCCAAATCCCCAACTCTCTAAATCCCCATCTTTCTACATCCCCAACTCTCCAAATCCCCATCTCTCTAAATCCCCAACTCTCCAAATCCCAAAATCTCTAAATCCCTAAATCCTCAGAATCCCCAACTCTCCAAATCCCTAAATCTCTAAATCCCTAAATCCTCAGAATCCCCAACTCTCCAAATCCCCAACTCTCTAAAACCCCAACTCTTCAAATCCCCAACTCTCCAAATCCCCAAATCTCCAAATCTCCAAATCCCCAAAATTCCTCAAATTCCCCAAATCCCCAAAATTCCTCAAATTCCCCAAATTCCCCAAATTCCCCAAATTCCCCAACTCTCCAACTCTCCAACTCTCTAAATCCCCAAATTCCCAAATCTCCAAATCTCCAAATCCCAAATCTCCCACCCCAAATTAAAAAATACCCGAGTTATAAAACTCCTACTAACGATAATCGCGCATCGTTATCGATTTATCGCGATAGTGGGAAGCGATTTGTTGTTCCGGTCGGTTCAGCGAGGTACCTCGAGTTGGTTGCAGACTCGATGGATGGCTTCCGCGATACCGTTCGTCAGGTCGAGTAACGAGCTGCGGTAACCGCGTTGCATTCCAACCTTAGAGAACGGAGGCCCTCGTATGAAGACGTACGAGTGAATAAACCATTCTGAGGGCCAGTTTATTAACAAACCACCGCTGCAAGCGCGTGCGGCCGCGAACGACCCGCGCAATTTTACGAGACCGCAACGGTAGAGTCCTGCTAGGTATACTCTGACTACTTCCTTTCTTCTTTCGCAGAAAAATCATTTACCTTTTCACTCTTTCTAGCTTCTTTCTTTTTTATGTGATACTGAGTAAATATGATGATATAACTGGTGTACTGAATTGTTCATAAAAATTCCTATGAAAATATCACATAGGTGATATGCATACATGATAATCTTTAAGACTGTATCTTTAATTAAGTTTATACAAAATAACATAAATATGTTATTGGAAATGTAAAAATTATAAAACTATATACAGTCAGTGTAAAAAGTATTCGTACAGTAATTAATTTCAACAGAAATGTTGTGAAACGTCATTTATTAACAAAATTTGAACAAATAAAAAATACATACATATTCTTAGATGTCTATGTATTCTATGTAAGAATGTGTATGTATTTTTTATTTGTTCAAATTTTGTTAATAAATGACGTTTCACAACATTTTTGTTGAAATTAATTACTGTACGAATACTTTTTACACTGACTGTATATAATTTAATGGGTGAATATTTATTATACTATGTCGTTAATTAAAATTATACAATATATTATTAAATCAAAATTAAGTGATTTTAATTGTAATGTAATTCTATTTGAAAGAAGATTTAACGAACCGACTAAAAATAAGGCGCAGAAAAGTTTAGCATCAAAGTTACAGATCTTTTAACGTTATTAATCATCTCTCAGATATCGTTAAAAAAACTTAGATCGTAAAGTTCGCATTTTTTTAGTAATCAAACCGTTTAACTGCGTCACGGATCGTTATATTTCCTCCTTCTTTGAATCTCGACTTCATATGCTACGATAATGTATGCTTGCGCGTGTAACGTGCACGTGTTTCCACGTGCTCTTGCGTACCACTTCATCATGTATGCACTCTATACAAACTTTCGTACATTTATTCTTGGGTTACATAATCGACTCTTTCATTATTCGATTACTAATTTCATCATTTCTGTGTTTGGCAATTTTTGAAATTGTAAGTGGTCAAATTTAGAAATTTTTAGTCTGATAAATTTTTTGATTTGTAAGTTATCAAATTTTCAAGGTTTTGAATTCTTGAGTTTTCGAATTTTTATGTTCTCAAATTTTCTAATTTTCCATTTTTCCTATTTTCCTATTTTCCTATTTTCCATTTTTTCATTTTTTCATTTTTTCATTTTTTCATTTTTCCAATTTTTCCAATTTTCCAATTTTCCACATTTCCAATTTTCCAATTCTCCAATTCTCCAATTCTCCAATTCTCCAATTCTCCAATTCTCCAATTCTCCAATTCTCAAATCCCCAAATTCTAAAATTCCTTAATTCTCAAATTCCCCAAATTCTCAAATCCCCAAATTCTAAAATTCCTTAATTCTCAAATCCCCAAATTCTAAAATTCCCTAATTCTCAAATCCCGAAATTCTCAAATTCCCCAAATTCTCAAATCCTCAAATTCTCAAATCACCAAATTCTCAAATCCCTAAATTCTAAAATTCCCTAATTATCAAATCTCCAAATTCTTAAATTCCCCAAATTCTCAAATCCCTAAATTCTAAAATTCCCTAATTCTCAAATCCCCAAATTCTTAAATTCCCCAAATTCCCAAATCCCCAAATTCTCAAATTCTCAAATTCCCAAATTCTAAATTCCCTAATTCTCAAATCCCCAAATTCTCAAATCCCCAAATTCTAAAATTCCCTAATTCTCAAATCCCCAAATTCTCAAATTCCCCAAATTCTGAAATCCCTAAATTATCAAATCCCCAAATTCTCAAATCCCGAAATTTTCAAATCCCCAAATTCTCAAGTCCCCAAATCCTCAAATCCCTAAATTCTCAAATTTCCCAATCCTCAAATCCCCAAATTCTAAAATTCCCTAATTCGCCTTAATTTCAATTCCTACAAACCTGACAACACACCAAGAAATAATTCAATCCAACCTCCAACCACAATCATGCAAATAATTTCATCAGAATCCCGCGAAAAACAAAAAATTCATAATACGTACATTCGTCTGTAATTGTCGAGAATGATTGAATTGTAACGTGAAAAAAAAAACACGCATAATGGACGATTCTCATTGAACGCAGGTAAACGTGTCAGATATCCCTAATAGATATGCATTGCTGATTATGTAAAGCGGTTGGTATCGTTAGCAGCCCGTGTTAGGTTCTGTTCCAGAGTGTGCGCAGAAAATGATTGCGCGTGGAAGAAGTTATATCCGCAAGATGGGGGCCATGATAACGTTTAATGGTAGGTGTTGTCCGATTAATTTGTTGCTAGAGATCGGAACATCTTTACGGTGTCTGGGCACGAAATCAACGCCGATGGAAAGTGATCGGGCGAAAGTGCACGTGCAATATCGAGGATGAATCTGTTCGAGTAGATCTACGGTCGATCTTGAAACATCGGGCTTGTACGGTGGGGAATAATTAGATTCGGTCGATCAAGTTAATTAACCACATATTTGTTTTCGTTATCTCTTTATATCGTGTGTGTGTTCTACGAAAATTGTTCTTGGGGAGTTTTATTTCGGTCGATTGTTAATTTGAGAATTTGAGAATTTGGGGAATTAGGGAATTGGGGAATTTTAGATTTGGGGAGTTTGAGGATTGGAGAATGTGAGAATTAGGGAATTTGAGATTTTGGGGAATTAGGGAATTGGGGAATTTTAGATTTGGGGAGTTTGAGGATTGGAGAATGTGAGAATTAGGGAATTTGAGATTTTGGGGAATTAGGGAATTGGGGAATTTTAGATTTGGGGAGTTTGAGAATTTGGGGAATTAGGGAATTGGGAATTTTAGATTTGGGGAGTTTGAGAATTGGGGAATTTGAGAATTTGGGGAATTAGGGAATTGGGGAATTTTGGGTTTGGGGAGTTTGAGAATTGGGGAATTTAAGATTTGGGGAGTTTGAGAATTGGAGAATGTGAGAATTAGGGAATTTGAGATTTTGGGGAATTAGGGAATTGGGGAATTTGAGAATTTGGGGAATTAGGGAATTGGGGAATTTTAGATTTGGGGAGTTTGAGGATTGGAGAATGTGAGAATTAGGGAATTTGAGATTTTGGGGAATTAGGGAATTGGGGAATTTTAGATTTGGGGAGTTTGAGAATTTGGGGAATTAGAGAATTTGGGAATTTTAGATTTGGAGAGTTATGAGAATTGGGGAATTAGGGAATTGGAGAATTTTAGATTTGAGGTGTTTGAGAATTGGGGAGTTTGAAAATTGGAAAATTTGAGTATTTGGGGAATTTGAGAATTTGGGGATTTGAGGATTAGGGTATTTGAAAATTAGGAAATTTGAGAACTGGGAATTTGTTAATCAAGAAATTTGAGCACTGATAAATTTGAGAATTGAGGAATTTCAGAATTGGAGATTTAACCCTTTAAAAATATGTAAATATAAGAATTTTACAATTCAAAAATTTGATTACTTGAGAACAAAAGTAACCTTGATACTCTCAAAAATATCTCCCTTACTATTCACCAAAAAATATAAACTAAAATTTAAACTAGTAAAAGAACCCAATAAAAGTTCTTAGGTAAAATAGTATAATTACAAACCTGGTGCAGCGCCGTGGGTGGATGATGATCTTGCCTGGGTGTGACTGCGTCGGCGCCGATGCCAGAGTCAGGGCTGGGAAGATCAACGGTCAGGACTTTGCTGCTGCTCGAGGACGAGCGTATCGCGTGTGTCGTCGCGTAAGAGCTTGGCACAACCTCGTACCTCGTGTACGAAGCGGTCGTGGTGGACAACGAGGACGAACTCGAGGAGGCCAAAGGTGGTAGAGCGTCGCCGGTCACGTAGACAGCTGTCGCCTCCTGGTGCAATCCGCTCGG
The DNA here is from genome assembly GCF_050947335.1 of Megachile rotundata. NCBI lineage: Eukaryota > Metazoa > Arthropoda > Insecta > Hymenoptera > Megachilidae > Megachile > Megachile rotundata. Next base: position 10,550,810 of record NC_134992.1, on the reverse strand, counting down.
GTTTCCAGTGTTCGCTGTTCCTGTCGCCGAGGTGGACGTGTACGCTGTCGACTGGAGACGTGGACTGCACGAGCTGTAGGGGTCGTAGGGACTTCCGTACTGTTGTACCTGGAATTTCATTTTTAATTGTATCAATAGTATCAATAGGATCAATAGGTTCAATAGAATCAATAATATCAAGAGTATCAATAGAATCAATAGCATCAATAGTATGAATAGTATGAATAGTATGAATAGTATCAATAAAATCAATAGTATCAATAGTATCAATAGAATTAATAATATCAAGAGTATCAGTAATATCAATACTATCAATAGTATCAATAGTATCAATAGAATCAATAATATCAAGAGTATCAATAATATCAATAGTATCAATATTATCAATAGCATCAATGGAATCAATAGTATCAATAGTATCAATAGTATCAATAGTATCAATAGTATCAATAGTATCAATAGTATCAATATAATCAATAGTATCAATAGTATTAATAGAATAAATTACATCAATAGTATCAATAATATCAATAGTATCAATAGAATCAATAGTATCAATAGAATCAATAATATCAAGAGTATCAATAGTATCAATAATATCAATACAAACAATTATATTATATTGTTAATAATAAAATGCCAAATCAGATTCAATTTCAGTTTCAAACTCATATAGAATACTTATTCACACTTTAATTTGTAGTTTAATACACTTATTGTCACATAATAACATTAATCCCTTGCACTCCTTTATTTCTTTGACCAACTCTTTAATTTACAAAATCAAACTGCACATCGATTTAAAGAACTTCAATAACATATGACAATAACACTAAACGTAGAAAGTTATAGGAACATACTGCAGACAACCCTGTTCATGATCAACCTCCTAACAACTAACTCACTTTAGTACTACATTTGCAAATAAATAAATAAATTTTGTAAAAATGTTTTCCTTAAAATAAAATCATAGACCCCAGAGAAAGACCTAAATATTAAATTAGCAGTGAATGAAGTAATTTGATATCTCACCTGTATCTGATGTTGAGGATGATGGTACATGCCCGGTGGCGTAGGACTATCAGGCTGCGCGTGTTTGTGCCTCTTGCTAGGCTGTTGTGCACCCCTGGAGGAGCTGAGGTCTTCAGGTTCGCGTTTGACCCCGGCGATACCGGCGCTCGAGGAGCCGTCGTGTCTGAGCGACTGCGGGCTCAACGGAAGCGGAAGGCCACCCTGAAGACTCTGGCCGGGACTGTGGGATTGCTGGTTATACTGATGTAGGAAGTGGTGAAGTTCCCCTCCACCGGCACCTTCGCCACCTTCCATGCGATTCGTCGATCCGGAACCGGACCCAGGCGCCTCCTGCACCAGCAGCTTTTGCCCCATCACACCCCTTCAACAGTCCGTGGAGAATCGACCTTTAGCAGTGCTTCTTTGTGCCACGACCTTCGTTTCTCCGATCGATTGCTCTAAGTGCGTGTGGCGAATCGGGGAACGAAGTTCGTTGCGATTATTGCAGATTTTTCGTTGTTGGAATGTTTAAGAAAATTCAGAGTAACTTGAAAATTCAGCAATTGTAGGAAACATGAAATAAAAATGAAGAAACCTTCATAAAGAAGAAAACTTCATAACCTAACACTTTTTAAGAACAAACTTTGCAAAGTTCTTAAAAATTGGATCTGCAAAAGCAATATATGCAATGTATTACCTACAATATCAATACAATATGAATCAGTCTATCATATCATCAATATCTACTAATATTAATCAGTCTATCATATCATCAATATCTATCAATATTAATCAATCTAACATATCATCAATATCTACTAATATGAATCAGTTTATCATATCATCAATATCTACTAATATTAATCAGTCTATCATATCATCAATGTCTACCAATATTAAGAAATCTATCATATCATCAATATCTATCAATATAAACTAGTCTACCATATTATCAATATCTACCAATATAAATCAGTGTATCATATCATCAGTATCTACCAATATCAATCAGTCTATCATACCATCAGTATTTACCAATATTAAGCAATCAATCATGTGATCAATATCCAGCAATATAAATCAATCTATCATATCATCAATATCTATCAATATTAATCAGTCTATCATACCATCAATATCTACCAATATTAAGCAATCTATCATATCATCAATATCTACTAATATAAATCAATTTACCATACCATCATTATGCACCAATATTAATCAGACTATCATATCATCAATATCTACCAATATTAAGCAATCTATCATATCATCAATATCTACTAGTACAAATCAATCTACCATATCATCATTATGCACCAATATTAATCAGTCTATCATATCATCAATATCTACCAATATAAAGCAATCTATCATATCATCAATATCTACCAATATTAAGCAAACTATCATATCGTTAATCTCTAAACAAATCTATATCAAAGTATGATTAATACACAGTATGTCGGAAAAATAACGGAACATTTTTTCAGATCAACGAAGAAATCATTGAATTTCCGTCGACACGTTTGTCATTGTTTTTCGGAAAGATTCCCCGTGATACGATAATTACGGTCCTTTACGATCTTTCCAGTAGAATCTTCTCGTGGGAAGCAATAAAACGTTAATATCGTATTAGCTAACGAGCAGAGCGATTTATCGTGCAGAGTATAGCATTTATGATGAGGCAGACGATCGACAACGCGACGCGTCGACGGTACATTTGTCATCGCTTTGCCTCTATGACGATATCATCGGTGCCGTGTATGTATAAGCTATAATTAATTCATAGATTTTCAAGGTCCGTCACGGCGAATAAATGCGTAATGTGTCTCATCAATAACGTTATGGCGTGGCTGTTTCGCAATAGTGGCTTTTCTCGATAAAAATCAGACAAAGACAGCCGCGGATAAATATCAATGGTCTCTAATCATTACTAAATATAAACGATAAGCATGATGCGTGCGTTCCTTTCCATTCCCTATCAATTATGCGTCGATTAATACTGCGAACGTTATTTTTTTACGTACGGAGTGATTTATATGAATGAAGATGCGAAATTGGTTGGATTGATGTGAAGTAGAGATGTGGAGAAATTTTATGGAAATGGCTGTTGTATATTGTTGATAGAACAATTTTTATTTGGGGGATTTTTAATGCAACTGGGTGCGAGCACATATAAATCAATTTACTAAATCATAAATATTTATCAATTTACTGTATCATCAATATTTATCAATTTACTGTATCATCAATATTTATCAATTTACTATATCACCAATATTTATCAATTTACTATATCATCAATGTTTATCAATTTACTACATCATCAATATTTATGAATTTACTATATCATCAATATTTATCAATTTACTATATCATCAATATTTATCAATTTACTATATCATCAATATTTATCAATTTACTATATCATAAGTATTTATCAATTTACTATATCATCAGTATTTATCAATTTACTATATCATCAATATTTATCAATTTATTATATCATCAATATTTATGAATTTACTATATCATCAGTATTTATCAATTTACTATATCATCAATATTTATCAATTTACTATATCATCAGTATTTTTCAATTTACTATATCATCAATATTTATCAATTTACTATATCATCAATATTTATCAATTTACTATATCATTAGTATTTATCAACATTAATCAACGTAAAATATCATCAATATCTACCGACAAGAATCAGTTTATCATATCATCAATGCTTGCCAATATTAAGCAGTCTATCATATTATCAATATCTGTCAATATTAAGCAATCTAACATATCATCAATATCTACTAATATTAATCACTTTATCATATCATAAATATCTACCAACATTAATCAGTCTATCATATCATCAATGTCTAAGAATATAAATCAATCCAGCATATCATTAATATTCGCCAATATAAACCAATCTATTATATCATGAACATGTACCAATATTAATCAATCTATCATATCATCAATATCTATCAATATTAATCAGTCTATCATATCGTCAAAGCCTATCTATATGAAACAATCTATCACATTGTCAACATCTACCAATATTAATCAGTCTATCATATCATCAATATCTACCAATATTAATCAGTCCATCCTATCATCAATATCTACCAATATTAATCACTCTATCATATCATCAATAAGTACAAAAATAAATCAATCTATCGCATCATATGTAGAGACCCAATCTACCATACCGTAAATATTCATGAACCTCCGCGATCATGAATATCAACGCAAAGCAGCAAAAGTAGTCTCCATCGAAACGAGTCCGCGTAAAGCCACCGCCTAAACCAACGAAATCAATTTCCCCCAGTTTACGCGTCCCGTCGGAGTCTGGGAACGCGTTATCTGTTCCGCAAGCATATCCTCGCGTCGTCTCGCGTCGCATCTGCCCGTGCAATAAAATTTTTCGGGCGCGGAAACGCGATTCGTCGAACGGTCGGTATATGTGAATCGAGAGAGGATCGGCCATTATGCGAAGTAGTTAACATGTTATATTTAGCATGATAATACGTATCCACAATACACGGGACCCTTATAAACTGCCAACGCTTCTCGGTGCATACGAGAGCCTCTTACCGTCCTTCCATTTCTCTCTTTTCACGATCGTTCCTCTTTTTTCATTCCCTTTTCTTCGTTATCCCGTTTGTACCGTCCTTGCCAGGTTCACCGGTCTCTCGTGTGTCTCCTGTGGTACCCTACCCTACGGTCAGATGCTCCCGTACAATGGCTCCTTTTTTTTACACTTGATACCTGATCTCCTCTCTCGTCTAACCCTTCCGTCTCTGTCTGCATCCTCGAGGAGGGGAGATTGTGACACGTCGTCGCCCTCGGCACACTTGTGCTTGAAGAGGTGCGGATAGGAAAAACGACCCCGTGAACCCGGACGCCTTTTCAGAGCTGCGACTGTCATAACCGGAGGCCATAGCACCGTCGTGCACCTCATGAATTCGGCTTACGTGAAATGGATCCAGCCACCGGACGATTCGTTCCGCGACGATTTAATGCCGCCGGTAATGCTATGCTAATCCCTGATGGAGGATCGAACGAAAATCGACTATGCTCACGAATATTTTACACTGCGCGGTCTCGGTACTTCTAACGTGTTAATCTTCTGGGACTTGCATGATAATGCAGGATATCGGAAGGAATGTTCAGAATCGAGAGCGCGGATTCGTGTTCCGAATATTTTAGCGAGTAGAGAGATTGCTGATCTCTGTACTTTTGGCTGACGTGTTAATCCTCTGGGACTTGCATGGTAATGCGGATATTTGGAGGAATATTTAGAATCGAGAGCGAGATTCAGTATTCGTGTTTTGAATATTTTAGTGAGATGTTATGTGTATGGAAAATGTAAGTTGGTTTGTGTATGGAAGATGTGTGTAACTCTGACGCGTTAATCTTTTGGGATTCGCATGATAATGTGGACTTCTCAAGGAAATGTTTGTGTTGTACAACAGTCATCGATTTCTGAAGCTTCACATACATGAACAAAAATTTTACACATACATTACACAAGTTTCACATATATGATCACACATGTTTCACATACATGACCACACATGTTACACATACATAATTACACATGTTTCACATACATCATTTCAGCTTCACATACATGATCACACAAGTTTCACATACATCACACATGTGTCACATGTATGATCACACATGTTGCATATACATCACACATGTTGCACATACATCATACATGTTTCACATACATCACACATGTTGCACATACATCATACATGTTTCACATACATCATACATGTTTCACATACATGACCACACATGTTACACATACATCACTCAAGCTTCACATACATGATCACACAAGTTTCACATACATCACACATGTGTCACATGTATGATCGCACATGTTTCACATACATCACTCAAGCTTCACATACATGATCACACAAGTTTCACATACATCACACATGTGTCGCATGTATGATCACACAAGTTTCACATACATCACACATGTGTCACATGTATGATCACACATGTTTCACATACATGACCACACATGTTGCACATACATGATCATACAAGTTTGACATACAATAATTAAAAACTTGGGAATGTAGGGACTTCTACAAGCAGAAAAGGAACCTTAAAAAATTCCAAAATCCACAAATACAAAATTTTAATTTGTAAATTTGTAAATTCATACAGCTAGATGTTTAGCAATCGAAAAATTCCAGACATTCGTAAAGCAAGTTATTTAAAAATTCCCATCGAAGTCGACAAATTAAAGAAATATTAAAAGTTGAAATCGCAGAAAATATTGCAACGGCTCGTGAATCAAGATGCTCATAACGATAGGAAATAGAGCGTTTATCAATCGTCGAACGACGCTTTCAGCTCCGAAGACGCACACGTATCCCGGACAGTCATCTCCAAACGGCCACTAAATCGAAATGCATACACTAAATAATACGTTGCGTCACAAAATATGAAGATTTTGCAGCCGATGGCAGGCGAAACGGCAATATAATATACGTATCTCAACACAGCTCCGAGAAGCTTTTTAGCGGGCGAGCAAACCTACGCGTAGATCGTCGACACGAATGTCACATTTCAATATTCTCCTTTCTCGTTTCAGTAATTTATAAATCGCCGTAAAATCTTGAGACGAAGCGAGTATCGCGTCGGTGTCGAGACGGGAATCCGTTATAATGCCGTTAATGGTCGCGTTACAATGCCACAATTCCTGTTAGGAATTTACGCGACGAGTTCTCGCGGCTTTTTGATGCACCGGACAAAAACAATAATGCGTTTCGCGGTAATGAGCATAATTGCGCGAAACGCGGCGGGAATTAAACGGTAGCCTGCATTAATCACTGAGAATGGCGAGAGGGTATGTAGCTTTTAGGGCGACGCGTCGTTTATGACCGATTTGTGAACTGTTTCACTGAGAAATATGAGAATGATGTTACGATTTTGTGGACATCTTGTTTATTCCTTGTTCAAACTTATGTAATGTATGTGTGACATGTGTGGTCATGTATTTGAAACATGTATGATGTATGTGAAACATGTATGATGTATGTGCAACATGTGTGATCATACATGTGACACATGTGTGATGTATGTGAAACTTGTGTGATCATGTATGCGAAGCTTGAGTGTTGTATGTGTAACATGTGTGGTCATGTATGTGAAACATGTGTGATGTATGTGCAACATGTGTGATCATACATGTGAAGCTTTTTGTGATCATGTATATAAATGTATCCTATATTAATAGTATTTTTCTTGTACGAAATTCTTCCAAGTCCCCAGTAAATATCGACACAACGAATTCATGAATTTGCAACCGTTTCCCTGGCAGACGGGTAAATTATTCCACGTAACGTTACACGACCGAGCCGTTTTTGCCGTGTCGCCACGCAACACGCGTACCGTTTGCGCTCGCACCAGCAAAAGAGGCAATTACGAGCTTACGGTGCAGCATTATCGACGACAAGACAGACGTACCTCGCTAGCTTCGAGGTCGCCGGGTCGCCGAAAGGTCATCGTACACCGGCGAACGTACTCTCGTCATTCGAACCTGAAGAGGAACCGTGCGATATTAAGTCCGCTAACTTACAGGAAATTGACGTAACGTGACCACGAAATGGCGGGAAACTAGAATTTCAAACTTTCACACTCTATATTTCAGATTTCATGTTTCAACCTTTTTCTTTCAAACTTGTTTCGCATTTTATATTTTAATTCAGATGCTTTTCACACTTCCTAGGTTTTATAGTCGAATTTATTTCCAATCACCTTGTAAATTACTCTCCAAATAAATCCCCAAAATCTGACCCACAAAACAACTTCAAAAATCTTCATAGAAGTAAATTTTCATAGAAGTTTCGACCCACTTTTCATGAAGGTCGCAAAGTTTCCAAAAGGGATGTATAATCTTGCGGTACCAGGTAGGACCCGGTTCGGAACCGGCATCCTGATTTCTCAAACCGGAAATCGGAAGAGGTAGTAGCGGATTGGAGGAAGAACTCGAAAGACAGGTCCGGCTAACATAAGTGGCGCTGTACCGGCTCGACCGGGTCACTCGTTTGATCACTATTATTATTGTTATGATTGTTATTATCGTCGGGTTGGTTTTTTCGGCTTTTTTTTTAGGAACGAGAGTAGAGGACAGGCTTTTTTACTTTGGCGGTCACGCACGCACCGCCTCACCTGTGCTACCAGCACGCGCCACTGGTTCTACCATATGCATATGTACAGTCGACGGCAAATATGCTTTTTCTAGGGATGTTAGGGGAAATGAGGATGGAAAAGTAAGAGCTTTCGTTGATTTTTTGAGGCGTTTGGGATTTGGGGATGAGGAAATGGGGGTGTTGGAATTTTTTAGAATTTTTGGGATAATTTGGGGAATTTGGAGAATTTGGAGAATTTGAGGGATTTATGGGAGTTGGAGAATTTTGGGAGTTTAGAGAATTTGGAGATTTTAGGGGATTTATGGGAGTTTGAGAATTTTGGGAATTTGGAGGATTTGGAGATTTTGGGGGATTTATAGGAGTTGGAGAATTTTGGGAATTTGGAGAATTTGGAGATTTAGGGGGATTTATGGGAGTTGGAGAATTTTTGGAATTTGGAGAATTTGGAGATTTTGGGGGACTTATGGGAGTTGGAGAATTTTGGGAGTTTAGAGAATTTGGAGATTTTAGGGATTTATGGGAGTTTGAGAATTTTGGGAACTTGGAAAATTTGGAGATTTTAGGGGATTTATGGGAGTTGGAGAATTTTGGGAATTTGGAGAATTTGGAGATTTTGGGGAATTTATGATATTTAGAGAATTTGGGGAATTTGTGGTATTTGGAGAAATATAGGAATTTGAAGAATTTGGAGTCCTTGGGGAATTTATGGGATTTGGATAATTTGGGGAATTGGAACAATTTGAAGAATTTTGGAAGTTTGAAAAATTTTTGGATTTTGGGAAATTTATGGTTTTTGGAGAATTTTGGGAATTTGAAGAAGTTTGAGATTTTAGGGAATTTGAAGAATTTTGAGATTTCGGTGAATTAATAGGATTTGGAGAATTTAAAAATTCCCTAAATTAACTACTTGAAAATTTAACTATTCTCCAACATTGCACCTCAGTGTACTCTGACGTACCCAGCAGTCTAAAAGAAGCGGCGAATTTAAATGCGCGCAACGTGGACTACTACTAGGTACTTCCCGCTCGTCCTCTTGGACGGCCTCTTTTGACCCGTTTTCCTCGAACGTGAATTGCGCCGTTCCCGGAACAACCGGCAACTTTTAGGAAGCTTCAAACGCTTTGTATTTCGAGCACGCCTCGGTCGGGGATCTTAATCTTTGATGAGACTTCCCTAATTTGATCGGATCACATTTTTATCAAGATTCGTCTATCACGTTTTGGTCATAATTTGAAGTACTCTTCGGATAACATTGGTTAGAAATATTTACTTATTTATGAAATTTCATTCAATTCAAATTTCAAAAATATTTTATATATTATGATACTGGGGGACTTAAGGGAGGACTTAGAATAAACACGATTTATAAAATTGGATTTATCAGATCTGTGATTTTGGATTAGTTTGAACAATTAATATAGGGATTATTGTCTGACAATTATTCTTATTAACTACTACTACTATTATGATTACCATACTTATTGATAATTAAACAAGTATATACCAAGAAGTATACTGTTCATTTTAATTTCAGTATAATTTGAGACAATGAGTACAAAAACAAATAACGTGACAATGAGTACAAAAGAATACCATTGAACTAATATCCTAAAAAAAAAGAAGTCAAAGTGTTTGAAAGTTTCAGTATGTCAGACACGTGTTCCAAGGATCTTGATTTTCCTGCGGTCCTTCGACGTCCTCATAATTCACCCCAGAACGTTGATCTCAGTTTCTTTTACCCTCCTCTTAATCATTCCGACCATACCCAGAATTATTGGCACAGAAACGTCCAAGTATTCTAGCACATTCGTAGAATAAACGCCGTTCCTAGAAAACATTGAAGTTTCAAAGGACATCTCGAGGATTTGATATGTGGAGCATGCGCGGAGCTAGTGCTTTTGAAGATCACGATCTAGACGCGTGACTTCTGTCTTATCTTACGTTTCTGAATCTCAACCGGATGAAAATGATCGAGTGTTTAGTCCTGCCAGCGACTCGTAGATCTCTTTGTGCGATAAGTTACGTGTAATGACATTTCTATAAGCGATCAATCAATCCTCCTTTTAATTAAACGACCGAACGAATCGGCTGTCGAGCTCGACCATCGGACTTAATCTTTCATCGATTTTTATTCTATATACGTATTTGAATAATTTTTCTTTTATTCTAGCGTACACCTGATAATTCTATGTTTATTTATTGCTTACATATAAATGCAATTATGTTAAAAACAACGTAGGTCAACGTAAATCAATTTTGCTATTCTGCTAATTAGTATAGGATACTGATTACTCTGATGGTAATCGCGAGTCATTATTCATGAAAAGTTCTACTCTTTCAACGCTTTGCATAAACTACGGTTATATACAAATTGTAATTTGCAAGATTTTAAATTTGTTGTAATTTGCAGGATTTTAAATTTGTCGTAATTTGCAAGATTTAAATCTATAGTAATTTACAACGAGGTTTCTAGTTTTCTGATCGTAATCAGAGTAGTTAATTAAGTCCTTTAGCGATGGAATACTTGAGGAACCGGCCCGCAGAGATCGCGGGGTCAGAAGTGTTAATACATTGTCACGTCTGTGAACCTCGTGGGGTCGTTTAACGCGAGTTTTCGCAAGGGTTGCTCAGAACCGGAATTTCCGTTGCGAAACAGGAAGGTTTAACCTTAAAAATGAACCTGAGAACCGGAGTTATTCAACGAGTTCATAGTTGTTTTACTACAGTCTGCAACAAGAAATTCGTTGCTATTGCATTAGAAATCATCAAATACAGTTTAAAATAGCATTTTGTAGCTTTTAGATACTTAATTTTGTTAAGTGAAAAGGTCTAGATACAGATTTTATTAATTAAATGTATTTTGAAGTTATTTACGAAGACTAGGGTCTGAAACCAACATGGCGTCAGACCTGCGCAGTTGCTTCTGCGCAGCCAAGTGATGAATTAAATTATTAAATACAAAAGAGTATTACCTTTAAGAGTATTAGTATAATATTCTTTAAGAGTATTAATTAATAAAGTATTACTTTTTTGTATGAAAGAGTATCTGTATATTAAGATCGTAACATACGAAGTGCGCACCTTTCTACGACGCCATGTTAGTTTTCGTCTAGTCTTCAATTATATCATGTCAAATCATGTTATATAATTGAAATATATATATTGAATGTATAATAGTTAACGATATATAAAGAATAAAGTAAGAAATGAATTTATATATCATATTCTTGCAAGAGCGTTCACCCTCGAACAATTTTACCAAAGTTCAACGAAACGTTATCAGAGTAATCTCCACATCCAAGTGGCGGCCATTTTACGAAGCGTGATGTTTCGCCGCCACCATTACGTGTCCGACGACAATTCCTCTATGAGCCATAAAGTCGTCAGATCCAAGTTTCCTTGATCGCGAGCAGTCTAAGGCAGCGAGTAAGCGAGGGTGTGTTTCTAGTAGAACTAGACGAGGAGGAAACGTTTACAACGTTTTGTGATCATAAATTCAAATAAAGGGGAACGCGCTCGCGTTACGTGTCGGGCATAAAGCACCGGCAGACAGCGAAAACGGGGCATGCCACTCGTCCCGCGTCTGATTCTGGTTCTTCAGGCCCGTTTCGTTTTACGACGTGACACGAGGCCCTCGTCAAGTGGGTCAGAGGCCAGCCTGTAGTAGGCACACCAGGTTCCTCGTAGTCCACTGATCTCCTCGTAACGATAACGAGACGACGAAACGCGTAATAAGGAGTTAAGGCCGTGTTACACGTACGGACTCTAGCTTCCAGCTGGGGTGACACTTTCTGCCTCTACATTTTCTTTTATTCTCTCTTTTTTTTTACATTCCTTGCGGAAATTTCTTTCTTTGCATTTCTAGCAATTTGTGATTTTAACAATTTTTTAGTTCATCAATTTTGTTCTCAAGTTTGACAATTTTTGTAAATACTTAACTGATATTTTTTCACTTTTAGGAATTTCTATGAAGTTGTGAGCTTGACAAATTTTTAGTTCATTGATTTTGTTCTCAAGTTTGACAATTTTTGTAAATACTTAACTGATATTTTTTCGCTTTTATGAATTTCTATGAAGTTGTGAGCTTGACAAATTTTTAGTTCATTGATTTTGTTCTCAAGTTTGACAATTTTTGTAAATACTTAACTGATATTTTTTCGCTTTTATGAATTTCTATGAAGTTGTGAGCTCGACAATTTTTTAATTCATCAATTTTGTTCTCATCGAATTTTGTTCTCAAGTTTGACAATTTTTATAAATACTTAACTGATATTTTTTCACTTTTATGAATTTCTATGTAGTTGTGAGCTCGACAATTTTTTAATTCATCAATTTTGTTCTCATCAGATTTTGTTCTTAAGTTTGACAATTTTTATGAATACTTAACTGATATTTTTTCACTTTTATGAATTTCTATGTAGTTGTGATCTAAACAATTTTTTAGTTCATCAATTTTGTTCTCATCGGATTTTGTTCTCAAGTTTGACAATTTTTATGAATACTTAACCGATATTTTTTCACTTTTATGAATTTCTATGAAGTTGTGATCTAAACAATTTTTTAGTTCATCAATTTTGTTCTCATCGGATAATCTTCTCAAGTTTGACAATTTTTACAAACACTTAACTGATATTTTTTCATTTTTATAGCCTGAAATCTTCAAGTCCACAAATTTGTGAATTCTCACGCTTTGAAAAGTTCAATTTATTTGGTCTCTCCAAAACGCTCTCCTCTTCGTCCAAAAAATTTGAATTACCGAAACGAGTCACGTGCGCCGCCAATCAATTAAAGAGGCCCCGACAGATTGAAAAATAAAGTATTCCATTAGGCAGTTGGCAACATCAGTGACTTTCAAAGACGAAGTCGAGGTGTAATAACCACCTTGCAACATGATTCATGCGCTACTGAAAATAGACGCTCCGTACAAAGCCATTGCTTTTTCTCTTCTTCTATTTTTTCTCTTTTTCTTAACAAGATCTCCGCGTAATGATAACGAAGCGACGCAATAAAAACGGCGGTCAGTCATTGCTCGGCCGGCTTTTGTCAAAAGTCAACCTTTTAATGGCTTTTATAACGTGACCGTGTCGCGTCCGTGTCTTTCACACGCCGACACGACAATAAAGCAGGTCTCGTTTCAACGTTCGTGATGTACATTCTGAACGTGTCGGGAATCACGAAACACACCTCTTAATTAGCGAAATGGAGAGGTTAGGGATCAAGATTAACGTTTAATCGGAACTGGTTTCTTTGGTTTTAGTGGTTGGGAAATTTGTGGGATGTGTGGAGGGAATGGGGACGTACAGATGAGGTTTAGTGGATTCTTTTTGGGGGGTGAGTTATTTGAGGATTTGAAGATTTGGGGATTTGAGGGATTGGGGGTTTGAGGGATTGGAGATTTGAGAATTTGGGGATTTGAGGGATTGGAGATTCTAGAATTTGGGGATTTGAGAATTTGGGGATTTAAGGGATTGAGGATTTGAGGGATTGGGAGTTTGAGGGATTGGAAATTTGAGGATTTGGGGATTTGAGGGATTGGGAATTTCAAGATTTGGATATTTCAGAATTTGGGGATTTGAGGGATTGGGAATTTAAGGATTTGGAGATTTGACAATTTGGGGATTTGGAGATGTGGAAATTTTTGAAAATTACACACTCCACCCAAATCCCTAAATCACCAAAGCCACAATTCCACAAGTACCCAAATTCCTAAATTCCAAAATTCACAAATCCCCAAATCCACAATTCCATAATTCTGTAATCCCCAAATCCCTAAATTTCCAAATCCACAATTCCATAATTCTGTAATCCCCCAAATCCCTAAATTCCCAAGTCCCTAAATTCCCAAGTCCCAAAATTCCCAAATCCCTAAATTCCCAAATCCCTAAATTCCCAAATCCCTAAATCACCAAATCCTTAAATTCCCAAGTCCCTTAATTCCCAAATCTCTAAATTCCCAAATCCCTAAATCCTCAAATCCCCTAATTCCTACATCCTTAAATCCCTAAATCCCTAAATCCCTAAATCCCTAAATCCCTAAATCCCTAAATCCCTAAATTCCTAAATCCCCAAATCCCTAAATCCCTAAATTCCCAAATCCATAAATCCCTAAATCCCTAAGTCCCTAAATCCCCAAATCCCCAAATCCCCAAATCCCCAAATCCCTAAATTCCCAAGTCCCTAAATTCCCAAATCTCTAAATTCCCAAATCCCTAAATCCCCAAATATCCAACTCCTTAAATCTCCAAAAGTAAAATTCCACAAATCATGTAAAATTCAACCTCTAGAGAAATTGCTAAAGTGCAGATAAAATGCAAAAAGGGAAAGGAACAGGTTCTCGAAATCGATCGATACAGATGAACACAACGTTGTGATCGCGAGCGAAATGAAATCCACCGCGAACGAAGGATCGGTTCGAATTCCATTTCACAATACGTAATACATCCCTTGCTGCTATGGAAGATGTAATGATACGCTATCGCGTGTCGAGGAGAAAGAACCGACAAAAACTGTGTCCTGGCTGGTGACACATTTAATATGTGTACACATATTTTCTTCTTGTAAAGGTAAAATTTTATTAAGAATTTATAGAATTAAAATGTTTGTAATGGATATTTATTTAATATGTTCAAGTAATATAATTAATAAGTAATGATAAAATTACTAGAATGACAATAATGAATAAATAAAGACAAAACAATTAAAATAACAATAATTATAGACGGAAGCATTAACGACTTTCCAATAAAAATGACAATAATTAACAAGTAATTATACAGCAATTAAAATGATAAAAAATAACAAATAAAGTCAGCAGTATGAAAATCATAATTGTTAAATAATAAGATAGAAGTACTAAAATGGCAACAATTAACAAGTAATCATACAATTAACGAGTAATAATTAACTACTAAAACAGAACCATAAATATTACAATAATTAACAACTAAAGACTGAAGCATCGAAATGACAATAATTAACAAATAATGATACAGCAGTTAAAATGAAAATAAATAAAAAACAAGAATAGGATTACCAAAATATCGATAATTAACAACTAAGAACGTTGCAACTAAAATTGACAAAAATTAAAAAAAGAAGAAAAACAGAATTACAAAAACATCAATAATTAATAAATAAATTCCCTGCGACCAAAATAGCAAGAATTAAATTTACAAAATCTTCCAAAATATCAATAATCAATAAAAAGGAACAGAAGTACAAATCTAAAGATCCCCAAAAGAAGTAATCCCCAAAAAATAATAATAAAAAAAGAGAAGAAAAAATTCCAAAGAACAACTATTTCTCCATCAAATCTAAAAATTAAAAAGAATTTCCAACAAAATGTCAATAGTCAATAAAAAAGAACAGAGGTACCAATCTAACAAAGATCCCCAAAAGAAGTAATCCCCAAAAAATAATAATAAAAAAAGAGAAGAAACAATCCAAAGAACAACTATTTCTCCATCAAATCTAAAAATCAAAAAGAATTTCCAACAAAATGTCAATAGTCAATAAAAAAGAACAGAGGTACCAATCTAACAAAGATCCCCGAAAGAAGTAATCCCCAAAAAATAATAATAAAAAAAGAGAAGAAAAAATTCCAAAGAACAACTATTTCTCCATCAAATCTAAAAATGAAAAAGAATTTGATTTCACCGGTGGCACAGGTCGCCATATTACAGTTGTCACATGAAGACACGGGCGTTTAGATTAAAGCAGCGATCTCCATGGAGCACGGGGTCCATCTTAACCGCGGCGGCTTGCTGTGAAACCGTACGCCGATGGCACAACCCCATGGCGAGCCATAAGTGACTCGACCCGAGCGTAACAGCCCTCTCTTCGACATTATCTGTCTCTCCTGTTGCACGGAATTGCAGCGTGCTTTTACCGAGTTGCTGAACTTTCTGCTTAATGGTACCATCTCGAGTCTGGGATAATAATAATTTCGCTCGTTAAGGGTAACACGCTTCACGCCTCCTGCGAGCTGTGCGAGGCCACGTTGCACGATGAATCCATTGCACTGTGCATTATATTCTTCTGTTTTTGTTTATTTGAAAGACAATTTATTTATTCATTTATTTAATGTTCTTTCGAATTCTTTTTTTGTTTGTTTAAATGAGATTTGTTTATTTATTTATTTACTGTTTTTTTGAATTCAGAAATTAATGTTGGTTATTCAGAGTGTAGAAATTCCTAAATTATCTACAGTTCTGAAACTTCTAAAAATTTTTAGAAGTTTTTAAATTTTTTAAAATTCTTAAAATTCCAGAATCTCTAAAACCTCAAAACTGATAAAAATTTCAAAGTCTCGAAAATTCAAAAAATTTTCAAAACTCTTGCATTCTTAAAATGCCAAAAATTCTACAAAATCCTATGTCTTTAAAGTTCCAAAAATTCTAAAAATTCCAGAATCTCTGAAGTCCCAAATATTCTCCAAATTTCAGAATCTCTAATATTCCAAAACTACTAAAAATTGCAGAATTTCTAAAGTTGTAAAAATTCTCAAAATTCCAGCTTCTCTAAAGTCCCCAAAATTCTCAAAATTCCAAACTCTCTAAAGTTCCAAAAATTCTCAAAATTCTGCCTCTCCAAAGTCCCAAAAATTCTCCAAATTCCAGAATCTCTAAAATTCCGAAAATTCTAAAAATTTCAGAATCTCTAATATTCCAAAACTACTAAAAATTGCAGAATTTCTAAAGTTGTAAAAATTCTCAAAATTCCAGCTTCTCTAAAGTCCCCAAAATTCTCAAAATTCCAAACTCTCTAAAGTTTCAAAAATTCTCAAAATTCTGCCTCTCCAAAGTCCCAAAAATTCTCCAAATTCCAGAATCTCTAAAATTCCGAAAATTCTAAAAATTTCAGAATCTCTAATATTCCAAAAATTCTCAAAATTCCATCTCTTCAAGGTCCCAAAGCTTCCAAAAATTCCAAGCTCTCCAAATTCCCAAAAATTCTCGAAATTCCAACCTCTTCAAATTCCCAAAAATTCCCAAAATTCCAACCTTTCCAAATTCCCAAAGCTTCCAAAAATTCCAACCTCTCTAAATTCCCATAAATTCCCAAAATTCCAATCTCCCCAAATTCCCAAAAATTCCCGAAATTCCAACCTCTTCAAATTCCCAAAAATTCCCAAAATTCCAACCTTTCCAAATTCCCAAAGCTTTCAAAAATTCCAACCTCTCTAAATTCCCATAAATTCCCAAAATTCCAACCTCCCCAAATTCCCAAAAATTCCAAAAACTCAAACCTCTCCAAATCCGCAAAAATTTCCCAAAAATCCCTAAAATTCCCAAAAATCCTAAAATCCAAAGCTCCTCAAACTTCCACCCAACCTCCCAAAAATCCAAACTCCCCTCTTGAAAAAAAAACCGCAACATCCAAGAACTCCCAACACAAAAAGAAACCCAAAGAGAAGTAGTCTATCTAATAAAGTAACAAACTACAACCGAAATTTAAAAGATCGAAAAGGTACGACGACGTGTTTGCGCACGTTTCGCATTTACACGTGTCTCCGGAACGAAGTTTACCCATGGCGTGGCTGGATTTTAGCGAAACAATAAATTTCCTATAGCCGATAGAACGACGAACGAGCGTTCGAATCGACGTGGCAGAAATGTGAAAGTCGGTTTCGAAACATTTTCGTATACGGACACAGTGATAACGGCGTTCAATTTACGACGCCGGAGACTTCGATGCCCGACAAGGCGAGCTCCAATACCACGAATACAATTTTACCGTCTTTCGTATGCCTTCCTACGATCTGGGCTCAACGAGTATGCCTTCTACTTGGAAAATATAGCGACTGATAGAAACGGGGAGTGTATATGTATAGAAGAGTAATAGAAGATTGCTGATATGTTTTTTGGTTTATGGACTAAAGTTTGGAGAAATTGGAATCCTGGTGAAATTGGGGAATTTAGGAAGTTTAGGTGGTTTTTTAGAATTGTGTGGAATTTGGAAATTGGAATTGGTAATTGGGAAATTTGGGGATTTATGGGATTTGGAGAATTTGGGGAACTTGGAGAATTTGGGGAGTTTGGGGAACTTGAGGAGTTTGGGGAGTTTGAGGAGTTTGGAGCATTTAGAGAATTTGGGGAATTTAGTAATTTGAGAATTTGGAATTTGGGGGATTTAGATATCGGGGAATTTGGAAACTGGGGAATTTGGGAATTGGGGAATTTGGGATTTGGGGGATTTAGAAATCGGGGAGTTTGGAAACTGGGGAATTTGGAAATTGGGGAATTTAAAAATCGGGAAATTTGGAATTTGAGGATTTAGAAATCGGGGAATTTGGAAATTGGAGAATTTAGAAATCGGGGAAATTGGAATTTGGGGGATTTAGAAATCGGGAAATTTGGAATTTGGGGAATTTAGAAATCGGGAAATTTGGAATTTGTGGATTTAGAAATCGGGGAATTTGGAAATTGGAGAATTTAGAAATCGGGGAATTTGGGATTTGGGGAATTTAGAAATCGGGGAATTTAGAATTTGGGGGGTTTAGAAATCGGGGAATTTGGAAATTGGAGAATTTAGAAATCGGGGAATTTGGAATTTGGGGAATTTAGAAATCGGTGAATTTGGAAATTGGGTGATTTGGAAAATGGGAGGATTTAGAAGTCGGGAAGTTTGGAAATTCGGAAATTGGGGATTTTGGGGAATTTAGTAATCGGGGAATTTGGAAATTGGAGAATTTAGAAATCGGGGAATTTGGAAATTGGAGAATTTAGAAATCGGGGAATTTGGAATTTGGGGGATTTAGAAATCGTGGAATTTGATAATTGGGAAATTTGGGAATTGGGGAATTTAGAAATCGGTGAATTTGGAAAATGGGAGGATTTAGAAGTCGGGAAGTTTGGAAATTCGGAAATTGGGGATTTCGGGGAATTTAGTAATTCAAACTTGCAATTAAAAAATTCGCAATTCTAAAATATATAATCCATTAAATTACAAACTTCAAAACTGTACTAACGTTACATAAACTAAAAACATGATATCAAAATAACAATTAACAACCCACCATTTACAATTAACCATAAGCTTAATTAAATTAAAACCATCTTCAGTTGGTAAATTTCTAAAAGTCCTCCTTACATTTCCAACAAAAATTAAGAATAGTAAGCAGTGGTTTTATCAGTTTCTGAAAAGCTTCTTAATCCACTGTTAGAGGATCAGCAAAACGAAACGAGAGTTACGCTCATCGAAGATCGTAATTACGCCTCGGTGTCTTCGGAAAATCGAGGATTACGATAAATTCCCGTATCCTATGGGACGCCTTAGACCCCTGTAAAGTTTGTAAACTATCCTACGAGCGTACTAACGACAGCCAAGATTCCGTGTATTCGTGCAATCCGGTGACACAGGTCATAAACTACATCGAATCCGGTGAAATTATGAGTTGTGTATTAATTGAACTCGCATACGTAATTGAACATACATAGGAAATCTTCGAATTATCTGTGTCTAACTTTGACTGTCACAAAAATTCTATAATTTGATTCAATTTTAATCTGATAACATATCATAATTTTTTAGCTGATGATATTTGAAATATTTTCAAATATTAAATCTTGTATTTATTTCTCTTACGGTTCCGTGGCTTGTAAGGTTCTTTAATTTATAATTTGGCGGTGGAAATTTATTTCTGTGAAATTTTTTGACTGGAGAGTTTAGTAATTTTTATTGGAAAATGAGTTAATATTAAACCTAAAGGTGTACATATTTTTTAAATTAAGCATGGAGTTAAAGAGTGAATTACAGTAATTAATTTCATAAATTGAAGTAAGAAACTGTTTCTTTTTTTAAGAATCATTTAATAATTATTTTTAATATTTTTATCATTTTTACAATTTTTATTATTTTTATCAATTTTACAATTTTTATTATTTTCATCAATTCGGCAATTTTTATTATTTTTATCAATTTGACAATTTTTATTATTTTTATCAATTTTACAATTTTAATTATTTTTATTATTTTTACAATTCTTATTATTTTTATTCATTCTACAATTTTTATTATTTGTATCAATTTTACAATTTTTATTATTTTTATTATTTTTACAATTCTTATTATTTTTATTCATTCTACAATTTTTATTATTTGTATCAATTTGACAATTTTTATTATTTTTATCAATTTTACAATTTTTATTGTTCTTATCAATTTTACAATTTTAATTATTTTTATCATTTTTACAATTCTTATTATTTTTATTAATTCTACAATTTTTACTACATATTTTTATATTTTTAGATGGATATTCATTTTGGGAATTGTATTTCTAATAAGTATAGTAAATGCTCCTCGTTTTAAAATGAATATTTAAATTCTTGTACGAACATTGCACGATAACTTAAATAGACATAATTTCGATTGTATATCGCCATGTAACACCAGCTTTCACGGTAATAATCCACGTGTACATTGAAATATTAGCTCCGCGCGAATTACAAAATGGCGGTCCACATTTTGCAACAAGCAGTTAATACATTTCAATTTACAAACGAAAAGTAAGAGATATCGTTGGCGGACTACGGTTTCACGAATCGTAATTAAAAGCGTGGTTAAAACGTAACAGTAATAATAATGAAAGGGGCTTGTCACTATGAAACAAGAAATTAATTAACCGTATATGCATTCAAAAATCCAGCCGACATTAAACTGGTTGAATAATTGAAGCCGGAGAACTTACAATTAGTTCGAGCGACGGGAGACGTAAATTAAAAGCGTACTTTATTAAAATTCGAGGCATTTTTTTATTGTTGAGAACCGTAGCCGAATTGTGAAATCTACACGTTTTTAGACCAGCAACTTTTTAATATATTCGAAAATTAAATTTTGAAACTCTTAAATTTGTAAGTTATCAAATTAGCATAGTTTTTAATTTCTCATTTAAATTTTCGAATATTCAATTTTTGAGACTATTAAATTTACAGATGATCAAATCAGTATATTTTACAATTTTGTATGTAAATTTTCAAATACTCGATTTTTCAAACTATTAAATTTGCGAATTATCAAATCAACATATTTTTCAATTTCATAGCTAAATCTGCAAAATTGCCTATTTGAAAAATCTGCATACTGTCCATAATTTGAAAATATGTAAATGCAGAAATTAACGTCGATTGAGGACTACATACTTTGTAATTCAAGGAAAACCTACATTGCAGCCGAGTACGCAGTTGAATGTTAAAATTGTGTGTCATCGGGGACACGTTCGACGAAAAAACGCCGTATACGTGCTTCTTTTGCTACCTAGAGATAAATCGACCGGAGGTGCGCGCAAATTTTCATGAATCATCGAGAGAAAGTTCGTATGATTGCGATTAATTGGGCTTCTTTCGAGAACCGTTCGTTTTCCTGTGAATCTCCCGATTGGATTTTCTCGTGCTTCGAACCCGGGGAAACATCGTTTCACGAAGAAGAATGACTTTCCCGGGATTAGTTGATTAGCTTGTCATTTAATCCTGGATTCTTTGAATTCTCATTAAACTTTCTATGCCTTTTTTCCCTTGTGTTTTTTCAATTTTAGGTTGTTAATGATTTTATGTTCTTTTATAGGATGGTATATTGAAGCAACTTTTTAATTTTCCAATTTCCATTTTTCTCAATTTCCAAGTTTCCTAATTTTCAATTTTCCCAATTTCCAATAAGCCCAATTTACAATATTCCCAATTTCCAATTTTTCCAATTTCCAAGTTTCCCAATTTCCAATTTTTCCAATTACCAATTTTCCCAATTTCCAAGTTTCCCAATTTCCAAGTTTCGCAATTTCCAATTTTCCCAATTTCCAAGTTTCGCAATTTCCAATTTTCCCAATTTCCAAGTTTCCCAATTTCCAAGCTTCCCAATTTCCGAGCTTCCCAATTTCCAAGCTTCCCAACTTCCAAGTTTCCCAATTTCCAAGTTTCCCAAGTTCCAATTTTCCCAATTACCAATTTTTCCAATTACCAATTTTCCCAATTACCAATTTTCCCAATTACCAATTTTCCCAATTTCCAAGTTTCCCAATTTCCAAGTTTTCCAATTTCCAATTTTCCCAATTTCCAAGTTTCCCAATTTCCAAGCTTCCCAATTTCCGAGCTTCCCAATTTCCAAGCTTCCCAACTTCCAAGTTTCCCAATTTCCAAGTTTCCCAAGTTCCAATTTTCCCAATTACCAATTTTTCCAATTACCAATTTTCCCAATTACCAATTTTCCCAATTACCAATTTTCCCAATTTCCAAGTTTTCCAATTTCCAAACTTCCCAACTTCCAAGTTTCCCAATTTCCAAGTTTCCCAATTTCTAAGCTTCCCAATTTCCAGTTTTCCCAATTTCTAATTTTCTCAATTTCCAATTTTCCCAATTTAGCCAAATTTCACTGTCTTCATGTATCTATGCTCTTAGATCTCTACTGTCTCAAATGTCTCAGTTTCAAAATCCCTATAGTCTCATTTCCAAATTTCTACGTATCGATGTGTCTTCATATGTCTCCATATTCTCTACACACCTCCATATTTCCACATTCCTACATCTCAAACCTTCTACCTCCAAAAATCTCCAAATCCTAAGAAATCCAAACTGCGTACTCCATACACTCCACGAAGTGCTCCACATCCCTCCATCTCATCCCTAAATATCTCTGTCCCCAAACCCCTAAGTTTCGAAAATATTATATCTGCAAATTCTTATATCCCCAAACGCGTGATTATAATATCCCCAGATTGAAAATTCCTCGACTAAGCCAAGAATCGTGCACAGTGAATGGAAGTCTAACCTTTAATCTTTGCGAAGGTTTGCATCTAACCCAGACCCTGCGTGCGAGGTTCCTGCGTATATCTTGGCTATTAGTAAGCGATACTCGACTCTGAAAAGCAGAAACTTGCGAGAAGGGTCGCTTGTCTTCGCGTTTATTCCTTGACCAACGCAGTCTTCCTTATTTCTTAGTGACTCTGAGCTTTTTCTGCGTTTAGGTTCGTTCTTGAGTAGGCTTGGCGAGAATTGTGTCGGTATGCAATTTGTGGATTATTCTATATGTTGAAGTTAGTGGTATCAAGTTACGTGTTGTGAGGAGTTGGAGGTAGTGTAATTTTGAAATTGCAGATTTGTGGATTTGTGGATTTATTGATTTGTGGATCTCAATTGAAATTTTTGATTCTTTGAATTTTGTAAATAATAATTTTCAAATTTGGCGGATGCGAGATTTTCAAATTTCCTAATTTCTCAATTTCCTAATTTCCCAATTTTCTCAATTTTCAATTTCCTATTTTCCCAATTTTCTCAATTTCCAATTTTCCTAATTTCCAATTTTCTCAATTTCCGAATTCCCCAATATCCAAGTTCTCCAATTTCGAATTTTCCCAATTTCCAAGTTTTCCAATTTCCAAGTTTCTCAATTACCAAATTCCCCAATTTCCAAGTTTCCCAATTTCCAAATTTCCCAATTTCCAAGTTCCTCAATTTCCAAGTTTCCCAATGTCCAAGTTTCTCAATTACCAAATTTCCCAATTTCAAAATCCCCCAGTATCCAAATACCCCGCTTTCCAAATTCCCCAATTACCAAATTCACCGATTCCCCAATTCCCAAATTCTCAAACTCTAAATTTTCCTCCTACCCCAACTTTCACAATTCCCAAATCACTAAATTCCTTAAATTACTAAACTCCAAAAATCCCCAAATTCCCAACTTCAAAACTCCCACTAAAAAATCCCCCACTTAGTATCACCCTAACCCACATCACATTCGTCTACCATCCACACATACCTAACCAAAACTACCTCACCTAACCTGCCCAACCCAACATTACCCACCCTACATCCACATCCTCAAAATACCCCAAAACTCGTTACAACCCAAAATAAAAAACAATCTAAAATAAAAAACTTCATAGCATGAACGGGTTATATCTAGCAAAGTAAGCCTTCTACACCGCTAAGCAACAGTGGCATCCAAAACTCTCTCTCGTTACTTCGCCACCGGGGAGATGCCGCCCTAATCTTCCCTCGCATCTTCTCTCCTTCTCCCCGTCCCTTCGAAACTCTTCATCCTTGTTTCTCCCGCTTTATCCGCTCCATTATCTGCACACCAGCCTCCTCTTCTCTCTAACTTTCGGAGCTCGTACGGCTCCTGCGGGAAACGCGATAGCATCTCGACAATTTGTACCATGGCGGATCGTTAAAACTGCTCGAGGAGAGGAGACGATGCTGAACTGAGCGCCAGCTTAATCCAATTTCATTGTGTCGCTCGATTCACTACCATGTTAGGCTTTTTTAGGGGAGTTTCCTGTTGGATGACTTCGATCGAGATTTCGGTGTGAATTTTTATGTTTATTTTGAGAGAGAGAGGGGTAGGGGTAGTTTCTTGCGTTTGGGTGTTTGGGTTGCATTTATTTAATTGTTGTGCAAATTTTTGGTGTTTCAGCAAGTTTTCTTTGGTTTTCATTTTGAGGATATTTATGTGAATTTTTATTTATTTTCTTTGAGAGAGAGAGGGGTAGTTTCACATCTCATTTTCAGGTGTTTCAGTTGCATTTATTATTAAATTGTGTGTTGCAGCAAGTTTCTTGGCGTTTCAGCAAGTTTTCATTGGTTTCTGGTTTTCAAGTTCTACAGCTTTGTGTAGAAGGAAGTTTATAATTATTATGTGGTCAGATTTTTTAAAAAATTGTATGTATAAGTTTTATAGTGTAACTGTACATAGGAGCATTTTCCTTGAGGGAGAAATTCAGAAATTTTTCACTTTGAAATTTATTTTGAAAATTAAGAAACTTTGCAATTTAAAAATTTTGCAAAATTGTCAGACAAGTCAATGACAAACGATTGTCATACAAATTAATAAAAAATCATAATTGTCAGACAAATCACTTTGTAAGACATCATACTTGTCCTCACAAATGTTCATCACAACAAAAGAAGTGAAATAAAAACATTTTTAACAACAGCTTGTACATAAAATATTATTTAAAACCTTATATTTATATGTATAAGATTGAAGAATTTTATTTAATTTACAGTGGAAGGTTTCAGCCATTGAATGTCTCTAAGTCGCAAGCTTACTTCCACAACACGTACCCCACGGTACCGTGTCCATACAGTACCCCCATGGCTCCGTACCGTTAAGGATTCTCAACAGTAAATTACAAAATATGCTAAGCGGCCGATATAAATCAAAAGTTGGTAAGGGTAGTTGCAAAGGGACGAGGAGCCTTCAAAACGGCCTCGTTTACCCGTCGTGGTCCGTCTTCGGGGGTCGATCGGTACCCAAAATAAGGGAGGAGGGAGCCCCGTGTCATGGATCCCTACGGATAACCACTTTCTCTCTCACGGACACCCGGTCTGGAGTTTGCAAACCCAGCAAATGGACCGGAAGACTTGCTTCTGTGATATTTACTTCAGAGTGATACTTGACAAATTGCACAAATTTAAAAACTTTTGAATTTACCGCCAAATTTCAGGATTCGTTTACTTGAGTTGCAAGCTTAATATTTATAAGTGACAAGTTAATACGTTTAGCAGACATATTTTAGATTTTAATTGTTTATTTTGTTTATAGTAGTACAATACTTTTATTAAAACTTGACTTGACAAATTTCCTTTGTATGAATTTTGAATTTCCCGCCAAATTGTGGGAGTGGGTTCTGCACTCGAGTAAAGCAAGTTTAATAGTTATTTCTAACAAGTTAGTAGGAAGTATGATGTCAGACATGAAGACGTATTTCATATTACAGTTAATTGTTCATTTTATAAATAATACTACAATAATTTTATTGAAACTTAACCTATGATGTCTTTGAGAGTTATGTCAGTCAGAGCTAATTATTGCTACAATAATTGAGGCAAATAAGGTAAACTAAGCATACATTGAATTCAGGAATTATGTAAATTATAATTGAACTTCAGTCACGTTGCAAATATAATTTCAATTTGTTGTCTGATTTGTTATGTGCGTCACAAGTGCGTCACGCTATTATAATTCAAACTTTAAAATATGTCTAATAAAAATAACTACCTTAACACGTTAATACACAAGTACATACGTTATAAAATATTAAAGAAGCAATACAAATACGTTACAGCCACGGTAACGAAAATTGTGTACGCGACGTCGCACCGAAGATTTATGGCGGTCGTCACGGCGGCCGATTTCGAGATGCGCCACGATTCTCCGAAGGAGATTCTCGATTTCTAGCTGAGATAAAAGCGTGTGGTCGCGTTTGATTCTGCCGCGGAAGCTCGTGAAGATCGATACGACAGAGATGATCGCTTCGATTCATCGACGCCTCGACGCGAGATCGGACGACCACCCTTGGGCCAGAAAATTCTCTTCAGGCAACGAGACCCGTGTTTGCCTTGAGTGACGTTTACTCTTTGGCCAATTTTGGTGGATAAATTTTTAATAAAATATTGTGCGTGTCTGGTCAGTGGACAGCTGGATATGAGTCTTATTTTTTACGTCAACTTATTGGAGATTTATATAGGGTGTTTCATAAATAGTGTTACTCTGAGAAGGGGTTGCAGCTGTGACTATGAATTTTTTCTTTCGCAAAGTGGAGTTTAAAGATTTGTTTTTATGTGGATTTATTGAGGGAAGATAGGTTAATTTTATTGACTCATCAATTTGTTGGAGACTTATACAGGGTGTTTCATAAGTAGTGTCATTTTTGTGAAGGGGTTGCTGCTGTGACTCTGAATTGTTTCTTCTGTAAAGTGGAGTTTGAAGCTTCGTTTCTGTGTGGATTTATTAAGAGCAGATAGGTCGACCTTATTGGCTCGTTAAATTGTTAGAGACTTATACAGGGTGTTTCACAACTAGTGTTACTCCTGTAAAGAGGTTACAGCTGCGACTCTGAATTCTTTCTTTTACAAAGTGAAGTTTGAAGCTTAATTTCTGTGTGAATTTATTAAGAGTAGATAGGTCAATCTTATTGGTTCATCAATTTGTTAGAGACTTATACAGGGTGTTTCACTAGTGTTACTCCTGTAAATGGGTTACAGTTGTGGCTCTGAATTTCTTCTTTTACAAAGTGGAGTTTGAAGCTTCGTTTCTGTGTGGATTTATTAAGAGTAGATAGGTCAATCTTATTGGCTCATCAATTTGTTAGAGACTTATACAGGGTGTTTCACAACTAGTGTCACTCCTGTAAAGGGCTTACAGCTGCGACTCATAATTTTGTCTCTCCCAAACTAGAGTTTAAAGCTTTGTTTTTGTGCATTCATTAAATTAAGATAAATTGTATTAATTTTTAACTTACATTAATTATCAAGTTAGTTAATTTAAGATCTGACTTGTAACTTCGAAAATTCCTAACCATTTACTACTTTGTTACATCTTTTGAACATAGGAGACCTCGCCTTTATCCAACTTTAACACAACGATAATATAACATCTAAACGAAAGAAAAACTCCAGTTAAGTTTCAATTTTCCAACACACGCACACCTATCACCATAAATTCTTGGTAATAGCGCAATAAACGTTAAATCCATTTCTCCGTCGGAGAAAATCCATTTGAACG
The DNA here is from genome assembly GCF_050947335.1 of Megachile rotundata. Taxonomy (NCBI): domain Eukaryota; kingdom Metazoa; phylum Arthropoda; class Insecta; order Hymenoptera; family Megachilidae; genus Megachile; species Megachile rotundata. The sequence continues at coordinate 10,523,089 of NC_134992.1, read as the reverse complement.
ACAGTCGCTCGTCATTAATCTCCCGTCGGAAGAAAAGAAATCCGACGATTCGCCAGGAGGAAATTCCGTCGATTTACATTTTCGTCGAAGAATATGGGGTTCTCGATTGTGTTCCACATAGTTACACGAGGCTCGCGATAAATTATGCTACCCGCAAGCGGTCAATTATACGGCAGACTATTAATCGAGATACGGGGAAACGTGGATGTTAATAAACCGTCGGTTGAAAGTGTTTTCAACGACGTTTACACGCGTCGCTATCTGCCGATCTACGCTAATCGAGCTCTCCCGATGCACCCAGTCGTCACGCGTGCTATCCCCATGGATATGCCTTTCGACCCCGACTTTCATTCGGCGAACGCTTCCTTAAACGGGATATCTTCATATCCGTTTTCATTCATTTCGTGAATTTTGAGTAATTGCGTTTTTCTTGGGGGCCTTTGTTGAGGACGGTTAGGATTAATGGAGGGTATTTATCTTTAACGTCTACCGTATGTGGCGTTATATCATTTTTTGGGTTGTGGATTTTTAAGGTTGTGATAGTTTTTAGGTTGTGATATTTTTTAGGTTATGATACTTTTGAGATTGTGATAATTTTGCTGTTATAATAGTTTACTTGTGATGATGTTTGTAAGGTTATAATATTTTTGAGATTGTGATAGTTTTGAGGTTATAATATTTTTGAGATTGTGATAGTTTTGAGGTTATAATATTTTTGAGATTGTGATAGTTTTGAGGTTATAATATTTTTGAGATTGTGATAGTTTTGGGATTATAATATTTTTGAAGTTATGATATTTTTTAGGTTATGACACTTTTGAGGTTGTGATAATTTTGCGGTTGTGAAAGTTTGCCTGTTATGATATTTGTGAGGTTATGATATTTTTGAGGCTATGATAATTTTGATGTTATGATAGTTTACTTGTTATGGTATTTTTTAGGTTATGATGTTTTTGAGGTTATGATATATTTTAGATGTTATAATATTTTTGAGGTTATGATACTTTTTAGTTTAACATATTTTTGAGGTAATGTATGTGAGGTTCTGAATGTGTAAATTTTATAAATACATAAATATCTCAACAAATCTACCAATAATCAAAAGATAATTTCAAGCTAAGAAGGCAGTAAAAGTTTCTCGAATATATTCTTTCGAAAGTAGAAAAATGTGGAGAGGCATAAAGACGATGCCAGTAGAAGATTTCTACGTTATTCAATCGCGTATAGAATGTTTCCACGTGTAAAACCACGGGAAGGCGTTGCGGGATAACTGTGGAAAGCGATGATTTTTATCCGGATGACTTAACACGCGCATACTAATATGCCATAGGTTCAACATCGTGGCAACGCGTCATTTTACATTAGCAATGCAATCGCGCGATAATGGATAGTTCCGATGATCGTTCCTATCGTGTTTCAAGCAAAACGGATTTCATACCTTTTGTGCGCAAATAATAATTTTCAAGCACTATTTTGTACTTATGTAATAATAAATACCTTATGTTTGAAATCGAAAATTATAATTGAGCAGTTTAAAGTGAAGTATTTAGTTTGTGCTATTAATTATAATTCAAGTTTGACTGGTTCAAATTTGTGATTATAATTTAATTTTAATTAGTCGTATGTGTATACATATGCGTAAACAGTGCATACATGTCTACATGCATAAGTATATACATATGTAGGATGTACACACATATGCATATGTAAGTGCAGACATAAGTACATACACGTGTATAGTGCATACACATATGCATATTGAAGTACATACACGTGTACAGTACATACTCATATGCATATATAAGTACCTACATATGTACAGTGCCTACACATATGCACATATGTATAAATACACACATATGTAGAGAGCACACACACATGTATATATCAGTACATACATGTACACATACGAACAAATATTCATATCGACATACTTAAACACACATGTATGTATAAATACACACTCACATGCATTTACATCAGCTTATGCATATGTGTACATACTCATACGTCTGCACGTTGCAACTAGAAAATCCTAGGCTGAATTAATGAAACTCTAATCTAATTATTTAACAAATTAATATAACACATGTATTCATATGTACATATGTTATAGATACGTACAAACTTAAATTTTCACATATGTCACATATGTCACATTAGCGCATTAAATACTTTGATCACAGTTTCATGAATGTATAACTCATACAAGTTACATATGTTGTACATATTATAAATACCATGTACATTATAACATATGACTACAACATACATGTAATATTTATTTGTACATGAACTTAAAGAATCTAGTTTTGAGGAGTCTAAAGAATTGTATAAAAGAAGAAACTGTCTATAGCAAATCGACAATAAAAGAGACTCACGTGGACCAAAGTTCGTGTGTAGGTGGTAGTTTCACTTCCGCCGTGGTTTTTTCGGGAAGTTTATAGTATTCATAAACGTAGGAAGCGGCAGGATCGTCGCCATGACTAGCGACAGCCGAGACCTGGTGTTGTTGTTGAAGATTGAGCATAGCCGCGGTCGCTACCGAGAGCGGATGCTCGCAGTAGGTCCGCCAGTCGCCCTCCATGCCCTGCACCTGCACCTGCACGGCAGCAACCCTTTTGTGGACTTCCGGGTCGGCGCCCTCGGCGCCGCTCTGCAGCGACTGGGCCGCCTGCGCCGCCGCCTCTTCCGCCCCCAGTTCTTCCTCTTCCTCTGTGTCACGCTGTCCAGCTACGTAACCGGATTGTTGTTGCTGTTGTTGTTGCGAATTTTCGTCGCTTACCACGCTAGTCTCTTCCTCGCCGCGACTTCGGCGTCTGAAATCATAATAAATTTTATCGTTAGTGGAGTCAGATTATTTTAAGATTCAGTTGTTTCAAGATACAGTTGTTTCAAGATTCAGGTGTTTCAAGGTTTAGTTGTTTCAAGATTCAGTTGTTTCAACATTTAGTCGTTTCAAGATTCAGTCGTTTTCAAGATTCAGTTGTTTCAAGATTCAGTTGTTTCAAGAATCAGTTGTTTCAAGATTCAGTCGTTTCAAGATTCAGTCGTTTCAACATTTAGTCGTTTCAAGATTCAGTCGTTTTCAAGATTCAGTCGTTTCAAGATTCAGGTGTTTCGAGATTCAGGTGTTTCGAGATTCAGTTGTTTCAAGGTTCAGATGTTTCAAGATTCAGTTGTTTCAAGGTTCAGGTGCTTCAAGATTCAGTTGTTTCAAGGTTCAGTTGTTTCAAGATTCAGTTGTTTCAAGATTCAGGTGTTTCAAGGTTCAGATGTTTCAAGATTCAATTGTTTCAAGATTCAGTCGTTTCAACATTCAGTCGTTTTCAAGATTCAGTCGTTTCAAGATTCAGTTGTTTCAAGATTCAGTCGTTTCAACATTCAGTCGTTTTCAAGATTCAGTCGTTTCAAGATTCAGTTGTTTCAAGATTCAGTTGTTTCAAGATTCAGTTGTTTCAAGATTCAGATGTTTCAAGATTCAGTTGTTTCAAGATTCAGTCGTTTCAAGATTCAGTCGTTTTCAAGATTCAGTCGTTTCAAGATTCAGTCGTTTCAAGATTCAGTCGTTTCAAGATTCAGTCGTTTCAAGATTCAGTCATTTCAAGATTCAGTCGTTTCAAGATTCGTTGTTTCAAGTAAAATTAGCTGAGATTTGGGTCTATTTGGTTTTGGAGAGTTATTGTGAATTTTAGGTGCAATGATGTTCCATTTCGAGGAGGAGGGTTTCGGATAGGTTCATGATATGATCTTGATATGTTCATGATATGGTTATACGTTCATCATATATGGTCATGATTTGGTCATAATATGTTTATGATATATTCACGATATATTCATCATATGTTCATGATGTATTCATATGTTCATGATGTGTTCATATGGTCATGATGTGTTCATATGGTCATGATGTGTTCATATGTTTATCATATGGACATGATGTGGTTATGATGTGGTCCTCATATGTACATGATATGTTGTGATATATTCATGTTATGTTTATCACATGGTCATGATGTGTTCATATGTTCATGATGTGTTCATATGGTCATGATGTGTTCATATGGTCATGACGTGTTCATATGTTCATAATGTGTTCATTTGTTCATATGTTTATCATATAGACATGATGTGGTTATGATGTGGTCCTCATATGTACATGATATGTTATAATATATTCATGTTATGTTTATCACATGGTCATGATGTGTTCATATGTTCATGATGTGTTCATGATGTGTTCATATGGTCATGATGTGTTCATATGTTCATAATGTGTTCATTTGTTCATATGTTTATCATATGGACATGATGTGGTTATGATGTGGTCCTCATATGTACATGATATGTTATGATATGTTCATGTTATGTTCATCACATGGTCATGATGTGGTTATGATATGTTCATGATATAGTCATGATATGGTCATGATATATTCATGACATATTTATAACATATTCATGAGATTGTCATATGTTGATGATGTAGTTATGTGGTTAATATATGTCGTTAACATATGTGGTTAATGTATGTCGTTAACATATGTGGCTAATACATGTGGCTAATATATGTGATTATATATGTGGTTAATACATGTAGCTATAATATGTGGTTATGTGGTTACATATGTAGGATATACATATTATTTTTATCATTCTACTACAAAAATTTTATTCAAAACATCAAAGATCATTTCTAGCAACAATTTTCCCACAACGAAGCCTTCAAAACTGCCTTATTTGCGACACAGAAAACACCATGTAAGACATTTATTTACAGACAACTATCATTTACAGCCATACCCAGCTAGCATCGATTACGTATTCCTCGCCATTTATTTATTTAGTCGAAACCTATTGGCATTGCAAGTACATCATGTCGCAGATTGCATCAATATGTACTAAAATCGATACCGCACGCTTAAGTGGTAATTACACAACAATTTCTGCATACGCAACACGATTTATATGACACGTTACAATAATCTAGCGGAATGAACCCATTGCGCAACATTCCTTTAACATCGGATATTTGAACAAACGCTTAAATACCTCAGGGAAACAACCCCCATAAAGCATGTGCTTCGGTTGGAAACGGACAGTAGCAAATCGTCGTAGCGACTCCAACTGGCGATGTCTTCGCGATTATCCGCGGATTTCCTGGAACTCCGCGCGGGTAATGAATTTACCGGGGAGAGTAGTAACAGTTAGAAATATATGCCAGAGTGGTCGCGCGATAAATCACCGTAGACCCGTCGAATTTATCAATTAACGATAATCGCGACGCGGTTAAGCCACGCTGATGATTCCTCAATTTAGCAATGACCACCGGGACGAGCGTGCGCCACACACACGCTCGCCACCGCACAGTCCGCGGTAATTTATTGTCAGTTACCTCGCGATATCTAATCGCCTCCTGGAACTGCCGTGCGCGGCCTTTCCAGAGGACTACACCGGCTAGACATTTGTCACTGGTCGTTAGTTTCCGGCCACGATGACTTCCGGCTGCGATCCTCGCCGTCGGCGAATCCCGCGGGATTTGTTAAATATTGAACGCGAACGAAGATTAAGGGTTTATACCCTTGGATAGTGAGAATGTTACTATAATTTTATTTGTGAAACTGTATTGTATAGAATTCAATCGTGTGGAATTTCATTTTATGGAATTCATTCGAGTGGAATTCCATCTTGTACGATACATTTTGGTGGAATTCTATTTGGCAGAATTCAATTCAGTGGAATTCCATTGTGCAGAATTCAATTTGGTGGAATTCCATCGTGTAGAATTTAATTTGGTGGAATTCCATTTTCCAGGATTCCATCTGGTGGAATTCCATATGGTAGAATTCAATCTGGTGGAATTCCATTGTGCAGAATTCAATTTGATGGAATTCCATCTTGTAGAATTTAATTTAATGGAATTTCATTTTCCGGGATTCCATCTGGTGGAATTCCACTTGGAAGAATTCCAAGGTTTCGAATTCCAAAATTCAAAATCCCAAAATTCTAAAATTCCAAAAATCCCAAAAGTTCAAAAAATCCCTAGATCCCAATATCTTCAGATTTCTAAATCGACAGATTCAGAATTCCCTAGATCCCAATGTCCCTAGATCCAGAAGTTACTAGATTCTCAAATCCCTAGATCCAGAAATCTCTAGATCTCAAAATCCTTAGATTTTAAAGTCCCTAGATCTCAAAATCCCTATACCCAAAAACCCTTACTTCCAAAAATCCCTAAATCCAAGAAACCCTAGATCAGAAAGTTCGAAACGTCCAAACTTCGAAAATTCTCTACAATACTAAAATAATTTCCATCCAAAACTTTAAAATACCCAAGTCCCAATGTCCCAAAATTCAAAAGTTTCAATTCTACCAAATAATTATTAACCAAATTCCTATAGGCTTAAACGCAACCCATATAAAAATATACCCTATGTCAACAACTTCTACTCAGAACCTCAAGTTCACAGTACCATAAATGTCCTATCCCTTTCTCGCACCGTTACACCGATCTCGGTCCATCAAAACTATCCTGAAATCTGGTCTAATAAAACGATATCCATGTTTGCGTATCTCCGAACAGTTATCCTCCAGGTTGATGATCACGAATGAACTCATTACGTTTCCTAGCGAGCATTAATTCACGAAAGGCTTCCATACACTCGCTCGACCCGGACTCTCGGATGCGCCTGTGCAAACAGCCGCCGAGGAAAATATTTGCACAGGATAACGCGGTCCCTCATTATCGGGGTAGCTGAGGGGCGACCAGGTGCTGGAACAGGAGCAACGCGAAGAAAAAAACGAACGAAACGATATCGAACGGTGGAGTTGAGGAAGAAAGAGAAGGAGAAGAAGGAAGGGAAAAAAGGAGAGTGAGAAGGAAGGAAAAGGGGAAGAGGTAGATTGATTCGACATGCATAAATTAGAGAGGATGAGCCTTTATACCGTGCGCGACTCACAGGATCGGGATTGGAATTGGGATGCACGCCAAGGAAGAGTATAAATTGATGACTGTAGGCAAAAGGCAGGGGTTTATAATAATTAATCTTCGTGCTCATATATATATATTGTATGTATGTATATGTGCTTCGACCCTCTCTTTCTTGATCTTCTTTCTCGAAGCTCAAAGCGTGGTTCGCGTCAAAGCATCTGCTTGCATGAGCATTTTTCTTTCTTCTGTGAACTTGCTTCTTTTGGACGATGGTACTTCGAACAAATATTACTTTGAACTGTCACCTTGAACTGTTACCTTCAACAAATTTGGTGCAAATGGTGGATACAAGTATAGTAGTCTTTGTTAGGATATTGAATATGAATGTAGTAGATAAGTGATCTTTTTCTTTAATTTATTTATTTATAGTCACACCAACCGCCCATGGGTTATTAGTGACTCAAATAAATGAACTTGATTAAAGTTATTGATTTAGTGTTTTTGATACGAACTCTGGATTTTTGGTTTAGTGTTGAATTTAATACGATTCGATTCGAGGTGATTTAATTCGATTTTATTTGACACGATTCGTAATCGAAGCAATTCGAATTGGAGGAACTCGGTGTCACGCGATTAAATTCGAAACGATTGAAATCCACGCGATTTAATTCGATACGATTGAAATCCTCGCGATTAAATTCGATACGATTGAAATCCTCGTGATTAAATTCGATATGATTGAAATCCGTGCGATCGAATTTTGCAAAGTGAAATTCCACGAGATTGTATAGGATGGAATTCTATAACGAAATTCTATAATGAAATTCAACGAAATGAAATTTTAGGCTGAAGTGGAATTCGATGTAATTGAGTTCTATGAGGTGGAATTCACAATTCTGTGAGAAATCCGTACAAGTGAATTCTGGAATATGGAATTCTACATAACGAAATTTTATAGGGTGGAATTCCATAAGATGGAATTCCATCAAATTTAATTCTACAAGATGGAATTCCGTCAAATTAAATTTCACAAGATGGAATTCTGTCCAATTGAGTTCCACAAAATGGAATTCCATCAAATTAAATTCCACACGGTGGAATTCCGTCAGATTAAATTCCACAAGATGGAATTCCGCCAGATTGAATTCCACAAGATGAAATTTTGTCAAATTGAATTCCGCAAGATGGAATTCCGTCAAATTGAATTCTGCACGATGGAATTCCACCAGACTGAATTCTGCACGATGGAATTCCACCACATTGAATTCTGTTCAATGGAATTCCAATTTGGAATTTGTGGAATTCGAAATTTTAAAATTCGATATGGAATTTGTAATTTTGGAATTCGATATTTTGAAATTCAGAGCTTTGATATTTTCGAAAATATAGCTACGGGTTACTAACACTCCATTGTAATAAAACTAGAATAAAAACCAATACATAAACAATTATATCACCATGATAATTCTAATAACAGTAATACCAATATCACTATCAACGCAAAAAGTACTCGAAACGAAACGATAATCACAATCAGAACTTAATATCCATCATCCCAGATAATCATACTAATATCAATCTTTCTAATAATACCCGCAATAACATTCCCATTAAAGTCGCTAATAAGCATTACTCTAGAATTATCAATACCCGCATCCACGGTCATAATAATTAATAACAATTTCAAGATGGTCTACCGATCAATCCCGTAGCAACTCGCGTCCCATGAAAAATAAAAACACGTCAGAAATCTCGAACAATGCGAAGACAAATTACACCGCAAGTAATCTGCTATTTATCGGCAATTCATTCAGTCAAGTGGTAGAAGAAGATTTATTCGTCGGTAGCTTGATTGATCCTGTACAGCTTGGTGATTCGTCTTGATCGATCGTTTCGCGATCGTGTCGCACTGCATCCTCGTTCCCGTGCACCTACCTCAACGCGAAAATGTTGCAGGTAGGTGGTGAACGCGCGGCTTCAACCGGATAAACAGGGAACGAGAGAGAGAGAGAGAAGGGAACAACGTGTTTAATATTCCGTGGGAGTGTTGTCCACGCGACCTGAGAACCCACCCTATTGCTCTCTTGCGTGCATTTCAATAAAGCCGCCTCCGCTCGAACCCGCTTCTAACTGGACGTCCACTTTAACTTGACAGTTCGTGAATTCTGTCTCAACGAGTTGTACTCTTTTGTGTTGCTTTATCTTTATTTCCGAATTCGTGGGGAAATTCAGGAGAAAGTATTGAGATATTCAAATATTTAATTGTTCAATCGTTCAATTATTCGATTATTCAATTATTTAATGGTTCAATTATTCAATTGTGCAAGTAGTCAATTGTTCAGGATTTCAATTATTCAAATAATCGATGGTTCAAGTATTCAATTATGCAATTGTTAAATTGTTCAGGGAGTCAATCGATCAATTATTCAATTGTTCCAGTATTCAATCGTTCAAGCATTCAATTGTTCAAGCATTCGATTGTTCAAGTATTCAATTGTTCAAACGTTTAATCGTTCAAGCATTCAATTGTTCAAGCATTCAATCGTTCAAGTATTCAATTGTTCAAGTATTCAATTGTCCAAGTACTCAATTATTCAATTACTCAATTATCCTATTATTCAATTGTTCAAGTATTCAATTGTCTAAGTACTCAATTATTGGATGTCTCAATTATCCTATTATTCAATTGTTCAAGTATTCAATTGTCCAAGTACTCAATTATTCAATTACTCAATTATCCTATTATTCAATTGTTCAAGTATTCAATTGTTCAAGTATTCAATTGTCCAATTACTCAATTATTCAATTACTCAATTATTCTATTATTCAATTGTTCAAGTATTCAGTTGTCCAAGTACTCAATTATCCTATTATTCAATTGTTCAAGTATTTAATTACACTGATACTCAACTGTTCAAGTATTCAATTGTTCATGTACTCAATTATTCAATTATTCAAGTATTCCAGTATTCCAGTATTTAAGTACTCATGTATTCAAATATTCAAACATTCAAGTATACAAATATTCAAATTCTCAAATGTTTCAATTTGAGGTAAAAAACTTGACCAATCAACATATAATAAATTTCAAGACTCTATAGCTGTCCCATCTTTGTCAACGGCAATATAGTGAGAGTCCACAGGAATCTTAAAATATGTAAAGAAGAAATTTTCATTTTTTAACTCGATCACAGTAATGAAACAATGAGCGTTTAATTTAATGTTCCATTGAAACCGCACAGCTCGAAGGCAGAAATATCTCAAGACGAAAGATCCTTGCCAGTTTGAGCTTAGCTAAGAAATGCCACGGTTCAAGAACGTCATAAAAACACTTTGTCAATCAGCAGCTTTAGAATGTCAGGGAATGTCTTATAATAGATAAAATGTCGATTATAGCGATGCTGGAAAGCTACACGTGTTTCTAGGCAAGAAAACTGAATAGATTTCTATCGGAATACATTGTTCAGGTTTACTGATCTATTGTTACAGTTTCATATCGATCACGATCGTTAGTTTAATTAAAATTACTGTTTAGAAAAATTAATACTGAATAATAATTTTGAAAGGAAAAACAATAACTGGAATAACAATATAATTTTAATGAAAAACAAAGTCAAAATGAATGAAATAAAATTGCAAAGGAGCTGTGATTATTGATCGGTGCATGATATCATAAGAATCAAGAGCTATTCAAATACTTCCTCGATTGTCCCGTAACCTCGATCCATAATCCATCGGTTCGATTGCAGTGTTAATAAGATTTATGAAACGTGGAAAAGAATGCCGCGATCCTTTTCATCGATACGTATCTCGATCTAATGTCAATTCTGCTCGCTCACACGTCCCTGTCGTTTTCTCGGCTGCCTGTCTGCTGCGGTATGCATACTAATTTCACAAATAAATCTATTCCTTCGTCATTCGAGGTCAGCTGCGCGGGTCGAAGGGTGAATAGGTTTTCCCCTTGATTTTCTACTATACTTCTCGTTCAAAAATCTAATGATAGCGATTAGTGCTATTTGTTCTTGTTCGCGCGTTACTTATACCCATCGCTAGTAGTGATGGGTATAAGAGGTATATAAAAATTACATTGTACAATAAAAAAATTAAATATTATCTTACATTGTCTTCAAAATGTAACTGAATGAAATAATAATTAATGATATTAAAAATCGTAAATAACAAATTTGATGATTGATATTACTGGTCAAATTTATCCTTTAACATAATTTTTCTTTAAAAAGAGAAATACAGCATACAATAATTTTTTGAAAAGGAAACAATTGCAACGGTTAATTTACGACCGAAGGAAGCATCGAGAGTTTAGAAGGAGTATAAAACAAAAGGAAATTATGAAGAAAAAGAGAGACAGTTCCATGAATTGTCATTCGAAGGGGTTTGAGCTTAGGGCAATTAATCGCACAATTAAACGTTCCTCGCGTGTCGCGGAATCTCGCGTCCTCCCATCTGCATAACGAAGAAACAATGGCCTCGTAAATCTCCGCTCTCGCGTGTCTGCCCACAGAAAAATCTGTTGGATGAAAACGAGAACAACGGTCGCGACAACGTGCCGCGCATAACTCTCTTATATGCCGTTGTCTCGACGCTTCATCTTTCTTTCCAATCAGTTTTACACGGGCGACTAATTAGCGAACTTGCCTAATTGCTCTCAAACCGTACTTTTTTCTCATCTGACAAACCACAGTCACTTCTATGAAACAAAATAATGTATAAATATATACATTAATAAAACTGATTTATTTGAAAGTTGAAAGACTTGTCAAATGAAAGAAAGCTTATATTTGCATATCATACATCAGAAGTAATAGTAATTTCCAAGAAACTACCAAAGCATTTTTGTATGATTTTCAACATTTTCTCGACGTTACGAAGCAGTAGAGAAAAAATGTTCGCCACTGCTCGATTCATTGCTACTATTATCTACTAGCGGAGGTTGTCCAACCCCAAACAACCATAGTACTCGATCATTTGCCACCATTAAGTCGTAGCAGCAACCCCAATCCACTGTTATTACTGGTTGCTCCGGCTGGCTGCTGTTTTTTCAATAATTCGTTACTAGTTTCTTTTCCGTTCCTTTGAGCATTTGAAGCAGTAAGAAATGTTTTTTTTGGAATCGGTGACCGTTCATTTACTGCTTTATCCGTGCAGGGGAAATCGTCTGGCTCGACCAATTTATTCTTAGATAATCGGCTGATCTCTCGGTTGGAGAACGGTGATAATCAATGAGGAATTGTTGTAATGAGAAGAGAGAAGAAATGTGGTTATAGTTGATGACATTGTACGGACTGACGTTTCGTATCTATATCTGACGCGTTATATCACCGTGCGATGTATAGCAATATGTTATGTATTTGTATCTTGATTCGTAACGCGTTATATCAGCATGCGTTGTAATTGCTATGGATTATAATTTATATTTATTATAATGGGAACAGGCTGTATTAGCTCGTGTTATATCGCCACGTGTTGTATTACCGTGCGTTGTATTTTCAAGTATTAAAATTTCCATGTGTGATATTTCGACACGTAGTAATTTTCATGCGTTGTGATTTCGGCGCGCTATATCGCCACGTTGTGATTTCCGCGCGCTATATCGCCACGTGTTATATTGCCATGCGCTGTATTCTCAGATATTAAAATTTCTATGTGTGATATCTCCACGCGTACTAACTTTGACGCGTTGTGATTTCCACGCGCTATATCGCCGCATTGTGGTTTCCTCGCGCTATATCGCCACGTATTATATTTCTACGCATTATATCGCCACGTGCTATATTTCCACGCGTTATATTGCCACGTGCTATAATCCTCACGTGTAATATTGCTAGGAGTAGTAATTTCTACACGTTGAGGTTTCCTCGCGTTATATCGCCACATGTTACATTGTCTCGCGTTATATTGCCGTGTGTTGTAATTTCCACGTGTAATATTGCCAGAATTAGTAATTTCTACACATTGAGGTTTCCTCGCGTTTTATCGCCACATGTTGTAGTATCTCGCGTTATATTGCCACGTGTTGTAATTTCCACGTGTAATATTGCCAGGAGTAGTAATTTCTACACGTTGATGCTTCCTCGCGTTATATTGCCACATATTACATTGTCTCGCGTTATATTGCCATATGTTGTAATTTCCACGTGTAATATTGCCAGAAGTAGCAATTTCTACACGTTGAGGTTTCCTCGCGTTATATCGCCACATGTTACATTGTCTCGCGTTATATTGCCGTGTGTTGTAATTTCCACGTGTAATATTGCCAGAATTAGTAATTTCTACACATTGAGGTTTCCTCGCGTTTTATCGCCACATGTTGTAGTATCTCGCGTTATATTGCCACGTGTTGTAATTTCCACGTGTAATATTGCCAGGAGTAGTAATTTCTACACGTTGATGCTTCCTCGCGTTATATTGCCACATATTACATTGTCTCGCGTTATATTGCCATATGTTGTAATTTCCACGTGTAATATTGCCAGAAGTAGCAATTTCTACACGTTGAGGTTTCCTCGCGTTATATCGCCACATGTTACATTGTCTCGCGTTATATTGCCGTGTGTTGTAATTTCCACGTGTAATATTGCCAGGAGTAGTAATTACTACACATTGAGGTTTCGTCGCGTTATATCGCCACACGTTATATTATCTCGCGTTATATTGCCATATGTTGTAATTTCCACGTGTAATATTGTCAGAAGTAGTAATTTCTACACATTGAGGTTTCCTCGCATTTTATCGCCACATGTTATAGTATCTCGCGTTATATTGCCACGTGTTGTAATTTCCACGTGTAATATTGCCAGGAGTAGTAATTTCTACACCTTGAGGTTTCCTCGCGTTATATCGCTACATGTTACATTGTCTCGCGTTATATTGCAAAAAAATTTGCATACTCAAAAACTTCCAACTTCGAAAACTTGCAACCTTAACAACTCAAAAATCAAATTCAATCCAAATTCTCAAATGATCAATTCGTCAAATTATCGAGTAATCAAATTGCAAATTATTAACAAGTTCAATAATTATTAACAATTTTAATAATTTGCAAACATCGTAATATAAACGAACCGATCATACGATATCCATCATCGGCCTCGACTCCGAAATGTATCGAAAGTGAAAAGTCGACAATCGATTCTCGCGATTCACCGATGATCGGGATCCAGTTTCTCCGGCGACGAACTATTGCAGCTGCATACTTGCCGCTCGATCTCGCGCAAGGCTTGCATCTGCGCCGGTATCGAGTGCACGCACGGCAAAGGACGTTAACACGGAACACCGTGAGAGAGTAACCTGTCTGACACGGCGTTTTATCCGTGCCGAAAGAAAAAACAAATACCTACGCAGTAGGTCCACGGCGAACAAAAAGGGGGGTAGAGGAGGTCGTGTCTAGGGATCTTCAATCCATCAAAGTCAACGCGCGACACCTTTCTACCCCCGTGTTGGATCTTGTCTCTGCTCTTGTCCTTTTCTTTCGAAGAGAGAAGTTCTTCTGTCATGGAACAGAGACATTTTTGCTAGGACCGTTGAATCTTTTAGGACCGTGTCGAACTTGTATGACGAACTTATTATATTAGGCTGATGGGGGTTGCGAAGTTCAAATGTCAGACTTTTAATCAGTTCAAATGTTAGGCATTGAAGTTTGAAGTATTTTTTGTAGCGGTGATTTGTGGAGTAATACGAGAGTGATATAGTTTGTAGAATAGCAAATTTACAAGCTTACATTTGTCACTTTTTAATATTCAGTGTAACTTGTGAATTATTTTATATTTGTTCTTATGAATGTACAGAAGCAATAATAAGTATTTACTGTTATGGTACTTATTGCTGTTCATACATATTGCCTTAGATCTATCTACATATTATAAATACTACATATCGCTACAGATTGCAGACATATACAGGGTGTCTCACAACTAGTGTAGTTAATGTTAATCTTAAAATTTGAAAGAAAATCATACTGACCTAATATTCACATTAATAATTAATAATTATTAACATCAGAGTAATTTGACAGAACAATGCACAGTAATAAATGATTTTACTATAGACATTTTCTCGATGTCCAACTTTAGAAATCTACTAAAACGCGTAGGCACGTTGTTAAAATGAGCAGTCATCTTTCAGGGGCACCGACAGCTTACAACCCACCTATCACTGTAGATTGTAGATACATACAAGTTCTTCCTGTTCACCGTATCTTATAATTTATGCATGCTATGAGTCAAAAATTTGCAATCATTACTCGTAGGCTTCACGTATATTTCAAATTCCTTCATAACTGAAGCGATACAGTCGAGCTTTAGAGTTTATAATTGTATACAGATATTGAAGACATATACAGGGTGTCTCATAATTAATGTAGGTGAAATGGGAGGTAGCTAACATGACTCTGAATAAGATTTCAACAAGGAAACTACCAAACTTTGTACAAGTTTTACAATTGTCAACATTGTCATTTCAAATCTATCACTTTAGGACGTCACCATCTGCGATTTTGCTCTAACTCAAATATGTTGTAGTCCATGTGAAATTAGGGGCGGTTTAAGTCATCATTTTGCCGGTTTCGAATTTGTTAAGAAATAACAAGCTTTTAAAGTTTGCAATTTTTGCCTATTTTTGCGAAAATAGGTTTCACTCACGAATTTTTTTCTCAGAAACTATTCAACCGATTTGACTAAATTGATTTTTGTTTTATTCACAAAGGATTGTATTGTTATAAAATATTTTTTGTAGCTTTGTTCATCTGTTTTATAATAACGAAAAATTTTGAGGAAAACCAGTCAGAAGAACACTAGTTATGACACACCCTGTATTAATTTATAAACAGGCTTCACTTATGAATTTTTTTCTCAGAAACTACTCAACCGATTGGGCTAAATTCTTTTTTGTTTTATTCAAGAAGGATTGTGCTATTTTAAAATATTTTTTGTGGCTTCGTCCATCTGTTTTATAATAACGACAAATTTTAAGAAAAATCAATCAGAAGAAAAACACTAGTTGTGACACATCCTGTATTAATTTATAAACAGGCTTCACTTACGAATTTTTTTCTCAGAAACTACTCAACCGATTGGGCTAAATTCTTATTTGTTTTATTCAAGAAGGATTGTGCTATTTTAAAATATTTTTTGTGGCTTCGTCCATCTGTTTTATAATAACGAAAAATTTTAAGGAAAACCAGTCAGAAGAACACTAGTTGTGACGCACCCTGTATTAATTTAAAAGCAGGCTTCACTTACGAATTTTTTTCTCAGAAACTACTCAACCGATTTAACTAAATTCTTTTTTATTTTATTCATGAAGGATTGGGTTGTTATAAAATATTTTTTTAAATTCCGTCAATTTGTTATGAAAAGTCGAAAAATTTTTTGAAATTTCCTCTTTAAAATAGGCCCTTCAGATGGAGACATTTAATCTTCCTTACAATTCAAATAATTCGAACATTTAACCTAGCTTATAATTCAAGTAATTCGAACATTTAACCAAACTTATAATTCTCATAATACACCACTAAAATTTCTACGACTCCTATATGTAAACTTGACTAACCTAGAATTCAACTGACATTAACTTGACAAGTATTCGAAAGAAGAATAAATTTTTAACAATCCCATGAAAGTGTAATTTTTCAAAGGCAAAGATGAACTAGCATCTTCTGAGTGGTGCAACCTCCTCTGTTTCTACTTGATGAGCGATTGTTTTAGAACAGCGACGTAGGCAGCAACTCAACAACCGAAGGGCGGTCCCTAGGGAGCGCCGATTGCATATAAAATTCAATTTTTCTCCCATATTGCATTCACTCGGTTGCAACTCGTACATTAGTTTATTTATGCAACATCTGTCACATTCTGCTTTCTTCGCAATTTATATCTGATAGCATTTATCAGATTTGGAAACACGGCTGTAATAGCAGAGATTACATCTCCGTGTCTTCAAGATGAGAATTCAAAACTAGGAACGTGACTATAACATTCTGGCATGAATTTGAAATTTTATCGACGTTTGAATAAATCATTTACCTGGTTGTCGTTTGAACTATTTTATTTTTGTGATTTTTGTCTTTTACCTTCCTTGGCAAACTTTCTATTGGTTTATTTGAGTTTTCTTTGCTTGAGAAATTTTTACTTCTATTTCTCCTTTGACAAATTTTATTTCTTTCATTCGCTCTTATTTAAATTTCGTTCACTTAAAATTTCCTTTCACAGATTGCTTTCCCTTCAAATATTAAAATAACGTAGTTAATAATTCCGAAGAATTCACTTCTCGAAGAATTGAATTTTCATAGAATTGAATTCTCGAAGAATTGAATTTCCAAAGAATTGAATTCTCGAAGAACTGAATTTCCAAAGAATTGAATTCTCGAAGAATTGAATTTCCAAAGAATTGAGTTTCCCAAGAATTGACTACTCGAAGGATTGAATTCCCAAAGAATTGACTTCTCGAAGAATTGAATTTCCAAAGTATTGCATTCTCGAAGAACTGAATTTCCCAAGAATTCACTTCTCGAAGAATTGAATCTTCAAAGAATTGAGTTTCCCAAGAATTGAATTTCCATAGAAATGAATTCTTGAGGAATTGAATTTCCATAGAATTGAATTCTCGAAGAATTGAATTTCCAAAGAATTGAATTCTCGAAGAATTGAATTTCCAAAGAACTGAGTTTCCCAAGAATTGACTACTCGAAGGATTGAATTCCCAAAGAATTGACTTCTCGAAGAATTGAATTTCCAAAGTATTGCATTCTCGAAGAACTGAATTTCCCAAGAATTCACTTCTCGAAGACTTGAATCTCCAAAGAATTGAGTTTCCCAAGAATTGAATTTCCATAGAAATGAATTCTTGAAGAATTGAATTTCCATAGAATTGAATTCTCGAAGAATTGAATTTCCAAAGAGTTGAATTCTCGAAGACTTGAATTTCCAAAGAACTGAGTTTCCCAAGAATTGACTACTCGAAGGATTGAATTCCCAAAGAATTGACTTCTCAAAGAATTGAATTTCCAAAGTATTGCATTCCCGAAGAACTGAATTTCCCAAGAATTCACTTCTCGAAGAATTGAATCTCCAAAGAATTAAGTTTCCCAAGAATTGGCTATTCAAAAAACTGCATTTTAAACCGCAATTTTAAACCGAAGGTATCAAACAGTCAGAAAAATTCTCTTAGCCGTCTACCAGTTAATTTGTCGAATTAACGTGTCCCAATTAACGGTATAAAACGATGATAAACACGAGATAGTCGCGTTGCTCGTTCGACTCGAAATCGCGAGCCACCGCTCGTACACCGATATTCGCGTTACACCGCGGTTTTATCTTACGGTTATTGATATTTCGTCCCCGCGATCGTGTTACGAATTTGTTGCACGCGTGTGACGTTCTCGTTTCGTTTATGTCGTTCACGTACACCAACGTTTTGTTCACCTCCTGTTTTTCCTCCACCGTATTACAACTTTTAATTCTCAGCCACTACAATAGTCAGCAAAATTATGCGATAGCATGAATTATCGTACAAGTTGTTCGAGGGCAAAAGGTTAATTCGATATCACGGAAATGGGTGATCGAGTGACGTTATCACTGTGTCCTCCGTGGACAGCATACATCGCGGTTAATTGTCCTCATCCTGTGTCCGGTTGATTTTCAAATGGCATAGGAAGTACGGGACAAGGCTTATCCTATCTGTGGTCACGCTGGGTAGCCAGGTCCCGTACCCCTTTTCAGATAGGGGAACACGTGGGTGGCGACGTAAGGGAGGACGTACATAGAAAGCAGCCTGAAACCAGAGCCAGATAACCGGCCAGGTACACCGAAAGGACTGATAACAGGACGTATTGTGCGCCTCCGCGTACATTACCTAATCCGATATCCGGAGGAGCGAGGGAAAGTCGTGGGGAACCATAACGGGGACTCTTGTTGAGTGCTTTATTGATAGTTCGGTAGGATAGAAATAATTGATAAGGGAAGATTAACACTAGAAAGATTGAAACTTTGATTCATTTTGACTGCTTTGGGGCAATATAGGTATAACACACATATATATACCGGAAATGAAGGAGGGGGGAGGTAACTACAATTATTAATAAACGCATTTATATGTTGTACAAAAAGTCACAAAATTCTAAGAAGCTGTGTCATTCTATACACAATTGTTTTTCTAATTGAAATTGAAAAGCAATCAAAATGACTGCCTTAGGCAATCTAGTGTTAAGTTGGGAAATTGTACAGAAATTAATACACACATTTATTCTTTACTTTGATGAAAATCAATGATATCAAGGAATGTACCTTAGCAAAATGTGTACCTTATAATAAGAAACTTTTGGGGCGGTCATTTGACAGGTTTGCTAGTTTCAGTGAAATTTGAAGATTTCCAAGATAGAAGTTGTTCAAGGAAGTAAACGTATACCCATCCTGGCAATTTCGCCCTACAATCTCGTTTGTTTCTCGCGGGCGTTAATCGAGTGCGCGTCGATCATCCTCCAAGTTGTATTAACTTTACGATCGAACTTCGACTCCCGCGTACTCGTCCGAAAATACCGACGTAATTGAATCGATTCCGAAGGCTCGACTCTGTTCGTGCTCCCGGTAAATTGAGTTAAGTGCAGATGCTTGTTTCGTTTTAACGATATAGCTCGATCGAAACGTTCCCCGTCGAGTTAAAGGAGTATTAACAATTTTTTTGCCGCGTTATCGAAGCTGTCGAAGCGTCGATCGAAGCTGCGGTTTCGATTTCGCCAACGAATTAGTTCGTTATCGGCGAATTAGATCGTTGCGACTCGCCAAGGAAATCGATTCCACGGCGAACCGCTACTATTCTTTCAATTCCCACGTTTTCGTCTTTACGGACCTATCTTTACCTGTAATTAACTCGAACGGCGACCAGATACGAACAGAACCAGTCCTGATACCGCTACATCTCCGGGAGGATACTTGTTCATCGGCAGACTCTTTAAGAACCCGCAGAAATCCATGCTTATCGGGATTTTATCGGACGAGTATTTTTATAATAATGCCATTAGACATGTATAGGAAATACCGGATATATATGGAAGGTATAATTGTATGGGAATCAATCAGCGGGAAGAAGAAAGGAGGATCTTGTGGGAAAAGCAGGGAAAGAAACAATTTTTAGGGATATTGTTAAAAGACATTTGATCGAAGGAAATTTCTTCAAAATTGAAGAATGAATAGAACTTGAGGATTCAAGTATGAGTAGAAGTTAAGAATTCAACAATGAGTAGAACTGGATAATTCAAACATGAGTAGAATTTTGAGAATTCAAGTGTGAGTAGAAGTTAAGAATTCAACAATGAGTAGAACTGGATAATTCAAACATGAATAGAACTTGAGAATTCAAGTATGAGTAGAACTTAAGAATTCAAAAGTGAGTAGACCTTGACAATTCAAACATGAGTAGAACTCTGAGCATTCAGTCATGACTGGAACTTGAGTAGTCAAGTTTGAGTAGAACTTAAGAATTCAAAAACTTGATAATTGACATGCGAGTAGAGCTTTTCCCAAATTCCGAAATACCAAAATCTGTAAATTTCCAATCCCCCAAACTCTCAAAAGATCAAAATCTAATTGCCAAACCTCAAAGCACCCAAATTCCTAAATTTCAAAATCCAAAATCCCTAAATCTCCAAATATGTAAATTTCCAACTCCCAAATCCCAAAATCTCTAAATTTCCAACTCCCAAATCCCAAAATCTCTAAATCTCCAAATCTTTAAATCTCTAATTCCCCAAACTTCCAAACATCCAAACTCCAAAACTCCCAAATTCTAAAATCCCTAAATCTCCAAATCCTTAAATTTCGAATCCCCCAAACTCCCAAACATTTCAACCTAATCACCAAACTCCAAAACCTCGAAATTCCAAAATCCCTAAATCTCCAAATCCCTAAATTTCCACCCCCAAATCTTAAAACTCCTAAAATCCCCACCAATTCCCATATCACCAAACAACCTCCCATCCCATCCAAACTCCCATCTTCGCTCCCCGAGTCATCAATTAAATAACGCACGCAACATCCCAAAACATAATTACAAGCAACAAAAGCATCTCCTTTTCGCTCCCCGCCGCGCGGAAATTCGAAACCGTATAGAATGTTCCCTCTGCGGCGACTTTCCGCGCGTGCACGGAAGCTGTCTGGTCGCAAATCGTCGTGAAAGATTCGACGGTAGCCGGGGACGTCCCGTGGCGAAGGATCGAGTACTTTGTTGCAGGTTTGCGGTGTTGAATGATCGCGAGAAGGCGCTGGACCGAGCGGGCTCGCTCGAGCACCTCCGAGAGGGTCGCAAAAGGGTGAAGGGTTGTTGCGCAGAATAGAGAAGGTGCACAAGGAGGCGGGGATGCATCGATACGAAATATTCCCCGGAGAGTAACTCTATATTATTATCTCGTTTCACACCTCCGTGCACCTCTATGCGCGAGAAAAGCCTCGCTCGTGCGTGCAACCCTCGTGAAAAAGCCGCGAGCTATTCTGGAACGTTCGACCTGCTCGCTGGAATTAATTAGCCTGGACGTGGCCGCTAATTAGCAAATCGAGTCCTCTCGGGTGTGCCGTTGGAAAGCGAGCACTTCGTACCGCGACTTTCACGTGCCACGTTCCTTTTATTTTTTTTTTCGAGGACCTCTCCTCGGATATCGAGTCTCATGATTATTGCATCTTTTTGTTCCCTTTTGTTCGCCGTTCCCCGGCCGTCCGTTTCTTGTTGCTCGTGCAGCCTCGGTCATCGTTTGATCGATACGACCGCTTAGCCGGGATCGGCGAGAAGGTTATCTCGATGGACGTTTCTGCGACCGAGTTTCTTGGTTAATTCGTTCCGACTGGCAGATAACGCCGGCAACGATAGCCCTTGTGGAAAAATATTAACGAGCGACCGGGCCGAGGGGTGGTATAACGCGAATCTAATTAAGAGTACGAGACCCCGAGAGCTGTTTGCCAGGGAACAGGTTTTACGGACGATTAGGCTACCGAAGAACGCTTCTGACCGAGCGAGACCGAACTCGTGCGGCTACCAAACATGGAATTATACCGGTTACCGCGGAACGGGGGGATGTGGCGGGCTCGTTCCGTGCTTGAGAAATCGGAAATGTTCTATGAAGGTTTGAGAAAAATTGTGTTACTTAAATGTGAGGAGAA
The DNA here is from genome assembly GCF_050947335.1 of Megachile rotundata. Classification (NCBI taxonomy): domain Eukaryota; kingdom Metazoa; phylum Arthropoda; class Insecta; order Hymenoptera; family Megachilidae; genus Megachile; species Megachile rotundata. Next base: position 10,501,000 of record NC_134992.1, on the reverse strand, counting down.
CTTGATAATTCAGACTTGAGTTGAACTGTGAGAATTCAAGTGTGAATAGAACTTGAGAATTCAAGTGTGAGTAGCACTTAAGAATTCAAGTATGAGTAGCACTTAGGAATTCAAACATGAATACAACTCATGAATGGATCTTGAGAATTCAAGTATGAGTAGCACTTAGGAATTCAAACATGAGTACAACTCTAAGAATTCAAGTGTGAGTAGCATTTAGGAATTCAAACATGAGTCTAACTCTAAAAATTCAAGTGTGAGTAGCACTTAGGAATTCAAACATGAGTACAAGTCATGAATAGATCTTGAGAATTCAAGTATGAGTAGCATTTAGGAATTCAAACATGAGTACAACTCTAAGAATTCAAGTATGAGTAGCAGTTAGGAATTCAAACATGAGCACAACTCATGAATAGAATTTAAGAATTCAAGTATGAGTAGCACTTAGGAATTCAAACATGATTACAACTCTGTAAATTCAAATATGAATGGAACTCTAAGAATTAAATCATGAATAGAATTTGAGGATTCAAGTATGAGTAGAAGTTAAGAATTCAACAATGAGTAGAACTGGATAATTCAAACATGAGTAGAATTTTGATAATTCAATCGTGGATAGTATTTAAGAATTCAAGTATGAGTAGATGTTAAGAATTCAACAATGAGTAGAACTTGATAATTCAAATATGAGTAGAACTTGATAATTCAAATATGAGTAGAACTTGACAATTCAAACACGAGTAAAACTTTAAGAATTCAATCACGAATAGAACTTGAGAATTCAAGTATGAGTAGAACTTAAGAATTCAAAAGTGAGTAGAACTTGTCAATTCAAGCATGAGTAGAACTCTGAGCATTCAGTCATGAATGGAACTTGAGTAGTCAAGTTTGAGTAGAATTTAAGAATTCAAAAACTTGATAATTGACATGCGAGTAGAACTTTGAAAATCTAATATGAGTAAAACTTGAGAATTCAAACCTAACTTAAGAATTGAAATATAAATAAAACTATGAGTAAAATCGTAATAAAACTAAAGTCCCTATAACTATTACTCCTGTACGAACAATACCAATCCTCGATTGGTAATAAACTGTTATAAAATAAAGTTGCCCATAATTCGTTCTCGTTCCAACACGAGTAGAATTAAGATACAATGAGTACCGCAGTAACTACACTCCGAAACGACAGACGAAAGCGTGGTGCAATTAATGTCCCTCCAGAAAAGGAGCAAGCGATATCAAAATAGATACAAGCGTAGCGCTCGAAGCAGCTTGTTCTCGAATTATCTTAATGCGATTCGTACGGCGCCCTTTTATCGTCGGCGGGCTCGTTGATTGCCCCGGGTCGACGACACTCGGACTTCCGTAAACGATGCTCTGACAATAGGGCAAAAAGGCAGTGTCGCGATTCTCGAAACAGGAGACACCTCTTATTAACGTGCGATAACCAGCGCCGACAATACGGCACGATAGGAAAAAGCGCACTCGCGTTGCACTCCGCGGGCACTTAAACGAGCAATGTCACGCATCGGATCACCGCGAGCCGTGCGTAACCGTGCTTGACTATCCCGATTTTTTACCGTTTCTTCGTCCTCCTTCTCTTTCGCTCGGGCGCCGCGGCTGTTCATTGAATTATTTAACAGGACGAAGGAGACAGGAGGACGAAGGGGCTGATGGATCACCGTCCTCGGACACAACGATAACCGAACGAATCGCGATGCTAGATCGCGACACGACTATTTCCGAGTTATCGGCGGGATCTCGTTGATTCTCGTTCGATCGATTCGTTCGCGATACGTGTTCGGTGTTTGAAACGTGCGGATTTGTGGATCGTGTCGATTGGTAATTGAAAGTATTGTAGGGGAGATGAGAGATAGAGATCAGAAATTATTTATAGAAATAATTAATGTTGGATGACTGTCTTCAGAGCGAGTAACGTATGTCATATACATATGTGTATAACATACGTGTCATATACATATATGATAATTTACTCAATATATCATATTATATGTATAAAAACATACTCAACATATCATATTACATATGCAATAACATACTCAACATATCATATTACATATACAATAACATACTCAAGATATCATATTACATATACAAAAACATACTCAACATATCATATTACATATACAATAACATACTCAACATATCATATTACATATACAATAACATACTCAACATATCATATTTCATATGCAACAACATACTCAACATATCATATTACATATACAATAACATACTCAACATATCATATTACATATGCAACAACATACTCAACATATCATATTACATATACAATAACATACTCAACATATCATATTACATATGCAACAACATACTCAACATATCATATTACATATGCAACAACATACTCAACATATCATATCACATATGCAACAACATACACACACATGTCATGTATACATATAGCAACATACACACACATATCATGTATACATATAGCAACATACACACACATGTCATATACACATATGGCAACATACACACACATGTCAAATCCACATATGGCAACATACACACAGATGTCATATACACATATGGCAACATACACACACATGTCACATACACATATGGCAACATACATACACATGTCATATACACATATGACAACATACACACACATGTCATGTACAACAACATACATAACACGTCATATACATATATGACAACATACACAACATGTCATGTACATATATGTATATCATATACATATGTCACACACACATATGTCACACGTATCATATATATGATACACACATACAACACGAACATGAATACCAACACTAGTGACCTATTTCATCAATAACAATAAAAAATAAAATATTCCTAAACATCCATAAAACAAATAACTTAAATTTCCCAGAATAGCAAAGTGTAACGAAACTGTAAAATAAAGAAAGGATCAGCAACCAATAAAAAAAGTGAGAAACAGTTTTCTTCGACGATGTTATATATTCGACCAAAGTATCAATAAACCTTGGAATTTATTGCAAGAAGGCGATAATAAACATGTCGCAGCATCGATGTCCGTTACAAATATAGCAGAAACAAGTGGAAAGTGAATGTTTAGTTGGTAATAAGAAACCGTCAATTTCTTTTTCGCAAAATAATATGATGTTGAAAAACTAGTCTAGATTAAAAGATGTTTATCATAAGATTGGGCGTGTCGCCATAATCGAAAGAATGATAGACGAAAGTTGAACATAGGAAGAGTAGAGAGTTCGCAACGGGACACCGGTTACAAAATATAAAATGAAAATCCTACGCGAGCGTATTTTATGAATAATGGAAATGAAGTGCAAATAAATGCACGGGCATCGTGGTAAAGTAACAAAAGTATATAGGAAACACAAGTGCCATAGATCTTAACGGGTCGACGTCCCCTTTTATGCAAACGGAAAGATAAAGAACGATGCTTCTCAACGAGCACGAATATTTATATGTTCGCGGCCATAGAAATGCTTGCACATCGCACGTGTACCAATAATATTACATTTCTTTTAGAATTCTTGATGCACAAAGCGTTTCGAAGTGGAACTCGAATACGCTGCGAATTGACCTGCTCTGCGTCACTGATAATTTATGAGAATTCGAATACTTGAATTATTGGAGTTTTACTCAAGGAGGTTTACTGATAGTAGGAAAGGAGTTGTACGAATTTTAGTAATGTATGAATTTGTGTGCTGGTATTTATTTTCAAGGTTTATTCGTAAATTTTATTCACGGTCGAATTCTACTCATGTTCGAATATTCGAGTTATTCGAATTCTACTCATGTTCGAATATTCGAGTTATTCGAATTCTACTCATGTTAAAATTACGAGTTATTCGAATTCTACTCATGTTACAATTACGAGTTATTCGAATTCTACTCATGTTAAAATTACGAGTTATTCGAATTCTACTCATGTTAAAATTACGAGTTATTCGAATTCTACTCATGTTACAATTACGAGTTATTCGAATTCTACTCATGTTAAAATTACGAGTTATTCGAATTCTACTCATGTTACAATTACGAGTTATTTGAATTCTACTCAGATTTGTTTATTCGATTCTTTCGAATAGTAGTTAGATTTGAATATTCGAGTCATTCGAATTCTACTCAGATCTGAATATTTGAATAATTCAAATTTTACTCAGATTTAAATATTCGAGTAATTCGAATTTTACTCAGGTCTGTATATTCGACTCTTCTGAATACTAGTTAGATTTCAATATTTGAGTAATTCGAATTCTACTCAGATTCCAACATTCGAATGATCCAAATTCTACTCAGATTCGAATATTTGAATAATCTAAATTCTCCTCAGATTCGAATATTTAAATATTCCAACTCCTGTCCATCCACAATTAATACTTGAATTATTCCAGTTCTACTAATATTCAAATATTCGAAGATATAAGTGCTACTCATATTTAAAGTTTACTCACAAATGCAATTCCACTGATATTCGACTTCTACTCATATTTGAATTCTATCCAAATTCTCATTTTATTAGTATTTGAATTATCCAAATTCTATTCACATTTGATTTGTACGCACTATCGAATAATACTCATCTAAACTACTCATATCTGAATTATTCGAATTACATGCCCACATTCTACTCATATTCAAATTATTCGAAAGATATCTACTCAAATTTCATTCATATTCAAATTATCTGAGTGATATATATATATCCAAAACTCTACTCATATTCAAACTATTCCAATGAAACATGTACTCACATTCGATTTATTTGAATAAAATTCGCACTCAAATTCTACTCAAACTCGAATTATCCAAATGAAGCATATATTCAAAATTCTAGTCATGTTTAAATTATTCGAACAAGACTAATACTCAAGTTTTACTCAAATTCGAATTATCTGAACAACATTTATACTCTAATACTACTCATGTTTGAATTATTTGAATAACATCTACTTACAAATTCTATTCATATTCGAATTATCTGAACAAGAATCATATCCTAATACTACTCAAATTCAAGTCATCCAAGTGATAATTCAACTCGAGTTCGAATCACCCAACTTCCAGTTACATCAAAGCTATCTATCCATGTCACACCATAATTCTCCCAGTGATCTACACAAACCTCCAAATATTTTTGGATTATGCTACTCAACACCAGATCCATGTCAATCTCCGAACTTCCCCACAAAAGAAAACTCTTGTCATTCCTGTCCTCTCACATTCCTATCGAGCACCATACTATCCGAGTTCATCCTCGAACACGCCCATTAAAGGTCCTCGTAGTTAGAAAGGAACAAGAGATGCTCGTTTCCAGTTAACGGATGCGATCGTAACAGAACTCTATACGAGGTGTACCATCTGCATCCGGTGTAACAACGAGCCAAGCGTTGTCTCGAAGTGCAGCAGGCTGATCTCGCGCGTGTACACGCGCGCGTTACCAGCTCTCTTTCTCTCGGCGAGCAACATCCGCGCGCGGAGCGAGAGGGCAACGGCTAGACGCGAGCGCGCGAGCGGGATGGTAAATGGTAAATGGGAAATTGTAAATGGTAGGCCACTAGTGCGCACCGAACATGAATGAATGGAACCTGCTTCGCCACTTGCATACCCATTATAGGAACCGAGTCAGCGTGTACGTGTGAATACGTGGGCATACGGTTAAACGCGTGTGACCGGCGCACACACACGACTTCGGACACGTGTAGACACGCGACCGTCTCGGTACACAATACGTCGATCTGTTTATCTGTCTGTCGTTCTTGCAGCCACTCGATAAAACGTTCGCTTGCTTAATAGATCCTCGGCTGATGTCGAGCATGGAGATCGGCAACCCTCACGCTAGATCACCTTTGATGTACTGCTGTTTCTGGACTCCTGCTCTTTCTTTTTGGGCTTCTTTACAATTTTCTGGGTATGGTATTTTCTTGGGGCGTTATGCATCTTTCTGGAGGGTTTTCAAGTATTGTGGACATCTCTGGAGCTCTTTGAAGGTTTTTGAAGCTTTCTAGATATTTTGACAGGTCTCTTGAAGTTCTGGATTTGAGGAAACTGTCTGGAGGTGATCAAAGCTTTGTGGACCTTCTGGGGTCCTTCTGAAGGTATTCGTTACTTTCTGGGCCTTCTGGGGTTCTTCTGAAGATTTTTGCCTCTTTCTGTAATTTCTGGGGTCCTTCTGAAGCTTTTCATCTCTTTTTGGACCTTCTGGGGTCCTTCTGAAGCTTTTCATCTCTTTCTGGAGCTTCTGTGGTCTTTCTGAAGCTTTTCATCTCTTTCTGGAACTTCTGGGGTCTTTCTGAAGCTTTTCATCTCTTTTTGGACCTTCTGGGGTCCTTCTGAAGCTTTTCATCTCTTTCTGGACCTTCAGGGCTCCTTCTGAAGCTTTTCATCTCTTTCTGGAACTTCTGAGGTTCTTCTGAAGCTTTTCGTTACTTTCTGGATCTTCTGGGGTCCTTCTGAAGGTATTCGTCTCTTTCTGGACCTTCTGGGGTTCTTCTGAAGCTTTTCATCTCTTTCTGGATCTTCAGGGTTCCTTCTAAAGCTTTCTATCACGTTCTAGAATTTTTTAGAGATTTTCAAACTTGCCTGAACACATGAATCTTCATAGTGGTTTCTAAATCTTTCTGGACCTCTTCACACTTAGTACCTCTCTGTACCATAGTGGATGAAGATTTTGAACTTTGAACCATAACAGACCTTTCTGGACCTTCTTACATATTTCTGAACCTTTCTGAACCTTTTTGGACCTTTTCACACATTTCTGGAGTATTCTGCACCACCACACGACTTGAGAAGTAAAGAACAAATATGAAGTACTGTAGATGAACACCTGAGTCCACTATTTCACTTTTATGAGGCTGCTCATTGGATTTGAAAGTTTGAACGACCCATCTAATTATCATTCCACTATTACTTGTGGCAGCCTACTATTATCCCATCATTTCAGCTAATTATCCTTCCACTATTATTCTCGACAGGCTATTATTATTGTAGTATACTAGCCTATTATTTCGCTATCATACCTCTTAGGCAAGTACCATAAAAATGTCATCCATTATTGTCTTAGTCTATCATTCTTCATAGGCAATTATCATACTTAATTTAACAATTCATTATCGTTACACCATTACTGTGAGTGGATCATAATTATCCTGGGTAGTTAGTATCATCGATATTGTTAGAACTAATGTATCATCTATAGTGGTCTACTGTCATCTATGTATATTGTCAAAATCAATCTTCATTTCTATTGGTCTACTATTACCTATACTGTCACAATCAATCTATTATCATCTATAGTGGTTTACTATCATCCTTACAACATTACTTGGCTATAATCCTGTTAGTCCGTTATTTCATTATCATCCACCCACCTCATTATGGTCTGCTTATCATACTATTCATGTGTCCTTACTGTTTCTAAGGCTGCCATAATTTTACATCAGTCCATCATCGTATTATCTCTAGCCCACTATAATTTTACTATCTTTCATATTAGCTTGCAATCACCATCATTCCTACCAGCCATTCCACTATCATTCTTAGCAACTTTCTAATGTCATGTATCAACCTTAACAGTTTATCATTATTCGATCACATCTGTTAATACATTATTGTCCCATAATCGATTCTATCAATTCTACATACTATCATCTTCAGACTTGCACTATCATTTCTAGAGTTATCTTTTATCGTCTCTAAACTTGTCATCTATCACTTGAAAATTTTCTTTAAATCTCACAATGGAATTAAGTATAAAAACCCAGTGTGTAACTTCTGTTTCTAACTCTGATGTTTCTAACTTCTACGATTCTATACGAAGTCTACTAGTAAACATAAATGCGATTCTATACGATTCTACTAGTAGACATAACTCGTTTCTACGATTTCTATCAGAGTCCATTCACCGCGAATCCAATATAAATCTCACTTTCTAAACGAATCTACCGGAGAACGCAGGTCGGAGTTCACGTTCGGCAACGCGACGATTTAATTACAGGTCGCAGCATATACAGATGTCAGTTGGCGCGTGACCCAAAAGAATCCATTATGAATACTTGCAGATACATTCCGGCAAGTGGGAATAATGACAACTGCTGAACGCGAGTAGCATCTCGCTCTCGAGACGCGTCGTTTTTCGCCTGATGCTCGAGACAATACCGAAAATACGTGTGAGGCGTTCATTTTTCTATTCTGACCAATTGTAGCTCTTCTAAACACGTCACTCTTCACGCGACGACGGTATAGGTATGCAGATATAGAGATTCGGGGATTATAGGACTTGGATATAGGGAGTGGATATTGAAATTTGGTGATATAGGATTTGGAGATGCGGATTTGGAAATACGAGGTTTGGAGATGTGGGGATGTAGGAATTTGGGAATATAGTGAATTGGGGCTGCAGCGATTTGGGTATGCGAGAATTTTGGAATATAGGAATTTGGGAATGTAGGGATTTGGGAATGCAGGGATTTGGAAATGTAGGTATTCGGAAATGTAGGGATTCGGAAGTGTAGAGATTCGGGAATGTAGAGACTCGGGATGTAGAAATTTTAGAATATAGAAATTTGGGAATGTGGGAATTTGTGGATGTAGAGATCTGGGATATAGAGATTTACGAATGGGTCTCTAAATTTGGGAAATGCTCTTCTAAACACCTGGGTCCACCTCTTTATAAGCCAACTCGTAGGTTGATATAGGTATGTGGATATAGAGATAGGGATTAAAGGGACGTGGAGATATAGGGATATTGAAATTTGGAGGTATGTAGACTTGAAGATGTGGGATTTGCAAATACGAGATTTGGAGATGTAGGTATCTAGAATTATTGTAGAATCTACAAATGGCTAGTTGCCAAATTTGAAAAATTGCAGCCATAACTCTTCTAAACACTTCAACCTCTTCACGCGCCATCTCCTAAGTTAGCATCGCACGCATTGTAATTCGTCCGCGCCTGTTTTATGAATCCAGTTGCATTAACCCCTTGTATGGCTTATTTGTCAAGTGCGTCAGTCAGAACTAACTAATTACAGCTATAATATTAATACAGACAAAAAAATTTGAAATGTTACGTCAATATGTTATTTTACAATCGTTGACTACGCAAATTATAATTGGACTTGAACTTCAAAGTGAAGCGTACCAAAAATTCGAGTAAAATTGATCACGGCCGAAGTACGAGTGCGTCACGAGCCTAACTCGTCAAAAAAATGCAAGGAGTTAATTGGTAAGCTCAGCGTTAACAAGACTGTGTCCCGCAGTAAAAGATCAAATTTTCCTCCTCACGATCGGCAATTCCCTCTGTCGTCGTGCAACATCGTGGAAAGTGGCTCGTTAACCGACAAACCGATAATTACCATCCCGTTTACCGCACTGAAATTTACCGTCCAATATATTACTCGTATCGACACCGCGTAACGTTTTAATGATTTCATTCGCGTCGCGACGGCGAGCGTCTCGTTGCACAACGCGTGGAAATCGCGTCGATCCGACATCATTTTAAATCAAAGCGAACACGCGTTGACCCTCTTGTTTCTCGTGCAGCCTCGTAACCGCGAACGCTGCTTAAAGTTTCGTTTCTTTTATGCCCGTGGTTCTCTGTCAACCGGAGAAGGTTTTACGAGCCTGCGAGCCGGCCGCTCGAAACGAACAACATTTTTAATTTCTCTTTTTACGGTGGCGAAACCTGTCGTTAACGATGTCGCAAATTCGTCCCACTTTATCTGTATCGGCTACGGAACAGACACTTTCGAAGATTAGACTTTGGAAACTAAGTTTCGGCACGGTTCGAGGTACTTTAAGCGATATCGCGCTGGTTTTCGAAGAGCGACTTTGTTGCTGGAGATTTTTTATTGAGGATGTTACCTGTTTCAACGATGTTGGGGTCGAATATTTGCGTTGGGTATTTGCTGTATTTTTGGGAGGAAGGAGTGAGAATTTTGGGTTGGAGCGAAGGTGGATTTGTTAGGTGGTCGAGGAGGATTGATTTTGGATCATTAGAGTATTTGGGTTGGTATTTAAAATGTGTTTGAAATTGGATTAATTCAAGTAGTCGTCACTTTTGAATTACTAGAAGAATACAAATTCAAATTCAAGTTCAAATACTCAAATTCAAATTCAAGTGCAAGTATTTAAATTCAAATACAAATACAAATAGTCAAATTCAGATTCAAATACAAATACTCGAATACAAATTCAAGTACAAATACTCAAATTCAAATTCAAGTACCAATACTCAAATTCAAATTCAAGTACAAATACTCGAATACAAATTTAAGTACAAATATTCGAATACAAATTCAGATACAAATACTCAAATTCAAATACAAATACAAATACTCAAATTCAAATTCAAATACAAATACTCAAATTCAAATTCAAGTACAAATACTCAAATACAAAATCAAGAACAAATACTCTAATTCAAATTCAATTACAAACACTCAAATTCAGATTCAAATACAAATACTGAAATTCAAATTCAAGTACAAATACTCAAATTCAAATTCACTTACAAATACTTAGATTCAAATTCAAATACAAATACTGAAATTCAAATTCAAGTACCAATACTCAAATTCAAATTCAAGTACAAATACTCGAATACAAATTCAATTACAAACACTCAAATTCAGATTCAAATACAAATACTCAAATTCAAATTCAAGTACAAATACTCAAATTCAAATTCACTTACAAATACTTAGATTCAAATTCAAATACAAATACTGAAATTCAAATTCAAGTACCAATACTCAAATTCAAATTCAAGTACAAATACTCGAATACAAATTCAAGTACAAATACTCAAATTCAAATTCAAGTACAAATACTCAAATTCAAATTCAATTACAAATACTCAAATTTAAATTCAAATATAAATACTCAAATTTAAATTCAAGTACAAATACTCAAATTCAAATTCAATTACAAATACTCAAATTTAAATTCAAGTACAAATATTCAAATTCAAATTCAATTACAAATACTCAAATTCAAATTCAAGCACAAATACTTAAATTCAAATTCAAATACAAATACTCAAATTCAAATTCAAACACAAATACTCAAATTCAAATTCAAATACAAATTCAATCATAACTAAATTACTCACGATCACCAGCAGAATTAAATCTCACACATCTCTTCACGCTGCACTTTCAAAGCCTTCGTTCTTCACAAAAACCACATCGAAACCAACTCCCAAAATACACAATACAGATGTGTAAACAAAAACTACCTTAACAACCGAAAAATGAACTGGTAAAAATGCAACGTTTCGAAATACAAAATATGAAGTGACTCGATAAATCCACCAGTCCATCACTTGTCAATAAACTTACTCGTCGATAAATTCACAAGCGTCGAAACTAATTTCAAAAAGCACTACAAAGAAACTAACCTCGAATAAAATATTATATTAAATAATCGTATTAAATATAATAAACCAAGTTCGAAAATATAAAGTCGCGAGGGTTGAAGGGTAAAACCGATAGCCAGGACGTTTAATGCCCAACTGAGAATGTTGTCCGTTCTATTCGCCATAAGTCCTGATATTTCCACCGATTTAAAGATGCACGCAGGTTTGTGTCGCTATCCAGCAACACGTTTTGCATCGTTACCTAACGCGAAGATATTACCTTTAGGGAAGAAAGTTCGATCGCGTTTGCAATTACTCGGTATACTTCATCCTGCCGGCTCTTCCTGGACAGTTTCCAGGTACCGTCGCTGCTCCTGGTCTCTCGATATGTCAAGAGGATACGATAGATCGAAGCTGACCATTTCAGCTTGTGCAATAGGTTAAACAGTTAAAGAGTTCAAAGATCATGTTGTACGCGCGTTTCGAACGAGCTCGCTTATCCACGCATTGAAATCACCGCGGCGAATCGGTACACGCGCAAGACCGCGCTTTTAACGGTGACCACTTAGGGACGTTTATTTCGAGTGATTATTGGAGAGAGGTTAGGTTAGGTTAAGCTAGGTTTTATGGAGGTTTTGATACGTTTGATGGACTTTGGGGGATTTGATGGGGAGAGGACGTGTTTGAGATGTTTTGAGGGTGAGGTATGGAATTTTGGGAGTTTGGGGATTTGGGAGTTTGGGAATTTGAGAGGTTGGGGATTTGAGAGTTTGGGGATTCGGAAGTTTGGGGATTTGAGAGTTTGGGGATTTGAGAGTTTTGGGATTTGAGAGTTTGGGGATTCGGAAGTTTGGGGATTTGAGAGTTTGGGAATTTGAGAGTTTTGGGATTTGAGAGTTTTGGAATTTGAGAGTTTGGGGATTTGAGAGTTTTGGGATTTGGAAGTTTGGGGATTTGAGAGTATTCGGATTGGAGAGTTTGGGGATTTGAGAGTTTTGGGATTTGATAGTTTGGGATTTGAGAGTTTAGGGATTTGGAAGTTTGGGAATTTGAGAGTTTGGGGATTTGAGAGTTTTGGGATTTGGAAATTTGGGGATTTGAGAGTTTAGGGATTTGGAAATTTAGGGATTTGGAAGTTTGGGAATTTGAGAGTTTTGGGATTTGAGAGTTTGGGGATTTGAGAGTTTAGGGATTCGGAAGTTTGGAGATTTGAGAGTTTAGGGATTTGGAAATTTGGGGATTTGAGAGTTTAGGGATTTGGAAATTTAGGGATTTGAGAGTTTAGGGATTTGGAAGTTTGGGAATTTGAGAGTTTAGGGACTTGAGAGTTTAGGAATTTGAGAGTTTGGGGATTTGAGAGTTTAGGGATTTGGAAGTTTGGGAATTTGAGAGTATAGGGATTTGGAAGTTTGGGGATTTGAGAATTTTGGGATTTGGAAGTTTGGGAATTTGAAAGTTTTGGAATTTGGAATTTTGGAATTTTCAAATGTTAGAAATTTAGAAATTTGGGGTTTGAAAAAGTAGGCACTTGAAATTTTAAGAATTTGAAAGTCTGAAAGAATTATTAAATTTCAGAATTTTGCAACAACAAAACTTCAAATTTTTCTACTTCCATCACAATAAAATTTGAAAACTCAATATTAAAAACATTTAGAAAGCCCAAAATTTCAAGATATTAAAAACCAAATAGAATTTTAAAAAATCACCATACTGAACATCTAAAAAATCACACAACGATGTAAACTAGTAAAGAACTGGTTCGCGTCACGCAATAAAAGTTTGCAAAATCCCATTAAAAATGACAAAAAGAAAGCACAGTAATTAAATATAGTTTACGACTCAAAACCGAAGAATGATTAATGGTAAAAATAAAAAATAAAACAGTGGTAAATATTGACAGTGTTGATCGGATCGAAGGAAGGTCGGTATGCTTGTTAATTTACATTCGAAACGGTAACGCACCGTTTGACTGATTGACTGATTATCATACGTACTTGAATCATAAAAGGATCACGAGATGCTCGTAATTTGTCAGAACTAGTGTACCGTTTTAAATTTAAACGATTGTTTAACCTACTCGCTTAATGAGTGGATTTGAGTCTGACAGTTGATTGCTGAAAATTGATATTTTTAATGAGGTGTGTTAAAATATTAATTGTGTATTTATGTATTGAGGATGGGTTTAAGTTAAGAATAGATTAATTATTAAAATTTAATATTATAATACTTCATACTGTTACACTAGTTTAATACTTTAATATAAATAATTAATACATTTAATAAATTTCCACACTGAAGTAGTTGAAAATTTGATTTTAACAAATTAATATTTTTAACAAATTTCACCAAATCACTATGTTTTACAATATTTTTTTTCAGGCAAGTTAATAAGAATATTTAATTTTATGTAAACAAATTTTTGTAAATTTTGAAATTTTTAGTATAGTGAAATTCGTATGGAAATTTAATCTTCATCCACGTATGATCACACGTCTATCACACATGGGATGATGCAGCAATCAAAGTGTTTAATTGAAATTTTCAATGTGGTCCAAAATTGAACTCCGTCATATAAACTTATTTATTTTTGCATTAACTAACGTAACCCAATTTAATAATTTTCATTTAAACTTCCATTAAATCAAACCAGAAACAAAATCAAAAAAACAAACTAAAATTCTCCACTAAGATTCGTTTAAAAAAATAAATGCACATGTACAATAAAATTAGTCATTGCTCGATCATACCAATTAATTTCCTCACTATCTCGACAATATAATCGACGCATCATTAAGTATCAATAAGATAAATATGAATAACCGATACTCGATAGCGATATTTCCACGTCGATAGATCTTACGGCATCCGCCGCGGTAAAACACATTTTCAGAAAAATTGCTTGAAACGTGGATTAAGCAACGATCCAAGTAAATTTAATCAAGCAACATAGTTGCTACTTGGATGATCCTCTCGATTCGCCTCGAACCGTCTGTTCGAATTAATTGATGGCGGTTCGAAAGCGGTGATCGAAAGTAAAGATTACGAGTCCGGAGGCGGCGCTCGCGATTCACCATGAAAAATGACGAGCCTCTTATAATCTTGCGACACCGTTACAAACGGTAGAAATTAATCGAGTGAATTTTCTCGGCTAGGAAGGATAACGAACCTTTAAATATTCGAATCCTTAATTTATGCTGTGTCGAATGGTTTTCGGTTTAATTCGATTATTTACATAACCGATTTTTCGTCATTTTAAGATTATTTCATTATTTCATGCACTTTTGGAGTAATTTAAATAATTCAATTATAATTAATATTATTCTTAATGTGTTGATACATAATAAATTTTATAATAAAAATGATTAATATATTGGTACATTATAAATTTGATAATAAAAATTATTAATGTATTGATATATTATAAATTTCATAATAAAAATTATTAATGTATTGATACATTATAAATTTCATAATAAAAATTATTAATATATTGACATATTATAAATTTCATAATAAAAATTATTAATGTATTGATACATTATAAATTTCATAATAAAAATTATTAATATACTGATACATTATATGTTTCATAATAAAAATTACTAATATACTGATACTTTATAAATTTCACAATAAAAATTATTAATGTATTGATACATTACAAATTTCATAATAAAAATTATTAATGCATTGATACATTATAAATTTCATAATAAAAATTATTAATGTATTGATACATTACAAATTTCATAATAAAAATTATTAATATACTGATTCATTATAAATTTCATAATAAAAATTATTAATATACTGACACATTATAAATTTCATAATAAAAATTATTAATGTATTGATACATTATAAATTTCATAATAAAAATTATTAATATACTGATACATTATAAATTTCATTAAAAAATTATTAATGTATTGATACATTATAAATTTCATAATAAAAATTATTAATATACTGATACATTATAAATTTCATAATAAAAATTATTAATATACTGACACATTATATATTTCATAATAAAAATTATTAATGTATTGATACATTACAAATTTCATAATAAAAATTATTAATATACTGATACATTATGAATTTCATAATAAAAATTATTGATATATTGATACATTACAAATTTCATAATAAAAATTATTAATATACTGATACATTACAAATTTCATAATAAAAATTATTAATATATTTCAACGATACTTCAAATAATAATATTTCAATAATAAGTCAAATTCAAAAATTCATAAAATATTTGAAGAATTAAAATTTCAGTCTGCGTCAAATATTCAGAACACGTGATCGCACATTCCATCAGAAATTCTTCAAATTCGAGCATCCTTGATTTCACTATCCGTTTCAAACACCACCACATTAAAACCAGTAGTTATAAAATATTCATCGTTCCAAACCGTTGCCTAACGAGTTTTAATTGATCAGCTAATTGATGAGGTAGCTAATAGTATCACACAGCAAAAACGGTCTAAAATCAGATAATGACTAAACGTAAACAAGTTACTCCCACCGGTTATTAAATATATCAGCACATCGCGTAAATTGAAAGAAACGAGTGAATTCTTGGTTCGATTAAAATAATACGATCATAACATAACGGATAAGGTAATGATCGAGACTCATAGGGTTATCATAAGTTCGGAACGATTCGCGTTATCAATCGTTCCAGCGCATATCATGATAGTATCTTCCGGTTGGTAGTAATTACCGAACCGTTTTCACGGAAGATTAATATGCCAGCGTGGTAAATGATCGTAATAGCGCGTCATTAGGAGTTCGACTACGCTCATTGAATTTGCATTTTGAACGGCATTAATATTTTAAGTGCGGGAAGCTTGGCGGCGATTACAGCGTGAAAATTCAGGCGTATCGCGCGGAATCCGGCCTCCGATTAATCGATACAATTATGTCCGCCGATAAAACGGACAGAACAGCGCCGATGCGAACTCTGCGACTCGTTAAACGGCTTCGTCTGATCACCGAAGAGGCATTATTCCGGAAATTGCTGGCTACTTTTAACCGATATCGTTGTTGAAAATAAAGAAGTAAACGACGTCCGACTGTTTATATTTCAATGACAATTTGGTCGAGGTATTTTATACAGGGTGTCTCATAACTGATTTTTCTGTAATTGAAATGGGAGGTAGCTGACGGGATTCTGAGTAAAATTTCCCTTTGCAGAAATGAGATTGGAAGCTTCGTTTTTGAGTTATTAAATAAAAACGCAGGACCAATCAGAGCGTGAGTACGCATGCGCAGACGCGAGTGGCTGCTGCGAGTCTAATGGCTGCGCGAAGCGCGGTCCAATCAGAGCGCGAGGCTACGCGTGCGCAGACGCGGGAGCGACAGAGGCTGAGCGCGCGCAGTCTTCGCGTTCTGATTGGTGCGCGTTTTTCTTTAATAATTCAAAAACGGAGCTTCGGATCACATTTTTGTAAAGGGAAATCTTATTCAGAATCACGTCAGCTATTGAATGCACATTAGGGTACAAGTATTTGCCTAGTATTTTTGCAATAAAACATTGATTCCATTAATAGTTCTCAAAGATATGTATTTTAAAAATATTTAATTTGTTGTAAAATAATAATGCAATAAATTTAACAATTATGGATTTAGTTGAAAGCTTGAAATAAGGTATTTATGACATTGCTATTTACAGTAATAAATATAGTAATAAATGAAATAATTAAATTATAGCAGCAGAATATATACAGTCTATAGTGCATATAGACTATAATAACGAATGAAAAAAAAGTATCACGACAGTACTTCTTGTAATCGTAACACGACAGCCGGCTGTAAACGTAGCTGCTAACACGACAAGTAACCGTAGCGTGGAAATACAGCACATATTTACACGAATTCCCGGCGCAAACTTATCGCCACGCAATCCCATAGAATTTCTTTTCGAATTCTTCCCCGTACGTTTCGCGAAAGGCTTACACGACACGAATGATTTATGGTTACAGCGTTAGGAACAGCAGAAAAATTCGCTACGTTTTAGGGCAAATCTTTGCGAGAGTATCTCCGCTTTCGTGCTCCGGCATGATATATAGCGAGGCATTAACTGGCCGGGACTTAATGTATGGTCGATCATAAATTGAATTGAAACGTTATCGTTTCGAAGGTGGATGCCATTAATCATTATAATATAATCAGATACGTGGCGACTAAGTACACTACTGCTCAAAAGTACTTATACGGTTACTTATTAATTTTATGTACATCGAACGATGAATCTTGCGTTATAATTTTAACTTACTCTATAAATAACAGGTGTAATTTTCTTGAGATTCAATTATTTTTTTTTTATTTGTATATTGCTAATTTTGATTTATTTTTGTGGTGGTTTTCAAGGTTTACTCTGGTCTAATTTTATGTATTGGAAGAAAGTTTAAAGTGATTCATTGATAAATGTGCTTGCAACTTTTTCTTATAAGAAATACAATTTTTGAAACACGAACTTAATTAACTTTCTTGAGAAATTAATTAATTTCGTGCTTACGACTCATATTTACGAACCTGAAGACACATTTCAATTTTCTGCAGCATTTTCAGAAATTAATAATTTATCAAAGTCAACGAGAAATAAAGTTCGAGGTCGTCGATAATTAGCTTTCTCTGACCGCTGCAAAATTAATTAATTTCGTGCTTACAATTCACATTTAAAGACTTCACGCAGTTACTTTTGTCACATCCATTTTCAAAAATTAATAATTCATCAAAGTCACCGAGATCGAAATAAAATTTTGGATTAACATGCACAAGTCGAAGGTAATTAGCTTCATCTGAAGCCATCCGCTGAAAAATTAATTAACTTCGTGCTAATAATTGGTATTAATCTGAGGATGTAACACTTGTGTTTTGTTACTTGATTTTTAAAAAATTAATAATTCATCAAAGTTAACAAGAGTGAAATAAAGCTTGAGGTCATTAAATGTTAATCTTGAACTATGCAGCTGCTGAAGAATTAAGTGATTTAGTACTTAAAATTCATATTTATGAGCCTGAAGTTATGGTTCAGATTTTTGATACATTCTCAGATATTAATTCATCAAAATTAACAAGATTGATATAAAATTCCAGATAGTTAAACATAGCTTTGATGCAAATATTGAAAAATTAATTTAGCATTCATAACTCATATTTAGGAGCCTGAAGTTATGGTTCAGATTTTTGATATATTTTCAAAAATTAATTCTTGAAAATCAACAAGACTGATATAAAATTCCAGGTAGTCAAACACAGCTTTGATACAAATATTGAAAAATTAATTTACCATTCGGAATTCATATTTACGAGCCTGAAGTTATGGTTCAGATTTTTGATACATTTTCAGAAATTAATTCTTGAAAACCAAGAAGACTGACATAAAATTCCAGATAGTCAAACATAGCTTTGATGCAAATATTGAAAAATTAATTTAGCACTCACAACTCATATTTACGAGCCTAAAGTTATGGTTTAGATTTTTGATACATTTTCAGAAATTAATTCTTGAAAACCAAGAAGACTGACATAAAATTCCAGATAGTCAAACATAGTTTTGATGCAAATATTGAAAAATTAATTTATTATTCATAACTCATATGTACGAGCCTGAAAATTGTACATAGCTCAGATTTTGAATACACAGATTCTCAAAAATTAATTCATGAAAATCAATAAGAAATAAATTCAACACGAAATAAAATTCCAGATCGTTATAGTTAGCTCTGCTGCACCTACTGATAAATTAATTAATTTCTTGCTAACGACTCTTACTAACTAATCTCAATATTTCACCAAGTGTTCTGATAGGTGCATAATTATTTTTGAAATATTTCTGAATTATTATCATTTGTTAATTTCAAGCTGGAAATGAAGGTTTAAATATGAACACCTGGAAGACCTTGTCCAACTTGATTATCAAAAAGTTTCCCATGCTCATAATATTTATGAGGCACAATTTTAAAGATTCCCATATTATAAGAAAAAGAATTAGATTGAAAATGAATTTAACTGAACATTTTCATCCAAGTTAATTGAGTACGTCAAGTAAAATCGCAGTAGAATATTTATCAAGAGGAGACGCAAAAGTGTTCTGGATTCTGGTTGTTGGCGTTCCTGTGGGTTGTCGAGGAACCCAGCGAGCGGAGGGTTCGTGTATCAGAAACCAGTTCGAAGGCAGCGAAGCATTATGATCCCGAATACGCATCCGTGGCCCGTTAACTAATCTCCCTATGGCGACCTTCCATTAGCTCGATTCCACGGCCGATACATCATCGCACGCGGCGTTCTTCTTCTCTCCTCCTCTTCGCCAAGTTTCTCGCATCGAACAACGAACAAGATGAACCACCACGGGTGGGGCGTCGTTTTCGCAGCGGTTCAACCTCGTGTCGATCGTAATAAGTATAATATAGTGATTGCGAGAAGTAACCCCGGGATACGAGGCTCTCGTGATACCGCAGCTTGTTAACTGGATAAATTGCTAATTAAACGGAAAATCCGAGTATGATGTTTGTTTGGGAAATATTTTTTGGAGGGAATTTTTATGTTTTGGGTTTTTTTTTGGAGAAGTTACTTTGATGGATTGCTTGGAGTTTTTGGGTGTTTTTTATGGGTGGATTTTTTATGGGTTAGTGGTGGTAGGATTTTGATTTGAGGATTGAGGCATTTTTGGATTTGAGCTTTTTGAGGCTGAGCACTGAAATTTTTTAGTACGTAAGATTAGAGAACGAGAGTTTGTAATTTTCAAGTTTGAGTTATGAAATTTTGGAGGTCTCGGGTTTAAGTTACGAAATTTTCTAATTTTCAAGTCTGAGAACTGAAATTTTTTAGTTCTCAAAATTAGATAATGAAAGATTGTAATTTTCAAGTTTGAGTTACGAAATTTTGGAGGTCTCGGGTTTAAGCTACGAAATTTGATAACTTTCGAGTTTGAGCACTGAAATTTCCCAGTTCTCAAAGTTAGATAACGAAAGATTGTAATTTTCAAGTTTGAGTTACGAAATTTCCCAGTTCTCAAAGTTAGATAACAAAAGATTGTAATTTTCACGTTTGAGTGACGAAATTTTTTAGTTTTCAAGTTTGAGTACTCGATTCTTTCAATTTTCAAATTTAGACACTTAAATCCATCAATTTTCAAATTTCACTACTCAAATCTTCCAGTTCCTCAATTTGAGGTAGTGAAGGTTGGAAATTTTCGAATTTGCCATCTCAAAGTTTGAAATTCTCAAATCTAATTGAAATTGTCCAATTTTTTAATCACCAAAATATTTCAAATTTATAAGCCTAAGCACAAAAATCAATTTCCAAATAAAAAATAACAAAATTTGCAACTCTCATATGTAAATTTCAATACGAATAAAATTCAGTACTAGTTAAATATAATAATATATTTAAGAAAACGTAAATATTAAGTGTTAAATAAAATAGACAATAAAAGAAAAATGATGAGGTAACAAAATGTTATGGTAACTAAAAGAGAAAGAAATTACAGAAGCCAGATCGTTTTCCTTTCCACAGATAGCATTGCAATAATATGTTAAGTCGATGACACAACCATTCCTTTCATAGGCAACCTTTCCAATTCCGAACACCTAATTATACCATAGGAATCTCACCATTGCTATATTTATATTATATTAATACCGTAATTACCACGCGGCTAATGACACATCCTTTTCATAGGCTATCTCGATTTCCATCTACATTCAATTTTTTTTTTTTTATTTGAAAACTAGAATTCACCTTGCATTTCATTCCACTTAAACTCTGAATACACTATAGACTTTGATTATTTTTAAATTAATACACTTTTGAATATTCAGAAAATACACACTTTTTTTTATTCAATAATTTATGTTTGATTGTACAGTTTAATAACAAATTTTAATTTTGTGTGACTCTTTAAGGAATTGTTAATATTTAATATTTTTAATATTTATATATTTTGGTATTGTTAAAGTTATCTTTATAATATTATTATATTTTTAATAATACAAAAATTTGTACTAATATTATTTAATATTTTACTTAATATTTTTAATGGTTTTATACTTTTGTACTTTTAAAATTATTTTTACAATTTTATTACATTTTTAATAATACAAACATTTCTGCTAGTATTATTTAATATTTTTAATAATATTTTTAATAGTTTTATATTTTTGTATTTTTAAAATTATTTTTACAATATTATTATACTTTTGATAACACAAAAATTTGTACTGATATTATTTAATATTTCCAATAATATTTTTAACAAAATTCTTGATAAAAATATAATTCTTCCTCGTTCTCTTTGATTTCATTCCTATAATTGTAAAATGTATAATAGCTATGCATATATAAAATGTATAAAATGAAATTGCTTATCACAAAATAAAATTAGCAATTCATTAACATAAACCGTATATTCCACATGTAAAACAACTGCTCACAAAAAAAATTAATTTCGCAACGACGAAGATTAATATCACCTTGCCAAAGAAAATCGATAAAAATTATGAATTACATCTTCGAGATTCCATATCTCGCAATATTACACAAATTACAGTCCCTAATCTCTACATCGATTCGCAGTAACAATCCTCTAAAAATTTGCATCGGAACGGAAAAGAGGTTAGGTCCCAAGCGAACTTCAGCCGGAGGGCAGCTTCCGCCGGTCGACAAATCATCCCTCGTTAACGCTCGCCTCTTTCGTCCACGATCTCTAAAAAGTATCAATTTGCAGTGTATCTGGTAGAAACCGGTTAACGGTTCCTCTTTTATCGCCAGTTCGATTCTTCTGTCCGATTATATCGTTCGATCTCCACGCTCTTCCGCTTTCCGCATCCGGTTCACGTTATCGAATACCGTTCGTTAATTTCCACTCGCTCCCTGTTCGATTAATAATTTCTTATCGCGATCGGCGCCTCTTGTTATTATTACAGACACGTTGTTCTTGGCTCAATTAATTCCCTCTGATTCGATCTCTTATTCTTTTTCGGGGAGTACTTATAATTAACCTTTTGAGGATGCCTTCGATTGCTAGTCCTTTTTATTTTAATTCGCTTGATTTATAGAGCGGTTAATGTTCTGAGATATTACGTGGGTAAAATGTAACACTGGATAGATACAATGTTACTGTTTTATTTATTAAGGAATTTTGATTTGAAAACAAGGAAAGAACGAAGTATTTGTTTGGCGGATTCTCTTATACGTCAGATGAATAATGTAACGCGGAACGAGGAAGGACATTACAAAATTAGAAAATTAACGTCAATCTTGTGAGAATATTTTGTTTGGTAATTTTTTAGTCACATGTTGAACATCACCCTGAAATTCAGTTAAACTGATTATTTATAAAAAAAATAAATAAAAGGAACTTTTGAGAGATTCTCTTATACGTTTGATGAATAATGTAGCACAAAATGGAGGACATTGTTACTTCATCAAAATTAGTAAATTAACTTCAACCTTGTCAGAATATTTTGTTTGTCAATTTTTTAATCACACGTTGAATATCACACTGAACTACAAATTCAGTTAAACTGATTATTTATAAAAAAAAATAAATGAAAGAAATTTTTGAGACTATTGAGACAATGACATGGGTCAGAAAATTTATTAACAATTTTTGAAAACAAAACTCAAATATTAAAGTTACCATGGTCATTAAATGTCTAGAGTTAAATCTGTATAATACACAAACGTATCTGACCACAAACATAAATTACATTAGTGTTCGAAGATTAACTTGAAAAATGTCACATGACAGTTTCTCCCCGAAGATTAAGTTTCCCGTTTTTATCTGCAGATTTCACAGAAACAGCATCAAACACGGTAGAAACCGCGTAAGTCTCTGCCGACAGTTCCATCAGTTTTCGCGGGTGGCAACAAGCCGCCGCGCGGAAAGCGCCATTTTGCAGCGTCAAGCTTTCAACATGGCTTTCCCACGCGGGTGTTCATCAAGAACTCTCTCGTTACAAATTGTTTCTCGTTAAGGCAATTTTTCGCGATGACCGCGAATAAAAAGAGAGACATCGAACACACAGAAACGATACGAAAGAAGATACGGAATTTTTGCCGTTTCACGGGACAGCCAGCGTGTTAGCCTGACCCACCTAACGGTCTCCTCTCGCGCGGATTTATCCTTCCGTCCCTCGTCCCTCTGACATCGTCCAGGTGATAACCGCACGTCCACAGCAAGGAATCTTCGCGGCAGGTAAGCCGAGACGCAGCACCCAAAGGTACCACACGATTACTCTCCTCTGTTCGTGAAAGGTGCTCGAAGGTAGGGGCACAAGATCGCGTGGTTACAACCGAATGGCGTCGGATACGATGTAGACATTTTGGTTTCAAAGGAGACAACACACAATTGTAAAATTTTCATATGTGATACATATGGATTTTGTTTCACATGTGATACTTATGTGATTGTTTGTTTGGTTACATTTTTTGTAGGATGCACTTACAGCTCAAATGTGAAAAACTTTACTGCGTGACGCACTTAGAGCTCCAATGTGACGCACCTAACTCATGACGCACTCACAGCTCAAACGTGACGCACCTTACTCGAGAGATACTCACAGCTCAAATGTGAGAAACCTTAGTCGTGACGCACTTAGAGCTCCAATGTGACGCACCTAACTCATGACGCACTTACAGTTTAAACGTGACGCATCTTACTCGAGAGACACTCACAGCTCAAATGTAACAAATCTTACTCGTGATGCACTAAGAGCTCCAATGTGACGCACCTAGCTCATGACGCACTCGTAGCTCAATCGTGACGCACCTTACTTATAAGACACTCACAGCTCAAATGTGACAAACCTTACTCGTGACGCACTAAGAGCACCAATGTGACGCACCTAACTCATGACGCACTCACAGGTTAAACATGACGCACCTCACTCGAGAGACACTTACAGCTCAAATGTGACAAACCTTACTCGTGACGCACTAAGAGCTCCAATGTGACGCACCTAACTCATGACGCACTCACAGGTTAAACATGACGCACCTCACTCGAGAGACACTTACAGCTCAAATGTGACAAATCTTACTCGTGACGCACTCAGAGCTCCAATGTGACGCAAGTAATACATGACGCACTCACAGCTCGAACGTGACGCACGTTACTCGATAGGCACTCACAGCTCAAATGTGAGAAGCCTTACTCGTGACGCACTAAGAGCTCCAATATGACGCACCTAATTCATGACGCACTCACAGCTGAAAAGTGACGCACCTTATTCGAGAAACACTCGCAGCTCAAATGTGACACACCTTACTCAAATTTTGAAGTCTCTTAAACTTGAAATTTAGGTCCAGCTATGACTTGCATTATCAAGGATCCCTGAATACAAAATACGTTTTTTCTTTGTTCTAATGTTATAGCTGTGAATAGTTAGTTTTAGCATCTGACAAGATTTTGACTCTTTAACCCCAATATTCCGTAAATAATCAAATAAATGCTACAAAGTGAAAACGAGTAAAGGAAGTTAAAAGATAAGTAGTGAGCCTTGAAAGGTAATTAGAATTGAACTAAAAAATGAAAGAGTGATATTGTAGGGCAGCAGGTTAAGGAAGATGTTAAAAACGAATATCATCCGATCAAATGAATGTCATGAATAAATCTCCTAATTAACTTCAGCAAGAAATTATCCTCATCCACTGTATTTTTAAACCTTACCACTAAAATCCAGGTATCGGGAATATTTTGAAACGCAGAAAGAAATTTGAATATCAGTTCCATCGATCCCGGACTTTGAATCCTTGATGAAATATATCAGGCTGTCTATAGACGACAAAAACGCGGTAAAATAAATCGCAGCAGGAATCCGATCGTCAAAATATTCGCGTGATAGAGAAACCGTGAGGAGAAGAAATAAAAGTTTCAGAAAAATACTTGAGACGTATCTGCACGCGTTCATTACGTTATCGTACGCGAATCGTCCGACGGATTACCATATCATCCGTGAAATCGTCGGCAGAAAAATAAGGAGGCAAGAAAAGAAACGAATGCACGGTCCCGATCACGAGATCGACAGGGAACGACGAGATGCGAAAAAACGCGAGGGACATCCGCTCGCGATACTGTCACGCTAATTGCCTCGTCTGGGTTGCTGGCGTGTTCGCGAGCGCAGAAAATTGCGTGAATATTATCGCGTTTCGTACGTCTCGGGTAGGTATGTCCTTTGACGAGATGGCCTTCTTTATGGTAGAGGACCACGTGCGTCGATGGTCGACTTCTTGGAACATTTAGTCTTGCAATCTAGTTAGAATATTTACGGTTTTGGGAATTTATGGCTTGTAGGTATGACTTTTGGGATGGAAGATTTTGGGTTTATGAGTTTATGACTTTGCGAGTATATGGGCTTCGGGTGTTCTTAAGTTTACACGTTTGGAAGATTGTGAGCTTTGCAAGTTTCGCAGGTTTTACGAGGTTTGCAAATTATTCAAGTTTTGGAGGCTTTTAGAATTTTGCAAGTTTCGCGAGTTTTGTGAGTTCATAAGTTTTGTAAGGCTTATAGTTTTGCAAGATTACAGGATTTGCTAGTTTGCAACTTCATAAGTTTACAAAATTCACATATCCACATATTCACATATTCACATATTCACATATCCACATATTCACATATTCACATATCCACATATTCACATATTCACATATCCACATATTCACATATCCACATATTCACATATCCACATATTCACATATTCACATATTCACATATCCACATATTCACATATTCACATATTCATATACTCGCATATTGACATATACACGTATACACATACTCACATACTCACATACTCACATACTCACATACTCACATACTCACATACTCACATACCCACATACTCATATACTCACATATGCACATATGCACATATGCACATATTGACATACATACACACTCATATGTCCACGTATTCACATATTCACATATTAACATGTACACATATACACACATTCACATATTCACATATCAACATGTACACATATACACATGTTCACATATTCACCTTAGTTGAAAAGTTTGCTAACTTCCTTTAAAATAACCAATTTTTTATTATTAATTCCTGTTATTGTCTATTCCAATATGCTTACACATCATAATCCTATAAATTCACTTAAAAAATCTCAATTCCAAATTGTTATATTAAATTGTTTAGTAAATCATGTTTCAAGTGCGAAGTCTTAAGATCTATTGCAAAATGAAAAAACGATAAATTACTCTAATTAGGTAGCATAAAATATGAGAAGTAAAGTAAAGAAGCGAAGATTACAATGGTTGTAGGTTAATTTCGCCGCGTGGTGTACGGGAGCGAGAGGATTCGCAAAGCGTAAAGAGCGCGCGTCCCGTTGTTCCGCAAAGAATGGCAAGCGAGGAAACAAAATCTGTTCGTAGAGGAATCCGAGACACGAGTTGAAAAGGAACGGGTCTCGGTAAGTAGCGAATGGACGACAATACCCGACGGGAGTGCTTTTTAGCTCGCGGCTCTTTTAGCCCTCCTCGCGTTTGCCATTCAGCGAGAAACGCCTCGCCATTATTGGCCATTGTGGCGGCCGATGTAGCGGAGCGAAAGAGAAACGCGGGCAACCCCGTCGCTCGAATCCCTCGCAGTGGGTTAACGATCGTGTTATTAGCGCAAATCAAATTGCCGACTGTCTCACGAGAACAAAACGGAACGGCCGCGAGAAATTCTACGGTACAATTTATCGACGACACGCAACAACGACCCGTTAATTTGCATATCGAAATCGAGCGCGCGCCTGCGAAAAAACTGATTCTCTTCTTTTTTTAGAACTCTTTGATTGTTCTTTGTGGCTGTTTCATGGGAGATTGCCTGGGGAAATTTTTACATTCGATTATTAATTGTTAACAAATTCGGAAATTATCTAGCTTATAAATAATCAAGTTTGCAAAGTTTAAATTATCAGATATTTAAATTTTTTATTTGGTGAATTTTGACTTTTTCTAATTTTACCTATTGCCATAATTCCCTAGTTCTAAAATTCTCTGGTTCTAAAATTTCCTAGTTCCAATATTTACTAGTTCTAAAATTCCCTATTTCCGAAATTCACTAGTTCCAAATTTCACTAATTCCAAATTTCACTTCCGAATTTTACTAATTCCAAATTTCACTAGTTCCAAAATTCACTAATTCCAAATTTCACTAGTTCCAAATTTTACTAATTCCAAATTTCACTAGTTCCAAATTTCACCAATTCCAATTTTCACTAGTTCCAAATTTCGCTAGTTCCAAATTTCACTAATTCCAAATTTCACTAATTCCAAATTTTACTAATTCCAAATTTCACTAGTTCCAAATTTCACTAGTTCCAAAATTCACTAATTCCAAATTTCACTAGTTCCAAATTCCACTAGTTCCAAATTTCACTAGTTCCAAATTTCACTAGTTCCAAATTTCACTAGTTCCAAATTTCACTAGTTCCAAATTTCGCTAGTTCCAAATTTCACTAATTCCAAATTTCATTAGTTCCAAATTTCACTAGTTCTAAAATTCTGTAGTTCCAAAATTTCCTAGTTCGCAAATTCACTAGTTTCAAAATTCACTGATACTAAAATTCCCTAGTTCCAAAATTTACTAATTCTAAAATTCGCTAGTTCCAAAAAACACTAATACCAAAATTCCCCAATTCTGAACTTCCCTAATTTCAAAATTCTTTACTTACAAAATTCCTTAGATCCAAAAGTCTCTAATTTTAAAATTCCCTAAGTCCTCGATTTTCGTAATTCCGATTTTCCCTAGTTCGTAAATCACCTAGTTCCAAAATTGCCTAGTTTCTAATTTTCCCAGTTGACCAAATTCTCCAGTTCCCAAATATTAAACTTCCCTTATAAATAAATTTCTAGATCTCCCTAGTTTGCAATTTAAAAATCCCCAAATCCCCAACTGCCCAAGATCCCAAAAACACAAATCACCAAATACACAAATCCCCATATGAATTTCTGAATTCGAAATGCCGTACGTTCGAATTACCAGAAAGAATCAGACGCGAGAAATCCAGCAGTACAATTTATCGACGACACCTAAGAACGACTCATTAATTTGCATATCGAAATCAAACTCGCGGCTGTTAAAAATCGCTCTGTAATTTCCGTTTTATCTCCTCTGATTATTCATTACGGGAGATCGCCGATGGTTATTTCGTGGTCGTAAAATCGAAGGTCTTTTACAGATCTTTATGCGTTTAACTTTCAGCCGGATTGTACTTATTAGGTGTAATTGTCGAGTAATTATCGTAATGCCCATCGACTGTACCGTATGATTACTGGGACAATGTTAGCTGCATATTTAGCGCG
The DNA here is from genome assembly GCF_050947335.1 of Megachile rotundata. Classification (NCBI taxonomy): domain Eukaryota; kingdom Metazoa; phylum Arthropoda; class Insecta; order Hymenoptera; family Megachilidae; genus Megachile; species Megachile rotundata. The sequence continues at coordinate 10,472,287 of NC_134992.1, read as the reverse complement.
TTAAACGGTCCATTGAAAATGCACTTTAATAGTATTTTATCGTATGATTATAATTATTTCGATCGATCCGATTCTTCATTTTTTGATGGATACTTTTGTACACAGAATCTTTATTTGGTTCCGTGATTTTATTTGTTATTATATTCTTTTAGCGTTCTTTTAATTTTGTTGTGTGAGGAATTTGTGTAGCGAAGTCGAGAAATAAAGATCTTGGATATGGCTGTAAATTATGATGATTAAAGGCTCTTTAGTACTTTCAAATATTGTGGACACCGTTATTAGTTTATTATAGTGTGGCAAATGCTGTGACATTAGGGTTAGACTAGTTATTATAGCATTTGCTTCGTTTGAATTAATAGATATAGTTCATAGTTCCTGTGTAGGCAAGTTTCAAATTTTGTACATTTTTAGATTATTGTAATTGTAAAATTTCGGTGTACTCAAGTTTATCAAATTCGTAGACTGAGTGTCTGAATTCAAAATGCACTTATCCCCAACATTTTTCATTTCTAAATTTCCCTGTTTTCAATCTTCCAACTTACAGAATATCTCTGACCACTTTCCAAATTTTTCTCTCTGTAAATTCCTAAATTCCTATATCCCTATATTCATGCTTCCAAATTCCCAAATTTCCTTATCTCCAAATTTTTCCTTCTATAAATTCCCAAATTCCCAAATTTCTCCATCCTTAAATTTTTCCATCTCTGACTCCCCAATACCCTAAATATCCCTATCCCAAAATTTCCAAACTCCCAAATTTCCCCATCTCTAAATTTTTCCATCCCCATCCTGATATTCCCAAATTTCCAAATTTCCTCATTCCTAAATTTTTCCATCTCTGACTCCCCAATACCCTAAATATCCCTATCCCAAAATTTCCAAACTCCCAAATTTTTCCATCTCTGACTCCCCAATACTCTAAATATCCCCATCCTGATATTTCCAAACTCCCTAATTTCCCTACCTCTAAATCTTCCCATCTCTAACTCCCCAATACCCTAACTATCCCCATCCTAAAATTTCCAAACTCTCAAATTTCCCTATCTCCAAATTTTACCTTCTTCAAGTTCCCAAATTCCCAAATTTCCCTACCCCTAAATTTTTCCATCTCTAACTCCCCAATACCTTAAATACCCCCATCCTGATATTTCCAAACTCCCTAATTTCCCTACCTCTAAATCTTCCCATCTCTAACTCCCCAATACCCTAAATATCCCCATCCTAAAATTTCCAAACTCCCAAATTTCCCTATCTCCAAATTTTTCCATCTCTAAATTCCCAAATTCCCAAATTTCCCTACCCCTAAATTTTTCCACCTCTGCCTCCCCAATACCTTAAATACCCCCATCCCAAAATTTCCAAACTCCCAAATTTCCCTATCTCCAAATTTTTCCTTCTCTAAATTCTCAAATTCCCTCACCCCTAAATTTTTCCATCTCTGCCTCCCTAATACCTTAAATATCCCCCTCCTAAAATTTCCAAACTCCCAAATTTCTACACCTAAACCTTCCCACCTCTAACTCTCCAACACCCTAAATATCCCCATCCCAAAATTTCCAAACTCCCTTCCCCCTCCAAATCTCACCTCCAAAAATTCCCAAACCTCCCCCCAAAAATCCCTAAAAGCAGCTGTAATTCTAACATCTCTTTGTTACCACATTTTCCCTAAAGAAATCAGGTTTGCAATCGCACAGTCTGCTGTAGGTCGAATCGCGTGACGCACAGTTGTTCAAAGGGGTTAAACCGGGCAACCCTTCCTGCGATTCTCCGGTACGACTGTTCTAACAACTTAAACGCGTATATCCGTTAATCCTCGGTTAATATTCTATCGCGTGATTCCTTCATTCATTTTCCACATACTAATTTTCGCGAACAATCACGCGATTCCACGAAATTCGAATGGCACGAAGAGGCGCGTTTTCACTCGAAGAACAGGTTTGTCGCTTTCCACCCTTTGCATAATCTTGTCCCTCATTGTCGTATTTCAAGCGCGTTTCATCCGGTAGTGAACCCGTTTAATTAGCCGGCTATAAAACACGCGCTAATACAATTTACACGTTCGCTTAGCCCTTTTGCCGTTTCGTTTTCTTCGCTGATAAACCGACGTAACTCCCTCCACGTTAATTGCTGTATTTTCCCTTTATCGCCGCTGCGCTCGGACATGAGCATCTTAAACGAGCGATAACAAGAGTTTCGAGCCTGTTACCGATGTCTCCTACCAATTATTGTGCCTGTGTCTATGTACGTACGTTTCAATTTACGTGGCCTGTTCGCGGGCAATCGGGGAAGATAACATTTAGGAAATCGTTAGATACTCTGAGAAAATTCCGCCAACTGGTTGCTTCACTTTACTGGGGCTGAGAAATCTTTTCGATAGTCTGCGCGATTAAGTTGCAATTATTGCAACATTCTTTCTATCAGAGTTGCAGAAATGTTTGGTATTTTTAAGGGAAGTTTCAAGTACGTGGAAAATTTCTAGTTCTCTTGAGGAGTTGTTTCTAGTTTCTTAACCAAGTTTTCTGATATTTTTTTCAAGGGGGTGTGCACTTTTTTAAATGGAGAAATTTTTATTTTTTTTTATGTAGCAAAGTGTTTGCTACCTGTATGCAATACACATTTGCTCTGAAATTAAAAATGAAGTTAAAAAATTAACATACACAGTAATATACCTTCATGAAGGTTAACAAAGATTCTAAAGAAGTACTCTCAATAAATTTTGCAAGTTAAAATGAAAAACTTGTAGAAGAGTCATTAGATCTTTTCTATTATAGTTTCACTGCTGAAGAACTGCACCAAACTCTTGCACACAGAACTACCCCTAAAATCACTCCTACCTCAGAACCTAACTTTCCTTCTTACTTAACACTAGGTTTACAGACATTTCTTAAAATGTCTCACATACCTTAAAACCACCCCTAAAACCACCCTTCCTCAGAAACCCCTAACTGTCCCTCTTACTTCGAAAATCGTGAGAGTCCATAAAACACCATCAAATCAGAAATAATTAGAAGTAAACACGAAACACGAAGAACCCATCATAAAAGCAAGATCCCGTTGATCATGTCACTTAGATAAAACTAGGTGTATCCGTTGTCTAGTAACTCTAATTTGCCCTTACGCAATTCGCGAGCAACGGTTAATCTTAATACGGGTTTATAGCTCCATCAAGCGTTCACGTTGCGGCGTGCATCGTCCCGTTGCAGCCGATTATCCTGCGGTTCGAACGACGCTGATCACCCTTTTCAGGCTAATTGTCGATTAAACGGTGGCTGTTTATGATCGTTCGACACCGCAGCGGGGACCTTTTAACCGGCGTACTCGATCGGGCCGCGTCGTACGTGTCCCCGCAGCGAAATCAACGATTTATTCTGCCGCTCATTCTTTTTTTATCGCCCATGCCTCAACGGACGTTTACCCGCTTCGTGGGTTCCTCGCGCGTCTACCTGCATACAGGGTGGCCCATTACCCGCTCGTTAAAGTCTCCGCTTTTGCGAAATACCGCTACGCGTTTTCGTAATCGGTTTAATTGCACTGGAGGAACGCACGTCATCGTCTGTACTGTAAATCGTTTGGAACGAGGAGCGTTCGACGAGGACTTCGAGAAGATAAGAGTATTCTTTGTTACAACTTCTTATGGGGTAATTTTGAGGGATATTTTATTATTAATTATTGGGTTTATTGTTTCGTGGTTGACTTCTCTAGTTCACTGTCACTATGTCACCTCTTTACTTTTGCTCTTATATTATTTTATCACTTTGTACTGTTCAGTGTTTCACTATTCTAGTATTGGCCTTTTTATTATGTTATTTCACCACTCTTACCCTTGTACTATTTTCTAACTACTTTGATGCTTTACCTTTTTATTGCTTTACTATTCTATTCTCTTATATTACAATAATAATTTATGATTTTAGAATAAGCACTATTTTACAGTCCTACCTTTATTATACTGTTCCACTATTTCACTGTTTCACTGTGTATTTTATCACTCTTATTATATTGATCTTTCACTGGTATATGTTACATTATTAAACGACAGTTCCATTAAACAAGTCCATTGGTATTTCACTATGACTATATAAATTTATCTGTTTTACTTTAATGTTGCTATTCTTAACTATTTAGCCATTTTACTACATTAGCTATTTTCACTACAACACTTCACAAATAATCTGCAAAAGCAAACAATGTTCTAAAAATCACTCCTCAATAATTCTATAAAAAATAACCTATAATTATAGCACTCTCACAGTGTAGAATTATAGACTTCATCTCAGTGCCTGAATAAATCCACACGAAGCTAACGAGCTACCCTTCAAATATCCTAAATGAACGATTAATGTCGATATCAATTTCAGTCGTCACCAGGTGTGTCGACGTGTTAGAGACGTTTAGAAGACACCCTATATAAAGAAGGAGAACCTGCGGGTCTTCGTGGGTACAAGGATGGTCAGGAAAGTGTCCAGCAGGCCAGACCGTCCAGGAGCGGTCACCCATTCCGAGGGTCATCCACTGGCTCTCCTCTCACTTAGCATAAAAGGGTAACTAGCAAATGCTCAATGCGTATACCATAATGGAACGAGTGTCCCATGGACATAATTAGGCGCTACCCATGGGAAATTCAGACCCCCGTTTCGGGCTTTCCGTTTTGTGCGGACTCTACGTAAGCTGGGGTCATCGTTTTGCGGACCTTCAAAATACTTCGTACGTTTCGCCTTTGGCCAAACATGTGCTGTCTAATAAAATATCTCTGAAAAATTTCGCTAAGACGAAAATCCATCACATTCATTCATTTAATATTTTATCAAAATCACTTTCAACAAAATCACAATCTTTGATAGAATTTAAATTTAATTTTTAACACTATCGAATTTAAAAACCGATGACCGCTTTACTTTTTCATTAAAATACACATCTTGTTAAAGTACATTCCTTGAAATCACCATTGATAAACGTGTAATAAAGAATAAATGTGTGTACTAATTTATGTTTCGTTTATTTGTTAACTTCATTTTTAATTTCAAATTAAGTACACATATGCAGGTAATGTTAGCCGAGTTAACACTAACACTTTTACACAAGCGTCTCAATTAACAAAAATCTATAGAGCACGTGAATTGCAACGTAAGAAATATGCAAAGGAAGCTAATTTTTCTGAAGTTTGCATAACGACGGAATAAAATATTCAAATTTGAGCCGCGGGAAACGATAACGACAGTGATAAACGATTCGATGTTGAACGGAAATCCACTTACGTCATGGTCGGTATCTACAACATTTTTCTCGAGGAAGATAGTTTTGCTACGTTGGTGGTTTCGAGAGATCATCGTGGGAAAGCGTGTACACGCGACACTCGAGTACCATAAAAATCTGACGAGTCCGAACAGCTCCGTTAACCATACGAGCGTCAATCAATAATACATGAACATGGAAAGGGAATTCATCGAAGGAAACGGGTCTCTTTGGAATCGCTAGATTCCACGAACGGGTAAACACGCGTTCGACGCCGTACCGAGCGTAAATTTCGACGCCCGCTTTCAAATTGCTTCGCGATTCCCGCGAAACGGGAAAAAGTCACGTGATCGATGATTCTGCGCGATTGGACGCGTAAATCCCGCGCATCCGTCACGACGCTTACGAGTCACGTCTGTATTCCGCGCCACGAAATTTGGAAGAAACAGGAATAGTTTTGTTAAAACTGTCACGTAGATTTCGCTCAGTGAAAAGAGTTTTCCTGTGTTTTTGCGGAGTGTATCTCGCTGCACGAAACGTCGAAAATATTTCGCACGGTCGCACAGCGTCGAGTGACACGTTTCGACAAATTTCGATGACGTTCGAGAAATATTCAACTACTGGAAAATATCTTAGGATATTTCTCGTAGGACGATACGACAAGGTACGTTTACGATATTTCACTCACGGTAAATTGTTTAAAATAGACAGATTTGCGAGATCGAATTATAGGTTAAGTCGTGAAATTAAAGAGCTTTTTCAATGAAATTTTAAAGGACTCACGGTTCACTTTCCCGAACGAACGATGTCAGCGAGCGAAGATATCGATCCGATGAGACGTGCTTGTAGATCGATATCGAGATCGTTTATCCAGGCACATGCTCCTCGCACACAGGAATGTTCGACTGGTCGCAGTTTCGAATTTGCACACACACACCGTCCTTCTGGTCTTTTTGTAAGTACACTTTTCGTCTGGCACTTTGGTCACTGTTTCTCGGACACTATCACGCACTGTTCCTCCTTTTCGGTCGGAAAAGTCACAATATCGATCGAGCGGGAATTTCGAGCTCGTGCTCGACGGAGCTCCGCCTCGTCGACTAATCGAACTGGCCTGTCCAGTGGTTGCGTCGCGCGTTCATTAATATGATAATCATCCGATACGTATACGATGCCTCTCGAGGATCTTCGTTGTCTTCATCGTGGTCCCGGTCGTCGGCGGATCGGGCGCGCGTCGGAGCACCATCGTAAACTCGAGATCACCGGTGACGTTCGTGATCGACGCTCGATGAATATCGCGGAGTCACTGGCGGTATCGACGCGATTATCGAACGGGCATATCGAAAAAGCGCGCGACTCGGTCCCGGCGCTCGAACGTTTCCCGCGGTCAGCGAACGGCACGGCCCTTCGAGCACGTCGAACAAAAAGCGAAGGTACTGTATATTTACTTTTTCTTCGTCCACTGTTTGGAGGTCGACCGACGACGCGTTTTCTTCCTCCTCGCAGTCACTCTCCGTGTCCCGATACGTTTTCACGTATCTCCGCTTATTTCGTTATCGTGCCTCCGCCTTCACCGCCGCCTCCTGCGTCTCTCTCATCCTCCACCTCCTCCGCCACTACCACCTCCACCACCTTCCTCCACCTCCAGCTTCTTCACCCTTCTCCTAACAGACTCGCTACACCTCGTTCTCTCTTGTTTTCCTCGAAGGACCACCACCTCCGCGCGCTGTCCTGATCCTGGGACCGTCGACGACGAGCGTGCCGACTATCGCCGCACGCCGACTAATTTTCGGGACGAACTTTCCGGTTCGGTGTCTTGTATTGGACTGTGCAGAAGTGGCACCTTCCAGTTTCTGAACTTACATCTTGTCAGGTAAGTGTGAGCTTTACCCGTAGACCAGACACGGTGGGCCCCGTTCGTGTGCGTGCGCACGAGCTCGCGCGCGCGATCTACGTGTGCCGGGGCCCGCCTCTCGGTCCCCACCCGTTCGTCTAACTTCGCCTCCTCTCGCTCGCACTTCGGCGGACCCGACCGCCGCCATACGCGCTACTCTCTTAACTGACACGCACACACTCGCGCCTGCGCGTACACGGACACGAACGAGCGCCTGCGTACACACGCACACACACTCGCGCGCCTGCGTACACGCGCGCTGCGTCTACGGGTTTTACCCCCGTGTGTCAACCGTAGACCACTAGTAGCTTCGTTCGCTCGCATAGGTGTACGTCGTTGTCTCTCTCTCTCTTTCCACGTTTCTCCTTCCACCTCCCTCTCTTTTCTATGTCTCTTACCACCTCTTTCCGTAGGTGCGTAAGTGCGTGACTCCGGGGACCTGGGGACGTTTACGTGTCGCGATTCCCTCCTATCCCTACTACCGTTTTTCTAAGGACCGATAGAGGGAGAAAGAGATACGGAACGTGGTGGGGGTTGTTTTTAAACTGGTAGGATAGGGTGAATTCTTTCAATTAGACTCTTCCGGGGGTGAGCTCGAGGACGACGTGTTTCTGGTTCTCGCGATGATTGCATTCCGAAGCAGTGTGACTGACCGATATTTTCTGTTGTTGTTTATGCAGGAATAGAAAACGTCTTCCCGCGATTTTTTTAAACTCCGATTTTGTATATAACTCTTTTTCTTGTAAGAATTTGGACCACTCTTTTATCGGTTATTGAAGGCTGAGCAAGATTTATAGGCAACCTGTGGTGCTTTATGTAACTTTATGTTTTACGAAATCAGTTTTATCAGAAAATAATTTATCGTTCAGGTTTGATTAATTGATGTATGCTGCGTACACGCACCATTGAGCGTGAATGATAATTTTTAATTTCCAACTTTAACAAGTTTGTTCGTATCTCCATTCACCTCAATATCCAGTGTCTTCGCCCTTCATCTATGCAAAACGAATCGAATACGAAACTCATCGTTGCGCAAGGGGTCAATAAACGTTTCAAAGGATCCCCACGATAATTTCAAGTTCTGGGACTATGACCTACGATCTCTCCGAGCGGTAGTTCACTCGACGATCCGCAGAGATATAACTCGAAGTGAAAGGCTGTGCAAAAAGGTCTTTATTGCCACTTACGATAATTCGCTTAATGCGCGTGTCAAGCGCGAGGCGCCACAACTTACTTCGTTAAATATCACGAAACACGTCGAACTTAGCAAAACCGAGCTGCGGATTAGATTTTATCGAAACGGTTCGCTAATCGTGCAACACGACCTACCACGCGTACCGAGGTGCACGCAACCAGAAGAGATATCACCTGGACATGAATCGTCGTTTCTGGCACGAATAATTCACTCGGCGAACAGAACCTCGGGCGTGGAAAACACTGATCTCCATTACCCCCGATCTTTTTTCCCCGATGGAAACTAGAGTCGTTGAAAGTTTCACTGCAATGTCACCGCTAACTATCTCGATCATCTTGATCAGGTAAAAGACCCATCGTGTGAAACGACGTCGTTCGAGAACTTGGGTTGACCAATTTTATTTTTTATTTATGGTCACAAAATTTTATTATTTTTTTTTGTGTAAGAAGGATGATCGAGGTTTTCATTTGAGCACTGATGATACATGTCTGTTCTTTTATATTATGGGCTATTTATTCGTAGGAATATTTTTAACAGAAAATTTTGGAAAATGACATCTGTAAGGATTTTGTATGAACTCATTGTGTATCGTACATGATTGCTTTCATAGAAATGAAAAATTGTTACCTTTGAAGAAATTATGAAATATTGTCGAACATGTAAAATTTGAAAAAGATTATAAAGAAATGTATAAAGTTTCTCGAGCATTTTCCTCGAGCAAAAGTGATTTCTATTCATCCGTTATCAGCACGCGTGCAGGGCGCAAGAAGTTGATTAACAGGTTTAGGTAAAGACAAGATTAATTCGTATCGCGTCGATTAATGGTCTAAGCAAGAAACGTTTCGAGGACGACGCCCAAGAAACGCGTCCGATGGCATCCGATGAATCCGATCGAATTTAATGAAAACGCTTTCATCGGTGCGTAGCGTTGCCCGAGGCGTACCCGTAACGATCGAATTTGCCCGTTTCAGCAGAACCTCGGGCGTGGAAAACGCGGATCTCCGTTTCTTGTGTACGCGCTTCGCCTCCATTTCTTTTTTTTCTCCGGTCTACGATGGCAGTTATACGGATTTTTCTTTCGCGCTTGGAACCCGATCGACCACCATGGGGCTAACGGAGTTTCACCTCTACGCCGGCTATTTTAACGAAGTCCTACCATGGTTCGCAAATAAGAGATAGTTTCACGACCGGCTCGTCGACCATTTTTCCATGCCAGATTCGTGCTTGAGACCATAACGGATGCTTCATACAGCTATAACGAGGTTAATCGACAGCACTGGTTGACACGAGAAAGAAAAAGTTGAGGTACTGATGTCAACGGAGTTGGTGAAACTGACGTGTTTAGAAGAGATACAATTTTCTAAAGGAGATATTAGTATTCTTAAATTTACATATTTTATAGCTATTGTTGTAGTCATTGTTATAGTCACTGTTATGGTCATTGTTAATAGCCATTGTTATAGTTACTGTTAACAGCCCAAATTGTATATTCTATTGCTATTACTATTGTCATCGTCATAGTCATTGCTATAGTCATTGTTATAGTTACTGTTAACAGCCCAATTTATATATTCTATTGCTATTACTATTGTCATCGTCATAGTCATTGCTATAGTCACTGTTATAGTTACTATTATTGTCAATGTTAATAGGCATTGTTATAGTTACTGTTATTGTCATTATTAATAGGCATTGTTATAGTCACTGTTATTGTCACTGTTAATAGTCATTGTTATAGCCACTGTTATAATCACTGTTATAGTCATTGTTATTGTCATTGTTAAGATTCACTGTTATAGTCATTTTTATAGTCACTGTTATTATCATTGTTCATAGTCATTGTTATAGTCACTGTTATTGTCATTGTTCATAGTCATTATTATAGTCACTGTTATTGTCATTGTTAATAGTCATTGTTATAGTCACTGTTATTGTCATTGTTCATAGCCATTGTTATTGTCACTGTTATTGTCATTGTTAATAATCATTGTTATAGTCACTGTCAATAGTCAATGTTAATAGTCATTGTTATAGTCACTGTTAGAGTCTCTGTTAAGAGCCCAATTTATATATTCAATTGCTATTTCTATTATCACTGTTACAGTCATTGTTAACAGTCATTGTTGTAGCCACCGTTGTAGTCATTGATATAATCACTGTTATTGTCATTGCTAATAGCCAAATTTATATATTCTATTGCTTATTACTATTGTCATTGTTATAGTCAGGGTCAAATGTCATTTTTATAGTCATTTTTATAGTCATTTTTATAGTCATTTTTATAGTCATTTTAAAGTCATTTTCATAGTCATTTTCATAGTCATTTTCATAGTCATTTTCATAGTCATTTTCATAGTCATTTTCATAGTCATTTTCATAGTCATTTTCATAGTCATTTTCATAGTCATTTTCATAGACATTTTTATAATAATTTTGTAGTAATTTTATAGTCCTTTTTGTAGCCATTGTCATAGTCACTGTTCTTGCTACTGTCTTTACTATTCTTCTTGTGTGTCGCGAGCCAACTTGTTGACATCGTACAAACAAAATGTAATAGACACAACTCTAAAAATATGCACTACAAAGTAATAAATGTTGCAAGTGGCATTTGTCGAAAAGCTTCCTGAAAGGGGTGTTAACACGAAAGCCAGTAAATGTTATCATGCGTGTATTTTTGTACGAAACGAGTCTATACGTGTTTTCATAAATAATATTCTGATAAACGTTATTAGGTTTATTTCCTAGTTGGAACAGAAGACTCGTTTAATTGCACTAATAAATACGAGGAAATGTTATGTAATGTCTACGAACTGATAAATTCAGAAATGAAGTTAAAATTTTAATTATAACGAATAATTGCAACTTGTGTTATATATCCATGTGTGGTTTTGTAAAATTCAGACGTGTTAAAAGTACAAACGTGTCTGTTATCTTGGCTATTAGTAACAGCATAATTCTATAATTATATAATGATTACTAGGTTTATTGCTGAAATGGAATGTATATCAAATTTCAATCAGGAATTTTTCAAGCGAGTTTGCTACTGGTATTAAATTTGTAATATGACACCTTGGACCAATCGTGTTTTGTATTAATCATTCGTGTGTGGGAAATGACAGTTTGATAGTTTTTAGCTTTTAGGGTTGGGACGTTGAAATGATGTCTATATTTGTACATTTTGACTATATTTAGGAAATTAGGAAATTTTAGAATATGGTAGATGGATGTTTCAGAAGGTGATGGTTTGATACTTTTAAGTTTGGAATTTTCACACTTTTATATTAAAGAATTTCTAATTTCTAAATTTTTATATTTGAGAACTGAAAATTTCTGAATTTAGAAAACACTTAATTTCTAAATTTGAAAATTTAGTATTTCTATATTCTAGCCTCTAGCGTTCCAAATTTCAGAGTTTCCAAATTTAAAAATCTACTTTTTCCAACAGTAAGTATCTAAATTCCTAAATTGAAAAATAAAGAATTTCCAAATTTACTAACTCCAAAAAATTGAATTTTAATCCTATTCTACAACAATGCACCCCATTTCACATGAAAGTTTTGAAGACCACCTAACTTAAAATGAACCACATACTAAAAAAAAGTAATCATGAACAGCATTAAGTATAAAAGTTCTCAGTTCACCTGCAACATTTCCTATCACACAGACGATCTGAAACCTCGCATTCCGTCATGATTCTTCTACCCTCTCAGATAGCACATCTCAAAAGTTCAGCGAATCGATTCGTCGTTTAGAAAGCCGTCTAGATAAGGACGTTGTAAGTTACGTAAAAATCAGTCAGGTTCCATTAACGAAGTCCGCGACACTTCCTGTATTAATTAACTCGTTTGTTTTTTGTCGCGCGAAATCCTGGTCGCTTTAAATGTCTACTTTACGTTATAATCGCAATCTGGCGGACATTTCGCGCTGCCATTACACGCGTTTAATGAAATCTCGAATATTTGCCTCGTTATCCGATCGATGTTTATACGTTCTTTTCGCTGCGTGACTGATAGAAGTTGAAAATGTCAACGGACGAGATCGTTGAACTGTCAAAGTTACATTTCCTGAACACTGGCGGCGAAAGTGGACAAATAATTCTCTCGTTAATTACAAATTATGTTTCGTGCATATACTTATGCGAGATCAATTTTATATTTATTGTACAAAGTTATATTTCTTGCAAAGAATATTTAGAAAATTTAGTACGATTTTATACTTATACGAGATCAATTTTATATTTATTGTATAAAGTTCTATTTCTTGCAAAGAATATTTAGAAAATTTAGTACGATTTTATACTTATACAAGATCAGTGTTATATTTATTATATAAAGTTATATTTCTTGCAAAGAATATTTAGAAAATTTGGTACGGTTTTATACTTATACGAGATCAATTTTATATTTATTGTACAAAGTCATATTTCTTGCAATATTTAGAAAATTTGGTACGATTTTTTAATTTGAGGTTAAGGGACGTCGAGGGTGATTTAATGTACAAATTGTATATTGCACGATGTACATTATAGTTGCAGAGCAAAGAATATTTAGAAAATTGGGTACGATTTTTTAATTTGAGGTTAAGTGACGTCGAGGGTGACTTAATGTACAAATTGTATATTGTACGATGTACATTACAGTTGCAGAGCAAAGAATATTTAGAAAATTTGGTACGATTTTTTAATTTGAGATTAAGTGACGTCGAGGGTGGTTTAACGTACAAATTGTATATTACACGATGTACATTATAGTTGCAGAGCAAAGAATATTAAGAAAATTGGGTACGATTTTTTAATTTGAGGTTAAGGGACGTCGAGGGTGACTTAATGTACAAATTGTATATTGTACGATGTACATTACAGTTGCAGAGTTAAAGGTTTTTTTTTTGGTTCTGTTAACATTTGAAAGATTTTACTATGAATAAGTTTGTAGATAAATGGAATAATAATAAACGGAACGCGTGAAATGGAACACCTTGTAGTTGCAAGTAGTTAGTGTACGTTACTGGTCAGACGTATCGTTACGAAACGATCAATGTCTGGTTTCAATGGATGTCGATCAATCATCTTGAGTTTGAGGAATATTATGGATTCTTCGTATGGTACATAGTATCTGCTTTTGATCTTACAAGTTCTGTAGGTACTGGTTAAACATGTGAAAGCAAATTTGGATATTTAGAAATTTAGGAATTTGAGAACTCAGTTCACAAATTTGAAAATGTTGGTTCTCAAGTGTACATTTGTATTTTCACAAAATTTCAAACTTGGTAACTTCCAAATTTCGAGCTTGATAATTTCAAAATTTCAAACTTGATAATTTCAAAATTTCAAACTTGATAATTTCAAAATTTCAAGCTTGACAACTTCAAAATTTCAATATTTCAAACTTGATAATTTCAATATTTTAAACTTGATAATTTCAAAATTTCAAGCTTGATAATTTCAATACTTCAAATTTGATAATTTCAAAATTTCAAGCTTGATAATTTCAAAATTTCAAGCTTGACAACTTCAAAATTTCAATATTTCAAACTTGATAATTTCAAAATTTCAAGCTTGATAATTTCAATATTTTAAATTTGATAATTTTAAAATTTCAAGCTTGATAACTTCAATATTTCAAACTTGATAATTTCAACATTTCAAGCCTGACAACTTCAAAATTTCAAACTTGATAATTTCAAAATTTCAAGCTTGACAACTTCAAAATTTCAGACTTGATAATTTCAAAATTTCAAAATTGCTAACTTCAAAATTTCAAACTATAATATCTAACTATAAAAATTCTAAAATTTCTAATATAATTATAAACGTAAAATAACTTTTCACATGTCTAACATCAGCAAGAACCTTTACATAATTTATCGCATACAGGTTATAAACTCTCCCTATTTATTTACACTACAGTAGTTCCTAAAATTCTCCCCTTTAATTACACTTCACCCCACAACAATTACCAAAAATACCAGTATTTACTTTTCCTAACCCAACATTCTTAAACCCATCTCATAAACTTACTCCAAGAACCCATTATTCTAAAGATTTCTCAAAAATACTCGTTCGATGCATAATTCTGCCTTGTTGGAACCTCAAGGTGCAATTTCATTAACGGCACCCTTAAATCGTGGTCGTTGAACGATTTTTGCTTGTGATACTTCGAAATACGCTTCTGAGGAGTCGGTACAGGTACGAATTAAGGTTCTTGAGGACCCAGGGCTATGAAATTCGATGTTTGATTCAGAAATTTTATTCGATAAACGGTGACGATCTTTTTACTGGAAGGTGGAGGGAAGATGGAATGAATCTATGTACTTTAAAAGAAAAGAGTCGAAGAAAATATCATATCAGAACAATTTTTAAGGAAGCTTAAAAAGTTTCAAGAAGGTTTAAGAAGGTTATAGTCCTTAAACCTTCTTGAAATTTTTTAAAACTTATTTTATAGTACTTTGATGTCTTATATCCTAGTATCATAGTCTTGCGAATACATATACTATACGATGAAACAAATAACCTAACCTAACCTAACCATAAAATTTGTACATTTTGTCAAATATTAATAAACAAATATACTTGATGAGAAGAATGTCATTTGAAACACGAGTGAAAGATATGGGCGCCATTTGCATAAAACAGTGCGTACTAAACACAGCGAGAAGAAATGAGTATTTAAAAAATAATAAAATAAAGAAAGAAGAATGGATAACCCAAATGCATCTACTTACAAAGAGAAACATAAAAAATAATATAAATAATTATAGTATAGAAATGAAAAGTGTCGAGTACGTTTCGGTAAAAGCTGAGTGGAGGTTCCGTAGCTGCAGCCCTGGTCTCGCACCCCAGTATCTCATGCGGACGCCATTACCATATAACGATAGCCGTGCGCAAGAAACTGTCGGTAGAAAGAAACGCAGCGGGAAGAAAGGAGACGGAAAAAATAAAAGAGAAAAAAAAGGAGAGAGAAGAGAGGACAGGATTACGAAGTCGAACGGACACGAGACGAACAAGGATTACACGCGTCGTGTTGTGCTCTCGAAGCGGAGCTCGTCGCCGTTGAAGCGCTTCGGACGATTTATCGGTTCTCTTTTCGAATTCTTACCGCGCTTCATAAAAACGACGTCGCACGTTATGCCCGGTGCGCCGTCGCGTCGCGCGCGTATAACCGTGAATCGTCGTTACGTTTGTCATTGTCGTTATAAATAAAAGTGGCCGGCGGCAAATCGTATACCGTGCCGGCGAGAAAGAGAGATCTACCGCAGATATTGCCGGGTAAACGCGTATCCCCTCGCGTCCGCGGCGACAGTAATGTCGGCCCCGTGCTCTTTTATTACTCCCCCTCCCCCTAAAACACTCGGCTCTCCTCTCTTTTGGCCCAGTAAATTGTACGCTTCTCCTTTTTGCTTCGGCCGAAAATCTTCGAATCGATCGTGAGAGCCGGCGTAAGACGGTTACTCCTCTCTTTTTATTGCCAGGCCCTTGATTTGCCCTGTCGTGATAGATCGGCTCGAGGGAGGTTCGTCTCGGTACGCGAGACGAATTTCAATCGGCTGCCATTACCCACTTCTTCGTTCCTGTTTTTCGGGAAATGCCGACTTTCGGACCGAATGTAATTTAGATCCGAGATACGCGGACGGCCATATATACAGTATGTCGGAAAAGTAACGGAACCTTTTTAAATTTAAGGAAAACTAGCGCCGTCTATTAAAACAATATTTTATCTGAAAACAGTATAGCCCCTTGCGCTATAGTGACTCGTGACGCACTCGTGACGCACTCGTGCATCAGCTATCAATTTTAATGAATTTTTCATGTATTTCAATTTTTTAGATACGCTATATACACAGTATGTCGGAAAAATAACAGAATTTTTTAAAGAGAACTGGCGCCGTCTATTAAAACAATATTTTATCTGAAAACAGTATAGCCCCTTGTGCTATAGTAACTCGTGACGCACTCGTGACGCACTCGTACATCAGCTACCAATTTTACTTGAATTTTTCATGCATCTCAATTTTTTAGATCGGAGATACGCCATATACACAGTATGTCGGAAAAGTAACGGCATTTTTTAAATTTAAGGAAAACTAGCGTTATCTATTAAAAAGAATATTTTGTCTGAAAACACTATAGTCCCTTGTGCTATAGTGACTCGTGACGCACTCGTGACGCACTCGTACATCAGCTACCAATTTTACTTGAATTTTTCATGCATCTAAATTTTTTAGATCGGAGATACAGTATGTCGGAAAAGTAACAGAACTTTTTAAATTTAAGGAAAACTAGCGCCATTTATTAGAACAATATTTTATCTGAAAACAATATAAAATAATTATCTGAAAACAATATATAATAATACTTCCGCTATAGTGACTGACTCGTGACGCACTCGTGACGCACTCATACAGTTATCAATTTCACTCGAATTTTTCACGCATCTCAATTTGAAACTCAAGTCCAATTACATAGATTACATAACACAAAATTGTCACATTTCGACTTTCTTCATCTATTTTAATATCATATCTGAAATTAGTTCCGACGCACCTGACAGACCACAGTATAGGGGTTTAAGAATGCAGAAACGTTCGACATACAAGAATATTAAACACATGAGATACGATCATTTCGATTTTTCCAAATAGAGGATAACTGACTTCCGTTAATATTTGCTCAGACGCAAAGTGGCAATATAACGAGAAACTACTGTACCTGTAAATCACTTCTTATCTCGTGTTAATTCAGCTTCATGTTGCGGTTGAGCATATCCTGACACTTCGTCGTATCAATAATTAGATCTAGCAGTAGTTTACGGAAACGTTCGGCGGAGACTCCGAAAAGTTGTTAGGATATCAAACGACCAGTATCTACCGGATCATAAATACGTTCAACCATCGAAATCGGGCGGGCCTGCAGGAAGAAATTATCGCTAGTCGGTTGCGCAATGCTCCGGGGAAATTTCTGCTAGTGAGCCGATTATCGTTCTAAATTGGCCAATTTTTATCGCGGACGTGTCGCTTTCCGCGCGAATGGCTCGATGAAAACTGATCTGGAGGAGGGAAAAATAGCTAGGTGCTTTAGCAATACGCGAATAGAACGAGATGGAATTTTAACCGTGGTTAAAGTACAATCTAACTTAAATCTGAGGTATAGGGATATTTGAGATCTACGGATTTTTTGGATCTAGAGATATTGGGATATTTGGGATCTAGAGATATTTGGGTTCTAGAGATATTTGAGATCCAGAGATATTTTGGATTTTGGGATATTTGGGATCTAGGGATATTTTGGATTTTGGGATATTTGAGATCTAGAGATATTTGGGTTCTAGGGATATTTGAGATCCAGGGATATTTTGAATTTTGGGATATTTGGGATCTAGGGATATTTTGGATTTTGGGATATTTGAGATCTAGGGATATTGGGATATTTGGGATGTAAGGATATTTGGGTTCTAGGGATATTTTGGATCTAAGAATGTTTGAGATCTAGGGATATTGGGATATTTGGAATCTAAGGATATTTGGGTTTTAGGGATATTTGAGATCCAGGAGTATTTTGGATTTGGGGATATTTTGGATCTAGAGATATTTGAGATCCAGAGATATTTGGGATCTAGGGATATTGGGATATTTGGAATCTAAGGATATTTGAGTTTTAGGGATATTTGAGATCCAGGGATATTTTGGATCTAGGGATATTGGGAAATTTGGGATCTAAGAATATTTGAGTTCTAGGGATATTTGAGATCTTGAAATATTTGAGATCCAGGGATATTTGAGATCCAGAAATATTTTGGATTTGGGGATATTTTGGATCTACAGATATTTGAGATCCAGAGATATTTGGGATCTAGGGATATTGGGATATTTGGAATCTAAGAATATTTGAGTTCTAGGGATATTTGAGATCTTGAAATATTTGAGATCCAGGGATATTTGAGATCCAGGAATATTTTAGATTTGGGGATACTTGAAATCTAGAGATATTTCGGATCTAGGCATATTTGCGATATAAGGATATTTGGGATCCAGTGATATTAGAGTCTAGAAATCAAGCGATATCGGAAACTAGAGCTATTATGTCCCAGCAATTTGACTTCCTAAGATTTTCAAAACAGAAATTTCCAAATCTGTTTATATTTTGAAACTGAAAATTTGGAAAATAATTTAGAAATTTGAATATTTAATTTATTCGGAAAGCTACGTAAGCGCGTACACGTGCTATCCCGAAGGAAGCGCAGTCCGCATCGGAGCGCGACGTGTCGCAGGTGCGTTTAATCGGGCTGATCCGCACGTCGCGACGCGTCAAGATTTTCGCCGTGCTCGAGGTGGCAGCGACGATCGACATTTACCGCTCTCACTACCGGCACGTCGAATCGAACAGGACTATTTAGTTAGCCGGCGGGACAACATTTCACGCGGGAAAAGACGTCTAGTCTCTCGATGAACACGGCCCGGGACGGTGATTGATCCTTTTTTGCCCGCGGTCCGGCACCCACCAACAAGACACGTCGTGCAAAAACTTGGAATTATCCGACGTACAACCCGGGGAACGCACCCGGCCGTACAGCAGATTTAAAAGCGGATAACCAACGCGGAGCGACGAGTGTGAAATGTCGCGCGCGCCAAATGAGAAACAACGGTATCGATAAACTGTCGCGTCGTATTTACCATCTTTTTTTATGTGTAGTCGTTTTTTTTTGCTTTGACTAATATTTTTTATGTAGGCGTGATATGTTGTCTTATAGCTTTGGACGTTTTGAGAATTTGTGGATTGGAGTATGAAGTGTTTAAGGAGGTCTGAATGAGAGCTACAGTGAAAATTGAGAGCATGTTAGCAAATGGTGTTTATGAAGATTATTTTACAAATTTTTATAATCGTCAAATTTTATTGAATTTATAGTATAATATTGCAAAATCAAGTGTTTACAAAGGTCAGGAAGTTTTGAGAATCATAGTGGAAATTGCATAGGACGTATTCATAAAAATCATGTGTTACATACATGTAAACATATGTGCACATATGTACATATGTGTGTAGTAAACATACATGTATGTGTATACATATACATGAACACATATATGAACACATCTACATATGTATGTAATAGACATACATGTATGTGTACACATATACATGGACACATATATGAACATATCTACATATGTATGTAATAGACACACATGTATGTGTACACATATACATGAACACATATATGAACACATCTACATATGTATGTAATAGACATACATGTATGTGTATACATATACGTGAACACATATATGAACATATCTACATATGTATGTAATAGACATACATGTATGTGTATACATATACATGAACACATATATGTACATATGTACATATGTGTATAGTAAACATACATGTGTGCACACATACATGAACCACCCTAAAAGTATCAAGTTATAAAATGGCAGAATATAACCTATTAAAGAAGCATATGTAACAGACATATGTGAATATGTACACATGTACATGAACCCCCCTAAAAGTTTCAAATTATAAAATGGCAAAACATGACCCAGTAAAGAAACATTAAAAACCACCAAAAAACCATAAAATTATATTTGAAGCTTATCAGCCTGTAATCAAAGCGATTTCTAAACATTCAGTCTGAAAGCGTAATCGAATGACGACGTCGCAGCATCGTGAATCGTCATTTTTCAAAATTCCTGTAGTCTCCCGATAAACTAGTAATTATCACATGTATGAGAAACAAGTAAAAAGCGCTGGAACATGTCTCTCAAGCCGAATCTACTTATCGCAAACTTGTATCGTAACGATAATTCGTGTCAGAAATGGTATCGCATCGTGTGTCTATGCACCACATACGCAATTACTTTGTACCACATACGTGCCAAGAATAAACGCAGGCCATGTAACACGAGTATCGCAGAAAAAGCGTAATTACCGTGCTCGCGATTTAAGACGATTTTACCCGCGTCGTTTCAAAGCGATACACGCGCCATAAAATCTGCGAGCTTACACGTAATCCCGAGGAGTGTAGCTACGATTCCTCTACGAATCAAATAAACGTAACAAGAGTTGGGGAAAAAAGGGGAGAACCGCGAGATACAAACATTAGCGTGGAAGTACCAATTCTCCATCGTGGTCCATTAACTCGCAACATCAGCCATTCCGCTCGCCGGGATCTGGGAATCGCTGGAGGATCCCACGTTCCATAAAGCGTTCCCGGCGACATCCCGGCCATCGAATATCGACATAAACTGAACGCGATCCTTGGGATCCACCCACGCGCCCCGTTTCCCATAATCAAACGTAGTCCGTTTATTAATTTATCAGCTCGGCTCGTTCTCACATGGACGCTTTCGAGATAACGCTTCGCGGAATTAAAAGCGATCGAGGTACAGTCGATGGCAAATGTTCGTAGAGAGGATATGGAAGCAACAGATAGTACTTTGCTACTTGTAGATTAGAACAACTTTTCTATTTTTAAGGAGTAGAGGATTTCGGGGATTTGGGGGAGTTAAGGGACATTTGGGGATGGGTTGAGAGTTTGAGGGGATGGGAGTTTGGGGATGTTGGAATTTGGGGATGTAGGTATTTGGGGATTTAGGGATATGGGGACGTAGGTATTTGGGGATTCAGGAATTTGGGAGATGGAAATTTGAGGATTTTGCTATTTGGGATACGTGGATTTGGGGTTCTTGGAATTTGGGGAGATAGGTATTTGGAACGTGAGGAATTTGGGAATATAGGGATATTGGGGCATAGGTAGTTGGGGATTTAGGGATTTAGGAGCTAGAAATTTGGAAACCTTGAAATTTGAGATGTGTGGATTTCAGGGTATTGGAATTTGGGGTGATAGGTATTTGGAACCTGAGGAATTTGGGAATTTAGGGATTTGGGGATTTATGGATTTGGGGATATAGGGATATTGGGACATAGGGATTTGGGAGCTAGAAATTTGGGAACTCTGAAATCTGGGATGTGTGGATTTGAGGATATTGGAATTTGGGGGGAATAGGTATTTGAAACCTGAGGAATTTGGGGATATAGGGATTTGGGGATATAGGGATTTGGGGATATAGGGATTTGGGGATATAGGGATTTGGGAATATAGGGATTTGAGGATTTAGGGATTTGGGAGCTAGAAATTTGGGAACCTTGAAATCTGGAATGTGTGGATTTGAGGATATTGCAACTTGTGGACATAGGTATTTGGAGTCTGAGGAATCTTTGGTTTTTGACATTTAAAGACACGAGATATTAGAAATGTATGGATTTGACGATTTACAAACCCAGTTGTAAACCCAGGAATTTAACTAGACACGAATTCGTGGATCCAGGGAATTAAAAAGATGTGAACTTGTCGATCTAATTACTCAGATATGAATTTGAGAATTTTATCCTTTGCACTCCTATGTCGAGTGTGCCTCAACATCACATTTCTCTTGGATTTCATAAATAATAGATAACTAAATTGGTTGAATATATGTATTAACATTTATTTATTATTTATAATAAATGAAAAATGTATTTGTCACATATTCCACACTCTTGCAATATATTTTATTGAGAACCCCTTTCTGATGTACTTTGTGAATGAAACTGGTAGGTAATAGAAATTAAGAAGTGCAAAAAGTTAGGTTAGGTTAGGTTCAGTTGTACTTTATAAGTGAAGTTGGTAGGTAATAGAAATGAAAGAGCGCAAAAGGTTAGGTTAGGTTACGTTAGGTTATATTTTCTAAGTGAAGTTGTTAGGTAATAGAAATGAAGGAGTGCAAAGGGTTAGGTTAGGTTACGTTAAGTTGTATTTTATAAATAATGCTGATAAGTAACAGAACTTAAGGAATACAAAGAGTTAAATATATCATGAAATTTGAAATCTCCTAAATACGATCAAACTTAAAAATAAAAAAATTCCAGAAATAAATTGTCAAGAAAATATTGCGCATTGCATCCGAGTGTACGTCGAATTTAAACGTCGCGCTATAATCGCGCACGCCGTTTTAATGGCGCGCGTTTTCTCGGCTTAATCGAGCCGCGTCGCGCGATGCTGGAAAACGCGTCCCGTGAACGTTACGCGTTGATTTTAATGGGTTCGAGGCATCGACGAGCATTAAAACAAATCTGTCCGCGTGGAACGACCGCGATACCCATCGAACGATCGTTTCGAACACGACAGGAACCAGTCCACGTTTTAAACTCACGACGTAACCTCGTAACAGCTCGGGATTACCCTCCTCGCTGTGTGCACTCGCGTTAGTACGAAGGTGTGAATTTATTTCAGCGCTCGACTTTCATTCTAATTGCCTCCCGTCTGGGAAACCTATGCCAACGCTTCATCGCTGAATTAACTTCGGAAACGACGAGGGCGAAAAGATTATCTCGCCGCGTGTTATGGTGCCATTTTGAACTTGGAACAGACTGTTTTGAACTTGGGTATAGGTCGATTTAGATAGCCTGTTAGGTTAAGATCGATTTGGATAACTGGATGTGGAGTTTATTCGGATTTGGCTGGTGGATACACATCCACACATCAGTACACACTGATGCC
Organism: Megachile rotundata; assembly: GCF_050947335.1. Lineage (NCBI taxonomy): Eukaryota > Metazoa > Arthropoda > Insecta > Hymenoptera > Megachilidae > Megachile > Megachile rotundata. The sequence continues at coordinate 10,449,432 of NC_134992.1, read as the reverse complement.
GAACCTTGAATTGGCGCTGAAGAGGATGAGGTGTTTAGCTGAGGTACCTTTTGCAAATTTAAGGACTTCTAGATTTGTAAATTTTTATGTATGTGGATATCTCTGCTCAGACGTTGACATATTATCAAATTTCGTAAATCTGCATTCACACATTAATACATTCTCAGATTCCATAGATCTTTGCATCCACACGTTAACATAACCTCAAACTTCTATATTCTAAAACCTCATTTTCTGGATCTAAATTTCAGATTTCAGACTAAATTTCATATTTTCAAATCCCACATCTTCAAATCCATGTATCACCAAATTTCAATATAACACTCCCTATATCTCCACGTTCCTTTAATCCCTATCTCTATATCTACATACCTATATCAACCCACGAGTTGGCTTATGAAGAGGTCGACCCAGGTGTTTAGAAGAATTTAGAGATCCATTCGTAAATCTCTATATCCTAGATCTCTACATCCACAAATTCCCACATTCCCAAATTTCTATATTCTAAAATTTCTACATCCCGAATCTCTACGTTCCCGAATCTCTACACTTCCGAATCCCTACATTTCCGAATACCTACATTTCCAAATCCCTGCATTCCCGAATCCCTACATTCCCAAATTCCTATATTCCAAAATTCTCACATACCCAAATCGCTGCAGCCCCAATTCACTATATTCCCAAATTCCTACATCCCCATATCTCCAAACCTCGTATTTCCAAATCCGCATCTCCAAATCCTATATCATCAAATTTCAATATCCACTCCCTATATCCAAGTCCTATAATCCCCGAATCTCTACATCTACATACCTATACCGTCGTCGCGTGAAGAGTGACGTGTTTAGAAGAGCTACAATTGGTCAGAATAGAAAAATGAACGCCTCACGCGTATTTTCGGTATTGTCTCGAGCATTAGGCGAAAAACGACACGTCTCAAGAGCGAGATGCTACTTGCGTTCTGCGGTTGTCATTATTCTTAATTGCAAAAATGTAACTATATTCATAATCCCTTTTACTTTGGGTCACAACTCATGAATCTATACCCCGAACGTAATTACATAATATTTATAAGGCATCGAATATCCCGTATTTTACTGTTAATTTCATCGGGGTACAAAAGCGATAAGTGGTACCAGTTTGTCGCGAGTGAAAATGCGTTAATTCAACGATAAACCGTCGTTGAACGGCATCGGTAACGCGGCTCAAAACGCTCCAATAAATCCAACGATTTGCTCCGATAACGATTATTAATGAGCACGACTAATTGTGGCGACCAGATGGAATCGACGAGTATCGCTTGACGCGCTCGCTCGACCGTGGAGTAATTATAAAATAAGGCGGAGCGCCTTTTTTTTCTCTACGTGCCAACGAAATGGCGGTTATCGAGCGCACGAGTTACGAGATGCCCGCGTAAGTTTCACCCGATAGATAATTCGCGAAATTACAGCTTTTACCCGTGGCTAGGCAAAGAGATCTGCTTAATTCCAGCAGCTGTTCGATTGAAAAGTTTCAATATTCTTGAGCACAGATCGCTGGAACTGATACCGGATCGCTGGAGGAGGTGAAACTTTTACGCTCCGATAGGAAAGCGAGAAATATGCAACTTGACTGTGTTTTAATTAAATTCCTGCGCGGGAGATTATTTCTGTGACGTTAATGTAAAGTTCGTGTAAAATTGAAATCGGTTTCGATTTAATTGCTCGATATCGTCGAAATTGTTTCGTACGTTTCGACTATTTCCTTAAAGATGCTGTATCTAATTGGAAAAGCCAATATGTTCTAATTATAGGGTCGTTTCGACTACTTCTTCCGTAATAATGTATACATACTTTAATTTATAATATACGTTCTGATTGGAAAAGTGGTGTTGGAGGATCGTGTCATTTATGGCTGCTTAAGGTGTCATTGAAATTGTTCGGTATCTTAAGAGATTTCTATTTCTTTCGTATTAATGTATTTATACTACTTGAAGAAATTCTGTTATACATGGTTATTGTATGTATGTATATTGTATATTGTATGTTATTGTATAGTATGATTTATTATACAGTATGATTTATGGTTGCTAGTTAAGGTATCCGATCTCCAGTTCACAAGTTCCCAAATTCTGAAATCTTGAACATATCCAAACTCCCAAACCCAGAAGGAACACCATAACAGTAAGAAAGTCCGTGACTTCATCAATTCCCAGGCGTATTCACTGCGAATTATCTGAGCCGATCTTATCGTGATTGCAAACGAACCAATATCCAGTTTTAGAACGGCAGAAATATTCGTATCAACTCATACAAATGGAAATGCACCGCCATGAATCTAGACTACAGAACCTCGAGCAAATTCGCCACCTCATGAATTCCCAGGGAATCGGAATTATCGAAATCGCGCTGTAACGTCTGAGTTCCAAACGAAGAACGTATAGATGTCAACCCATGAATTGGCGCGTGGCATAAAGAATCCATTATGGAGACTTGCAGTTACATTTCGGCAAGTGGGAATAATGACAACTGCTGAACGCGAGTAGCATCTCGCTCTCGAGACGTGTCGTTTTTCGCCTGATGCTCGAGACAATACCGAAAATACGTGTGAGGCGTTCATTTTTCTATTCTGACCAATTGTAGCTCTTCTAAACACGTCACTCTTCACGCGACGACGGTATAGGTATGTAGATGTAGAGATTCGGGGATTATAGGACTTGGATATAGGGAGTGGATATTGAAATTTGGTGATATAGGATTTGGAGATGCGGATTTGGAAATACGAGGTTTGGAGATGTGGGGATGTAGGAATTTGGGAATATAGTGAATTGGGGCTGCAGCGATTTGGGTAGGTGAGAATTTTGGAATATAGGAATTTGGGAATGTAGGGATTCGGGAATGCAGGGATTTGGAAATGTAGGTATTCGGAAATGTAGGGATTCGGAAGTGTAGAGATTCGGGAATGTAGAGACTCGGGATGTAGAAATTTTAGAATATAGAAATTAGGGAATGTGGGAATTCGTGGATGTAGAGATCTAGGATATAGAGATTTACGAATGGGTCTCTAAATTTGGAAAATGCTCTTCTAAACACCTGGGTCGACCTCTTTATAAGCCAACTCGTGGGTTGATATAGGTATGTAGATATGGAGATAGGGATTAAAGGGACGTGGAGATATAGGGAGTGGGGAGGTTGTAATTTGGTGATGCATGGATTTGGAGAAGTGGGATTTGGAAATATAGGGATCTAGATAAGAATGACAGTAGTAATGTCAGTAGCAATGATGATAGCAATAACGATAGTAATAATAATAGCAATAGCAATAGCAATAGTAATAGTAATAGCAATAGTAATAGTAATAGCAATACGAATCAAGAAATAAAATTTTAGAATATAAAAATTTGCAAACACAGAAATTAATAGACATAAAAATCTAGAATATAGAAACCCACGAATGTAGAAATCTCTTTCACAAAAAATAGCTTTTCGAAACACCTGGATCTCTTCGCGCCAACTCGTGGGTTGTCAGCGGTAGGTGTTATCGAACTTTCTGTCCGGTGGCGACTCGCTATCGAACACCGGATAAATTTCACCCACGTATCGACGATGATATCGAACTCTATTCGCTCTTACCTACCACCGTCTACGATCATGATTTAGGATCGTGTCAAAAATAGTACTCGCTTAGAGCCACGCAGCCGTCGAATGCTAATTCATAGATCGTGACTATAAATTTCAATCGTAGTTGTTTTTTAGATGCCGGTTATTAAATTGACGTCAGTACTCTTATTTATCACGCCGGAAGAACGTGCTTTCCAATGGAGTTACTTCGTCAACGACACTCTGTACTTTAGCTTTCGATTTTCCTTTGGTTTGTGAAAATGTCATTGCTTTTGACTTACTATTGATTTAGTATATTGATAGATCTTATGTGGATTATGTTTAATGTTACGGGTAGTTCTTCTTGCAGTTTATTGCCGATTTTTATGTCGGGGAATATGTACTCTTTTGATGTAATTTGGTAATTGATAACTGGTTGGTTTTTATTGCTGTGTAAAATTAGTCAATGACAGATTTGATCGTTAAATTTATATTTAATTATAGTCGTTGATTTATGGAGTTGGGACGTGGAATTTGGTTATTAATTTCTATGGTTTGCTGATTGCTGAATGTGTGAATTTCTACATTTTCTAAGTTTTCAGATTCTGATATTTTTATATTCTGACACAATTTTACATTCTGATATTTTGACATTTTGACACAATCTGACATTCTGACACATTTTGACACAATCTGACACGTTCTGACACAATCTGACACATTCTGACACAATCTGACATTCTGACACAATCTGACATTTTGACATTCTGACAATCTGACATTCTGATATTCTGACATTGTAACATTCTGACATTCTGACATTCTGAAACTCTGAAATTCTGAAACTCTGAGACTTTGAAACTCTGAATCTTTGAAATTCTAAAATTCTGAAACTCTGAGACTCTGAAACTCTGAATCTCTGAAATTTTAAAATTCTGAAACTCTGCAATTCTGAAACTCTGAAACTCTGAAACTCTGAAACTCTGAAACTCTGAAACTCTGAAACTCTGAAACTCTGAAACTCTGCAATTCTGAAACTCTGAAACTCTGAAACTTTGAAACTCTGCAATTCTGCAATTCTGCAATTCTGCAATTCTGAAACTCTGAAACTCTGAAACTCTTGCATTCTGTCATTTTTACATTTCTAAATTCACAGATTCCCAAAACTTGCAGATCATCAAATACCAACATTCCCCAATTTCTACCACTCCAAAACCCAATCTTCTCAAACTTCATCCCTTCCAAAATTATCCAACCACCATCCACCAACTATCCTCCAAAAACCCTCCTAAAATCCTCATTCCCTCCACCACAAATTCCCTATAATTCCCTATAATTCTCGATTCCACATTTCACCTGACTATAACCCCACTATACGTTTCTCATAGAACACGATAAAATAAAGAAACACCGAAGAGTAAGCAGGTGCACGATCGGCGACCGTTCACCGTCGATTCAATAAAAATCGCGCGTTCGATCGATTCGCGGGTTTATCACGCGGACTGTGCGTATCGCACGTGCGTTCGAAAGGTCGCTGTTAATATTACGTACCGAAGGAAATGGAGAAAAAGCGCAACGTTTCGAAAGGTTTCACGTAACTTAAAAAAATCGTTGATATACTGCTCGAAAGGCCTTTGGAAAACGAGCTGGCTTTCTGCACCGGATAGAACAGGAGACATGTTCGTTTCGCTAAATCGTTGGAAACCGCTCGAAATGGCATTTCGAGCCAGAAGGGAAAGACGGTTCGTTAGCGATGAGTTTAATTAAAACGGTTTTTACGCGGATTTAATTAATTACTCTTGCTGTAACAACGCTTGACTAATACGTATGAGTGACACGTACACAATTTGTTGTTTGGAAAGTTTAACGAGTATCAATTTGCGGAGGGATTGAAATCGGGGCAGAGAGTAGGTATGAGACACTGACTCGTTTTGGTACTTCATATTTTTTCGAACCTGTGGACAGTGGATATAACAAGAGACAATAGACAAGGAAACCTAGAGACAGAGGACCAATTTAAATACCCAAATTAGAAGAATCGGGGGTGCGCATGGGCATAGTACAGAAGGTGGTTGTAAGAATAGTTTAAACCTACAATATATCACAGAAAGATGTATCTCCTCAAAGAGAACCGCTTGTCATCTTTCTCAAAGAATATTTTATTAGTTAAATCGTATTACATCGTTTGTATATCGTTAATCTGCTCCATGCATACAGCCTCAATCTTACATCAAACTTCCAAAGTACCAACTCCACAAAAAACATGTATAATCCGTCTACAAAATCGCACATACAAAACTGCCATCACGAACGATACACCTTTCGACAAATTTGTACACCGAACATGTCAAAGAGGAGCTATTACAACAATTCCTAACAGTCTCAAAATAAAAAAGATGAAACACGAATTTACAAATCGTCGTTCATTTTGTACTCGTGATAAGTTGGGACATTAATTGGTGTTAGGCAAAGAGTAGATATAACGAGAGGCGACACTAGACAAGGAACCTACCCCTTAGAGAGAGACAGACACAACCGATTTAAATGCTCAAATCAAAAGAATCGGGGGTGCGCACGTGCATAGTGTAGAAGTATGGCGGTCGTAAAAGAATAGTTTAAACTGCATATTCACCAGTAATTTATTTCTAGTAAACATTTTGTCATATCTGTAACACATTCATCCGTAATTTCTTGTGATATATAGTTTTTCATTTTCTTAGAAGTTATTTGTAATAATCATTTCCCTAATACATATTCATCAAATATATTTTGCAGAGCAATCATTTTGGTATATTCTTTTCTATTTCAACTTTTCAACGCCGTAAAATTGATAAAAATACCTCGAAAGACAATATTATATACAAAAAATTTATTCACAAATGTATTCTAAATTATTAGGGATTGACATGAAAGTAGACTTGCCGATTTAAATTTCCCGCTCGTTTGTATAATAAATATAAAGGGACTTCGAGAGATGAAAGGTGCCGGTCGCCTCTGGTTTATTCTGAGATCAGAAATCGGTGTTGGTACTCGTTTTTTGCAGCAGATTTAACGTAATCCGTTTTATAAAGGAAAATTCGTCATTTACGAAATCGATAATTGTAGAGTGGTTCGCCACCGATTTCCATGTAATTATCGTTAATCGTAGCGCGAAATTATTGTTACCTTTTATCGTGGTTAATCTAAAGTGCTTCATAATGGTCGAACGCTGCAGAAATTCTTTATCCTTTCTATAACGTAATCTGTGTCCAAAGTTCAGTGTTTTATTTTATTTTTGTTGGAAAAGTATTTAGCTCCGGAGCGATTCGTGGAGAAAATTTTATGGTGCTTTATGAATCATTTTATGGGAAAAGAGTTATTGGATCTTGAATGTTTTAATTTGAGAAAATTTAAATTTGTATGTTGATGGATCAACTGAGATATTGATTATTGGAAATTGAAAATTTTAGGATTTTAAATTTTCCAGATATTCAGATTTTCACATTCCCCAATTTCCACATTCCTTAATTCCCACGTTCCTCAATTCCCACATTTCCCAATTCCCACATTCCCCAATTCCCACATTTCCCAATTCCACATTCTCCAATTTCCACATTTCCCAATTTCACATTCACCAATACCAAATTTCCCCAATTCCACATTCCCCAATTCCAAATTTTCCCAATTTCACATTTCCCAATTCCACATTCTCCAATTCCATATTTCCCCAAATCCACTTTTCCCAATTCCACATTCCCCAATTCCAAATTTCCCCAATTTCACATTACCCAATTCCACACTCCCCAATTTCCACATTCCCCAATTCCCACACTCCCCAATTCCCACATTCCCCAATTCCCACATTCCCCAATTCCCACATTCCCCAATTCGCACATTCCCCAATTCTACATACCCCAATTCCCAGATTCTCCCATTCCAAATTTCCTAACTCCACAATTCCGAATTCCCAGATTCTCCCATTCCAAATTTCCTAACTCCACAATTCCCAATTCCCAGATTCTCCCATTCCAAATTTCCTAACTCCACAATTCCCAATTTCCAAATTCCGAAATCTTGAAATTCCCAAATTCCCAAGTTCCCAAATTCTCAAATTTCAGACTCCTCAAACTCTAAAATCCCCAAATTCCAAATCCCCAAAGCAACCACCTCCTCAACCTCCACCTCCCCCAAAACTCCAAAACCTCATCAACCTCACCATCTCTTTGAACTCACCCGACGCCCAAAAATCCTTGCCCCTTCCAAACCAACTTACGCAACCCTCCCAATCAAAATCGCCTTATTACCCCACATTTCCCGCCATTACCTCCACACATCAGAGCGATTTTTTCTCTCAAATCGTATCCTTTAATTACATCGCCGAGTGTAATTAAGAAAATACATTCGACGCATCTGCTCAAGCAAAAAAGCCTTATTCCCGCGCAAATTGTACACGAAACGTCCCGATCGGTGAATATTAAAAACTTACGAAACGCGACATAATTCGTGGGTACTTTTTGTCCCGTTCACTTACCGGGGGAACCGTTCTAAATGGATCAGAGCGAGAAATAAAGAGGACCGTTTCACGGTTATCAGATCGGAGGCCGATCGTAAGACAAAAAAGCCGCGTGATGTAATGCAATTGGTGAACAGATTGTATTGAATATACACGCATATAGATCGATAGAACGATAAGGTGGTCGCGTTGGTAGCGAGGAGAAGGCCATTAAAGAAACAAATAGCGAAGGGTGTGCTCGGAATGAAGGAAGAGGCGTGTAAAATGGGCCGAGACAGGTAAATCGACGGCAGAAAATAGATAACGAATAGCTCGATCTGTTTAAACAACCTTCTTTTTACTTTTCTATCTTTCCTTCCTTTTCTTAAGGCTTTTTTCCTTTCTTTTTTATTCGACGGAGTTTCACTTCTATTAAGATAGAGATCGTCTCGAAACTGGGGGAAAAGTGCGCCCCATAAATTTCTAGGAAATAACTCGTGAAAAGAGAATTTTTCAGAGGTGTACTTCGTTTCGTTGATAGATATTTTGTGGTTGTTTATAGAGCTTGACTTGATGCGAATTTTATGATTGATATTTTGAGTGTGTGGAGGTTCTATGTGGATGTTGGTTGGAAATATTAGCAGTTTATTGGGGTTTTCAGCGTTAATATTTTTAATGAACTAAGAATCGTTTGAATCGAGGACAAGATTGATGAATTTTGGGACGTAGGAATTTTGGGACATAGGAATTTTGGGGTGCAAGAATTTTGGGACCTAGGGAATTTTGGGACGCAGGAGTTTTGTGAAGGTAGGAATTTTGGGACGTAAGAATTTTGGGATATAGGGAATTTTGGGACGCAGGAGTTTTGAGAAGGTAGGAATTTTGGGACGTAGGAATTTAGGGACTTAGGAATTTTGGGACCTAAGAATTTTGGGACATAGGAATTTTGGGATGCAAGAATTTTGGGACGCAGGAGTTTCAAGACGTAGGAATTTTGGAACATAGGAATTTTGGGACTTAGGAATTTTGGGACCTAAGAATTTTGGGACCTAAGAATTTTGGGACATAGGAATTTTGGGATGCAAGAATTTTGGGACGTAGGGGTTTCTAGACGTAGGAATTCTGAGGCGTACGAATTTAGGGACATAGGAATTTTGGGACTTAGAAATTTTGGGACCTAAGAATTTTGGGACATAGGAATTTTGGGATATAGAAATTTTGGGACATAGAAATTTTGGAATATAGAAATTTTGAGTCATAAGAATTTTGGGACGTATGAATTTTGGGACATAGGAATTTTGGGGCATAGGAAATTTGAGACATAAGAATTTTGAGACATATGAAATTTGGTACATAAAAATTTTGGGATATAGAACATATCTATATATGAAACTTAAGCAACGGTTGGTTTCCTTCGATATCCTCGATTTCTAATCGGTCGAAGCGAATGTCGCACGATAAATATTCATGAGCGTCGCGAAACGGGTGAACGACTGAATTAAACTCGACAAATAAGTACATTGTTTCATGAATATCGCGATTCCCGCGACGGCTGTTGTCGCGTCGGCGCGTTTTGCGCGCGAAATATGAATATCAAGTCCTAGTTTATCTATGTCAAGAATATAGCAAATTACATAAACTCAATATATCAATTAACAAAATATAGTTTGCTCTCTTGTTATATTATATAATCATCGACATTTATTACTGTTATTGTGTAGTTACCTTCGTGCCATTTCATATTAATTTATTGTATAACAATATTACTTTAATAAACTAAAGATATATAGTAAGATTAACATCCATTTATTTATTCACTTATTCATCATCTATTACTATGTAATTCTAACAATTTATTTTTTTGTGTTTTACGTTTGTAAAATAAAAAATTGCTAAATATGAAATATATCTAACATTTCAAGCTTTTTTATTTATTTTAACCCTTTGCACTCGAAGATAATTTTACTGTTTGCAAACAGCAACTTTAAAATATTAATTAAAATGTTAAATGACTTCTTTTGAAGTTATTATTTCTTTACTAATAATTTCCACTATTGTCTATTTCACTATGTTTATACATCACATAAGCACTATTATAGAATTAATTAAATAATGCCTTTTTTAAATTATTGTATTAAATCGAATGGCGTCTAAGAGGCGCCTCTCGAGCGCAAAGGGTTAATATTGCAATAGTGATTAGTTATCTCTGATACAACTGAAAAGTCATCAAAAAATTGCAAAATATAAAATATATCTAACATTTCAAGCTTTTTTTATTTATTTTAATATTGCCACAGTGATTAGTTATCTCTGATGGATCTGAAAAATCATAGGTTAAAAATTAATATATATTTACCCTTGTAATTCTCCATAATTAGTTTCGATATAATTTAACGACTGTATCGATATGACTATATGACTCTACAGGAACTATATTCTTCATGTTAACAACAGTATTCTTGTATTTAATATTCGTTGACACGAAATCTCGCGTGGAACCGGCACGAGACAAACGCGCACGTCTATAGAGATGTCGTGGCTCGTTTAAGAAACCCGGCACGTATTAGACCCGAGAAAACGGATTAAAATATCAAAGATTCTCCGCGACCGGGTTAGGTACTTGTCTCGAGTCACGATTTTCAATTTAAGCTTTAGGTAATCGCGGTTCCGTATTACGTGAAACGTGACGCTCTATTCTTTCATGTATTATCTACCGATGATTATCTACTACTATATTAATCATATGAGGTTATGTGATTTATTGAGAGCGTTCTAGTATTTTACTTTTCGTTGTATGATAACTTTGTGAGTATTGTGTTATGTGTTTCGTTGTATGGCAACTTGGGAATATTGTGTTATACTTCGTTGTATGAGAACTTTGTGAGTATTATGGTATTGTGTTTTTGAGAATGATGTGATGGTGGATATAATTTAATATTGTTTTTTTACGAATGAAGATCACTAATTTTTTAGGTTATTAATTGCTGGGTTGTCAAGTCTATAGATTTCTATATTCTTTGATTTGTACATTTGGATGTTTTTGAATACCCTGTTCACAAATCTTTAAGTGTAGAGTCAGAAGGTTAGATCTATAAGTCTCCTTAAATCCCTTAATCTGTTTCGACGTCCAACAATTTCTACCTTCTTAATTTTCCTAACACGCAGATCTCTCCCTGTTTTCAACTTCCTCTCCAAATCGTCGAATCATCAAAACTCCTCAGAAACCTAGATTTCCACATCTCAAAATCCAATATCTCAAAATTCTCAAAAACCTAGATTTCCACATCTCAAAATCCAATATCTCAAAATTCTCAAAAACCTAGATTTCCACATCTCAAAATTCAATATCCCCAATTTCTCAAAAACCTAGATTTCCACATTCCTAAACCCAACATCCCCAATTTCTCAAAAACCTAGATTTCCACATCCCTAAACACAATATTCCCCAATTTCTCAAAAACCTAGATTTCCACATACCTAAATCCAATATCTCCAAATTCTCAAAAACTTAGATTTCCATATCCCTAAACACAATATTCCTAATTTCTCAAAAACCTAGATTTCAACATCCCTAAACTCAATATCCCAAATCCCTCAAAAACCTAGATTTCCACATCCCTAAACACAATATTCCCCAATTTCTCAAAAACCTAGATTTCCACATACCTAAATCCAATATCTCCAAATTCTCAAAAACTTAGATTTCCATATCCCTAAACACAATATTCCTAATTTCTCAAAAACCTAGATTTCAACATCCCTAAACTCAATATCTCCAAATTCTCAAAAACTTAGATTTCCACATACCTAGAGCCAATATCCCCAAATTCTCAAAAACCTAGATTTCCACATCCCTAAACACAATATTCCTAATTTCTCAAAAACCTAGATTTCAACATCCCTAAACTCAATATCTCCAAGTTCTCAAAAACCTAGATTTCCACATCCCTAAACCCAACATCCCCAATTTCTCAAAAACCTAGATTTCCACATCCCTAAAGTCAACATCCCCAGTTTCTCAAAAACCTAGTCTTCCACGTCCCTAAACCCAACATCCCCAATTTCTCAAAAACCTAGTCTTCCACGTCCCTAAACCCAACATCCCCAAATTCTCATAAACCTAGATTTCCACACCCCTAAACCTAACATCCCCAATTTCTCAAAAACCTAGTCTCCCACATCCCTAAATACAATATTCCCAAATTCCTCAACATCCTCCAAATCTCCAAGGCCCCATCAAGTCCCCATCCTCAACTTCTTTCCCAAATTATCAAATCACCAAAACTCCCCAAAAACCTAGATTTCCACATCCTCAAACCCAATATCAACTTCTCAACATCCCCCAAATCTCTCAAGACCCCATCAAGACTCCATCAAGTCCCCATCTTCAACTTGCTCCCCAAATCATCAAAACTCCCCAAAAACCTAGATTTCCACATCCTCAAACCCAATATCAACTTCTCAACATCCCCCAAATCTCTCAAGACCCCATCAAGACTCCATCAAGTCCCCATCTTCAACTTCCTCCCCAAATCATCAAAACTCTCCAAAAACCTAGATTTCCACATCCTCAAACCCAATATCCTCAACTTCTCAACATCTCCCAAATCTCTCAAGACCCCATCAAGACTCCATCAAGTCCCCATCTTCAACTTCCTCCCCAAATCATCAAAACTCCCCAGAAGCCCACATAAGTCAAATTCTCCAACAAAAACTACACCCAACAAAACTACCCTGTAGCACACGAAGCGAATGTTATAACCCAAGAGAACTCTCTAAAGAGAATCGAACGAAAAGTACAATGAAACGACGAAGAGGGAATCGATCGTCGATTAACATAATTTGTATACGAGTGCCAGGTGGAAGGTTGCGTACGGTGGCCAAGGATCGATGCAAATCCCGTTTTTTTTTAACCGGCTACTTTCTCCCCGTGGCCAGCCCTTCTGTCTTCCTTTCCCGAAGGAAAGGTATGCTCGCAAAGTATGGTCGAGGAAAAACGAGTTTGTCGTGAAACGAGCCAACCAGCCTGCTCTAAGAGAATCGCTCGTTTCAACCATTCTATGCTTTTTTCCCGGATGCATCGAGTACATCGGTCTCGAGAAATCCGCCCGGCGAGTTCACTCGCGACGATTATCCGTTTTTCGCCGGCTCTCGCTTATCAGGTGTCCCTTGCTCGCTGCGTAGTTTCGCCAGATGAATTCATTCCCGTTCGTTTTTATCAATCTTTTTAGCGAACTATTTTTACATTAACTTCTTTTTAACTGGAGTATTTAATTACTTTTGAAATTCCGCAATTAACTCTTTCTCCGTCGGACAATTTCCCAACATAATTCGTTTATTTCGTTGACAGGCCATATATCGCATGACATGCAAATCCGCTGAAAACTTTCCGTAACGAACGGGGAAATGAATGATCCCTTGCGTAACAGCCCGGTGTCGTACACCTTTTTTTCTCTCTCCCTTTCGAGACACGACAGCGCAGGAATCCAGGAAGGAATGCAAAATTTCCATCGATTAGTCCGTAAATCGTCCGATCGGCCGATAAGCGGCTCGATACTCGGCATCGTTTCTTGTCAACGAGTCGACAGGACAGAAGACAGTTGTCAAGCTTTTAGCAGACTCGCCGGGTAAAATAACGCGTCTCGAACAGAGGACATCTGATAACTGGAAACTCGTCAAGGGGCGACGATCAATACGAGCAAATACGTCTTAAGGTAAAACAGGTGTCTGGATCGGGGACATTTTTGATAAGCGGTTCACTGATACGGTTGCTGCCGATAAGACGACTTAATTCGTCGCTGAGGGAAACCGGCCAATAATCCCGTAACTAACACAGGCGACGTAACACGGTTTCGATTTTAACGCGTGCATGTGGACAGGATGTGTAGGACATGTAGGTAATAAGAGGATCTAGGGACGGAGATAGAAATCTAGTGATTGAGGCGTGTAGGTATGAAAGAGTTGAGAGACATAGGTGGAGCGTTTATATGGTGGACGAAGAGTGTTCATATGTGGAGATTTAGGGATCTAGTGATGTAGGTAGGTATATGTATGCATGTAGGTATGACATAAAGAGTTGAGAGACATAGGTGGAGCGTTTATATGGTGGACGAAGAGTGTTCATATGTGGAGATTTAGGGATCTAGTGATGTAGGTAGGTACATGTATGCATGTAGGTATGACATAAAGAGTTGAGAGACATAGGTGGAGCGTTCATATGGTGGAGCAAGGTAGAGTGTTCATATGTGGAGATTTAGGGATCTAGTGATGTAGGTAGGTATATGTATGCATGTAGGTGTGACATAAAGTGTTGAGAGACATAGGTGGAGCGTTCATATGGTGGACGAAGAGTGTTCATATGTGGAGATTTAGGGATCTAGTGATGTAGGTAGGTATATGTATGCATGTAGGTATGACATAAAGAGTTGAGAGACATAGGTGGAGTGTTCATATGGTGGAGCAAGGTAGAGTGTTCATATGTGGAGATTTAGGGATCTAGTGATGTAGATAGGTATATGTATTGCATGTAGGTATGATATGGAGAGCTAAGAGACATAGGTGGAGTGTTCATATGGTGGAACAAGGTAGAGTGTTCATATGTGGAGATTTAGGGATCTAGTGATGTAGGTAGGTATATGTATGCATGTAGGCATGATACGAAGAGCTAAGAGACATAGGCACCTTATCAAGGTGAAGTGTTCATATGTAGAGATTTACGGATCTGGTGATATAGATAAGTATATGTATGCATGTATGTGGATTGACATAAAAAGCTAAGAGACAGGGACCTAATCAAGTTGCAGTGTTCAGACGTAGGCATTTATGGATCTAGTGATGTAGATAGGTATATGTATGCATGTATGTAGATTTCACATAAAGAGCTAAGAGACATAGGGACCTAATCAAGTTGGAGTCTTTAGACGTAGATATTTAGGGATCTAGTGATGCAGAGGCACAGGGATCTGGAAGTATAGCAATGTGCAGGTATATCAATGTGGAGGTATAGCAATGTAGAGGTATAGGAATGTAGAAGACATATAGATCTGAAGCTTTATTCTTCGATGAACATAACAGGGAAAGATTCCAATATTTCATAATTGATTCTTATTAACTTTTCACATAGAGGTCTCGCAAAAGACTTAAGCTACTATACCTGCTGCGACTCTACTCTTCAGGTTTTGGTAACAACGTTTAGATTGATATAGTGCTTCTTTCAAAACATCCGAAGTTTGACGTGGAGGTAGTAGAACTGATGAACCAATTCTTATGTACTAGGACTAAGGGGTGAAGCATACATTTGAGGATCAAGGGTCATGTGCATAGAGACTCAGAACAAAAGAAGCATCAAAATGTCAGCCTACAGCTATGCGCCGCCAATATAAGAATTCAGAAATCGATGGATCCAGTGATGCAGAAACTCCATTAACTCCACAAACAAAAAGAAGTATAGAAAGGTCAAGGTTCTATGACTTTTACGTTCAGGCGTTTTTCGCTTCCCTGAAATTCCAGGACGACACCTGCGGATTTCCATCGCCGAAATGACCGTCTGGACAACGAGACCTCGACGATCGTATATCAATCTATAGCCGTTGCGCGAATAAATATAATTATAAGTAAGAGCAAGGCTGGACCACGCCCTGTCTCCGCTCTGCTCTCTCACTTTCTCTCTCTCTCTCTCGATATATGCGTGAGCGTGTGCAACAGCCATACACGCTATCCTCTCGTCCTCTCTCTCCGTCTTTCCTCTTCGTTGTTAGCCTCTTCGTCGATACTCGGAGATCTAACTTCGTTCGCCATCGTCGACCACGCTTACCTTTTTCCCCAGTTTTATTTTGCTCTCTTTTCCCCTGCGCGTCGTCTCCGTTTCACTCGCCAGGAGATTTTCTTGCAGCTCTCTCTCTGTCACGCTTTTTCCCCTCCCTTTCCCGGTTTTCCTGCTTCGTCCTTCTCTAACCGGCGTGCTTCTCATTGAAAGCATGCTGCCTCGCACGATAAATGGGTTTAGCTCCGGTTAGGTTCCTTTTCTCCTATCTTTCGCACACACGCGAGACTCTACCTACGTGGACGCGCGTGCATCCACTCGCCTCGGGGCCTGCGTCGCGAAATCCTACCTTGGTGATCGACATTCTTTTTCGACACGATTTTATTTTAATAATTTTTACTTAATCACCATTTTCGTCATTATTTTATTTCTGGTAGTTCAGCTTATAATTTTCTTTCTTAACAGTAGTTATTGGTAGCAGTTCAAGTTATTATTTTTAGGTCGTTGATGATGGTTGATTATGAAGCTTAAAACTGATGGTTAAGCTTGACATCTTTTTTGTCATTTGCTGATAAACCTATCTTTTATTGGTAACTGATGAAATGTATCTCTTTAGTCGTATCTTGATGCTATGACCAAATCTCAATATGTACATATGATCATATGTATTGTACACATATGTTGCATTCATATGTACATTCATAAATGATCTGTTCCTTTCTCCAGCATATTATAAACACTAATACAATGTAACTCATACTTAATACACTTTAACAGCTCAATTACAATGCACCGTTATTAACCAGTGAATAACGATTGTTCAGAAAAATACAGGAATGAAAAATTGCCACCGTTATTAGTCTACCCTTGACGACAAAATGGCGACGTTATCATCCGCGCAATAACTCTGAAAATACCGATATGGCGGACGCGATCGAGCCTATGAAGCGAGGGGAGAGCTATCTATCCGTGGAACGAGTATCCGCTCATAAGTGTATAAATCAGGAAGAGAAATGCCGGCCGCGTATTTTATAAGGCGCGCCGCGTCGTGCACGCTAACAAGATCGCGTTAATGTAAATCGAGAGAAACATTTACAAGCGAGACGGCTCCAGACGACACGAGGGGTCCAACATAGGATATCGCATATTCCCGGTAACGACGTGTGATCCATTTGACGGAGAGGTTCCCGGCTTACCCAGCGAATGCAAAGAAGCCTCCTGATTATCGCAACATAATCGACCAGAATGATACATCGTCACTGTTTATAACGATTAAACGTTTATCGAGATTGGACATCTCGAGTTGCCTCCGGTTTTGATCGATTTCATAAGCTCTTATCTGATTTTATTAGCCACATAATCTATTACATTGTATTGCACCTATGTTAATTTAAAATATCGTCGCGCAATTGCTGTACCTCGTTAAATATAAATAACCTGCATACTTTATGCTAAAATATTTAAATTCTAGTCATCGATGGAGTACAAAGGTTATAGTTAATTCAACTAGTTATTTGTACGTACACTATGTTGGAAAAGTAACTGTTTTTAAGGTTTCAAGGAGGTATTTCACGAATGAAATATCGCTTTTCTTTCGGTGTCGAACACGTTTAGTATTTGTCGATTGATTAGATATTCCACGACACAGTTGAAACCTTCGGACAGCATCTTATAAATTGGATCGATCGAAGATTCTTTCCGCGTGTTATCCGCGTTGTTCGGAACTTTAACGCGCATGCAAATCGACGTCTTGATCGATGCGACGACTCTCGTCGGATCCAGTTTCGCTCTGATCACATTGGATTAGCCTGACCATCATGGACGTTCAAATGGCTCGGCGATTATGCCCGGATAACCCTTTATCGTTTATTTTGTCCGCGATGTCCAGGAAATATGCAAACCCTCGCTCGAGTTACGTGCATATTGCCCGTGTTTATGGACTCTCGTTATATGGCCATGGAAGGTTTCTGGGGTTGACAGAAAAACTTCAAATATTGGTAAGGTTTAACCTTCATGATAATGAAACATTGTAACTATGAAACATTGTAGTAATAAGACATTTTTACAATGAAACACTGTAAGGTTTTGTGAAACCTTCACATTCGTTGATCAGAAGAAGTCACACATGATGTTGCTCATGTTGATTGTTCATGTGTATGATTGTCAAGGAGTAATGTTAGAATGATGGCGATATAAGATCCTCAAAGTAAACTTCATGACAGTGAAACGTTGTAGTAATAAAACATTTTTACAATGAAACATTCTAAGGTTTTGTGAAACCTTCACATTCGTTGGTCAGAAGAAGTCACACATGATGTTTATGTTGATTGTTCATGTGTATGATTGTTAAGGAGTAATATTAGAATGATGGCGATATAAGATCCTCAAAGTAAACTTCATGACAGTGAAACATTGTAGTAATAAAACATTTTTACAATGAAACATTGTAAGGTTTTGTGAAACCTTCACATTCGTTGATCAGAAGAAGTCACACATGATGTTTATGTTGATTGTTCATGTGTATGATTGTTAAGGAGTAATATTAGAATGATGGCGATATAAGATCCTCAAAGTAAACTTCATGACAGTGAAACATTGTAGTAATAAAACATTTTTACAATGAAACATTGTAAGGTTTTGTGAAACCTTCACATTCGTTGGTCAGAAGAAGTCACACACGATGTTCATGTTCAGTGTTCATGTGTATAATTGTTGAAGAATGGTAGAAGCGATAGGTCAAAGTTAGCTGAAGGTGATAGGATACTCAGGTTACTTAGATAACTCAAGGTTAAAACTGAACAACAGTCATCCAAGGACTTTTATTCTGATGATAAAAAATCCGCGAGGGTCTTGATCTGGCCATTCAGAGGACAGAAATCTAGCTTGGACGTCCGTAAAGGTACACCATTGTGTAGCATCCCCGAAACGAGAGGAAGAGGGAGGTCACGGTATAAAAAAAAGGAACACCCCGAGAATATTTCATTCTCCGATGAGCACAATTGACCGAAGCGGGGAGAGAGACGGCGACCGGAGAAGTAGAAGAAGGTGAACGCAGCTGTCCGAACGGATCCACCGTCAGGTTCCTCTTTTTACGCGGGCAAGTTGAACGACAGCCACGAAGAGAGCACAATCAGGCGGAATTAGCGAGCCTTGTGCTATCTCGGTTATTGTTCGTCGCGGCGCTTTACACGCGTGTAGCGTAACCGAGGCGTGTGTGCGAGCACGCCTCGTGCATATCATCCGACGCCTTCGTGTATACACCGTCGTCGCGAGCAGCTGTTTTTCTTACGTCACCGTAACAGAGGAATGCTTTTGATTTATGACGGTTGCACCGTTCACGATCCTACTCGCGTTGTCCCTCGTCTGAACACCTCCCTGCAGTTTCGAAGCCGCGACAATCGCGATCTCGTATGCACGGATGAAAAGGGGCGTGGACGGTCTTTTTAACGGGCTTACAGTAGGACCAGGAAGTGGGAGACGCTTCTGGCACATTCGAGGGCCGAAGGTTATCGCCGACATCTTGGAGGCGGGAACTCGGATTAGGAGATAAGGCTGCAAGAGTTGCAAGGTGGGTGTGAAGGAAGAGATTTGGAGATTGGACTTAGTACGGTTACTTAGGTTTTAGCTGATTTCTGATACCTTTGGATACTCTTTTGTACTCTTAGGATGATACTCTAGGGATGTGGATGTAGATTATGGAGGTTGAGAATTAGAGGACTATTTGAGTATATTAATTAGGGGAGGAGGATGGTTAGGTAGAATGGTTAGTTTAAGACTTTGAAGATGGTTCTTTACATCAAGGACACTGAAGACCAAAGACCAAATGAACAGGATAAATCTATCCTAGAGAATCCACAACTACCTCAGCTATGTGTCCCAGAAGCTGCTTCAGAAGTATTTGTACAAAGCCAAAACTGAACCAAAGAACGTTTTAATTAAATAAGCTGTTCCTACATTTCATCAAGACCAAATGAAGCTGCTTTCTGCCTATGATGGCTAGGTTATATTTTACATATCTGTTCTAAAGACACCACAATCATCCTTGAGCTACCTGAGCCAGGTCCTGAGGTACAGTAGCAAAGTCAAAGGTTAACCAGAAGACCTTTTACTTGAATAAGTTGTTCCTTCATCATCATCATACAGATAGGTTAAATTTGAGACACCTATTCTAGAGAAACTACAGCCACCTAAGCTACATGTTCAGATCGAAGGTCCTCCAAAATTAGTATAAAGCAAAAAATTAACCAAAGAACGTTTTAGGTAAGTAAGTTGTTCTTGCATTTCGTCCAGACCAAATGCAGCTGCTTTTTGAATATTATGGCTAGGTTAGATTTTACATATCTGTTCTAAAGACACCATAATCATCCTTGAGCTACATGAGCCAGGTCCTGAGATATTCATACAGTAGCAAAGTCAAAGGTTAACCAGAAGACCTTCCACTAAAGTAAGCTGTTCCTTCATGATCATTCCATCACTTGATCATACAGCTAGGTTCAATTTGAGACCACAACCACCTAAGCTACCCATATAGATTAAAGGTCCCGTGAAAACTGAACGAAAGAACATTTCACTTAAGATGTCCCAAGCGTCCTCCCGTTTCAAAAGCCAAGAATAGAGCCCATGATGTCGAAACGACCATAACTAGAAGAGGACAGAAAAGAGGAGGATGCACCGGTGTTTCAAGGTCTGCACACGAACTCGCGTGTTCGTACGCGTTCACCGTTTCTATCTCGTTCGTTAAGTATGGCCGAAGTGGCGGCGTTCGAGACTGTGTCTCGCGACCCGCGGTAAGCAAAGCAAACGACCTTCCGTGGAATCTGGACAACCTGTCTGCCCGCTTGCAGCCGCCGAGAGCAGGCCGCTGCTGTTGCACTTGTTCCGTGCACCGTTCGTTTCTTCTCTCTCCGTCGCGACGCCGGCTTTCTCGGTCTATCTTACCGTCCGTCTCGTTTCAAAGCCGTGCTACTAGCACCGAGGGTGTTCCGTACTCGACCCTTTACTTATCGTTCACCGTTGGAACGCGCCGATGGGATGTATGAATGGGAACGCGAACCGCTTTGCCTACGAGCGCGGGAA
Organism: Megachile rotundata; assembly: GCF_050947335.1. Lineage (NCBI taxonomy): Eukaryota > Metazoa > Arthropoda > Insecta > Hymenoptera > Megachilidae > Megachile > Megachile rotundata. Next base: position 10,428,545 of record NC_134992.1, on the reverse strand, counting down.
TTGAGAACTTGGGAGTTCTTACGCTTTTTAGGTAATTGATACGAATACATGTACAATATGAGTTGGTTCTTTTGCATGGAGGGTAGTTTTGTGGATTCTTGTGCTGTGTACTTTTTTGGGATACGTTATTTTGGGTTTTCGTATTTTATTTGAGATTTTGTGGATGGTGTGGGATGTGTTTTGGTCCATGGTTAATGTGTTGTAATTCGGCACATTGCAATTCCACACATTGCAATTCGATCCATTGCAATTCCGCACGTTGCAATTCGACCCATTGCAATTCTATGTGCTGTAATACCATTAGGTACAATTCCACGTGTTGTAAATCGACGCATTGCACTTTCACACATTGCAATTCCACACATTGCAATTCGACCCATTGCAATTCTATGTGTTGTACTGCCATTAGATGCAATTTAACGTGTTGCAATTCGATGCATTGCAGTTCCACACATTGCAATTCGACACATTGCAGTTCCACACATTGCAATTCGACCCATTGCAATTCTATGTGCTGTAATACCATTAGGTGGAATTCCACGTGTTGTAAATCGACGCATTGCAATTTCACACATTGCAATTCGACCCATTGCAATTCCACACATTGCAATTCTATGTGTTGTAATGCCATTAGGTGCAATTCAACGTGTTGCAGTTCGATGCATTGCAGTTCCACACATTGCAATTCGACGCATTGCAGTTCCACACATTGCAATTCGATACATTGCAATTCCACACATTGCAATTCTATGTGTTGTAATGCCATTAGGTGCAATTCAACGTGTTGCAATTCGATGCATTGCAGTTCCACACATTGCAATTCGACGCATTGCAGTTCCACACATTGCAATTCGATACATTGCAATTCCACACATTGCAATTCCACACATTGCAATTCGACCCATTGCAATTCTATGTGCTGTAATACCATTAGGTACAATTCCACGTGTTGTAAATCGACGCATTGCACTTTCACACATTGCAATTCGACCCATTGCAATTCCACACATTGCAATTCCACACATTGCAATTCCACACATTGCAATTCTATGTGTTGTAATGCCATTAGGTGCAATTCAACGTGTTGCAATTCGACGCATTGCAGTTCCACACATTGCAATTCGACCCATTGCAATTCGATACATTGCAGTTCCACACATTGCAATTCGACCCATTGCAATTCTATATATGTGTTGTAGTGCCATTAGGTGCAATTCAACGTGTTGCAATGGGACACTTTGCAATTCCACACATTGCAATTCGACCCATTGCGATTCTATGTGTTGTAATGCCATTAGGTGCGATTCTACGTGTTGTAATTCTACACATTGCAATTCGACCCATTGCAATTCTCTGCCTTGTAATACCTATATGTGCAATTTAACGTATTGCAATTTGACACATTGTAATTCCTCACATTGCAATTCTACACATTACAATTCTACACATTGCAATTCTTCACATTACACATCATCGACTTTCAATTTTACTTGTTATATTTCAACGCGTTGTTCAACTTACTGCAACTTCACATCTTGCACTTGACACACGTTAATGCAATTGCATATGTTGTTGGATACAACTCGTTATTTAATTTTCGCATTGCAATTCAATACAATTCAATTCGGCACGATTTAATTCGATATGGTAGAGTGCGACACGATTCAATTCGTCACTGTTCAGTTCGACAAGATTGCATTCGATACGGATTGTTTTGCTCAATCCCTGTGACTGAATTCGACGCATTGCAATTCGATTCAATTCGATGCCATTTGACTCGTAGTGATTCGAAGCGGTTCAATTCTGTGTGTACCGGTTCGGTGAGATTCAATTCAATTTTTCTGATTCCTTGCAATTTAATTGTAGTTTATACTACATCTATATTGTAAAGCATATGCTGTATGAACACATCAAAGAGAATAATCGTAATTAATAATGGAGAAGTAGTGATCTTAAAAGAATTCAGTAAACTTTTTACTTGAAAATTTTTTTTAAGATAGACAGCTGATAATTGCAAAATTTCCTTCGAGTACCAAGTCTACTCTTGTAGAATTAATTATACTCTTTATATATTATATATACTAGCATTAATTATATATACTGTTGTCTGCTTTACTATGATTCCATTACGTTCACCACACGTATAATACTTGATAAATTTAGTAAAAAAATATTTCTGTCAAATTGTTGTATGTAATATAATTATTGTATTTTGTTGAATATTAACTAAGTCACCTTTCAAGTATAGAAAGTTAAACTTGCATCAATTTCCGTACGATTCAATTCCCGAACTTGTCCTACCATGCATCGAAGTCACCGACTGCATCCTCAAAAAAATGATCCACCCAAAACATAATTTCATTAACACCGCATCGGTCCCCCTGATCGCCATAAAAGCTAAATAAAGGATAAAAGAACGATCCAATAAACTGTCCACATATTCCGAGAACATCGAAAGAGAGCAAAAAGAGATTTTCACGAGCGGCAATTAACACGGTTGACAGTATTTAAAAGAAAAATTTGAGCCAATAAGAATGCCGCATCACCGTCTATTTTAGGGTCTCCGATGAATCACGAACGTCGCGTTTCCACGTGTTTTCGTCGAATTCTCGGCGACGAACGTTTATTGCCGTTCAAGGAATCGTTTTCTCTTACCTCGATCTTTCCTTTTACTTTCTTTACTGAATTCGTTCGCGGTGGCTGTTCGCGACGTTTCTGTCCGACAATCTGTAACTTTGTCCATAAATGGATACTGCGATTCTGTTAGCGGAGCAATTTGAATTAATCGGAGAGTTCCAAGTATACAAATACAATCACGATTTTATAAATTGGTTTACTTTATGAATTTTAGAGGTGTTTGGGGAGTTGTCAGATTTCAATTTTTCTGTTGTTCAATTTTCAGTTTTGCAGTTCTTCAATTCTTCAAGGTTTCAGGGTTTCAATTTTTCAATTTTCCAGTTTTTCGGTTTTGCAGATTTTCAATTTTTCAATTTTCCAATTCTTCAATTTTTCAGTTCTGCAGATTTTCAATTTTTCAATATTTCAATTTCTCAATTTTTCAGTTTTTCTGTTTTGCAGATTTTCAATTTTTCAATTTTTCAATATTTCAATTTTTCAATTTTTCAATATTCTAATTTTTCAATATTTCAATTTTTCAACTTTTCAATTTTTCAATTTTTCAATTCTTCCAATCTTCAATTTTTCAAATTTTTAATTTTGCAATTTTTCTATTTTTTAATTCTTCAAGTTTTTAATTTTGCAATTTTTCTATTTTTTAATTCTTCAAGTTTTCAATTTTGCAATTTTGCAATTCTTCAATTTTTTAAGTCCTCAAGTCTTCAATTTTGCAGTTTTGTAATTTTTCAATTCTTTAAGTACTCAATTCTTCAATTCTTCAACTCTTCAACTCTTCAACTCTTCAATTCTTCAATTCTTCAATTCTTCAATTTTTCAATTCTTCATTTCTTCAACTCTTCAATTCCTCAATTCTTCAATTGTATTCCAAAATTCCCTATACCCAAATCTTTGTTGTATCACCGCAACAAAGTATTAATAAACTACTTTTTTACGACCAACCCCACACTTCCCATCCAAATTTATTACACTCGGATTTTGGATAATATCGAGCAATTACACCTTGCGAAAGTTATCGACCATGCGCAGATGCACGTGTTGCAACATCGCCGTCGTCAGGACCGGCCCTGACTCCTCCTCGAGCGAGGATACGTTTATATTACGCGTGGACGCATTAAAAAAGAACTTAAGAGCCCGATTCGCGGTTTAACGCCGGACGACGCGACGAGCTGACTCGTTCGATTCGGAATTTCATCGAGACGGCGATAAATAAAGTTAACGGCGCATAAAACACCGCCGTTTTGATAGTCTCGTTTAAGGCTCGACGGCGAAATCCATTTACCGTGCCGTCGAATAACTTTACTCGCGCACTCCTCGCGTTGATTGCCCGCTGAACTTGAACGGTTTACCTTGCGAGCATTTTATTCGATCGCGTGGCTTAAATTAGCATCGTTTAACGCGTAAACGGGCATGGAATAAACTCTTGTCTCAATTCTTCTGATTAACGCTGCCGGTGCATCCGTTTCAACCCTGCCGTTTAGTCGTTGGTGACTTAGGATACTTTTGTGGTAGGACGCGTTGGTGAATTGGCGTTTTATGCTTTTCAAAATTTTTGAAATTTGTATTAGTTTGAAGTGGTGCAATTTTCATGTGTTTTAATTCTTCAATTATACCAGGTTTATATTTTTCAATTTTTCCAGGTTTCAATTTTTCAACTCTTCGAGTTTTCAATCCTTCAAGGTTCCAACGCTTCAAGGTTAAAACTCTTCAAGTTTCCAATCCTTCAATTTTCCAACCCTTCAAGTTTCCAACTCTACAAGTTTACAACTCTACAAGTTTCCAACTCTTCAATTTTCCAACTGTTCAATTTTCCAACCCTTCAATTTTCCAACCTTTCAATTTTCCAACCCTTCAAGGTCCCAATCCTTCGAGTTTCCAACCCTTCGAGGTACCAATCCTTCGAGTTTCCAACCATTCGAGTTTCCAACCCTTCGAGTTTCCAACCCTTCAAGGTTCCAACCCTTCAAGTTTCCAGCCCTTCAAGTTTCCAACTCTTTAATTTTCTAACTCTTCAATTTTTCAACTCTTCAATTTTTCAACTCTTCAATTCTTCCACTCTTCAATTCTTCAATTCTTCAACTCTTCAATTCTTCCATCCTTCAATCCTTCAACTCTTCAATTCTTCAACTCTTCAATTTTTTAACTCTTCAATTCTTCCACTCTTTAATTCTTCAATTCTTCAACTCTTCAATTCTTCCACCCTTCAGTCCTTCACCTCTTCAATTCTTCAACTCTTCAATTTTTCAACTCTTCAATCCTTCAACTCTTCAATTCTTCAACTCCTCAACTCTTCAATTCTTTGACTCCTCAATTCTTCAACTCTTCAATTCTTCAATCCTTCAATCCTTCAATCCTTCAATTCTTCAATTCTTTAATTTTTCAATTCTTCAGTTATTCCAGTTTTCAATTTTTCCATTCTTCGACTCTTCAATCCTTCAACTCTTCAATTCTTCAACTCCTCAACTCTTCAATTCTTTGACTCCTCAATTCTTCAACTCTTCAATTCTTCAATCCTTCAATTCTTCAATTATTCCAGTTTTCAATTTTTCCATTCTTCGACTTTTCAATTCTTCATTTATTCCAGTCTTCAATTTTTCAGTTCTTCAATTCAATTATTCATCATGAAACTCTTAAGTCTCTACATTCATAATCTTCTAATTCTTCAATCATTCGGATTTTTCGATTAACTTCTTATAACATTAATGTGTATATTCTAAATTTTCTATATTAATTTCTGACCTGCCTGTTGTCTCCGCAATCACCAAACTAGTCTGTTACAATGTGATCTTTGTGTTAATAACACAATGTTTATCTCCGACATGTCATTATTCAGTTACGATAGTAATTACTGTTTAAATTGTCCACCACTTTACGACCAGTATCAACATTTTATTTCCCCTCGAACATTTTACGTATTAAACCGACCAACATTTTAACATTCATCCGCACACAGTATCGTCTGAAATGATCGATAATAATTTTCGCAATAATTGATGTGTAAGACCGTTCAATTATTTTCGTACACAGCTCGCATGTTAGTTAACGTTTTTGATCGACGGCGAATAAAAAATAAACAGCATCGTGTGACCGAGCTTCAAACCACAAAAGATAATGACTCACGACGTGTCCCGAGCATAATGCTTTACGACACGACACTTTTATCCAATGAATATTAATCAAGTGGCCCCCCTCCGAAGAACAGTAATCGTCGTTCGAGCGTTGATTTAAAATGGAGGATAAAGCAAAAATCGTCACGGTTTTAGCGAGCGCTGTTGTATACATAAACGATTAGTGTTTCGAGCAATTAACTGCCGGTGGCGAAAGAAATTTCATATAACGCGAGACAATAAATGCCGAGTTCGACGGATTCGATCAACGGCTATTATGATACTCGACCGTGCGCGCACAATTAAATTCGACCCTCATGAATATGCATGCGATCGATCGTGGTATTATTCCAGCCGGGTATTTTTCCGTCGTTAGAAATTCAAATTGCTCGTATGCGTACGTATGTACGTGTCACGTGCGGATGAAAAGTATTCTGCGGAGAGATCAGTCTTATGCACGAAACTTTTGGTTTGGATGAACTGACATTTCAAAATGAATACAAGCTAAAGAAGTTTAAATATAAATTAAATTTCATAATGAATAAACATTGTGTGCGTCATGAATGCGTCACGATATTATAGGCATAGGTTCTAAAATAAAAAAATGAAATTTCAAAATAAATGAACGATGTGTGCGTCATGTGTCCGCCACAATATACAAGCTAAAGGATTTTAAATAAAAAATGAAATTTCATAATGAATGAACAATGTGTGCGTCATGAGTGCGTCACAATATTATAGGCAATGGTTCTAAAATAAAAAAATGAAATTTCAAAATAAATGAACGATGTGTGCGTCATGTGTCCGCCACAATATACAAGCTAAAGGATTTTAAATAAAAAATGAAATTTCATAATGAATGAACAATGTGTGCGTCATGAGTGCGTCACGATATTATAGGCAATGGTTCAAAAATAAAAAAATGAAATTTCAAAATAAATGAACGATGTGTGCGTCATGTGTGTGTCACGATATACAAGCCAAAGGATTTTAAATAAAAAATAAAATTTCATAATGAATGAACAATGTGTGCGTCATGAGTGCGTCACGATATAATGGACAATGGCTCTAAAATAAAAAAATGAAATTTCAAAATTAAATAAACTACGTGTGCGTCACGAGTGCGTCATGATGTCATAGGCAATAGCTGTCAAATAAAAAAAGTTGAAACTTGAAAATAAATAAACAATAAGTGCGTCGTGAGTGCGTCATAATGTCATAGATAATGACTCTAAAATAAAAAAAATGAAACTTGAAAATAATTAAACGATGTGTGCGTCACAATTGCGTCACGATATCATAGCTAATGGGTCCAAAATAAAATAAATTAATTTCAAAATTAATAAACAATAAGCGCGTCCCGTGTGCGTCACGATATCGCATATAAAAGTTTCTAAAATAAAATAATTAAATTTCAAAATAAATAAACCATGTGTGCGTCACAAGTGCGTCACATCATGGGTCTAAAATAAAAAACAAAATTTCAAAATAAACCCACAGTAAAATATTTAACATATTACATCCCTATCTCAACGAAAATCAACACAAGAAGTAAACCTAAAAAAACTTTGTAACATTAAATAACAAATTTGCAACTCAATCATTTGATCGATAGTTTTCCTAGTTCCAGCGCTAATTACCGAAGTTTCAAAACAAATATAAAGGAAACATTATCCGTTCTGACAAGTGACTCGAACGTAAAACGAGTAAAACATCACAGAGTAGTTAATGTATTATTTTGTTTAAGAGGGTAATTTATTTTCAGCGGTTTATGTGGATAAGGTGGAAGATCGACAGAGAATAAAACAGCGAAGACCGTCGGTGGTAAGGATGTCGTAACGTCAATCAAGTTAAAAGAGGCAGGATCGTAACATGGTTCGCTTCTTTGCTTTACAGGTTCGTTTATTCGAACGATCACGCGTTTCTCTCTAGGCCGGTTCGACCTGGTCGCGATCCGCGGAAGCAAAAAGCGACGCTAAAAATCGCACCGCGCCGATTAACCCGTAATAAACGCCGTTTAATCCGTTCGAGCGTGAAAAGCCGACCATTCGAAAACGTCCAATTCCCTGTTCGATCGTCGATAAATCAAATTACAGCGGGAGAACCGATAAATTTCAGTGGCTCGTTTCATTTTTCAACGGTTGCCAGCACGCGAATCGATCTCTGCCAATCTACTCTCGCTTAATGAAACGCAATTTTTTTTTCCGAATACGATTATTCTTTTTATACTCGACCGAGGAAAATCTGTGGTACGAAGAAATGCCTTTCGACAGAGAAATTACCGATAATTAATTACTTCGTTTTCCGTGGAAATTAATTCTTTGTATAATGACAGGGGTTATGTCGTTTGTATCATTCGAGTGATATAACGCACTGCTTTTAATGTAGAGGTAATAAGTGTAAAATAAAAAAATGAAATTTCGAAATGAATGAACGATGTGTGCGTCATGACTGCGTCACGATATACAAGCTAAAGGAGTTTAAATGAAAAATGAAATTTTATAATGAGTAAACAATGTGTGCGTCATGAATGCGTCACGATGTTATAGGCAATGGTTCTAAAATAAAAAAAAGAAATTTCGAAGTAAATGAACGATATGTACGTCATGAGTGCGTCACGGTATACAAGCTAAAGGAGTTTAAATAAAAAAATGAAATTTCATAATGAATAAACAATGTGTGCGTCATGAATGCGTCACAATATTATAGGCAATGGTTCTAAAATAAAAAAATGAAATTTCAAAATAAATGAACGATGTGTGCGTCATAAGCGCGTCACGGTATACAAGCTAAAAGATTTTAAATAAAAAATGAAATTTCATAATGAATAAACAATGTGTGCGTCATGAATGCGTCACAATATTATAGGCAATGGTTCTAAAATAAAAAAATGAAATTTCAAAATAAATGAACGATGTGTGCGTCATAAGCGCGTCACGGTATACAAGCTAAAAGATTTTAAATAAAAAATGAAATTTCATAATGAATGAACAATGTGTGCGTCATGAATGCGTCACGATATTATAGGCAATGGTTCCAAAATGAAAAAAAGAAATTTCAAAATGAATAAACGGTTTGTGCGTCATGAGTGCGTCACAATATGCAAGAAACAAGAGTTTAAATAAAAAATGAAATTTCATAATGAATAAACAATGTGTGCGTCATGAATGCGTCACGATATTATAGGCAATGGTTCTAAAATTAAAAAAAAAAAGAAATTTCATAATAAATAAAGAATGTGTGCGTCACGAATGCGTCATGATATCACAGGCAAAGAATTGTAAAATAAAAAAATAAAATTTCATAACAAATATACAATGTGTGCGTCACGAGTGCGTCACGATATCACAGATAAAAGGCTCTAAAATAAAATATGAAATTTCACAATAAATAAACTACGTATGCGTCATGAGTGCGTCATGATATAATGATCAATGGCTCTAAAATAAAAAAAGGAAACATCAAAATAAATAAACAATAAGTGTGTCACAAGTGCGTCACAATACCACAGATAATGACTTTAAAATAAAAAATGAAACTTGAAAATAAATAGACGATGTGAGCGTCACAAGTACGTCACAATATTATAAGTAAAGGACTCTAAAAGAAAAAAATGAAATTTCAAAATAAATAAACGATATGTGCGTCACGAGTGCGTCACGATATCGTAGGCAATGCTTCCAAAATTAAAAATGAAATTTCAGAATAAATTAAAGATCTGTGCGTCACGAGTGCGTCGTAATATTACAGGCAATGAGTCCAAAATAGAAAAAATGAAAGTCCAACACAAATAAATGATGTGTGCGTCACGAGTGCGTCATAATGTTATAGACAATGAGTCTAAAATAAAAAAATAAAATTCCAAAACAAATAAATGATGTGTGCGTCACAAGTGCGTCATAATATTATATGCAATGACTCTAAAATAAAAAAAAAATGAAATTCCAACAAAAATAAATGATATGTGCGTCACAAGTGCGTCATAATATTATATGCAATGACTCTAAAATAAAAAAAATGAAATTCCAACAAAAATAAATGATGTGTGCGTCACAAGTGCGTCATAATATTATATGCAATGACTAAAATAAAAAAAATGAAATTCCAACAAAAATAAATGATGTGTACGTCACGAGTGCGTCACTATATTATAGTTGAAATTAGCGTCACCATTTTCCCCATAAAATTGCAGCCCACTAATCGACGTGTCGGAAGGAATTACATGTAAACTCTGAACAGATGAAAAAGTAATTGCCCTGAAGGCAACCGAAGTTTATTCGTTTGAACAACTCGCAAACGATATCAACGTAATGAACAGCGTCTCAACGAATATCGACAACCATACAGTATATCGTACACGGTTTACAATCAGAATCATTGGAGAGATATTCGTTTCCAATCACGGTCGTCCTCTAATTAAGAAGCGTTCGAATTTTTCCGGATTATCGGCTCCGGCGCAAAAAGGGCCGATTTAACGTTTCCGGCGTCCGACAGTCGAATCGAACGAGCAAGCGACTTCCTGCGCGAAGGAAAATCGTTTTAACGGTAAACGCGCGTTAACCGTTCGTTCGTCCGGGAAATTATCGGTGCCGCGTAAATTGGCCGGTTACTATCGGCGATTCTTCGAACGTATCGTTGAAAATTGCACGCCGAAGGGAGGAAAGAGAGAAAAATGGCGAAGATAGATGGACAGATAGATGCCGGACGAGGGCGAAAAGGAGACAGAGAGAGGGAGAGACGGTCGCGTATAGTTTGTTAATGAACGGCAACGCGTAATCGAGTCGATTCGAGATCGCCTCGTTAACGAAGCGAAACGTTACCCTCTATTTACCACAGTTTCGCGGTAACCGCTTCGCCACGATATTTCATCGATATACCGACGATCGATATCCATCGGCCGCGATAATTATCGGTGGTGGCCCGTGTAACGTCGCCGCGATACTTTACGGCCGCGGCGCGCGCGATCGCCGTGGCAATTATAGAAGCTGGTTAATGAATGAAGCAGAAATCAACGCGGCAACGGGCCTCGTTTCATAACGCGGCCTCGTAATTAATATAATCGCGTCTGGATATCGATTCGACCACCTTCGTACACCTTTTCCCCATCGGACGCGATCTGAACATGCCTGCGGCAATATATTAGATACACCGTTGAATTATTCACCGGGTCTCTTATAATCTCCTTTTTATGTGATACTCTTTACGAATTCAATTTCTAGTTTGTATTGGACGATGTCGAGATTTGGAGATTTGAGGAGTTGGGGTTTTGGGACTTGGAAATTTGGGAATTGTGAAATTGAAGAATTGCAAAATTGCAAAATTGCCAAATTGAAAGATTGAAAAATTGCAAAATTGCAAAATTGCAAAAGTGAGAGATTGAAAAATTGCAAAATTGCAAAATTGAAGACTTGAAGAACTGAGGAATTGAAGAATTGAAAAATTAAACAATTGAAGAATAGAAGAATTGAAGAATTAAAGAATTGAAGAGTTGAAAAATTGAAGAGTTGAAGAGTTGAAGGATTGAAGAGTGGAAGAATTGAAGAGTTGCAAAACTGAAGAGTTGAAGAATTGAAGAATTGAAGAGTGGAAGAATTGAAGAGTTGAAAAATTGAGGAGTTCGAAAATTGAAGGGTTAAAACCTTGAAAGTTTGGAAACTCGAAGGGTTAGAAACTCGAAGGGTTGGAAACTCGAAGGATTAGGACCTTGAAGGGTGGGAAACTCGAAGGGTTGGAAACTTGAAGGGTGGGAAACTTGAAGAGTTGGAAAATTGAAGAGTTGGAAAATTGAAGAGTTGGAAACTTGAAGAGTTGAAAACTTGAAGGGTTAAAACCTTAAAAGTTTGGAAACTCGAAGGGTTGGAAACTCGAAGAATTAGAAACTCGAAGGGTTGGAAACTCGAAGAGTTAGAAACTCGAAGGGTTGGAAACTCGAAGGATTAGGACCTTGAAGGGTGGGAAACTCGAAGGGTTGGAAACTTGAAGGGTTGGAACCTTGAAGGGTTGGAAACTCGAAGGGTTGGAAAATTGAAGAGTTGGAAACTCGAAGGGTTGGAAAATTGAAGAGTTGGAAACTCGAAGGGTTGGAAACTCGAAGGATTGGAAACTTGAAGGGTTGAAAATTTGAAGGGTTGAAAACTTGAAGGGTTGGAAACTTGAAGGGTTGGAAACTTGAAGGGTTGAAAATTTGAAGGGTTGGAACATTGAAAAATTAAAAAACTGAAAAATTAAAAAATTGAAGAACGAATAATTGAAAACGAATAATTGAAAATTTGGAAAATTGAGAAATTGGAAAATTGGAGATTTATAGATTTGGAGATTTGAGGATATTCACTCGATACGTAAGCAAAAGGTACCATCGCCAACACCCTATGTCTCGCGAAAGAAGCGAGAGATTCATGAATCATCCTCCGGTAAAAACTTTGGCTACAAATTGAATCTTTTGAAACTAAATTACACTTTTTATTCGGCATCAATCTCGTTTAAATGCGCTCATCCTCTCACAGAAGGATATATAATTTCTGCCGGTGAAGTAAGACGGAGCTTTTATTATGTCCAATCGATCAGAAAGTTTTATCTCCTTACACTCCCATCTCTTCAATCTTTTTAATATGCCTGTTGCGCGGTTTCTCGCTGGAAGCTTAAATTTCTTCTTTCAACAGGAAGCTCGCTGTCTCGCGAGCACCAGTTCATTCATTAAAGCGGAGCAAAGGGAGCAACGAAAGCTCGTAGACGCGAGATTTAAAGCCCTTAAGTGCGTCGCTCGTAAATCATACGATACAGTTTAATACTCTCCGATTTATTGACCGCACTTAACGCGATAATCAATTCAGATTGTCGCGTTACGAGCTTTAATCTCGTTCTGGATAGTTTCGCGCGTAATTCGCGGGAAATAAAGTTTCGAGGAGAGAAATATGATGGGAAAGCTCGTTTTATGGGTTTGTAAAAGAGGGAAGTTAGGTATTGGGAATTAGGTGTTGGGGGATTAGGTATTGGGGAATTGGGAATCGGGGAATTAGTTATTGGGGGAATAGGTATTAGGAAATTAGGTATTGGGGAATTAGGTATAGGGATATTAGGAGTTGTGGAATTAGGTATTGGGATATTAGGAGTTGGGGAATTAGGTATTGGGATATTAGGAGTTGGGGAATTAGGTATTGGGAAATTAGGAGTTGGGGAATTAGGTATAGGGATATTAGGAGTTGTGGAATTAGGTATTGGGATATTAGGAGTTGGGGAATTAGGTATTGGGAAATTAGGAGTTGGGAATTAGGTATAGGGATATTAGGAGTTGTGGAATTAGGTATTGGGATATTAGGAGTTGGGGAATTAGGTATTGGGAAATTAGGAGTTGGGGAATTAGGTATAGGGATATTAGGAGTTGGGGAATTAGGTATTGGGAAATTAGAAGTTGGGGAATTTGGTATTGGGAAATTAGGAGTTGCGGAATTAAGTATTGGGGAACTAGGAGTTGAGAAATTAGGAATTGGAAATTGGAAATTTGGGAATAATGAAATTGGAAAATTGAGAAATTGAAAAATTGAAAAATCGAAAAACCGAAAAATTGAAAAATTGAAAAATTGAAAAATTGAAAAATTGAAAAATTGAAAAATTGAAAAATTGAAAAATTGAAAAATTGAAAAATTGACGAACTGAAGAATTGAAAAATTGAGAAATTAGTGATTAGTAAATCTGAAAATCTGATAACTTGAATATTTAAAAATGCAATACACAAACTAGAAAATCTAAAAACTTGATAACTTTCAATTTTATCATTAACCAGAGTTCCTCCTCTTAAAAACGTCATCTGTGCCACAAACGTGGGAATGTTCCCCATTTTTCATAAAATCCTGAAATAATATTAAAAGTAACTTGTACGTACTCGCTATACACAACTTTTATAATTGTCGTTTATTAACGAACTCTTAATTTGCATAGTTGACTTGAACTGCCATAATTGCTGTACCGTTATCCGATTAACGTTCGCTTATCGTAACTGATACTCGTTCATCATCGTACATATTTTCTATTGCACGGCGACGCTTTAATAAAACGATTTTTCTAACTGGATCCTATAATTAAGCAACATATATTATAATACATACGTTATAGAGTAATCGAACAAGAGCTGTGTCTTAATCTTGTCTCGACTGTAATGTAGCTTGTGGAGTAATATATTGTTTCATTTATCAATTTTGTTTTATTGTAGTTAAAATGCATTTTACAATCTTAGTGTTAGAATTCTTTTTTGAAAAAAAAATAAATGCATCGTTAATTTATATTTTTAGTACATGTATAAGTTTCATACGTACATTAGATATTTAATTAAATTTCATTTAATGTAATATAAATTGGGAAATTTGGAATTTGGAAATTAGGAAATTGGGGATTTAGCAAATAGAATATTAGCAAATGGGAAATTTGGAATTGGGAATTTAGGTATTCGGGAAATGGGGAATCGGGGAATTAGGGAATCGGGGAATTATGGAATCGGGGAATTAGGGAATCGGGGAATTAGGGAATGGAGGATTTAGAGAATCAGGGAATTAGGGAATCGGGGAATTAGGGAATCGGGGAATTAGGGAATCGGGGAATTAGGGAATCGGGGAATTAGGGAATCGGGGAATTAGGGAATCGGGGAATTAGGGAATCGGGGAATTAGGGAATCGGGGAATTAGGTAATCGGGGAATTAGGGAATCGGGGAATTAGGGAATGGGGGATTTAGAGAATCAGGGAATTAGGGAATCGGGGAATTAGGGAATCGGGGTATTAGGGAATCGGGGAATTAGGGAATCGGGGAATTAGGGAATCGGGGAATTAGGGAATCGGGGAATTAGCGAATCGAGGAATTAGGAAATCAGAAAATTAGGGAATTGGGAATTCAGGAAATTGGGAATTTAGGGAATTGGGAATTTAGGGAATTGGGAATTCAGCAAATGGGAAATTGGAAATTGGGAATTAGGAAATTAGTAATAGGGAAATTAGCAAATGGGGAATTAGCAAATGAGAAATTGAGATAAAACCTATCATAAAACTGTATATTTAAAACAATATCCAAACAACTACAAACCCCCAAACAAACACTTCTCCTACTCTCCGCCATAATTCACATCTAAAACACCTCGTAAACCCATATTTTTACTCAAAACTTTTACTATACATAAATTATAAAATTCCATACACCGGGCGCCAAGGAAGCACAATAAAATCCCGACATAATTCCACAAATTTTTTCGTTATCTCTCACGAATCTACAGCCGATCTATTACCATGCGAAAAATGTCGATAAGGTATTAAAATTTTATTCGACTTATTTACGCCGATCCAATTACATGAAATTTACGGCGCATGTCACCAGATTCTAAAGAAAAAAAAAACCAAGCGCCATAACCGTCCGCAAAAACTTTCACGACCGTCGATTATGTTTCATGAAATCGCGCGAATTTCTAATTGCGATTAATCTCCCGGCATGTCGTGCGTCACTTCCGGCCCCGGGGACGCAATCAGCGCGAATTTGTTTGGGGCCCGTGGCAATTAGACGGTGATAAGCCACGTACGCTCGCCTCCTTTTTTTCTCTCCCCATTTTGCATACGAACCGATAGTTACACGGTTTATCGATAATCTAGCGAAACCACCTCGAAGCGGCTAATTTAAATTCCGACGGATCGAGCGGATCGATAGAATGTAACAGCGTTTCGTCATCGATATCCACGCTGATTCGAGAATTACAACTCCGTCGTCGGAATTATTTTATAGAGGTTGTTTACAGATAACGATACCTTCATTAGCGCCGCTAGATTTAATGCGGAGATATTGGCCGACTAGAATATTGGCCGAGAGTAGGGAAAAAAAGTAAGAGGTCCGATTCTTTTCGCACCGTTTGCAATTAACATGTTAAACGACGGTGATACTGCGACCGCCGTCGATCAATCTTTTTAGTTATTCAGTTAAAGATTGCGAATTATTTAAATGGTATAATTTAGTCGAGTCGTGATTTGCGTTATTCAAATTTCTTTTAGTGATGTGGTGAGATGTTTGTGTTGGATTTAAGGTTAGTTCGAAATATTTGGATTTGGGAATTGTGGGAGTTGGGATTTGGGGGTTTTGGGGGTGTGGAGATGGAGGGTGTGGATATTTGGGGGTATAGGGATTTCGGGGTGTAGGGAGTTGGGGATATAGGGATTTCGGGGTATAGGGATTTGGGGATATAGGGATTTCGGGGTGTTGGGAGTTGGGGATATAGGGATTTGGGGATATAGAGATTTAGAGATATAGGGATTTGGGGATATAGGGATTTGGGGATATAGGGATTTGGGGATATAGGGATTTGGGGATATAGGGATTTGGGGATATAGGGATTTGGGGATATAGGGATTTGGGGATATAGGGATTTGGGGATGTAGGGATTTGGGGATATAGGGATTTAGAGATATAGGGATTTGGGGATATAGGGATTTGGGAATGTAGGGATTTGGGGATGTAGGGATTTGGGGATGTAGGGATTTGGGGATGTAGGGATTTGGGGATGTAGGGATTTGGGGATGTAGGGATTTGGGCATGTAGGGATTTGGGGATATAGGGATTTGGACACATGTGAATTTAGGTACATTCCAATACTCCAAAATTAGGAATATTGGGAAATGAGGAATTGGGGAATTAGATATTGGGACATTAGGAATGGGGAAATTAGGAATTGCGAAATTAGGTATTGGAAAATTAGGAATTGGGGAATTAGGTATTTGGAAATTAGGAGTTGGGAAATTAGGAATTGGGAAATTAGGTATTGGAAAATTAGGAATTGGGGAATTAGGTATTTGGAAATTAGGAGTTGGGAAATTAGGAATTGGGAAATTAGGAACTGGGAAATTAGGTATTGGAAAATTAGGAATTGGGGAATTAGGTATTTGGAAATTAGGAGTTGGGAAATTAGGAATTAGGAAATTAAGAATTGGAAAATTAGGAATTAGGAAATTATCAATTGTGAAATTAGGAATTGGGAACTTAGGTATTGGGAAAGTAGAAAATTGGGAAATTAGAGATTAGAAAATTGAGAATTGGGAAATTAAGAATTGAGAAATTATTGAATCAGGGAATTAGGAATTGGGAAATAACAATTTGGGTACACACAAATTTTGGGACAAATAGATTTGGGACTGTAGGGAATTAAGGTTGCGCTTTAGTGTAAGAAAACTTGTTAATTAAGCCTTGATTAAATATATATCTGCATTTCAATGTTACCTTGCCACACACGTCTACTCCAATAGTGATATGAAAACAGATTAACATGTGTTAACATGCACCTGACAACAACGCTACAACACTGTGTAGTAAAGCCTTTGATGATAATTGTTAAAGACATGATCACTTAATCGTTCGGTGTTAATTATTCTGTCATTGCATTACTAATTAAGTATATTGTATAATGCTTGCTTACTTTTTCACAATTTCTTCTTCATTATCTAAGTTAATTGGAAAATTAGGAATTGGAAAATTAAGGAATTGAGAAATTAAGAAATTGAGAAATTAACAGTTGGGAAATTAGGAATTGGGAATATAAGGAATTGGGAAATTAGGAAATTAGGAAATTAGGGAATTGGGAAATTAGGGAATTGGGAAATTAGGGAATTGGGAAATTAGGGAATTGGGAAATTAGGGAATTGGGAAATTAGGGAATTGGGAAATTAGGGAATTGGGAAATTAGGGAATTGGGAAATTAGGGAATTGGGAAATTAGGGAATTGGGAAATTAGGGAATTGGGAAATTAGGGAATTGGGAAGTTAGGGAATTAGAAAATTAGAAATTGGGAATTTAGAGAATTGGGAAATTGGCAATTGGAAATTTAAGGAATTGGGAAATTAGGGAATTAGGAAAAAGTAGGAATTAGGAAATTAGGTATTGAGGAATTAGAAATTGGGGAATTAGGGAATTGGGGAATTGAGAAATTACGAATTGAGGAATTGGAGAATTAACAAATTAGAAAATTGGAAAATAAGGGAATTGGGAAATCTGCAGTTAGGAAATTAGGAACTTACAAAATTAGGAATTGGGAAATTGGAGCATTAACTACTCACTCCAGTAAAAAATAGTATTATACGCCGACAAATTGCCATCCAAATACAGTATATACCCGTCCGCCAACTTTCCAGCCGCACTCCATAAAATTTTGAATATCCTTCCAACACATAAAACATTGACTTTTCATCGCAACGTAAGATATAATTAAAGGATAAACTGAGACCGCAATTTCGCGGAGACCAGAATCGCTCCATTTATCCAGCACTCAACCGCTCAAATTCGCGAAATCTCGATAGCGGGTCCAACGAAGGAAACGCCTGTGTGCGCCCGAGGCGAATTCGAACATCCGCGATTTATCTAGGAACGTGATCGAGCCACGCAGTTTTTTGCACGAAAAGCCCTGGAAACGTACGAGCTACGCCCCGCCATCGGATACGCGTAATAACACCCTTTAACGTGGCTCTCTGTAGAAATAATGTTGCAACCGCGACTCGCGAGGAGATACTGTTCGTCCCTGGCCACGCGAGGAATAAGTGATTTCACGGTGCCGAGAAAAGGGACTACAGAACAGAATTGAAGGGTTGCCTTCGTTTCTTTTTCTACACGACGGATGCAACGGTACAATTAGGACGATCCTGCATCGAATGTTTTTTGTCACGAACGATTCTCCGCACGGCAATTCTATGCAACTTTTTCATGGAAATAAGAACCACTTCCGGACGATATTTACCCACTTAAGGAATTGTAAAAAGACAGAGATTTAACGACATAAAGATAAAGGTACCGACGATCGGAGATAACCTCTTAATCGGTCATGACGATCTGTTCAATTTTCAGCGAAAATATGAAATGTTTTATGTTTCATTTTGTTTATGTATTTTGTTGAGTGTATTCTGTTTATGTATTTTGCTTGTTAAGTTATGTAGGAATGTTTCATAAGAAACGTATTTGCATACGTTAGGAATGCGACCAATTTACCCGTATTTAAGTATAAAATACATGCGCAGTAGTTAACCGCGCATGATAATTATGCGCAGTAAAGTTATTATAGCTTGTTTTGGCGTGTTTGATGTACAAACTTCACTGCGCATGTCTATTATTTTCGGTTGTCTACTGCGCATACTGTGTGCGCGATCCTTTTTGGAAGCTATGTACGATATGCATATTTTGGAAGGTTCGATGTGAACACACAGAAAGACGATATCAAGGGCGACATATTGTCTATTTAACCTTGTAATACTTCAACTGAATCTCTCAGAATAATTTGTTTAAAAAAATGTTAAGGTACGTCATAAAAAAATTCGATAGTTCAACTATCTTAAAAGTATTGTGTTCGATCAGTAATTCGATCATGTTCTATTAGCATAAAAATTAACAATCATAATGTAGAGTCTTTAAACGACAAAGGACTATTGTAAATTATGTAAGAATATATTCCTAAGTATGTACATTAAATAAGTAATGAATGATAAAAACAGTAGAACATAAGGAAGAAATTACAAAGAACCGCAAAGGAATAAATTACAATATTTAATAAATATCCAAAGCGGTTAAATTAGCATGTGCAGGTATTAATCGTTGAAACATAAACGAGGTGGATTCTAAGTAGAGGATGTAGCGGGACAAAAGAAGTCCCGATAATGAGAGTCTCGTTAAGAAGGATCGAGAGCCACGTAATTTCCCGGCGGCTCTGCAAAGCCGGACAAAGACGGTCAGAATTCGTTCGAAACCGGTGCTCACCCCCCTGGCCTCCCCCTCCTTTTACCATCGTAATCGATCTTTTTCGACCATTCCGATCGGTAACGGCTCTCGCTGGCCGTCGAAGATCACAAGACAGATTCGAATCGAAGGCACGCATCGCGAGACGAAACGGGGCAACGATAAAGACGGACGATACGTCGCCGGGATGAGGACAAAGAAAGAAATCGAGCATCGTAATTCGATAAACGTACCGATCGATGATTTTGCGCCGGTTTTCTGGGTAGCCGCCTCGCATAAAACACCGAACGTTCGCAGATCACGTGGTATCGTGGCGATCGAATGGCAAAGAAGGGCAGGCAGCACGGCTAAAAGGAAGGGAGAGGGTTTTGCGCTGGAGAACATCGCTTTCGAAAAGAGCAGACGAAGAAGACGGAGAGGGGAGGAACGAAGGACACGGTGGGAATTAACAGGAGAAACGACGCGGAGGTCCGACGATTTTCCACGTAGCGCTCGACTACGGCGGCCATCTTCTGCCTCTTCTTTTCGCGCCATTTTCGCTACCGTTCTATCATCTTATTTTGTATCGAACCTCGAAATCGGTGAATTTGTAATTTCAAGTTTATGTTTTTGGGCAGGGGATTTATATAGTAGGGAGATATAAATATTAGGAGATTTAGGGACTCAGGAATTGGCAAATTTAGGGACTCAAGGATTTGGAGATTTAGGGATTCAAGAATTTGCAAATTTAGAGAATTGTGGACTTGGAGTTTTAGGGGTTTAGAGATTTGGGGATTTATAGAGCAGGGAGATATAAATATTCAAAGATTTAGAGACTCAAGGATTTGCAGATCTACAGAGGCAAGAATTTGGAGATTGAGGAACTCAAGAATATAGAGGTTTAGGGATTCAAGAGTTTGCAACATTAGGAAGTGAAAGATTTACAGATTTAGGGATTTACGTATTCAGGGATTTATGGAGCGACTCCATGATTTTGATATATATGGAACCAAGAATTTAGAGATTGAAGAAGTCAAGGATTTGTAGATTTAGGGATTGAAGAATTTGCAAAATATGGAGTGAAAAATTTAGAGATTGAGGGACTTACGTATTCAGGGATTTATTGAACGACTCTACAACTTTGACATTTATAGACCCAAAAATTCGAGGATTGAGTAACTCAAAGATTTATAGATTCATACAATTAAGTATTTGCAAATGTAGACACCTAAACTTCAAAAATTTAAAGATTTCAGAATTTATAGAGTAGATAGTTCAGTAATTCCCTGATCTACGAAAGATACGTTGTTCAAATGACTCAAATATTCTCAGATCCATCGCTCGAATCCATCGTAAGGCAAAAGAGCAGCTATTCAAGTATTCTTTCGCCTCGCCTCGAAGCTCGCTTCCTCACCTACGCTCATTCGTCGCGCGGCGAGTTATGCTCGTCGCGAGTGCACACGCGCGCTGCTCGTTTTTCATGAAAAGCCCCGGGTGCGGGGGTGGCACGCGCCCGCGTCCTTACCATGCAAAACGCGAGGAAACCGAACAAGTCTCGGAGCATCGTTTCGGTGCACGAGTGGGACGTTTCCTCGTGATTCGTGTCCGTGCGTAGAATCATCGTGACAGAAATACTTCTCGTGTCCTTGTATTTCGTTGTCTCATGATTATTAGATACTTGTGCTCTCGAACTTATAGTATTATACATTTCAATCTTTATAATTTTTTATTTTGAAAAAAAGACTAAATTAAACATTGATTAATTTTAATCAATTAAGCAGACGATTATTATTAGCAACATAATATTTCAATCTTTATAATTTTAATTTTAGCAATATAATATTTCAATCTTTATGATTTTAATTTTAAGCAAGACTAAATTAAACATTGATTAATTTTAATTAATTAAGCAAGACAATTATTAGTAGCAAGATAATAATTTAATTCGCTTAATCAATCAAGCAGACAATTGTTATTAACAAGATAATAATTTAGTTTGCTTAATCAACTCAGCAGACAATTATTATTAACAAGGTAATAATTTAGTTTGCTTAATCAATTAAGCGCTGTATTTCCACGCGTCGTATTTCCACGCGTCGTATTTCCACGCGTCGTATTTCCACGCGTCGTATTTCCACGCGTCGTATTTCCACGCGCCATATTTCCACGTGTCGTATCTCCACGCGTCGTATTTTCCACGCGCCATATTTCCACGTGTCGTATCTCCACGCGTCGTATCTCCACGCGCCGTATTTCCACGTGTCGTATTTCCACGTGCCGTATTTCTACGTGCCGCATATTCACGCGCCGTATTTCCACGTGTCGTATCTCCACGCACCGTATTTCCATGTGTCGTATCTCCACGCTCCATATTTCCACGTGTCGTATTTCCACGCGTCGTATTTCCACGCGTCGTATCTCCACGCGCCATATTTCCACGTGTCGTATTTCCACGCGCCGTATTTGCACGCGTCGTATTTGCACGCGTCGTATTTCCACGCGACAATTGTTATTAGCAAGATAATAATTTTGCTTAATGCCTTAGTCTCAAAATTCTTAAATTCCATAATTTCATTATACCACTTCTAAATTCTCAAATCACCTATTTAGTCCTAAAACCTTTTTTCCAAAAACCTGGACCTAAAATCGTCCACAGTAAGAAACTCCAGGATAACCTAATCCAAACCTAACCTAACCCCCAATCCCCAAATCCTAAAATCCCAAACTTCACCCAAACCTCCAATCCCCAAATCCCCAAATCCTAAAATACCAAACTTCGTCCAAATCTAAACTGAAATAACTAAACCGCCAACTCCGTTCATAACAAATGCATGAATTTCATTAACACAGCTTTTTTTCCGTCGGAAAAATTACAGCAATTTTTTCCTCCGGATCATTAAGTCCACCGATGCGTGACGATATCGCGATACCGTGTCTAAAATTAGAACCGTCGTTGATTTCCCAATATCATACGTGGTCCGTTTTTCCCGTCGCTCCGTTTTCCCCGGTGCGTTTTTCTCCTCGTCGGAAACAGGCGTATCAGTCAGCGCGGATCTGTAATCGTTCGCGAATGGAAATCGACTGACGTAAAGACAAATTCTGTTCGCGCCGGTGACTGATTACGATAGCCGAGATAGTGGCAGCTTTCTGGGTGCGTGTCGACATATTTCCTCCTGGATATCACCTATACTTCTACCATTTTTCCCCGTTATTTTATTTCCCTTTTATCTAGATCTAAGCTGGATGCTTATGACGTATGGGTGAAACCTATCTAACAGCTGATAGAATTATCTACCGTGTCCACGAATTTCGTTACTTCCTGCGATTTCAGGTGAGAAAATTATTAATCGAGGAACGGGGAATGCTGATTTATGGGGACAGTGATAAGACGGTAATTTGGAGGATTTTTTAGTGGGATGACTTGTGCAAGTTTGAGGTTTTTATGGCGAAAATAGCGATGGAAGATAACGAGGTATCATTAGCTATTATATGGAGGAAGTGGTGTAAATATAGGCTGGGAATATAGGCTAGCTATATTATCTAGTGTTTACATCACGTTTTGGTTGGAGGTAGAACTACTGGTAGGTTCAGTTATGAATATTTGTGGAATTAACGCATTTTAGGTGGAAATTATCTGTTATGGATTCTTGTCATAGGTAGAACTACTTCTGGATACGTTTAATTATAACTGAATATTTGTGGAATTATCGCATTTTAGGTGGGAATTATGTGTTGCGAATTTTTGTCATAGGTAGAACTACTTCTGGGTACGTTTAGTTATGACGGAATATTTGTGGAATTAACGCATTTTAGGTGGGAATTATGTGTTGCGAATTTTTGTCATAGGTAGAACTACTTCTGGGTACGTTCAGTTATGACGGAATATTTGTGAAATTATCGCATTTTAGGTGGGAATTATGTGTTGCGAATTTTTGTCATAGGTAGAACTACTTCTGGGTACGTTTAGTTATGACGGAATATTTGTGGAATTAACGCATTTTAGGTGGGAATTATGTGTTGCGAATTTTTGTCATAGGTAGAACTACTTCTGGGTACGTTCAGTTATGACGGAATATTTGTGGAATTAACGCATTTTAGGTGGGAATTGTGTATTATGGATTTTTGTCATAGGTAGAACTACTTCTGGGTAGGTTCACATATCACTGAATATTTGTGAAATTAACGCATTTTAGGTGGAAATTATGTGTTATGGATTTTTGTCATAGACAGAATTACTTCTGTGTATCTTTAATTATAACTGAATATTTGTGAAATAATCGCATTTTAGGTGGGAATTATGTGTTATAAATTTTGGTCATAGGCAGAACTACTTCTGGGTATATTTAATTATAGTGACTGAATATTTTTTGTGAAATTAACGCATTTTAGTTATAAATTACGGGTTACAAATTTTGGTGTGGTCATAGGCAGAACTACTGCAGGTTATAATTAAATATAGTGACTGGATATTTTTATGAAATTAACGCATTTTAGTTATGAATTACGTGTCACGAATTTTGGTGTGATCATAGGTAGAGCTACTTCTGGGTACATTTAATTATACTGACTGAATATTTTTGTGGAATTAACGCATTTTAGGTAGGAGCACATATTAAGAATATTTATGGATTTTGCAACATCCTGGAGTGACCATTCATTCTTTACCTGTAATAATTTAATTAGTCATTTTCTGTGGGATAGTTCTGTTTCTATAGAACAAGGACTACGTTTACAGAAGATTTCGTAATTATGAAGTCTTAAAATTTCGGAATTTATAAATTAAATAAGTTGAAAGTGGAATGACTAAGAGTGTGAAGGTCTCAATGTTTTAACATTCCAAGGCGATGATCAAAGTTCTGGAGGTTTAAGACTCATTTCCAAAGTTTCAAGATGTTACAATAATCTGAAGTTAAGAAATTGCAAAAGTGCAAGGTCTCAAAGATTTAATATTTCAAAGTTATAATATTCAAAAGCTGACTCCACATCTTTCTATCTCCATGCGCCGTATTTCCACGCGCTGCATCTCCACGCGCCGCATCTCCACGCGCCGCATTTCTACGCGTCGTATTTCCACGCGCCGCATCTCCACGCACTGTATTTCCACGCGCCGTATCTCCACGCACTGAAATTTCCACGCGCCGCATCTCCACGCGCCGTATTTCCACGCGCTGCATCTCCACGCGCCGTATTTCCACGTGTCCTTTTTCCACGCGCTGTATTTGCACGTGTCGTATTTCCACGCGCCGTATCTCCACGCACTGTATTTCCACGCGCCGCATCTCCACGCGCCGTATTTCCACGCGTCGTATTTCCACGTGTCGTATTTCCACGCGCTGTATCTCCACGCACTGTATTTCCACGCGCTGTATTTATACGCGCCGTATTTCCACGCGCTGCATCCCCACGCGTCGTATTTCCACGCGTCGCATCTCTACGCGCCGTATTTCCAGGCGTCGCGTCTCCACGCGTCGTATTTCCACGTGTCGTATCTCCACGCACTGTATTTCCACGTGTCACATCTCCACGTCATTACGAAACTCTGAAGATTTAAATATTTCAGACTTCTAAGGTACTTATCAAAGTTTTAAAAGTTTAAAAAATCCCAAAATATCAATTATCAAAAATTGTAAAATTTCAAAGTCCCAAACTTCCGACCTCCTCATCAAAATTTCCAGATTTCCTAAAATCCAACCACCCAAAAATTAAAAAATCCCAAATTCCCAACTGTCCTTGCATCAACTCCTCCCCTTCCGAACCCATCAACAACCGCAGCGTCCATTACCACATCGACCACAAATATCAAATAATCACAAAACCTCTCGACAAAACACAAAAACTCGAAAAAGACCCTCCCACAAAAAACCCGAAAAAACCACGCAAAAATAACAGAATGCCTGCGATCCAAAAAGTACACCTAAAAGGATAATGAAACGAGCGCCTGCTCAGCCAAACACAAAAAGCCCGCGAGCATCGATGCGATTCGACGGTAACAATGTTTCAACCTCAAGCTAAAAAAACTAAAAAACGAGAGCGCAAATGATAGTTCATGTTCGACGTAACACAAAGACTATAAAAGAAGGCGACAGGTATTGAAACGGCGGCAGAGTCGGATCATAATTCCTCGGTCAATTTCACGCTGACCATTCAGCGCACGATTTCAATAGTGTTCGATACAAACTATCGAACTTTCTCTGGACGGTATCGATTTCACGTATCGCGGCGCATAGCTCGCGAGAGTCGGCTAGCACGATTTCCCAAACGATTTTAATTGTAGTTGAAATGGATGCACGTACGTCCTCGCGTACGGGCAAAGAACTCCAATTAGTCTTGGACGGTGGTGTCCTTATGCTGCCTTAGGCGGGCAAGAAGTAATGCCGAAATAAGGGAAGAGAAAGAAGAAGTCGGGCGGTTTGGAGTGCGGTGCGTGCGTGCACGCGGCGAGTGCAAGAAAATCTCACCGAGACATGCCTGCGAACAGGAGATCAGATGCCTGAACGTATTACTCATACCGCGTTGTTGTTGTCCTGGCATCCCGCGAAGACCTCCTCTCGATCGATACCAGTCCACGGTGAACTTTGCCGGCTGCATTGCGATGCGTTTTTTTGCTGCGAGCCTCGCGGGGATGCCGCTGCGATGCCGGGGAAATTTCGAAAATTTTATTTATCTTGTTATTTATCTTGTAACACTCGAAAATTTTTCATCGAGGTTGTATTATCTGGTGACACCCGAAAATTTTAGATCAAGGTTATATTATTTTGTAACACTTGAAAATTTTGGATCGAGATTATATTATCTGGTGATACATCAAAATCAAGGTTATATTATTTTGTAACATTCGAAAATTTTAGATCATGATTATATTATCTGGTAACACCACAAATTTTCATATCGAGGTTATATTACCTTATATCATCCGACAATTTCATATCAAGCTTGGGGAATTCAAAAATTTTCAATTAAAATTGAACAACTTTGTAACACCTGAAAATTTTTAATAGAGTTGGGACATTTCGAAAATTTTTAATCAAGGTTGTATGATCTTATAACATCTAAAAAATTTCTTTAGATTTTTTGAACTTGGAAATTTGATAATTTAGGGAATTTGATAGTTAGAAATGAAGTAATCTAGGGAATTTGATAATTGGGAATTAGGTAGTCTAAGGAATTTGAAATTTAGGAATTAGGTAATCTCCCTAGATTACCTAATTTGAAATTCCCTAATTTGAAATTTAGGAATTAGGTGATCTAGAGAATTTTATAATTGGGAATTAGGCATACTAGGGAACTTAATAATTGGGAATTAAGTAGTCTAGGGAATTTGATAGTTAGAAGTTAGGTAATCTGGGGAATTGAGAATTTGGAAATTAGGTAATTTAGGGAATTTGATAATTGGGAATTAGGTAATCTAGGGAATTATAAATTTAGGAATTAGGTAATTTAGGGAATTTGAAACTTAGGGATTAGACAATCTAGGGAATTTTAAGCTTAGGAATCTGGTAATCTAGGGAATTTGAAACTTAGGAATTTGGTAATCTAAGGAATTTGAAACTTAGGAATTAGGTAATCTAGGGAATTTTCAATTGAAAAATTAGAAAATCTAGGGAATTTGGAAGTTAGAAATTAGGAAATCTAAGGAATTGCAAATTTAGAAGTTTCAGAATTTGAGATTTGAAAATTTTGTCATTTGAGGGGAACTTGGAAATTTGGAAAATCTGAAAATTTGAATATTTGAGAAGTTAAAAGTTTGATAACTAATTTAGAATAATTTAGAAACCCATAATTGTAAAAATTTGATATAAATATTATTATATAAATTTAATTACACATTCAGAATTTTTGAAACTAAATAACACCTGAAATTTAAAAATTCCAAAATTCGAACAAATTACAAATCTACAAAATTCGATCTCAAAAAGTTGACAAATTTTAAACTTCCAAAACATTTGCATACCTAAATCCACCTTTCACTTTTTGTATCATTTCAAAATTAGAATACCTGTCTTAAAATTTTAGAATTAAAAAATTGCCTACCCTATCTCCTTATCTCCCTTATCCCCCTATATAAATTCCCTGACAACTCCCCGTTCAAAACGAATGGTGGTTAATCAACCTCTCCAAAGCAAATCCCACGGGCTTATACATTTGTTGCTCGTTCAAGATGCAGAAACTTGACGCGGTATTAATTTGCACTATACAATGATATTCATTTAGCTTCGAGCGTAATGCCTGCTTGATACCGTTCTTCTCGTTGCCTTACGCTTCGGAACAGAACGAAGGAATGGCTGTAATCACCGTTTAGCCGCGTTTATTTGCTAGTAATTGCCATAATTTATGTGCACGCGTAGCTGCAACACTTTACCACGATCGTTTTTACCGGTTAATCGAGTGATTCTATTTAAGCGGTGGGGATGGAAGAAACGCGAACAAGCAATAAAATGTCGGGCTTAATAAGACGAATGTAAGGAGAGATTTAGATCTGTGACGAACGGATCGCAAATGTCGCTGGACACTGGTGTACGATGTGCGCTGATTAAATCTTGTTGAGTTATACATTTTTGAAGTGGTGGTAGAAGAGTGGGAGTTTGAAGGGTTATTAAGTTTTCAAGGTGGAGTTTTGGGGATTTGGGGGGTTGGGGATTTGGGGGGTTGGGAATTTGGGGATTTGGGGATTTGGAGATTTGGGGATTTGGGGATTTAGGGGTTTGAGGATTTGGAGATTTGGAGATTTGGGAATTTAAGGATTTAAGGATTTGGAGATTTGGAGATTTGGAGATTTGGAGATTTGGAGATTTGGGGATTTGAGGATTTGGACGTTTGGAAATTTGGAGATTTGGGAATTTGGAGAATTGAGAATATTGAGATTGGAGATTGGGAGATTTGGGAATTTAAGGATTTAAGGATTTAAGGATTTGGAGATTTGGAGATTTGGAGATTTGGGGATTTGAGGATTTGGACGTTTGGAAATTTGGAGATTTGGGAATTTGGAGAATTGAGAATATTGAGATTGGAGATTGGGAGATTTGGGAATTTAAGGATTTAAGGATTTAGAGCTGTGGGGATTTGGACATTTGGAGATTTGGAGATTTGAGGATTTGGGAATTTGGAGAATTGAGTATATTGAGATTTAAGGATTTGAAGATTTGAGGATTTGGGGTCTTGAAGACTCGACAATTAGAGAACTTGGGCCTGTGAAGACTTATATATTTTTAAAAATTTTGTGTATGAAAACATCTGTGTACATACAGTAATCAAGCAGCTCAAAACTAAAAATCGACGATGTGAATTTCAAAATTCACTCTACCAAACACTAACAAAAAAAGAATCTCAAGAATCACAACCTGCGAATTTCCGCAAGCCATCACCCTAATACCCGAAAACAATTGAAAGAGACTCCAGCCATCAATCATCCCGCGCATCTGTGCGGCATTTTCTGATTCGATCAAAACCAGAAGCAGTGGTCCGTTGATTCAAGGTCGAAAAAAGCGGCGATCAAGCGAGCAGAGGTCATCGAACGATTCGTCGTGGCTCATAAATCGCGGGAACATCGTGTACAGGTCCGTAATCGCGAAAAGGAGTGTTCGCGAAGGTATGGGGTCCGAAAATTTTCGGATTACCGGGGGCCGAAGTTTCGTATGCGCGGCAAATTGCCGTAATGACGGTGCAGCGTAAAAAGGTCCGCGTTCGCGGAAAGCAGAATGTAAGCCGGACACATATAGCCCGTTGTTCAGGTTCGAGTCGCCGTGCGTCGCGTCGCGACGCGTCGCCGCACCCGCTTCTTGCGTCGCCGAAGGAGGTGCCTTTGATCCGACGTGTTTTCAGCCTACCCCTTCTATACATATATGCGTGGTTCTCGAGTTTTTGCGGCTTCCGGGGACGAGACACTGAAAAGGGGAACAATGTCGAGAAGAAACGATTATGTCGTGCTGGTTCATCGATCGATAAAATCGACACGCGGGGATGGGGTGACCGACGTAAAACGAGCAATGCGGTTACAATGGGAAGCTGGTAAAAAATAACGAGACCTGAATCTTGGTCAGGGATGCGATGGAGGATTCATTCATCTAAAAAGATAATTATCTGGAATCTGTTATGTATGTTTTCGGCGGTGGACTGGATATGTTAAATTCGGATTAACTCCTTTGCTTTGACAAGTCTGACTCGTGACACACTTACAAGTTTTATTTATGACGCATTCGAGGTTGACTCGTGACGCATTCATAAGTTACTCATGATACACTAATTAGTTTGACTCGTGACGCACTTATAGGCGAGTTATGACGCACTCACAAATCAAGGCTCATGATGCACTCACAAGTCTGACTCATGACGCACTCACAAGTCTAACGCATGACGCACTCAAGTTTTATTTATGACGCATTCATAAGTTACTCATGATGCACTCATTAGTTTGACTCGTGACGCATTTATAGGCGTCTTATGACGCACTCACAAATCAAGGCTTATGACGCACTCATAAGTTTGACTTGTGACGCACCTGCAAGTCTAACTCAAGACGCACTCAAATCTGACTCATGACGCACCCACAAGTTTGACTCGTGACGTACTCATAAGCGACTTATAACGCACTCACAAGTCAGACTCATGATGCACTCAAGTTTGACTTGTGATGCATCTACAAGTCTAACTCAAGACGCACTCAAGTCTGACTCATGACGCACTCACAAGTCTGACTTGTGACGTATTCATAAGCGACTTATGACGCACTCACAAGTCAAACTCATGATGCACTCAAGTTTGACTTGTGACGCATCTACAAGTCTAACTCAAGACGCACTCGAGTCTGACTCATGACGCACCCACAAGTTTGACTTGTGACGCACTCACAAGTCTAACACATGACGCACTCAAGTTTGATTTATGATGCACTCAAGTCTAACTCATGACGCACCCACTCTAACACATGACGCACTCTAGTTTGATTTATGACACACTCAAGTCTAACTCATAATGCACCCACTCTAACACATGACGCACTTTAGTTTGATTTATGACACACTCAAGTCTAACTCATGACGCACCCACTCTAACATATGACGCACTCTAGTTTGATTTATGACACACTCAAGTCTGACTCACGACGCACCCACTCTAACACATGACTCACTCTAGTTTGACTTATGGCGGTAGACCCAGATAGATCTAGTTTTGATAAAAGAACTACGGAAATTTGATAATTTTTCCAAACAAGAAGAGGAAGATTTCACATTGCGTAACATTGAACGAGGGTTCGAGGAAGAAGAGGGCAGAAGCGAGAAACGCGTTGCGAATCCGAAGACGAAGCGTTGCGAGCTGATCGTAAAAGCAGCCACGGCCCGCGGGAAGGTCTGTCAAATAAATAATCGTCCGAAAGCGTGTGCACAGCTTTTGCATCGCGCGTGTATTGTTCGCGCGTGACGTCACATCCTCGAAAACACTATTATTACAGGTACCCACCTCCGCCGCGTTAACGTAGATCACCAGCGCGCCCCTTCGAGCGGTCCCTCGGCTCTTTCCTCTCGATCGCGCCTTCCATCGCGCCGGATTTATTAAACGGAGGCCATTTTCTTGCCTCCCTCTGCCCACACTTCTTCCATGTTCTTCCTCTATATATTTTTTTAGCTGGATTTCTTTCGTTGGTGGAAATTTTTATGTAAAATACGCGATGTGAAGCTTGTTAAGTTTGGTTGGGGACGTGTTTTAGTAGGGAAGGTGGCGTTCGTTGTATGGCCACGCTTTGTATTACAGACAAGTTGAATTGTTACGTAATATATAAGCACGTGTTATATTGCCACGCGTTATATAGCCACAGGTTGAATTGATACGTTTCGAATTATCACGCTTGCAATTGTATTGCGTTGAATTTTCACGAGTTATATCATCACGTTTAATATCGTCATGTGTTAGATATTCTCGCATTATATTGCCACGCGTTGTATTACCAAATATTGCATTTCCACGCGTTGCATTGTTGCATTGTCACATGTAGTATCAGTACATATTAGTAAATATTCTATTACTCTTCATTGTCATGTTTTGTATTTCTACTCCTTATATGGCCACCAGCTATATTGCAATCGTATTTCTAAATATTACTATTCCTAAGTGATATATAACATATTTTTCTATTACCTATCACACACCATAGCGTCCTACTTTCACACACGTCATCCTCTCGTTATATTGCCGATTAATTAAAATTGAAAATCGATAACAATTTCCAGTGAAAATCACCGCATTTCCAATCAGTAATCCTTTGCTATATTTCCAACAAAATTTTTATGTGAAATTCAACTAATTTTTCTAAGTATTTTTCCTTTTTCAAGAATGACATCGATTAAATAAATGAATATTCAGCGAGTAAGAATTTCCGAGTTCAACGTAACAATCTAACCTTTCAGCGTGGAGAAAAAGCGGGAGGACAAAATGGCGAAAAGCGTAGGGAGCGAAGTGGATGGCGCTTCGCGGCTCAAGGTTGACGCACGAATTAACATCTCGCTTGTTCTCGTCAGCTTCTTTCTGCGAGCTGAAATAGCGGATTATCTGTCGCTTCGCTGCAAAGATCCGCTTCGGATTTCGCGTGCTTAAAGCCGTGGAATAAGTAGCTTACAGAGGATGCACGATCCTCGCTTCTGACAGCCTCGATCGAGCTTTTAGCTGATTTTAATCTGATTAACGATACCCTGCCGATGATCGAATAATTTCTTCAAATGAATAAATTGTAATTTTATGTTCGAACAACTTCGCGCTCCGACTTATTTATTACAAAGTCTCATAAATAATTAAAGGATAAATTACGTACAAAGTTTCTACTCTCGTGCATGATAAATTCGATACATTAAACGTAATAATAAATTCTGCCTCGCGGAAATTTTCGTCAGACGGTTAACGAGAAAAAAATATGAGAGTTCGAACACAATCTGATTGCTGACCTTCGTCGTACGAATGTCATGTTTTTTATGATTTATGATGCCAACGTAGCTTTCAGCGGATGGGAGTCATAAATTTATAACAGAATAACAACTCTCAGTGATCGATTATTGCACCTACTTTTTGCTCTCACAACCGTAGACGACCCTTTTCCTTAAATTAACAGACTTTCAAATAATAAATTCTAACTTTTATTGCAATATGTAAAATATCGCAATAACCATTAAAGACAGAGTGTAACCTTGTTGCAATAAATAAAAATCAAATTAATCGTTAAGATATGCAAGTGAAGACCTTGGGGGCCTCGAAAACAACCGAGCTTCTCTTTCTCCTTTTCTTCACCTCGCTCTTCTTTATTTTTCGCTCGATTATTATAAATCGAGATGTTTGCCAACGAATCTGCGCAGAATCTTTGTTGCTGCTCGTTTTCCTCTTGTACGTAGTTGTTTTTTTTGCGCCATCTTGAGACCAACTTCGATGGAACTGGCGTTTGAATGCGAAGCAGAAGTGGACCACTCGGATGAAAGTACATGTATACTCGAAAATTGAACTTCCTTTCACTTTATGTTCGGATCGTTTGTGTCGTGTTGGACAGGACTCTTTTGGAAACGAATTTTATTGAGTTGGCGTGAAGATCTTGTTACGTAACTTTTTGTGAGAAAATTTTTGTTATTTGGCACAGTTAAATGTGGTATTTGGGATACTGTATTGGTCATTTTAATGTGTAATTATTTTTAGTAGTAAATACTCGTTCAATTCTCTATTCAAATTTTCAAATTTTCAAGTTTTCAAGTTTTCAAGTTTCCTAGTTTTCAAGTTTTCTAATTTTCAAGTTTTGAATAGGTGGATTTCCAAGTTTTCAAGTTTTCTAATTTTCAAGTTTTGAATAGGTGGATTTCCAAGTTTTCAAGTTTTCTAATTTTCAAGATTTGAATAGTTGGATTTCCAAGTGTTCAAGCTTTCTAATTTTTAAATTTTGAATAGTTGGATTTCCAAGTTTTCAAGTTTTCTAATTTTCAAGTTTTGAATAGGTGGATTTCCAAGTTTTCAAGTTTTCTAATTTTCAAGATTTGAATAGTTGGATTTCCAAGTGTTCAAGCTTTCTAATTTTTAAATTTTGAATAGTTGGATTTCCAAGTTTTCAAGTTTTCTAATTTTCAAGTTTTGAATAGGTGGATTTCCAAGTTTTCAAGTTTTCAAATTTTCAAGATTTCAAGTTTTCAAGTTTTCAAATTTTCAAGTTTTCAAGCTTTCAAGTTTTCTAATTCTCAAGTTTTAAATAGTTGGATTTTCAAGTTTTAAATAGCTAAATTTTTTAGTTATTAAACTTTAAGAAGATAAATTTTCAAGATTTCAAAACTTAAATAATTGAATTCTTAACTTATTAAATTTCAAGTAGTTAAATTGTCAAATTTTCCAATTTTAAATATCTTAATTTTCAAGTTAACAAATTTCAAGTGGTTAAATTTTCAAGGTTTCAATTTTTAAATAATTAGATTTTCAAGTTATCAAATTTCAAGTAGTTAAATTTTCAAATTGTCAAATTTCAAATAGTTAAATTGTCAAGTTTTCCAATTTTAAATAACTGTATTTTCAAGTTAACAAATTTCAAGTGGTTAAATTTGTAAGGTTTCAATTTTTAAATAATTGAATTTTCAAGTTATCAAATTTCAAGTAGTTAAATTTTCAAGTTGTTAAATTTCAAATAGTTAAATTGTCAAGTTCTCAAATTTCAAGTAATTGAATTTTCAAATTGTGAAGTTTCGAATAGTTAAATTGTCAAGTTCTCAAATTTCAAGTAATTGAATTTTCAAATTATGAAGTTTCAAGTAGTTAAATTGTCAAGTTCTCAAATTTCAAGTAATTGAATTTTCAAATTATGAAGTTTCAAGTAGTTAAATTGTCAAGTTCTCAAATTTCAAGTAATTGAATTTTCATGTTATCAAATTTCAAATAATTAAATTGTCAAGTTCTCAAATTTTAAGTAATTGTGTTTTCAATATAATAAATTTCAAGTGACTTAATTGTCAAGGTCTCAAACTTTAAGAAGTTAATTGTCAAGTTATCAAAGTTCAAGTAGTTAAATTGTCAGGTTCTCAAATTTCATATAATTGAATTTCTAAGTTATCAAATTTCAAGTAGTTAAACTGTCAAGTTCTCAGATTTCAAATATTTGAATTTTCAAGTTATCAAATTTCAAGTAGTTAAACTGTCAAGTTATCAAATTTCATGTAGTTAAACTGTCAAGTTCTTAAGTTTCAAGTAATTGAATTTTCAAGTTATTTTCAAGTAATTGAATTTTCAAGTTATTTTCAAGTAATTGAATTTCAAGTAGTTTTCAATAAAATAAAAATTGTGAAATTTCCAAGACCACATTCAGAAGTCCATAAATTATCAAACCGAAACACCGAATCCATGAAAATCAATGTACACTGAAATTCCCTTCTCGTATATTGCCACCTAAGCATGCGAAATGTCCATACATTACCCTTCGAATTCAAATTTACGATACCAATAACTTCATAACAAAAATTCCCAGTAAACACCTGAAATTGACAAGCGTATACATCAACCAAGCCGATCGTTTCTAAAGTAGTGCATTCCTAAATCTACATACAATACGCGCAGCTGACGAGAAGTCTCCTAACCTAACCTACCCATATTTCGGTGCGAAATAAAATCGAATTGTTTTGATATCCTTGCGTGACGTCGCCGCGATCTTAGCATTTCTTTGTTGATTTTTTCTCTTACTTTTTTTTCGATTATTCATTGTGTCACGGTTGGGCGAACACGCATAGCTGAGCACGCGCTCGAAATAGCGCGTTTCAGGGAACGTCTGTATCGCCTTAGCGCTCATTCGTCGATCTACGCGCGATACGAAGGCGATATGGAAATGTAACAAATTGGAAGATCTTGATCTTAATTGCATTTCCGACTTGACCAGTTACTTCTGGTACGTTTCAGCAAAGACGATGTCGACTGGTTTCGAGTGACGCGTTGAAAAATGACGGACGCTTCCTTTTTTAATCGGCGACGGATTAAACAGTCTATAAATAGCGTTTATTAAGTTGAAAATTACGAGTTTTAGAATAAAAGCAGAAGGAGATTTAATTTGCATTTAATCTGTGAAATGGAAGATCCTCGATTTAGCTGCGCTACCGTGATAAGTTCTCGGGGACTCACAGCAGGTAGTGCTCTCGGCTTTGACAAGTTTCATCTGTAATTTTAATGATATTCATTATACTACGCTTTCGAGTGGTTAGATTATTCATAACTGTTTAAATATGTTCTCATAAAATGAGTGTACGGTTCTCATGGAAATTCGCGCGTCATACGGAGACTCGAGTCGAAAATTATAAGAATCGAAGGAAGGTTATCTGGGAAGAAAGAAAAATGATTAGGAAATGTGGTCGTATGTGCAATCTACATATGTAGATTCTTATTATTTCGATATGCTGAATTTTCATTTGCATATGCGTTTCAGAAACACGGAATACCGTAACGTTAATTGCACATGGGAGTCGGTAATGTGACACGTGATCGTATCGGTTATGATATATGTGACTTTGATACTTTAGATTAGAGGTGTAGTATTAAGAGTAATTAATGATATTTTCCTTTGGAGATTTTTTATTTTTGTGTAATATATTTGTTGGCAGGTGTGGTGGTAGTTGGAGATTTATTTAGATGGGAGAATGGTATGGAATAATTGAAAAAGGATAATTGAAAATTATTTTGAGTTCTAATAATTTTTAATTCGAATGATTTTCAAATCTAACTGTTTTCAATTCAAGTAATTGTTAAGTCAAAAACTTTCAATTCTTACAATTTTCAATTATTGCAACTTTCAGTTGAAGATATGTTCAATTCAAGTATTTTTCAATTCTGACAAATTTCAATTCAAGTATTTTTCAATTCTGACCAATTTCAATTCAAGTATTTTTCAATTCTGACAAATTTCAATTCAAGTATTTTTCAATTCTGACAAATTTCAATTCAAATATTTTTCAATTCTGACAAATTTCGATTCAAGTGTTTTTCAATTCTGACAAATTTCAAATTAAGTATTTTTCAATTCTGACAAATTTCAATTTTGACAGCTTTCAATTACAATAATGATCAATTCTTGCAAGTTTTAGTTGGAGAAATATTGAATTCAAATAATTTTCAGTTCTGATAAATTTCAATTCTGACAACTTTCAATTACAGTAAGTTTCAATCCTTACAAGTTTTAGTTGGAGAAATATTCAACTCAAGTAGTTTTCAATTCTGATAAATTTCAATTCTGAAAACTTTCAATTACAATTAGTTTCAATCTTTGCAAGTTTTAGTTCGAGAAATGTTCAATTCAAGTAATTTTCAATTGTGACAAATTTCAATTATGACAACTTTCAATTACAATAAATTTTAATTCTTAAAATGTTCAATTCTTGCAACTTTCAGTTGAAGAAATGTTTGATTCAAGTAACTTTCAATTCTAACAATTTTTAAATCTTGCAACTCTTAGAGAAATGTTCAATTCAAGAAATTTTCAATTTTGACAACTTTCAATTACAATAAATTACAATTTTTTAAATTTTCAATTTTTGCAACTTTCAGTTAAAGATATGTTCAATTCAAGTAACTTTCAATTTTGACAACTTTCAATTACAGTAATTTTCAAGTCTAATAATAATCAAATACAATAATTTTCAAGTCTAATAATTTTCAATTACAATTTTCAAGTACAATAATTTCCAATTCGAATTTTCAACTCCAATAATTGTCGATTCAAATAAATTTCAATTCTAACAATTTCTACCTCAAATAAATGTCAATTATAATATTTTTTCAAACAGTTCTTAATTCTTCAATTTTCAATTCTAAAAATTTTGACTCATAACAACTTTCAATTCAAATAACTCTCAATCCTACCAATTTTCACATCGTCCAATTATTTGACCACTTATCTAAATATGTTAACTGCACTTCATTTATGTTAACCAATCGGAACGTTTTCCATTACTCCCACACCCTGTACCTCAAAACACACATAAATTCATCAAAATCAAAAAACCAATATATTTATGAAAGGACAGTTGCGGGGAAATTGAAAAAACCAATTCTTCCCCCATATTTCACCTTCGAAATTCATTCAGTCTTCAATAAATTTCAAAGGTGAAATAAGTTGAAGAAATTAGTTTTTTCAATTTCCCCCCAACCGTCCTTTCATAAATATCTGTCCACACAAGGGATAATTGGATTTTTTAATTAAGAGCCCTATCCCCCTCATTTAGCTGTTTATAGGTTCGTTTATTCGCCACGGAATCCAAAAAGGAAGAAACAAATGTGGAGACCGAACGAATGCCGAAGGATCGGCGACGTCCTTGCAGGACACACGTCGCTCTTTTTCTCTCTCCTTCTCTCTCGCCACGTCGTAATAATAAATTCTACGCAGCAACGTGACTTATCCGAGTCGCTCGCGGGTAGGTGTGCGCAATAATTGTTAATTGTCGGCGCCGATACACGCTCCCGATAACACTAACACGCCGCGCGTTTCAACGTGCCCGCGCGTCCATTTTTCCGTGCCAGCGAGCAGGCTACCGCTTTTCGCGGATACTTTACGGCTTATTATGGAGCGATACGATTTTCCACGCCGTGGCCGAGCCTTAATACGAATCGCGACAACGGCCATATGCCTCTGAAGTGGAATTTTATTTTTCCGTATGGTTGCACGCGACCGTTCCCATTCGCGAGCTTTGCTTGTTCACTGTTTTGTATGCTTCAAGATTCGAAACAGATTGAATACTGCTCTGTCGCACTTTTAAACCCTTTTTACTGCATTTTTATATTTGACTGCATTTTTATATTTTATTATAGTTTTATATTTTATAGTTTACTTTTGACAAAGTTAACGCTTATTAGTTAAAAAGTTAGATTTATTAACAAAGTGACATTGGATCTGTCATTTGTGAGGGTGCTGGTTTGTCTTTGGTTTTTTGTTCAAGCACCGCCATCTTTAGTGTGCTGTGTTACTAAAAAGTTTCCACCTTGAAAATTATCAAATTTGAAAATGTAAAATTGAAAAATTGAAAAATTGAAAAATTGAAAAATGGAAGAAATGAAAAATTGAAAAATTGGAGAATTGAAGAATTGAAGAACTGAAGAATTGAGGAATGGAAGAATTGAAGAATTGGAGAATTGAAGAACTGAAGAATTGAGGAATGGAAGAATTGAAGAGTTGGAAAATTGAAGAGTTGGAAAATTAAAGAGTTGGAAAATTGCAGAGTTGGAAACTTGAAGAGTTGGAAATTTGAAGGGTTGGAGACTTGAAAGTTTGGAAACTTGAAGGGTTGGAAAATTGAGGAGTTGAAAAATTGAAAAATTGAAAAATTGAAAAATTGAAAAATGGAAAAATTGAAAAATTGAAAAATTGAAAAATTGAAAAATTGAAAAATGATCAAATTGTCGAATTGTCAAATTATCAAATTGTCAAATTGTCAAATTATAAAATTGTCAAATTATAAAATTGTCAAATTATCAAATTGTCAAATTGTAAAAATGTAAAAATGTAAAAATGTAAAAATGTGCCAATTAAAAATTTGAACATAACCACCTTGTACACCTAAGCACTTGTTTCATTAAATCACATATTTAGCAAAAGTTCGAATCCCCAACGTGACACTGCAGGTTGTCGTAGGTAGGTCAATTGACCTTTATCCAATCTTTCAACGTAGATTTCGTATCTCTCGCTGAAGCAATTCCGTATAATTTGACAACGTTTTTAAGCATTCGTAAAGCAATAAATTCAAGTGGCTAGTGACAATGAACATGATAGAGATATGTTGATCGAACGGTGATAATTTAATGTCGTACGATTAGCGTAATAGAGTGAAGTTTCATGTGTGTTCAGCATAAATAGTGAACGATAAATATGAAGGAATATTTCTGTATGTCTGTGTGTGAAGGCGACGTTCAAGATCTTGATATGTTGCAGATCGTCAAATGTCAGTTGAGTGTTCTTTCGTTCTATATTATAAGGAATATTGGATAGTAATGTATGATGAAGTCAGTATCAGATTATTATCTCTCACGTTATTAATGTATGTTAATATCAATGTTGATCCTATTTTATTTTGCTGTTTGTAAAATAAATATGATTATGGAAATGAATCGAACTTGATCAGATGCTGTTAAGTGGACAGAGAGGAGGACTTCTGTTAAGACACAGAGAGGAGTATCATTTTCTTGTGACTTTGGAAACACGTAAGACAAATGTAGATTTAGAGAAGATAGATCCAAGTGAAAGCTGGATCTAGGAAAAACTTAAACCTGACGAAAGCTGAAAGTCAGAGAAAATCCAGGTTTAAAGGTGTTCTAGATCTATTCAGAACGTATAGCTAACAACAATGCGGCTACAATTAGAACCTGGAATTAGCTAGGATTTAGATTAAACCTATATCAACCTACACCTATCGAGAACATACATCTAACAACAATGTAGCTCCTGGAATTAGAAGTTAGAACCTGGAATCAGCTAGGACATAGATTAAGACTAGATCAACCTAGACCTATTCAGAACCCATACTCAACTAGACCCTAGTTCTAACTAGAACCTAGAGGTAGATGAGACATGTATGAAGCCTAGATCAACTTAGACCTATCCAGAACCTATACCCAACTCAAACCTAGAATGAGATGAGACTTGGATGAAGCCTAGATCAACCTAGACCTATCCAGAACCTATACCCAACTCGGACTTGGTCCTAGCTAGAACCTAAAATGAGATGAGACTTGGATGAAGCCTAGATCAACCTAGACCTAACCAGAACCCATACCCAACCAGACCCTGGCTCTAGTTAGAACCTAAAACTACATAAGACCCAGATTAAGCCTAGATCTAGTCCTGTGTAGAACCTAGATCTACCTAGAACCCATATCTACCTAAAACCTAATCCCAGCTAAAACCCAGATGAAGTCCGAGCTGATACTAAATCAGATACCAGTCGATTCAGCCTCCAACAGGTGGACCAGGTACTAATTCGCAAAAATCGACAATCTCATTTGCTTCGTAATCAGCGAACGTCAACTCGACATTCTGTTCTTTTGTACCACGTCACAATGCACCTACATTGCACCTATTCGTGCAAGGAGGACCTACTCATCTAACATCAGAACGTTAGACCTCCTCATCCAACATCAGATCGTTAGACTTCCTCATCTAACATCAGAACGTTAGACCTCCTCATCTAACATCAGATCGTTAGACCTCCTCATCCAAAATCAGAGCATTAGACCTCCTCATCCAACTTCAGATCGTTAAACCGCCTCATTCAACATCACAGCCTTCGACCTCCTCCATTTTCAAAACTATATTAAAACCTTGACTATGTAAAAGCCTTGATCACTTACCCCGCCCTGAGTGAAGCAGCAGCAGCAGCGGCAGTGAGTGTAAGTTGCTGCGCAGCGGCCGCACCCGCCGCAGGATCAGCAGCCACCAGCTCAGACAGCACCAGAACCGTAGTAGTCGTAGTCGCCGCTCCACAATTCGGCACAGTAGCATTAACAGCGTGGCGTACCCCAGGTGGAAGATCATCCTCATGCTGCAGCTGAAGCTGCGGATAATGATGCAGGTGCAGGGCCGTAGTAGTCGAGCCAGATCTAGGTGTCACACACGTCGGGGGCAGCAGTCCAGCTCTGGTGACCGCGGAGGGCGTCGTCGGCGAGGGTGGTGATGGTGGCGGTGGTGGATACTCAACCACCTGCACCCGATCAGCCTCGTTCTCATAAATGATCTCCTTGTCGTGCGTGTACATGACGGTCTTCTGACCGTCGTTGTAGATCAGGTCGATCATCTTGTGCTCGCCGACGCCCAGCGTCGAGTTCGCGGAAGACGCGTCACCGCCTGGTGTTACGCGGCCGTCGGTGTCGTCGCCGGCGCGTTGTTGAACGTCGTCGGGGTCGGTTTGAATGTGCTGAGGGTGGTGGTGGTGGTGGTGATGGTGGTGGTGACGGTGGTGGTGATGGTGGTATTTCGGGTGGAGAGAGTGCACCGAGGATGGCTCGTGCAGGTCTAATACGTTCACTGGCTGCATCGTTGCCAGCAACACCTGTTGCTCGCTCTCGTTTTGATTTTGGTTGCTCAGGGAGGAGGACGCCGGTGACACTGGCCCCTCTTGTACCTGCAATACATGGAATTTCATTCGAATTTAATATAGCAGCTTTGTATTAAGTTAATACTTTGCATTACTGTGCTTTGTGCAGTTGTATTGTGGGCTTTATTTAGTTGTGGGAGACAGAGGACCTGGGACGTTGGGGACTTTGAAGATCTACTTTGATACTTCTACTCTATCCTTAATAGTAAATTATTGCTTTACATAATATATTATTTACCTAATTTTCAGTATAATCAACTTGTACAAAAACAATACATAAATCAGATAATATTCAAAACTCAGGTACTCATAATTATTTCCAAATAGATACATACAATCTTCGGAATGTTATTACAATTTAAATGTAACCAATTACAAAACAACAATTTTCTTAATAAACATTCTCGGTCCACATCCAACAAAAACTTTCCATAACGTCATTCATCGTCATTCATAATTTTCATCATGAACATAAAAACCATGATATTACACATGTGTATACATAGATATATATATGAATACACATGTTGCAAAAGAAACAATTTTCTTTATAAACACTGTTGGTCCACATCCAGCTAAAACCTTCCATAATGTCATTCATCGTCATTCATAATTTTCATCATGAAGATAAAAACCATGATGTTACACATGTGTATACATAGATATATATGTGAATACACATGTTGCAAAAGAAACAATTTTCTTAATAAACACTGTTGGTCCACATCCAGCTAAAACCTTTCATAATGTCATTCATCGTCATACATTTTCATTATGAACATAAAAACCATATTGTCACATATGTGTATACATAGACACATATCAATACACATGTTGCAAAAGGAACAATTTTCTTGATAAACACTGTTGATCCACGTCCAAATAAAGCATTCCATAACGTCATTCATCATTTTCATCATGAACATAAAAAGCTTACTGTTACACATATGTATACATAGACACATATCAACACACATGTTGCAAAAGCAACAATTTTCTTGATAAACACTCTCGGTCCACATCCAACTAAAACCTTCCATAACGTCATTCATCGCCATACATTTTCATCATGAACATAAGAACCATATTGTCACACATGTGTATACATAGACACATATCAATACACATGTTGCAACATCTACTATTATCCACAAGTTCCTACAATTAGTAAAACTAAATCAAACTTATAATTTGTGTCTCTAAGATAATTCCACAAAGTGGTCAAGAAAGGATGACAATGTTGACCCTCGAATATTCTGCTGAGTCGATCAAATTTCCACTAGACTCCGCCAGTATGAAATTTCGTACAAAGGGGTTGAAGAGCTCCTCTGAAGGGCATTCTCGAGAACAAGAGAGGTTTCGAGGGTCCATTGAGGGTGGCGATTCTTTGAGCATGACGAGGGTAGAGCACGTTTTGAAGAGGGCTACAGGTTGCCCGGAGGCAGCCTAATAATACATCTCGATTCTCCGAACACCTTTCGCGAATTCATCTCCAGACAGTTTGAAAAACTCCACACCGTTGTGAAAGTTCATTGCGAGATTACGATCTTACATAATTAAGTAAATTGCATAATATTCATCGTCGATGTAAAAACATTCAACAGTTCGCTGTATCGCTTCGACTAATTAGTGACCCCGACGTGACCTCTAAACTCCCTCGTTAACAGGGGTCTTCCGTACACGCGAAACGGCTCCTCCGTTACGCCGTCGATATTTATGGTCTGCGCGTGGCAATTTCAGAAAATCCTACCGTTTCAACACGCGGAAATTTATGCTGCCGCGTGTTGCAA
This sequence comes from Megachile rotundata, assembly GCF_050947335.1. Classification (NCBI taxonomy): domain Eukaryota; kingdom Metazoa; phylum Arthropoda; class Insecta; order Hymenoptera; family Megachilidae; genus Megachile; species Megachile rotundata. The sequence continues at coordinate 10,385,241 of NC_134992.1, read as the reverse complement.
CGCACGGCTTCGAATGCTAATTACGTGGTGCGCGACAAAAATTTTGTTAATCGATACCGGTCGGACCGAAGCCACCGTGAGCCGCAATACTTGGAAAGATCAAAGGATCACGTCGGTCTTTATTTAATATTTCAGCGGAGCGATATTGTAACTCTTCGAGGAGTTGTGTTTTACGATAAACTTGTATTTGGGGAGAGAATATTGGGAGAAGGTATGGGGAGAACAGAGGGAGGTTGGTTTAAGGTTGATCTAAATCTCTAAGGTTGATTTAAATCTCGACTATTAGTATCTAGGTTGGTATCTCAGCTACTGGACTCTCTGAATATTTGGATTTAGGGATATAAGGTCTAGTAACATTGAGATCTAATAATAATAGGACCTGATGATATTAGAGTACTAGTACCAGGTCTCTAGGGAAGGTTTGAACCTGAGGACATTAGGTCAAGTAACATTGGCACCTAAGAACATTACGACCTGATAATATTAGAATTTTCAGAACCTATGAAGGATCTCCACATCTTAAAATTCTAAGAAATGCAGTACATTGAGACGTACCATACTCCAGTAACATCAAGAGAACATTAAAACGAACTACTATCGACATCCACATATGTCAAAATGAATATTGAGACGCAGCCATAGATTCATTACAACTTGAAGTCCACCATGCTCCACGACGTATACTCTTATTTTCAACACGCCGATCTGTGTAATTAAAATTGAAAAAAAAGTGAATCGTCCAATAGGTATCTTCATTCTCGAGCCAGATGAAAATTACCAGCCGCGAAAGTGTTACGCGATGTTTCCCTCGTAAGCGACGATAACAGGGACGCGTATCGTGTTCGACACAGGAAGCGACTAATCATTTTAATATCGCGTGGAGAGTCGGGATTTGCGTTCGCTGGGGAAAATAGAGGAACAGGGAAATTTGTCGAGTAAAAGGTGGCAGCTAGCACGGTTAATCGATCGGATAAACGAAGTCTCCCGCGGTCACGACACGACGTGAAACACTAGTCTCCACGGTGTAATCGTTTGGAATCTAATCGGGCGCATAGGGAAATTTATCAAGCGCAGGGAAACGAGTCCTTGGGAAACTTTGAATTTATTTGGGGATTTGGAAATATGAGGTTTGGAGATATGGGGATGTAGGAATTTGGGAATACAAAGAAGTTTAGAATTTCAAAAAGTCCTCGCGACGCCATAGATTCCCACATTTCAAAATTCCATAACACGAATAATTGAATGACCGGGTAAACGATCAAGTCACGCAACCAGAAACGAGATTGCGCAAAGGAGGTCCGAAGCGACGGATCAATCCGAGACAGATAACGGATTCGAGGATGAATTAAAACTGAAAGAGGAGGGCGAAGAGAAGGAACGAGGAAGCCGAAGCAGTGGGCAAGGTCGAACGACCGTTCACGAATATAAGACCCGTCTCTGCTATCTCGTAGCTGGATTACGTAATCGTCCACCTTGACAGCGATAGTAGATTGAATCTATGGTACAAGGCCGTCGTTCGAGTCTTGTACTACACGCTATTTCATAAATCTCGAGATAACATCCTGCAGAAGCGCTACGAAATCGTAGGACTTATGTATCCTCGGGATAAGTACCGATGGCAACCCACATGTTGGCGCGTGGGACCAGGTGTTTGAGATACTTTTCTGAAAGACTACATTCGTATATTTGTATATGTGGATCTGTATATCCAGGAGATTCTATAGTCATAAATTTTTGTATTATAAAATCTCATTTCTGGATACCTATATGACCGTACTTCCAAATATCTTGAAATCTATGTATTGTCACATTTCAATATCCTCTTTATATCTTCATGTCACTTTAATTCTTATCTTTATCTACATATCTGCATCAATCTACGTGTTGGCTTATGAAATAGTCGACCCAGGTGTTTGGAAGAGCTACTATTTCAAACTTCTTAAATTCCCAAATTTCCCAGATCCTGAAGTTCTCAAATGCCAAACTCTTCAAATCCCAAACTCCCCAAGTCCCAAACTTCTCTAATCTCAAACTCCCTAAGTCCCAAACTCCTCAAATTCCTAAATTTCTCAAATCCCACCCTTCCCAAGTCCCAAACTTCTCAAATGTCAAACTCTCCAAATTCCAAACTCTCCAAGTCCCAAACTTCTCAAATTCCTAAATTTCCCAGATCCCAAACTTCTCAAATCCCTAACTCCCCAAGTCCCAAACTTCTCAAATTCCCAAACTCCTCAAATTCCCAAATTTCTCAAATCCCACCCTTCCAAAGTCCCAAACTTCTCAAATGTCAAACTCTCCAAATTTCAAACTCTCCAAGTCCCAAACTTCTCAAATTCCAAACTCCTCAAATTCCTAAATTTCCCAGATCCCAAACTTCTCAAATCCCTAACTCCCCAAGTCCCAAACTTCTCAAATTCCAAACTCCTCAAATTCCTAAATTTCCCAGATCCCAAACTTCTCAAATTCCAAACTCCTCAAATTCCTAAATTTCCCAGATCCCAAACTTCTCAAATCCCTAACTCCCCAAGTCCCAAACTCCTCAAATTCCCAAACTCCTCAAATTCCCAAATTTCTCAAATCCCACCCTTCCAAAGTCCCAAACTTCTCAAATGCCAAACTCTTCAAATCTCAAACTCCCCAAGTCCCAAACTTCTCAAATCCCAAACTCCTCAAATTCCCAAATTTCCCAGATTCCAACCTTCTCAAGTCCCACACTTCTCAAATTCCCAAATTTTCCAGATTCCAACCTTCCCAAGTCCCACACTTCTCAAATTCCCAAATTTCCCAGATTCCAAACTTCTCAAATCCCAAACTCCCCAAGTCCCATACTTCCCAAGTCCCACTCTCCTCAAATTCCCAAATTTCTCAAATCCCACCCTTCCCAAGTCCCAAACTGCTCAAATGCCAAACTCTCCAAATCTCAAACTCCCCAAGTCCCAAACTTCTGAAATCCCAAACTCCTCAAATTCCCAAATTTCCCAGATTCCAACCCTCCCAAGTCCCAAACTTCTCAAATTCCCAAATTTCCCAAGTCCCAAACTTTCCAAATTCCAAATTTCTCAAATTCCCTAATTTCCTAAATCCCAACCTCCTCAAATTCCCAAACTCCTTAAATTCCCAAATTTTCCAAGTCCCAACCTCTGCACCTCTCCACCTCCTCAAACCCCAAATCCCTAAATCCTCCAAATGCCCCCAAAACCCCTCACACTATCACTACCAACTAACTATCCCTCAAGAAGAATATCTCCCAAGATCATATCGGTTTGTCGCGGATTCTGGTCGCAGGTTAGGCCCGGTAGCTCTGTTTACACGCAAGAACCGGCCGTGATAATAACAGTTAATTGGCCTGTTGGCCTGAGGCCCGTGAGAGTCGAGTCTCCGTCGTGCGACGCGCTCCAGACGCGTCTGTCTGTCGGTCGAATCGGACCGGATACACGACCGCTGCTCGTCCCCGTCCCCTTTGCCCGTCCGCTCGTTTCTTACCGCCGAGCGAGCGCGTGCTTATTGCCGATCACGTCGTTCGAATACGCAGCTGTGAGTCTGCACGGATACGCGGAATCGTTAAGGGCTTTTCTCCGCGTTTCTTCTTCGATCGTCGTTTCGCGATGCTCTAGCATCGCTCTACGAAGCTTCATTGTTGCTGCCCTTCCTCGCTTCGCCGAGAGCTACACCGATCGCCTGGTGGTTTTTGCCAGCGAATCCTTGTTACATCGGCTCTCTTAGGGCATCTCGCTTCGCCTCTCGAACACCTGTCATCGTTTCTGTTATTGCGATCGGTTCTTCGAGTTTTGCCGATTTTATTGCTTGTCTTGTGGATCGTGCAGGATATTTTGTGGTATTTTTAGAGGTTAAACGTTGGGAAATTCGTTGGGTTGTTAGCGATGTAAAAGTAGTTTGATGGTGAGGACTGATATTTTGTAGATCAAAATCTTCTGAGTTACGATAACCCAACTTTCAATATTTTACGTTTAGATATTTGTAGAACCTAGTGTTAAATATTCCTAGTTTTTCGGATCACCAGATTTCAATATCTTAAGTGCAATATTTGTAGGATCTAATTCTTAATATCTCTAGATTTCATCACCAAACTTCGATATTGTGGATATCAATATCTGTATCCTTAATCCAACATCCTTAATTTCCAATATCCCCAGATCTAAATTTCCCTAGACCCCGATATCCTCAGATCCAAGCATCCCTGGATCCCAAATATTCCTGGATCTGAATTTCCCTATATTCGAATTTTCCTAGATCCAAGCATCCCTAGATCCCAAATATTCCTGGATCTGAATTTCCCTAAATTCAGATTTTCCTAGATCCAAATTTCCTTAGACCTTGATATCATCAGATCCAAATTTCCCTAGATCCCAAATATTCCTGGATCTGAATTTCCCTAAATTCGAATTTTCCTAGATCCAAGCATCCCTAGATCCCAAATATTCCTGGATCTGAATTTCCCTAAATTCAGATTTTCCTAGATCCAAATTTCCTTAGACCTTGATATCATCAGATCCAAATTTCCCTAGATCCAAGCATCCCTAGATCCCAAATATTCCTGGATCTGAATTTCCCTAAATTCGAGTTTTCCTAGATCTAAATTTCCCTAGTCCTTGATATCCTCAGATCCAAATTTCCCAAGATCCAAGCATCCCTAGATCCCAAATATTCCTAGATCCAATTTTCTCTAGATTCAGATTTTCCTAGATCTAAATTTCCCTAGACCTTGATGTCCTCAGATTCAAATTTCCCTAGAACTAAATACCCCTAGGTACAAATATCCCTAAGTCCCAAATATTCCTGGCTCTGAATTTCCCTAGATTCGAATTTTCCTAGATCTAAATTTCCCTAATTCTTCATATCCTCAGATCCAAATTTCCCTAGATCCCAAATATTCCTGGATCTGAATTTTCCTCAATTCGAATTTTCCTAGATCTAAATTTTCCTAGACCTTGATGTCCTCAGATCCAAATTTTCCTAGAACTAAATACCCCTAGGTACAAATATCTCCAGATCCCAAATATTCCTGGATCTGAATTTTCCTCAATTCGAATTTTCCTAGATCTAAATTTTCCTAGACCTTGATGTCCTCAGATCCAAATTTTCCTAGAACTAAATACCCCTAGGTACAAATATCTCCAGATCCCAAATATTCCTGGATCTGAATTTTCCTCAATTCGAATTTTCCTAGATCTAAATTTCCCTAGATCTTGATGTCCTCAGATCCAAATTTTCCTAGAACTAAATACCCCTAGGTACAAATATCTCCAGATCCCAAATATTCCTGGATCCAAATTTCCCTAGATTCGAATCTGTCCAGATCCCAATATCCCTAGTTCCAAATATAAAAATATAAAATTTTAAAAATTTGTTTAAATGAAAATTAGAACATTAAAAAAATGATAATTAAAAATTTGAAAAAAACAAAGATATGAAGAAACATCTTGAAATATTTGTAGTTCGAAAATTTTGAACATTCTGAAACATAAGCATTCGAGTGTTTAAAAATTGTATAATTGATTCGCGATTAAATTCAGCGTACCCGCGAACATTCTGCATAATTGCTAATAATTGCTTAATAGTTACGGAAAGAATTCGCGTTAAGTTTCAGCGAATAACGAAAGTGGCGCGCCTATGAACCGAAATATAAATTACTGCTATTAGTTACGTTCGTACATTTACGCTCGGCGACTTCCTGTCGCTATTTCGAGCCGCACCAATTATTGAAATATCTCTGTGATTACTCGCGATACGTTTTTTTTCTCTCTCTTTTTTGCAAACCAACACGTATGTGCCCGCGGGCTACGCGAGGTAAATGGAATTGTTATGAACGCCTCGTTTGCGGTCTTATTATTATACCGCCGTTTATCTCGGACCTTTTTTTATGCATATTTTTGATCATTCTTCGTACGTGTTATGTTATTTTTTTATTGTGGGTATGAATAGACAAATATGGGCGTTTAAGATACGTTCACTTTTAAATTGAAAATTAAATGCTGAATTAACAATTGATATTTGCAATAATTTTTTGCTTTGGCAAAATATGCCGAGTGTTTTGACGAAAGAATAATTTTGCAATGTAATTTTGTGAATCGTAAAACCAGTCATTTTACATGACTTTGTCATTCTAATTAATTCTAGTTAATTATGTTATGACTAAAATGTCTACACTAATAGCCTTAAAATCTATAAATTCTGCGATCTATAAATATTAACAAAAGTACCGATTTATCAGTAAATAATTTTGAATAAAATTAGCTTTGAACGAGGATCGTAATTGTCAATACGAATTAGGATTTTAACCCACAGGAAATTATTAGGAAGGTATCTTAAGATGATATTTGATACATCCAGTGGAATACATGCTTCTAATTTCTGCGTAATCGCTAGAATCTGCGGAGATATACGATCCCGCTGTTTTTACACTCATTATGTTGTTTTTACACACATTACATTGTTCTTACACGCATAGCAATGTTTGTATGCTGTTTTGCCGTTTTTACAAGCAGTTTTTTCGAAACTGTTTAACCTACATATCCTTCACTTCATAAGCATGTCTCATTTTCAGAGCTTCTTAAATTGTTTTCATAATGCAAGAACAAATATTAAACAAAAATAAAAAGAAGTAAAACAGAATTTTAACACTAAACCTACCGGCATACAATGCGTACTTAATTTGAAATTAAAAATGAAGTTGAAAATTAAATAAACAAACGATGAAACATAAATTAGTACACACATTTATTCTTTATCTTGATGAAAATCAATTCTGATTTCAAGAAATGTACTTCAACAAAATATATACCTTTTAATAAGAAACTTGTGGGGCGGTCATTTGACCGGCTTGGTAGTTTTAGTGTTAATAAATGTCATAATATTTTGTTGAACCAAAAACTAACCTAAACTAAATTTATAAAAACTGTATTTTTTCAACGATAGTCCAAAACAGTGAAGATTATAAACAGTGAAAATTTCCAGACATCAGATAATAAAAAGTAAAAGTTACGAACAGTTAATTATAAAACCCTGAAAAAGACTCTAAATTACTACAAAAAATTCCAAAAAGCGTGTAATAAATATTAAAAATTTCAAACAGTAAATATTTCAAATTCCAAAAGTAAAAATACAAAAGAAAAGAGTGACTCGAGAAAATAACAGAAAGAAGCTAACAAAATTTCTAAACAGCTTTAGGAATAGAGGATCCATCGGATCGTGCGATCCGTTTGTATGTAACGCTCAGCCAGTAAACGGATTCCAATAGTATATCGCCCCAGGTGATGTGTATATCGTTTTCAAACGGCCGATCCTCTCGAGCGGAGGAAGCCTGAAAAGATTTTTAGTGTCACCCGGCCGCAGGTTTTTAACCTCACAATGGTATACCTGTCGCTTAAAAGTGAAACTCCGCCGGACGAAAGCCCGTTATTTGCGTGGCGTTGCTCCACAATGGGAAATGGTCCCCTATAAGGATTTTATGGGGCTATGGCGGCGACGTCCACTCGAATTATTACCCTTGATTTTGTTCCGTACGATGCGATTTATGATTACGATATTCTCTTGATCGATGCTGTTGTGAGTGTTGTAAAAGTAGGTGGGGATTTTGGGGATTTGGGAGTTTGAGGATTTGAGGAATTGGGGATTTGGGGAATTGGGAATTTGGGGATTTGAGGAATTGGGGAATGTGGGAATTGGAGTATGTGGAATTGGGGAATGTGGAATTGGAGAATGTAGAATTGGGGGAATGTGGAATTGGAGGAATGTAGAATTGGAGAATGTGGAATTGGGGGAACGTGGAATTCGACAATGTGGGAATCGGGGAGTGAGGAATTGGAGAATGTAGAATTGGGGGAATGTGGAATTGGAGGAATGTGGAATTGCAGAATATGGGAATAGGGGAATGTGGGAATTGGGGAATTGGGGATTTGAGGAATTGGGGAATGTGGAATTGGAGAATGTGAGAATTGGGGAATGTGGGAATTGGAGTATGCGGAATTGGAGAATGTGGGAATTGGAGTATGTGGAATTGGAGAATGTGGAATTGGGGGAACGTGGAATTCGACAATGTGGGAATTGGGAAATGTGGAATTGGAGAATGTGGAATTGAGGGAATGTGGAATTGAGGGAATGTGGAATTGGGGAATGTGGGAATTGGGGAACGTGGAATTGGGAGAATGTGGAATTCGAGAATGTGGGAATTGGGGAAATGTGGAATTGGAGAATGTGGGAATTGGGGAAATGTGGAATTGGAGAATGTGAGAATTGGGGAAATGTGGAATCGGAGAATGTGGGAATTGGGGAATGTGGAATTGGACAATGTGGAAATTGGGATACGTGGAATTGGAGAATGTGGGAATTGAGGTACGTGGAATTGCAGAATGTGGAATTGGAGAATGTGGGAATTGGGGTACGTGGAATTGCAGAATGTGGAATTGGGAAATGTGGAAATTGAAGAATGTGAGAATTGCAGAACGTGGAATTAAGAAATGTGAAAATTGGGCTACGTGGAATTGAAGAATGTGGAATTGTTGAATTGGAAATTTGGGGAACTTAGAATCTACAAACAGTAGCCTTCACACACCGTTATTTATCTAACAGCGCCAGTTATCTCCGCTATAAATCACTGTCATCAATCCACAAAAACAAAATCTCAAAATTCATATTCCAATCTATCTGCCTCCACGATCTTCCTTAATAATTATCCCACAAACTCGGCTAAAAGAAGGTGTATTAAAGTAAAACAAATACGTGGACGTTTAATAGAAAAAAGTATTCCATTAAACAGAATAAACCCGTCTCGATTAAAATCAGTTGGACGATGATTGCGCACAAGCAGGTTGAGAAAAGACGACGAGGAACGTAAAATTCATCGTTGACCTCGTGTTGGTGCGTCGAGAAATTTAATAAAGAAACAAAGTCGAGGGTTACTTTGAGATTCTATTAAGTAATTCTTGCCGGATTACTTCGATAATGAACATCGTCTCTTTCGAGAGAAAGAGAGAGAATGAGAAAGAGAGAAGCGAGGAGGATCAGGCGAGTCATCGCACGCAGCGAAATCCTCTTCCTCCTTTCTTTCTCGGCTTCATCACGAGTGGCTCCACTCGAACACGAAAGAATGTCGACAGGGACTCTTCTCGCTGGAAAATTCAACCGTGCACCGTTCGGTTAACTTATTGTGATCCTTAGAGAGGTGCTGAATCGCAGCGTTTCTTTCAGGGATATTGCAAACCTTAAATCGATGAGTTTTTTTCAAAGATAATTTCAGAGGTTAGTTCGTAATAAACCTATTTTTAAAATATGGTACCCCGAATATCCGAATGTAAAAAATTACAAAGATCTTCAATTCGAATTTTTCTTAAAAATTTCCCAAAATCCTTAATTTGAGATTTTGAAGTTTCTAAAACAACTAATATTCTTAAGTTTTAACTAAGAATTCATCAGTGTTCCCCAGTGTCACCCTATAGGGTGACTTTTGTCTCTAACTTTATCCTAGGGGACCAAATTCAATGTACCTTGCTATCCTGCAACATATTACGCTAGAAGTTTCATTCCCCAATTCCACATTCTCCAATTCCATATACTTCAATTCCCACATTTCCCAATTCCACATTCCCCAATTCCCACGTTCCCCAATTTCTACATTCCCCAATTTCCACAATCCCCAATTCTCACATTCCCCAATTCCACATTCTCCAATTCCCACATACCCCAATTTCCACATTTCCCAATTCCCACATTCCCCAATTCCCATATTCTCCAATTCCACATTCCCCTAATTCCACATTCTCCAATTCCACATTTCCCCAATTCCCACATTCTCGAATTCCACATTCCCCCAATTCCACGTTCCCCAATTCCACATTCTCCAATTCCATATACCCCAATTCCCACATTCCCCAATTCCCACATACCCCAATTCCTGCATTCCCCAATTCCACATTCCTCAATTCCCACATTCCCCAATTCCCACATTCCCCAATTCCCACATTCCCCAATTCCCACATTCCCCAATTCCCACATTCCCCATTTCCACATTCCCACATTCCCCATTTCCACATTCGCCAATTCCCACATTCCCCAATTCCCACATTCCCAATTCCCACATTCCCCATCCGTATTATCTCCGCTTCTCAAACCGAATTCCCTCCCCAAAAAATCCCCAGTTAATTGCATCCTTGACGCGTCGTATAAACCTAAATAACGTGGGATTTCGAAAATTTCTCCGGGGATCGAAAGAGGATCAGTGATTAACGACGCCGTGACCCAGCATCCACGCCCCCTTCGATTTCGACAATTCACGGAATGCAATCGTACTTCATGGCCAACGTTTCGTGCAGGTCATCCGTTGACCTTCCTCTCTTTCTGTTCCCTTCGCCTCCGAACACTACCACCCGTAGCGAGAAATAACGAGAATGGCGAACCAAACAGATTATTGCCCGGTTGCGTTGTTCCAGCACATGGAACTTCTGGAAGAGTGACCCTGAAACGCCAGAACTTCGTTGATGAACGACCGTTCTCGAAACGTTCGAGATGGCGTTTCACCGCCGAAGATTATTTTCTGACTTCCATCTTGTACACTGATATTCGAACTTTTAAGTGCTGGGTAATTTTGTACTCGTTTGAGGTGTAATTTGAGGTGTAAGCCTGGTGTACTCGTTTGAGATGGACGCTTTTGGAATATATTATTATTTAGAATATGTGGACACTTTTAGAATAACACTTTAGAATATAGCTTTAGTAAAATTAAGTAATATTGACATTATGAAAAATTATGGAAAATTATAAGTTTTATAATGTGTATATAACTTGGGTACCACAGGTAGTGTAACCTTAATAGCTAACTCATGAAACTTTTCTTTCTTGAATCTTAAATTGGGTACCTACATTAATTATGAGACACCCTGTATATAAATAAGTCATTTCATACAGACAACACTGTTAAGGAAAACGTTAAATACCTATTTATGTATTAAATTATTTTAACTAATTTCTTTATTAATTGACGAAAGAAAATATTTGTCATGTTTTCAATGTATAATGTACGGTCTACAAATTCAATATGGCCGACTTAACCTAAATACCCATATTGTCCCATTCCCAAAATGGCTCCCAACTCTTGTTAATTATTCTACAAACAGTAATTGACAGAATAGTACCTTAACATAACGTAACTAATTTATTTATTAATTAGGAAGAAAATATTTGTGATGTTTTCAATGTTTAATGTACGGACTACAAATCCAATATGGCCGACTTAACCTATATTGGTTCGACATAACCCATATTGTCCTGTTCCCAAAATCACTCTCAATTCTTGTTAATTATTGTACAAACAGTAATTGACAGAACAGTACCTTAACGTAACGTAACTAATTTATTTATTAATTAGAAAGAAAATATTTGTGATGTTCTCAATGTTTAATGTACGAACTACAAATCCAATATGGCCGATTTAACCTATATTGGTTCGACATAAACCATATTGTCCTGTTCCCAAAATCACTCTCAATTCTTGTTAATTATTGTACAAACAGTAATTGACAGATTAGTACTTTAACGTAACATTTATTTTCAATTGCAGAATTGTTAAGCAATTGTTTATTACCCGAAATTCAAATAAATTTCAAGGAACTACAAACCGGCCATCGCAATCTTGATCAGTGTACCTGTTCGACGACACCGTATCGAACGCGTTTATTTTCGCTGCTGTTTGCTTTGGCCGGTGCTAAACGAGCCAAGAATTTCACTGAAAGAGCCAAGTTGTTTTAGGTATTCGTTGACCTCGGACAGTCAACGTGCGCGATAATGAATCTTTGAAAACGTGCGTCATCGAGAGACGCTTTCGCGAATTTTTTGGAGGTTGGAAATTTCTTTGTGGTAGACTCTTTCTTGCTTTTAGTCTTTCTGATGCTTGAAGGATATTTTTGTAGTGGATTGTCATTTTGAGAAGTAGGTTTCGTAATTTTTATAGTATTTTAATTTGAAGGAACATTTAGTGATTTAGAAGTTGTTTTAATTTGAAGATGTGAACATTTGGAAATTTACACATGTTTAAGTTCAAAGTTCAAGGAAATTACAGAATAGTAAATATGGAAATTAGTCAAATTCAAGTTCACATCACATATTCACCAAAACCTGATACCAAAATTAATGATAGAAGACCATCCCTCCGTTAGGTAAACTTTCTAAACCTCCAAGAACCTACATCCCTAAATCCGTGATCCTCAAATTTATCAAATATTATACATACACCTGCAGACAACTTAGATCTCCCCTAAGTTCCATCACTCCCTAAATAAATATCACAAAACCTTATCCCTATCCTTCCACAAACCCCAACTTCTCCATATACCTCACAACATATTTTTAAAAATAAAATATTTCCATTTCCATATACCTCACAAAATATTTTTAAAAATAAAATATTTCCTTCTTCATATACCTCACAAAATATTTTTAAAAATAAAACATTTCCTTCTCCATATATCTCACAACATATTTTTAAAAATAAAATATATCTATGTCCATATGCCTCACAAAATATTTTTAAAAATAAAATATATCCATCTCCATATACTCACACCATATTTTTAAAAATAAAATATTTCCTTCTCCATATACCTTACAACATATTTTAAAAAATAAAATAATATTAAATATCTCCTCTGCATATATGCTCTATGTGACAGTTTGAACACACAGAGAAGATAAATTAATTACACGAACTCAACGATTGTACACAAATAAAAAAAAAAAAAAAAATGAAATGAAATGAAAAATGAAATTGGACTAACCGGAGACAGAGCCTCCTGCATATGCAGGGGTGCGTTGTCGGCCTCGTCGGTGCAAGTCGACATTCTCCTGCGCTGTCTTCCAGTTCTCTTTCCTCGTCGTATCGTGGCTCGGTTCTTGCTCCCTTTTCCTCGATCTTCTTCCTTCTTTCCTCGAACGATCTTTGTGATCGAGGATCCTCTACACTGCTTCTTTCAAGTGGTCGATTAACCGTGTACTACGTCTACACGGACGAATTCTAGTCAAAGGGTTTGCGTATCACAGGCTGCTGAGCGTTGTATGGCACGTCGTTAACGGAAGAAGAGCGGTTGAATCACCTGTGAAACGGTGCGAAATAGAAGAAAAAGAATAGCAAATTATAGGTGCTAAACATATTATAATTTTGCGTTGTAGTGTAATATTATGCATGGACTCTTGTTATATTGCCGATTGGGGTTGACTTTATGGTTGAATTATATTGAGAGGATATTCAGAATTAAGTGGTGATGGTGATGGGTTTTGTCAAATATTTTATAGCCACACGTTATATCGCCTCGTGTTATATTGCCACGTGCAGTATTTCCACGCGATAGATCGCCACGGTTAATATTTCTGTGCGTTAGATTACCATGCGCTATATTTCTACGCGTTAGAGCACCACGCGCTGTATTTCTACGCGTTAGATTACCGCGCGCTGTGTTTCTACGCGTTATATTGCCACGCGTTGATAATTTTACGCGTTAGATCGCCACGCGTAGTATTTCTACGCGTTAGTTTACTACGCACCGTATTTTTAAGCGTTAATAACTTTACGTACCGTATTTCCATGCGTTGATAACTCTACGAGTCGTATTTCCACGCGTTATATCGCCGTGCGCTGATATCTCTACGCGTTAGATCACCACGCGTAGTATTTCTACACGTTAATATCTTTACACGCTGTATTTTCACGCCTTAATATCTCTACGCGCCGTACTTTCACGCGTTAATATCTCTACGGGTCGTATATCCACGCGTTATATCGCCGTGCGCAGATATCTCTACGCGTTAGATCACCAAGCGTAGTATTTCTACGCGTTAGTTTACTACGCACCGTATTTCTAAGCGCTAATATCTCTACGCTCCGTATTTTCACGCGTTAATATCTCTAGGTGCCGTACTTTCACGCGTTAATATTTCTACGGGTCGTATTTCCACGCGTTATATCGCCATGCGCTGATATCTCTACGCGTTAAATCGCCAAGCACGAATATCTCCACGCTTAGTATCTCCAAGCACTAAATCGCCACAGCTAACATCTCCACGCGTTAAATCTCTACATATAGTATCTCCACCCGTAAAATACCCTCGCATTATATCACCACGCGTTGAATCGTCACTGTTAGAATCACCACGTCAATATTTCTAAACGTCAAATCTCCATGCGCCATATTCCACGCACAGTATATTAAATTGCCCCGTATTGACTCGTCGAGTAGATTTTCTACGTCCCGTGTCATATCACCTCGCGTTATACCATCATACATCACCCTACACGCGTGATATTACCATAGCCTCTTGCACATAGAATTACACCGTCATGCGTCATTTCGTATCCAACCGACATTCAACATATCATGCAACATATTGCGCCTCAGTCGAGCGCATCCCCTGCCATATAACAAGAGTCTCGTAACTAAAGCGGAACCGAGCGAAGAGGCCGCTAATTCGCTGAAACATTGCCTCGTCTCGGTTCGATTGCGCAACGTGCAATCAGTGGGACCAGCTGGTTCGCCTCTCCATTCATTTGAACCGGCTACAGCACGGTAGACAAGCACGTCAAACTGGAAACGGTTTCGCGGTCGCGGCTCTGATAGACAGGTGTAATAAACCGGCGTGGAAGACAGACAGGCGGGCAAACCTGCCGACCGGTAAGCGAGAGTGAAAAGCGGCCGTCAGACCGGGACACCGAAACACGTTCTTTTTTTCGCGGGAGTATCATCCTAAACGGCTTCTTAGCCGAATACGCAGGCGACGGAGGAAGGAAGCCGTCGAACCGGCCGGTATCGCGAAGAAGTCGGCCGGACAGGAAACGGGAGCCGCATTTTTGCGCGGCAAGTCAGTCCGTGGCGGAAGAACGAGATCGGAGGGATCAGGAAGGCCATCGAGTAGGATCCGAGATCCAGAATAGCAGGTTCGACGTTGACTGGGTTATCGCGTGGCCAAAGGAGAATCCGTGGACGAAACCAGTCGAACACCACGAATTCTACGTCTTCTCGTCCAGGTGGATTGTTAGCGAAACCAGTTGGTTCCCTCTTCTCCCGGCTGGTTCGTCTCCTCCTACTACCAGCGTGGCTGGCTCGAAGGAGGGCAGCCGCGTGAAACTGGAATTCAGCTCGCGACCGAGCTGACGGATAGACAGGTGTAATAATAGACGTAACGAGGAAGTGGTATCATCGAGAACGAGCAGAATGCCGGCGCGGAAAATCGACGTCTTGGCATCTACCCCGTGTTCGGGCTTTGTTTGGCCAGGGGAGGATCACTCGGAAGAACCGGCTGCTCTCGGACGAAAGAAAGAGAGGGAGAGGAGAGACAACAAACAGGGTGGCGGGAAGTAGGTAGGTTGGTGACTACCTACTACGCGGAAGAAGGAGATTGGGGCGACCGGGGAGAAGGAGTAGGTACACCAAGCCGGTATACAACCGCGGGCCGGAGACGAGAAGCCAGAGGAGCAGGTTCGGCCGGTCTAACCTGATTCTCAAAGGGAACCCTGCATCAGATTGGACCCACCTCCGTGGGTCCGTTTGTATTTCAAGTACCTGTACTCCCTCGCTTCGCGTCAGTGGACGATGCCTCCGGAGACGGAGGACTCGACGAGTCTTAGCGAAGAGGAACGAGCTCCTCGGTCGATCACAGTCCCGGGGAACTCGTGGTCTCCGCGGAGATCGGGTCAGGTGTCTGCGCGTCACCTCTAAACGGATCGGGCAAACTCGTCCGAGTGATCGTTCAGTGGCTACAGGACTGTGAACATCCACCGATCGTGGTCTCTCCAACGCTATTGTTTGGAATCGGCGAGACCGCTCGAACTACGGATCGAGATGTTTGCTCGTCTCCGACCGAGTACCTGGACACAACGAGTCAACTCCTCCTTTTTACTACCTGCGAACGTTCCGAGGTTTATGGAGGTCCGGTGTCCTCTCCGTGCAGTGTTTCGGGAGTGAGAATTAGTGGCGAGTTTCGATTGTGGGAAAGATCCTTGATGGTCGTCGGGAGACGCTACGTGGGCAAAGCGATTAGCACGTGTGTCTCTATGGCCACGGGAGAGGAAAAGAGAGAGGAGAGACGACGACGCCGAACCGTCGTTCGAGAACGTTCTCCAAATGCCTATCGCGGCTCGACACGCCGCGTTATATAAAGCCGGGGGAACGCGTTGCATACGGGGCGCCGCGCGATTCCATTAGCGGACACCATTAACCGGGACCAATTACGCTCGCTAGTCTTCCATTCACTCTCCTCGCTGGACTCTGCTCGCATAATTTCCTTCGATATCGAACCTTCTCTCTTTGGACGTTTCGTCCACGAAAATCGGTTTCGACCGGGAACACCGAGGGGGCAAACCGCGAAGGATGATGCAGACGAACCGGATGGTCCCACGTATCGGCGCGTGTTGATGCACCGGCGGGTCACCTGCGCGTCACCTGTGCGTCATCGCGCAGGTAGTCGGTGAACATCCGCGAGGAAGAGGTCGCGCGCGCGCGCGCTTCACGCACGCAACACCCGGGGAACGAGATACTCACTTGTCGGAGCTAGCGTCGGAGCGTACAAAAGGAAGCGCAGTCGGAGGAGGTTGTTGCGGTGCATCCGACAGCGTATTCTCCAAGATGGATCGACGATCGAAGCGGACGATCTCGCTTGCGCATGTATGCGTCATATACGTGGCGAGCGGTCGAAGAAGGTGGTAGGTCGCAAGGGTGCTGGTGGGGTGGGGTGGCGGGGGAGGGAGGGGACCAACTACAAACTACTAAGCGTCCCTCCTGTATTCCGGATCACATCTCAACGGATGATAGTGTCACCACCTTCGCGATGGACCGAGCCGCGCTCGCGCGGATTTCGCGGTTTCCTTCGAGGCGGCTGCTGTTCCTGGTAGGGTACCCTGTCGAGGGGGCACCCTGGTGCACCGAGACACGCACGTACGAGAGACTCGTGTGTGCGCGCGCGTGTACGTGCGTGTTCGTTTCGGGGCGAACACGCGGACACGTACGGAAAGGAAGCACCGTGAAACTCACAAAATTCACTCCGCGCACCTCATTATCCTCGTTTCTGGTCCATTCCGCGCGTCGCCGTTCCGCTAAACCAGTCACCAGGCGCTATCGTTCCTTTCGCGCACACCCCTCTTCGACGAGTCACGAGGATACCCGGGAACGGTTTTTCCAAACCGGATCGTCTGTCCACGATTCACACTTGTACACCGGCTTCAGGCACACGCGCACGCTCGCGCAGACCGCGAGTGGTGACCGCGACTAGCACGAGGACGAGCACGACGGGCACGACGCGAGGAAGCACCACGGCGAGAACGACGACGACGACCTGGACAACGACGACGCGGGCAAACAGCGCGACGACATCGTAGTAGCCGGTGATCGCGAACGCGAGCGTGTGTACTACGCGCGACCGATCGAGCGACGTCGCGTCGAAGCCGCGGCTCGAGTTCTCGTTTCGATGGAACCTCGTGTGCCGAGCGAACGAGGGTGGAACGGATGCACTACCCCGAACTGTGCGGCCCAACAGGTAGAATTAAACCACCCAAAGTTTGGGCAGCCGCTGCAAGCAACAAACGAAGCAGCCTCACGGTGCTCTCTCGGATCGTTCTCTCTTCTCTCGGGATACGGCAACATGGCCGCCGTCGCCGCCGCCTCCCAGCATCCCGCTCTTGGCTCCGTGTCTCGAGTCCCCTCTCTTCTCTCCGCCGTCCACACGCAAGCACACACACACTCTACCGATGCTTCCTCTCTTTCTTTCCTCTTCTTCGTAACCGCGTTTTTCTCTCTTTCTACGTGTCAGCCTCCCTCGCTCCCGAATCTCCTCGCTGCGTCTCGCTTCGCCCGAACCGTCTTTCCTCGTCCGCTTACCTGGCCACCCTACGACGCCTCCCCATTTCGGCTCTTTCTCCGTTCATCCACCTTCTCTGTCTCTCCCGTTCGCGATCCCCTTCTCTCTCTCTCCATCTTTCTCTTCACCTACCTGTAGCGCTCTCTCGACGTACTCCCACTCCTCCGGGAGAGAATCCAGCAATAGGCACCGACGTGGAGAGGTGGCGAGGAGAGAGCCTCCGGCTCCTCCGATCGCGCTCGCCGTCTCTTCTTCTCTACCTGCCTCCTATATCGGTCCCTCCTTGTCCGTTTCTCGGTTCGGGTTAGTCTTGTCCGGGCGAGGGACAGGGGGAGGAAGGACGCGGCGGCGAAAGGGAGACGAGAGGAGAGGGGACCAGGAGACAGGATAGCCGGCGCGCAGGTAGCCAACGACGAACAAGGAGAGAGCGAGTTAGCAGGTACTCGCGAGAGACGCAGACGAGGCGATAGTCTCTTAGGCGACCTGCACGGATACAAACAGAGCATCGAGTCATCGACGAGGCAGCCAGGCAGCCGGGGCTCTTGGCCACCCGGCATTATCGTGTCTCCAGGTCCGTCTCTGTCCCTCCTGACCTGTTCTCCTCGTCCGACCTGCTACCTTGACAAGGATACCTCGCCCTTCGATCCGTTCGAGAGACGAGGACGCGGGTACACGCACACGTACGTTATCGTTCTCCTTCTTCGTAGCCCGCGAGCCGGCCAAGCCCTCTCCTTGTCCGTCCCGCTACCTTGACAAGGATATCCCCAGGAGTTGGCCGTCCGGCCGAAGAAGGAGGAGGACACTGCGTACGTAGATTATCGTAATTCTCCGGCTCCCTCTCGTCCCTCGGCCTGCCACGATACGGACTCTCTCGTTCGATCCCCGAAGCGTTTCTCCCCGCGTGTTCCCACCTTGAGAAGGATATCCAGATATCGCGAGACGTCCGTGGACCAAGTCTAAGGTCGAGCCGCCAAGGTGAACGAAATGTGGCTTGGTCCACGCGCGATTCGATGCTCACGGAGCGATCGTGTCGGTAGCGCCGGTCAAACATTCCGAGCCGACATTTCCATCGACTTTCACCTGGTCTTTGTTCTCCGCGAGATCGTTCGGGGAACGGAGACGCGACCGTTCTCTCCCTCTTTTATCGAGCTTTTTATCGGGGACCGACGAACAGGACGAACGAGAGGAGGAGAAGATTACTCGTGGACGTTCTACGAGGCTCGTTCGATGGCTGGCAAAAAACTGCAGCCTGCGAACAACAGGAGGAGGAGCAGGACGAAGAGAGACGTCAGGTAGAGGAGGACCGGCGAGGATGAAAATCAAAAAGGAAGACGCGCGTGTGCACCGATATAGCTACAGACACACGTGCGTGCTATTGATTCCCCGTTGCGCTCCAGAGGGAGTATATAGACGCAGACGGCGAAGAAGAACGAAGCTGCCGTAGCTGGCTTCTGCTGCTGCCGGCCGGCTACGGAGATGGACTCTCCGGATCGAAAGAGCGAGAAGTTCGGGATGGCGCGAGGGGGAGGTGGCCAGTCGGCTGGCGCTGCTCCGTGAACAGAGGGGAAGGAAAGGTTCAGAGGAGAGAGTGCGTGAACACTCGACCGATAGAGGGAACGAGAGGCAGAGGAGAAAATGAGCGTACCGGGACCAAGAAGAAATCTTTCCTCCCTCTTTCTACTGCCTTCCCCCCGGCCTCTCTGTTCGCCCGTGCACCAAGGGAGAGAGATTAAAAAGAGAAAAAGCAACGGATGGAATTAAAAGAGGAAAAAACGAGCCGAAGGGAAGAAAGACGGAGGAGAAAGGAAGAGGAGGAGCTGGAGCGAGAGGGAGACTCGTGAAAAATGGGCAGCCAGCCACGGAGGACAGCCTCGGGCTACGTCGCGATGTGTTTTAAAACGGACGGCTGACCGCGAAAACTCAAAATTTTTTACATTTTTCGGTACGAACGGTGAATTAAGCTCTCGATGTGTCGGAACCACGTGTTATTTGAGAAATATTTAGTTATACAGTGACTGGATGACATCGGTAATTAGGGTGGTATCCTACGATCAGATTTTGGACATCCACATCTAGGGCTAGATATAAATTTCAGGTATTGATCATTTAATTAGGATTTTCATAACGAGGTATACTTACATATTTCATTGGAATCAGTTCTTACATTTTTCGTTTAAACTGCTTTTAGTTTAACCAAGGGTTTTAGGTCTTAAATGTCAGCCATACAGATTTAGTGTTCAATACTATGCATCAATCTCGTTTCTAAATATTTGGCGAAGTACAATATTACGACTTTAAGTATTTTGTGTCCATGTTTTTGTTTCAAAAATTTTATTGTGACACATACAATTTATTGACCAAATCATGTATACATGCTACCAAAATATACTACTATCACATACCATGCTACATCCACAGATAAAAATACACACGAATCTGACTGGTTGCAGAGCCATAAACCTTGCAGGTCCTAAGTAGCCGTCCGCCATTTGCACCACAAACAAATATTTATATCACTATTTCAGTACAAAATTAGTATCATCATGCATTATGCATGGACGCATGTTTATGCATTTATGACACACCGAAGTCAGCAAAATATTCATTGGACCTCACATGATTTATTTATACTCCTCAGACCTATTTATATCTCAAACATCACGTGATAAATACCTGCAGTGATATTTAACTTAAAAATTAAATCATATATTTATACCTGAAAAACATACATGATAATTACAAAATTAAATTATTTATGCACTTACATTCTTGTCTAAAATTTACAAAATTTATAAACCTATATAATTTACAAATTATCACAGATTACAAGATTTATACCTTGCAGATTTTTATGTAAAAAGAATTTGACCGATCTAATCGAAAATCAAATTTGCTGAAGTACATGTTAGCGAACAATTTTGATACAAAGGCTGCGTAATTGGTACCCTAGTTTCGTAAGATATCGATCGGGTTTCTGAATTGCAAAGCGGCGTTAAGTAGCTGGCCGCGAGTGTACATAAAGTTGTGCGTGGCTCGCGTGGCGAATTATTCCGCGTGGCTCGTACACCGGCGATATGTACGGCGGCGATGTTCAGCAGGGAGTAATTAGGGGATCGGGGCTCGTGACAGCGGACGGATATAATTTGAATACGCACGCCTTCCCGTGAGAATCGTCGTCGCGGTCGTTACGCGTGCACGTTGCCCGGCGTGGGTGGCTGCACGCAACCGCGTGGGCGGATCGAAACCGAGAAGAAGACGAACAAGTGGGAGGAAGAACGACTCCGCGTTTTCGAAGGGAAGTGGCTTACGACCGCGTTTTTAGCTTCGCCGCTAACCTACACGTTTTTTCCGTATAGGAACTCTTTCGAGATGAGCGCCATGATACTTGGACGTACGACTTAGTCGAGGGAGGGGCGCTGAGAATTGTATAGGTTATTTTTAGTCTGAGATTTGGGAATTTAGGAATATGGGGATTTGAGAATTTGGGAATTTGGGAAATACGGAAAATTTGGGGAATTTGGAGAATTTGAGGAATTTGGGAAATTTGGGAAATTTGGGGAATTTGAGGAATTTGGGAAATTTGGAGAATTTGGGGAGTTTGGAGAATTTGGAGATTTTGGGGAATTTGAGGAAAATGGAAAATTTGGGAATTTAGGAAATTTGGGAATTTGGGAATTTGGGAATTTAGGAATTTGGGAATTTAGGAATTTGGGAATTTAGGAATTTAGGAAATTTGGGAATTTGGGAATTTGGGAATTTGGGAATTTGGGAATTTGGGAATTTAGGAATTTAGGAATTTAGGAATTTGGGGAATTTGGGGAATTTAGGAAATTTAGGAAGTTGGGAATTTGGGGAATTTGAGGAATTTGGAAAATTTGGGAATTTGGGAATAGGGAAATTTGGAGAATTTAGGGAATTTAGGAAATTTGGAAAATTTGGCAATTTGAAAATAGTAGAATTAGGGGTTCGAAAATTTGGGAATTTGAAATTTGGAAATTTGGAAATTTAAGAACATGAAAATTTGTGATTTGAGGGATTAGTGATCTAGGGAATTTTAAGATCTGTAGAATTTGAATATCTAGGGAATTTAAAAATATGTGGAATTGGAATATTTAGGGAATTTGAAGATTTAGGAAATTTTGAAAATCTAGCCAATTTGAAGATCTAGGGAATTTGGAGATCTAGAAAATTTGGAAAATCTAGGGAATTTAAAGATATAGGAATATAAGGAATTTGAAATTTTTAAACTTGAAAATATGCTACTTGAAAATTTCTCTATCTAAAAATTGACAAATTGCAAAATTTGAAATTTTTAAATTAGAAATTAGAATTCTCAAATTTTAAGACTTAAAAACTTCTCATTACTGTTCTAGAAATTCTCCAAAAATTTCTAGAATGTCAATATTAATGGAATTCACTATCCTCTACACCATGAAGTGAGCCCCATATTTTTGTTATCCTTAACAAACCCAAATGGGATCCCTTAACAATTCTTAATTATACCAAACATTAACTTAACTTTACCATTTAACTTACCTTTACCACCAAAATTTGATGAAACAATCTCTGGACAAGACTTTCAAAAATCCAGACATTACGCAACGCAACGAACGTTAGGTATTTCAGCACATACCACGGTTAGGCTCTATCGATTCATCACGACGAACGGTAAAGTCCCAACAGCGTGCTGTTGGAAAATCTCGCGGAATCGCGACAAGTGGAATGCCGATGCCTTGCCGCTGTATCGGGGGAAGGACAGCCGAATGGACGAAACTGTTCGTTTTATTTAAACATGTCAGAGATAACGCAAGAAGATGCATCACTCGTTGCTTTCGGTAGACTCTGTCGTGGGTCGTGTCACTCGTAATTGCGCGCATCCTTCTGAACGACTGACGACAAGTTATTATCGGTGAAATGCGTGTCCTCCGCGATGACACTGTCATTTATCATCTGCTAGATAAATCCCTTTCTCAGTCGTCAGCTTCTTAACTTCCTTTCATGGAGCGAAATTGAACATGGCTTTGTATTGAATAAAATTCGAAACTGCATCAAAAGGATGCATGTTTGGAAAGGTATAAGAAGATTTTATCTGAAAATTTTGGAGGATGGATTTTTAGGAAACTGTTTTGTTTACAAAAATCTGATTTAATGTAGGCCTCATTTATTTTAGATAGTATTTTTATTGTTGGACAATCTTAAAATATTTTGTCTGAAAAGTTTACTAAATTCATTTCGTTCATTTCATTAATTTTATCGTATCAAATAATAATTTATATCTTCAGTCAATAACCAATATCGTTATTCGACAATTTTTATCAAACATCAGCAAAAATATTCAATAAATGTAAAAATTTCTGTTAACAAACATTGAACCCTAAAAAAATTGATCTTCATCTCCAAAGTCTCCGTTATAAATTCTCGCATAAAAAATTCCTAGAAAATCGTGACTGCAAATAGAAGAAAAATGCGGTGGTCTTTTAGCACCTGCTACTATTGACCGATCGAAGTCGTTCCTCTACGGTTGCTTTTTTTATCTCCGCCGGGTTCTGTTTACTCTCGAAACGCGGGCAACGCCGACCAGTGACCGGTCTTCCGTCGAACAGGTAGCTTATGATGTATTGTAGCCGTGCACGTGAATAGATGCAACATCGACGTCTCTCTGAATGAAACGCGCGAACCGGTCGCGCCGACCATTACGCGAGAACACGAGCGGGTTTAACCAGGCCGCGGTGATTTCGATGCCGGCACGCGAGATGCGCCGAATCTGGGAGACTTCAATGCTTCGACCACGCGTTTGAGTCTCTGCATTTTTGTCACTTGTGGAATTTTATATGGTGGAAGCGAAGGTACACGTGTCGGAATTTGCTGTGTAATTTAATATTGTGAGGAATTTTTAGGGAGAAGATGGAATTGGAATTTGTAAAATTTGAGAGGATGGAATTAATAGCGATGGAATTGCGTATAATAGAATTTGAAGTGAGGGAAGTTTATGTGTAGAAATTTTTTTGATGGAATTTATGTGGTAGAATGTGAAGTGATGGAATTGTACGTGCTGAAGTATCATTATGTGGAATTATCATGTGATGGAATTCGAAGAGATGGAATTCTACGTGTCGAAGTTTCATATGATGAAGTTTCATGCGATAGAATTTGAAGTAATGGAATTCTGATATAGCGGAGTTCATACGATAGAATTCAAAGCGATGGAATTTGACAAGGTGGAATTCCTAGTGATGGAATTCGATGCGATGGAATTCCATAATATAGAATTAGAAGTGACGGAATTCCACGCGATAGAATTCTACGCAATGGAATTCTATGTAATGGAATTCTGCGCGATGGAATTCGACGCGATGGAATTCGATACTATGGTACTCAACGTGATGGAATTCGACGCGATAAAATACTACGCAATGAAATTCGATACTATGGAATTCAACGCGATGGAATTCCACGCGATAAAATTCTACGCGATGGAATTCTATGTAATGGAATTCTGCGCGATGGAATTCGACGCGATGGAATTCGATACTATGGTACTCAACGTGATGGAATTCGATGCGATAAAATTCTACGCAATGAAATTCGATATTATGGTATTTAATGCGATGGAATTCCACGCGATAAAATTCTACGCGATGGAATTCTATGTAATGGAATTCTGCGCGATGGAATTCGACGCGATGGAATTCGATACTATGGTATTCAACGCGATGGAATTCCACGCGATAAAATTCTACGCGATGGAATTCTATGTAATGGAATTCTGCGCGATGGAATTCGACGCGATGGAATTCGATACTATGGTATTCAACGTGATGGAATTCGACGCGATAAAATTCTACGCAATGAAATTCGATACTATGGAATTCAACGCGATGGAATTCCACGCGATAAAATTCGACGCGATGAAATTCGATACCATGGTACTCAACGTGATGAAATTCGATGCGATGAAATTCTACGCGATGGAATTCGATATTCCACAACTTGATGTAATAGAATTCCTAACGTTGAAATTCGAGAAGATAGATTTCCACGTTATAGTATTCGAAGTGATGGAATTCCACCACGCAGAATTCTGTCGTGTGATATTCGATACTATGCATTTCCCAATAATGGAATTCGACGCGATAAAATTCTGCGCAAAGGAATTCGACATTATGGAATTCGATGTAAATACCTAACGATGGAATTCGACGAAATGGAATACCACGCGACAAGATTCGACATATATTATTCCACATGATAGAAGTCGAAATAATAGAATTCCACTCGAATTCGACGTGTTGAAATTCAACGCTACAGCACTCAACCTTACAAAACTTAACGCTATGATATTCCAGCAATACTATCTCGAATTCCACGCGACATTTCAGAATTTGCACCTAATTCCACATACTAAAATTTAACTTCTCTCTCCGCAACATTTAATCATCTTACATCTACCACCAAACTAACAAAGACATCTAGTTCGAACTATTCGTAAATTGTTATGTTTTTACTCGAAATAAGCGTAATATAAAATTATTGTTCACTGCTCCAATAAAATAAGGGGCGATCTTACTAGCGGAACGGATGAGTCTCTTTGATACGGCCTTACAACTGCGCTAGGAATATTCTTATTATAAATCTTAGTAATTTGGTCTTTCTTGTCGCAGGTTCCCCTTTTTCATCCCCTACGAGGTGAAAAGTTTGACCCTCGGTCAGGACAGTGAAACACCATGCAACAAGTATTGTCGAAAACCGGATTTCGTTGACGATGGACAGTCAACGATGATGTATGCGAATTGTTTGCGCATTAGAATCTTCAGGGGGCTTAGTAACCCTCTTCTCTATAATTGTTATCGGTCGCCGTTGAAAAATCGAGGCTTAGAACTACGTAGTTGATGCTTCAAATGTACCCCTCGGATTTATTTGAAATTATGCAATCTTTTTATCTATCCTATAGAAGTTGGGTTTATTCAACAAATCCCTCAGACGCAAATTCATTCTTCTAGTAAATACATTTATAATTGACATTCGATGCTCAACAACCGATATTTTATATTCAAAATTTTTATATTTGGTTACTGATTGAATAATTTCTTGCTTATAGTTTTGGTGGGATTGTGGGGATCTTCAAACTTGATAACTTAAGGTTATTATTATTAAGTTATATATTAAACCTTGTTTAGGTGAAAATTTCATATTTTTCTTTATCTCTTTCTGATATTAAGTACTCATGTATACATACATATATGTAGATTTGTACATATGTATTCTCATTTTTGTATATTACTTAACCATGATTTATTTCTGTATATTATTCCTATATGATTTGTTCTAATACATTATCGATATGTGATTCATTATCTACACATGACTTATTTTCCTATATCATTTACATATGATTCACACTTGCATATTCGCACATGATTCATTTTTGTTACTCACACGCAATTTATGTTTGTTACTTACACAAATAACCACGTGTTTTCTAACAACCGAGCCAGGCTTTTGAAAGCCTCAAAGAGAAAATACCATACAATCATGGCCGCAGAGCCCATTCGCTTTTCGCACTGACCGATTCTCAGGAATGGGAAAGCAGCCGATAACAATCGGCGTTTTAACAATATCGAATAAACGTTTCATTACCTCCTAACGATATAGTCACGCTATTGCAGAAACGCGTGGAATTGCGTGCGGCAAAAACGAGTCAGTGTACCGCAAACAATATATAGGTACGTACACAGTATTTTCTAGCGATAAATCTCATTTTACGGCTTCCACTTTTTCAACATTCGAATCTGCCGTTCTATTACCGCGTCGACGCTTACCTCGTTAATCGATAACCTTCGCTGAAAAAGAAGTGTTAAATTATTTTATAACGTTTTGCTAATTATATAACCATGATTGACCTTTCTGAACGCCGAAACCACAAATGTATCGTAAATAAGTTATTTCGAGAAGAACTTCATTCGATACTGTGAGGAGAAAATGGAGTGAATCGTTTAATGCGAAAGTGGTGTCGAAAAAGTTGATTACTGCATGTGGGATCGAGTAAAAGTTTAAAACGGTCTCGAAGAATGTTACGTCTCTTTTATAAGGCGCTGTGAAGTTACACTTTGTAATGAACCTGTTTCGTACATATACATTTTACTAATTATATTGACCTTATTAGTTATGTTGCTCCAATCTATTTTTCAGAGTTCTTTAATGTAAAACTTTTTCTTTCAAATGTTAAATTTGCTTAAACTTGTTACATTTGCCAATTTATATTATGTACTTAATTTAATAATGTACTAAATAAAATTAAGTTAAATACTGTACATGTATAATATATTGCATAATTTTATTTTTATAAATAAATATAAATCTACGAAATGGCGTTTAAATATAAATAAAGCAAAATGAATTAACCTCTTCAGTTATTCATTTTTGTTAAGAAACTAAAACCCGATGGATCAAAAAAAATTGAAAAATCATGGAAGAGTAAAATAATTCAAATATAAAAATAACTTTGCATGATTATATTATAAAGTGACTCTCTTCTTTTCTAATAAATAAATACCATCAATTAGTGCTCCTAAATACATAAAAAAAGAGCCAAAGTATAAAAGAGCTCTCTGTAACAAAAAATGACTTACAGTAATAAAAAATGATTTACAGCAAGAAAATTCTATATTTAAAAATCCTTGTACTTTAATGTCCTACATATCGCAGCTTGCGAAGCAAGGAGAAGAAAAGAGGAAAAGAAAAAACAAAGGTGGTCATTCAACGTTCTTGCTAAATAAGTTCACGCAGTCCATCATCGTCAGCGCGAAAGTTCTCGAGAGCTCGGCGAGAGCTTAATCGTCTCTGCTCTCCCAGCCTCGATTAACTCGCCAGCCGTGTGCGCGATAAATCTGCGAGCACGGTGATGGACATTCGAAACGCTCCCTTGCAAATTTTCAACCGATTTAATCGTTGTTGGAGTTTCGTTTACTTTGAAAACCGAAATTAGTGGGTACTGAAAGGTTAGGGGAGACAGGGTTAGGTTGTGAGTTTGAGATGTGGTGATTTGAGGATTTGGAGATTTGAGAGTTTGGGATGTGGAGATTTGGGGATTTGAGAATTTGGGATGTGGAGATTTGGGGATTTAAGAGTTTAGGATGTGGAGATTTGGGGATTTGTGAGATTGAGAGTTTGAGAGTGTGAGAGTTTGGAAGTTTGAGAGCTTGAGAGTTTGGGAATTTGAGAGTTTGAGAATTTGAGAGCTTGAGAGTTTGAAGGTTTGAGAGTTTGAGAGCTTGAGAGTTTGAGAGCTTGAGAGTTTGAGAGCTTGAGAGTTTAAGAGCTTGGGAGTTTGAGAGCTTGGGAGTTTGAGAGCTTGAGAGTTTGGGAATTTGAGAGTTTGAGAATTTGAGAGCTTGAGAGTTTGAAGGCTTGAGAGTTTGAGAGCTTGAGAGTTTGAGAGCTTTAGAGTTTGAGAGCTTGAGAGTTTAAGAGCTTGGGAGTTTGAGAGCTTGGGAGTTTGAGAGCTTGAGAGTTTAAGAGCTTGAGAGTTTGAGAGCTTGAGAGCTTGAGATGTGGAGATTTGGGAATTTGAGAGTTTGAGAGTTTGAGAGTTTAAGATTTTGAGAATTTGAGAGCTTGAGAGTTTAAGAGCTTGGGAGTTTGAGAGCTTGGGAGTTTGAGAGCTTGAGAGTTTGAAAGCTTGAGAGTTTGAGAGCTTGAGAGTTTAAGAGCTTGAGAGTTTGAAGGCTTGAGAGTTTGAGAGCTTGAAAGTTTAAGAGCTTGGGAGTTTGAGAGCTTGAGAGTTTGAGAGCTTGAGAGTTTGAGAGCTTGGGAGTTTGAGAGCTTGAGAGTTTAAGAGCTTGAGAGTTTGAAGGCTTGAGAGTTTGAGAGCTTGAGAGTTTGGATTGTGGAGATTTGAGAACTTGGAAATTTGGGAGTTTGAGAGTTTGAGATTTTAGAAATTTGGAACTTATGGCTCATTAAGAACTTTCCAAAAACTAAAAAATTTGAAGATTTGGAAATTTGAAAATTGCGTATTTAGAAAATGAAAAATGTAAAAATTTAGAGATGTGAAGATTTCAGACGCTATCAATTTGAACATATGAGAATTTGAATATTATCAATTTGAATATATATATATGTGAATCTACTAATAACTTATCTAATACAACATTCTAAAGGTCCAAATGAAAATCCTTCAAAAAAGAAGCTATTAACGTTGTTAGAGTAACTCGAAGAAGAAAAATGAAATAAGAAAACAATGCGGTGGACGCATAATAAGACTCACAGTATAAAACTCAAACTTTCACCGACGACAGAGTGTGCGTGTAATTCGCTGAAAATTACGAGGATCGTTGGCTGTTAATTACGTATCGCTGGCAAAGAAAGAAAAACTGAATTGACTCGTGTCCTCGGTGATTATGGCTTCTTTTCAGCGTTTCCAATTGGTTTATCGTTTTGCTTAGTACAGTAGACTCTAACATAACTTTCTTTCAAGCTATATTTCTGGGCTTTCGAATTTTTCAAGTTTCAAGCATTCATATCTTTTTTACATTTGCCAATTTTTCACATTTTCTAACTTAACCAATTTTTCAAAATTTATTGAAATATTTGTAAATAATTTTGAACTTGATGGTGCTCGATTAGGGAGTACATCTCTGAATAACAAAGCTTTGAAATTTCTATATTTACGTATTTGTGGATTTCCAAATTCCTGGATTAGCAAATCCACATATGATCGAAAACCTGGACTACCAAGTTCACATGTCCTCAAATCTCAAAGCTTCCAAATTCCAAGATTTCCAAATCCACATATCCCAAATTTCAAAGCACTCAAATTTCTACCCTTCCACATCTATATATCCCCAGATACCTTCATCACCAAATCCACATACCCCAAATTTCCATTCTCCCATATCTACATATCCCCTATTACCTAGACCCCCAAATCCCAAGGCTCCCAAATTCCAAGATTTCCAAATCCACATACCACTTTCACAGTACCCAAATTTCCACTCTCCCATATCTACATATCCCCAAATACCTTCATCGCCAAATCCACATACCCCAAATTTCGGCCCTCCCATATCTACACATCCCATATCTAGCACAAATCCTAACCAAATCCACATATCCTCAACTACCAAACTCTCCGAATCCCTCCATTCTAACATCCATAAATCCCCAAACTTCCAGACCCTCAAATCCCTCCACTCTCACATCCATAAATCCCCAAATTCCCAGACCCTTAAGTCCCTTCACTCTCACATCCATAAATCTCCAAATTCCCAGACCCTCAAATCCCTCCATTCTCACATCCATAAATCCCCAAATTCCCAAACCCCCAAATCCCTCCATTCTCACATCCATAAATCCCCAAATTCCCAAACCCCCAAATCTCTCCACTCTCACATCCATAAACCCTCAAATCCTCATCCCAAATCCTCATCTCAAATCTCCAAAAGCTCCCATAAAACATCAACCAGTCTTCACACACATTTTCCTTAGAGAACGCAGATTTGTCGTAGACTGTACACAGCAAGATTGGCGGCAGGAAACGCGGCGTGATAACGGTATCGAAAGTGTTACGCATACGCAACAGCGAGGCTGGCTTGCGAGGTTATCGTAGCTTTGAACGCGAGGACGCGCGACTAGCAACCTCTAATTTACGTCGCGAAGTCGTACGCTAATCAGCGTGTGCTGCCGCGGAAAATTTATTCCCGCGAGACGAACGGCAGGCGTCGAGAAACGGCCGTTATCGAGCCGCGTCACGGAAGCCGTGTCGCGATTACTCGAGCCGATCCGCTTCGACCGTGCCTCCGCGATTTGTCGACGAAACGCCGAGCGGAAATGTCTTCGCGCGCGGACAGTAATGGGCTAATCATGGCTTTGTATCGAACGTTTTCTTGCTTCGGTGCCGATTTGAATATATAACATTCGGTAGGAATGTTAATTCGTAGCTTTGGTGTAGAATACTTTTTAAGGTGTACAATCATATGTCTTCGAATGAGGAAAAATATAGTTCTTTTGATTGGCGGATAATATTGTAAATTAGTATATAATGTAAATCTGTATAGTAGAAAAAATTAGTATTGTATGAAATTGTTTGTAGGAAGCTTTAGACTCGAAGGATTTTGTATAACCTTGCAGCGAGCATAGATCGCATATGTGATCACATATGATCGCTGCTTTTTATGGAGGACGTTAACCAATTAGTACAATACATGTACATTTATAATAATACACTTCAATTAATCGATATCGTACAAAATTTGTATACATATATTACACTTGTTATGAGAGTCCTACATGTCACACACTCGTTACACATATGTGTAATGAATATATAGGATCACACATATGTACAGCAATTGAATGCAAGAAAGAAGTAATACGACTTGTTACGAGAGTCCTACATATCACACACTCATCACACATACACGTAATGAATATATAGAATTACACATATGTACAGCAATTGAATACAATGAAAAATTATTACGTCTTATTACAAGAATCCTACATATCACACATTCATCACACATACATGTAATGAATATATAGAATAACACATATGTACAGCAATTGAATGCCAGAAAGAAGTAATACGACTTGTAATGAGAGTCCTACATATCACACACTCATCACACATACATATAATGAATATATAGAATAACACATATGTACAGCAATTGAATACCAGAAAGAACTAATACGACTTGTTATGAGAGTCCTACATATGACACACTCATTACACATACATGTAATGAATATATAGAATCACACATATGTACAGCAATTGAATGCAAGGAAGAATTAATACTTCGTCAGATTAAAGATATCAAAGAAGCCGCTGCACGCGATCGTGAGAGTGAAAAAGAAAAGAAGGATCACGCATTGCTGCGATAAATCGATCGTCAAGAAATTAAGCCGGCGTTGCGTAACGGTACGCGAAAATCGCACGGATGCCCGAGGGCCGTTCTTGCGTCGCTCAGTTACGGCGAATCGCGTACGAAGACGGCGAAATCGTGCCCGTTAACTTTTCGCAAGAACGGAAAACAGTTACCCCGCTCAGACATGCGTGGCCAAGAGGGATAAGGAGAGCGTTTCATTGACTCTGGCCTGACTTCTTAATGGCCGCACGCCGCGAAACCAGCGACACGAGACCGACTCAAATCCCTCGCGGCAAGATCGCTTTCGCCGATTGACATCGCTTCTATTCTTTCGGTAATGTTGGTTTCCACATGAAACTGTTATGAAATTGTACACATGTAAAATTGTGCATATGGTAAATATGTCTGATATATTAAGTAATAAAACTGTACTTTTATCACTATCATAATGTGTATGATGGTGATAAAAGTACAGTTCCACGGTAAAATAATTATTAATGAAAGAAAGAAGAATGGAAATCGATAAAAGGTCGCGAGCCCTCGATGGCGGTCCCCAAATGGCTGTCCACGAATCCACGATGGCCGAACACGTCGCGTTGGCGACACATCACTCGGTGCACACGGACTGCACCGAGAGACCTGGAACTCGCGTTTCGCATACTTTTACGACACGCGTGTGTACACGAACGAACCGTTCACGTGTGCGTTCCCTCGTTCTGCGTGGCCGTTGATTGGGCATATCTGGGCCCCGTTTCGGACCCCTCGCTCACTGAGACGCTGGACGCGTTCTAACGAAGGGGAATGCAAATTTCGGTGAACTCGACTTCTCTTGATATTTCGGCGAGAGGGTTCCTGGTACTTTGATTATGAACTTCATTATATTCATAAACGGAAGCTCGTGTACTTAATACTGTGTTATAGTTAATAGTAGACGTATATGTATATTGTTTTGAGGTATTTGGTGTGGGTATAGTCTTTTAATATACTAGTTTTGGAGATACTGATGTAGGTACAGTTTTATGTTCTATATTAGTACACATATGGGAGATATAAATGTAGCGTGTGGGAGGTGTATAACATAGGCACACATATGGGTACATATATGGGTACATAAGGTACATATATGATAAATAGCTACTATAGGTACACATGTGGGAGGTGTATAATAAGGTACACATATGATATGTAGCTACTATAGGTACACATGTGGGAGGTGTATAATAAGGTACACATATGATAAGTAGCTACTATAGGTACACATGTGGGAGGTGTATAATAAGGTACACATATGATAAGTAGCTACTATAGATACATATGTGGGAGGTGTATAATAAGGTACACAAGTGATAAGTAGCTACTATAGGTACATATGTGGGAGATATATAATGAGGTACACATATGATAAGTAGCTACTATAGGTACACATGTGGGAGGTGTATAATAAGGTACACATATGATAAGTAGCTACTATAGGTACACATGTGGGAGCTGTATAATAAGGTACACATATGATAAGTAGCTACTATAGGTACATATGTGGAAAGTGTATAATAAAGTGCACATATGACAAGTAGCTACTATAGGTACATATGTGGGAGGTGTATAATAAGGTACACATATGATAAGTAGCTACTATAGGTACACATGTGGGAGCTGTATAATAAGGTACACATATGATAAATAGCTACTATAGGTACATATGTGGGAGGTGTATAATAAGGTACACATATGATAAGTAGCTACTATAGGTACACATGTGAGAGGTGTATAATATAGGTACACATATGATAATGATTGCTGTGTTTTGAAGGGGAGGTTTTCAGATAACATATTGCTTTAATAGATGGCGCTAGGTTTCCTTAAATTTAAAAAGTTCCGTTACTTTTCCGACGTACTGTATAACAGCAAAGTCTCGATTTTTAATTCCACAAAAAGGTTGCGCCCGTACAAAATCGCTCGAGTTTCCTCGCTAACGCAACGGTATCAATTATTTCAGGATGCAAATTAATCGCGGTCGGTGCAGCACGACGGATAATAACACAGCTGGAGAACAGGCGGCGAAAGTAAACAGCCACGGCGCGAACGATTCCAGTTCACGCGCGGATAAGCTCCGGTACGGTCGTTAAAAAGCTGCGCGTCTAAACGCGAGCGGACAACGTTGAAAGTTCGTGACGTCATCGGTTTTTAGCGCCGTTCGAGTAAATCGACCGGCCTTATTGCGAGCCGATCGCGTTCCGTTTTGCATTTAAATCGTCGAACGGCCGCGGGAATTTATGCGGGGCCCCCTTGCGTCGGTGAACACGACCGTTCGATCACGAATTTTTCATCTTTCTTTTGCCACGCTTCGACGTCTCTTTTCGTATATATTATTTGTTTATTTGGATCACGCTGCGATTTCGTCGTGTTTCGTTCGATGGACTTTTTCAATCGTGCCAATCGATTTGATTTGTAAGAACTTTATAAATTATATATTTTCTCCGATGCGAAACGTTTTTGTAATTGTGGAAAAAGATCGAGTTGTATGGTCTTGTAAAATGGTCGACTTATTTTTAAATAATAATTTTTGTATGTTAAGTAGAGTATGTGTGTAAAATGCATACATGTATGTGCACATGTGTAAAGTGTATACATGTATACATATGTGTAGATGTATACTTATGTACATATGGGTCAACTGTACACACGTGTGCATATGTGGAAATTGCATATAGGAATACATATGTGTAAACTGTATACATGTATACATATGTATGGAATGTACACATGTGTTCATATGAGTAAGGTGTGCAAACGTGTACATATGTGTAAAGTGCATATATGTATACATACGTATAAAGTGAATACATGTGTACATATGTGTAAAGTGCATATATGTATACATACGTGTAAAGTGAATACATGTGTACATATGTGTAAAACGTATACATTCATACATATGTGTGAAAAGTATATGTACATATGTTATGTGTGAAGTGTAAACATGTGCACATATGTGTAACGTTCATATATGTAAACATACATGTAAAGTGCCTATTTAACCAATAAAAAAAATGATAATTATAAGGGAAGTTTAACTTCTTCATGTGTACATGCGTGTGTGAAATATCTGTTATTTTAAAAATATTAAATAGGAGTTTAGATGATAGCAGAATAACTAGAATTAAAATATCCCGACCTGGAATTTGCAAGAACAGGAGCAAATCACATGTATGAACGGATTTGTCGACTTCGAAATTGTAAAATAAAAAATTGATAAATGATCGGTATCATAAGAAATCGTTACTCTAATCTTTCATTCTGACTTAAACATCTCAATGCCCGAGCATATCGAACGTGTTAATACTCTCGATACTTCTCGAATACGCGTCTTCAGTATCCACAGTCGTATGTCGCAATCATCGGACAATTAATATCTGTCGACGAAATCGCGACAGATTGAAACTCTCAGCGTCGACAGGGGAGGTGGCTAATCGAGGCGTTAATTGCGTAACCGTCTAATGATAAATTATCTCTCTTTTCTTACGGTGCAGCGACACTCGTGTGCGATATTTGTATGCACACGGACATGCAGCCTCGTTGCAGCGCGCGGAAAAATTGCGCCACCGTGACGACGGTTGCAAAAGAATCGCACAATACCGCATCATTAATATTCGTCGAACCATCGACACCGCTCGAAACTTCTGTTAATTTGTTTTTTCTTCTGCAACTACGTTTTTAGCGCGAAAAGCGATGATTAGACGGAATTCTTAAAAGTTTCGCTGAAGTGTTACGCGTTGAGTTATTGCTATCGATTATTGATATTTTATTGATGAGGTATGGATGACATATTTATGGAAACTGAGAATATTTTGAAGTTAAACTTTGTTAGGTATACTTTAGGTATATAGGAACGTAACTTCAAATGAGATTTCAATGATAACATGTTGATGGGATAAGTTAGGTTAGGTTCAAATAATTCTCTAACAAATTTATGTGAACCTAACATAAGTTAGCCTGTCAACATCCTATCCTATCACATAAATTTGTTAGAAAATTGTTCGAACCTAACCTAACTTATCCTATCAACATGGAAGGATTAATAGGATAAGTTAGGTTAGGTTCACATAAATTTATTGGATAATTGTTTCAGTTGTGTAGTGAATAGCAATAGTTTTATTAAGGTAGGTAAAGAGTTCTTTATCCTAACAATAAATTGTTATACTTTAGGTATACAGTAACCTAACTTCAACTAAAATTTCAATAACATTAAGAAATAAGTACATTCCCAAATCCGTACACCTGCGAATGATTTTTAAATTCTGCTTCTACCAATATGTATTATTTCTACATTCTAAAATCTATACCAACCATACCAAAATTTTAATAAAATTTAAAAGCGTCATAAGTACTGAAATATTTGGTGAAACTTGCGATGGAAGGAAGATCCCGAAACCATGGGAGTAGGATTCTCACGGAATGGCGTCGGAAAAAGTTACGATGCCGGATTAGAAGGGAAAAGCCAGCTCACCGTGGTAAAGGTTTTTTGGCTTTTTACGCTCCGCCAGGTAAAAGCCTGACGGGGGTGTTCCTCGGGCTGACAGGTGCATCTCCTCTCGACGTTCCAGCGTGGAGGGCCATCCGCGTCCGAAACGCGTCTTCACGCTCGGAGCTGACGCGTTCTTATACGCGTTTGTACGAGTGTGGGATCGAGATAAATATAACGTCGCTTCAGGTAGAAACGGCAGGGATGAGACAGGTAGGAGTCCCGTATACCTACAGGACCCTTACCTGAGCTAAGGGAAAGTGGAAAATTGCTCAACGTATTTGTGCGCTTGCACGTGTACGATTTTGGAGGGAAATCTAGTCTACAGGGCGTCTCACAATTAGCGTAGGTCCTTGCAATGGAGGGTAGCTGACGGGATTCTGAATAAGATTTCCCTTTGCACAAATGGGGTGCGAAGCGTCGTTTCTGAAATATTAAAGAAAAACAAGGACCAATCCGCGCGATGATTACGAATGCGCAGACGCCAGAACGGTAGCTTCGGATAACGTGTAGTAATCCAGCGTGTGGATATATAACGCGTAGTAATCCAGTGTGTGGATATTCAACGCGTAGTAATCCAACGCGTAGTAATGCAACGCTTGGTAATCTTACGTGTTATAATCCAACGCATAGTAATGCAGTGCTTGGTAATTCTACGCGTGGTAATGCAACGCGTAGTAATCCTACGCGTAGTAATCACACGCGTAGTAATCCAGCGTGTGGATATCCAACGCGTAGTAATGCAACGCTTGGTAATCTTACGTGTTATAATCCAACGCATAGTAATGCAGTGCTTGGTAATTCTACGCGTGGTAATGCAACGCGTAGTAATCCTACGCGTAGTAATCACACGCGTAGTAATCCAGCGTGTGGATATCCAATGCGTAGTAATCTAGCGTGTGGATATCTAACGCGTAGTAATGCAGCGCGTGGATGTTCAACGCGTAGTAATCCAACGCTTGGTAATCCTATGTATTATAATTCAACGCGTAGTAATGCAACGCGTGGTAATTCTACGCGTAGTAATCCTACGCGTAGTAATCGAACGCGTAGTAATCCAACGCGTAATAATCCAACACGTAGTAATCCAGCGCGTGGATATCCAACGCGTAGCAATCCAACGCGTAGTAATTCAGCGTGTGGATATCCAACGCGTAGTAATCCAGCGCTTGGATATCCAACGCGTAGTAATCCAGCGCGTGGATATTCAACGCGTAGTAATCCAACGCGTAGTAATCCAGCGTGTGGATATCCAACGCGTAGTAATCCAGCGCATCGATATTCAACGCGTAGTAATCTAACGCGTAGTAATCCAGCGTGTGGATATCCAACGCGTAGTAATGCAGCGCATCGATATTCAACGCGTAGTAATCCAACGCGTAGTAATCCAGCGTGTGAATATCCAACGCGTAGTAATCCAGCGCATCGATATTCAACGCGTAGTAATCCAACGCGTAGTAATCCAGCGTGTCGATATGCAACGCGTAGTAATCCAACGTGTAGGAATCTAACGCGTTGTTAACCAACGCATACTAATTCAACGCGAAATATATTTATAGAAACACTTACATATTTTCCCCTGCTCGAACAAAGACGTCAAAGGTGAAACGCAACAGAATCTAGCAGAGGTGTTTATTTTGGTGAAACACGTGAACAGCTCGGCGTTAAAGGGAATTCTTAACGTGTTGGCGAATGTTTTTTCTCAGGTGGGTTAAAGGTGAGATGTTGGTGAAAGGTTTCGGGTTCCGAGGCGAGAGAGTGCATCAAAGTGCATTTAGGTGTTTCGAATTGAACCCACTCCTCGTTCCAGAACCCTTCATCCTTCCTCCACGATGTCTTTGTTCCTTTATTCCTTTCTTTCGCTTTATCTTATCCGCCTCGATTATTTTACCTAACCTTTCGTTATAATTATCTTCTCGGAATTTGTCGCTTGTTATTGCTATCAAGGTATTTGTCATTTATAATTATTATCTCAGGTTTGGCATTTTTTATTGTTATCTGGGAAATTTGCGTTTGTAATTGTTTTAGGATTTGTTGCTGTAATTTTTATCTTGGACTTTGTCATTTATTATTGTTATCTTAGGTTTGGCATTTTTTATTGTTATCTGTGAAGTTTGTATTTGTAATTATTTTAGGATTTGTTGCTCTAATTTTTATCTTGGACTTTGTCATTTATAATTGCTATCTCTGAATTTGCCATTAATTATTGTTATCTATGAATTTGTTATTTGTAATTTTTATCTTTGAATTTGTCATTTATAATTATTATCTAAAAATTTACATTACAAACTTTGTCAATTAAAATTAATATTAAAATTGAAATTATCAGGTTTAAAATTGTTAAATTAAAATGATTAAAACTTGTCATTATTTCAAAGTGTGTCACTTATATTTGTTATAATAGCAAGAATTAATGTCAATTAATTTCATTTAGAGATATACTGTGTCACATGATCAGAAATGACGAACATAATTTATTATTTTTCTTCGATCTTTATAACCTAAAAACCTAACCTAAAATTTACAGAATTCATCAACACAATTTTTGTTATATATTCTACTTATTTATCTAAAGAGTTCTTTGCAATTTCTATTCAACTATTAAACAACGTTAAATATTGTCCAGCAAAAATGTCCATCGTTTCATTATTATCCACGCTTTCTCAATCTAATCTACGTCGAGTGAAATCGCCTGAAAACCTCTCCACAAGCGACGATGATCCATCGACGTTTTCTAATTGCACCATCCTCAGTCGCTAAAAATCCACGGATTATCGGAATAATCGGCGTTCCACGCTTATTAAATTATAAACATAAATGCATTCAGCAATCAACGTCGTCGCAAAAAAGTCCGCTGTGCTCGCCGGCTTTCCCACGTTCTCTGCTCATTCACGATTAACGCGACTTAACGGTCGATTGTATGATTTAATCAATTGCAGAATTTTGCAAAATCCTCGGGAACAAGATTACGTAATGTACAACTTTCGATTTGGATCCAGCTCAGGGATGTTCCTGACGTTTCCGGTTGGACGAAGGTCGAATTCCATCTCCAAAGTCTTGTATGTTAATTGGCGGATGAAATTTTGATGAAGCCTGCGGTGCACTTCGGCCGTGTCTTAAAAGAGACTGCTAATGAGTTTTGTAATGCGATGTTCATTGAAATTGGGGAAAATGTTATTTCTTTCATAAATTCAAGGTACTTGAACGAAACATTCTGTGACACACAATTTTTTCTGACCTCATTAATAAAAATGAATAAGTGTTTAATAAAAATCCGAAGGCGAATATCAACTAGTAATCTACTAGTAGAACACATCTAAACAAGTATTACCAGAGCGATCAGATTTGATAAAACACCAGAACATAAATACACGCGCGCAGTTTAAACGTCGTCGCAAAGCAGTAAGCCGATTTTGTCGTCAAGAACGACGCTGTAAATAAAGATACGCGTATTGTTAGTCACTGAAAAAGGTATCCGTTTGATTGATTTACAGGACAGTTCAACGATCGCGGCGACAATTATTCCATTATAATAACGGTGCGAAACGTCTGCAAGACACGCGACCGTAAAGCATCGATTCCAACGAACGAGCTAATGCCGTTCATATTTCGCGTAGTTCCACTTCCGTCTAGCCCCTAGCAACAATCGTTACGACTTCATCCCGGTGATCCTTATCGATGCGTTCGCTCTGTTGAATAAATCCTGATCCTGATTATCTTTCGAGAGCATGCTGCGGCTTAAAATCGATGGAACTCCGTTACAGTTCGATGAGATTTATATGCTAACTATTCCACGATTAATCGTGCTCCACATAAATGGAACTTGCGTGTGTTCGAACTATTGGAGGTTGGATGCGGTAGGATTACATAACTCGTGTTCGTTATTTTCGGAACGATGGAACTTTATCTATATTGGTATACTGGACTCATATGAATACATATACGTTGATGTATATATCAGTGTGTACCCATATGCATTGATGTACATATACATATGTTGATATACATATGAATGTATGCCCATATACATTGATGTACATATACATATCTTGATATACATATGAATGTATACCCATATGCATTGATGTACATATACATATGTTGATATACATATGAATGTATACCCATATGCATTGATACACATATACATATATCGATATACATATGAATGTATACCCATATGCATTGATACACATATACATATATCGATATACATATGAATGTATACCCATATGCATTGATACACATATACATATATTGATATACATATGAATGCATACCCATGTGCATTGATTCACATATACATATGTTGATATACATATGAATGTATACCCATATGCATTAATACACATATAAATATATTGATATACATATGAATGTATGCCCATATACATTGATGTACATATACATATCTTGATATACATATGAATGTATACCCATATGCATTGATACACATATAAATATATTGATATACATATGAATGTATGCCCATATACATTGATGTACATATACATATCTTGATATACATATGAATTTATACCCATATGCATTGATACACATATACATATATTAATATACATATCAATGTATGCCCATATACATTGATGTACATATACATATCTTGATATACATATGAATGTATGCCCATATGCATTGATACACATATACATATGTTGATATACATATTAATATATTCCTACATCCCTATATTTTAAAATTTACACATCTAGCTAATTATTATACAGTTATGTATATCTAGCTGCTTATGTCCCCAAATCTCCACACTCTCAAACCTGTATCTCCACATCCACATATGTATACTCACATGTGTATTCCTATATTTTCACAATACATGTCCCTGTATTTTCACATGTACTTAGCCTTGTATCTTCATACCCCTATTATTACCCAGCAAATTCCCAACATCCTCAAACCTCTCATACACCAAAAAGTTGTCGCTAAAAATCAAAGTATCGAACCCCTAGAAATTACATACAACCGCCAGTAATCCAATCAACGTTAACAGCCTCCCTAGACGCCGGAAACGTGTCCCGTCCCCTCGTGTTCCATCGATTTCTTTCAATTCCCCGTCACGATCGTTCGGTCTTGTTTACACCCGGCACGATCGACGATCCATAAATCGTTGCATCGACGGTCTTACATACGCGTCGCGGCGTCCCCTCGCCTCCTCTCCGCTAGACGCGAGCTCGATTATTATTGGCGGAATAATTATGATCGGTAGGCAGTAACGTATACGAATCGTCTCGCATGCCTGCTCGTAATTAATAACGTAAAAGGCGTCCACAAAGCTGTCAGACGCCGACGGGCCGGCGGGGAATTGCAATTTGCTGATAGGGAATAGGAAACGCCTATGAGACCAGCTCCATTCCAGTTTCTCTACCCTCTCCTCACCGCCTGTACATGGCTTTTCCTCGTGGTTTTCCTTTTTGCCGGGCACACGTCCTCGTATTTTTCCCTCCCCCTCTACTCGATGCTATCCGATATCTATCTGGTCCTACCCGTGTTACGCGCTTACTCCGCCAATATTTTCCGAGTTTGCTAATTTATGACAGGAATCTTGTACCGTGTCGGACTGCGGGAAATCTGAATATTCATTAAGTAAGTATTTTAGAGTTGGGAACTGGGACTTGTGCTACCGGTGGTTTTGGGAGTAGCGAGAATATTTGTTCAAAAGGAATAGTTCTATGAAGTTTGGGAACGTTAGATGATGTTTGAGAGGTAGGAGTATTTTAATAATATAATATTGTTGACGTGATATAATATTTTAGAGGTAGAGACTCTATTGGGATTTAGATGTGGATGTAGGAATTTGGAGAACTGTGGAGAACTTAAAATATACACGCGATGGGTTATTACGCGTTGGGTATCCACTCGCTGGATTATTACGCGTTGAATTATCACGCACTGGATTACTACGCGTTGGTTGACTACGCGTGAGATTACCACGCGTTAGATTCCTACGCGTTGAATATCCACGCGCTGGATATCTACACACTGGATTACTACGCGTTGGATTACTACGCTTTGGATATCCACGCGCTGGATTACCACGCGTCGAATTACTACGCGTCGAATTTACCACGCATCGAATTTACCACGCGTCGAATTTACCACGCGTCGAGTTACTACACGTCAAATTTACCACGCGTCCAGCTACTATGCGCAGAAATTACCACGCGTCAAATTACTACGCGTTAGGTTACCACGCGTTAAATTCCTACGCGTTAGGTTACCACGCGTTAAATTCCTACGCATTGAATATCCACACGCTGGATTACTACGCGTTGGATTACTACGCTTTGGATATCCACGCGCTGGATTACCATGCGTCGAATTACTACGCATCGAATTTACTACGCGTCGAATTTACCACGCGTCGAGTTACTACACGTCAAATTTACCACGCGTCCAGCTACTACGCGCAGAAATTACCACGCGTCTAATTACTACGCGATAAATTCCTACGCGTTAGGTTACCACGCGTTAAATTCCTACGCATTGAATATCCACACGCTGGATTACTACACGTTGAATTACTACGCTTTGGATATCCACGCGCTGGATTACCACGCGTCGAATTACTACGCGTCGAATTTACTACGCATCAAATTTACTACGCGTCGAATTTACCACGCGTCAAGTTACACGTCAAATTTACCACGCGTCCAGCTACTACGCGCAGAAATTACCACGCGTCGAATTACTACGCGTCGAATTTACCACGCATCAAATTTACTACGCGTCGAATTTACCACGCGTCGAATTACTACACGTCAAATTTACCACGCGTCCAGCTACTACGCGCAGAAATTACCACGCGTCGAATTACTACGCGTTGGATTACCACGCGTTAAATTCCTACGCGTTGAATTTCCACGCGCTGGATTACTACGCGCTGGATATCCACACGTGGGATTACTACGCGTTATCCGAAGCTGCCTTTCTCGCGTCTGCGCGCGCGTAATCCTCGCGCGGATTGGTCCGTGTTTTTTCTTAATAATTCAAAAACGGTGCTTCGCACCCCATTTCTGCAAAGGGAAATCTTATTCAGAATCGCGTCAGCTATCCC
The DNA here is from genome assembly GCF_050947335.1 of Megachile rotundata. Taxonomy (NCBI): domain Eukaryota; kingdom Metazoa; phylum Arthropoda; class Insecta; order Hymenoptera; family Megachilidae; genus Megachile; species Megachile rotundata. Next base: position 10,341,908 of record NC_134992.1, on the reverse strand, counting down.
CCATTTCAGGAACCTACACTAATTGTGTGACACTCTGTAGTATTTCTACATTTCCAACCCTGCTATCCCTAAATACCTATACACCTATATACCTATATACCTATACACCTGTATACCTATATTCCTATAATTACCGATCCTGTATATTATCAAAAATGAGCTCGTTCATATACCACACCAACTATAATATTAGTAAAATCATAAACCTCATCCACAGACAAACTTGGCCCACTTTCAAACTAAACTGCAATGATCATCATGGCGCCATGGAGTGTGGATCCTCGTATTGCTGTCATAATTTACGCGATCTCGGAATAGCAACCGGTTGACGCTGAAAGAACGTTTACGAAAAATCCGGCAATTTCGATTCCGGTTTCCCGAGCATTCGAGCACACTGAATCATAACCCGCGATCTGAATATCAATGAGAGAAGCGCGAGCTTTGGGAATCGTCCTCGAGATCGCGTTTATCATCGCAGCGACCGTACCGGAACACAGAGCGGCTTGTCGCGGATCCTCGAGCGTTTTGCATTGCAAACACCTGGTGGCTAAGAAGTGGTAGCCTATCGGCTCGATCGTACTGCCTACCTTTTTGCGAGCTTGTAACACCTCTGTGTTACGAGCCGGCTTACAAATATAGCAAAATAACAGAAATAATCGATGGTAATGTTACCTGGGCCGTGATCCGCGACTAATCTAAATATCAATTCGCTTGTGGATTTGTCGCTTTTCATGCATGGAGCAGTGTCTCTCATATTAGGCTTAGACTTCTCGAGGAAACCTTGGACTTTCGATAAAATGAATTCATTAATTTTGTCTGGTTTAATGTTTCAAGGTTGATGGCTTCGGAAGAGACTTATAAAAAAATGTGAGAGATCTTTCAAAAATAGATGGAGGAATTTTTTTCATGAAAATTTAAGGAGGAATTTTTTTCATGAAAATTTAAATTTCATCTTGAGATGAAATGAACGAAAATATTTTTACATGTTGATTTAAAGTTCGTATAGTGAAGGAGGTTCATACGGAGAATTTGCAGAATTAATTATTACTAATTAAGACAGAACTACATCGTTTAAGGAGATTTTAAAAATGCGTTAACGAGCTAATATTTTAGAATCGATTTTAATTACTTGTGCATATACAAACATTTACACATTTCTGTTTACTTCAAGTATGTAGTGAATGAGGTTAATACAGAGTGGTTCAATTGTTAATTGTTACTAATTAAGACAGAATACTAACATAATTATAGAGTGCAAAAAATATTTTTGGAACTTGATTATTTCAAAGAAACGTGGTTTGTGCATATACAAACATTTCCAAATTTAAGTACAGTTTAAATTCCCATGCAAAGAGAATAATATAAGCTAATACAGAGAAATCGTTCACTCGTTAATTACTAGTAATTAAGACAAAGTATTACTGCACCGTTCAAATAAAAAGAGAACGTTAACAAGGAAATATTTTCGAATATTTGATTATTTTAAAGACGTGTAACGATGTCGAGCGTCTCATCGGCGTCTGATTTATTGGCAGTTAATTTTTCGCGGCGCTGGAAAAAATATTAAACAGTCGTCGATAAGTCCTGCGAGATAAACACGGCGTCTGTGTCGAACAAGGAATAAAAAAGAAAACATCGAGAACCCGTAGGAAGAATGTCAAAGTAGAATATAAACAGGCAGAACTTAAGAGGACAGGTAGACACGAGGGTACCAGTTAATATTCATGATACGTAATATGCAAATCTTTCACATTTCTTTTTCTCGGTTTGTCAGCGTGTAATGAAGACGTTCGAGATCTAGATACATCTTGCACGAGAAAGTAACGAATTCTTGCGTTGCAGCGATCTTAATCCTTCGAACATCCTCCGCGCAACGTTTACAGACATTAATAAAAATTATCGAGGATATGAGCCTTTTCATTTTTTTCTTTAATTATTTCATTAAAATGCTAATCTTGTTCGGAACGGTGCTTATTTTTCTGGATTCTAATTATTCGATTAAATTGTAATGCATCCCGTGGCTCTGGGTAATCGATGATATTTTAAGAAATATATTGATTACGTTAGATCGCGAGGAATATTCATTGTGGAATTTATTGATGGGAACGATTATTTTTATGTTATCGAGTGGCGTTTCCTCTAAACGTTTTAATGGGTTTAGACATTTCTTTGGGGCTTGATGTAGTTTTAGTGGGATTGGTTTAATTTATACGTGTTGGTGAATTAAGTTTAGCTGGGAAAAATGACGATGTGGATTTTCAAACTTGATTAATAGTTTATGAATTTTTAAATTTGTAAAGATTTAGAGAAATAACTTTGAAAATTTGCAACTTTCTACTTTTCAGTATATTTCCCCATTTTTATATATGGAAATTTTCATGTATTGCATTTTCCGTATTTCCTAATTTCCATATATTGCAATTTCCATATTTCCCAATTTTCATATGTTGCAACTTCCACACATCCTAATTTTCTTATATAGCATTTTCCATATATCGCAATTTCCACATTTCCCTATTTCCATATATTGCAATTTCCATATTTCTCAATTTTCATATATTGCAACTTCCACACATTCTAATTTTCTTATATAGCATTTTCCATATATCGCAATTTCCACATTTCCCAATTTCCATATATTGCAGTTTCCATGTCTCCCAATTGTCATATATTGCAGTTTCTATATTTCCCAATTTTCATATATTGCAGTTCTCATACTTCTCAATTTTCATATATTGCATTTTCCACATTTCCAAATTTTCATATATTGCAATTTTCACATTTCCAAATTTTCATATATTACAATTTTCACATTTCCCAATTTTCATATATTGTAATTTCCATATTTTCCAATTTCCATATATTGCATTTTCCATATCTCCCAATTTTCATATATTGCAGTTTCTATATTTCCCAATTTTCATATATTGCATTTCCCATACTTCTCAATTTTCATATATTGCAATTTGCACATTTCCAAATTTTCGTATATTGCAATTATCACATTTCCCAATTTCCATATATTGCAGTTTCCATATTTCCCAATTTTCATATATTGCATTTCCCATACTTCTCAATTTTCTTATATTGCATTTTCCACATTTCCCAATTTTAATGTATTGCAATTTTCATATATTGCAGTTTCCATATTTCCCCACTTCTCTATCTATCAAATCAATTAGCACATTTCCCAACGTCAAATTCTATGTGAAAATTGAACAATTTTTCATGTTCCAACTTTTCAAGCTTCACTCATAAGTTCCTAACCTTTCTCCAACTTCCTAATAGGCTCTCTCTAATCTCTCCCTCAGCTCTTCACGTGTTCTCCTCCATTTCTCAACATGCTTCCCCTAGACTCTCCCTAACTTTACAACCCCCAAACCCTTCTTAAACTTCCACCAAATTCTCCCTACACTCTCCCTACTTTCAATCAACCAAACAATCAAAAAACTCATAAAAACGTCCAGAATTATGCTATAATTTGAGAAGCACTGTCCAACGACACTCGCGGTTACGTCTATATACAGGTTCGCTCGAACCGCCAGGATTTCTGTCGGTTAATTTCAGATAAAACAGAGATCGCCGCGGCTTAATTACAATTTCAATGTAAATTCCAGCGAGGAGTAACTTACGCCGCGTGTAATTTCAATGAATGGCCCGGAATCAACAGGGGGAGAGACGATGAAGAGGAAGAAGAAGAAGAAGAAGAAGAAGTTACGCGGCAACGGAAAAATGAAATTGTTCGCGAACCGTTCCCAATGCCGCTGGATAATTGGATTGGATAAGAGACGGAGAAGTTGTCGGTGTAATTCCGTACCGTAATAAAAATCCGTTTAATGCTCGGCCGTCGTTAATAATATCGGGAAATACGGCGGTTGAAAGCGTCGCGTTTAAAAAGAAAGACACTGTGAGACTGCGAGCTGCTTTGTTTATGAAGTTTCCTTGTGAACGCTGTGGTTATTCACTGGACGATATCAAGGTTTCTTTGCCCTTTTTTTATTGGCACTTCTTTCTGTTCTTTTTGAGCAACAAGCAACGAGTAACGAGTAATGAGCAACGAGCAATGAGCAACGAGCAACGAGTAACGAGTAATGAGCAACGAGCAACGAGCAACGAGCAACGAGCAACGAGCAACGAGCAACAAGCAATAGTAAGCAGCAAGCAACAAGCAACAAGCAACAGTAAGCAGCAAACAACAAGCAATAGTGAGCAGCAAGTAACAAGTAACAAGCAACAAGCAACAGTAAGCAGCAAGCAACAAGCAATAGTGAGCAGCAAGTAACAAGTAACAAGCAACAAGCAACAGTAAGCAGCAAGCAACAAGTAACAAGCAACTGTAAGCAGCAAGCAACAAGCAACAGTAAGCCGCCAGCAACAAGTAACAAGCAACAGTAACCAGTAACAGTAACCAGTAACAGTGACCAGCAACAGCAACACCAACAGTCAGCAGTTACAGTAACCAGCAGCAGTGACAGTAGCAGCTACCAGTAGCAGTAACAGTAACAGTAACCAGCAACTAGCAAGGGTAATCAGCAATCAGCAACAGTAACGAGAAACCAGCCACCAGCTACAATAATCAGCAACAGTAACAGCAACAGTCAGCGGCTACAGTAACCAGCAGCAGCAACAGTAACAATAACCAGCAATCAGTAAGGGTAATCAGCAATCAGCAACAGTAACGAGTAACCAGCAACCAGCAAGGGTAATCAGCAATCAGCAACAGTAACGAGCAACCAGCCACCAGCTACAGTAACGAGCAACCAGCCACCAGCTACAGTAACCAGCAACAGTAACATCAACAGTCAGCAGCTACAGTAACCAGCAACAGTAACAATAACCAGCAACAGTAACAGTAACCAGCAACAGTAACAGTAACCAGCAACCAGCAAGGGTAATCAGCAATCAGCAACAGTAACGAGCAACAGCAATAGTAAGCGGCAACAGTAGCCAGCAGCAGTAACCAGTAACCAGTAACAGTAACAGTAATCAGTAACAGTAACAGTAACGAGCAACCAGCAACCAGCTACAGTAACCAGCAACAGCAATAGTGAGCAACAGAAGTCAGCAGCAACAGTCACCAGCAGCAGGAACCAGTAACCAGTAACAGTAACAGCAATTAGTAGCAGTAACCAGTAACAGCAACAGACACCAGCACCAACCACTATCCACCTGCAGTAAGCAACCAGCACTTGCGACTGTCCACTAATATTCAGCAATCAGCAACCGTAAAACAGCAACCTGAACCAACCAACATCCATCAGGAACTAGCAACCATCTACCCTCCAGCATCCACTAGTATTCAGCAACCAGCAACCATAAACCAGCACCAGCCACTATCCATCAGGAATTAGCAACCATCCACCATCCACTATCCATTATCATTCAGCAACCAGCAACCAGCACCTGTCACCATCCACCAGGAATTAGCAACCAGCAACCAGCACCTGCCACCATCCACCAGGAATTAGCAACCATCCACCAGCAACCAGTAACCAACCACCATCCATCAGGAATTAGCAACCATCCACTATCCACCAGCAACCAGCAACCAACCACCATCCACCAGCAACCAGCAACAGGAATCTAAAAATATAAAGAAAATTGTACCTCTTCTAAACACCAGTGTCTTACGCGCCAACCCGTGGGTTGGCATCAGTACACAGTCGTGCATCGCGCAAGAGCGTTATCGTCCACCAGGGACAGCCTATCACACGGCCATTGCTCGAGATAGCGAGGGATTTTAACGGAGCGAGTGCAAGCGAGTAGCCGCGTTTACGCTCTGCTCTCTCGAAGCGGACGATCGCTTGTCGGCCTCGCTTAGCCGATAACGCGGACACGAGTCGATCCGTGGAATCGTGGAATTCAACGTCCGCTTTGACCGAACACAGGATCCTCGTCCTTGTCGATCGCTTTCGATCGCTTCGATGAATCCTGAAGGATCGAACGGTTTCCATCGAACGCCGATAAGGAAATAGCACGGAATCTATAGAAAGCTGTGTCGCGCTCGTTCGGACGCTTTTTTGTGAAAGTCTCAAATTGCCGACGTTTTCAGCGCTGATTTTATTCGTTTCGATAGGTGACTTTCTGATTGGGGGAATTCGTAGAAAGTCGAGATTCGAAGATTAAGACGCTTTTTGTGAAAGTGTGGAGAGCGATGGGTATTTTGAATATTTTCTTTTGGATTGATAGAAAGAGTATTGATGAGATGAAATTACATATTGATGTAACAATGGATGTTCAGTTAAAAGAAATATTATGATTCATTCTTGTGGATGGTGGCTGAAGATACTTGCTTTTGTAACAATTACTTCATTGATGATTTCAAACTTTTTTAACGAAGTATATCAATGTGTTATTTTTCAAAAGTTGATGATCTCTCAATCAGAAGAAGTTTAATAAAAATTGAAAAAGTGGTGTTTTGTGAAAATTCATTTTCGTTTAAAACAAAAATGGAGACACGTTTGACGACAAGTAATGAAAAAAGGAACTTAGAAAAATAAAATTGAAGAGCTGTCTATAGAAACTGAAACTGATTGTATGTTTTTAGGGAACTAAAAATTGACTAACTAACTAGAGATCTAATTACATAAATATTCCAATAAATATCATTACTAAAAATAGTCAAATATAAGTTAAAATAATTAATCTGACGTAAACAAAAAATTTAACATAAAATACAAAAATTGTATTTTACTGTAAAATTCGAAAGAACCCTTAGAAATTTGTAGAACAGGCAAAGGTTTCTAACAACCCCCACTCTGGACAGTCGCTTTTCAACTCTCTCGTTTCTCAGCAAACTCGAAAACCGCACGATTAATCAACTTTTATACCCCATGAATCTCAGTCAGACCGTCTCCACTCTTTAAGCCTCCATCATTCACTAAGAGATACGGTCGTACCAACCGTATTTCTCGCATTTTTGTGATCCTCGTAATCGCTATCGCGATTTTTCTTTCACCTCGCTATCAGATCCCACAGTTCGCTACTTTATGAAGCTATAACTGATTTTATCTTACTATTCTTGTCGAAGGGTGGCTGGCTACTTTTAACAATCTACAAATCAAGCTTTCTCTTCAAGTATTATTTCTATTTTATTATCTTAGTCTTTATTTTGGATTTTGGGAAATTTGGGGAATTGGGGAAATTTGGAAAATTTGGAAAATTTGGGATATTTGGGATATTTAGGGAATTTAGGGAATTTGGGAAAAATTGGGAAATTTGGGAATTTGGGAATTTGGGAAATTTGGGAAATTTGGGAAATTTGGGAAATTTGGGAAATTTGGGGAATTTGGGAAATTTAGGAAGTTTGGGAAATTTGGGGAATTTGGGAAGTTTGGGAAATTTGGGGAATTTGGGAAATTTGAGGAAGTTTGGGGAATTTGGGGAATTTGGGAAATTTAGGAAGTTTGGGAAATTTGGGAAATTTGGGGAATTTGGGAAGTTTGGTATTTGGGGATTTTCGAAGGTGGGAAAATTAGGGAATTGGAGAATTTAATGATTTGGAAAATTTATCATTTTCAAGATTTCCAAAATTTTAGAAATTTCGCAATTTCAAAACTTAGGAATTTTGGCATTCAGAAAATTGAGAAATTCGAAGATTTAAATATCTAGAAATTCGGCATTTGGAAATTTGGTAATTTTGAAATTAGGGAAGTTAGAAAACTCAATTTCCAAAACTAAGCCACTCAATTTCAAAATTTAACAATTTAACAATTTTCAAACCTGGGAATTTCTCAATTTCAAAATTTGACAATTTGCCATCTTCAAAACTTGACAACTTGCAAATTTAAAAACTTCCAAAATTTCCCAATTTGAAACCTCCAAAAATTCTCTAATTCATAATTTAAAAAATATGAGAATCCAAAAATCTTCAAAATTAAAAAATTTCAAAAACCCCCACAGAATCTCATTTCTCCTCTCTTTTACCTCCATCGACATAGCATAACAAAGTGAACACAAGTAGCATTTACACGCCACGATAGAAGGTGGAGCCTGCTTTGGGTAAGCTTACGTTTTATGATTTACGTTCGCGCGCATTGGTGGTTCAGTTTAGCAAGCTTGCCGCCTGTTGCACGCTCGTGTACCATGCGTGTTGCATGCGTGTTCCTCGTCCTCGTCGGTGAGTCGTCACCGACTACCCGTCGCGAGTGACCCCGCTTTAATTAGATTAGCCGGTTGAAGTCGCTTTAATTAGCTCAGATTGATGAATCCACTGGCACCAGTCTCCACGAAGCGACTTTGGAACTTTTTTATTTTGGAACTTTATGTTGGGTGAAAATTTTCTTTGAGTAATTGCTTTGAACATATGATTGTTTATTGTCGAATTATAATTTTGATATGGAGGATTATTTTAAAATTCATTGATATGGAGGATTATTTTAAAAATCATTATGATGATTTAGGGTTGTAACAATTTTAGGTTATGTTATATTTAGGGTGATTTTAGACAAGTTTGGTTTTGTTAGAAAATTATAATTTTTGTATGATGATATATGAATATATAGATATGTGGATATGTGGATATGTAGATGTGTGGATATGTGGATATGTAGATATGTAGATATGTGGATATGTGGATATGTAGATATGTGGATATGTGGATATGTGGATATGTAGATATGTAGATATGTGGATATGTGGATATGTAGATATGTGGATATGTGGATATGTGGATATGTAGATATATGGATATGTGAATATGTGGATATGTAGATATGTGGATATGTGGATATGTGGATATGTAGATATGTAGATATGTGGATATGTGGATATGTGGATATGTGGATATGTGGATATGTGGATATGTAGATATGTGGATATGTGAATATGTGGATATGTAGATATGTGGATATGTGGATATGTGGATATGTGGATATGTAGATATGTGGATATGTGGATATGTGGATATGTGGATATGTGGATATGTAGATATGTGGATATGTGGATATGTAGATATGTAGATATGTGGATATGTGGATATGTAGATATGTGGATATGTGAATATATGGACATGTAGATATGCATATGTATATGATGATGTGTGAATACATGTATATGTAGTTATGTAGATATGTAAATATATCTATATAATGATATGTAGATACTACATGTAGATATACATATGTGATGATACACAGATATATCCATGAAAAATACCACATCACCTTTATACAAACACAAAGTTACATTAATAGATGAATTTATAGATTAATTTTGTTTAAAATAATATATATATTCATTGTCTTGAACAAGATTGGTTTCAACGTAACTACACTGAAAAGAAATTTTGTAACTTTGATTATAATTCACTCATTCTGTACAAACATTCTTACACGATCTTAAAATATACGATAGGTAAAGTATGTACATTAGAAAGATCCTCGAATTTCACCAGAAAGAAAAGTAGAGAAAAATCTGTACAAGGGTGGTCAAGATAGTATCAGTCTAACGATATTATTCCCAGGACGCCAAAGGACTGATGTTTATCGTCCTTATTAGTGAAGTGCTCGAAGAATGAAGAACGTTAATAGGAAATAAAGTTACCTTAAAATATGTTTACTCTACGGCATACATCTCCATGATATTTGGATAAATGAATAATTTATACAAGGTTGTCTTATACCTTCTGTACAAGAATTTATATTGCAGCCACTTTCGCGAAAGTGTCTACGTCTTACGGTACTATATTCATTTTTATTTAGTCATGTATTAGTTATGTAAAATGAACTGTTAGTTGATCCTCGAATCAAATCATATTTTGTTGGTTATTAGTATTTGCAGTTACTATAAATTTATATTCGATTGGAAAGTCATCGTATCGGCTTTATATCGGTTTGAAAACTAATCATACCTGTTTTATATCAGCTTGTGTCTTCTGTAATTTTGCAGCGTTCGACATAGATATTCGTTGATACAGCTGTAAGTACATGATACGTGATTAATTTTATGGATAGGTAAGAGGATATTGAAATTCTGTACTGTGTAATCGTGGAATATTTATTTCTACCCTCTATGAAAGAGGGGTAAACTTTCAAATTTTTAGGATTTCAGAATTTATTTACATAAAATTCTGTTCAGGAAAATTATTGCAAAATATACATTTCTGACACTATTTTTCGTGGGGGGTGAAATCTTGAAATTCTGATAATTCTATACATTATGTAAATTGTAATGAATTTTATACATTTCGTAAATTGTAATAGTTCTTTCAAACTTCATCGACATGAAATTATGTTCAGTAAAATTATGACGATATCTGTTACCATACATATGTACATATGTATGTTATCATACTATGTCGAAAAAGTAGCGGAACTTAAATTTAAGGAAAACTAGCGTCATCTATTAAAACATGTTATCTGAAAACACCTCCCCTACAAAACACAACAATCATTATTCGAATCGAGCAACGAATTGTAAACTTATAGCATTTAATGCGACAGAACCTTTCGTCACCGTGTCACAAAATCACAGGGCAAGCGCAACAAATTGCGAGCGTTGAATATTGCGAGGATCTTATCAAGACAGCCATACGAAACTGTACATTCCTGGAATCAATTGTAACTAGTGATGAGACTTGGTGCTTCAAGTATGAACCTCGAACAAAGCGCCAAAGTGCTACGTGGAAATCTCCAGGCTCTCCAAAATCAAAAAGTTGCGATTCCAGAAGTCCCTCGAGAAGACAATGTTAATTTGCTTTTACGATTCTAAAGGAATTACACTTCGGGAATTCGTTCCACGGGGACAAAATGTTAATGGCGAATATTATCTGGGTGTTATGGAACATTTGTGGAAGAGGATCGTTCGTGTGAGGCCCGAATATCGAGCGTTGGGAAGTTGGTTTCTGTTGCATGATAACGCACCATGTGAACTGTCACTGTTCGTGAATTTTTGGCGAAAACAAGTCTGTTCCAACATCCTTCAAATTCTGACTTATCTCCATGTGATTACTTCCTTTTTCCAAAACTGAAATTAGCTATAAAAGGAACGTTTCATGACACTGAAAGTCTAAACAGTCTCCGAAAAACAAGATGGCCTCTCCAACACGTCATCGCAAAACCACGACCATGAATACATAATTCCCAGAGCACCTACGTTTCCAGAAATCGCAACCGAGTGACAGCGTTGAGTCAGAAATTTTTTCCGAATTTAGTCTCGTTAGTCTGAGGAGTAACGGCCATGTTGCATTTCAAGCGTTTGATGAAAATGGAGCGCGATGTTTCTTTGCGCAGCTTTCTCGTCGCAAAACAAACGTCGAGCCCAGAAATTGTGTTGCCGTACACGATTCTGAGAATAAAGAACGATCGCCAGGGAATTTCGTTCGTGTTCCTTAAAAACCAACCTCCACGGATCATTATCAGAACCGAAGACACCTATCTAACCTAACCTAACCGTATACCGCCACGCAGTAAGAGTAATCCTATCGCATAGTAAGTACACGTCACAGCGAATCTCGAGCAGAAGCGTTTAGAAAAATCCCCGGTTGACTCGTTCTCTCTCGTTCTCGATACGAAGAAAAATCGACTGCGTGCGGAACGGCTCTATATCACCGGTGTTATAATTTATCGTCGATCCGACGGGAATTATCGCGGCCGATATAGCCAAGCATTTATCAGCGACGTCGCGCAGATAATGTTCCCTCTCTGTAATTTACCGTGTATTAATGCGTCGGAGCGCGAGATTTTAAGGAATACTTAATTTAATAATCCTCGTCCTTATCCGAACGGATCGTGAACTCTGTATTCGCGGATTGCACTCGCAGTTATCGTTCCCGTGTAATTAATTGCGTTGATCCGGGCGAGGAGGGTGAGGGGTTGGTTCTTAGTAGCTCACTTCCGCCACAGTTTAATGAGAATTGCTTGAGTTATGGAACTGGAGGTGCGGATGCTTAACACGGTTCTTAACAGCTCGTTTTGTGAAAAGGGGATGCTACCCCATAAAAAGACATTCCTGGATGAAATATTCTTCCTACGTGCAACAGTTGCTTTCGTTCTAATTTTTGTTCTTGTTACTGTGATTATATTGGTACATGATACACTTCTTAAAAATTTTACATTTTCGCTGGACGATGAAATATTCTTCCTGTGTGCAATATTATTTACTTTTGTTCAGAAAAATTTTTGTTCTTGTTACTGTGATTATATTGGTACACGATGCACTTCTTGAAAAATTTTACATTTTACTGGGCGATGAAATATTCTTCCTGTATAGAACATTATTTGGTTTAATTGGACAAATTAGATTTTTGTTCTTGTTGGTTAATTATGTATAAGGTGATGCAATTTTTGAAAAATTCGACATTCCACTGTTGGACGATAAAATATTCTTCTTTCGTTTTCCTGAGCCAATGTGGTCTTCTAAAAAAGTCAACTAATAGCTGAATATTTTCTGAAAAGATGATTCAAGAACTAGTCTCCGAGTTGGAATTTTGTCGCAGAAAGTGTCGCAAACGAAAGAAAAATCCCGCAAATTAATGACGCCGATACTGCCGTGACAAGGAGCGCCTATAATCTTAAAATTCGCTTCTTTTTGGCGACATTTATCACAGTTCCGACGTTTTATGGTAATTCCAGAATCCGCAAGGTGCCCGTGGCCAAAGATCGACATCTAATAAAACGAAGAGGAACCAAAGGAATCGACGAGGCGAAAAACCGAGCTAGCGATCACGCAACTGGTCACGATAAATCATACTTAACTCCGGCGAAACCTATAACTTGTTGGCTGGCTACGTAACCCGGCGAAAGACGCTGAAAAGCCCGCAGCGTGTACGCGATACGCCGGCTGCATCATCGATTTATGATATCTCGCAATTCAGTTGCAATCGAACACTGCTCGTTTCCTTCGGGAATACTTGTGTATTCGTATATATAACCTATGTACATATTTTACGTACTAATACATATATTTGTAAATTTATGCTGGTACATTGATTGTATGTCATATCTTGCTCGTTGCTTTTTAATTATGATACTTCACGTTCAAACTTCTTCTAGTTTACTGGCAGCGAGGTGAATATCGTTTTTCGTTCGTTCTGGGGATTATTTTGTGGTATTTGTCTTTGTCAAGGGTTTGTGGTTTATTATAAATTGTTCATGGAGCGTTCTTTTGTAGCAATGATGTTGGTAAAGGGTTTTATTGAATTCAGGGAGTGCTACTGCATCGGACTTCAAGGGTTAAATTGATGCAAGGTATCATTTCATCAAACATGCAGCTCTAAATTAATGCAAAGTGCCATTTTGTTAAACATCAAGCTTCAAACTGATGCAAGTACTATTACATCAGACTTCAAGGTTGAAATTGGTGCAAGAACTATTTTGTTAAATATCAAGCTTCAAATTGGAGCAAGTACTATTTCATCAGATGTGAAGGTTCAAGTTGATGCAAGGTATCATTTCTTCAAACATGCAGCTCTAAATTAATGCAAAGAGCCATTTTGTTAAACATCAAGCTTCAAACTGGTGCAAGTACTATCACATCAGACTTCAAGGTTGAAATTGGTGCAAGAACTATTTTGTTAAATATCAAGCTTCAAATTGATGCAAGTACTATTTCATCAGATATGAAGGTTTAAATTGATGCAAGGTATCATTTCATCAAACATGCAGCTCTAAATTAATGCAAAGAGCCATTTTGTTAAACATCAAGCTTCAAACTGATGCAAGTACTATCACATCAAACATCAAGGTTGAAATTTGTGCAAGAACTATTTTGTTAAATATCAAGCTTCAAATTGGAGCAAGTACTATTTCATCAGATGTGAAGGTTCAAATTGATGCAAGGTATCATTTCATCAAACATGCAGCTCTAAATTAATGCAAAGAGCCATTTTGTTAAACATCAAGCTTCAAACTGATGCAAGTACTGTCACATCAGACCTCGAGATTGAAATTGGTGCAAGAACTATTTTGTTAAATATCAAGCTTCAAATTGATGCAAGTACTATTTCATCAGATATGAAGGTTCAAATTGATGCAAGGTATCATTTCTTCAAACATGCAGCTCTAAATTAATGCAAAGAGCCATTTTGTTAAACATCAAGCTTCAAACTGATGCAAGTACTATTACATCAGACTTCAAGGTTGAAATTGGTGCAAGAACTATTTTGTTAAATATCAAACTTAAAATTGATGCAAGTACTATTTCATAAGATATGAAGGTTCAAATTGATGCAAGGTATCATTTCTTCAAACATGCAGCTCTAAATTAATGCAAAGAGCCATTTTGTTAAACATCAAGCTTCAAACTGGTGCAAGTACTATCACATTAGACCTCAAGGTTGAAATTGGTGCAAGAACTATTTTGTTAAATATCAAGCTTCAAATTGGTGCAAGTACTATTTCATCAGATGTGAAGGTTCAAGTTGATGCAAGGTATCATTTCTTCAAACATGCAGCTCTAAATTAATGCAAAGAGCCATTTTGTTAAACATCAAGCTTCAAACTGATGCAAGTACTATCACATCAGACCTCGAGATTGAAATTGGTGCAAGAACTATTTTGTTAAATATCAAGCTTCAAATTGATGCAAGTACTATTTCATTAGACATGAAGGTTCAAGTTGATGCAAGGTATCATTTCTTCAAATATACAGCTCTAAATTAATGCAAAATGCTATTTTGTTAAACATCAAGCTTCAAACTGATGCAAGTACTATTACATCAGACCTCAAGGTTGAAATTGGTGCAAGAACTATTTTGTTAAATATCAAGCTTCAAATTGATGCAAGTACTATTTCATCAGATATGAAGGTTCAAGTTGATGCAAAGTAGCATCTTGTCAAACATCATGTTTCGAATCAATTCAATGTATTATATCATCAAACATGAACTTACAAATAAGTCCAAGTACAGTTCCATTAAACATCGATCTACAAATTGTTGCAAGTACTATTCCATTAAACATGAATCCTCAAAGTGATGAAAGTACCACATCATCAAACACGAAGCTACAAATTGGTACAAGATATCATCTCACCAAACATGAAGCTTCAAATAGGTACAAGATATCATTTGATCAAACATGAAGTTTGAAATAGATGCATGTCATCAGAAGTCAGGCATCCTAGCACAATTCTGTGGTACTCATTAATTCTCATACTCGTAACGTCTCAAAACGCCTACCAAAGGAAAGGTATCAAAAATGAGCAAAAATGGTACGAAAGCGTGATTAAATAAGGAAAGAGGGCGGAGAGGTGCGGGGATATGAAGGTTGAGAGGAATCGCGTGGAATTTCGAGGCGAGAGGGACGGAGCACGGTATTTTTAGGCATTAAAATCGCTCCATAAATTAAATCCGCAAAAGGACGATGTGGCCCGGCGGAATGAAACAGCGTCCGTTGGATTCGTCCCGGCTTCTTCTTGAGTTTCTCCCCATGGGAGATAAGCCCATAACATGACCTGACTTAACGCGTCGTTCTGCCACAAAACGAGAGAAAATAGAGAGGCAAAAAGAATACCGGCGCCGTTGAATCGTGTTGGCGCTTTCGAAAGCCGCGCCGCGAATTCCCGAAATTTCCGGTCCCGCAGGTAAATTGTGGAAACGCAGATGGGTATTTATGAGCGTATAAAGTGACCCTTATGGGCTACTCAATGTACTTAATCGGTAATTGAAGATACGCCGGAGAAAATTAGCGGCAATTGATTTGTTGGATACGGAGGGAATGTTTGTAGTGCGCGTGCGTCAATCTTAAAAATTGTTGATAAAATTGTTGATAACGTTAATTGGGCGCGAGAGAGATGTCGTTAATTTCGGTCGGATGACTCTGGGAAATTAGGGAAGGATTTCGGGATCGTTAATGTCGTTTTAATGTTACGCGGCTCGATAAATTTAATTAGATTTGTGATCGTATTGTTAATTTCTGCTGGTAGTTTGAGGGACATTCGGTTATTTTGGTTAATTTTATTATTCTGGGATTTTTATGTGTTTGTTTACTGTTTGTTTTCACGTGTTGTTTTGCTGTTGTTATTTATGCGTATTTTATATTCTGTTCCTTCTTTGAATAATTATTTTGGTATTTTAGTTTTGGTATTCTACTATTATACCATTGCACATATGCACTATTATGCTACTACATAAATGATCACATATGCTATTGTATCAATATACATATGCATTATTATACCATTGCACATATGACGACATATACATATGCATTAGTTTATTACACACATGACTACATATACACATGCACTATTACACTACTACACATATGACTACATATACGTATGCACTATCACACTACTACACATATGACTACATATACTACTACACCAATATGTATATGATTATAATACCAGTACACATATGACTACATATGCATATGCACTATAGATCATTGTACATATGACTACATATATGTGCACACTATTACACTACTGCATATGTGACTACATATACATATGCACTATTATACCATTACACATATGAGTACATATATGTATACGCTATTACACTACTGCATATGTGACTACATATACATATGCACTATTATACTATTCCACATATGACTACATATATGTATACGCTATTACACTACTGCATATGTAACTACATATACATATGCACTATTATACTATTACACATATGACTACATATATGTATACGCTATTACACTACTGCATATGTGACTACATATACATATGCACTATTATACTATTACACATATGACTACATATATGTATACGCTATTACACTACTGCATATGTGACTACATATACATATGCACTATTATACTATTACACATATGACTACATATATGTATACGCTATTACACTACTGCATATGTGACTACATATACATATGCACTATTATACCATTACACATATGACTACATACATATGCACTATTATACTACTGCAGACATGACCACATATGCTACTAAACCAACATGTATATGTATTATTATACCATTTCACATATGACTACATATACATATGTATTATTATACTACTGCACACATGACCACATATGTAACTATACCAATATACCACCACATTCTCACATTACTACATTACTGTACCAATTTATCAACATACTACTATGCTATCATATATAGCCAAACTACTATTATACCACTACTATATCATATTACCATATCACTATACAAAAATAGTATTATATTTCTGTTTAACTGAACGAGTGGTACATAACTTACACTTGACAAGTACTAAGTAAACTTGATAACATAAATTTTCAGAAACTCCATACAATACGGTCAATTTGTTATTTTGTACAGGTACCAGCTGAATTTTTATTTCCCACGAAATTCAATAACGAATGTTGTGTTACTCAGATAAGAAAGCAGGTGAATTTCTCCTGATATCACTTGTTCCATATTACACAAAGGGTTCACGAAAAATATTCGGTCCAAACATGAGTTAAATTTAAACTTGAGAAATACCATAAAAGATGGCCAAGTCATTTACACAGTTAAAGACAGCTGAATTTTTATTTCTCACGAAGTAATGCTATATTACTCAGATAAGGGACAGGTGAATTCCTTTCAATTTTATTTATTTATTCTTTTCGTAAAGAGTTTGTATGTGAATGAAAAAATATTCTGTCCAACATTTGAAATCATTTTGTACTGACTATTCAGAAAAATTAAATCTCTCAATCTTCAATCATAAAATTTCGTTGAAAATGAAATTAATAGTCAGTGTATTAAATTTCATCTGAAAGTGAATACAGAAATATTGAATTCAACGTCTGAGACCATTATACACTGACTATTAAAAAAATGTTAATCTCTCAATTTAACATAAAATTTCACTTTCAATGATATAGTCAGTGTATCAAATTTCATCTGAAAGTAAATGAAGAAATATTCAGTTCAACATCTGAGACCATCATACACTGACTACTGAAAAAATTTAAATCTCTCAATTTTCTATCATAAAATTTCGCTTTCAATGAAACAGTCAGTGTATCAAATTTCATCTGAAAGTAAATGAAGAAATATTCAGTTCAACATCTGAGACCATCATACACTGATTACTGAAAAAATTTAAATCTTTCAATTTTCTATCATAAAATTTCACTTTCAATGAAATAGTCAGTGTATCAAATTTCATCTGAAAGTAAATGAAGAAATATTCAGTTCAACATCTGAGACCATCATATATTGACTACTAAAAAAAATTAAAATCTCTCAATTAATCATAAAATTTCATTACCACTTTCCAAATTTCACACTCAAGCCCAAAATTTTCCGAAAACCTCAATTTCCAAAAAACTTCCATCACCACAAAACGAAAGAAGATTCATCTCAAGATTAAATCCCACATGAAAAAACGTATGAAACCGACGCGACAAAATGTCAAGATTTCCATTCGATCGCTGATAATCACACCAGTATCTTTCCTCCCGGCAAACACATAATTCTTCCGAATGATTTTTATTGCACCGACTATTTTCGTCGACCACGAATCGTCTCGATCCATCGAAACGCGTTTTCGAAGGCGACTCTAAAAACCTTCCGTAATTTCGATGCCGAGGAACGTTCGTCACCGATCGCGTCCCGAGGAGGTGCTTAAGCCGCCAATAAATTTCTCACGAGATTGTGCAACGACAGAACACACACCGTCGTACGTACGCGTCGTCGATTATTCGTAGATTCAGCCAACGAACCTTGTTCAAACGAATTGCTGGCCGTGCTTGATTTACGACGGACGTTTTTATTATTGCGCGCGTTTATCAAAATTCACCGCTAAACGACCGACCGGATGTGTAATTTATGCGAAAATCTGGCCTCGATATTTGTTAAACGCGAGAAATTTGCGACAGGTGTTGGACCGGAATTTTAAAATTCGTACTGTTTCTGGATGAGATTTATCGAGATTGAGAAAGTAGTTTATTAGATGTCTTTATTAAAGTAGAATTGCTGTGACGTATTGTAAAGTCCTTTAAATGTATTGTGAAATTTTATAAAATTCTTATAATGTATTATAAAGTCGTAACTGATGCAAGTTATATTGTGACATATTATAAAATTCTTATAATGTATTGTAAAGTCCATGTAATGTATTGTAAGATATTATAAAATCCCTGTAACATACTGTAAAGTTCTCTTAATATATTGTGAAGTATTATAAAATTCCTGCAATGTATTTCAAAGTCCTTGCAATGTATTGTAAAATATTATAAAATTCTTATAATGTATTGTAAAGTCCATGTAATGTATTGTGAAATATTGTAAAATCCCTGTAACATACTGTAAAGTCCTTTTAATATATTGTGAAATATTGTAAAATTCCTGTAATGTATTTCAAAGTCCTTGTAAAGTATTGTGACATATTATAAAATTCTTATAATGTATTGTAAAGTCCATGTAATGTATTGTAAGATATTATAAAATCCCTGTAACATACTGTAAAGTTCTCTTAATATATTGTGAAGTATTATAAAATTCCTGCAATGTATTTCAAAGTCCTTGTAATGTATTGTAAAATATTATAAAATTCTTATAATGTATTGTAAAGTCCATGTAATGTATTGTGAAATATTGTAAAATCCCTGTAACACACTGTAAAGTCCTTTTAATATATTATGAAGTATTATAAAATCCCTGTAATGTATTTCAAAGTCCTTGCAATGTATTGTGACATATTGGAAAATTCTTATAATGTATTGTAAAGTCCATGTAATGTATTGTGAAATATTGTAAAATCCCTGTAACACACTGTAAAGTCCTTTTAATATATTGTGAAGTATTATAAAATCCCTGTAATGTATTTCAAAGTCCTTGCAATGCATTGTGAAATATTATAAAATTCTTATAATGTATTGTAAAGTCCTTGTAGTGCATTGTAAAATATTATAAAATCCCTGTAATGTATTTCAAAGTCCTTGTAATGTATTGTGAAATATTATAAAATCCCTATAATGTATTCCAAAGTCCTTGTAATGTATTGTGAAATATTATAAAATCCTTACAATGTACCATAAAACACTATCAAACCCTTGTATCATAAAATACAATACTCTAAAAACCCCATAAATATCCTAAACGTCAGTTTGTTCATACACGAAGTTTATCATAACACGAATTGAATTAGACTTTTAACGAAGGTTTCCTATTACCTCAATCATTAACGACGCCATAACACAGCTACACCAGTAAGGTTAAATGAAGAAAGGTGAAGCTTACGGTTCAATGGTAGGTGCAACAGATGATATAGTTGTCAGTAATGCAGCATGTTCACACTTGATCGGAGCTGACGGTCAACCTGTCTGACAGGTCGAGAGTGAACGAGCCTTTTCTACTGTCAATATCGCGTAATAGCTTCGAGAGGTCGTGTTGCTGTTCAGAGACCCTTTAATCCACTCTGTGAATGTTGAAAAAATTGGAGGTCAAGGTCGGATGGAAATGTCATTCAGATAACTCGTTAACAGCATAACACCTTCCTTCTTCCTACATAAATTTAATCATTCTAAAAGTCACTTTATACACTTCAGA
The DNA here is from genome assembly GCF_050947335.1 of Megachile rotundata. Classification (NCBI taxonomy): domain Eukaryota; kingdom Metazoa; phylum Arthropoda; class Insecta; order Hymenoptera; family Megachilidae; genus Megachile; species Megachile rotundata. Next base: position 10,321,455 of record NC_134992.1, on the reverse strand, counting down.
GTTGATCAAAATCAAATGTCTAATAGTCATGAAGCTGTACCGAGTACAAATCAATTTACAGTAATATAAATTCGTTATATTATAAAATATTCTGATGCAGCACTTTGTTAAAGGAGAAGACTTCAAAGCAAGAGGTTTATCAAAATCCTGTACTGAAAGATCCGAGTGACTTCTGCAGCGCAGAGGCAGTAACGGGGTTCAAAGTAGAATTAATTTAGCATTCAGTATTATAGTAAATTCTGATGTATAGATAAATAATTCTAGACACATATAAATATTATAAATGATATATGGTATGAATGTACGTCTGCCAGAGTCTCTTTCATTGAACTCCAAGAAGTGGACATCCGCGTCATCCAACAACCCTCCTGACCAGACTCCATTACCAATAGAGCGTACAACTGTCCCTTAAATCAGCGCGTAAGAAACCGCTAAACCATTAAACCGTACCCTTCGACCGTTGGTGTTAGGTCGCGAAGAGACAACGCGGAAAAAACATAGAGTGTACAATCGAATCCCGGTTCTTGAGACTCGAACCGCTGTCCAGTTCTCACCGAGACGGTATCGGGCCGGAAACCGGACAGCACGAACGGAGCCACGCAGATGTGTCCGACGATGTGTACAGGTGGAACAGAAGAAGAAGAAGAAGAAGAAGGCCCTTCGGGGGCCACGTTCAATGCCAACCGACTCGGTAAACGGAGGGGGATGGCCGGTAAACGGGCCCCCGTAAGACACGTGAAACTGACCAATAGATCCGGTTTAGCGGGTTTCCGGATTCCGCGGGTCATCGGGCGGGACCCCGTTGCAGCGGTACCGTGGTCAGCCCCCGGTTTGTTACGTCCTCGGGGCCCGTGAGAGAGGGAACGACGCGGGAAGGTCCGCTCCTCGCAACCCCTTTTCCACGTACGAGCGCAATGCCCATCCGCATACATTAACGCTGCCCATCCTGACCCAGGAATCCGGTTTTCGACAATACCTCACGCGATCTGCCTTCACCCTAACGCGGCATGGGGATCGGGGTGATGGTGTTACTTCAAGGTGATCTCCGTGGTGCTACTTGCACCGTGTTTGACTTTCGAGCAGGAAATGCGATTTTTCAGGATTGCTAAGTGGAACATTCGGAGATTTGGATGGTAGAGAATATTGGGGGATGGAAATGGCATGAGTGATGAGCAGTTTCGTAATCTGCGAGAGGGTAGATATTTATCGAAAATGAGGAACGGTATATTGGTACATATGAAGGACTTCATCATGGAACTACTACTGTATGTACATTATAAATTAAAGAAATGTATGGAAAAATATAAAATTTCCACCTAAACAAGGTTTAATATATGACTTAATAATAATAACCTCGAGTTATCAAGTTTGAAAATTCCCACAATCCCACCAAAACTATAAGCAAGGAATTATTCAATCAGTAACCAAATATAAAAATTTTGAATATAAAATGTCGGTTGTTGAGCATCGAATGTCAATTATAAATGTATTTACTAGAAGAATGAATTTGCGTCTGAGGGATTTGTTGAATAAACCCAACTTTTATAGGGTAGATAAAAAGATTGCATAATTTCAAATAAATCCGAGGGGTACATTTGAAGCATCAACTACGTAGTTCTAAGCCTCGATTTTTCAACGGCGACCGATAACAATTATAGAGAAGAGGGTTACTAAGCCCCCTGAAGATTCTAATGCGCAAACAATTCGCATACATCATCGTTGACTGTCCATCGTCAACGAAATCCGGTTTTCGACAATACTTGTTGCATGGTGTTTCACTGTCCTGACCGAGGGTCAAACTTTTCACCTCGTAGGGGATGAAAAAGGGGAACCTGCGACAAGAAAGACCAAATTACTAAGATTTATAATAGGAATATTCCTAGCCCAGTTGTAAGGCCGTATCAAAGAGACTCATCCGTTCCGCTAGCAAGATCGCCCCTTATTTTATTGGAGCAGTGAACAATAATTTTATATTACGCTTATTTCGAGTAAAAATATAAAAATTTACGAATTGTTCGAACTAGATGTCTTTGTTAGTTTGGTGGTAGATGTAAGATGATTAAATGTTGCGGAGGGAGAAGTTAAATTTTAGTACGTGGAATTAGGTGCAAATTCTGAAATGTCGCGTGGAATTCGAGATAGTATTGCTAGAATATCATAGCGTTAAGTTTTGTAAGGTTGAGTGCTGTAGCGTTGAATTTCAACACGTCGAATTCGAGTGGAATTCTATTATTTCGACTTCTATCATGTGGAATAATATATGTCGAATCTTGTCGCGTGGTATTCCATTTCGTCGAATTCCATCGTTAGGTATTTACATCGAATTCCATAATGTCGAATTTCTTTGCGCAGAATTTTATCGCGTTGAATTCCATTGTTGGGAATTGCATAGTATCGAATATCACACGACAGAATTCTGCGCGGTGGAATTCCATCACTTCGAATACTATAACGTGGAAATCTATCTTCTCGAATTTCAACGTTAGGAATTCTATTACATCAAGTTGGGGAATATCGAATTCCATCGCGTAGAATTTCATCGCATCGAATTTCATCACGTTGAGTACCATGGTATCGAATTTCATCGCGTCGAATTTTATCGCGTGGAATTCCATCACGTTGAATTTCATAATATCGAATTTCATTGCGTAGAATTTCATCGCGTCGAATTTTATCGCGTGGAATTCCATCACGTTGAATTTCATTGCGTGGAATTTTATCGCGTCGAATTCCATCGCGTTGAATACCATAATATCGAATTTCATTGCGTAGAATTTTATTGCATTGAATTCCATCACGTTCAATACCATAGTATCGAATTACATCGCGTAGAATTCTATCGCATGGAACTTCATCGTACCAAATACCTACTACGTCGAATTCTACAACGTGGAATTCTACCACGTCGGATTCCATCGTTAGGAATTCTATCACATCAAGTTCCGGAATTTTATCTCCGACAATTCAACTGAAAACTAGTGTACGTTCCGTTTCCTAAAGTTAACTCCCCAGTACTTCCTCAAAGAATCATCCACTTTCATTACCCTCGCTCTCCCTTAAAACATCCCTCCGATCACACGGCGTCCCAAAAAATTTCTCAACTCTCCACTTGCCCCAAGTGCAGGCTGGCCCCTGTCCATCCTGGACGGTGTCCATCAAAATCCGGTTTCTGTACAATAAACGCTAGCAAGGGGATGATCGGGTCAGCCGGTTCCGTAAAGCAGGCAGAAGATCCACGGCAACCTGTCGATGATGTCGGCCAAAGGGGAGTCTCGTATTTTTTTCTAGGGTGACACGAGAAGGGACAGTGACCACTCTGTCCATCCTTCGAGGGATGACCATCGATAGGGTTGCGCGACTTTGCTTCGTAGTTTCTCGCTGTGGGAACGAAAACCTGATTTTCGCGGGAGTGTTGGTTTTTAATGGTAAACGGCCAACGATGGCGGACGACAATGGACAACCGTTCGAAATTCGTCCACGAGATATATGCGTGGCAAGGATTACGGAGCATGGGAAAAACCGGACGAACCGGACACCATGCTGGACAACGGAAGCGTTCGATAAGCGTGGCCCTCGGTGGCGAAGAATGAAGAAGAAAAATCACCTGGCAGTTGGCCTCGAGATTTCGACCGATCGACGGTTACGCGACACTTAACGATCTTTCGTGAATACGCTCGTAAAACGCGGACGTTAGGGGAGGAGAATCGATTTTTTAAGTTGTGAAGGTTTTTGGTGCTGTTTCTTTAAATGCAGTCATTGCAATTTGGTATTTACGGAAGGTTCTCAGAAATAATTTTTATTGGTTATTTGTGCTTGGAATTGGGGGAATGAAAAAAATATTTTAAAATAGCCCAATCCTTCAAGAATAAAACAGAAAAGAATTTAGCTAAATCGGTTGAGTAGTTTCTGAGAAAAAAATTCGTAAGTGAAGACTATTTATAAATTAATACAGGGTGTGTCACAACTAGTGTTCTTCTGACTGGTTTTCCTTAAATTTTTGCACAATCCTTTGTGAATGAAACAAGACAGAATTTAGTTAAATCGGTTGAGTGGTTTCTGAGAAAAAAATTCGTAACTGAAGCCTACTTTAGTAAAATGAGTAAAAATTGCAAACTTTTAAAAGTTTGTTATTTCTTAACAAATTCGAAATCGGTAAAATGATGACTTAAACCCCCCCTAATTTCACGTGGATTACAACATATTTTGATTAGAGTAAAATAATGACGTCCAAAAGTGATTTGGCATGGAATGTATTCAGATGTACCGCATCAGTGATTTAGCAGATCGCAGCATAAAGATCGCCATTACGAATGTATCGATACATCTCTACTGATTTGTATTCCCGAGTCATTTATTCGACACCGAGAGTAATTTGCAGGAGTATCAGTTACTATTTTCAAGACGAATGGCTAGATGAACGATACATTTAAGTTCGTAATCATTCTTCGTATAATGACCGAAGGTGTTGCACAATAGAGAGTAACGTTAAATTACTATCGAATAATCGTCGATATCTCCTTCCTTAGGGGTCGATAAAGCGTTCAGAATGCCGCCTTAACAGTGTTCGCTTGTCTCCGATGGTGATTGATCGATTTAGCTGCGTTCACCTAACGCGATTCGATTTGATTTTCCGTTGACTGATTCCGGCTGTCATACGCTGAAGGCTTCATTACGCGTGCTTTATTAACCACCGACTATTATACGCTTCAAATTGCCTGGCTAATAAGAAAATAGAGATTCAGTCGGTGCCGATAAATGTTCAGTCACATTCGTTATAACATACTTCTCGTTTAGAAATGTTTATTCTTTCATGCATTATCCTTTCTACAAGATTACGATTTTCATCGACTGCTTTAGTTGCATTTATTTCATTCGAATATTTCCTGTTAGCTGTTTTGATGTTAAGGAGAGATTATTTGGAGATGTTAGCTGTTTTAAGAATTTTGATAATTTTTAGATGTGGAAATTAAATAGGAAAATCATAATTTTTCCTGTGAATACTAGGAAATTTGCTTCTCAGGATTTTATTATTAGAGGACTGTTTGAAGAAATTAATTTTACTCAAAATATTTTGTTAACATTTTTTAAGAAAATTTTATTAAATATTTTAACACTTTCTGAGTTCACAATTTTCCTTCTGAAATATTCTCACACTTAAGTAAGGACAATGATTTTAAAAAATTATTTCCATGTGTACTTAATTACTAAAATTTAAGATCAAATAAATTACATAAAATTTAAGTCTGATAAAGTATTCCAAAAATTATATATTAACAGTACTAATGTCCAACCTCAAAAAATTCCTTTCCATAAAAAAAAGTTCAAAAAATAATTTCTACTTAATTTTATTAAGGTCCAGAAGTCCATATGTTACAAAAAAATTCCGGTCCATAAATTGGTCTCTATCATTGCATAACTAATAAAAACCGCAAAGATTAATGAAAGTTTTCGACCCTGGAATGATCAGTTCTAAACCCGATCTATTCAGCGTTCCACATTCCTCTAAACGTTTATCGATCTCATCTACATCTCGAACAATCAGCTGTTTATTCTGAAACAGGAAGGCAACAATGGCCGTTGGTACCAGTCATTCTGTGTTGTATTAAACGATCGTTGTATCGCTCGATCGATTGCACGCCGGGCAACGCGTGTAATTTTCCACGCGTCAATGGATAATTATGAATTCCACTGGATTGTTGGACTGTCGGTAGTTGAACGTAATCGGTGATCGACGGTGTACTTTCCCCCAGTATTTGCTGTGAAATCCGGTTCTCCATATTATTTTTACGGAGCTTTGATAACGTGATTACTCGCTAAAATATAGCTCCATAATTTGTGGTGTAAGAGGTAAAAATTTGATACAATCAATCTAGGGTTTTTTGCTCTAGTTTGTACGAATACTAGTATGACTTTCATAGAAGAGTATGACTTTCATTGAAATTTCTGACTGACTTTCTACATTTCATAGGTAGATCTAGATATTCTTAGTTACCTCAGTATAAATTCCTAAATTCTCAGATTTGCGATAGTCCTTAGATACCCTTTCTAGGTTCTGAAATCCCCACGTCCATAAATTTCTAGGTCCCTAAATTTCTACGTCCACTAATTTCTAAGACCTTCAATTCCCAAATCCCCAAATTCTCAGATTTGCGATAGGTGTCCCCAGAAACCCAAATTTCTAGGATCTGAAGTCCTCACGTCCACAAATTTCTAGGTCCCTAAATTTCTACGTCCACTAATTTCAAAATCCTCCAATTCCCAAATCCCCAAATTCTCAGATTTGCGATAGGCGTCCCCAGAAACCCAAATTTCTAGGTTCTGAAATGTCCACATCCACAAATTTCTAGGTTCCTAAATTTCTACGTCCACTAATTTCCAAGTCCTCTAATCCCCAAATCCCCAAATTCTCAGATTTGCGATAGTTTGCCTAGACACCCAAATGTCTATGTCCTCAAATCCCCACATCCACATATGTCTACCTCCTCCAACTTCCAAATCCCCGAACCTAGATCCCCAAATTCTCAAATTTCCACATCTCCAAGTTCCCAGATCCGAACCACGTAAATCCCCAGATCCCCCACTCCACCTAAACCCCACATCCACTAATTTCACACGTTCCACACTTGCGATCTCCAACGAATCGTAACGGATCTCCCGTCGACCGGTTCGCGGGTCAACGACGGATCCCTCAGGCTGATCCGCCATTATCCATGCGATCGAGTTAATTTATGAATGGATTATGAATGGACGAGCTCGTTTACGTTGGTGAACCGTCACGTGGAACGCGGTCGAAATGGAAAATCGGCTTAAACGGTGCTAGCGAGCCGGGAGATAAATGATTCCGCAGCTTGGCCGTAATGAGGCTTCCTTGTCGCGTGACGCTTTTTGCTCCGAGTCGGATGATTTAACGCCGACGATCACGAGGAACTGTTCCGGTGACGTTTCAGGGTGGCCTGCTCGTCGTTCACCGACTACTTCGTTTGCGAATGATCGATCGAGGACCAGCTTTCGGAATCCTTCTGCCGTTATTTCGCTGGAGAGGCTTCTATCGGGCAGTTAACCTGCTGGCCTTTTAACTATGCCAAATCAATTAACTTATTCGGATCCTTGTGTCTTGTTTCTATTTGATGATTTTTTGGAAGATGGACGTCTACATGTACCTGGGAGAAATGTGTATGAGTGCTTTGTGTGTATGTGTATGAGTGTGTGTATGTGTATGAGTGGCCTAATCGCAATGGCGTTCAATGTCGACACAACGCACTAATGTGCGATCTAACACGTGACCCAGAATCTGTCTATCTAAACTAGCAACCTGAGTCTATCTAAACTATTCCCTACTCATACTTCCCCAAGAAATTCGTTTCCAAGAAATCCTGCACTCGAGATAAAACAGAGTGTAACCGAGAATCATTAGATCCAGTCTTAAAACCATGTATCCATCAAAGCGTTAATTTAGATTAAAGCAATCGAGTATCCCTTATTTTCATGAACTCATAACGTACGAAGACTAACTCTCACCAGCGTAATTCTATTAACAAATTCTATCAACCGTGAATCACCGTTGCAATAAACGTTAATTAGCACAATTATTCGACGATCATCCCCCATTTACTTAGCATCGGTTAAACGCATTCGCGGTTAAAATTAAATGACCGTCCTCGGCCGTTCCATCAGCTGGCCACGAAAGCAGGTTCCGAATTAAGCGATCCCCCTCTCCGTAGGAAAGATCGTCACCACGGACAGAATAACGACAGGATGCTTTTAACGAAACGAATCGACGCTCGTGTTCGTATTTATACGGTCGATGTCGGTGAATATGGCCTCGTACAAGTTTGCTATCGTGGTCTCGGGTAATGGCGTTCGTTCGACGTTGGGAACGCTGTTTTAGGACGCGGCTAAGCATCGGTAATTATTTATCGGAACGACTCTCGTTCCCGAACGAAATTGTTCTGTCACCTTCCAGCCGGCTACGTGGCTCGTTCGAGCATCCTGATTTTAACCTGCGCCATTTTTCACCGTTTCACGGCGATACAGGGACCTATGAGGGACGTTACGGTGATTGAACGAGATTGTAGTCGAAGAGGTTCGAACCATTGCCGACTGTTATTGTCACGTCGTTAGGACCCTGTTGTTCTAAAGTGTACTGTCGTTTGGGTGATAAAGTTAACGCTGCTAAACGGGGAACTCTGTATTTATAGCCGGATGCGAATTAATGAGTCGTTGTGTGTGTGGACCAGTTATTGATGACTAAGTCGTGAGTGCGTATAAAGAAATTTTTGGGTGAGTGCGATTCATATGAAAAGTTAAGGTCATTGATGGGGGTTGTAGATAAGATAAAGGGTTGATGTGGTAAATATTTTTTGTGATTGCTGCAGTAATTATTATTGTTGCTGATATACATCATTAAATTGCTATTGCTATTGCTGTTGCTGCTTACTACTGCTGGTTACTGTTGCTGGTTGCTAGTTACTGTTACTGCTTACTATTGCTGTTGCTGTTGCTGTTACTAGTCGCTGTTGCTAGTCGCTGTTGCTAATCGCTGCTGTTAGTCGCTGTTGCTGTTGCTGTTACTAGTCGCTGTTGCTAGTCGCTGTTGCTAGTCGCTGTTGCTAATCGCTGCTGTTAGTCGCTGTTGCTAGTCACTGTTTCTAGTCGCTGTTGCTAGTCACTGTTGCTATTGCTATTGCTATTGCTATTGTTGTTGCTGTTGTTGTTGCTACTATTATTGTTGTTGTCATTGCTATTGTTATTGTCGATGTCATTTTTGTTGTCACTGCTATTGTTAATGTTGTCATTTTTGCTGTCATTGCTATTGTTATTGTCATTTTTTCCGTCATTGCTATTGCCATTGTCATTGTTATTGTCATTGCTATTGTTATTGCTATTGTTATTGCTATTGTTGTTGCTATTGTTATTGCTATTGTTATTGCTATTGTCCTTGTTATTGTCACTGTTATTGTCACTGTTATTTGTCTGCTGTCATTGATATTGTCATTGTCACTGTTATTGTCACTATTATTGTTATTGCCATTGTCACTGCTATTGTCACTGTTATTTGTATGCCGTCATTAATATTGTTATTGTCACTGTTATTTATACACTGTCATTTGATATTGTTATTGTCACTGTTATTGGAGTGCTGTCATTGATATTATTATTGTCACTGTAATTTGTTTGCTGCCACTGATATTGTTATTGTCACTGTTATTGGAATTCTGTCATTGATATTGTTGTTGTCACTGTTATTTGTATGCCGTCATTAATATTGTTATTGTCACTGTTTTTGCACACTGTCGTTGATATTGTTATTGCCATTACTACATTCTCTGGTTCTATTGTTGTTATTTTTGTTGCTCTTGCTACAACTAGTATTATTGCTACTGCTATTGCTACTGCTATTGCTACTGCTATTGCTACTGCTATTGCTATTGCTATTGCTACTGCTATTGCTATTGCTATTGCTATTGCTACTGCCATTGCTACTGCTATTGCTACAGCTATTGCTACTGCTATTGTTACTGCTATTGCTACTGCTATTGTTACTGCTATTGCTACTGCTATTGCTACTGCTATTGCTACTGCTATTGCTACTGCTATTGCCACTGCTATTGCTACTGCTATTACTATTGTCATTGCTACTACTACAAGCTAATCACATTGTCATTCCTATTGCCTTCTATAACACCATAACCACCAACCAACCCAAAAATCATCAAATGCAGTAATATTCCCAACAAACAAAAAGTATAATTTTTCAAACATATCGCACACTGTTATCCAAGTTCCGCCGGACAGAGAATCGAGTTCAGCGTAGCCGCCGTCAACCGATGACGCCCGGCGATACCGCAACGTACAATGTAGCTTGGCTAACAGAGGCCCGGCCTGTAATTTCATTTGTCGAGATCCTATCGTCAGAATTTATACGGTCGACCGGTGAAAATACATCGTGGAAACCGATAAAATGGTCGCGGCTATAATAGAGCCACACGGACGACGTTGGCCGACTGCTGTTGTCGGATGCCGAGAACAGGCTACGGTTACTCTTGAACTATCGATAATTATTTATCGGTCGATCCTGAATGATGGTCACGTACACGCATCGCGGGACAGGATCATGGAGCACACGATGCATCGGTATTCTCTATATTACAGACAACCATACGCCCGCCACGTCGAGTTACAAGCTTCCGATCCGCGCCGAGGCTGACTTACGGTTCGAGTACGCACGATTATTTCACCAGGGACTGAATGTTACAATGGGAAAATCGATCACGTGGGATGTCAAATTTTCAATTGAGAATTTTGCAATTTTGAAATTTTGAGATGAAGGAATTTGGGGATGTGGGGTTTGGTATGAATATTTCTAAAGACAATTCTACCAGACATTAAAGACCATAACAATTCTACATCACCCCTATCAGATCTTCCTACACTCCCCAACCCTTCCACAGAAAAAAACCAGAACCCCGATTTTCCATCGATTACCACAAAGTGCCGTTAAAGAAGACACAAAAGAAGCCGTATTATTCATCCGTAGGACCGTGTTCAGTTGCGTGGAAGGACCGCAACCTCCTCCGGTATCATCGATTTATCGTCTCTTACGTATGTACATACAACCGCTTCGCATTGTTTCAACGATTCCTCGAAGCTCGTGGGCTGTCGGCAACCCACTGGGCAACAGGTTGATATCGCGTTTAACGGTACATTGGTGTGTGTATCGGTATCGGTACTAGAAGCGAGTACTCCTGTAGCGATATTCTTCGGGCAAGAAATAGCCCGGTGATTCGCGGCAGGGAAGAAGTCACTTGCCAGCCCGTTAACGCTGACCAATGACATCCGCGAGATGTACTGGTGTCAAACCAGGAGTTGGCGCGTGAGATCCAGGTGTTTAGGTTAGCTTCGTTTTCTAAAAGAGACTCTTATATTAGTGCATTTTTAGATGTCTGTTATTGCTCTTGCTTATTGCTGTTGCTTATTGCTGTTGCTTATTGCTGTTGCTTATTGCTGTTGCTTATTGCTGTTGCTTATTGCTGTTGCTTATTGCTGCTGCTTATTGATGTTGCTTATTGCTGTTACTTATTGCTGTTGCTTAATGCTGCTGCTTACTGATGTTGCTTATTGATGTTGCCTATTGCTGTTGCCTATTGCTGTTGCCTATTGCTGTTGCCTATTGCTGTTGCCTATTGCTGTTGCTCATTGCTGTTGTTTATTGCTGTTGCTTATTGCTGTTGCTTATTGCTGCTGCTTATTGATGTTGCTTATTGCTGCTGCTTATTGATGTTGCTTATTGATGTTGCTTATTACTGTTGCCAATTGATGTTGCTTACTGCTGCTGATTATTGATGTTGCTTATTGCTGTTGCTTATTTCTGTTGCTTAGTGCTGTTGCTTAGTGCTGTTGCTTATTGCTGTTGCTTATTGCTGTTGCTTATTGCTGTTGCTTATTGCTGTTGCTATTACTATTGCTTATTGCTCTTGTTTACTGCTGTTGCTATTGCTACTGTTTATTGCTGTTACTATTGCTACTGTTTATTGCTGTTATTTCTGCTGTTGCTATTGCTGTTACTATTGCTGTTGCTATTGTTATTGTTGTTGCTATTGCTACTGTTATTGATATTGTTACTGCTGTTGCTATTCCTATTGTCATTGCTATTGACATTGTTGTGTTGTTATAGCCACTGTCTTTGCTACTGTCATTGCTATTGTCATTGCTATTGTCATTGCTATTGTCATTGCTACTATCCTTGCTACTATCCTTGCTATTGCCATTGCTATTGTCATTGCTATTATCTTTGCTACTATTCTTGCTACTATCCTTGCTACTATCCTTGCTATTGCCATTGCTATTGTTATTGCTATTGTCATTGCTATTGTCATTGCCACTATCCTTGCTACTATCCTTGCTACTATCCTTGCTACTATCCTTGCTACTATCCTTGCTATTGTCAGTGCTATTTTCATTGCTATTGTCATTGCTACTATTCTTGCTACTATCCTTGCTATTATCATTGCTATTATCATTGCCATCGTCATCGTTATTTTCCCCATCATCATTATTATTCCTACTCGCCGTGATGGAAGCGTTATTTTATTCTTTCACTTCGTGTCGTGCGCCAACCCGTGGGTTGACATCTGTACCACTTAATAGATCTCTTGCCCGCGGACGAACGACGTTCCTTTTTCTCCCCTTTCCCTGTTAAGCGGAGTCGAAACAGGCTTGCCCGCGGGGTGCTTGCAAATGAGACAGGTCCCTCGAACGAGCTATTGATAATTTGTCGGTAAATTATTGCTGCGTGAATTGGTGGAAATGTTGCTGGTATTTCGCGAAAAGGGACTCGCCGGTTTGAATAATTGCGAGGACATGTTGACGACCGGGCTTAGACGAAGAATTTCGGTTTTAATACGCTGCGCTATGTACGCTTTGATATCGAAAATAAATAAATGTACGCTGACACGTGAATTAATGTATAACTGGTTAAAAATCCAGAAAAGAATCTTCAATTTTGTAATTTCAGATAAGGAACTCGAGAACCGGTAATTTCACCAGCTGGGTGGCTATATGGCGAAACTTGTATTCGGAGTTTTTAAATGACACCTTGTTTTATTTCATGTGGAGCAGGAATTCCGTTGGTTGACTATCGGCTGTTGAAAGGGTACGCTTCATTTTTGAAGCTTGCTTTCGCGCAAATGAAGTGATGACAGCAAACGGGTTTGCGGAGGATTGAGTTTCATAATACCGTTGTGACCCGGGAACGGGTTAATCGGGATACCTGTAACCTTGTAGAATGTTGACCTAACCCGGTATATTAGGAAACAGGGTTACCATTCTTGCTTTAGAAGTATAACGTTAGCTCAGAGATGACTTTGCTGAATACACTCTAACTCCAAAGTTCAGTTCTCAATTTTATATGAATACATCTTGGCCTTGGACCAACTTCATTTTATTATAAGTTTAGAACCATTTCTGTTTTTCATCCAAAATTAACCTCTATTGTTAGCTCACCTCAGTGAGATCGTCTGATCAATTTTTATATCATCTGATTCAATTTTTATCTTAATACAAAAATCTGTATGTGTCTAATTGACCAACAAAAATATTAATCGCCCATCTACCCAAAATTCAGTCTCCATCTTCATAAACCTATAACCTATGAGTCTGCAACCTAATCAATTCATCAACGTCCAAATCTATCGTCATACCCCCAACGATAATACCAAGCTAACATTATCTCCGTCAATTGTCACGAAACGACGCTTACGGACTCACCGAACCGACTAGACTCGGTTCCAGTAATTCCAAGCGTCGTTTGCTCTCGCGACACGTTGCAGTTTGATAACTGGATGCACCAGGAGGCGGCGCCGGTGCCAGCGACGGCGAGCGCCTACCTACCAGTCGACGACTCGGGGACCCATTGGCCACCGCAATGACCAATCATCATTTGACATTCTTTCACCTTGCTCGTAGTGTGCGGTAACCCACACTGGACGCGACTGCAACCGCGGCGCCGCAACAAGAAGAAGAGACGCCGTCTCGATGCGCGCGCAATGCCGTGCCTACAGCGGTGATAACCCCGTAGGGACCCCGTGATTTTACCGCTGTGAACCCCGTGCAACCCAACGGTACTGCGAATCTTCGTTTTTGAACTTCGCTGTTGTAGACGCGTTTAATGACTGCCTTTCGTTATACCAGTTATTCTACAATATTGTAATGTACTTAGGACACATGTAGTTTATATTGTAATGTAGTTTAGGACGCATGTGTGACGCACTAAATTTGTGTTTTCATCACAATTGTGCTTTCACCAAAATTCACTCGCAAAGTGTAATTTAAAAAGTATATTTCTAATTTAAAAATTGTATGATTGTACTTGAAAAATATATATCTGCATTTGAAAATATGTGTCTATGTAAAATATAATCCTATGTGATCCTCGTTCACATACATCATATATGAAGTTCTCAATTTAGAGTTAAATTGATTCCACAAAAAGTCCTAACATATTTTCTGTTCCACCAAAGTACCAGTCACACAATTTCACTTCGTACCAAGAATATTAATCAAACCTATCTCTAGTAACTTAAAAATGAAATCCCCAATAACTTCAATATTAATCAAACATGTCTCTACAAACCATAACCTTACAATTACCAACAAGCACATCCTATAAATACAATTTCTTGAATACTTTCATATCACAAATTTTAACCAAAGTTTTTAAGGTTCAACGTCTTCGTGATTTCGTAAAAAAAGGCTTGCTTGATAGGGGAGTTCGTTAAGTACGTTCGAAGGTAGAGTTCGTTGGAATTGCTATCGATACAGTTTTGGGATGCCAGGGATTCCCGGTGGAAGGAGATTTCCCGTAATGAGGTATGCATGGGTGTGTCCCTTTCCATTTCGCGAGCCTTTCGCCAACGTGGTCCGCGTAGCTCCAGGAATGTCGTGGCCGGCGATCTGCTTCTGGTGGCGTCGCGATGCATGCGTTCGAGCCGCGGAATTTCATTGACCGCTATCGGTCCCGGGAATCGTTTCGACCTCCAAACCGACTCGATCTGCCGGCCATTTAAAACTGGAAATTCAATCTGCTTCGGGTAGTCGTTGAACTTGTGCTGTACCGGTCATTGTATAGGATTCCTTTAGGAAAGTTCATATTATAGGGGAAAATTACTTCACTAGTTACTATAAAGCAGAGGGACGAACGTTGTTATCATGTTGAAAAAGAAACTCGGGAGAGACATTTTGAAATTTAACGAGTGAAGGTTTTGGGAAAATTAGAAATTTCAAGAGTGAGGGTTTTAGGGTTCTTGAAGAGAAATTTGGGGATTTTTAAGGGGAATTCAGAAATCTAGGGGTTTAAGACTCTAGGGATTTCAATATTTAGGGATTGAGGGATCTAGGAATCTAGGGATTTAGAAATTTAGGAATTTAGGAACTTAGGAATCTAGGGATTTAGAAATTTAGGAATTCGGGAATGTAAGGATTTTTAAATCTAAGAATTTAGGAATCTAGGGATTTAGGCATCTAGGGATTTAGGAATTTAGGAATTTAGGAATCTAGGAATCTAGGAATCTAGGGATTTAGAAATTTAGAAATTTAGAAATTTAGAAATTTAGAAATTTAGAAATTTAGGAATTTAGGAATCTAGGGATTTTTAGATCTAAGAATTTAGGGATCTAGGGATTTTTAGATCTAAGAATTTAGGAATCTAGGGATTTAGGGATCTAGGGATTTAGAAATTTAAGGATTTAGGAATTTAGAAATTTAGGAATTTAGGAATTTAGGAATTTAGGAATTTAAAAATTTAAAAATTTAAAAATTTAGGAATTTAGGAATTTAGGAATTTAGGAATCTAGGAATTTTTTGATTTAGAAATCTAAGAATCTATGGATTTTTGGATCAAGGAATTTTAAATCTAGGGATTTTTGGATCTAAGGATTTAGGAATCTAGGGGATTTTGAATCCTGGGATTTAGGAATCTAGAGATTTAGAAATCTAAAAATGTAGAAATATTGCAATTTCATAAATTAGGAATTTTCAAATCCAAAAATTCACATCTTTGGATTTTGCAAAGTCCATAATTCAAATTTTTGGAACCTGAAGATTTGAGAATTGATAATGTACAAATTTGAAAATGTTGCTTGCAAAATTGTCACTCAGCAATTTACAAACCTTCACGAAATACAGAAATTCGACAAATTCACAAATAATTCAACATAAAAACTTGTGAAACCAAAAATTTTCAAAGTCCTAATTTTGAAAACCCGAAAACTTGACTAAATTGTACATCTACGACACTTCTCCATATCCCTACACGTAGAAATCCAAATGCTCCCAGTTTTCAATTCCTCTAATTCTGAAATCCACGTCCGTAGTCCGTAGGTGTCTTTCCTATAGGCTGTCATATTTTCCCGGGATTAGCCGTTGATTGTGCGTGCACAGAGACGGGACTTAGGGCACCAGGGACACCAGGGTTGTTGACTCTAGCCTCCTCGCTTACACGCTTGACGGAAAAACGTCGACTTAGGCATTCAACGTCAGCTGCGACCGATTCCGCGGTAGCACACGCCAGACCAGTTCAGCGAATTGAGTAGCTCCACTTGCCATATCCTGCCGCGTCCTGCAGACATTTTCCTGCCTATTACGGCTCGGCCGGATCGGCCTCGGGCAAAGAACTGTTCAATGAAATTCTCCGCTCGCCGCCCGGACGATCCATCGAGCGGATCGACCGCGGATTCCGCTTCCGTCCGGACAAACGCGGGACCCGATCAATCCCTTCTTTCTTTTTTTTCTTCCTCCCTGTTAATTGCTTCGACTGTTTAAGAATTCAGGATGAGAGCAGGACGTGCTGGTGAATGTATAATGTATAAATCGGTTAAAGGACTTGTACGGTTTTTATCGGGTGTAATTAGTGGGAATAAAGGTACGGGAGAATCTGGGAGGTATTTTTGTGGGGGATTCTTTGGTGGTGTGGGAGTTTATTGGTGGATGTGGGTTTTTGAAATGTTGGACTGGATTTTGGGATAATAAAATGTAGTTTGATAGCTGTTTGTAGATTGGATGAATTTTGACTATGATAGTATGTGTACAGTATGTACAGTATGTTTGTTGTTGTAAGTTATGTCTTACGATTAACCTAACTTACAACTGGTACCTATTTTCACGCCATTTAAGAATGAAGTGAACTTTAAGTGTAAAACGATTTTAGCAATTTTATAATTTTATGAGGGCAAGGTTAATAATCTTGATGTAATAATTCTTTGTAATTTTAAAAGATTAATATGAAGTTAACCTAATAATCTTATATCTTATGATTGATGTGAGGGTAATGCTACAATCTCGATATTGCATAATCTTGTAATATTAATGTAATGTTAATATAACAATCTTAATCATGTAGTAATCTTGTAAAATTAATATAAGAATAATATAACAATCTTGATAACGTAACAATCTTATAAAATTAATATAATTTTGATAACCTAAATCATCATCAACTAATGTTAATATAATGTCAATATAATATTAACGCAACAATCTTGATGATATAATAATCTTGTAAAATTAATATAATAATAATATAACAAACTTGATGACATAAGAATCTCACAAAATTAATATCCTCACAATATTACAAATAATTTTGATAATCTAAATCATCATCAACTAATGTTAATATAATGTCAATATAATATTAACATAACAATCTTGACGATATAATAATCTTGTAAAATTAATATAATAATAATATAACAAACTTGATGACATAAGAATCTCACAAAATTAATATCCTCACAATATTACAAATAATTTTGATAATCTAAATCGTCATCAACTTGATACCTAATAAACATCTATCATTTTCTAAATAAAATTTAAAAACTACTGAAAAATTGAGGAATTAACTAAATAGCTGAAGACTTGAGAAATTAGCTAAATGTTTGAAAACTTGAGGAATTATCTGAGTATCTGAAGACTTGAGAAATTAGCTAAATATTTGAAGACTTGAGGAATTATCTGAGTATCTGAAGACTTGAGAAATTAGCTAAATATTTGAAGACTTGAGGAATTATCTAAATAGCTGAAGACTTGAGAAATTAGCTAAATGTTTGAAGATTTGAGGAATTATCTAAATAGCTGAAGACTTGAGAAATTAGCTAAATATTTGAAGACTTGAGGAATTATCTGAGTATCTGAAGACTTGACAAATTAGCTAAATACTTAAAGACTTGAGGAATTATCCGAGTATCTGAAGACTTGAGAAATTAGCTAAATATTTGAAGACTTGAGGAATTATCTAAGTACCTGAAAACCTACTAAAAATAACTTGCAAAAATATATCTCCAAAGTAAAAATCACTCCCAATAACAAATTACGTAAAGATTCAAAATGTCCGTGTTTTAGGTCATGTTCCACTATCCTCGAGGATTAGAAAGTGTCGTCTATTCTCTCTCTCTCTGTCTCTCGGAAAGTTTAATCCCAATAGAGGATGTTGAAGAGGATCACCAAAAATGGACGTATCTCTGTTGAAAGGCGACGAGTAATTTCCCAAGGGGGCTGTTATACCCAAGACAAACTTAACTTCGTCAGAAAAATTAGACGAAATTGTTACTTCACGAGGAAGTACTTCTTTGGAATTTATTTCAATTCTTAGAATTTTTGTTGAGCTTTCTCGCTATATTGTGGGTTTTAAATTTGTATTCTAGTAACTCTTATAAAATATTCTTCATATGGACATGCATAGACTGTAAAATAAATTTCTTATCGAATTTGTATTTGATTCTTATGAAATTTGTGTCTGATTCTTATGAAATTTGTACCTGATTAATTTAATAATAAATGGTTCGTAAAAAAGTTTGTCAACTATAATTTTTTAAGAAGTTACTATTTATAGAGAAACTGTTCGTATGAAGACCAATACCAATATGGCTGAAATTTTGATACAATTATATATAACTTTGTCATTAACAAATTTTAATATATTTTATTGATATATTTTACACATAATTATTATATTTTATACATAATTTTATACATAAAGTTGTTCTCAGAAATTTTGCTGCATTCATTTTCTTTGCACCCTGTTTCACTCTTGAATTACTGCTTATAATTTTATTGTAATATTACTTGCTTTTGTAATGATTAATTATTACACATCAAACATAACTGTTAATAATTTATTTCAACAGTCATTAATTGTCAATTATTTACTCTGAAAATTATTAAATGAAAATGAAATGAAAAATCTATGAAAAGTAAAATTATAATTGTACCTCTTTCCAACAACGTTCAACATAGAAAACAACATAATTTCAAAACAACCAAGCTATGTTTTTCATCGACACTGTATACGTCGAGTCTCATATAGAAAAGAGTTGAATAGCCTACGGTAACATAATCTTTGGTCGTCCTTGAGCATGAAAATCCGTATCAGGAGCGAAGTGGTCGGATGCGTACACCTGTTATCCTGAAGATATCGAAAAAGAGAAGAAACCTCGCAGATAGTTGCAGACGATACAACATTATTGCATGATGCCTTAGCAGCGTTGCTTGTTTTAATATCATTACGATGTATTTCTTACCGGGAGATCATTTGCTTGGAGAGGAACGAATGAGGAAGGGCAAAGAGACGAGTAGAATTCCGGGGAAAAAAGAAATCAGTATGCGTTTTATATCAAAAAGACGACGAGGGTGCAGCGAAGAGGAGGAACGAAATGTCGCTAATGAAATATTCAAGGTTCATTCCGATTTTTCACTCTCTCTTCATCATTTTATATATGGAATAATATAATATCATAATATAAAAATATAACATAATATAATATCATGTTTATAAAGTGACATAGTGTTTCTGATGTGTAATGGAGACTTAAGTCAAATACGAAATATTGTTGTTATATGTATGTACAGTTAAAATGATCAAAAGTGAATATTAATTGACAAAATTATCAAATAAGTGTTGTTAATTTACGGGGCAAACAGTAATTTGCTCGAAAACGTTCAATATTTGATAAGAAAGAAATAAAGTAATAATTTCCCCTTTGCAGTAGAAAGTATATACATATAGAAGCAGTAATATAATATATAAAATTAAAATAACAAAATGGTGTAAGTAAAATATTTTTAACTCCATGTATGTAACACACCTAACCTAACCTAACAATATATCAATATTATTCCTCAATAATATTAACAATGTATCAATAATAATATCTACACTTCTCAATAATATCAACAACATAACACATGTCTACATATGTTCCATGTATCTACATATATGATTTCTCAATAACATTAACAACATCACACATGTCTGCATATGTATACAATAAATGTATCTACATATATGACTTCTCAATAATATTAACAACATCACACATGTCTACATATGTGTATAAATGTATCCACACATATCACTTCTCAATAATATTAACAACATGACACATGTCTATATATGTTAAATGTATCTACACATATCACTTCTCAATAATATTAACAACATGACACATGTCTACATATGTTAAATGTATCTACACATATGACTTCTCAATAATATTAACAACATAACACATGTCTACATATGTTAAATGTATCTACACACATCACTTCTCAATAATATCAACAACATAATACACGTCCACATATGTACATAAACTATTCAAGATTTTAATAAGAAACAAAAGCTTCATATCTATGAGAACATTCATCCAAAACAGCTAGAGAAAATTTCACGGTGTCCACGCCACTGGAGCTCCTCCCTTCGCCATCCTTGAGACTCTCGTTCGCTTTTCTGTTTCTTTTCGTGTACGCTTAATGAAAGTTCGGAATCTCCTTGAGTTTCGTTTCCGAGTCACCCTCCGAGCCAAAGTCAGAAACCTCGTCCACTTTTTAATACGCTAATCGCTACAAATAATGTCCATCCACATATAGAATTTATTAAATTTAATACTACTAGTGTGAAATTCATTGGTGCACCTTGTTATTCTAAATTTAGAAATGTAGCATGTGGGTTATAGGGATACAGAGATATAAGGCTGTAGAGATATAGGGATACAGGGATATAAGGATGTAGGGATATCGGAACCTAAGAGTATCAGGATGTAGGGATATTGGAACCTACAAATATTTGGGTTCAGGGGTATTAGAATCTAGGGATATGGGGATCTAGAGATATTGAAATCCTCGAGTATTGGTATTTAGGGATATGGGGATCTAGAGATATTGAAATCCTCGAGTATTGGGATCTAGAGATATTGAAATCCTCGAGTATTGGTATCTAGGGATATGGGGATCTAGAGATATTGAAATCCTCGAGTATTGGGATCTAGAGATATTGAAATCCTCGAGTATTGGAATCTAGGGATATAGGGATCTAGAGATATTGAAATCCTCGAGTATTGGGATCTAGAGATGTTGAAATCCTCGACTATTGGAATCTAGGGATATGGGTATCTAAGGACATTGAAATCCTCCAGTATTGGGATCTAGGGATATTGGTATTTTTAGCTATTAGAATCTAGGGATATTGGAATCCTCTTCAAGTGGAATATAGGGATATTAGAATCTTCGAATATTTGAATCTAGGAATATTGGAATCTTCATCTATTAACTAGTAATCCTTATAATTACAGAAATTTAATACAGTAGAGAAAAATACAGAAACCCCCTACAAATTTGAAAATATAAAACCCTGTGAAAAAATATAAAAAGTACACAAAATTGTAATGATCCAAATAGAGACCTAGAGTCCTAAATCTCTCAAAATCTCTCCCTATATCGCCATTTCCAAGAACACTAAGTCAATATTACTCAATACATAAAATCGATTCCGAGAAGCTGTCACCCGCACGATACCTATTTTTCGACCGCCAACCGGAAGTGCTCTGACACAATTCCTCGAACGTCGGCCATTAAACAACATCGTAAGTTCGATCTGCGTTCAGACGTTTATTATGATTGAACAGCATTCACCGATCGCGCATTTCCCCGCTTACGATCGCGATTTTTCCATCGGCCAGGCCGAGACACTATTGCATCGTGAAAAGGTCAGAGCTGCCGGATCAATTGAATGGAAATTGTCGGTGTTCACGAGGCGACCTTCGCTCGTGAGATCGTTCTATCAGCGCCGAAGCATGACGCGTGCCCCGCCACTTATTTACGAGCCCTTGTCACGCTGTTCCGTGACAAATTTTAGGCTGATTGGAATTTTCAACGCGTCAGCCTGTTCGGTCGCTTGAGAAAATCGCTCTTATCGTCGATCATGATCGAGTCCTTGGTGTCGATTGGAGTGATAAAGGGGTCTCGCGGAACGAACACGTGTCAATGTGTCAATACGCGTGGGCGCTGTTTAAGTATCGAGAAGGTTACTCTGGAAATGGAATCATAAAACATGGGGCATTCAAACTTGAAGGTAAGAGGATACCTTGAAATCTTTTAATTAACTGACCGACACTTATGGCCACCGTTTATCATACGTTATGGATTTAACTGATCTTTCGTTGAAATACTTTGTTCTGACGTTATTTTGCTGAATTTATGAGTGCAGAGAGGAGAATGATTCGGAATGATAGTCTTTGTAGGAAGTCACTGTTAAGTTTCGCTAATTGTATCAATACAGATCTAGTGTGGATGGTTATGAATTTAGGTTAGGTTATCCTGGCCGCCATTAGGTTTCGTACTCCTCAAACTTCATCTTTCATCTTCATTTTTCATGTATTACACTATACATAAATACATTGTAACATTTTAACAGCGCCTTCTTATTTGCAGAAACAAAATGCACTTTTAACATTTTTCATTTGGAGTAAATCAAAATTGAAATGAAATAAGAAAATTTGTTAAAGTCACTAAAGTCAACAATTGTCTTTTTCATCAACATCTCAGCAACCAAAGAGATGAAGTAAAGTGTGTAGAGATCAGTTGTTCAAAATTTTAACCTTGACAATATATTCCAAGATCATTGAAATCTATACTGAGGACATTCAAAGTTATACAAATTAAATTTGTATAAATTTAAATAAACAAATGACTACATGTATAATGTCAATTGTATGTAATTAAATATTAAATAAATTTTTTCAAAAATATTTTCTAAAGTGTGCTAACCCTTTAAGACCAATCACCCCTTGAACCAACTATTCAGCCCTGCTATTCTCCTACCAAGGTAACGTTATTCTCCATAAACTTCTATACTCTATACACTGCATATATCCACATAGTCATCGACTGGAAATCATAGAAAGAAGATCAAAAAGACAGGAGACTCCGTTGGAACAGGGAAGAACCACGAAGAAAAGGGAGACGAGGAGAGAAAGAGACAGAGAGAGTCACATGGTCGAGAAGCAAAGGAAGGGATGAGAAGAGAGAGAGACGTTCAGAGGGGCAAAGAGAGGAGCAGAGAAATTTCTCGATCAAATAAACGCGTTTTGCGGCGCGGGAGATCGCGACCACGCCCTGTCTTCTTCCCAGCCGCAAGGCCGTATGAACAAAACAATCTAAAAGGGGTAACTTTACACTTTAGAAGTAACATTAGTTTACACTTCCAAAGTGTAAAGTTTACAATTTTCTAATTCTGCATTAACAAATCACTTTCCATCAAGTGACCATACAATATTTTTTTGAGAGGCATTCATATTTCATGAAATCGGTGGAAGACAAATAAATTTCTTTTCATGGATTTTTAAATCTAGTATCGAAAAATAAGTTGTACACCGGGACAAAGTGGAAGAAGCGACAAAAGAGGACCAATTTAAATGCAGAGCCATATGAATCGAGGGAGTACGATTTCGACGCGGTATGCGCATGCGCAAAGTGTGCAAGTATGGCGGTCGACGAACAGTTCAAACCAACTCACCAGTAATTTGTAATAAATATTTTGTCATTTCTCTCTAACATTCACCTGTATTTTCTTGTGGTAGTCATTTCTTTATAAGTAATAATCATTTCTGTAATATATGCTTAAAATATATCGTCTAATCATTCATGTTTTTCAACTTTTCAATGTTGTAAAATCGATGCAATACTTCATGTAACATTGATGTAACATTGAAAATCAATATTGGCAATATAGGAACCTTTCGATATATTCAAGTGTATTTGCATTTAAATTGTTTTTAAATTAATTATAAAATGTAGGAAAGTACATGATACCCTTTACAAGGTGTTAAGATAATTTCAGTATTAAGGATTAGTCGAGGTCCGAAGTGTAAATAATTTCTGTAATCAGTAAGGATCATTGTCTGTAGATTACACGATCTAGTAGACTTCGATATATCATAAATGATATATATCGAGATCCGCAAAGTGCATATAAATCATATACTCTGAGCATCACTGTCTGTAGATTACGTGACTTATATTGTAGACTACGATATATCATAAATGATACATATCGAGACCTAAAGTGCAAATAAATCATGTACTCTGAGCATCACTGTGGATTACAATGTTGGCCATTTACATGCTGGCACTCTAAAACAGATTTCTAATTATTATGGGTTGAATTTAGATTCGTTTGATTTAAATTTCCCGCTCGCACAGTCAATGTATGAAGACAGTATTTTTCATCCATGAAAGGTGTGTCTCCTCACTTAAAGCCTGTGTCACCTCTTGTATCCCTACCCTTACATTCTTTATTTTCCAACCCCAGTTTATTCTTCGTCCCCGGGCCCCACGAAATGTTATTCCGTCCCTGCCTCCGGCCTTCCTGAGACTTTTCGAGCGGAGAAAGGAAGAGCAACACGCGTCTCCTTTGCTGGCTGCACGCCGATCGAGGAAAATGGGCAACTCGCAGAAGAGTTCTTGATGCCGTTGCAAATTTATACTGCCGCAACTTTGTTCGAGAAAAAAAAATTCGAGATTACAGCCTGCACTGAAGAACTGACGTTATTCACGACAGTCTTTGACAGGCCAGGTTGTTTAAGATGTCATGAATATATCCGCAAGGAAATTGTTGCAATGGCGCTACAATTACTGCGGATATTACAGCGCTACTTCGATTAGGTTGCAGTGTAATGCATTATTCAATTATTATTTAAATACGTTTTGTAAATACATGTTTTTGTATTCCTTTTTTGTATTCATAATTATGTCCGCATTTGTGAGTGTGTTGCACGGATGAATTATTCAGATATTTTTTACTTTCGGCAAATATGAAGTTTTTTTAAATTTTATTTTTTTGTGGATACTTATGTCTCTATGTTTTCATACTTGCGTCTATCATCTGATTAATCCATGCAGTAATGAATTCTAGATCTGGTACTTTGTAACTGAGATATGTTACAATATTTAATTGTGGAATAATTGTTAAATTTTCTGTACAAAATTATTTTTATGTGATACAATAAAAATTTACTATAATTACATTTACAGTGTTACTACAGATTTTTTAATAAAATTTTGTAATAAAATATGCAGATATGTTACAGTGTTTAATTGTATAATAATTATTAAATACATTTTCTGTACAAAATTATTTTTAAGTAATATAATAAAAATGTACTATAATTATCATTCAATGTTAATACAAATTTTTAAATGAAATTTTGTAATAAAATATGCAGACATGTAACAGTGTTTAATTGTATAATAATTATTAAACACAGTTTCTGTACAAAATTATTTTTAAGTAATATAATAAAAATGTACTATAATAATCATTCAATGTTAATACAAATTTTTTAATGAAATTTTGTAATAAAATATGCAGATATGTTACAGTGTTTAATTGTATAAGAATTATAAAATACATTTCCTGTACACAATTATTTTTAAGTGATATAATAAAAATGTACTATAATAATTATTCAATGTTAATACAAATTTTTTACTGAAATTTTGTAATAAAATTAAAAATTAAATTTCAGACATTTGATCATCTTTACCATATTATTTACTTAAATCAAGATATCAACTGAAATGATGTCGTCACATTAATCAAACCAATTCATTGTAATTAACGTGTTGAATTCTTTATTTTCATAGTCATTCAACAGACGTTCAAAAACAATTACAGTGCAGGCATCATAAATTAAGTAGGTACATAAATTATGCACACTGTGATGACTTCAATGTATCACGACTGCATTTCTAGTCGAATAAATTTGAAGTTCGCTATAATTAATTATTGAAGAAGTTCGGTGTAATTAATTATATACTAATTACATAGAAGATCGATATAATTAATAATATATTAATGGCATTAAAATTCGCTATAATTAATTATATATTAATGACATTGAAGTTCGCTATAATTAATTATACACATCGCAGAAGTTCAGTATAATTAATTATAAATTAAACTCTAAAAGTTCACTGACACCTACAAAAAGAGTATTCTTTTCAAAGTACAGGAAAAACTCAAGAAACATTAATTTACCTCAATACATAAACACTTGAAATCACCGATAATTATATCAAAGTTAATCGATTACGTCGACAAAAAGTTCGCAGCAAACCGGAGTAAAAATAACCGAATGAGATTCCTGATTTATGTATACATAACCTCAATACATCATAAATATAGAAATCTGTAGACCAATAATTATATCGAAGTTAATCGATTACGAAGTTCGACGACTCGACCGACAAAAAATTTGCTGATAAACCGGTATCTGGAAAAATGTCGGGAAAAAGTATTTTAGAATATAAAGTTTTTGCAACGTTTAATTTATAATGTTCAGCCACGAAGAACAAGCGTTTCGTACGGCGCGAATTGCATCCCCGGATGTTCCGGTTGGTCCCGAGGGTTCGACTAACGAGCCGTGCCGGTGCGAGCAACGTAATTACAGGGCGTGGCGGATGTGGCGCCAATGCTTCGCAAATACTTCGCCCCTGGGATGAAATTAATCTGTATTAAAGAGGGCGCTAGCTACGCCCCTAATAACTGATAACGACGAACATCCGTAGGTGCGATTTTCGCGAGTACGAGCTGAAACTATTAAGACGACTCGTCGAGGTTCTTTTTCTAATTTCTTTGACGGGTTTTAATAAAGTTCCTACTTTTACACTCGACATTCAACGTTGATATATTTATAGTTAACATACTGGCTGACGCAAATGGAAATTGGCTTCCATTTAACACAGTGAAATCATTTTCAACAGATTGTATCAAGTATTATTATAATATTTTAGATATTTTTAGATATTTCTTACTTTTAGATATTTCATTGCAGTAAGAAGTAATTGATATGATTTTAAGTGGACTTTTTAATGAAATAGATGTCGATGAATTTAGGAGACATTATGGTGGTAAAAGCAAATATGGGGGATATTTAGTTGTTTGAAACATTTATAGGTAACATTTATGTGTTTGAAAATTCTTAAATTCTAAAATTTTTAAGTTGCAAAATTTCTCAATCACAAATCTTCAAATTTCTAAAATTCCAAAAATCCCAAAAATTCAAAAGTTTCAAAAATACAAAATTCCAAAACTTCCAATTTCCAAAACTTCAAAAATTCCCTAAAATCCCCAAATTCCTAAAATTGTCAAATGCTTCATATTAAAAATTTCCCAAATTCCCTAAAATCTAAAAATTCCTCAAATTCCCCAAGTCCCCAAATTCCCCAAAATCCTAAAATTCCTCAAATTTCCCAAATTCCCCAAATTCCTAAAATTCTCCAAATAACAAATTCCCTAAAATTCTAAAATTCCTTAAATTTCCCAAATTCCTCAAATTCCCAAATTCCCTAAAATCCCAAAATTCCTTAAATTTCCCAAAATCCCAAAATTCCTCAATTTTCCCAAATTCCCCAAATTCCCTAAAATCCCAAAATTCCTTAAATTTCCCAAAATCCCAAAATTCCTCAATTTTCCCAAATTCCCCAAATTCCCTAAAATCCCAAAATTCCTTAAATTTCCCAAAATCCCAAAATTCCTCAATTTTCCCAAATTCCCCAAATTCTCTTGATTCCCCCAATTCCTCAAATTCCCCAAATTTCCCAAATTCCCCGAATTCCCGAAAATCCCAAAATTCCCTAAAATCCCCAAATTCCCCAAATTCCCTAGTATCCCAAAATTGCTCAAATTTCCCAAAGTCCCCAAATTCCCCAAATTCCTTAATATCCCAAAATTCCTCAAATTTCCCAGTCCCCAAATTCCCTAAAATCCTCAAATTCCCCAAATTTCCCAAATTCCCCGAATTCCCGAAAATCCCAAAATTCCCTAAAATCCCCAAATTCCCCAAATTCCCTAGTATCCCAAAATTGCTCAAATTTCCCAAAGTCCCCAAATTCCCCAAATTCCTTAATATCCCAAAATTCCTCAAATTTCCCAGTCCCCAAATTCCCTAAAATCCCAAAATTCCTCAAATTTCCCAAATTCTCCGAATTCCCGAAAATCCCAAAATTCCCTAAAATCCCCAAATTCCTCAAATTTCCCAAAGTCCCCAAATTCCCCAAATTCCCTAATATCCCAAAATTCCTCAAATTTCCTAAATTTCCCAAAGTCCCCAAATTCCCTAAAATCCCAAAATTCCTAAAATTTCCCAAATTCCCCAAATTTCTAAAATTCCTCAAATTCCAAATTCCCTAAAATCCCAAAACCCCATCCCAACTCTACCTACAAAAATCGTCTCCAACAACCAAACTCTCATCGCTTCCTATTATCCTCTCTCTCAGAAACCTCGTGAAATGATGATATCCAAAGGCAATTAACCACCGACGCGATTTACGTGGTTGGTCTTCGGCATAACGCGTGTTCTTGCGCGAACGGGGCTAAAATCTCGAGTTTTAATCGAGGATCTCTACGACGAGACTCCAAGAGGCGTACGCCGTTCGATTCCGGGTCTGTTACGGTAGCAAGCACGGCCTTCGCGAGATCTCGCGTCACGATATGTACGTCGTTGGAAATCGAGGTCGTTTTTGAGATCGGTCCGAAGCTGGGTCCGATCGAGCCGCCGGCGAACGGATACGCGTATCGCGAACCGATCGACAGATCCTTCTCGACGAATTGAGAAGCGTGTTTCTGGTAAACGTTCGACGATGGATTTACGAGCTCCACTTCAAATTATTTCTTCGTTGACGAACACTTTTTTAGAAGGTAGTCATATGTGGACTTGGTTTTCACGTTGGAGAAATTGCAACTTGTTTGCTCGTAGGAAGAACATGTTGAGGTATACATATGTATAGATATAAATCACCTATAATAAATATAAGAAAAGGACCTAAAATAAATGCAATTATAAATGTTCTAAAGTAAATTGTGGGCTTCATAGTGAATATAAATGTTCAAAAACTAAAGTTCAGCTCAGAAAATGTCTCAAAATAAATGTTAATTGAACGTTGAAATTTTACAATTTTACAGTTACTGTTTCATTATTTCATATTTAACAAAAATTTTGAGAATATATCTCCTAACAATTGCTCCTAAATAAAAGCGAGGAATTACCTCGACAATTGAAGGTAAATTTTTCGGCAGTAATGGCGGCGTCGTTAGGTGATAAATTGCAAGGGTCGGCAGTGCGATAACGAATTTCGGGTGATAAAATCGGGCGGGACACCGTGTATAATCTCGGAGATGGCCTCGGGCAGGTAGCTCTTTCCAGGCTGCGTATCGAGAAACGTGAGAAGCGCTATAATATAATCCGCGGACGTAAAAACTCGAAGGTCGGGTCGATAGCTGTCCTCGGTTCTGATAATGATCCGTGGAGGTTGGCTTTTAAGGAACACGAACGAAATTCCCTGGCGAACGTTCTTTATTCTCAGAATCGTGTACGGCAACACAATTTCTGGGCTCGACGTTTGTTTTGCGACGAGAAAGCTGCGCAAAGAAACATCGCGCTCCATTTTCATCAAACGCTTGAAATGCAACATGGCCGTTACTCCTCATACTAACGAGACTAAATTCAGAAAAAATTTCTGACTCGACGCTGTCACTCGGTTGCGATTTCTGGAAACGTAGATGCCCTGGGAATTATGTATTCATGGTCGTGGTTTTGCGATGACGTGTTGGGAGGCCATCTTGTTTTTTGGAGACTGTTTAGACTTTCAGTGTTATGAAACGTTCCTTTTATAGCTAATTTCAGTTTTGGAAAAAGGAAGTAATCACATGGAGATAAGTCAGAATTTGAAGGATGTTGGAACAGGCTTGTTTTCGCCAAAAATTTACAAACAGTGACAGTTCACATGGTGCGTTATCACGCAACAGAAACCAACTTCCTAACGCTCGATATTCGGGCCTCACACGAACGATCCTCTTCCACAAATGTTCCATAACACCCAGATAATATTCGCCATTAACATTTTGTCCCTGTGGAACGAATTCCCGAAGTATAATTCCTTTAGAATCGTAACAGCAAATTAACATTGTCTTCTCGAGGGATTCTGGAATCGCAACTTTTTGATTTTGGAGAGCCTGGAAATTTCCACGTAGCACTTTGGCGCTTTGTTCGAGGTTCATACTTGAAGCACCAAGTCCCATCACTAGTTACAATTGATTCCAGGAATGTACAGTTTTGTCTGGCTGTTTTGATAAGATCCTCGCAATATTCAACGCTTGCAATTTGTTGCGCTTGCCCTGTGATTTTGTGACACGGCGACGAAAGATTCTGTTGCATTAAACGCTATAAGTTTACAATTCGTTGCTCAATTGCAATAATGATTATTGTGTTTTGTAGGAGAGGACTGTTTGCAGATTACATATTCTAATAGATGCCGCTAGTTTTCCTTAAATTTAAAAAGTTCCGTTACTTTTCCAACATGAAATCTACAAGAGTCCAAAGTTAAAATTGCAAGCTGACGGAAATATTAATAACTAAAAATAGCGAAGACAATTTACTTGTCAAGAGAGTAGAACTACAAATTATCATAAAGTTCCGCAACGTGTCAGTTTATCGACGCAACGATCTGACAGAAAATTGCGGCACTTTTTAATAATCGTTACTCTACATCGATAACGATCGTAATTAACAGATTGAACTTTCCAATTAGTCACGTTTCGATCATACCGTATCGGCTTATAACGGCGTACCGATTTAGAATATTTATTACAGAGATTATTTTTCCTTTGAAAATATCCGTGTATAATCGTTCCATAACCAGCTGCAGTTGAACTTTCAAAGATTTCATTAAAAAGAGATAAATCTTGCGGCTGTCAAATCGCCGATCGATGGACAGTCAGAAAATAGAAGGCAAGGTGAAACGAGATAATCCCCATTAAGTCTGACGTTTAATACCTGGCCTCGATGTGTCTGACGTTCACCCCGCCATCGATCCGAAGGAACCACGAACGTACAACCTCCGTGAAAAACATTATACTCCATTCGGTGTTGATAACGAGTTGATGTTAACGTTGTTCCATTTTTATGTGGTTGGGGTTTTCCAGGTCTCAGGATTTGGAGATATTAACATGTTGAAAATTTGTAGGTTATTATAATTTGAGAGTTTGGAATTTTTAAGGTTGATGATTTGAAAGTTATGGAATTTTCTAACTTCCCTGAAAATGTCACTCGAAGCACGTACAATTATTTCTATATATCAGAATAGAACTATACTTCCCCTAAAATTATTCTCATCCCCATACATTATTATACATGTATATACATATATGTATAATGTGATAATAATTAATTAATAACAATTATCCCAATAACGCATAGAACCATTATCCAGAATTAAACCCACCATATCGAAATTAATTCTCGAATTTCACCGACACATACAAACAGTTTAAAAGAAAAACGCATGACAGTGAAATAAAACGAGATACGGGAAGCACGAATTTTACTCGCGCCTCAACTTATTTTATCATTTCCCGGCAAAGGATTCGGCGTGTTTTCGAGCGAGTCAACGATATTAATCGCGATAATCCGGCTGTCCAGCATGGCAATAACGAACACTGTTTATAGAGGACCCAGGAGATCGCGGGTACTCGCCATATTGTAAGCCCGAATTACTGTAAACGCGTTTAACTCTCGGACAAAACGCGCCGATCCTCCGCTAATTCCTCGAGCGGTGTCTCTTGTATCCGATTACCCCGCGAGAGTTCCAAACAAATTTCGGGGAGTTCGTAAAATTGAAATACGCGGGGGTTCGAGCGCGTTCGATAATTTGCGCGAATCGTTTCTTTGGAGAAAAAACGGCGAAGTGGAGGCGACAAACTTCAGACTTTACACTTTTATCAATTCTGCATTAACAAGTCACTTTCCATCAAGTGATACGGAGTCTTTTTTTGAGAGGCGTTCATATTTCACGAAATCGGCGGAAGCCAAATAAATTTCTTTTCATGGATTATGTTTAAGTTCATTATCGAAAAATAAGTTGTACACCGGGACAAAGTGGGAAGTAGCAACAAAAGAGGACCAATTTTAATGCAGAGCCATATGAATCGAAGGAGTACGATTTCGACGCGGTATGCGCATGCGCAAAGTGTGCAAGTATGGCGGTCGACGAACAGTTTAAACCTACTCACCAGTAATTTGTAATAAATATTTTGTCATTTCTCTCTAACATTCATCTGTATTTTCATGTGATGGTCATTTCTTTATAAGTAATAATCATTTCTGTAATATATGCTTAAAGTATATTATGTAATCATTCATGTTTTTTAACTTTTCAATGTTGTAAAATCGATGCAATACTTTATGTAACATTGATGTTACATTGAAAATCAATATTGGCAATATAGGAACGTTTCGATATATTTAAGTGTATTTGCATTTAAATTGTTTTTAAATTAATTATAAAATGTAGGAAAGTGCATGATACCCTTTACAAGGTGTTAAGATAATTTTAGTATTAAGGATTAGTCGAGGTCCGAAGTGTAAATAATTTCTGTATTCAGTGAAGATCATTGTCTGTAGATTACACGATCTATCTCGTAGACTTCGATATATCATAAATGATATATGTCGAGATCCGCAAAGTGCATATAAATCATATGCTCTGAGCATCACTGCCTGTAGATTACGTGATTTATTTTGTAGACTACGATATATCATAAATGATATATATCGAGATCTAAAGTGCAAATAAATCATGGAGTCTGTGAGCGTCACTGTCTGTAAATTACAGAATTTATTTTGTGTACATTAACATTGTATGTGTATGTGTATTAATTGAATTAAATATTCATAGCAACAATATTAATTTAATTAAATATATGCAATAAGAATTTTAAATTAGGTAGAGTATATTTTAATTTAATTGCAGATGAATGACAATTAACTTCTGCATTTGACTGAATATTTCAGAAGTAAATTGTCTGTAACCTTCATATTATTACTGCATATATAATTATTTTATTTATACGCTAATTTCAATCATTTTTTTATATCTATAATATTTTGAATTTAACTATAAATCAGTTTCGTTTGTATGAACTGTAAATCATTTCATACAAAATAATTAAGAAGCTTAAAAATAAATATTACGACATAACCTATAAGTCTATCAAACTTTCTCAGAAGCAAAGCAAATATTTTATCCAAACCCCAACCGCAAGATTCTCCGAAATTATATCGAGAATGTGCTCATATGTTCCGCAGTATCCGTTTGCGAACAGAATGAAGTTTTCACAGCCCATCGACTTCTATCTGAACACAAAGGGATGCTTTCTGCGAGTCACGACTCGCACGCATACACACGCTTCGACGCAAAAATCCGCTCTCCCGCGCCAGTTCCTTCGTGAGCAGTTATTTTTGCCCTTTTTTTTCCTTCTGCCCTTTATCCAGCTACCGGCTGCTGCCGTTGCTTTGCCGATCGAGGCGATCGCGATCGCAGAGACCAGAGGAGAAAACCGAACCTGGTTAAACTCTTTCTTTACCCCCGCCTCCGTTTGTGTCTGCTCCGCTGTGCTGACATCGTTTTCGCGGCCTATCTTATTCTCTTCTCTCTCCTCTTCACGCCTTGTCTCTTCCATTTTTCGATGGATTTTCCTCTTCGGGTGCCATCAAATTATTTGGTTCTCAGCCTGTTTGAAAGGTTCGTAGTCTGTTTTTAGGGGAACAAATTATTGGAGGAGTTATTTTGGAACATTTCTCGTGTGAGAAGTTGGAGGCGTCACATGCAAGTGTATTATCGTCTATGTCATTATGAAAGGTGTGAGATTATGTATATTTTTTTTTGTTTTATGTAAATTTTATCTTTCATGACAAACTCTATATTTTAGTTTAGTAAATAGGATCTAAATTCTACTCTAATTAAGAAAATCTAAAATTTATTTTGAACGACATAACCTAAGATTCAGTCTAGACAGCAAGACTTAAATTTTACTCCAAACAGCAAGACCTAAATTCTACTCTAGTTAAGAAAATTTAAAATTTATTTTGAACGACATAATCTAAGTTTCACTCTAGACAGCAAGACTTAAATTTTACTCCAGACAGCAAAACCTAAATTTCACTCTAAACAACGAAATTGAAATTTCACTGTATATAACAAAATCTAAATTTCACTCCAAACTTCAAAACCTAAATTTTACTCCAAACAGCAAGACCTAAATTCTACTCTAGTTAAGAAAATCTAAAATTTATTTTGAACGACATAATCTAAGTTTGACTCTAAACAGCAAGACTTAAATTTTACTCCAAACAGCAAAACCTAAATTTCATTTTAAACAACAAAATTAAAATTTCACTGTAAATAACAAAACCTAAATTTGACTCCAAACTTCAAAACCTAAATTTTACTCCAAACAGCAAAATTGAAATTTCACTATAAATAACAAAACCTAAATTTCACTCCAAATAACAGAACCTACATTTCACTCTAAATAAACTATGAATAACAAACAAACATTCCCAAGATTAGTTCATTCAATAAAAACTGTACTTACATAAAGATCATTAAATCCAAAAATTACCATCTTATCATCTAATCTGTTGCCTAGCTTCTGACTCCACATATGATCCTACCTCACACATGACCCTCATCACATAAACATAACCGTGTAAGATGAAATACAAATCACAGATAGAGTACATATATTTATCAAACTACCATCAAACCTTGCAGTAAAACACATAAGGCACTATAACCCTGTTTCATTCAAAAGACCCATGGAAAGTCCAGCACAGAGAGAAAGTCCTGACACGCACACGAGCATATGAGCACGCTTTCAGTAAGTTTGATCCCCGCTGAAAAATAATCAGACCTGACACGGCCATTGTGTGGATCTCGAAGAAAGCAAGCGTGCGTTTCCAGCGGCGGATTCCTCTTTCCTCGAAGCACACGGAGGATACTTTGTCGCGAAGCGGTGTGCACGTATCGCATCGGATTTCATCGTGGCGTTTGCGGTTCCTCCGGGAATGGATACGCCTGGTTATGGGTTACGGTTACGAGCGTCCTCACTCCACGAAATGTGCCACGATTTAACCATCAACGATGAAAATTCTATCGAGTGCGTGAGGCATCCCCGTGAAATTTCACGCGCCAAATTGCGGTTGCTGGTCGCCATTTTTGTAGGGAATTCTTCAGATTCGCTTAACATTGTCAGCGTTGATGCACGCTTGCTTTTAAATTAGAAATAAAATAAATACTGGGACTATCGAGAATAGTTTGGTTTACTGTGGTTATGTTGTAATACGGATCCACCATCTTGCAATTAAAGATGCACAAAATGCCGTACATCGACGTCAAATACATCTAACGTCTTTGATGTTACGTTAGAATAACGTTCTACAATAAATAAATATATATAGAAGCGTCAGTAATAAAAATTCTATCTATCAAGTCTAAAAATGCAACACTGTGAAGTGTTGCGCGCCAAATTATGGTTATCGTCTACAGGTCCGCCATCTTGCAATCACAGCTACACAAAATGGCGTCCATCAACATTACATCCCTCTAACGTCTTTGCTATTACGTTAAAATAACGTTCTGCAATAAATAAATAAATATAGAAGCGTCAGAGATAAAAATTCTGTTAACTCTAAAATACAACACTGTGAAAAGTTACGCGCCAAATTATGGTTATCGTCTACGGGTCCGCCATCTTGCAATCACAGCTACACAAAATGGCGTCCATCAAAATTACATCCCTCTAACGTCTTCGTCATTACGTTAAAATAACGTTCTGCAATAAATAAATAAATATAGAAGCGTCAGTAATAAAAATTCTATTAACTCTAAAATACAACACTGTAAAAAGTTACGCGCCAAATTATGGTTATCGTCTACGGGTCCGCCATCTTGCAATCATAGGTACACAAAATGGCGCCCATCAACATCAAATCCATCTAACGTCTTCCCTATTACTAATTAATATTCTGTGCGTACACATTCCATCGCACATCTATAAAACAAAAAACGATCGTTTATTAAAATTACAGAAAAATTGAAAAAGTCATGCACCATCGTTTTATGATACTATTCCTAGTCGACGTAGCATCATTTTACGAGATGGAAACTTGTGAAATTTGACGAGCGATGAAGTTGAATGTTTAGGAAGGTGTCGCGTCTCAGAATGTGATATTTCAGAGGATAAAATTATACAACGTTTGTTGAGGATCTCCGATCCTGAGTGCCTCGAGGGCTATACTTTGTAGATCCCTGTAATTCTACGATTTAAGATTCTGCATATCGGAAGAACGTGTTTCAATTCAGCGAAAACCTTGCTTGAACCCTTTCAAGGTGTTTTGAAATATGAAAATGTACTTGATGAGTAGAATAAATTTTGCTTTAGACTTCGGTTTCTGAAAGGCTTTGATCCAATGCGATGTTCGATTCGTATTTCAAGTTGAATCTGCATTTGCGTTTGGTAGATCTCAATTGAGGAGGTTCGAACATACTTTCGTATTAACATGTGTGAACATATGGACGCATTGTTTTAAATGTATTAGTATGTACATGTGTTGCACAGACATACTGTATGATCACTCTGTGTAAACATATGAGTATAATGTGTGTGTGTAACATGTGTGACATATGTGTAAAAGTTTTGTCGTATAAATATATTGTTGTATAGACATATTATTATTGTGGAAATGTACATTCAATCATAACTATATCGTTGTACATACATCGTTGTATATTGTCGATTGTATAGAAATTATTACATGAATATATTATGTATATGAACACATATGTTACATGACACATATGGGCATGTTATGTGCATCATATGAAAGTATCATATGAATACATTATTTGGACATGTTCTATACATCATATGTATATTACGTATATTGTATGTGCACACATATTGTATGAACATATTATATGAACACATTACATGAACACATATGGTCTTATTGTGTATATCAAAATATCACATGAATACATTATTATGAACATGTCCTATACATCATATGTATATTACATACATTACACATATACATATATACACATATGGTATAAACATACTACATGACCAAATTACATGACCTCATTACATAAAACATAAAACATACAAACCCATAAATTATATAAATTGTTACAAATATACTATTATATAAACATTTTGTAACACGTTCTATTAAATACAGTCTATAACTACATACAACCAGCAAGTATTAACAAAATGAAATAGCAAGTAGATGTTTATCGTGTGATATGTTAAAGCGAAGGTAAATATTCAGGAAGAAAAAAAAGCGTGTTCATAGCGATTGAATAAGAAGCCAGAAAGAAAGCAAGTTGTTTAGTAGACACAACAAGTTGTGTGGGATGTTGAGAGGAACACGCGAGTGTCTGGTCAGCGAGCGTGTCGCAGCTGCAGCTGTCGCGAGCGCGTAGGATTCGCGAGCACGTAAAGCGTGACGCTCGGTTTCAAAGCTGAAGTACATACGCCTGGAACGAGGTCTTGTTTAGGTACAACGGGGGGCATGGGAAATGCTTGTCTAGGGAAATGGGATTAGGGAAATGAGGGAGAGAAATTTTGGGTGATTTTTGGGAATGGTGGTTTCAAGTTTGCGAATTTTGGGATTTTGAGGATTTTGGGTATTTTGGAGATTTTGGGGATTTTGGGGATTTTGGGGATTTTGGGGATTTTGGGGATTTTGGAGATTTTGGGAATTGGAGATTAGGTGATTTTCAGATTTGGAGATTTGGGAGTTTGGGGGTTTGAGGATTTGGGGATTTGGGTTTTTAAAGATTTAGAAATTTGGTAATGAGAGGATTTGGGGATTTTGGTATTTGGGGGTGCAGAAATTACGAAATGTGAGGATTTGGGGAATTCAGAGTTTGGGGATTTGGGAATATGGAAATGCAAAAATTGGGAAATGTGAGGATTTTGGGATTTAGGGAGTTAGAGATTTGGGGAGTTAGGGATTTGGGGAGTTAGGGAGTTAGAGAGTTAGGAAGTTAGAAATTTGGCGAGTTAGGAAGTTAGGGATTTGGAGATTTGAGAATTTGAGTATTTGCAAGCTTGGGAACTTGATAATTTGGAATTTTAGTAATTTTAGTAATTTCAGTAATTCTAGTAATTTTGAAAATTTAGAAATTTTAAAGCTTGATAACTCAGTAACTATCAAACCTAAAAATTTTGAAAGTTAGGTTAAAACTATCAGAATTTGGACCTCCACAATTGTACAAATTAACATATCTAGAAATCTAGAAATCAAATCCATAAACCTAAAAATGTACAAACACGTGATCATTTGAAATTGTCCTGCTTCATGGGAAGCATATGGAAGCTAACCTAACCTAACACAACCTCCAGTAACTAAACCTCGAGAGAGACCCCTATCTTCACCCTGATCGAAACGAATGCATCATTGCACCAGAGTGTACACTCCGTGTTCATAAGATGCTTGTCCCTATCAACGTGCGAGTAATTACTCGCGACGAATCTACGAGCAGCGATGGCATCGCGCGTGTAGATCCGATCACGCGAAATTGCTAGATAAATTGGCTTTAACGACGCCGATTAACCATCGACGAGCAAATTACAGCTTGCATCGGTGACGAGTTGGTTGCTTTTGCTTTCAAATCGAGCGAGATGCTTCCCTGTTCCTCTTCTCCTCCTCGTTTCGTCGGGATTGATCCTTGTTCGTCGTTTCCGGGATACGGTTAACCTTCGTATCACGATCACAGGGTCATTTTTGTGATTCAGCTTTCTGCTGAAGGTCACATTTTATGGAAGCCACTGTAGTTTCATTTAAAAGTACTTTCTGAATTTTAGTAGATTCTATCTGTTGATATTTTCAATTTAAACTTGTTAATAATTTTTAATTTTTTATTTGGTAATAATTACATTTTAAATTTAATAATGACATTTTATATTTTAAACTCATAAGTACATTCTAAATTTTATTACACTTCCAACTTGTGGAAATTTTCAAGTTAAACTTGTTAATAATTTTTAATTTTAATTTAGTTAATAATTACATTTTAAATTGTGAACTCACAAGTACATTATAAATTTTATTAAACTTCCAACTTGTTGAAATTTTCAATATAAATTAGTTAATAATTTTTAATTTTTAATTTGATAAGTGATAATTACATTTTAAATTTTAAACTCACAAGTACGTTTGTAAATTTTATTAAACTTCCAACCTGTTGAAATTTTCAATACAAACTTATTAATAATTTTAAATATTAAATTTGTTAAGTAATAATTATATTTTTAGTTCTAAACTCACAAGTACATTCTAAATTTTATTAGACTTTCACCCTGTTGATATTTTCAATTGAAACTTGTTAATAATTTCAAATTTTAATTTTGTTAATAATGACATTTTAAATTTGTTAACAAGAATATTTAAAATTGTAAATTCACTCATAAAGACATTTTTAATTTTAAACTTGTTAAAAATGATTTAATTATACATAAAATTATAATCATAAAATAAAATCTCTGTTTACCAAGGTTAACTCATTTTGCAAATTTCCGAATGGTCTTCAAGGTCGCAATTATTTTGTAAAAGTATTTAATCTGTCACTTTCGATAAGAAAAAAAGGAAACGCTGACAGTATAGAAACTTCATTTACTACATCAGCTTTGTTACGTAATTTATGATCCTCGAAAGTGATTTTAGGAGTCGCATTAGCATACTAATTACTTCTCCGCGGTTTTGAGTGAATTAACGTTCTTTCATAATTGAATTTCGTAATCAAGGTTTCGACCTCGATTAAAGTATGGTGCTGATATATGTAAAAAAGATGCAGTAGCTCATTGTGAAGTACTTAATTGAAAAGGTTAAATTTTGAAAGTCTTATAGTTTCTTCTTTTTTTAAAATTCATAGTTACGCGCGGTCTTTTAAAACAACATCGCTGTCGTCATCTGTTGACGAAGTATAGAATTATCAAAACAGAAAATTGCGATTCTTTAAGAAGGAAAGCATTTCTATATCTCATTGATACTTGCAAATTATTTTAGAGAGAAAATTAAATGAAAAATATAATATTATATTAAGCTGAAAGACTTGTTTTGGAGAATTAAGAAAACATGGACCGCAAAATGCTTAGCCATCTAGCGGTGAAAGGTGAGAACTAATGGAACTAAAATTTGAAAAAGATTTACGTATTTATTGAATTTTACGACATGTTAGCACCTTAGAAACATTTTAAATTCATCTAAAGTTGTTATTTTATTCGTATTGACCTAACAATGGTCAAGAAATAATATTTTATTTTGTATTAATACAAAAATAGTATAAGTTATGATATCCAGAAGTGAACAGTAGTACTACACTAAGAGAAAATTGCAATTTTTGTTTTAATTATCGAATTTTATACTTTTGTAAGACATGTAAAATGTTCTATTATCATTATATTACTAAAGTAATGCGTTTGTAATTCACTAGAAGCCCCTGAAAGGCCATA
Source organism: Megachile rotundata (assembly GCF_050947335.1). Taxonomy (NCBI): domain Eukaryota; kingdom Metazoa; phylum Arthropoda; class Insecta; order Hymenoptera; family Megachilidae; genus Megachile; species Megachile rotundata. The sequence continues at coordinate 10,281,260 of NC_134992.1, read as the reverse complement.
AATTGAATTTAAAAAAAAAATAGAACATGTGGCGCCATCTCTTCAACAAACGGGGTGAACTACACACTTTTGAAACACAAGCTTAATTAGTTCCTACCTTTCACCGCTAGACGGCGCAACGTGTGCCGTTTCCGTGAAAATACTATTAATATTGATTTTCCTGACTTAATTTACTGTAATATGCATTAAATTTCATTAGAATGCAAGACTAATTAACTTCGGAAGGTTTAACATTAACAAACTATTAGTAATTTTAAATAACCCTTAAGGTAAGTATTCTGGTATAGGATTTGGTGCTGCCATCTAGCGGTAGAAAACGGGAACTAATCAAAGTGCTGTTTCAAAAGTGTGTAGTTCACCTTATTCGCCGGAGAGATGGCGCCACTAGTACCATTTTCGAAAACAGTCAATTAATATTGATTTTATTGTTTAATATGATATATATTTGTTAATATTGATTTTAAGTGGTTGGCAATGTACTCCAGAGGTCCAAAAATGGTGATTATATGTTCAGAAGAGTTCAAACACTATACTGAACCTCATCGATGATACAGGGATTGACTTAAGAATGGTAAACAATATTCTTTCGAGTTCTTTCTAATTGCAAAAATAAGGTTATTTAGAAAATTTAGTCAATATCAATGCATGACGGTTCTTCGGAGCTTCACCTATTTTTTATTATATAGAGAAAACTATTATTTCTTAAAGTACTTCTATGCGAATGAGCGCTCCAGTAGCTTCCACCTTTCACCGCTAGATGTCTAAGCATTTTACGGTCCATTATTTTCCCTAATAACGAAACGAAACGAAATATTTTCCCTATCACTTTCCGCACAATATTCTACCACTATTTCGACTCTATTGCACTAAAAAAAACAGTACTCGCCTCACAAAATTGTAATAGTTACTAATTTTGAAAAAAATAAACGCGACTTTCTATTTTTCTTCCATCATCCATATGACGCTAGTTTCACCCCCTTCCAAATTCAATCAATATTGATTCTTTTTTAATAAATGCGCTATAAATAAACAACAAACCTTAAATAGCAAAACTAACTATAGAACGTTCCATAAGTGTTACGAAGTCTAAACAAAAATTAGTTATTAAATATATAAAATGACTTTCTATATTTTACCACTTACTATATTACCCATTTTGTAAAAAATTCACGAATTTGTAAAAGATCCACGACTTCGATTCACGATTTCACGATTAAAAATAATATAAGTTTAAACACAGAAAAAAACTTACCTCGTGATCTTCTTTCAGAACCTAAACAGGTGATATATCTTTACCTGTAACATGATATAAGCTCACCTGAAAATGGTACAGTATTTAATTCATAAATATCAACAATTATACATGGTTAAAAAAAACTGGGGCTTCCTTATTCAATAATTATAAACGTAACGATCAGTTTAAATAAAAAATTCGGCTGAAATTGTGAGCACGAACGAGCACAAAATCACGTACCAAATTTCAACAAACATTCAAAAATGACATCCTACAAAAGTTATGTTCGTATCATTTTTCGTGCTTATCCCAGGGTCGGATTAAGATCAAGGTAAACTCGATGCAAGAACAACCTGTTGCAATTCCCAATTCAGGGATATAGAGGGTGTCTCAAAATTAGTGTGAGTCTCTGAAATGTAGGGTAGCTGATTTTGAATAAGATTTCCCTTTACGAAAAAGCGCTTTAAAGCTTCGTTTTTGAATAGCGGCTGATTGCTATGCGTTAGTTTATCACGCGCTGGATTATTACTCGTTGGATTATTACGCACTGGATTACTACGCGTTGGTTAACTACGCGTTAGATTACCACGCGTTGAATTATTACGCGTTGGATATCCACACGATGGATTACTACGCGTTGGATATCCACATGCTGGATTACTACGTGTTGGATTATTACGCGTTGGATTACTACGCGTTGCATTACTACGCGTAGAATTACCACGCGTTGCATTACTATGCGTTGAATTATAACACATAGCATCACCAAGCGTTGAATTACTACGCGTTGGATTACTACGCGTTGAATATCCACGCGCTGGATTACTACGCGTTGAATATCCACGCGCTGGATTACTACGCGTTGGATATCCACACGCTGGATTACTACGCGTTGGATTACTACGCGTAGAATTACTACGCGTAGGACTACTACGCGTTGCATTACTATGCGTAGAATTACCAAGCATTGCATTACTACGCGTTGGATTATAACACATGGGATTACCAAGCGTTGCATTACTACGCGTTGGATTACTACGCGTTGAATATCCACGCGATGGATTACCACGCGTTGGATATCCACACGCGGGATTACTATGCGTTGGATTACTACGCGTTGGATTACTACGCATAGGATTACTACGCGTTGCATTACTACGCGTAGAATTACTACGCGTTGCATTACTACGCGTTGGATTAGAACACACGGGATTACCAAGCGTTGCATTACTACGCGTTGGATTACTACGCGTTGAATATCCACGCGCTGGATTACCACGCGTTGGATATCCACGCGTTGGATTATTCCGCGTTGGATATTCACACGCTGGATTACTACGTGTTGGATTATTACGCGTTCGATTACTACGCGTAGGATTACTACGCGTTGCATTACTACGCGTAGAATTACTACGCGTTGCATTACTACGCGTTGGATTATAACACATGGGATTACCAAGCGTTGCATTACTACGCGTTGGATTACTACGCGTTGAATATCCACGCGCTGGATTACTACGCGTTGGATATCCACACGCGGGATTACTACGCGTTATCCGAAGCTGCCGTTCTCGCGTCTGCACATGCGTATTCCTCACGCTCCTTGGTCCGTGTTTTTCCTTAATAATTCAAAGTCGAAGCTTCGCACCCCATTTTTGCAAAGGGAAATCTTAGTCAGAATCACGTCAGCTATCTCCTATTGAGAGCTACGCTAATTGTGAGACACTTTCTACAAGGATACTATAGCCTCCACCCTTAATTCGACCCTGACTCATCCTCGCAATTTCAGCCAATCACAAAATAATCACAAGTAGACGTGACAACAGTCCAAGATCAACCATAATTTTCACCAGTTTATTAACCCTCACATATCCATTCCCTCTCTTATTGCCTATTGTCCGTTGTTCCGCAGCTCGCGATTTAAAGCAAGGGACTCCGTGTTTCTCGGGTGACTCGGGTTCGGGTTCAACTCAGAAATACGGTATCTCGTCGATAAATCAGGCGTTGAAAGTTCCGGGGTAACAAAAGTGTCCACGGTATGTCGGTACAAATGTTGTGTCGTTCAGAGATATACAAAAACCGCGTGGCATCGAACGACATTTATAAAAGGGTTACTTTATGCCGGAAGAAAGAAGCTGGGGATCGAAGGTTCAGAAAAATTGTGCGTTTATTAGTGAAGATGACGCTCGACCAGTTTCACCAACCTCCTAGTTTTGTGTTCCTCTTTCCATTCGTTTCTTCGTGTGCCGTAACGCGTGTTGACCCCGTGTGTCGTTTCTTTCCACCCTCCGATGGGCCGCCATCGACAACCCTGGATCTTATTTTTATCCGAATTGATTCCCTTGGTGGATCAAAATATACGTGTATATTACAGGAAGAAATCTCGCAGTAAAAAATGTGTAAACCTCTGTGTTAGGAGACCGGGAGGATTGTTCGTGGACAACGTTGGAAGATCACGTTGGGGTAACTGGGGTTTTTGAATACATTGTGGGTCCCTAGATTCGTTATTCGTGTCAGGTGAAATTATGAAATTGGGGAATTTAGAGATTTTGGAGAATTTGGGAAGTTTGGGAAATTTGGGGAATTTAGAAAATTTGGAGAATTTGGGAAATTTGAGAAATTTGGGAAATTTGGGGAATTTGGAGAATTTAGAGAATTTAGAGAATTTGGGGATTTCAGAATTTGGAAATTTAAAAATGTTGGTATGTGGAAATTTGGGTATTTAAAAATCTGGAGATGTGGGAACGTAGGTACTTCAGAGTTTGACGACCTAGGAATTTGTGAAATTGTAAATTTTGGAATTAAAAAATTGGAAACTGTAAATTTCAGAATTCAGAATTTAGGAAAAAGGACTCGAAAATTTAGAAATATTCCAAACTTCCAAAAACTTGTATACCTGACCCCTCCATTACCCCTCTTCGCAAAGCCAATCTTCAGACCCACCCTGTCCCCTAGTTACCCCAACGATAATCGATTGAATGTCATACGAAAGGGGAGTATTAATCGATCGATTAAAACGTGAATGGGGTGGAAAGTGACGAGACCGGGGTTCGAACGTGTCCGTTCGAAAAAAGTTTCTCCTGAAAAATACTCGAGTCGCGAATGATGTTTTTCTCGCATGGAACGGGATACGGAATAATGAAAAATCGTCGGATCTGTTGTCTCTCTTTCTCACCGTTTCGTTTCACACTCTCTCGCACTCTCTCCCGTCCTTTCTCTCCCTCTCGCGCGCGATTCGCACCCTGCCATCATCATAATTAATGCCGAACATATGTAGCACATGTACGTGTGATTTCATATATATTCATAATATATATATATATATATTTCTTGGTTTCCTCTTATACTCATATATATAATATTTATATATATGTATATTCATATATTTGCATGTATAATTAGTTTTATCCTCCTTCCAACTCCCTCGTGTTAACTATCTATAATATTATCTACAGGGCAGTAGCCAAACGCTGTGACTGACTGTACGAACATGTTTTTCTCCGGTTTCGTGCAATCAGCTCGCGCCATCTTGAATCCTAAGCGCCATTTCGAGTTTCGAACGCTTTCGAGGGACACGTGGCCAGGGACGTGTTTTTACCCTTCAAGAGGAAAACGATTGAAGGAACTAATTTTTTTTAGTATAATTAATTAATTTAATAACCTAATCTTTGGGGAATTTGAAATTTGAGGATTTTAGGGAATATGGAGATTTTGAAATTTGAAATTTGGGGAATTAGGGAAATTTGGGGAATTTGGCGAATTTGGAGAATTTGGAATTTCAGGATTTTAGGGAATTTGGAGAATTTGAAATTTCAGGATTTTAGGGAATGTGGAGAATTTTCTTTTCCTTGGGGAATTTGGAATATGGGGAATGTGGAATTTGGGGAATTTGAAATTTGGGGGATTTGGAAATTGAGGAATTTGGAATTTGGGGAATGTGGAATTTGGGGAATTTGAAATTTGGGGATTGTGAAATTTGGGGAATTTGAAATTTAGGGGATTTAGAAATTGGGGAATTTGGAATTTGGGGAATTTGAAATTTGGGGATTGTGGAATTTGGGGAATGTGGAATTTGGGGAATTTGAAATTTGGGGAATGTGGCATTTGGGGAATGTGGAATTTGGGAAATTTGGAATTTAGGGAATTTTGAATTTGGAGAATTTGGAATTTGGGAAATTTAGAATTTGGGGAATTTGGAATTTGGGGTATTTGGAATTTGGGGAATGTGGAATTTGGGGAATTTAGAATTTGGGAAATTTAGAATTTGGGGAATTTGGAATTTGGGGTATTTGGAATTTGGGGAATGTGGAATTTGGGGAATTTAGAATTTGGGGAATTTGGAATTTGAGGAATTTGAAATTTGGGGAATGTGGAATTTGGGGAATGTGGAATTTGGGGAATTTGGAATTTGGGGAATTTGGAATTTAAGGAATTTGGAATTTGGAGAACTTAGGAATTTAAGAACTTGCAAATTTGGGAATCATAAAATTTAGGGATTTTACAATTTGAGGATTTGTCAATTTAAAAACTTAGAAGTCTCAAAATCTCAAAATTTAAAAAACCAACTCCATTAAAAATTAACATTCCCTCAATCCACCACGTTGCCCTTAAAATTGCCCCCTAGAGAAATAAACGCCCTAAGTTTGCTCGAATAAAAATTCTAAGTACGCCAATGTGTGACTCTGAAAACATAACCCTGGTCACGTGTCTGGTCATGTGCGTGTGTTCGAGGCACGCTTTAAATTCGTATCGTTTCCGGTTGGTAGACGCTACACATCCGTTTTCTTTTCCTTTCATGAGATCCGTCAGATGAGATCAATTTTTATCGAACGTTCGATCGTGTGAAACGTCATTAACGACACTAATTAAGTACCTTAGCAAATTGGACGCTCTTTGTGCGGATTTTCTAATCGTTCACACGGTCGAAGGTTCTCGGCGATCACGTGCGAACACGCGAGATTATGAATCATTGCTGAATCCTTCCTATAAAACACCGTAAACGTGGTTTTGCTTAACCTGCTAACCGGGTTTGACGATTTAACTCGTCATTTGGTTAATTAAATTTTTCAATATATTGACAAATATTAATCATTATAATTTTTATATAATATTTACATTATTAATTAGAATAATATTTGAATGACTTATATTGTCATAATTAATAATATTCTGAAATAATACTAATTTCTTAGGAACAAATTTAAGATATTAAAGTCATTCTATTATGACAATTTTTAAAGAGAAAATTTATCGTATTTGTGCAAAAAATGAGTTTATTCTTGCGTAATTTATTTCTTTGAAAAATGTAGCTTTAATATTAAGAAATAATTTAAATAAAAGAACCCGGTTATCAGGTTAATCTCATTTCGAGTGGCAAAGTTTAATTAAAAAGCAAAAGATGGAACTGAAAGGACTCCATTCGACGCGTCCCATTTCCCATGATTCCTTGGTGAGATCACGTGAGCCAACGTTCAACAAAATGGCTGCTCCGTTTCCCGCTTAGGCCTTTTGCTTTCATTGACTCCGTTGTTCATCCTTTTGTTTCTCATCGTGGACGTCGTAAATTAAGATATTATTTAGTTCTTGGTGTGTCTCGCTGGCAGTTATTCGACCATCCAGAGAGTGCAGTGCCGTCGCTAATTAACCTTCCAAATGACCAAATCCCCAAATTTTTAAATAACCAAATCTCCAACCTTCTAAATAACCAAATCCTCAAATGTCAAAATAACCAAATCTCCAATCTTCCAAATGCCCAAATCCCCAAAGGTTAAAATAACCAAATTCTCAACCTTACAAATGACCAAAACCCTAAATTTCTATATAACCAAATCTCCCAATGTCAAAATAACCAAATCCCCAACCTTCCAAATAACCAAATCCCCAAATTTCTAAATAACCAAATCTCCAACCTCCCAAATAACCAAATCCCTAAATCCCTATATAACCAAATCCCTAACCTTTCAAATAACCAAATCCCCAAATGTCAAAATAACCAAATCCCCAACCTTCCAAATGATCAAAACCTCAAATTTCTAGATAACCAAATCTCCAACCTCCCAAATGACCGAATCCCTAAATCCCTAACCTTCCAAATAACGAAATCCCCAAATTTCTAAATAACCAAATCCCTAACCTCCCAAAGGACCAAATCACCAAATCCCCAATCTCCCAAATGACCAAAACCCCAAATCCCCAAATAACCAAGTCCCCAACTTCCCAAATGACCAAATCCCCAAATCCCCAAATAACCCAATCCCCAACTTCCCAAATGACCAAATCCCCAAATCCCCAAATAACCCAACCCCCAACCTCCCAAATGACCAAATCCCCAAATCCCTGAATAACCAAATCCCCAACTTCCCAAATGACCAAATCCCCAAATCCCCAAATAACCCAACCCCCAACCTCCCAAATGACCAAATCCCCAAATCCCTGAATAACCAAATCCCCAACCTCCCAAATGACCAAATCCCCAAATCCCTAAATAACCAAATCCCCAACCTCCCAAATGACCAAATTCCCAAATCCCTGAATAACTAAATTCCCAACCTCCCAAATGACCAAAACCCCAAATCCCTGAATAACCAAATCCCCAACTTCCCAAATGACCAAAACCCCAAATCCGTAAATAACCAAATCCCCAACCTCCCAAATGACCAAATCCCCAAATCCCTAAATAACCAAATCCCCAACCTTCCAAATGACCAAATCCCCAAATCCCTAAATAACCAAATCCCCAAACTTTCAAATTTCCAAATTTCGACCTAAAAAAATATAATGCACAAATCTGTAATTTGCAAAACTCGTAAATATTTGAATAAATCTCTAAATAAATTTCCAACCTTCTAAACTATAAACTCAGGGCCCAACATTGCGCGGGGCCCCGCAGTCTCTATCGACGGCACTGCAAGACATCGTTGCAAAATGGAAGGAAATTCCTCGTTCGACGAAATACTCTTTCTTCTGTCAGTCCTTTCGTTAAACAAAGAAATGGAAGATATTTTTGTGTCGCAGTCGATCAGTGAAGACTTTCGTTGACCTCTAGTTATATTTTGAGCTTGATTTGTGCGATCTTTGACATCTCGTGCGCAAAATGCCGACGAATTCGTAACCTCTTGGTATGAGAATGAATCGAGATCGTTTGGAGAGGTTTCGAGGGTGAATTAGCTGAGTTTTAATTATGTACTAATTCGATTGTCTGGATCAACCTTGAACTACTAATGCAGCGCGGGTATATTTAAACGAACGTCGATAGAACGAGGAAGAATATTCGAAAAATAGAGGTCGACGATGTGTCGCATTAGCGATTCAAGGTTGAGTACATTTATTGGTCGACTGAATGTCCCTGGATCTTTTGTTTGCGAGATTTGATCGACTTGCTAATTCAATTAATCTCCGTCGAATAAATTCGTGCAGTTCTTTCACGTTGATTAGCATTTATCGGTGACGTAACTAGGATCCTTGTTCAGGGTGGACCGGGTACTCTATATTTGCTAATAATGGCAACGTTGGGTAAAATTAGAGTCAAATACGAGCAAGTTAATTTTGGAGTGTGGGTAATTTGGGATTTGGATGTTGGAGGTTGGTGAGTGAGAATTTAGGGATTTGGAGATTTGGGGATTTTTGGTAGATAGAGGATTTGGAGATTTGGGGCTTTGAGAATGGGATGATTTGAGAGTTTAGACATTTGGGAATTTGGGGATTTGAAAGTTTGAAAACTTAAGAATTTGGAGACTTAGTAATTTGGAAATTTTAGAATTCAGGGATTTAGAAATTTGGGGATTTTTAGGCTTCGCAGTTTGAGGATTTGGGGAATTTGGAGATTTGGGGCTTTGAGAATGGGAAGATTAGAGGGTTTGGGGATTTTTTAATTTAGGTATTTGGGAATTTGGGGATTTGAAAGTTTGAAGGCTTAAGAATTTGGAGACTTAGAAATTTGGAAATTTTAGAATTCAGAGATTTGGAAATTTGGGGATTTTTAGGCTTCGTAGTTTGAGAATTTGAAAACTTAGAGATTTAGGGCTTTGAGAATGCGAATTTTTGAGAATTTAGGAATTTTTTAATTTAGGGATTTGGGAATTTGGGGACTCGAAAGTTTGAAGGATTAAGAATTTGAAGTCTTGGAAATTTGGGGATTTTTTACTGAGGGGTTTCAGAGTTTGAGAGCCTGGTAATTTAGGAAACCAGAACTGAAAGATTTGAGAACTTAGAGATTTTTAAATTTGGGGTTTTAAGAATTTGGAAGCGTGGTAATTTGGGAAACTGAGAATTAGTCTCACCCCCTCTAGTTACATCACCGACCCAAGCAAATCGAAAAAAAATAAATGCAGTGTTTCTCCAAAAAATGGCGGGTAAATTCTGAAAACTATCGATTCAAATACCACGCCATTTTCCTTCCCGCTCGAGCTATCTACAACTTAATTACTTTTGTTAAAGAATGAGATCGTTTTATCGATGTGTCAACGCTATACAAATTTCCTGCTACACAAAAAGTACCACAACCTTAGCAATAAATTCAAAAATCCCATACTTGAAACAAAGAAATGTCCAAAACAATCACCATGTTTAGGTTAGGTTACGGTACTTGCCATGTAACAAGAAATAACCTCCAACCTTTCAACCCTGAACGTTTTATTCCTAAATAACCTCTCAATACTTACAAACGAATACTCTACAAACGAGATTTCTTTTAGCTAATAAATCACTTCTCTGTTCGTGGTCCCGTTGCAGAAATCGTCCATCCGTTCAGTACTATAAATAAAATGAAGCAAAGGTGACGCATTTATTTTTCCCGGGCGTGAAAACGTTGAAAACGAACGAAATCTCGTCGCGGAGTATTCGTTGTACGGTGAGGTTCGTTTACCAATATTGCTTCTCTCGACCAGCTTTCGCTTTCGAGTGCAGCGAACTTTGCTGCCATAACTTGGGATACAATTTTTTTATTTTTTATGAGATTTGAAATTTGGAGAGTTAAGGTAAAATGTAAGATATTGATTAAAACTAAATTTAGGGATTTGGAGAATTTGAGAAATTTGGGGAATTTGGGAAATTTAGAAAATTTGGAGAATTTGGGGAATTCAGGGATTTGGAGGAATTTGGGGAATTTAGGGAATTTGGGGATTTGGGGGAATTTGGAGAATTCGGTGAATTTGGAGAATTCGGAGAATTCGGAGAATTCGATGAATTTGAGAAATTTGAGGAATTTGAAGAATTTAGGAATTTGGGGATTTCTGAATCTAGGGATGTGGGAATTAAGAAACGTGGAAATAGGGAACGTGGGAATTAGGGAACGTGGAATTAAGAAACGTGGAAATAGGGAATGTGGGAATTAGGGAACGTGGAGTTAAGAAACGAGGAAATAGGGAAAGTGGGAATTAGGGATCGTGAAAATTAGGGAACGTGGGAATTAGGAAACGTGTGAATTAGGGAATGTGAAATTAGGGGACGTGTGAATTAGGGAACGTGAAATTAAGAAACGTGGAAATAGGGAACGTGGGAATTAGGGAACGTGGAATTAAGAAACGTGGAAATAGGGAATATGGGAATTAGGGAACGTGGAATTAAGAAACGTGGAAATAGGGAATATGGGAATTAGAGAACGTGGAATTAACAAACGTGGAATTAGGGAACGTGGAATTAAGAAACGTGGAAATAAGTTACGTGGGAATTAGGAAACGTGGAATTAAGAAACGTGGAAGCAGAGAACATGGGAATTTCAGAACGTAGAAATACAAATTAGACCCCGAAATTTACAAACTACCCCAAATTTTCAAATTCCAATTTCATAAAACTCCAAACTAAATAAAATTCAAACACCAAAATTGTTCATATCCCAAGTTACAGCAGCCATCTCGCAAAGACTCGCAAATCCAACTACAAAATCGTTCGACGGGTGTACGTTGATAAAAAGCGAGACAGAGAGAAGGGTAAAAGCGGAGGGAGTAGTAGCAAAAGAGCAGGGAGAGAGATGAGAGAGCTCGAACAGGGAGAGCGTAGTCGCGGTTCGTTTGAAACAGGGGAGAAAGAGAGATCATCGCAAAAGACGATGGAACTTAGGAACTTCCTTGAAAGATGAACGTCATCCCCGACCGACCCGCTTGCGTTCCGATTCTCGATCCATGCCTTTATGTCACGTGAACGAGCGTGTATACCAAAAAAGTGTTTTGGAAGGAAGAGTCAATGATCGCCGGGTATGACCAAGTGCCAACTTGTCGGCAGCTACGATCTCCGCTACCAAATTGTCCACAGATCAACCGCAAGTCGCTACTTCCTGTGTACTGTGCGTCTGACGAGTTGGCTGGAAGCTACTCTTGGTGAACAACTTGCCAGACGTTGGAATTTAGATATTTATGGTTTGAAGTCCGATTCTCGAATTTTTAAATCTGGAGACTTTTTAGAAACTGTTCTAAGGATTTTAGATGATGGAGGTTGAAGGTTTGTGAACTTAGGAAAGATAGGTTAGAATAGGAGATTTAGATATTTGATGAAAAGAGGATTTGAGAATTGGTGCATAGATTTGCAGATTTGGGGACTTTGCCAAAATTTGAAGATTTGAAAATAATATCATGAAGATTCAGATTAAAAAATTTGCAGATTTGAATCATACCGAACTTAGGATACCCACGTCTCGATTTGAAGATTTCGAAATTCGAGAAAAGGTGCATCAGAAACCAGGGAACTCGAAGATACGAAAGTTCCTAACTTTCTAGAGTGTCGACTGTGTACCGACTAAATCACCCTGTGTAACTCGAAGATGATCTACTAGTAAGTACTTAGGGTCCTACAAGAACAAGATGGCCGAATGTGGACAAGAAGTCACTTGGTCATTCCATATCTCCGCGATCGTACGCGATCGTGCTTCGTCCATTCTCCGTCATCGTCTCGGTACCATTCCTTTCTCCTTCCTTCTCCCTATATTTTTTTCTTGTATTTGTTACTTTATTTTACTTTGTTCAGTCCATCGTGTCAAGTTCGTGCACGTTCGCGTCGCTGCGAGCGTGGTCACGTGGCCCCGAAATGGCGTCGCGTGGAAGAGCGATTCGCTTCGCTTCGAGAGTTAACTCTCCATCTTCTTCGTGTTCTCCTTCGTTCTTTTAGTTCGTTCGTGAGACGAACTCGCGTCGAGAGGAGAGATTCGGGGTGTTTTCGACCCCAGCCTGCTTGCTCTGCCGGGTGTTTTCGTCCATCGACGAACCCGCTGCGAGAGGGTGTTGGTCCGCTGCCACCCCATTTCGCGTCGCGGCGCGATTACGTGGTGCCCTTTTTGCCCTTCGACTTGCCCACGCCGTGGTCCTCGCTGTTCGAGCCGCTACTCAGTCGGGCCACCCGCCGGTACAGCTCGCTGTTCACGAAACGGGGGTACGAGTCCCGGTGCATCAGGGTGTAGATCTGCAGCTGGGCGTCGTCGAACGTGTGCGGCGTCGGCTGCACCATGTTGCGGTTCACTATTTCGCGCACTTGTGAGTCCAGGCTCACCTGAAAATTTAATTAAACTATTAATTAAACTCTACTTCTATAAAGCTTCTACGACTTCGATTATACCCAGATACAAGTATAAATCCTATAGCTCAAATATAAATATTACTAGCTTGTAAGATGGGTTCAAATATCTAGACAGGAAAATTTTCTTTAAATTGTAGTTTTAAACAATTTCTACAAGCTGGACTATACTCAAGTGCAATTATACTCCAGATGTTTATATGCAAAAACATCCAACTGCACCATAGTTCAAACTTAGGTATTGCTTGTTGAAAGAAATGTACAATTATTGTGATGATCAATGTCATGACCAATTATTGCACTAGCAATGATTGTTTATCAATGTGGCAGGAGAATTTTAAGCAAAATTTATAATATGAGTTTTTAATTTGCGATGTGAAGTTTAGGTCTGATTAGAATGTGCATAGTCAAAGATCTCTCAGTGCAAATATTTATAAATATTTTTTTCTTTATCTGTTTCAACCCCTTACACTTCTTTGACGAGTCTTTTGACTCACTTCAGCTGTGATCAATTTTACTCGAAATTTTGATATCCTTCAATTTGGAGTTCAAGTCTAATTTAGCATCAAAGACTGCATAATACTAAATTGACATAAAATTTCAAGTTTCATTATCTGTTGAATATTGTAGCTGTGATTAGTTAGCTTTGATGCAACTGATAAATGAACCATAGTGCAAGGGGTTGATATTGTAGCAATGACACATTTAAGTCAGGTAAGAAGTTAACTAAATGTGCTGTATGATTACTTTAAAATTAAAAATGAAGTTGATAAATGAACAAACAACAACTAAATGTGCTGTATGATTACTTTAAAATTAAAAATGAAGTTGATAAATGAAGAAACAACATAAAAATGAAATTACAACTTAAAAAACAACTTGAAAATAAAAATTTTACGAAAAGCATCCTAACCAAATGTAATATATATTTTGAAACTAGAGTCATTTATAAAATGAACCTATAGTCATTTGAAAGTTTTAAAATTGCAACTCACTTCTTTCGGCGAGAGTATGGATATGTAACGCTCGTAGATGAAGCGCGCCTTCTCCTCGATCTTCTCAGGGTTGCTCTCCCGCTTCAGTTGCTCGCACGCCAGCCAGAACGCGATGTTCTCTTCACTGTACTCGCTCACGAGGAACTCCCTGAAGAACTTGCGACCCGCTGGATTCCTCATCAACTTGTCGAACGACGATCCCCAGGATCTGATCTCCTCCAGGCTGCACTCCCCGTTACCGTCGAGGTCGTCCAGCCCGTCGAAACCGTTCCCCGCGCCTGCACCCCCCAACTCTCCGTGAACGCCGACGCCACCCCACTGCTCGTTGCCGACGCCCGCGTTGCCCTTCTTCTTCCCTTGGTCACCACCGCCTCCTGCACCCCCCGAGTTGCCACCCACTGCCGCCAGACTGCAAATTCAATCGCACGAAAGCTTTTAGTCTTGCTTCTCTCACCCTTTCGAGTTTGTTTTCTGCACGGATTTTCTCTTCTTGGATTTAATTTATGGGGTTGGAGGATTTTTTAGAGCTGTGGATGGGTTTTTTATGGGGATGGTTTAGGGAGAGGGTAATGGATAATTTATATGATTTTACAAATTTAGAAATGGTCAGGTTGTTGAATTTTGAAATGGTTCTAAATTTCAGAGGGATGAAATTTCAAATCTTAAAATTTCTATATTTATGAATTCTAAATTTGGTAAATTCTTAAACTCTCTAATTTCAACATTCTTGAATTCTAGATAGGCTAAGTTCTCAAACCCCTAAATTCCAATATTCTTGAATTCTAAAATCCCTAAATTCTCAAATCCCCAAATTCCCACATTCCCAAATATCCAACTCCCCAACTTCTCACATTCCAAATTTCTAAAATCCCCAAACAGCCAAATTTCCGAAACTTCTCAAATTCTCTAAATTTCCCAAATACCCCAAATTTCCAGAATTCCCCAAATTTTCCAAACTTTCCGAATTTCCCCAATTCCTCAAATTCCCCAAATTCCCCAAATTCCCAAGAATCCAAAAAATCCCCAAATTCCCCAAATTCCCAAGAATCCCCAAATTCCCCAAATTCCTCCAATTCTCAAAATTCCCAAGAATCCCAAGAATCCCAAAAATCCCCAAATTCCTAAAAATCCCAAAACTCCTCGAATTCCCTAAATTTCCATCTCCTCAAATTTTTAATTAATCAAATTTCCAAACTTCCAAACTCTAAATTTAAAACCCAAACATCCAAAAAAAACCGTCCCCAAAATATCCCCAGCACAAAGAGCCCTCGACCCGCTCTTTCGTTTGATCTCCTCGCGCTGTTTCAAAACCCCGAACAAACGTTATCGCCGCGCGATAAAGCCACAAAACGTTGTTTGAAAAAAATATCAGAGAAAACAGACCGAACGAAAACAACAATGCAGCGAAGAAAAAAGGTAGATACGCTCTCGTAACAATACAGAGAGCGATAAATCGAAACAAACAGTTCGGTAAACAAAATGAAAATAAAACTGGTGGGTCGCTTTTCTTTGCGTTTCCATTATTCCGGAAACTTGGTCGTTTCATTCCGCAAACACTCGCGCGAGCACAGCGATAACGCTGGAAGAGGAAGAAGAAAGGTTCTGGGATAAATAAGCGGATGGAACGCGACCGGAAATACGGTCTGTCGTCGTTTAGATTTCCGTCGAGGGTGGACACGTGTTACGCATCCGGAGGGTTTGTATTGCTTACTGTCCTCGGTGGTGCGTAATCTATCGACCCTAACTCGGTTATCTCTATTGTTGGGGAAGATACTACTTTGCTTCCTGTTTGTGGATTGTGTATTTGTAGATTCAGATTTGATGATAAATGAGATGTTTTGGGTAAAGATGGGATTATGTGATGTGTAGAATGTTTTTCGTATTTGTAGATTTGAAAACCGGGGGTTATGGGATAGTAACCGTTCGATAAGTGTAGGCTCGCTTAGTTTGCGGTGGAAACGTTTCTTATATGTTTACGCAAATTTTTTACTTTTTCATGATTTTTTAAATTTAGATTCAAAGTCGATGGTAAACGAGAGATTTTAGGATAAAGATGGGATTATGTGATGTGTAGAATGATTTTGGTATTTGTAGATTTGACGAAGTGGGAGGTTACGGGATAGTGACCGTTTGATAAATGTACGCTCGCTTAGTTTGCGGTGGAAACGTTTCTTATATGTTTACGCAAATTTTGTACTTTTACATGATTTTTTGCTTTTAGATTTAGATTCGATGGTCAAGGAGAGATTTTGGATAAAGATTATGTGATGTGTAGAATGATACTCGATTTTGGTATATGTAGATTTGACTGCGGGGAGTTTATGGGATAGTAACTGTTCGATAAATGCACACTCGCTTAGTTTGCGGTAGAAACATTTCTCATAAATATACATTTACGCTTGCAAACTTTTTACTTCTTCACGAAACTATAAATTCAATTCTGCATCATTTAATTTCAAAACTAAAATCCGTAGAATTGAATTGCACGGAATTCAGACGCGTAGAATTGACTTATATAAAATTGAAACCCATGGAATTGAACCGCACCGAATTCGAACGCGTGAAATTGACTTATATAAAATTGAAACGCATGGAATTGAACCGCACCGAATTCGAACGCGTGAAATTGACTTATATAAAATTTAAACCCATGGAATTGAACCGCACCGAATTCGAACGCGTGAAATTGACTTATATAAAATTGAAACCCATGGAATTGAACCGCACCGAATTCGAACACGTAGAATTGTCTTATATAAAATAATAACCCATAGAATTGAACCGCACCGAATTCGAACGCGTGAAATTGACTTATATAAAATTGAAACGCATGGAATTGAATCACACCGAATTCGAACGCGTAAAATTGACTTATATAAAATAGAAACCCATGGAATTGAACCGCCCCGAATTCGAACACGTAGAATTAACTCCCACAAAATTGCAGTACGTAGAATATCATCACTCAAAATTAATACGTATAGAATTGAATCATATAAAATAAAAACCCCCATAACTGAACCTCACAGAATTGACCTGCATCAAATCAAATAAACTTGAACCAAGATAATGTGAATCAAAGTACATCGAATCCCCCATAATGCACGTTCAAACCTACTTTTATAGAAGCACCAGTGGCAATGTACAATAACCACACCGATGCGAAATAATAAAAAGAAAGCATCGAGGATTCCAACGGTGTATGCTTACCATTTATTCCTGTACGCGGCATGAAACAGAAAAATAGTGCACATTGGTACGTCTGTTCGTAAATTAGGTCGTGGCTCGGTTTTCAAGACAATGGACTGACATCATTCCGCTGACGATTGCATTACGAAACGCGAACGATAATGGCTTGTCACGCGGCAGGATATACGAGTTATCACGCGACGCATTCGAGGATCGATTGTCGTGTATGCTCGAACGTGTCCCTTCATTTAGCGATGGATTGGCTGACGGCGAAGCCGAACACGTTTTGATTCCCGTTTCTTTCTTTCCGTTCGTTTGTAACGAGTCTGATGGTCCATTGTCTCTGAAGAGCTTTCGATACTTGCCATGTATTGGCATCGTAAGAGGAATGGAAAAATCGTTCCGACTGATGTCAACCCACGAGTTGGCGCGTGACCCAAAAGAATCCATTATGGACACTTGCAGTTACATTTCGGCAAGTGGGAATAATGACAACTGCAGAACGCGAGTAGCATCTCGCTCTCGAGACGTGTCGTTTTTCGCCTGATGCTCGAGACAATACCGAAAATACGTGTGAGGCGTACATTTTTCTATTCTGAACAATTGTAGCTCTTCTAAACGTGTCACTCTTCACGCGACGACGGTGTAGGTATGTAGATGTTGAGATTCGGGGATTATAGGACTTGGATATAGGGAGTGGATATTGAAATTTGGGGATGTAGGATTTGGAGATGCGGATTTGGAAATACGAGGTTTGGAGATATGGGGATGTAGGAATTTGGGAATATAGTGAATTGGGGCTGCAGCGATTTGGGTATGTGAGAATTTTGGAATATAGGAATTTGGGAATGTAGGGATTTGGGAATGCAGGGATTTGGAAATGTAGGTATTCGGAAATGTAGGGATTCGGAAGTGTAGAGATTCAGGATGTAGAAATTTTAGAATATAGAAATTTGGGAATGTGGGAATTTGTGGATGTAGAGATCTAGGATATAGAGATTTACGAATGGGGTCTCTAAATTTGGAAAAGTAGCTCTTGTAAACACCTGGGTCGAGCTCTTCATGGGCCAACTCGTGAGTTGACATCAGTATGTATTCATCTTTGTCTGTACCACGACATTCGTGGGAATACTCATTACAGTTTTGTCGAATCTGGTATTGGTTAACTAACTAATAATTATAATTGTAATTGACCATTAAGAATAAATTCCATACTCAATGAATGAATTCGATAATAAATTTGAAAGTGAAATAGAAAATCTGTTAGGTTGCAGAATACATCTGGTGATTTACAGGATGTTTCAGTAAAATTCAGTAAACTTATTATAATTCAACAACTAATGAAAAATAAATAAACAACCTACATATAATTTATTGTATAAAATGAAATAAGTACTCAAATTAACATTATATCAACACTATTTTAAAATCGCAAATGTTCAAACGTTAAAAATGCTCACATCAAATTATCAATACAATCAAACTTGCTATTATTTTCCTACATAATTAATATCTAAAATGCATATACAAGATCACAACCCGCGGTGAATAATTTAGTAAACATACTTCAAAGTCAACCAGACGCGAATAACCACTTAAACATAGTCTCTAGACATAATCTCTCGGAATCCCACAAATCTCGTGTTTCCTGCGTGCAACTCGAGTGTAGGTCGCAACCGTGATATAGTGAGATCATAAATTAAGCAAGGAGCAACAGCTAGTGATGTTAGTTGGGACAGTATGTCATGTTCCACTTTCGAATTCCATCAAATGTATACAGAATGATCCACAATTACTGTGAAAGTCGAAAGGGGTGGTAGGTAGGGCAATTCTGAATTTTTTTGCAATTTTTAATTCTTATATTTATAAATAGGTAGGTAACTAAATTCATAGGTGTACAAGTTTTGGGGATTTCCAAATTTCAAGGTTTCTAAATTCCTACGCTTCTAAATTCCTAAATCCCCAAATTTCAAGGTTCTCAAATTCTTACGCAGACAAATTCCTAAATCCCCTTTCAATTCTCTCAAAATTCTAGGTCCCCCAAATTCCCACGTCCCCAAATCTCAAGATTTCCAATTTCCCACGTCCCCAAATCCCAAAATTTCCAATTTCCCACGTCCCCAAATCTCAAGGTTCCCCAAATTCCTACGCCCCCAGATTTCAAGGTTTCCAAATTCCTACGCCCCCAGATCTCAAGGTTCCCAATTTCCCACGTCCCCAAATCTCAAGGTTTCCAATTTCCCACGTCCCCAAATCTCAAGGTTTCTAATTTCCCACGTCCCCAAATCTCAAGGTTCCCCAAATTCCTACGCCCCCAGATCTCAAGGTTCCCGAAATTCCTACGCCCCCAGATTTCAAGGTTTTCCAAATTCCTACGCCCCCAGATCTCAAGGTTCCCAATTTCCCACGTCCTCAAATCTCAAGGTTTCCAATTTCCCACGTCCCCAAATCTCAAGGTTCCCAATTTCCTACGTCCCCAAATTCCTACACCCCCAAATTCCTACGTCCCCAAATTCCTACGTCCCCAAGTTCCCACGTCCCCTAATCCCTCATTCCTAAATCCCACATCCCCGAATCCCATATCCCCAAATCCCACATCTCCACATCCCACATCCCCATATCCCACATCCCCAAATACCTAAATCACCCTACCTATATTCCCAAATCCCCAAATCCCCAAATCTCAAAATTCTCATACCCTCAATATTCTAAATTCCCAGATCCCCAAATTCCTACATCCCCATACACCTAGACTCCCAAATCCATCTCCCCAAATCCTTCTACTCTCAAATCCACCTCCCCAAATCCTCCTACTCCCAAGTCCCTCCATCCCCAAATCTTCCTATTCCCAAGTCCC
The DNA here is from genome assembly GCF_050947335.1 of Megachile rotundata. Classification (NCBI taxonomy): domain Eukaryota; kingdom Metazoa; phylum Arthropoda; class Insecta; order Hymenoptera; family Megachilidae; genus Megachile; species Megachile rotundata. The sequence goes on along the minus strand of NC_134992.1, from coordinate 10,261,486 downwards.
CCATCCCCAAACCTCCATTTCCAAAATTTGACCCCACAATTCCCTACATCATCCCTACTCCTCCTTCTCCCACTCCTAATTCCCCAACATCTTAATTTTACGATCTCGCTACATCACGTAAGTAGCACATAATATATAGAGAGGAACGGTAATACCACGAGCAACTACAACAACAGCACCAGCAGAGGCAGCAATTGTCCTTCTTCGAGCGGCCGGCGATCCCCGATCCTTGGCGCTGTTGTTGCTGGGACTGTTGTTGTTGCGAGGAGGGCGGCTGTTGTTGCTGTTGCTGCAGCTGTTGTTGCTGCTGTTGCTGCTGCTGGGAGGACTGCTGCGTATTGGCCGAGGAGCCGGACGCCTGGCTCTGGCTCTGCGCGCGTAACCGGCACCCACCGGCGACGCCCTCGCCGCCCCCTGGCCCGTGACTAACGCCGATCCCCATTGCAGTTGCACCGATTCCGCTCGACATCTGCAAACGATATCTCGTCTGGTCAGCCAGCCGGTATCGTGCCGTCGCTAAAAATAAGCGCGGAGTCGCTTAGGCGATCGACGCCTATCGACCTTAACCTTCTGATACGCGAAACTTGGCCTAATCTCTTTCCGTGCTCTGAGGAGTTTCACTCGTAACGCACTTATAACTCAAATGGGACGCACCTTACTCAAATTTTAAATATTCTTCAACTTGAAATTTGGGTCCAAGTATAAGGATCCCTGAATATGAAATAGTGGCATTTTAATTTTCTTTGTTCTTTTTAATTTCAACGTTAAACGACGTTTAGGTTACGTTATATCATTTAGGATAGGTTAGTTTAGGGTAGCGACCTTGTCTCAACGTTTAGGTTAGGTTATATCATTTAAGATAGGTTAGGTTAGTTTAAGCTGGCGACTTTTTCTCAATTTTTAGGTTAGGTTATATTATTTAGGTTAGGTTAGTTTAGGATAGCTACCTTGTCTCAACGTTTAGGATAGGTTATATCATTTAGGATAGGTTAGGTTAGTTTAAGCTGGCGACCTTTTCTCAACGTTTAGATCTGATTATATCATTTAGGTTAGGTTAGTTTAGCATAACGACCTTGTCTCAACGTTTAGATAAGGTTATATCATTTAGGTTAGGTTAGTTTAGCTTAAGTTGGCGATCTTGTCTCAACGTTTAGGTTAGGTTATATCATCTAAGGTAGGTTAGGTTACTTTATTATCGTAACTTTATCATCTTAGAACTTGTGGAAAATAATCTAGTAACACTACTTTAATGATAAATTAATAGTACTGATTTTTAGACAACACAAAACATTCTGTTAAAATAATTGAATAGTCTTGAAAAGAAATTGAAGCTAAATTAAAATGTACATTTATACTAAAATGTGTACAAATATTTATAATGTTAAAGTGCAACCTGACAAAAAGAAATAAATTAAGTCAAAGAGGAGCTTTAAGCAATTCTATCAAAATCATAACTGTATACCTAACAGTATTAAAAAATGCTATAACATTTGCTGTAACAATACTTAAAAATGCTGTAACAACACCTAACTGTATTAAAAAATGCTGTACAAAATTAAGAAATTAATCTTGCTCAAATATAAACCCAAAAAACAAATAAAATATAAAGCTTGAACAAAGAGAATAATTTCCAAAGGTAGAAGGAGCAGTTAATGCTACCTGAAGACAACACAAAATCCTCGTTCGTGTAAAAGTTATAGCATTAGCGCTATCGAGGGTGGACCACCCCTCAGAGTTTTGATTAGGGCAATGTCATTAGTTAACACCGGAGATAGTTCGAAGAGGTAGAAGTGTTAATTAGAGAGAATGTCATCGATAATAAATGGGACCGTTAACGAATGTTTGCCCATTAAAAGAACATCGAAGGCTTCGAGCAGAGGATTTTCTACCAAACTCAAATTAGCTGGGAATTAAATTCAACCCGGAATTTGTTCGAATTTAACCAAATGCTGAGGTCAATCCTCACGGGATAGCTTTTCAGAAAAATTAGCTGGGAATTAAATTTAAACAGGAATTTTTTCGAGTCTGGCCAATTGACGAGATCTCATGGGATGGCTTTACAGAAAAATTCAAACAACCGGTTCACCGAGCAAGCCAAATCGGATCGCGATTTAATTTGAACACTTGAAAAACATCAGAGCCGAATCGCACGCGGAAGCACGATAAAGTCGTTAAGCTTTAATTGAAACAAGCTGACCGTACGGTAATTGACACATAAGCTCTCAAAAGACGGCCAATTTGTTTGCATGCGATTGTCGCACGGTCAGTTGCGCCCCATCGATCCTATGGACTCAAAGCGAATACGGAAAAAAGATTTGTCCTTTCGGTAATAATAAAAAATTGACATCAAAAAGAGTTCACGGTTTTAGGTTTCTAATTGCTCGATCGCGTTTCGATGGGGATTAAACGTGTCATGCAATAGAGTACTTATGGTTGGGGTTCATTTTTTAGGGGGTGAATTCAGTTCAGTCGAATTAGGAAGCGAAGTGGATATAAAACTTGAGACAGATTTTATGAAAACCTCAGATGGATATAAAAATGTATTTTTAAAAAAAAGTTGATATTTTTGTTACAAAACTTTGATACATATTTAATCAAATCTCCTGATGTACATAAAACTTGATTTAAAAAAAAAATTGCTGTTTTTGTTACAAAATTTGGATGCAAATTTAATGAGATCTTTAGATGAACATCAAAATTCATTAAAAAAAAAAATTTGTTGTTTTTGTTACAAAATTTTGATGCAAATTTAATAAAATTCCCAGATGAACATCAAAATTTATTTAAAAAAAAAAAAAATGCTATTTTTGTTCACAAAACTTTGACACAAATTTAATAAAATTCCCAGATGAACATCAAAATTTATTTCAAAAAAAAAATTGCTATTTTTGTTCACAAAACTTTGACACAAATTTAATAAAATTCACAAAAAAATATAAAAATTTACATAAAAAATAAAAGTTTGTCTCCTCACAGAAAATTAAAATTTATAAATAATTGATGAAAATTTATAAGCAATATAGAAGATATAAATGAAAGAATTTTAATTTTAATTTTCTCTAAAAATCTTTTTAGAGAAGTTTGAAGGCTCTTGAAAATTTTGGATAATTTGTAGTGAGAGACTTGCATCACTGGGACACTGGTGTTCTATCTCCCTAAATTCCTACACCGTTAGTTCGAAACAAATTATCCCATCTTCAACGACTTCGTCGTTCCTCCTGAACATCGTTAACCCTTTCTGACCTACATCCGATGTAGACATCATAGCTCGTCGTTAAATAAACCTAACTTGATACGAACTTGCTAGCGGCTCTCCAAACAACCTAATCTTAATTCAAAACCAATACGCGGAGAGTGATGCAATTTGTCGATTAAATTCTGTAATTTACATAATAATTTAATATTCGGTAATGTAGGAGGGTGAATATTCTTGCACATATCAATTATATTTAAATATACTTTTTCTAGCAAGAACTATAGAAACACTTATACATATAAGAAACATAATGCTTTGAAATGTTAAAACGAAAAATTGGATGAGGTTTAATAAAAATTCTATAGACGCTAATTTTTCAAAAGTTCTCAACCCCTTAAGACTTAAGAAATCTTTCAATTATACAGTAGCTGTTTTTCGAGACATTTAACAAATTTGAAATGATGAAAAAAGTAATTAAGAACTAATTTAAAAATGTAGAGACTAATATACATATAAAGCACAAAATATTGTTCAACCACGTTTAACCCTCTAAAAAAATTGTATAACCCCTCAGTATTTTTGAAGGTATTTGGATTTAAAATTGTACAAAAACTGATTGGATTCTCAAGTTCTAAAAAACAAATTAACATGTCAAGAATTCTTCAACCCTCTTAAGAAATCTCCAAACTTCCCCGCATCTTTTAAACACATCAAGAATTCAGAACTCTGCAACTAATTAAAAATTGATCTATAAATACAAAGTTATGACAGAATAATCCCTGTACGAAACACGTATTCCACCCTACAAATCTTTCAAGTCAGGATTAATTTTACAAGAACAGATATAAAATAAAATAGCAAACCGATCAATATGGAAAGATTTCTTTAAGCATCAACCCTTCCATGAACCACTTATCCGAGAGGAATTTATCGGAGCATTTGAAATCTTTCGAACAAGTTTCAAAAACGTAGAACGTAAAAGAAGAGGTAACGATGTTAAGAAGTTTTGAAATGAAGACCCCCTCTGAAGTAATTCAAAATAAAAATTTTAAACAGTTCTGTCACCCCATGAAATTTGTATAAATACTATAAAGGTCAATGTATCTAAAAAATTTGCCCAAACTATTCCATACAAAGTTTTCTAAACTATTTAAAAATTATGTAACATGAAATTGTTGTAAAAAGTTTTCGAACCTGAAGAACCCTAAAACCTCGTGGAGGTTTCAACGACCACAAAGAAGCGCATGCATGACCCTTCTCTCTCTGTCCCCTCTTTCTTTTTCTGAGGGCCGCTTTATTTTTACGTCGCGTACATCGATGATCCGCTCCGCGAGCAGCTTCGATAACGAGCGTGCTCGAGTCGCTAATACGGGCTGTGGGCAGCGATTGATAAACAGCAGGCTTCGCGGGAATTCGTGCTTGTGAAAACTTGGTATCGAAATGGGGACAGTTCATTACCACGATTTGGGAGAGGGTGAAAAAAATAATTGAAAAGGGAGGATTTAAAGGAAAATAAAAATAAATATGAAGATTAATTTGATAATTGTGCTGTGTTCAAAATTTATTATTATTTATCATTTTTATGGATCATTTTTGAGGTTCAAATGGTTCTTATAGTATGGTAGTATGGTTTTTATGGTTTGTTCAAATTTTATTCAATTTTGTTGAGATTATACAGATTTGCCAAAGATGGAATAATTTCATTTTTAAGATAAAAGAATCGTATAGTTTTATGAGTCAGTAATAGGATTTCTTGAGAGAAGATAGAAGGGGTAGAAAAGTTTGCAAAATTTCTAATTTGAATATTATGTAATTTGTAAACTTAATAAACCCCAGATTGTAAGGTTAATTCTTCGCCATCATTTTTATAATAATTACCTATAAATTAAAAGAGTATTTACTAAAGACAATTGTCAATATTCAGCTACCCACAAAAAGACTTCTTTCTCAAGTAATAAAATTTTGCAAAAATACAAGGGGTTGAAAAATGAAAATTAAAGAATGAAACACAAGAAGATTAAAACACAAAGAATACAAATAAAAAATAATGATAACAATAACAAAACTAATAAATAAGTATAAGAATTCACCCTACTCGCAACTCTTGAAACCTCAACAAAATGGTGGCTCCACCAACTTACAAACCTTCCCAATTAAAATGCGATGAATCTACATAAAAAATTGCATTTCATCCACCACCAAAAAAATCCACCACTAAAAAAGCTAACAGTTCCAATGTCAAGTCTAGTCTTTCCTCAACGTTTCCCAGGAATATCAATAATAGCCAAAGAAAAAAAGTCTGCATATCGATCAAGTTACGCAACGCATATCTACGAAAATATTACATATGGAAGATACGAAGAAGAGAAAGTATATTTATAGACATCGAAACGATACGGGAAAATGTAATAAGTAAGAGATGACCGAGGAACCACCAGCAGGTATTGGAACGTTGCCCAAAAGTGCATTCGCACAATGTTTACATGGTCTCAGGGACACGGAAACGTATATACGAACATGAAGTTCGCTTTCGAAAAACCATCGTTTGCCAGATTCCGTTTCGAAGATTACACTTCGTGTGTTCTTCAGGCAAAGCTGATGGATTTTCACGAAATCGAACTTCCTCTCGGACACTTGTTGACGCGTGTATTCGTCATCGAGTACCAGTGATTTCATCTTTCAGTCGTTTTTAGAACGCATTGGCGTAACGTGGATTTTTGGGTGAGGTTCGAAGTGGGGAATTTTGGGAGTGATTATTTTTTTGGGGGAGTTTGGGGATTTGAGGTGGTTTGGAGGGATGTTGAGATGATGGGGATTTGGGGATTTAGGGATTAGGGGGTTGGGATTTAGGGGGTTGGGATTTAGGGGGTTGGGATTTAGGGGGTTGGGAGTTTGGGGATTTGGAGGAGTTGGGATTTGGGAGAGTGGGGATTTGGGAGATTTGGGATTTGGGAGGGTTGGAATTTGGGAGAGTGGGGATTTGGGAGATTTGGGATTTGGAGGAGTTGGGATTTGGGAGATTTGGGATTTGAGAGAGTGGGGATTTGGGAGATTTGGAATTTGGGAGAGTGGGGATTTGGGAGATTTGGAATTTGGGAGGGTTGGCATTTGGAAGATTTGGAATTTGGGAGATTTGGGATTTGGGAGATTTGGAATTTGGGAGATTTGGGATTTGGGAGATTTGGGATTTGGGAGATTTGGGATTTGGAGGAGTTGGGATTTGGGAGGGTTGGCATTTGGGAAATTTGGGATTTGGGAGATTTGGAATTTGGGAGATTTGGGATTTGGAGGAGTTGGGATTTGGAAGAGTGGGGATTTGGGAAATTTGGAATTTGGGAGAGTGGGAATTTGGGAGATTTGGAATTTGGGATGGTTGGCATTTGGAAGATTTAGAATTTGGGAGATTTGGGATTTGGAAGATTTGGAATTGGGGAGATTTGGGATTTGGAGGAGTTGGGATTTGGGAGATTTGGGATTTGGAAGAGTGGGGATTTGGGAGATTTGGAATTTGGGAGGGTTGGCATTTGGGAGATTTGGGATTTGGGAGATGTGGGAATTTGTGAGTTTGGGAAAGTAAGAATATAGGAATTAGGGAATCTGGAAGTTTAAAAGTTTAAGAACGTAAACATTCCGAAACTCATTACAGCAATAAGAGAATGTGACATATATATGACTCGAAAATTTATAGATGTAAAACTTGTATGTCTTGAAAACTTGTAGATGTAACAATTGTATGACTTAAAAACTAATAAACATAACTTTATGTCTTCATAAACAAGGAAATATGAAATTTGAGTTTTTATCACCACAGCTCTTCTAAAATATAACAATGTGTAAATTAAAAAATTTGCCAATAATTCACATCCTAACGTCACATTCCCTACATCATAACTCATTTCCCATTTCAGGAATGATCGAATTGAAAGTTAGAATTGAGCCAATAGTTACGCCAATGGTCGATTAGCGTACGAATGAATCAACCCCGTAACTCGATTAGAAAGCACGTGTAGCGGTCGTGGAATGCGGTATCCTAAATTCGTTCCGCCAGGCTTCGCACATTTTTCGCCAGCTCTATTTGTTTGATCTGGCTTCCGGTTGACGCTCGATCGGCTCGATTTCAAGAGCTCTCGAGAGATAAGCGGTTTCGAGAAGAGCCGGTATTGTCTTCCACTCGACGGCAAAGTCTACTTAAGTGCGCTAACGTTTGGGAGATTGAGTAGAACTTTTGTCGATGTTCTTCTGGCTCGATGAGAACATCATAACAGGTTTGCTACCTCTACTTCAATTCAAATCTACCTGTTCGATTCTCTATTAGAGCTTTGATTCTCAATTAGTATTTCAATTCTCAATTAGCTCCAATAAATAATTGATGTCTCATTGATTAACGATAACTAAAGATAGCATTCTTGTTATCAGAACGGCATGCTTCTACAAATTTCGAATCTGACCTGAACTGACACATAATTTTAGATCCATACTTAAACTCATAACCTAACTTCGCTTTTGTTTCTTTCGCTTAATTTCTAGCTGCATATGACAGAGTGATGAGATGGTTATAACATTAGGATTAAAGTTTGAAATCATAAGTAGACGTGTCAGGGTGTCTTACTTTCATTCTCATGAAGTATATCTTAATGATACTAACAATGTATGAAATTGTAGATGCTCCGAGATAATTGAATTCCTATCCTAAACGTCAGAAGGTGCACCGAGTTTCCTCGAACCGTCGCGCGGCTCCTCCGGTCCGAATATAAATCCCGGTTGGATCAACAGGCTCGCCTAACCTAAATCCTCGTTTCGCTCGAAGCCATCCAGCTGTTTCCCGAGTGCGTTCATTCATTCGTTTGATAACGATTGGCAAACGAGCATCGAGCTGCGGAACGGGTTTGTCCCGCGACCCGGTGCTCTCAATCGATATCGCCTCACCTCTATCATGTTCCATGCGCCCAAAAGCGAGTCCAGCTCGCTTCCCGCGTTCGTGCGATTTCAGCTTAAGGAAGCGACACTCGATCTGTCTGAATCTCTCTACGCCGATGCGATCCTTATCCCGGTCCTGCCGCGGGACTAAGGCCTCTCCGGGCCTCGCCCGAATCCTGCATGCTCCGCTCAGCTCGTCGATGCTGCCGGAACTTCTCACCCACTCGCGGACGGACACATACGAGCACCACGCGCCGCGCACAAAACCAGGGGCTACGCTAGCCCGGTCACCCTGTTCGTGTGCCCGGCGATGATCGCGGTCGCGTTTGAGCAACGATCGCTCGGATCGGCGCGGCTCGGTCCAGTCGTACGATCCCGCACGCGCATATTATACACCACCGGCCATTTCCCGCTCGTCCGCTTCGTCCGGCCCCGAAGAGCGCGGACAAAGTCAGCCAGCGATCACCAGGACGCGTTCGACGACACCCGGACCACGAACGCACCGAGAGGCAAACGGCCCAACCCCATCCAGCGGCTACGGACCGGTGCTGGACGTAGCGCGCAGATCAGCTCGGCGGATGCGCGACGGTCGATCACGCGTCAAGGGAAAGACAGAATCTCAATGGCGTCCCCTATGGGTGGGCTCCAGTCGCGCCGCTCTCCAGACTCCGTTGATCCTGTCCCATCGGGATTTCGTTCCTGACCGCGTCCTCCATCGACTTCCTACGCGGGACGAGTAGCAACGAGATCGTTTACGCTCGGTGTCCGTCGGATCGGAGATGTTCAACGGAGGACACCGGTGTTCCGAGGTTGCTCGCCGCGCTTCCTTCGGGCTGTTGCTCGCGTGGGCGGCAGAACACGGCGCCGTTCTCGCTACGTCGTCCGCTACGTTGACGGAGGTATAAATAGGTTTCGTGGCTGTCCGTTTGAAGCTGCGTGCAGGGCGCTGGCGCGGCTAGAACGCCGCTACCGCCGCCTCTCTGGCTGCTCGTCCGTCGCGACGTTGCCTCGCCTCGTGTCGTCGACGCTCGTTGTCGTCGTCGATGCCGATCACGGGTCGCCTCTAAAAGGGCGGCGGGCTACGAACGGCGGAAACGAGGGGCGAAAGAGACCGCGCGAGGAGAGGGGTACGCTGAGAGTCGGACGGAAGAGGGAAACGGAAAAACATCGCCGTTGCGAGCCTGGCCCGTTCGATGCTTCCGGGCAATTTTTCAGAGAGAGATCGGACGCACGGGTGGATAAGGGAGAGACGAGGGAACGTGTGTGCGCAAAAGAGAGAGAGAGAGGGGGGAGAGGGAGGCAGAGAGCAGAGCGTGAACGAGTCGGTGCGCTGGTTATTGATTGGCAGAAGCCGAGACGAGAGGGAGAGACGAGCCCACGGCGCTGTCACGCTGGACACCGAGCTAACGTCGAGTCGTCGAGATTGCCGCCACCCGGTTAACCGTGTCCACTATTTCGATCCACTCGACGCACCTCCGACGTGTCTCTTCCGACGCGCTGTCAAACTCCGAGATTACGCGTGCTTCGGAGAATTCGAGGCGTTCACTCTCGCTTTTGATCGCGACGCGCCGAGCGGGTGCCGCTCGATGGTGGAACGGGGTCAATGAGATGTCCCGCGAGCGAAGGGGTGTAGGCCAAGGGTGGTACACGGGGTCGAAGCCACCGATCCAGATTCACCGGACACTTTTTCTCGAAGCACTCGAAACACTGTCAACCACGCACTTCCTCCTCCTTCACCCTCTTCTCCGTGTCTCTGTTCCCCCCTCTCTCTGTCACCGTTCGTCTTTCACCCTGTTTCACTGGTCGTGGAAAACGTTCGAGGCGTATCTCGGCGTGTCTCGCCACGAGATCGCCCTCTTCCACCACCCCTCCTCTTGCCCGGGTTAATACCGACGACACCGGTTTTGACGTTACGCCCTCGTTTCACCCCGAAGCGAACGGCTTCGCGAGCTGAGCCGTCTTTCAGCCTCCGACGGACTTTCGCGGCCAATATGGCGGATTACGCGTTCACGCGATGCGTTGGCCACCACTGTTGCCTCCGTCGACGGTCCCACCGACGCTGACGCGAGGCGCCGCGACGCGATCCTACCCGCCGCGCCGCCGCCACACCGTAAAACGCCGACGCCGACGCCGACGCAGCCCGGACGCCCCCGTCCACCGCCTCCCGCACAGAGTTCATGCTCGCGATCCTGCGTGCGAACGACCCGCTGATGGACAACGTTCGTCTCTGTCCGTACGAATCGACGTTCAACGATCCAACGGGATAAAGAGAGGGAACGTTCTGTCAATGAGTCGCGCTACGCTAACTCTTTGTTACCGTTTATGATCGCATTTTGGATTTCGATATCCACTTCACTCTCGTTATAGAGTTTGATAGAGCTTTTAGGTACATTGTAGAGCTTCAGTTTATTGTAGATGTTTTGTAGTATGCCTGGCTGCTGTATACTTTAGTTGAGATCTGGTTTAGCAGTTGGGTTTAAAATTGCTTCATTGTGGTTACGGTTACAACTGTAAGGTTTGATAAAATTCACTTAGGTGGTTTGAAGATGTGGTGAGTTAGGTGTAATTCAGAGGGAACTTGTAAATTAATATTAACTACAAACTTTGGACATAGGTAAAATATGGACCGAGGTAAATTCATCATTAGGTGATAAAATGATTCATCATCACATGTTGTTTGAGTATGACAGTTGTGAGCTGTAAAGTTAAAATGGAAGTTTCAGATGATCATAGCAATTGTATGTATTTACAAGAGATTTACAATTGTATGTATTTAAAGATACTTTTGATAAAATTGTCGTTTGGATTGTTCTGTTGAATACATTAGGGCGATACAAAATGGAGGTTAAGACTCTGAAGGATATAAAAGTCCCCTGTTTTTAATGTATAGATTAGACTGCATCGCTGTAACAGGTGCCGCATCTTGCGTTGATCACGCGCCACAATACGCGTGTGATCTATGTATACGTGAGAATAATAAGCGATGACGCGTACCACGTGCCACACAAGATGACGTCGAGCTTTGACGTCGACCAAGTGTACTTAATCTTATCGTTGCTGAACTTGCACCTCTCTAAACCCTTTTTTCTTTGATCCTCCTCCAAGAAAGTATCGAAACTTTTCAGATTTAAAAATACAAACTTTAATTGCGTTGTCAGAATTTTAATTCTGTCGAAAGATAACAAATTTCGCGTGGAATGATTGTTTCAATAAGTTTGGAAGATGTATGATTTCCTCGACTTGATGAATGGAATCGATGTGTTTCTTTATACGCCGCGAAAATTGCGTTCCATAATTTTCTGAAGCATTTACGCACACGGACATACGTCACAACGTGTCGTATTTTATGCGACGACAAACACTTTTACCTTAGGATGCACTTGCTTATCGTTTATTTATAACGCGTGTTTGCCACTCGCTTGCAAAACACCTCGTCAAAATAAGGAATATTTTGAATTCCCGGGGAAATCTGCGTTTCTGCCATATATGGACACTTCATATTTTATTTGGATCTAAGTTATTGAAAATTTTGTTCACTCTCTGAACTAAAAGTACTTGCATTATGGGAATTTCTCGCGTCAATGGAAAATAAATGAAAGAAAATATTGTGACTTACGTTACTTGGTAAGATGTGATAAAAATGAAAACACCTAATTTTGGACTATTTCATTATGGCAGTTAATGAGTTGAAGAACAGTATACGCAAGGTCGAATGTATCATATCAATAATTACCCCTAATTATCCAGATAAACTTAAAAAAAATTTCAGACTTAATTCTGTTTCACAGAAATTTAAATATCTGTCACTAAACATGAAGATTGCAGTTAAACATCTGTCACAAAATAAATATTGCAGGGACAAGGAGGGTACAGTAACATAAATAAGGGTCGTTTTCATCGACTTCACCCTCTTTCCCGTTTATTTGCGCGCCGGAAGTCGTGCACTTCCGACTCGATAACGCCGACATCTACAACCACCGGAATCAACCTTAAAAGGAAATGGAGGCCGATAAGGAAACCTTTACGAGCGTCTGATCTCCGTCGATAATGCAGTTACCTGCGCACCGTTCTGCCCCGAGAGCCTTCTTGACGCCACTGCCCTCCTTCTACCTGAAATCGTACGACGTGGCGCAAAAAAAAAACCATAAACAGTTTCTTTGAACTGAAAACCTTCAGCGATCAGTTGGTATACATTCTACGTTCATCAACGGTTTAATTAAAGTCTCCGTAATTTCTCCTTCTCGCTCGTTATTCCACTCGGCGAAACAAAGAGCAATTAATTAGGCGTCCGAGAGTACACTCTCGTTTTTCAGCGAAAAATGGGACAAAGTGATTGATACGTTTATCGAACTTTTTTGGGTCGTTCATTTTTTATTGTAAAGGATAGAGGAGAAATTGTGTGGTTGGAAGAATTCAGGTTTGATGATTTTTGTGGACATCTTTTAGAAATATGTGTGTGGTGGTGGAATTTTTATACTGAAATTAGGGATCAAATAAAGGGAAAGTTTAATTTTTTTTTTCACTTTATTAATTTTACATTTTTATTTTCTAAACTTACATTCTGGACGGTTTATACTATTTTGATAGTTTTACATTTGTAGGTCTGAACCTTCATCAAAGTTAGTTAAATATTTACCTGATATTTTTGGATAAAAATAAAAATTGTAAGAAAATTATCCTTGCATCAGCTATTGTTTGATGGGGTTTTAAATCTTGATAAGAAATCTTGATCTTGCTGAATTAATTTTTTGAGAGTTCTATGTTCTTAATGCGAAGATCAATTAGTTGCAAAAATTTTATATTTACTTATCTATATAAAAATTTTGTATATACAGAAATATTTGAATAAATGAAAATACTAGAATTCTTCAATTTTAAAATTAAAGAATTTAGAAGCACAAAAATTTGCAGAAATAAATTTTCAAAATTGACCATTTCACCTCTGTTCAAGTGTTACCGTCCGTGTATTACCTAAATGACCCTAAAGAAAAATCTTTATTACCTCAAAGAAAAATGTCTAGTAACCTTAAAACCCTAAGAGGCTCCTCAAGGCACGTAAGCACTATACAGTATATCCGGTATAAACGATTTCCGTCGAGCAACCCCTATTCCAAACGTTCATCCCGTTGGAAGGTGCGGGCCTGCGAAGACCCAAAGTGGCAGACCCCAGGAAAGGTTCCCTGAAGGATCTCGAAGGGCCTCTGTAAATTCTACTCCCTCCTCGAATCCGCCCCTCGACTGGCAGACAGTTCTCTCCGTGTAAGCCAGCTAACACGTGCAGGGAGGTTTAGTTCTTTGTGCATGTGTGTGTGAGAAAGAAGACAGGCCAACGGAGTGAGGCTACACACGTAGGCATATACAGGGAACAACTGGGAATCACTGATTCTAGTGATGGATATTTTGTCTCTTGTACGTTTTATATTTTAGTGTGATTATGGTGGTGGGATTTTAGTCGATTTTTAAGGTTAGAGGGTAATGACGTACGATTCGTACATCGATCTGTAACGGACGTCGTTTTAAATACGGGTGACCCTAAGGGTGCGTTTGCATTAGGCGAGTGAGAAGATTAATATGAGGGTTTAGAAGCAATTTATGCAATTGCAGTATTTACTAATTTTATGATGTGCAATTTTTAATACTTTTTAGTGGAAATGTAGGTGGAAGAGGTAGATTTTTTTCAAGTCAGCTGTTTGTCTAATATAAAATCTCGTATGATGTATAATTTTAAATATCTTTTAGTTAAAATATAATTGGAAGAGGTAGATTTTTTCAAGTCAACTGTTTGTCTAATATAAAATCTCGAATGATGTACAATTTTAAATATCTTTCAATGAAAATATAGTTAGAGAAGATAAATTTTTTTCAAGTCAGCTGTTTGTCTAATATAAAGTTTCGTATGATGTACAACTTTAAATATCTTTCAGTAAAAAAAATATTTGGAAGAGATAGATTTTTTCATTTCAGCTGTTTGTCTAATATAAAATCTTGAATTATATGAATGGAGCAAACGCACCTTAAAGGTTTTAGAAGTCTATTAATTCTTGAAACCAGGGACTACTGTACTTCCATTCTAAAGAAGCATTATTTAATTCATAAATGAGATTGCACAAATCAAGAATATTGCAGCAAAATTAAAATACTAAAAAATTTATATAAATCACAGAAATCTATTTACATAGCATACGCTATAAATGTGCAATGTTGCATATGTTTTTACTGAAATCAAGTCTAATCCAAATCAGATCACGAAAGCCGTGGAACTGTTTCTGGCGGTTTTATTTAAGATTTAAGGCGGTTTCTGGCGTCTCCATTTTGTTTATTTGGATCTTCAAGTACCTTGTTCCTGCCTTGATATCTATTTCCAGTATAAATGCTTGAAAAACTTTCAATGGTTACATTTGTTCTGCTCCTCTATTATTAATAGGGTTTTTAATATTCTTAACTGGTGACTTTTAATCTTTTATTACTATTGATGTTGCCATTCAAGTTAAAATAATACAAGTTTCTACATTTGCAAGTCAATTAAAATAACTTTTAAATAAATCTCAATATTCTCAAATCTTTAAATTTGTAAATCGACAAATTCTGAAATATGGTGTCTGAAAAATTCTGGAAATTTTTCAAATTCATTAACCTTGAGACTTATGAGTTTCTAATCTAAACATGAAAATCTGCATATTTTTAAATTTTCAAATATTCAACCTTGAATCAAATATTCAACTCGAAAGCACTCAAATATCAGAGCTCAAAAATTTGCTGAACTTTCCATAGTTATACAAATTTCCTAAATTTTCAAAATCCCTAAATTTATCTGCCATGTGCTCAAATTTTCATACATCAAAATTCTTATACCTCCTCTATACATTACTTGAAATGTTTGTTGAAAAAATTCTAGCTTAATCGAAATTAATATAGAAAGAAAACTTAGCATTTTATCATTTATCGAATAGCATAAGAAATTCCTATACTGTGACCTGTGAGTGATTACACTTAATTCTTAATAATTTCCAAATTCAGCTTACATTAAGATTACAATACAAAATTAAGGATAAATTTCTTCTATGTAACAAAATAGAAGAAGTATTTTCCAAAAATCTAAACTGACTGTACAAGAAAATATTTTCAAACTACTCGTATAAAATAATTCCAGATTTAGAATGTGATTTAGAATGCGAAAAATGCAGAGAAAAGGATAAAATTTCGAGGAATTTTGAGTCACGTTATCCCGTTCGCCCCATCGGTGCCACACGTCCCACCCCGTATTTATATTCGAAGCGCTTCATATCCCATCACTAGCGGCAACCAACAGGCTCGGTAGTGATCCGTCGTCGTCGCCGACATCATCCTCGTCGTCCTAGACATTTCTGCCGCTGGATGTGTGCTGGCAGAGAGAGGGAGGATGAGGATGAGGAGGAGGAGGAGGTGGAAGGAGGGAGGAAGGAAAGGAGGGAGTGGAGGGAACAGGCTCGACTGCTCCCCCTAATACTGCAGGATTGAATGGGCGAGGAGGGTGGTATTGGGTTCCCTCACCCCACTCCCACCACCCACACGCCGCTGCTCCCAACCCACCCGCACCACCCACTTCTGTCCGCCTGCCACCCCGCCTGCCCACCCACTCGCCACCCGACTGCCGTCGAGGAAACAACCTGCAACCGAACCAGCACAACGTTTCCTCGAACAACGAATTTCCATCGAGGTCCGCCTGGTTCGTCGCCGCGACAACAGCCCAGACCCGGTAAGTAACCACACGCTCATCGCCGTCTTGATCTCGCCCTCCCTTCAATTTTTCCTTTGCACCGTCAAGACTCCCCACCTTGTCGTTCTCCTTCTTCCTTTTTTTCCTCGTGTTCGAACCGACCGTGTGCCCGTGATTCATCCTGGAGCAGACTTTTCCCTGGCAGTGTCGTGTGCCGCGATCAGAGCGTTCACGAGTGCGGTTTCCGTAGCGCCGAAGAATGCGTGTTACGCTGCGTGTGCATCGAAGTTGCGTGGACAGAAACGCGAGTTGCCGAGATACAGCGCGCGTCGAACGCCGGTCCGCGCGCGAGCGGAAACGCGGCGCGTGGTCTTCCCGATCGCTTCATATCGAGATGTCCGACGAACAGGAAACGTCGAATCTTCGGACGCTCCACGCGCCTCGTCCACCGTCTTCCATCGAACTATACCGGCCTCTATATATTTATAAATCAGCGTGCGCGCGAGCGCAAGCGCGCCACGAGCGGACGAGAACCGCTCGCCGTCCTTGGTTAGTCGGTAATAATTTCCGGATGAATTTGAATGGCACACTGCGCGCGCCTTCTCTCCTCTCCGTTCTCTCCCACTCGCTTTACGAGTTCTCCCTTCTTCTCCTCTCGTTCCCCTCACCCCTCCGTGGCATCGTCGCCCCTCCAGGCGTCTCTCCCTGTTCTTTTTCTTCGACCGTGTTCCCTCCTCCCTCTTGCTCGACCCACCCGCATCGCCCCTCCAGGCTTAACTTTTCTTCGGAGACAGCGGTGCTCAACCGGCGCGCGAGTCGCCGCCCGAAGAGCACCCTCCTCGTCGCCATCTGTCGCCACCGCTCGAGGGACGTGTCCTCGATCGCTCGGAGGGGAATATTGATTTATTCGTCGTAACCCCTTCCAAAACCGACGCCGATACAACCCGTCTCCTTTCCGCTCACGACCACCCCTGGAATCGGTGTACGCGCGCGTGTACGCGCCGCTGCTCGCCAGAGGGTTGCCCCAGACGCTCTTTCTCTTTCCCTCTGCGCATTTTCCGCTCGCGGTCGACGATCAATACAAGGGGCTGCCTCCTTCTTCCACGTTCGCTTCGGGACGTCGAACAAACGCGTGTTACGTAGCCTCGTACCAGGAGTCGGGATCGAAATCGATCGATCGGGGGGGTTGCGATCCAGCTCGATCGACGCTCGCGACGAGCCGATCGACCGGATAATGAGGAACGTTATCTAGGTAGCCGGCATCGATTTTCTTCATAGACCCTGTTGTAATAGAGCTTTGAAGTTTCAAAGGTACGTGTTCCTTTATTTCTGGACGGTTTTGAAGGTAAGGGCCGAACGGGGATGGGGGTTCAGTGGGCTTTTTCTAAACGGCTTTGTCTTCGTGTATTTTCGGTATACTGTAACTTATATTGTTCGGGTATTATCTTTGGAAGTTCGAGGCGGTAGGCTGTCGTTGCTGTGTGGAATTTGCCTTTGCGAATTTTTATATACTTTCTGTACACATTTTGTTATTTTTAATGTATTGTTTTAATGAAATTCTGTGGAGAGAATGCTTTTGAGAATGGAAGAGAATACGAAGGAAAATCTGGACATTCGAGTTTATCTTTCATTTATTATCGGGGTTGATTATGAATTGTGAACGCTCGTAAATAAGATGTAGGGTGAAGAGGGGTATAGTTGGTGGAATGGGGTGTTTATTTTATATGAAATCTAGTTTTCATCGTTAGAGTAGTTTTTAGTTTGGAAATTTGGGACTTGAGTTTGTGATAAAGAAAAATTTCTAAATTGGTTATATGAGATTTTGGGGATGTTTGGATGTGTGAGATTCTGGTGATTTTGAAATTTGAAAATTGAGTAATTGGATGTTGAAACATTGAATAATTGAATAATAGAATAATTAAGTAATTGTATAATTCAATAATTGAATGATTGAATAATTGTATAATTGAATAATCGAATAATTGAAGAATGAAAAAATTGACAGATTGACAAATTGACAAACTGACCAATTCACAAACTGACAAATTGACAAACTGACAAATTGACAAATTGACAAATTGACAAATTGACAAATTCACAAACTGACAAATTGACAAATTCACAAACTGACAAACTGACAAACTGACAAACTGACAAACTGACAAATCGACAAATTGACAAATTGACAAACTGACAAATTGACAAACTGATAAATTTAAAATTGAATAGTTGAAAAATTGACAAATTAGAGAATTGAGAAATTGAAAGACTTAATAATTTAAAATTGAATAGTTGAACAATTGACAAATTAGACAATTGAGAAATCGAAAAACTTAATAATTGAAAATTGAAGAATTGGAAAATTGAAGAATTGAAAAATTGAAAAATTGAAAAATTGAAAAATTGAAAAATTGAAAAATTGAAAAATTGAAAAATTGAAAAATTGAAAAATTGAGAAATTGAAAAATGGAAAAAATGGAAAAATTGAGTAATTGAATAATTAAAAAATTGAAAAATTGAAAAATTGAAAAATTGAAAAATTGAAAAATTGAAAAATTGAATAATTGAAAAACTAAAACGTCCAAAAATTGAAGAATTGAAAATCTCCCACGATATACAAACATACTAAATCCGTCACATCCTCTCCATCTCAGTTACCCATAACTGCTCAATAATAGTAAAATTCAGTAAGCCAAGCGATCCCCATTCTTTTTCCCCGAATAATCCGTCTTTAGAACGAAGAATCCTTGCATCGTATTGTCGAAGGGGATTCATACGCGTTTCCATTAGATCCAGAAGACTGCTTGTGACGTTCTTGGTTTCATTGGCCGACAATGGCTCGTCTTTATGCTCGATTGATTTCAAGGATCCCTTCGCGAACGATCGACCTTCCCCTTCTGTTTGAAGGATGGCAAATGGAATTGGCAGAAGCTGATCGTGTTTTAGCTAATTACGTTCTAGCCTTTTGTTATCACCCTGAGTAATCGGGTAATTGATGTCGACGGTTCTTCAACCTTGTGGATCTTTAATTTCAAACAAGATGGATGTCTATTGATTCTCTTACAACGTTTTCCTTTAATGATACATCGATCATTACGATGTCTTTAAAACGTAACTCACGGTCTATACGTGTCTTTTGATCGATTGCCTTCTTTGGAGAAAATGGAGGTGGACTTGGACCTTTAGGAACTTTGATTGAAATATTTTTAAGGGAAATGTTTGGTGGGGGGATATTTTGGAGTTTGTGAGCTATGGATTTGGGAGGGTGGCAATTTGTTGGAAATTTGAGGGTTTGGGTGTTTGAGGAGGTGGTAATTTTGGGAATTGGGTGTTGAGAAATTTAGGGAAATTTGGGGGAGTTTAAGGAAATTTAGGAAGAGTAAATAGAATTTGAAAATTTGGAATTTGGGGAATTTGGAATTTGGGGAATTTGGAATTTGGGAAATTTGGAATTTGGGGAACTTGGAATTTGGGGAATTTGGAATTTGGGGAATTTGGAATTTGGAATTTGGGAAATTTGGAATTTGGGAAATTTGGAATTTGGGAAATTTGGAATTTGGGAAATTTGGAATTTGGAAAATTTGGAATTTGGGGAACTTGGAATTTTGGGAATTTGGAATTTGGGAAATTTGGAATTTGGGAAATTTGGAATTTGGGAAATTTGGAATTTGGGAAATTTGGAATTTGGGAAATTTGGAATTTGGAAAATTTGGAATTTGGGGAACTTGGAATTTGGGGAATTTGGAATTTGGGGAATTTGGAATTTGGGAAATTTGGAATTTGGAAAATTTGGAATTTGGGGAACTTGGAATTTGGGGAATTTGGAATTTGGGAAATTTGGAATTTGGAAAATTTGGAATTTAGGGAACTTGGAATTTGGGGAATTTGGAATTTGGGAAATTTGGAATTTGGAATATTTGATATTTGGACAATTTAGAATTTAGAAAGTTTGGAATTTGAAAGATTTGGAATTTGGAATTAGAGATTTTGGGGTTTGAGAATTTGGAAGTATAGAGATTTTCAGAACTTCCAAATTAAAAAATTGTAAATTGCAAGAGGCTATAATTAGCAAAACAGGTAATTTAAAAAATTGAAGCTACATATTGGTTAATCGAACAGTGATCGCAAAGAAAGTGGATGGCGCGTCAAAAATGGAGTACCATTCGTCCGTGTCGCGCGAACGCTTTGAAAGGAAACGAAGGTTTGCTTTTATTCGAGTTCCAAGTGAAAATCGATACCTCTTTCCAGCGGGCCTCTACATTGTAATTTCGCTCCGGAGGCGAAAGATTTCCTCGTTCATGAATATTTAACGCGCTCTGTAACGCAATCAGGGTCGAATTTTTTTTCTCTTCTCTCCCGTACCTGTCACACTCTTGTCCTTCGGCCGAGAGGATACACGAACAGAAGTAGAAGAGTTAAGACTGCTCACGCTCGAGCGAATCATGAAGTGGTCTTAACTTCGATCGAGTTTCTCGGGATGCTCGAGAAATATCCGTAATTGCTCCTCGTTCCTTCTTCATTATCCTCGTCCCTTTTAAAAGAACACCGCCTCACGAGAGTACCTGTCTGACATCCTCTGACGTTATTTAATGTCATTGTATCGCCACAATCGAATTCAGGTGTTAGGTAGTAATTTTTATTTGAGGACTTTTCATTTTCACTTGGGAAAATTTTTATATGTACGTTTGAAGTTATAGGTAATTATTTTTTATATATTTTATACTGTTATTTGTACTTTTTTTTTATTATTACTGGTGACATTTTTCTTTTATACCATGGCTAGGAAAATTTTTATTCTGTACTGTTAGTAAAATTTTTATTTCATACTGTTGCTGGCAAAATTTTTCTATTATACCATGGCTGGGAAAATTTTTATTTCATACTGTTGCTGGCAAAATTTTTCTATTATACCATGGCTGGGAAAATTTTTATTTCGTACTGTTAGTAAAATTTTTATTTCATACTGTTGCTGGTAAAATTTCTCTTTTATACCATTGTTGGGAAAATTTTTATTTTGTACTGTTAGTAAAATTTTTATTTCATACTGTTGTTGGCAAAATTTTTCTATTATACAATGGCTGGGAACATTTTTATTTGGTACTGTTAGTAAAATTTTTATTTCATACTGTTGCTGGTAAAATTTCTTTGTTATACCATTGTTGGGAAAATTTTTATTTTGTACTGTTAGTAAAATTTTTATTTTATACTGTTGCTGGTAAAATTTCTCTTTTATACAACTGTTGGGAAAATTTTTATTTTGTACTGTTGTTAGTCAAATTTTTATTTTATACTGTTGCTAACAAAATTTTTATTTCATACTGTTGTTAGTGAAATTTTTATACTGTTGCTAGTAAAATTTTTATTTTATAAAATTATTGGTAAAGTTTCATTTTATACAATTATTGGTAAAATGTCATTTTATACAATTATTGGTAAAATGTCATTTTATACAATTATTGGTAAAATTTCATTTTATACAATTATTGGTAAAATGTCATTTTATACAATTATTGGTAAAATTTCATTTTATACAATTATTGGTAAAATTTCATTTTATACAATTATTGGTAAAATTTTCATTTTATACAATTATTGGTAAAATGTCATTTTATACAATTATTGGTAAAGTTTCACTTTATGCAATTATTGGTAAAATTTCATTTTATACAATTATTGGTAAAATTTTTATTTTATAAAATTATTGGTAAAATTTCATTTTATACAATTATCGGTAAAATTTCATTTTATACAATTATTGGTAAAATTTTTATTTTATAAAATTATTGGTAAAATTTCATTTTATACAATTATCGGTAAAATTTCATTTTATACAATTATTGGTAAAATTTTTATTTTATAAAATTATTGGTAACATTTCATTTTATACAATCATTGGTAAAATCTTTATTCAATACAGTTACTTATATTCTTTGTATCAAAGTGACATCTAAAATCATATATCCAAAATTATTATTATCCACACATATTAGTATATGAATGAAATTAGTATCTCTAATAAAGTGTGCTCAATATCGATATCGCTTTGTAACAAGGGAATCCTGCTCCCATCGCAAGAACTCAATAGAACCGGCTTCCGTTATGGAATTTCGAGTTCCTGTCATAGTGCAAGAACAGCCATTACGTTTTCCAAGCGTGTATTGACCCCGTATTTACGTCCAAACGCGGAGAGAATGTCCTCTGCAAAGGGTTGGAATTGCGTTATGTTCCTATTGTTCCGTTTAGGCAGGATATTCGCTCGCTTTAACCCGCGTTCTCATTTACAAAAACTTTGTCCGAATTGATATGAGAATCCTTTGGTTACAGTGAAATTCTCTTTGCATTTTATTTCTTCATTTTTTTTAATTTCTATAAAATCTTGTGTTACAAAAATGATTTTCATATTAGTGTGAAGGTAAATGTGTGGATGTGAGATTTTCACTTCGTTGTGGGATTTTTTTTATTTTGAAAGAATGCATTTTTAACTTGTATACATAGGTAATAATTAATAGAAAAGTATAAATTTTTACTTTTAGAATATTACATTGAATTATATATATTATTATAGTGAGTTTAGTATTGCACTAAATTATACTGAACTACAATGTAGTGTTATAGGGAATTATATCTAGCTGCAGTGAATTATATTGAGTATTACACTGAATTATATTTAATATTATAGTAAATTATGTCTAGTATTACACTAAATTATATCTAATATATTAACTCTATAAAATGAATATAAAAATGTACAGAAAAGTAACTAAAAGTAAGTTTGGATGTGAATGGGTTAACAATGTGAAGTTGAGTTTTAGACGACGAATCGGGTGGTTTCTGGCATTTTCCATAGCGGTGAATCGATTTCTTCGGTGTATCGGTGCATGATAGCACGTTGCTTTGCAAAACAAGATGTTTCAGTCGGTTGGTTGCAGCTGAACATATAGAAGATAAGAACGGGGTAGGAGTTTCGGGAGAGTTTCGAATATATCTCTGCACAGCGAGTGCACTTTGCAGTAAGACTTGGTTTCAATACCTCGATTGACTCTGACGCGGTGTTTCAGTGCGATATTCTGATTGACTTCTCGATATTAGCTTGACAAGAATTGTTATACTGTTCTATTACTATTACTATTACTCTGTTACTCTATTACTCTATTACTCTATTACTCTATTATTCTATTATACTATTACACAATTACTCTGTTACTCTGTTACTCTATTACTTTGTTATTCTATTACTCTATTACTCTATTACTAGGTTATTCTATTACCCTATTACACTATTACTCTATTACTCTATTACTTTGTTACTCTATTACTCTGTTACTCTGTTACTCTGTTACTCTGTTACTCTGTTACTCTATTACTTTGTTACTCTATTACTCTGTTACTCTGTTACTCTGTTACTCTGTTACTCTATTACTCTATTATACTATTACACTATTACTCTGTTACTCTGCTATTATTACTCTGTTACTCTATTACTCTATTACTCTATTACTCTATTACTTTGTTATTCTGTTACTCTATTACTCTATTACTCTATTACTTTGTTACTCTATTACTCTGTTACTCTGTTACTCTGTTACTCTGTTACTCTATTACTTTGTTACTCTATTACTCTGTTACTCTGTTACTCTGTTACTCTGTTACTCTATTACTTTGTTACTCTATTACTCTGTTACTCTGTTACTCTGTTACTCTGTTACTCTATTACTCTATTACTCTATTACTCTATTATACTATTACACTATTACTCTGTTACTCTGCTATTATTACTCTGTTACTCTATTACTCTATTACTCTATTACTCTATTACTCTATTACTCTATTACTCTATTACTCTATTACTCTATTACTCTGTTACTCTGTTACTCTATTACTCTATTACTCTATTACTTTGTTACTCTATTACTCTGTTACTCTATTACTCTGTTACTCTATTACTCTGTTACTCTATTACTCTGTTACTCTATTACTCTGTTACTCTATTACTCTGTTACTCTATTACTCTATTATACTATTACACTATTACTCTGTTATACTATTACACTATTACTCTGTTACTCTGCTACTCTATTACTTTGTTACTCTATTACTTTCTTACTCTATTACTCTGTTACTCTATTACTCTATTGCTCTACTACTCTATTACTCTGTTACTCTGTTACTCTATTACTCTACTACTCTATTACTCTGTTACTCTGTTACTCTATTACTCTATCACTATTACTTTGTTACTCTATTACTCTGTTACTCAATCACTCTATCACTCTATTACTCTATCACCATTACTCTATTACTCTATTACTATTACTATCCTACAAATTCTACAAATTCTACAAAATTCGTGTTACTGATTCTGAGAACGATTTTCGAAGTAGAATTGAATTTCCGTCCTTTCTTTATTCCTAAAAATTCTTTATTTCTTAAATTCTAGTATCTATCAGTCTCTATTCTGTACATTTATGTCAAATACTTTTGACACTTTATTACATCAAATACTTAAAATTCATTGAAATAGAAATTCAAAGATGAAACCCAAATTTAGAAGATGAAATACAAATTTATTTTTACTAAAATCACGTAAGAGATCTAAGTCGATCTTCAAAATTCTGTACTTGTACTTTCAACGTTTAAAATATATTTCAAGTTCAAATTGTTCACGAAAGTCGATAACGTATTTCATACTTTAAGTGTATACCTTAATTATATACGTCAATTGTCAACTTGTTATGTTAACAACTTTGAAACTTCGAGTGACCCAAAATTATGCAATTAACCAGAAAGGACTTCTGCCTGTTCCACTATTTGGAATCATAAACTATCCGTTTATGTAAACGAGCCACTTCACCCTAGCAAAGAAAATTCTAGTCTTGGGGGTGATTAAAGGAAGCGTCTTGCCAAGATTTAATTAAGGTTCGATGAGCCAATTAGCTCGGCTTATCGATTCACCTCTTTCCCACGCTTTACCCTCCACAGTTGAAATGTCCTATCTTTTTTTTATTCTTTGAAATCTTCTAAAATATATTATTATATTTCAAACAAGATGCTCTGAATGTTTTATGAAGACTTTAACAGTTGAACCCTTTTGCATAATTTTACAATTCTTGCATTTAGAAGAAACAGCAGATATTTTTTCTTTTGAAAGTTCGATGACTTTTAGAGTGAAAATAATTTAGAAATATTTGAGGGATGAAACATAAATTGTATAAAATTATTTTAAGCATCTGAAGCATATATTGGAAGCTTCAAAATAATTTCTATAATTTAAAACAAGAAATCTTAATGAGACTTTAATAAAATTTTAAATTTTATACTAACACTTTAAATTTCAGACTGAAAAAATGTTTGCTGTACATAACATAACATACCGAACAAATGAACTTTATAATATTAATCTAACAATAACTATTAATACTAAATTTTGCCCCAAAAAAATTATTGCAGTACATCAACATAAAATAACAAATGAATATTCACTGTCTCAAATGAATAATCACATTTTAAGCAAAATCAATGTTCACAAGAGGGTAATTTATTCAAATAAATTTTTCGAATGATTTTGATGAACATTAGACTCTTCATCACTATCGATGATGAATATTAGACAAAATAAAGTCACAGAGTATAAAATTTGGTAAAAATTGGTAAAAGAGGAAATTAAACGAGGACGCAGAAAAGAGTTGTCGAGGGTGAATGTGGGTTGTGAATTCGTGGTCAATGGCGAAGGGAGGGTCAGGAAACTAGAAAGGGGAAACTGCGTTTCAGGGAATATTAGTAACCTTGTAACCCTGCTTACGACCACGATTTTCTGCGCAGGTAGAAGAGGGTTTATTGTTCCAAGGGTAACCGGCGACGAACGGGAAAATGGAAGGCAGTGGGACTGGAATTAGCAGGCTCGACTGCTATGAAGATATGTTCAAGGAAATCACCAGAAAGCTGTACGGTGAAGATCCTGATCATAGAAGTAAGTCGAAATTTAATATTACATATTTATTTATTAATAAATGTTTCTCAAAAAATTTCAGTAATAAATGTTCCTCAAAAATTGCATTAATAAATGTCTGCAAAAAATTCCTATAATAAATGTTTTCAAAAAGTAGCATCAATAAATGTTTCTCAAAAAATTTTAGTAATGAATGTTTCTCAAAAATTGCATTAATAAATGTCTGCGAAAAATTCCAATAATAAATGTTTTCAAAAAGTAGCATCAATAAATGTTTCTCAAAAAATTTTAGTAATGAATGTTTCTCAAAAATTGCATTAATAAATGTCTGCAAAAAATTCCAATAATAAATGTTTTCAAAAAATAGCATTAATAAATGTTTCTTAAGAATTGCATTAATAAGGACTTCCAAAAATTTGCATTAATAAATATTTCCAATAAAATTGCATTAATAAATATTTCCAAAAAATAGTACAAACATTGCCAAATATTTTTTCTTCAAATAATATCAAAATACTTATTTCACTGATTAAATGTCTTAAAAAATTGCATTAATAAATATTTCCAAAAAATTGTACAAATATTATCAAATATTTATTCTTCAAATGATATCAAAATACTTATTTCACTAAATAAAGAAAAATTGCATTAATAAATATTTCCAAAAAATTGTACAAATATAAAATATTTACTCTTCAGTATAAAAATAATTTTCATTGAATAAATATCTTGAAAGAAAAGTAGAGTTAATGTCCGTAAAAAATAGTGGTAATAAGTATTTCAATAATCCATGAATAATTTACTTCATATCTCGGCGGGGTGATGAATAGAATTACCTCGCGAGGGACGTTAATGAATTTCCCTCGTTCCGAGCAAGTGTCCCATTATTTTTCTAATTAGAAACGTTAAGTAAATTACTTTTGGTGTCGCTCGTAGCGTCGAGCGTGCAAAACGAATTTGAGACGTCCGTTTCGTACAAGAACGACGAGGACACCGGAAACGGAACTGACGGCAGCGACGATGGAAACTGGACTTGCGAGGAGGAGCCCCTCAAAGGCACCGACGGCAGTCGAATTGCGGCTTATCACGCTGGAAAGGCTACCTGGAGGTGCTACGAGTGCGGTTAGTATACAAACTTATTAACTCAACAAATTTATTTTCACATTATTTTACATTATTATTTTCTATTTTTTCAACTCGAAAATCGTTCAATTGTGTAGACTGAATTATGTTAATTTTGTCGTTGAGTTTTGAAGAATTTTTTGAATTATTTGATGATACGATATATGGAAACCTTAAGGGGTGGTAATATAACGTGAGGTGATATAACGCGAGGCAATTTCAACGCGTCGCGATATAACGCATTGTGATCTTAACGCATGGTGACATAACGCGTGGTAATTTTGACGCGTGGCAATATAACGCGTTGTAATTTCGACGCGTGGCGATATGACGTGTTGTAATTTCGACGCGTGGCGATATACCGCGTTGTAATCTTGACGCGTGGCGATATAACGCGTTGTAATTTCGACGCGTGGCGATATAACGCGTTGTAATTTCGACGCGTGGCGATATAACGCGTTGTAATTTCGACACGTGGCGATATAACGCGTTGTAATTTCGACGCGTGGCGATATAACGCGTTGTAATTTCGACGCGTGGTGATTTAACGCGTTGTAATTTGGACGCGTGGCGATATAACGCGTCGTAATTTTGTCGCGTGGCGATATGACGCGGTGTAATTTTGACGCGTGGCGATATAACGCGTTGTAATTTTGACGCGTGGTGATACAACGTGTTGTAATTTCGACGCGTGGCGATACAATGCGTTGTAATTTCGACACGTGGCGATACAACGCGTTGTAATTTCGACGCGTAGCGATACAACGCGTTGTAATTTCGACGCGTGGCGATATAACGCGTTGTAATTTCGACGCGTGGTGATTTAACGCGTTGAAATTTTGACGCGTGGCGATATAACGCGTTGTAATTTCGACGCGTGGCGATACAACGTGTTGTAATTTCGACGCGTGGCGATATGACGCGTTGTAATTTCGACGCGTGGCGATATAACGCGTTGTAATCTTGACGCGTGGCGATACAACGCGTTGTAATTTCGACGCGTGGCGATATAACTCGTTGTAATTTCGACGCGTGGTGATACAACGTGTAGTAATTTCGACGCGTGGCGATATAACGCGTTGTAATTTCGATGCGTGACGATATAACGCGTTGTAATTTTGACGCGTGGCGATATGACATGTTGTAATTTCGACGCGTGGCGATATAACGCGTGGTAATTTTGACGCGTGGCGATATAACGCGTTGTAATTTCGACGCGTGGCGATATAACGCGTTGTAACCTTGACGCGTGGCGATATAACGCGTTGTAACCTTGACGCGTGCCGATATAACGTGAGGCAATATAACACGAGGAAGTCTCAACAATTTAAATTACAAAACTATTCCAGCTTGAAAACACAATAAATTATAAAATCCACGAATTATAACAAATTTGAAATTAGTACAATACAAAAATATTTCATAGTCATTTGTAAATTCTATCATTTACATCTTGCGATAGCAGCTTGTGATAGCTCTATCATCTCTTCGATCTTCTGTCGAACATGTTAAAATTGAATTTATGTTACTCGTCAAATGAGAAAGTGGTTTGTTTAGACACACACGCGAATTTGTAGTTAGTACCATTTACCCATGTTTTCGTGAGTCACAGCTCCGTACACGATACAAGCATGAATAGGCAATGCATTATCGAAATAACGGGTCAACGAGCACGAAAGACCCCAACTTCGACACGGAATCGAAGAGGTAAACAATACGAGATGCAGCCTGCTAAGCTATTCGCTGCTTATTCGAACAAAAGGGACTTTTATTGTTGCCTCACGCGGGTTGTTTCCTCGGTAATTTCAAACCTTCCGTGTCATCGAGCCAGTGTTTAAGGATTCCGTTTATGGCGAATGGAAACTATCGCACAAAATAATTCTGTGAATCACAGGGAGCTAAGTACCCTCGGAATTACCCTTAGTCTTTGTTCGTATTATATTGACAACTGTTATTGCTTTATTCTCTTATACATATTTATTATGCAGATATGCTCTCTTTATGACATTATTTAGAACAAATAAAAATGTAACAATTATTGGTCGATGAAAGCATCCATCAAATTAATGTTTCATTATATTTAAAAAATTTTGTTTTCAACATTTACAGTGTTGTATAGTAGAGTAATTATTATTGAAAATGTTCATCATAGTTCCTTGTCTTCTTCAATAATAATTTTTTATTTTATATCGACACTTTGCAGTATCACTTTTCTGTAAACGAATTTATTCTACAGTCATTTATACTATTTATACATATATTACTAAAAATGAAGAACAGCATCGTTTCCTGACTAATCAACCACAACTTTTAATTTTTCATTGATTTTTCATTAACAAATTCGCAATATTTTTTTTAGACGAATTTCTAATATTTGCTATTATTTTCATTTCCTCAAATTCTTTTTCATTTTCATTTCTTCTTCAAATTTCTTCGAATTCTTCACATTTTATATTACTTGATATGTTTTATATTTAAGTTACATTTATTGTTATTAAACTTGTATTATATAAACTTGTATTATATACTGCATACAGAAATTGTTCAATTATTTAAAAATGAAAGCGAAGGATTATAACATGATTGATAAATTGTATTAATCAACAGGGGACGTGATGGGCGGCGGACCACGGGACATAGCCGAGCATTTCATGGAACTCCATTCCTCGAGGATCTTGGCAGACGACAGCAGGAACAGGCACCATTCGCCTCGGAAGGATTACCTGCAGTCGGAGCTGAAAATCGAGGACGTGATTTCGTACCTGGAGAGGCTACGCGAACGCGCTGAGCGTGTAGCGCCACCGTCTAGACGGACTCAGGAAACGCAAACTGTACCTGCTGCTTTGTTGCCGGTCACCTCGACATTTTTGCTGCAGGAGTTACCTTCCGCTCCTGCTCCGCAACATTTGCATCAGGTACAAGTTCTCTGTAACGCGGAGTTATTGAAGAAGATTGGATTAGGACGGGAAGGTTCTTTATTTTGGGAATTTTGGAATTTGAGGAATTTTGGAATTTTGGGAATTTGGAATTTTTGGAATTTTGGAATTTGAGGAATTTTGGAATTTTGGGAATTTGGAATTTTTGGAATTTTGGAAGACTGAAAGTTTAGAATTTGGAGAATTTTGGAATTTTGGTAATTTGGAAATTTGGAATTTTAGAATAGCGGACTTTTGGTTATTTTAGAATTTTAGAATTTTAGAATTTTAGAATTTTAGAATTTTAGAATTTTAGAATTTTAGAATTTTAGAATTTTAGAATTTTAGAATTTTAGAATTTTAGAATTTTAGAAGTTTGGAAGATGAGAATTTCAGAAATTTGAGGAATGTTGGAATTTTAATATTTGCAATACTAGACTTTTGGAATTTTAGAGATATGGAATTTTGGAATTTTGGAATTTTGGAATTTTGGAATTTTGGAACTTTGGAATTTTGGAATTTTGGAATTTTGGAATTTTGGAATTTTGGAATTTTGGAATTTTGAAAATTTGGAGATTTGGAAATTTAGAAATTTAGAAATTTGGAAATTTGGAAATTTGGAAATTTGGAAATTTGGAAATTAGAAATTTTGAATATTTGAATACTTGAATTTTGGAATTTATAGTGTAGGGAATTTAGATTAACTGTTGTAGATCTAGGAAATTTAGGTACTTGAGATCTAGGGAATTTATGAACTTGAGATCTAGGGAATTTAGGGACTTAAGATCTGGGGAATTAGTGGACTTAAGATGTAGGGAATTTGGGGAATTGAGAAATTTGGTATATAGAAAATTTTAAGGAATTTTAAGAAATGTAAGGAATATAGAGATTTGGGTATTTCAGATCTGGAACATTGAGGTACTTTGATATTTAGGAACTAAGGAATTGTGTTATTTAGTATCTAGTGAATTTGATGATATGTTTGGGTTATAGAAAATTTAGGGATGAAGGTATCTGATTTATTGCAAATTTAGAGACCAGGTTATCTGAATTACAAGAAATTAAGAGATGTGGAGATATGGGTTGTGAAGTGGCTATCTGAATAATAGAAAACATAGTGATATGAATGCAAGGTTATGAAAAATTCTAAGATGTGGATCTGGGTGGATCTGGGTTATAGTCAATTCAGAAGTATGCATATCTAGATTATAATCTCCTTTCATAAACTTGTACATACAAAAATTAGGAAATTTCGGAACTAATTACTTTGAGAATCCACAAAAACTTCACAACTGAGGACCACACTGCGCAACACATGTCGTTCACAAATGAACCTAATTTTCCACCCTACATATCTCCAGCCATTATATCGCCAACGACATTCTCTCCCAAGCTACCATCACTCTTTAACAACCCTATAATAACCCTAGTAACGAATCTTTTCATTCGACAGAATACAACGACGATACCAACATCCGCCACGGTCTCCGCCAGCGGCAAGCGCTACACCTGTCCGTATTGTCCTTACGGAACCGATCGTCGCGACCTGTACACGCGACACGAGAACATCCACCGCGAAGAAAAGCCGTTCCACTGTTACATCTGTTACAAACCGTTCAATCGCGCCGATCACGTGAAGAAGCACTTCCTTCGGATGCACCGGGAACACGGTTACGAGTTGTCCAGGATACGCAGACCGGCAGGATCTGGAGCGCCGAAGCCTCTCCAGCAAGATTCCGCAGCCGCCAGCACCGGAAACGCAAATGCCAACGGTCAGCAACAGCAGCAGCAGCAACAGCAACAGCAACAACACGCCAGTTACACGTCCGGATTCAACAATAATAAGAATTACCAGCTGCAGCCGAATCCTGGGAATAATGCGACTGCGAATACTGGGGGGATTTATCAGGGCACGTCGATGCCCGCGCCGGGCATCATGCAACCGGATGCGGGAAATTGTAATACTGGAAGAAGGGTGCAAAACGGGGGATGTAACAGTAAGAGTCATCTGAAGGGAGGATCTAAAGGGGCTCAGGAACGGAGGTGAGGTTTGCGATGGAAATGTTTGGACTGATTTGTGAGAGTGGTTTAGGAGATAGTGAGAAGATTGTTTTTTTGGCGGAGATTTTGTTTTTGAGGGTGGTATTTTAGGAATTTGGGAAATTAGGGGAAATGATGAGAAAAGTGGAGAGTTTAAGATTGGGTGAAATAGGAAAGATAAGTAGGGAATTTGGTGATTGATTGGTGACAATGGAAATTGGTAACTAGGAAATTTACCAACTAGGGAATTCGCCAACTAGGGTATTTGACAGTTAAGTAAATTAGTAACTAGAAAATTAACAATTAGAGATGTTAGTGATTAGGAAATTTAGTAACTAGGGAATTTGGCAATTAGGGAAATTGGTGACTGAGCAAAATGGTAACTAGGAAATTTTCCAATTAGTGAATTTGATAATTAGGGAAATTGGTAACTGAGAAAAATGATAACTAGGGAATTTGGTAACTAAGAAATTTTCCAGCTGGGGTATTTGACAATTAGGTGAATTAATAATTATAGAAAATTTCCAATTAGAGAAATTAGTAATTAGGAAATTTAGTGACTAAAGAATTTGGCAATTAGGGAAGTTGGTGACTGAGCAAAATGGTAACTAGGAAATATAGTAACTAAGTAAATTGGTAACTAGGATCTTTGACAGTTGGGAAAATTAGTAATTAGGAAATTTAGTAACTAGGGAATTTGACAATTAGGGAAATTGGTAATTGAGCAAAATGGAAACTAGGGAATTTAGTAACTAGGAAATTTAGTAGTTAGAAAAATTGGTAACTATGAAAATTGATATCTAGAAAATTTGGTAACTAGGAAATATGGAGACTTGTAAATTTGGAAATTTTGCAATTTTGAATCAGGAAATTCTCGGAACTAGAAATTTATGAATCTAGAAATTTGAGTATTCAACAGTTCACACAATTAAAGCACTTAAAAATTTCGTAATTCACAAATACCAAGATGAAAAATTGCAAAATCCAAAATTGTATATCCTTATACCCCTTGTCTTTAATCTCCTCAACTTAATACTCCACTCTCAGTTCATAAAACATCAACATAAATCATGCAATTAACCAACACGCATAACATTTTAGGTACACTTGTTGCTATTGTTCCTGGAGCGGTGTAGACAACTGGTGCCTGAAACGACACTTGAACACGCACCTTAAACCCTTCGCCTGCACGCTCTGCGAGTACAAAGCAGCCCGCGCCGAGCGTCTCGCGACTCACGTGCTGAAGGTTCACAACAGACGACAGTGTTCGAGGTGCTCTTTCCTCGGCGAAGACGCGGCGCAGCTGCAGATGCATCAGCTGCATGTGCATCGTGTGAGCAGCGCCAATGCACCTGCGACCTCTACCGCTCAGGCTGCACCGCCGCCTAATAATCGTCATCAGCAACCGTTGCAGTAAGGATGCGTTCTTATTTCACTTTTTTACGTATTTAATGCATTATGAAGCTTATTAGATGTTTGTTATAACGCTGGCTTTTTACAAGGTTCTAATCAATACCAATGGGAGATTGATATGGAAAGGAGTTGCAATAGATATATAGTATATAGCATAGTGGACTCTTGTTATATTGCAAGAAATATAATTAGAGTTTATTGCATGTCTTCAGTGGGTTAACGTGCCGTGAAACTATGAGTGACGATACAATGCAAAGCAATCGAGTATAATCGGTTATACAATATATGGCGATATAACGCGAGGTTTTATATAAAATTTGTGGAAATTTTAGTGCGTGTTGATTTTAACGCGCGGAGACATTAATGCGTGGTGATACGGTATATGGAAATCTTAACGCGTGGCGATGTAACACGAGGCAATATAACGCGAGGAAATCTTAACACGTCGCAATATAACGCGTTGTGATCTTAACGCGTGGCGATATAACGCGTTGTGATCTTAACGCGTGGCGATATAACGCGTTGTAGTTTTGACGCGTAGCGACATAACGCGAGGCGATATAGCGCGAGGAAATCTTCACACGTTGCGATATAACGCGAGGAAATCTTAATATGTTAGGGTGGAACGTGTTGTGATTTTAACGCGTGGCGATATAACGCGTTGTAATTTTGACGCGTGGCGATATAACGCGAGGCAATCTTAACACGTCGCGTTATAACGCATTGTGATTTTAATACGTGGCGATATAACGTGTTGTGATCTTAACGCGTGGCGATATAACGCGTTGTGATCTTAACGCGTAGCGATATAACGCGAGACTATATAACGCGTTGTAATCTTAATGCGTAGTGATACAACATGTGGTGATCTTAATGTGTGATAATATAACTTGCAGAGATTTCAACGCGTGGCAATATAAAATACGGCGATATAACACGTGGTAATCATGCAACTGCAAACATACAATTTCGCACACATAATATTTTATCTGCTTAATCACGCAAAAATTAATTAATTAATATATCTATCCCCAGGTTCGAAAAGTTCGTTAAAACCGCTCGTTTCTCACGCAATCCGCAACCAATCCGCAAGGTTTAATCTGTCTAAAAACGCGTCGAGAACGGGATTCGGGGCTTTCGAAGTTCCCGCAGCTTTTCGTGCATTTATTGCCGGCCGAGTGTTAATTGGATCGAACGACGAGTGTTTGGTTTAACAGCCGCGCGGATTTGATCGTTTCCGGAGAACGCTACCGGGAAATTCATTAAAACGATTTCATCGAAAGCCGATCGCCACGCGACTAATCCACCGCTGTTATTTTTCCCCCGTTTCCGTTCCACGTTCGAACAAATGTAACGAGCACGAGCGAATTCTAAACTTCAATCGCGTGTTTCTCTAGCTCGTTAGCCATCTTTAAACAGAATTACCGCCCGGTCTCGCGTGGATTTACCGACCGAGTGCCGGTTCGTTGATTTTGCGGCGATCAAAAACACTGCATGGCGGGATTAAACTACATTCGATTTCGAATAGCCATTTTGAAACGCGCGATTAATTATAATTCCCTCGTTCGACGCGTTTGTTTCGCTCTTGCTTTTGATTATCGCTTACAAAGTGTTCACATATGTGTTTACATGATGTTGATATATGTATACACGTATTGTATGTAGTTCTAAAAATGTAACATTTAAATTTGCTACACGTCACTTAAACCATCAAGTAAACCATCGATTTTGATTAAAAGTATGAAGACGTCAAAAATCGAAGATCTTCAAAATTGATCAGAGATCACGACGTCCAAAAAATATTATAATGGCGTTCAAAAAAAAATTGCATATATGATGGACTCAAAGGTGTTCTTAAAGATACAACAAATAACATCGAAGAACGCAGGCTATGAATAATTTTGCAGTTCGTTGCAGCATTATAATAAGATTCAGAAACAAAGTACAGAAAACGACCATCAAGGGTGCAGAATATAGAAAAAATTCAGGTCTCCAGAGAAATTTTCGAAAATTTCACCGTGAACGACGAGCGAAATTGTGGATCACAATAGTGTCGTACTTCATCGATAATTCGCGAGCGACCTTATTTATCGTTAATTATCAAATTTACAGCCCCGCGGGAGGAGGACGACCGCCACCTGGTCCGCCAGTTTTTCCAGCACCGGCTCCAGCCATCGCACCTGCTACCACCGTCATACCGCCAACAACGATACTCGGGTAAGCATCCTGCTCACTTCCGCTCCCCACATCCCTTTCCGCTATTTATTATTTTTATTTCATCCTTTAATTGACACTTCGGTGTGCGCCTTGCGAGGTCATCTTTGCTTGTACTCGTTAAATTTTGCAACTGAAGAGAAATGTGAATCAACAAGATCAAGTTTATTCATTATTTTCAAGGTTATTGTTAATCAAGGTATATTGGAATTTTTCCGGTTTGAAGTTGTTGAATGAGACGATAAGAGATAGCAAAGTTGACGTCTTTAAAGATACCGCTTTGAGAACAATTGAGGGTGTTGCTCATTTAACCTAGTCTCTAAATGGCGTCGAAAATTGCAGTACATTATTTTAACTATACATATGTTGGAAACAATATATCATTGATGCTCATATGCGTTCAATCTAGTTCTTTGGATGAATCTATTTTATGTCATAAATTTGGTTACAAGTAACGATTCATAGTAACAATGACGTTAATGAGCGACAGCCTTTAGATTGCAAGCCCCGCGCTTATTTTTGTTTTTGGAATTGTATCCGTCCATGTTGCTAGGTCGACACACTTTCGGTGGCAGATTGCAAATAGCAGCATCCTTGCATAATTTCGAACAGTTCCGCCACAAGATGAGTACCGGCAATATACCGAGAGACATCCTATCGAGCGAATTGCAGCTAGTCAGGTGAAAAAATAAACTTCAAATTCCCAGCTCATCTTGTGACGATACAAATCTAGAAACAGCTGCCACCGAAGTCGCTCGTCACCCGCTCTCCCGCCCTCCACCTCCATTTTATGTTACGTTGCAGCGTCATTTTTTGATTTAACATTTTTTTTATTTGAATCGCGTGCACGCTTCGTATGCCCGCTTTCGGTGTCGCCACGACACGTGTCGGTGCACGGTCCCGTGCTTCTCACTGTTCTATGTCGTCACTCTCTGTTTAATCTCTCTCTGAAAAAAAAACAAACGTCGTCCCGTCACAACGGCGGCTCCGTTCGTTGGTAGAAAAAATGACGCGAACGTAACTTATGGAACAGTGCCGCGGTGGTTGCAGCCACGAGATGGTAAACTCCCCTGCAACTGCAGCGACAATGGCGTACCCGAGCTTGGAAGAGGAGAGGCGGTCGAGCGGCCACGAGTACGACCACCATCGCCACGTCCTCACCATCGGCCATCTTGAGAAACATACTCGGAGCGGCCATCTCGACGACGCTTCAGAACCCGGCGCGGATATCGCGACCGTACTTAATCGTGATTTTGCGTACAGCTATCGAGCCGTCGCCGAAGCGACCGAGGGTCAGTCATCCTGGGAGCCGTCCGAGTGCCCCTGGAGCTGGGATGCCCACAGGAGCCGCAGACGATCCAGGAAACAGAGTCTGCCCAGAAAGGTGACCTGCATCCAGGATTTCGAGGACGACGAGTTGCCCTCTCTGGACGCGAGCAAGGACGAGAGTCAGGACGTCAGATCCGACAAGACAACCGAGGAGGTGTTGGACGACCTGAGGAAGAGGTATCGATGCAAACCGGACAGGAAAGGAATGCTCAAGTGTCGACTTTGTCCTAACGACGCTCTCGCCAGGGGATCTATCTGTCGACCCTATCATACCAAAGCTTCTCTAGCGCTTCACAAGATATGGAGACACGCCAGACGCAAGAGGTGCCTCAAGAACTGCGTGACCAAGCCTCGTCCCACGTCGCAGGTGTCCTCCATCACATTGAAGGCTACGGTGTTCACCAGCCCCGGTTATGGTTACCATAGATAGCACGCGGCGTTTGCAGCTGCGATGTGGACTCGAGCGGACGGATTTCAAATTGTACCGCTTGTTTCTTGATTCTAGGACTTTGGAGGGACTCCTGTTGCTACCTGATTGTTTTGGAAAGCGTTTCTAAGGTCGAATGTCGCAAGTTTGCAAGTCTTCGAAATTTTGTAAACCTGAAGTGTTAAAAATTTGTCAGATGATGTCTGAAAAAATGTACGAATTCCTATCTTTCAGAGTCCCCATAGTGAGCCTAAAGAAAATGAGTTTTGCGAAGGTAACTGAGATGTGTGCCTTTTGAAATCCACCGTATCGAAAGTATAATCGCATCGTGTCGCGTTTATCCTCTCCAGGATCGATTAGTTAGATGAACAGCGTATCTCTAATTAGAATTGCGGATCGTCGTAGCCAACGACAACGATTTTAAAATAGCAAGATCTCGTCGAAATAGGTGCGAGTCAGACGACGCGGAGTTTTTGCGCTTCTAACGATTGAAGGATGTTAATTATAAGGGACTACGAATAAAATAAAACAGCGAAACCGTAGGATTAAGGAACGACTAATCGAAAGTACCTCGACAAGCGCGAATTTTCATCGCGAACGACCATCTCGATGCTCGTTCGAGCCTCCGACGAGGAACGACTATTTTCCTTTGTATAGATATTGCGCGAATTAACGACATTAACGATCGTCTCCAATCGATGTCTAATTGTGCGTTTGTCCATTGTCCGTCTCTGTAATTACGTAATTGCTTTTCCGTTTCATCGTCGATGGACTTTGCGTGAGAATGCACTCTGTGTGCAGCCAGAACGAGGACCGGAGCGCAACGCGATCCGTGATTGGCCGGGCGAGCATGATTTTTATATAAGGGATATTTGTACAAAACCACTATCTTGTTTACGTTATTACATAAAATATATTATATCTATTGTATTTCAGCAGGGGACGCGAGAAAACGGGTAAAGGTAGGCTCTCGGAGACTCTCCTCTTCGAGAACCTGCGTTTTCCGCCATTTTATTTCGTAACCTTCTATCCTTTCCACTGAAACCAATTTGCTTTCGTACTATTGTTCCTTAGACTTTAATCTAACGTTTCCATTCGGAGAAAATGTTTAGAAATCGTTTTTGTAGGAATGTTTAAGAAAAGATGCACAGGTAAGATCTTGCTCGAGACTTGATGTGTATTTACTTCATTTAATTTATTTTATTTATAATGAAATATATCACAGTCGTAAACAGCATATTTTTAAAAAGGATTTACAGTGAAATCTTGTCTGGTAAAATGTATCTAGTGTTGATATGAGTTGAGAGAGAAACGTGATTCAAGAACTCACCGACAGGCGTCGCCAAAGTCGTCGCAAGGCATCGATTTCTGCCCGCCTCGAATTTCTTTCCTAAGATTCCTCGACAAATGAGAATAAAAAATGATTCATGCAATGTTAATTTTGCTTTGTAACATTGCAGCTTGAACTTAATTTCATTTTAAATTGTATTAAATTGAATTAAACTCGCTTCCATCCAGTTCCTGCCAGCATCAGCAGACGGAGGACTGCCTTAATTTTCATCGCAGCAGCCTGAAATTAAATTCGAACTTTTTAATATTCGCAAAAGGAGGACCGTCGAACGTTGGCCAACAGTTTGAGACGTAGCAAGGAAGACGATGCAAACTTCTTAATTTAATAAACCCCGGGTAAAACCAAAGCTACACGAACTGTAAACTGTTTATGATGTAAGTTGTTAAACCTCGATAACGCTTCCCTTGAGGCATTAGCATCCGTAGCGACTTCGGAAAGGAGTTCCTCGAATCGACGAGCGTATTTATGGCGGAATCTGCTTTCGGAAATTAAACACGAGACAAACGAGAGGCATTCGCAAAGATATTCAACGGCGATCAAACGTAATCTGCGGTAACGTAAGACCCTAGGGAACACGCGACGCATTCGAGCTGTCGACGGCAGTCGATAATTGGATGAAACTAGAAACCACTCGGCTGGGCTTTTGCCCTCTTCGTTGTCGAACAATTCTGTCTTCGAATCAACCTGTCAGTTTAAACAAACGATTTCAATCTGTTTGTCCCAGGGAACTCCTCAAACTCTCCAGTATAGAAATTCCGAAATCCTCAAACCTTGGAATAATTTTCAAACTTGACAGTATTGATTTGGGACGTTCAAGCATCGAAATTATTAAATAAAATTTGATTTTTTCAAGTTTAACAATTGTTAAATACGCAAATCTAGAGATATTTGGGGATCTAGGAGTATTTGGAG
This sequence comes from Megachile rotundata, assembly GCF_050947335.1. Lineage (NCBI taxonomy): Eukaryota > Metazoa > Arthropoda > Insecta > Hymenoptera > Megachilidae > Megachile > Megachile rotundata. The sequence continues at coordinate 10,222,008 of NC_134992.1, read as the reverse complement.
ATGTAGGGGTATTTGGGGAGCTAGAGATATTTGTGAATTTAGGGATATTTGGGGATCTAGGAGTATTTGGAGATTTAGGGGTATTTGGGGATCTAAGGATATTTGAGAATCTAGGGATATTTGGAGTCTACGGATATTTGGGGATGCAGGGATATTTGGGGACCTAGGGATATTAGGATTTAGAGATATTGGGATCTAGGGATATTGGGATTTATAGAAATATTGGGATCTTTAAAAATATTGGGATCTAGAGATGTTGGGATTTTTAGAAATATTGGGATCTAGGGATGTTGGGATTTTTAGAAATATTGGGATCTAGGGATGTTGGGATTTTTAGAAATATTGGGATCTAGAGATATTGGGATTTAGGGATATTGGGAATTTGAGAAATATTGAAATTTAGGGATATTGGAATCTAGGGATCTTGGAATCTAGGGATATTGGGATTTTGAGAAATATTGGGATTTAGGGATATTTGGATCTAGGAATATTGGGATCTGTAGAAATATTGGGATCTAGGGATATTGGGATTTTGAGAAATATTGAAATTTAGGGATATTGGAATCTGGGGATATTGGAATTTTTAAAAATATTGGGATCTAGGGATATTTAGATCTAGGAATATTGGGATCTGTAGAAATATTGGGTCTAGGGACATTGGGATTTTGAGAAATATTGAGATCTAGGTATATTTGGATTTATAGAAATATTGTAATCTAGGGATTTTGGGATATAGGAATGTAAAGATATAGAAATTTGGAAATAGAGATTTGGAAATTAAATTAAAAATTAATAAATTTGCATATTTACAAAATGAACTTGGAAACTTGAAAATTTTGTTAGTCTAAAAATCTTAGTCCCTAATTTTCCCTATGAAGTATTACTATAAACAAAATCATGAATAGAACATATTTCAAAATTTCAATTGGAAAAATGTTGACGATGTAATTCGCGAATGACTATAGTATTGTTTTTAATCACGCATAAAGGTCTCGCAGAAAGGTTTTGATTTCACTTTAGGTTGTTTATCACCGAAGACTGCAATCCGCTCGAATGCAACGTTATTTCGCTGAGTGTTATAGGGAAAAATTGCGATGGACGCAGCGTGGAACGTGCAGAGCCATTATTTTCGAGTTTGAAAACGTGAATTACGAAAAATGCTGAATGTTTCTCGCGAAACGGCAACGACAGTGTTCGTGATTCGTTTTATTCGAACGTACGCATGAATCTAACCACTCTGACGGTTTTATCGCGTCAAAATTTCGGCCGTGCACACATTCGAAAATACTGTTTTTTACATTTTCGACGCTTTCGTGTCTCCCGGTATGAATAATGCATACAAATGTTTGCCTTAACTTTGGCTCCACGGAAAAAGTGTTTCTAAACGAAGTTACCGTTCTTTAAGAGAAAAAACCGCTGGTTCTTCCAGTAATGTTTGCATGCATAAATGTTTCCTACAAAGATTAATCAGCTTGATTACATAACTATATTCTCGTTACAGAGTTCATCATTTATGAAAGTATTTGTTCACGGTAGATTAATCTTTCTGAGAAGAGATTCAAAGAATATAATCCATTACGCACTTCGTTGAAAAACGCAAAGGATTTGTTGAAATTTTTAGAAATTTCATAACTAATTGACGGAATTAAAAAAAATATTTTAAAATAGCACAATCCTTTGTGAATAAAACGAAAAAGAATTTAGCTAAAACGGTTGAGTAGTTTCTGAGAAAAAAATTCGTAAGTGAAGTCTGTTTATAAATTAATACAGGGTGTGTCACAACTAGTGTTCTTCTGACTGGTTTTCCTTAAAATTTTTCGTTATTATAAAACAGATGTACAAAACCACAAAAAATATTTTATAACAGCACAATCCTTTGTGAATAAAACAGAAAAGAATTTAGCTAAATCGGTTGAGTAGTTTCTGAGAAAAAAATTCATGAATGGAGCCTGTTTATAAATTAATACAGGGTGTGTCAGAACTAGTGTTCTTCTGACTGGTTTTCCTTAAAATTTTTCGTTATTATAAAACAGATGGACAAAACCACCAAAAATATTTAAAAATTGCACAATCCTTCATAAATAAAACAACAAAGAATTTAGCTAAAACGGTTGAGTAGTTTCTGAGAAAAAAATTCGTAAGTGAAGCTTGTTTTATAAATTAATACAGGGTGTGTCACAACTAGTGTTCTTCTGACTGGTTTTCCTTAAAATTTTTCGTTATTATAAAACAGATGTACAAAGCCACAAAAAATATTTTATAACAGCCCAATCCTTCGTGAATAAAACAGAAAAGAATTTAGCTAAATCGGTTGAGTAGTTTCTGAGAAAAAAATTCGTGAGTGAAGCCTATTTTTGCAATAATGTGCAAAAATTGCAAACTTTGAAGGCTTGTTATTTATTAACAAATTCGAAACCGGCAAAATGATGATTTAAACTCCCCCTAATTTCACATGGACTACATATCTTGATTAGAGCAAAATGATGACGTTCAAAAGTGATCGATGTGGAATGACCCGAATATTAAATCTATAAACGGTATAATATTTCAGTGAGAGATAATTTAATTACGGGTCATGCACGATTTTTGGCTCGAATTATAAAAATTATTCAAGTGTTTTGCAAATGTATTAATCTTTAAAGAGGCGATCGGATGTGAATTTGTTAAAATTCGTATTCGTCCATTTTTGCAGCGTACAATTTATGATACGTCGGCTTCATGAATTATTCAATTTATTTATCCTGAACATCTCCCAACGTGAAAATCGATTTCCCATTAAATTCGTGTACACCGACTTATCTCCAGTTTCAGACGGTTGATTATAAACAATATCTTCCGTTTCTGTGAAACGAAAGCTTAGTACTGATGTATTCTGATAGCACCGATTATTGCGACGCGAAAAGCCGTGCAGAGGAAGCGGGAACGCGATTTACAACCGGAAGCGCGCGATCCAGTGTAAATTCTCTTCCAGCGGATCAACCTCGGTGCCGGCCAAACGTCGAAGTGAAACAGGTTAGAAGAAACAGAATGAAAATTGAAAATAATAAAAAAAAAAAAAGGGGGGAGAGCATCCACGGGGACAAGAAATAACAGCGTCACACGAATGCCTGCTCGATCGCGTGTTAGCGTTCACGCGGATTATTTTAACGCCACGTTGCTCGCGACCGATCGCGTAGCATGTATCGATCGTTGGTTCCGTGACCGTAATTAATTCCTTTAATCGTTTTGTTTCGTTGCCGTTTAATCGATTGTAAAGCGATTTCCTTGCTGGCTGAATAAAGTTTTGTTTTCAATCGATTCTGTGCTACGGAAATTGACGATCGATTGGCGTCTTATTCTTCTTTAATACGGTTGAAAACTGGTGAGATTCGATGTTCAGGAAGATTCGACGCACCGTATGCGTCATGTTCACTGTAGGTAACGAACGACGCTTCTTGTGCGTCACGTTCACTGCAGGTAACAAACGACGCACAGTATGCGTCACCTCCACTGTAGGTAACGAACGACGCACCTTGTGCGTCACGTTCACTGCAGGTAACAAACGACGCACCGTATGCGTCACGTCCACTGCAGATAACGAACGACGCACCATATGCGTCACATTCATTATAGCTAAGGAACGACGCACCATATGCGTCACATTCATTATAGCTAAGGAATGACGCACCTTGTGCGTCCTACTCATATGTTGGATAAAATGACGCACCTTATGCGTCTTATTAATTTACAGTAGAAATTGACGCACCGTATGCGTCATAGTCATATGTCACAGAAAATGACGCACCTTATGTGTCATTAATTTTTAGTAGAGTCTGACGCACCATATGCGTCGTAGTCATATGTTGTAGGAAATGACGCACCTTATGCGTCTTATTAATTTCTTATCAAGATTGACGCACCATATGCGTCCTACCCATGTATCATAAAAGATGACGCACCCTATGTGTCCTACTTACATATCGTAAAATATGACGCACCCTATGTGTCCTACTTACATATCGTACAAGATGACGCACCGTGTGCGTCTATTGAATTGTACATAACGACGCACCATATGCGTCCCATCCGCACACAATTTCCTCCGAAATAAAATTTCTAAAATGATTAATATTTTCACGAAAAATTTGCGAAAATTATTATTCATCGTCGGTAGTCGAATGACGAATATAATTCATATTTTGTTCGCCCCGTCTCCTGTTTCAGCCCCGTTTTAGTGGCTCGTCTATTTGCGTTTCGTTTAGCCGGCGTGCGAAACACGTTTCGCATTTTAATTACGTCAATCCTGCACTAATAATGTTATATTCCGTGCGCGGTATCTTTCCATTAAAACATTGTTCCGTCGAATTTAATATCAAGTACGGAAAGGCACAATAATGACACGAACAACCGTATCCTAGAGACAAGAATTTCTTGTTCAAACATCTCTATTTCGTTTTCATTCGACGCGCAATTTTCTTCTGCCTTTCAATTATCGCCGCATGGAACTGACAAGAATAAATCTTGTCACTCAATTTCGTAGAGCTGTGTGCCGCTATCAGTTTTTATCAGAATTCAACATTTTCGAGATACAACGCGAATACGGGCGTACACCTGTCCCTAAAATTTTTGACGTTCACACCTGGAAAATTTCATTTCGAAATATGTCGTTCGCTTTTGAAGATAGGAGTGAATTTTGTTTATAAAATTTGTTTAAATCTGAGTTTCTATGCATAGTCATTCAGTACTGACGCACTGTGTGCGTTCTACTTGAAACAGTTGACGCACCTTATGCGTTCTATTGATAACCTAATGGGTGACGCACCGTATGCGTCATGTTTCATATAACGACACACTGTATGCCAATCCATTTAATGTAACAAATGACTCGTGGTTCGTCTATCTATTTAATTTATTAAATGTAGCACCTCAGTGAAATAAATGACGCACCTCATGCGTCCTACATTAAACAAACACATACGTGATTATATCTAAAATTTATCATCGAACGTCACGAAATAACTGAAGTTTTCTTTCAAAATCCAATTCAAAGCTCCTCAAAAACAAACAACGCTTTCAAAGCATACCAACATTCAAAAATTCTCCTTCAATTTCACATTTCAAAGCGAATTTATTAATTCCCACAAACATTCTCCGCACATTCAACCGATTCGAACAAGCGGCGAAATATCGCGAAAATCGAGTCCCTGTAACGCAGCGATAACGGAAGTTTTGTAAACGTGGCCGGCGTCGCGTGAATTTCGTGTCCATTTTTCGAAGATACAACCGCGAGCGTAATTTACGAGCTCGCTATTATGCTACTCGGAAACACGGAGCTCATTCGCGAAAACGAGACTAGTACGCTCGCAAGTTTTCTCGCGAATGCATTTCGCACGGCGGCTAAACCAGCTAAAGGTTAAGGGACCGTCGTTTATCTAAGCATTTTTATCGCTCCTGCTTTGGATAAGTGCTAACGGCGTGGCTCCGGGCTGTTCTCCTTGCGAATTGCTGGAGAATGGACTCGGAAAATTGCTTTCTTATGTTAGTGCGGTGGTTATGGGGATGAGAAATTTTATTTCGACGTCGTTCCTCGCGAATTTGTTTCCAGGTAAATGCCAGGGTCAACTGCGAACTCATCCTTATCGCTACATTTTATGATTTTCAGCTGCTGGATCAAAATCTTATGTTAAACCATTTGTTTGGTGTGGAATATACCAGTTATTTTCCTTTAAGGAAACAATTTGGGAAAAATGCTTTGTTCTTAATAATTCAAATTGCAAAATAATTCAAATGTATTTTTCCTTGGTAATTCAAAAATGAAGCTTCAAATCCCATTTTTGCGAAGGGAAGTCTTATTCAGAGTCTCGTCAGCTGCTCCCTATTTTAGAGATCTACACTAGCTGTGAGACATACGGGTGAGACATGTATATGCCAGTACGTTTCACTTTGCTACCAATTGTATTTAACACTTTTGAACCCAGTAGACTTGAAGCTGATTTACTGTGAAATTTGATTGTTTGGGAAAGAAGAGTAAAGTCGAAGATGAAAGAAAAACTCAGTGGAGAGCGTAGCCTCTGGCTGCCAAATGTGCAATCTGACATTGGCCAGACTTGCACAACACCCTGAAGATTGTACAATAGCCAGAAAGTGCCCAAAAATATTTAAAAGGAAAAGAAAGTTAGGAAAGTTTACGAGAAATGAATTAGTGAGAACATGATGGCAGACACTGCTATACTATTCATTTTTTATGATCTTCCAAACTGAACCATATCTAATGCTCCTAAGTAATGTTCCTATATATGTTAAAATGTAAAAATATGATAAAATGTTCCTATATATCTAATGTTCCTAAGTGAACAATTGGGTGTCCATGTACTGAAGTGAATAATCTCGTGTCTATGTGTCGAATGTAGTATTAGATGACCAAGGACGTAATCTTGTGTAATTGTAAGTTATATGTTTGCACAATGTGGTACCATTTTCATATAAGACCGAGGGACACCTGATTTCTATTGGATACATAAATTCGGCTGTAAATGGTAGTCCGAATGACTGCGATGGGTTCATTCCCCAAAAAGTGACCGTGGCGGGCAATAAAAGCAAGCAATACCTCGACATGTATAGAAAACTGCAAATAAACTACCTATCTAAATAAGGTCTATAAATGAGTTCTACCAGATGTGACTAATAAACTAACTCGATATGATGACTCCTTAAGTGTTATTGACTATTGATTTACAAAGTGACCATAGAAACTGAAAACGGTATATTGTATCAATAGAAACTTGTATCCCTCGATATTGTGTTAAAATAAAAATTGTATGGTCGAAGCGGGCCACGTGTTTTGCCAGGACACTCGTCGCAAGGGAAAGTCTTTTACAGCCAAAAGGACAATGAATAGACAAGGGTGTCCTCGCGATGGAGTATATGAAATAACCAAGGCTTTAAAAGACGTTCTTTTATTCCATGAATTCTTAACCTCTTACATACCTGGCCTTCGAAGAGTATCTCTCTGTATGACCACTATAGTGGCTACATTTTGATACCGAGTTTTGTCGATCGCATTACGGCGAATTTTAATGTAACCTTTTGTCGTACCCTTCGACCCAATCGTGCCGCACTGGTCAAGCACATTTGAATATTACATATTTTGTGAATTTTCAAAAAGTAAATTATTAAAATATATCTTTGGACAAATTTAATCATCGAAACCTTGATTTCAATGTACTCGAGAACAGCATCGTCACACATTGTAGTGTTCTTTAATTCGCGTGAAACTCTGCCATGCAGAGAAGCAGTGTTCTTCCATACCTAAGAGGTTAAATCATGTCTTATCGTTCTTCGTGATTTCTTATAATTGTATTCTGACACTTGCGGTCGATAAAACGTCAAAAGTGGTGTTCCTCGATGAGAAACGGGACAGTTGAAAATTCCCCGTTCGTGGATAGAGTTACGAGAATTCATAACTGTCCGATGGATTTGCGTTTCACTCACGGTCGCATAAATCGTGACCAAGAACGATTTCGCGTTTTCAGAACGGAAGAAAAGTATTCGTATGCAACCGAGTGTCCCACGGGCGCGAAATATGTGTCACGAATAAGTATATGATGCCTCCTGGAGAACTGGCGTTTGAAAGATTTCCTATTCTAATATTACCTGAAATCAGTTGGGAACGATTCCAGCGACGCGCGATTTTTCTTCGCGTCATGTTTGACAGATTAAACCGTTCGACGTGGTATTTGTTGAATAATAATCGTAAATCGGTCATTGAAGGTTTGTCGAAGTGAAAATTGAAGTACGAACATCTTAGGTGAACGTGTTTGAGGAAGGGAATGTAGACTCTTGTTATATTGCAGGAAAATTGGTGTGTGGTGTTGGGTGGGAGATTGAGATTTTTATATTACCGAGTTTACTAGTTTTCCAAATTCCAAATTTCGAAATTTTCACAATTCCAAAATTCCAAAATTCCAAAATTCCAAATTTCCAAATTTCCAAATTTCCAAATTTCCAAAATTCCAAAATTCCAAAATTCCAAAATTCCAAAATTCCGAAATTCCAACTTTCCAAATTTCCAAAATTCCAAAATTCCAAAATTCCGAAATTCCAACTTTCCAAATTTCCAAATTTCCAAAATTCAAAAATTTCAAAATTCCAAATTTTCAAAATTCCAAATTTTCAAAATTTCAAATTTCCAAATTTCCAAAATTCCAGATTTTCAAAATTCCAAAATTTCCAAGTTTCCAAATTTCCAAAATTCCAAAATTCCAAATTTTCAAAATTCCAAATTTCCAAAATTCCAAAATTCCAAAATTCCAAAATTTCAAATTTTCAAAATTCCAAATTTCCAAAATTCCAAAATTCCAAAATTCCAAAATTCCGAAATTCCAAAATTCCAAAATTCCGAAATTCCAACTTTCCAAATTTCCAAAATTCAAAAATTCAAAAATTTCAAAATTCCAAAATTTCAAAATTCCAAATTTTCAAAATTCCAAATTTCCAAAATTCCAAAATTCCAGATTTTCAAAATTCAAAAATTTCCAAATTTCCAAGTTTCCAAATTTCCAAAATTCGAAAATTCCAAAATTCCAAAATTCCAAATTTCCAAAATTCCAAAATTCCAAAATTCAAAAATTTCAAATTTCCAAAATTCCAAATTTCCAAAATTCCAAAATTCCCAAAATTCCAAGAATTCCAAAAATTCAGAAAATTTCGAAAATTCCCAAAAATTCAAAAAGTTCCCAAAATTCCCAAAATTTCAAAAATTCCCCAAATTCCCCAAATTCTCCAAATTCCAAGAACTCCAAGAATTCCAAAAATTCCAAGAATTCCAAGAATTCCAAGAATTTCAAGAATTCAAAAAATTCCAACAATTCCAAAAATTCTAAACCTGCAACTACCCAAATTTGCAAATTACACGACGCACCAAATATTACCGAGAACCGTCCGAATCGAATTTAATAGGTGGTAAAACGTATAATTTGATAAATTGGTCGAAAGATATTTGAGATGTGGAAATATTTAATTTGTAAAGGATGTACAGAGCGAATATTTGCAGAATCCATGAGAGAACGATTAACGCTTGATTAATTAAATTGAATAATGTAGCCGAGGTAAACGGTTTAACAATTTCGTTTGTTTCAATATTAATACACGTTTTTGCTTACCGGTAGAAATAGATTTATGTCTCGATGAATCGTTTAATGATCGTTTAACTTCGACAGAAATTACGAATAATGTAATTGTAATTTCAGATATTTTATCATCCGAGCGACGAACAACGATCGAACAAAATTGCGCTGTTTATGCGAACTAGTTTATTTTCCTGACGAAGTCGCTGTAACAAGCAGGTTGTTTACTGTCAATATTTGCCTCGACAAGGCTCCTTGTAATTCGAAACGATTTGTTAGATGAAAATTGCTGGAATATAGTTAACTGGGAAAGAAATTTGATAGCTTGCGATCTAAAGATGTAGAACAACGTAATTAGAAGATATTTCATGGACCTTCAAACTCTATTTTGAGAATGTTAGGTGGTCTGATCGCTGAAGTGAAGAATTTTCACGTCTGATAATTAAAAAATTTGTTAATTGTAAAATTTTTGAATTTTTATATTTGCAAATTCACATATTTTCAATTTACAAAATTTCCAAAATTCCATGTTCTCAAATTTCTATATTTTCAAATTCGACAGTTTTAGGGATTTGGAGATTTAGGGATTTGGAGACTTAGGGATTTGGCGATTTAGGGATTTGGAGATTTAGAGATTTGGAGATTTTGGGATTTGGAGATTTAGGGATTTAGGGATTTGGGGATTTTGGGATTTGGAGATTTAGGGATTTTGTATTTGGAGATTTAGGGATTTGGAGATTCAGGGATTTGGAGATTTAGGGATTTGGAGATTTAGGGATTTGGAGATTTTGGGATTTGGAGATTTAGGGATTTAGGGATTTGGGGATTTTGGGATTTGGAGATTTAGGGATTTTGTATTGGGAGATTTAGGGATTTGGAGATTCAGGGATTTGGAGATTTAGGGATTTGGAGATTTAGGGATTTGGAGATTTAGAGATTTGGAGATTTAGAGATTTAGGGATTTGGGGATTTGGGGATTTGGAGATTTGGGGATTTAGAAATTTAGAAATTTAGAAATATGGAAATTTAGAAATTTAGAAATTTAGAAATTTAGAAATTTAGAAATTTAGAAATTTAGAAATTTAGAAATTTAGAAATTTAGAAATTTAGAAATTTAGAAATTTAGAAATTTAGAAATTTAGAAATTTAGAAATTTAGAAATTTAGAAATTTAGAAATTTAGAAATTTAGAAATTTAGAAATTTAGAAATTTAGAAATTTAGAAATTTAGAAATTTAGAAATTTAGAAATTTAGAAATTTAGAAATTTAGAAATTTAGAAATTTAGAAATTTAGAAATTTAGAAATTTAGAAATTTAGAAATTTAGAAATTTAGAAATTTAGAAATTTAGGAATTCAGGAATTTTGAAATGTAGGGATTTGACATTTAGGGATATCAGAATTAAGAAATTTAGAAACATCAGTTTTGAAATTTAGAAATTTGCAAACTTGTGATCTTAAAAATTTGAAAATCCAACTATTTCGCCATCACAAAACAACAAAATCTTCTAATCAGTAAAAATTAAAATAATGAAAAATGTAGAAATATTTAAAAATAATTTAAAGTAACATTTTCGTGACTTTCACTCTTGTAACCTGAAAAATCCCTTTTAAATAATAACGAAAGCGACCTAGATTTCCCACGAAGGTTAAAAAGCAGAAAAACACAATTATGACGCGATTAATAGCAAGTTCACTCAATTTAGCTGCAATTGCAGCTGAAGCTGATTTTCCAGTAGGTGCACAAATTTGACCGCACCGTTCGCCCCAAAATGTTATATAATTTTGTTCGCGTTTGCATATTTCATACAAGCGTATATTCTCTGTAGAGTGCACGCTTGTTTATAGAAACAATTACTATACCGTTATATATTAATTTATGCGCATACGCACAATTTTCACAAACACGAACGTGAACCAATATTACGCGCAGGTAGTTCCACATTGAAACTCGAATATTTCGATGCAATAAAATGGTTGAATAACTAAGAAAGGGCGTTTGGGAACTTGTGTTTTTGAAGGTTTAGAAATTTGATTTGATGATGATGATGATTAGTGTTATAGGCATCGACTGCCATGGTCATTAGCCCAAATTTGATTTGAGAAGGTTATTTTTGAATTTGGTAATTTTAGAAGTGTTAGAATTATGCAGTGATTGACGACGATAACTTTGAATTATTAAATGGATGCTAAGCCAAATGTAATCAATTTATTAAAATAATATTACAGCAAACTGTTAACGATTTAACGATGGCAAATATACGATAAAGAATGACATTCATGACAGAGTTCACGATTTATATAAATTAACGATGTAATAGTTTTTTGTCAATCGATTTATGAACGTGCGATAATTTGTTATATTCTTAACAAGAAGTGTAGAATGTGAGAATTTACAAATTCCTAAATCTCCAAATCCCTAAATCGCCAAATCCCTAAATCTCCAAATACCTGAATTTCCAAATCCCTAAATCCCCAAATCTCCAAATCCCTAAATCTCCAAATCCCTAAATCTCCAAATCTCCAAATCCCTAAATCTACAAATCCCTAAATCCCCAAATCTTCAAACCCCTCAAACCCCTCAATCCCCAAATCCCCAAATCCCCAAATCCCCAAATCTCCAAATCCATAAATCCCCAAATCTTTAAATCCCCAAATCCCCAAATCTCCAAATCCCTAAATCTCCAAATCCCTAAATCTCCAAATCCCTAAATCTACAAATCCCTAAATCCCCAAATCTTCAAACCCCTCAAACCCCTCAATCCCCAAATCCCCAAATCCCCAAATCCCCAAATCTCCAAATCCATAAATCCCCAAATCTTTAAATCCCCAAATCCCCAAATCTCCAAATCCCTAAATTTTCAAATCCCTAAATCTCCAGATCCCTAAATCGCCAAATCCCTAAATCTCCAAATACCTAAATTTCCAAATCCCTAAATCCCCAAATCTCCAAATCCCTAAATCTCCAAATCCCTAAATCTCCAAATTTCCAAATCCCTAAATCTACAAATCCCTAAATCCCCAAATCTTCAAACCCCTCAAACCCCTCCATCCCCAAATCCCCAAATCCCCAAATCCCCAAATCTCCAAATCCATAAATCCCCAAATCTTTAAATCCCCAAATCCCCAAATCTCCAAATCCCTAAATTTTCAAATCCCTAAATCTCCAGATCCCTAAATCGCCAAATCCCTAAATCTCCAAATACCTAAATTTCCAAATCCCTAAATCCCCAAATCTCCAAATCCCTAAATCTCCAAATCCCTAAATCTCCAAATCTCCAAATCCCTAAATCTACAAATCCCTAAATCCCCAAATCTTCAAACCCCTCAATCCCCAAATCCCCAAATCCCCAAATCCCCAAATCCCTAAATTCTAAATTCTAAACCCTCACATCCCCAAATTCCTCCATCCCAGCTCCCAATCCCCTAAAATTCGCCAAACGCAATCGCTCATAAAAACACTATAAAAACTTGAATGTCGTGCAAGAAAAGTTTCCTGCAATATATCAAAGGCGACCTTTCGGAAACATTCGATCTCGAGGACAATCTTCCGTCGGATTACAAAGTTTCGGTGAAATGTTTTGTTAACGGTGAATAACGTTCTTTCCCCCCGTGAACAGCAGATACTACCCTAATATGGGGCGAAAAACACGAGATAACGCGGTTGGCTCAGGTGATGAGAACCCATACATTAGGGGGATAAATGGGGCATGAAACTTGTAAATTTATGCTAATACAATGCCACGTACATTGTAATAAATATGTACAAATTTTTCGATGAGCATGCGAAGCCAGTGTACTCGAGGGGCTGTTGCTTCCCTTTAAACTTACAGCTTGCCACCCCTGTGTCTTTATTCCTGCCCTCTTTACAACATCCTCTTTCACAAGATGCAATTTCCTTAAACCTTCACGCGCTTCTTGGATTATCATTAGAGCTTTTAAGTGTCGCTGAATATTCATGCAAAGTGTTGAATGCTCGTGCCACATTTTTACCTTCTTCGAACGTGTCCACCCAGATGGATGTCCCGCGATATATTACTCGTAACGTTTTAATGACCTATTCACACTCGTTTCACCTGCAATTCACCGTATTTGCATAATATATGGGACAATTTTGCTGTATCTGCAATTTTTACCAAATAATGAATTTATCTCCTTTTCGAATATTTTCTACTCTTTAAGGCTTCAGAAAAATTGACTAATCACTAAAGTTTTCTATTAAATCCTTAATTTTTTTTTTTAGAAAACAGTTTGGAGGTAAAGAGGGGATGCAAAGTACCATCGCTAGCTATACAGGGTGTCTCATAACTAATGTTATACCTAACCTAACCTTAGCTGTACTGACACCTTATGTACCCTTACTTGTATGAATATTCTACATCTAAAATATACGTCCAGTAGTCTCCACCTTATTTATTTATAAACCTCCCAGTTTTTATTTTTGGCAATCAAATCCGACAATAAATGTTTCACCAACCTTGATTGAAAACCCTAGTGACTTCAGATTGGTTCGAAATCTACCTGAAAGGTGTTGAACACAATTGCTACACACGATGAAACACATTCATATGTGTGCACGTGTGTGGGAGTTTCGGGGTTAATACGTCGGGACACGAGAGTGTCGCGGGCTGACGGGGTCGGCAACCTGCGACACGCGAACTGATTTTGTACGGTTTCGCGGCGAGTGAAAAAAAAAGGAAAAAAAATGGCGATCTACGGGATTGTTTCGTAATGCCAGGTCCAACGGAAAAGCGAGTTGTTTGAGTCGCGTGCGATCGTGTAATGTTCGCGCGTGACGCACGCCTGATGCCGTATCAACGATGTTGGCCGACGATTCGGTGATACGTGGCTGGCATGGTATTAACGACGTACATCATAACGTTTGTTGTAAACAGAGAGGAAAAAATGGGCAACGATGTTACGTTCGTTTTGTATCTTTCTTCTTTACTATTTACATTTTTATTGTTCGTTTAATCTCTTGCTTTGGGTATTAACTCCGCGTTGCATGACCTTTTGTCTTGCAAAATGCTGTTTTAAACTGTTTTTATATTAGCCATATCTTCTGTTCAAAGGGGCGTAAATGGATATTTTTTATTACAAGATATGCAGACAGGTATTTTTTTATTTATATGTGCAGAAATAAATATTTTTTATTCATGAAGGTTATATAAATTAATATTATTTTGTTCATATGTGTGTGTACAAATAAATATTTCTTATTCATGAAGGTTATATAAATTAATATTATTTTGTTCATATGTGTGTGCGCAAATAAATATTTTTTATTCGTGAAGGTTATATAAATTAATATTATTTTGTTCATATGTGTGTGCACAAATAAATATTTCTTATTCATGAAGGTTATATAAATAAATATTTTTTATTCATGAATTTACAAATAAATATTTTTTATTAATGAAGATTGTACGAATAAATATTTTTAATTCATGAAGGTTATACAAATAAATACTTTCAGTACAAATAAATGTGTATTAATATTTTAAATAACTCTCTGAAATACAAAATAATCCTAACTCACCCTTATAAAGTATTATTAAACTAAAGATTTCCCCTCATAAAATATTAATAAAAGCACCCCTTTGACCCTAGAGGCAATATGCAATATAATTAAATAAAACCTTCCACTAATAAAAGTTCGAAGAAAAGAACTCTACATAATACCAGCGGAAATGAAATTTCATTAAAACCCTGTAATATAAATAAATGAAATGTCATTGAACTTGTAAAGTAATAAAACAAGTAACTCTTAATCTCCGAAGTAATTCCGAACATTTTTTCGTACTTGCAATTCGAAGCACGTAACGATCAATCGCGAACGTGGTAGCCATTTCTTTTTTGCCTTATTACTTCGCCAACGTTCAGCGGCCCCGTTCATACACGCCAGATTTTCTGAAAAGATACACACACCGTTATTCATAGCCATCGATCATGCGGACGATAAATAGCACTCGCATTAATAATCGCGTAATCAGCGCCTTACGTTTGCCTCGTTGAGAAATTAACAAGGGATTCACGTTTTTGAAACATCGAGTATTGATGGAATTTATACTGTCGCAAAGGTCACTTTTTTTTAGATATTGCATTGAAGTTGGTAGGAAAAATGATTGTAGAATTTTATGGTACATGAAGAATATGTTTGAGTAATTTTTTTATTAGGAGGCACGTAGGAAGCACGTTGGATGCCATTTTGATTAAGAGAGGCACGTTGGACGCCATTTTGATTAAGAGACACACACTGTACGCCATTTAATGACTTAAAAGACTTAGTCCCTAATATGCAGTGACTTGAAGTGACTAATATGAAGTATAATTTGAGGTTATGTTGAACATTCACATATATGAAAATTTCTGAGTCTAAAAATTTGAAATTAAAAAAATTATTAATTCGAAACTTTGATGTCTCTAAATATGTCAGAACATTTCTCCATTTATACATTTTTAAATCAAATTTGTAAATGTGTGTAAAATTGAATATATGAACATGCACACATGAGAATTTGAAAAGTTAAAAACTTGAAACTTTTTAGTTTTAAAATTCAAACCCTTTGAATTTCTAAATATAGCACTTTGAAATCTATATAATACTTTGAAAATACAGTAGTTGAAATTTCAAAAATTTCAAAGCATCTAAATTTCTAAAATTGATCACCTATGAAAAACTTCCCCTTAAAATCACTACCTCACGATGGCAAGTACCTCACGAAAATCTCAAATTACTCGATTACGTGAAATTGAAGGCGTCAATCATCAATAACCTCTACATCGAATCCAGAATAATCCACAATAACCCATTTGAACGCAATGAATTCGACTTAAACGTAAATTCACATGTAACGTGACAACGATTAGCGAACGATATTAAATTCCCGCCTTAATTTCTAAATGATTCTGTTACAAGGGACATAAAGTTCGAGCTATATTCCTGATGAGGAGTTACAGTATGACATGCTGCAGTACATATATGCACGTAACGTTAGTAAGGGGTTGAAGGATATACGTACATAATTCCTGATGTATCGAGCTGACATGACATGCACGTGTCTCAGAACGCGAACGTGGGAGGTAGCGGCTCTATGCTTCGAAGATGGTTCGTCGCTAATATATTACACCGGGTTCTCCGTGTTGGTATCGCGAAACACGTACAATCTCGTTAATACAATTACAGAAATCAGCCAGTTGAATCATAAACCCAATTCCCTGGGTAAGAAATCAATGAACGAGGGAGAGAGAGGAAAAAATGTTGAAGAGGATCGAAAGTTAATAGCAAACTTTATTTAGTGACTTTAAGCTTTATTTATTTATGTAACTTTACATAACAATTTTGGTACATGGATCTTGAAAATGGTTGACAGAAAATTTGAAACTCTTATGATTTATATGACTGATATGTACTCGTACATAATATATTAATTATAACTATGATAACTATAATTAATGAATAAGTATTTATGACGCTTCGTGATACATTACAACGCTCGATGAATTTTAAAGGCTAACAAGTTACAACTACAAGTTTGAAAGACAATTTATATAATTTGTAGTACGTATAACATAATGCAGCAAAAACCCCTGTCTCAATTTAGATATTCGTGAATATTCAAATACACAGTCTTATTATTTATTATGTCATAAGTCATAACATAATCTGAATAATTGTGTGTCTTCGCATTCCAATTATTGGATTTGTAAACGTTTCTAGTTACATTTGACTGATCGCGCACGTATATATTAAACTTCCTGTATTTCCAAACATTTAGATTCACATTGCGCGACATATCTGTAAAACTGTAATAGTTTTTGTTCCAACCTCCAGTGCTTATTCGAGTGCTGAAGCGGAATTTCGCATCTTTATGAATGAGGTTAATATATATAGTCACATCTCTGTAGTTGCAATTGTTCCATTTCGCGTATTTGTATTTGCGAATGTTTATATTCATCTTCTTGCCTGGGTTTGAACTGCTGTACCCGCCACCACCAATCGTATAGGAATTACAATATTGGCTAAATTCCATATTCCTCAATTTTCAAACCTGTAAAATATTTAATACTGTCTTAGAGTGTTATTCTCACGAACAAAAATCAAAGCAAAAGAAACTTTCATAGAATACCTACCTCAAAATTAACAGCTCTCTGAATGATCAAAGATGGTACACAGTCTAAGTGTATAACGCACTTAAATAAAAAGCTTCCTTCAGCGAGTTAACTCGATGTTTACTATTTGAACGTATCTTGGAATCTGCTGACTTGTCGCTAACGTTGCTTTACTGGTAAACTGAATTTGTGGGTGTGTTTTTTCTCACGGCGTTCGTGATTGGTTGCAATTTTGAAGAAACTCGTTCCACGTGACTGTTGGAAAACGGGGAGTACTTCAGCGGGGGTAGGACTCCGACGATCGTAAATCAATTTAGATCCGAACGACGAGGATTTCTATAATGGGTAATAAAGATCTGTTCAATTGAACTGTTGCAATAGAATATTTTTGAACAAACCGCACGTGTTGCCCAGATTTTTTACCTCCTCAGCATTACACTTGAAGCTACCTTCGACTGGTGTCCTAATGACGGTCACACTCCCTACCTGCAACAGGGTTTTAATGGATCGTATTGTAGGATATGAAGACGGAAAAATAAATATATAATGCACTAGAAAAATGAACAATTCGAAGACACACATAAAAGAGAATTCCGGGCACTGCTTTCCACGACCGTTCTCTTGAGAAGCGTAAAATAGGACTGTCGAACAGATTTGCAAGTCACAACGCGTTTTCGTGAAACAGTAGAATATCGTCGACGCGGCGAGCGTATAACAGAAAAGGATAGAAGAACAACACGGTCATCGTTTGTTTATATCGTAAAGGACATACATATTTGCGTATTATAGAATGATTACTATATTGCGAGGTAGTAAAAATAAATATTGACAGGTTAAGCTGCATGACTATTTGCCAGTATAAAATAACAGTGTATTTGAAATAATTATAACGTAATACTCTGAGAGCTGTTATCCCGAGGATAAGGATTTCATGTCCAGTCCTTTTTCCGCTTCTTTCGCTGGAAATCCGTATCAGGGTTTATCCTCGAAAATCAATTTTCCTTTCACGGTCTTAACCAGAGAGGTCCATCAGAATTTCACGAAATAATAGCCAGCAAGCCAGCCCATATCTATTTCACGATGTAACGCGTAATCTTCCGCTTTGACGAGCAGACAGCATTATTTTCCTGCATGGGCTTCGTTCTCGTCGAATATCCCGGGAGTGGATTACGCGGGCTTTTGGACATTGTTAGGCAGATCGATTCGCGGGTTTCATTTAATGATCGAGCAGAATTTCACACCACCCTCCCCCCGAAACCCCTTCCAGTCCAGTTCATTTCCACCGTTGATTCAATATCTGTGAAATAACCGTAAAACACCGGCGGGGATTAATTAAAAAGTTAATCTCGTTGCTCGCATAAATTTTTTGCGAAACGGGGAAAAAATAATTCGGGGTAGCAACCAACCCCCCGTGATACGTGTTCGCGATCCACGGTGTCTGCGTCGGTTTACGCGGATTATAAACTCGCGATAATTTTCACGAAGAAAGTTCTGTTGAATGGTAACTGCTTCTTTGTTTTATTAAAGCCTCCTTGTTGCTTTTAATTAATAATTCGGCGCTGCTTTTATATTACGGATTTTTTTCAAATTTTTTGTTTACCCGGATTTTGATTTCCTTTAATTAATATTTCCTATTTCGTAAGTCACCGAGGCGGACTAATTAAAATGAAAATATGTTTACTTCATTCTGTTTTCATTATGGACGCTCGAATAATTAAATTTATTAAAAATATTTAAATGTGTGAATACAAAACCATTTTATTTTAAGATTCGTTTAAAACTCCGACAGAAATAAAATATCGGAATAAGAACATCTCCGATATTCTCTTTAATATGTACATTGTAATTAATAATCGCAAATAGAAAGATGTTCATTTTTCCTCCGCGATGCAAATCAAATAAAAATGATTGTATTAATTAATAATTTTTTATCGATTCCTATATTCCTTCTAAAATGAATCGCATTCATTACTGTTTGTTATAATTTAAACCCGATTTGTTTGAATTAAAACTTAAATCGAAATTCACTTCGGATCAAATATATTTATAATTTATTTCGATCAATAATTTACTAACAAATTTGTACTAATAATTTTCTAATAATTTAGTAATAAATTGACAGTAATAAATCGTTAATAATTTAATGATATATTTGTTAGTAATTTATTAGTAAATTATTGCTAATTGATTATTGATATTTTATTAATAAATTGATACTAATAATTCATTAATAATTTACTAAGAAATTCACTAGTAATTTATTGATAAATTATTGCTAATTGATTATTGATATTTTATTAATAAATTGATACTAATAATTCAGTAATAATTTACTAAGAAATTCACTAGTAATTTATTGATAAATTATTGCTAATTGATTATTGATATTTTATTAATAAATTGATACTAATAATTCATTAATAATTTGCTAATAAATTTACTAGTAATTTATTGATAAATTATTGCTAATTGATTATTGATATTTTATTAATAAACTGATACTAATAATTCATTAATAATTTACTAAGAAATTCACTAGTAATTTACTGATAAAATATTGCTAATTGTTGACTAATAATTTAATAATAAATTGATGCTAATAATTCATTAATAATTTACTAATAAATTTACTAATAATTTATTAATAAATTATTGCTAATTGTTTACTAATAATTTAACAATAAATTCATACCAATAATTCATGAATAATTTCCCAAGAAATTTACAAATTTCCTAATAAACTATTCCTAACAATTTACCAATAATTTATTAAAAAATTGTTACTCACAATTAACTAAAAAAATGATGACTAATAACTCACTAATAAACTTATCGATAAACCGTTCCTATAAATTTTTGCCATAATCTAAATGCAATTTACTATCGACGAATCGACGACGTTCAATCTCGACGCAAAAAATCGGTGAATTTCGCTCGATTAAAAATGAAAAAGCAGATTCCGGTGTATTTTCAGGACGACTCGTTTTAATACCACAGATAGGGGGATGAATCGGGGAGGGTGATAATATTTTTCGATGGACGAACGACGTGACGTTCGGACCGCAACGATATTCGACGGCTGTCCCGTTCGAATTAATGTCATTATTTTAAACGATTATTAAAATGATCGGATTTGCCGTATCGCGGCCAGAATTGATTGGTATTTCGCGCGCGGCTCGCTGCTGTGTCGCAAATGATTTCGTTTGAAAAGTATCGCGATAACGAGCCGCGAAATAATTAACAGACGGTCGATACTCGTAAATGGAATTGCAATATCTGACGTTCCTTATCCAATTTAATGCAGTCCATTACGAAATCGATGCATTTATCTTTCACTCCATTCTTCTTTGAACTTCCCTTGTAATTGTATTCACTTTGGTGATTATCATTTTTTAAGGTATCTTTTAACGAGCAAATTGAAGTTTTATTAAGTGTACAATCAGTGTCATACTTTTACTGTTAAATTTAGGTTTGATATTACATATCATGTAGGTATCACATGTCATGTATGTATTCAGGTTCACAAAATTATAATAATTATATAATTATAATGAAGTATTTCATTTTGAGTGTAAGTTCAATCAGTGCCATATACTTTTACTGTCAAATATAGGTTTGATATTACATATCATGTAGGTATCACATATCATGTATGTATACAGGTTCACAAAATTATAATAATTATATAATTATAATGAAATATTTCATTTTGAGTGCAAGTTCAATTAGTGCCATATACTTTTACTGTCAAATGTAGGTTTGATATTACATATCATGTAGGTATCACATATCATGTATGTATACAGGTTCACAAAATTATAATAATTATATAATTATAATGAAGTATTTCATTTTGAGTGTAAGTTCAATCAGTGCCATATACTTTTACTGTCAAATATAGGTTTGATATTACATATCATGTAGGTATCACATATCATGTATGTATACATGTTCACAAAATTATAATAATTATATAATTATAATGAAATATTTCATTTTGAGTGTAAGTTTAATTAGTGCCATATACTTTTACTATCAAATATAGGTTTGATATTACATATCATGTAGGTATCACATATCATGTATGTATACATGTTCACAAAATTATAATAATTATATAATTATAATGAAATACTTCATTTTGAGTGCAAATTCAAGAACATAATAATTGACGTATTGTCATGAATACTAAAATTGTATCAACTAGTACAGTCAAAATTATTATAGCTTAATATACACACAGCTTAGTGCAGTACACATATGTATAGCATATGTGGTATACATATGTAGGTTATGTTTGATATTGCAGCGGTTATGTTCGATATCACATATTGTAACATCAGGTTACTTTGAATTTTATTTTCTAAACTGTGTCAAAATTCATTACCTAAAAATTGAGAGCTCTTGGAAGTTACTTTAGTTTATTTTTTCTGTGAAATAATTAATTTAACTGAATGTATAGTGTCATGTGTTGCAACCATTAATGTCAAACATAAAATTGATAACAAAAATAATAGATGATATCAATATTGACATTAGCTGTTTCAAACATTTGCAATTTTATAACAATAATCATAATACATATTTATTTTCCTCTTCCATTTTATTAAATTATACTTCGTATATGTATAATAAATTACATGTATGTTACGATATAACATTGTATACATTAAATGTAGTCCTTAAAAGTATCATCTAAAATAATCACAAAACCTATAAAAATGACAAAATAATATAACTATAAAAATATTTATTACACCAATAACAACTATCAACAAAATCAACAAATCTCAAACAGTTTATCTCCTACAGCATATAAAGCGATCAGAATAATTTGAAAATGATTGCATCGATAAACGTAGATAAACATAATTTGAATATGATCAAACATTCTCCATAAAAGATCAGAGGGTGTTAAAATAGCTCGTTAACTACGATTCGATGTTAGTCGATGAATAAATTAATGGCGAACGAGGCTGTTGGCGAATGGCTCACGTGTTTTCCGGTTGTGTACGAGCAGCAATTATCGGCGGTATACACCGGTCTGTCCCCTCGTATATTCGTTCCGGAAATGACACTGACCGTACCCCGTTTCCTTCCTTCCTTCCTTCCTTCCTTCCTTCCTGGCTTCGTAGCTCTCCACATATCGCGCCTGTAAATTCGATCGCCATTAACGCGAGATTCGACGGCAGTTTTACTGCTTGATCACCGGAAACTACTTTCCCCCTTAATTCTTCCATCGTTCCGTTGCTCGAACCAATCTCAAAAATTCCGTGGTGAAATCTGCAGACGCTGTGATGCAAAAATTGTTTAATTACGATATAATATGTGTACGAGCAATTTTTTATCATTTTAAAACATGCATGTATGTGGTTCTTTATTAAAACATGTAAGGATCAATAAAATAATTTTTTATTGCATATATCAAGAGATAAAATCGAGAGGATAGGTTAATTTATTTTAAGATTATAAATGTTCAAAATGTCTATCATCGACATTCTCATATTTGTATTATCAATCATATGTCATGTTAATCATACGTGATATCAATGATATGTGATATCAATCATATGTGTATTTTATCGATACTGTTATGTCAATGGGGATAATAGAAAAGTGAGATAATATTAAAATATCAAAAATGAAAAATTGAAAATATTGAATCATTTCCAAATTAATACAGTAATGCAAGTTTGTAAGTTCATTCGAGTTTATGTATTCCTGACCACAGAGGTTCAGAATCACTCACTTAGGCGAATTCGACGATCATTACCCGAGCGCCGATTAGAAGTGTTTTCGAATTTAAATTCATCGTCGCGGTCGTAGCCATTAACGAGAAGAAATTATATGACACGGTGCTCGAAAACTTATCGAATCGTTAATTTTGCTTAAGCCCACTCGTAGCTTCCGATAATTGGTAGACATCGTTCCCGTCAACTTTCCACTTGTCGATCGAATAATACGGGCGAAGGTTCGATCTCGAATGCGGAAACCGCTATGTACCATCCGAAACGATTCCCTTAAATCGCATTGAAACCAGCCTTAACGAGTGATCTCAATTAGGGATGGCGATAAACGACGAAGGAACAATCGCGCGTCATTACTTACTACTTAAAATGCTCGTTACCTCGTCGAATGGTTATTTCGACGAGTGTCACTCGCGGTAACGATCGTTTGCTATCGATTAGTAAATTACTTGGACGTTACACGTGTAAATCTGCTTACTATCGCTCTGTTCGTGTGTTCAAATTTTTTAGGGATACAAGGATGTGGAGATCTAAGGATTTGGGGATCGTATGGATATAAGGATATTGGGATTTAGGGATAAAGGGATTTAGGAATAGTGGGACTTAGGGATATTGGGATTTAGGGATAAAGGGATTTAGGAGTAGTGGGACTTAGGGATATTGGGATTTAGGGATATTGGGATTTAGGGATATTGGGATTTAGGGATATTGGGATTTAGGGATATTGGGATTTAGGGATATTGGGATTTAGGGATATTGGGATTTAGGGATATTGGGATTTAGGGATATTGGGATTTAGGGATATTGGGATTTAGGGATATTGGGATTTAGGGATATTGGGATTTAGGGATATTGGGATTTAGGGATATTGGGATTTAGGGATATTGGGATTTAGGGATATTGGGATTTAGGGATATTGGGATTTAGGGATATTGGGATTTAGGGATATTGGGATTTAGGGATATTGGGATTTAGGGATACTGGGATTTAGGAGTAGTAAGACTTAGGGATATGGGGATTCAGGGATATTGGGATTTAGAAGAAGTGGGATTTAGGGATATTGGGATTTAGGAGTAGTAAGACTTAGGGATATGGGGATTCAGGGATATTGGGATTTAGAAGAAGTGGGATTTAGGGATATTGGGATTTAGGGATATTGGGATTTAGGGATATTGGGATTTAGGGATATTGGGATTTAGGGATATTGGGATTTAGGGATATTGGGATTTAGGGATATTGGGATTTAGGGATATTGGGATTTAGGGATATTGGGATTTAGGGATATTGGGATTTAGGGATATTGGGATTTAGGGATATTGGGATTTAGGGATATTGGGATTTAGGGATACTGGGATTTAGAGATATTGGGATTTAGGGATATTGGGATTTAGGGATATTGGGATTTAGGGATATTGGGATCTAAGGATATTGGGATCTAGGGATACTGGGATTTAGAGATATTGTGATCTAGGGAGATTCGGAGATCTAGAGTGATTCGAGGATCTAGAGAGATTCGGGGATCTCGGGTTACTTGGGAATCTAGGGATATTTGTGGATCTAGGAATATTTGGGGGTCCAGGGTTATTTGAGGATTCAAGGATATTTGGGGGTCTAGGGTTAATTGAGGTATCTAGGGATATTGAGATCCAAAAGTATTGGGGTCTAGGGATATTGGTATTTGGGCGTATTGGGATCTATTAATATTGGAATCTAGGAATATTGAGAATCTACGCATTCGGGAATTTAGTGGTTCGATAATTTAGGAATATCGAAATTTTGGAATTTAGGTATTTTTGAGGGATGCTGAAGTTTAAGAATGCAGGAATTTAGGGAAATAGCAATTCAAGAGTCCAAAAATTTTTGATCCCAAAAATTAATATATGATAATCATCGTCTCAACGTGGCTACCGAACTATAAAAAGAGAATTCATCAAGTTTTACGTACGCACAAAATAAAAATCAGATTAAATTTCTAAAAATTTCTTTACACTTGTGAAAGTAGAAAATCTATTTCCGACAGTAGACTTAACTACTTTATCCAAATGTCTTTAACATTCAGAAATCTGTGAAATAAAAAATGTTCGAGATAGAAATGAATAAGATACATATACATAAGGAATAGTAATAGAAATAAATTAAATAAATAGTATAGTAATAGAAATAAATGGGAGATAGTAGTCTCCAGCCGAGTTCTGTTAACAAGATGGCGATCCATCAGCAAAATCCTGTCCGTCTCGGTTCGTCAAACTGCCCTAATGAGGGAATGCAACGAAGACAATGGCGTCAACCATCGAAGACATTTCCCACTGACAAGAACAAACGCATTTCGATCATGATCGCTAATTATCGAGCTATTCGAGGCTTCCAGGCGGATCCCGTATGCGGTCGCGATTGGACGGCATTGTCGAACACGCGTTCTTGCATTCGACACGTGCTCCAATAATCTTTTCGCTCGAACGGCATTAACCGGTGGCAGACGGTGCTCCTCCGATACCGACTGGATTAATTTCGATACGTATCGATAGATCTCCATATATTATCTATCACAACTATTATACTTCACTATTTTTCACGAAATTTCCTAATTAATAACTAATTTAATTTTGATGTTAAATTCAATAAGTTTTTAATCAGAAAAATATTGGAGTTCACAAATAAAAATTTCGGAATAAAAATAATTAATATGTATGAAAGTTGTGTTCTCAAATTCGGTAAGTTTTTAATGGGAAAATATTGGAGTTCACAAATAAAAATTTCGTAATAAAAATAATTAATAATATGTATGAAAGTTATGTTCTCAAATTCGGTAAGTTTTTAATGGGAAAATATTGGAATCCACAAATAAAAATTTCATAATAAAAAAATTTAATAATATGTATGAAAGTTATGTTCTCAAATTCGGTAAGTTTTTAATGGGAAAATATTGGAATTCACAAATAAAAATTTTGTAATAAAAAAAATTAATAATTTGTACGAAAGTTGGATTTTTGTTAAAATTTTATGAGTTCTCTTTTTAAATGTCCATTCTAAATGTCAGATGAAGTCGAGTAAACAAAGTGGCGTGCAAAATCGAGGGATACCGCACGTGACATCATATTTCACATTTGATAACAAAATATCATATCTTACAACGTTTAACTCTGTTTTATTAACAGCTTGTATTATCTCGAGGTAGATTACCACGTAATAGTACAACAACACGCGTTAATTCATCACAAGTTTTATCACTGCTATTACACCGTATTGAACTTTGTATAGATAGGAATTTGGATATTTCTATCTAAATACACTCTATGTATACATTTGAGCATGCATATTTGTCTGCGCATATATTTGACAACATACATTTGTCTATGTACAATATGTGTTCCTTGCAATGAAATAATACTGTGTACTACTGTATACTAATAAATATTGCTTGCATACATTGTGTCACAAAATATTTATAACGCAAGTAAAATAATATTAAAGGTTATGCAACGACACTCTCTTATTTATGTACTCCTCATTTTTCTATTATTTTCCTTTCACCCATTTTTTATGTATAAATACATGTACATGTATTTTCAATATATATGTATGCACATGTGTACATAATTCTTGTTCTCTTAATTACCACAAGTTACAGTAACAAAAATAATTTCGAATGATACACGAAATAACGTGAGAATGATGATCAATCGATGGAACATATCATTGGTTGTTCGAGGAAGAAAAAAGGGTGCTCCATTTTGCAGCGATACATCGTCGTCAACGGGTCAGGATGATTTATGCATTAAAAAGAACTCGAAAATCGATCGACCATTAGCGCACGCAGCCTGGAAATATTATCGGGACACGTGTTGCCACGAAAGATGCGAAAATGAAAATGTTTCCAGGCAAAATGGTCGCTGGTGGACTCGATTATATCCGACGTTCCTGAAACGCAAATGCGAGATAACTTCGTAGGTATATTCCGAAGGTAAAATGTTCGTGTATTGTGAATAAATATATGGATGCCGTTCGCGCTGTTTACCTTGGAGGAAATTTTTCTGAAGTTTTACGATCCTTATCAATCTTGTACGGGTGTATGGAATTCTGAAAAATCACCGACGGTGCTTTTAGTAAATATCTTTCCACGGTTCTTCAATTGGGAGTGGAAAGAAAATTGAGTTTGCGTAGGATTTAATTTCTCAATTTTTCAATTTTTCGATTATTCAATTTTTCGATTTTTCAATTTTTCAATTTTTCAATTTTTCAATTTTTCGATTTTTCGATTATTCAATTTTTCAATTTTTCGATTTTTCAATTTTTCGATTTTCCTATTTTTCGATTTTTCAATTTTTCGATTTTTCAATTTTTCAATTTTTCAATTTTTCAATTTTTCACTTTTTCACTTTTTCAATTTTTCAATTTTTCATCTCTTCAATTTTCCAACTCTTCAAGTTTCCAACCCTCCAAGTTCCCAACCCATCAAGTTTCCAACTCTTCACGTTTCCAGCTCTTCAAGTTTTCAACCCTTCAAGTTTCCAACCCTTCAAGTTTCCCACCCTTCAAGTTACCTACCCTTCAAGTCTCCAACTCTCCAAGTTACCAACCCTTCAAGTTTCCAACTCTTCAAGTTTCCCACCCTTCAAGTTTCCCACCCTTCAAGTTACCTACCCATCAAGTTTCCTTCCCTTCAAGTATCCAACCCTTCAAGCATCCAACCCTTCAAGCATCCAACCCTTCAAGTTACCAACCCTCCAAGTTCCCAACCCATCAAGTTTCCAACTCTCCAAGTTACCAACCCTTCAAGTTTCCAACCCTCCAAGTTCCCAACCCATCAAGTTTCCAACTCTTCACGTTTCCAGCTCTTCAAGTTTTTTACCCTTCAAGTTTCCAACCCTTCAAGTTTCCCACCCTTCAAGTTACCTACCCTTCAAGTCTCCAACTCTCCAAGTTACCAACCCTTCAAGTTTCCAACTCTTCACGTTTCCAACCCTTCAAGTTTCCAACCCTTCAAGTTTCCCACCCTTCAAGTTACCTACCCTTCAAGTTTCCTTCCCTTCAAGTATCCAACCCTTCAAGCATCCAACCCTTCAAGCATCCAACCCCTCAAGTTTCCTTCCCTTCAAGTTTCCAACCCTTCAAGCATCCAACCCTTCAAGTT
This sequence comes from Megachile rotundata, assembly GCF_050947335.1. Lineage (NCBI taxonomy): Eukaryota > Metazoa > Arthropoda > Insecta > Hymenoptera > Megachilidae > Megachile > Megachile rotundata. Next base: position 10,193,916 of record NC_134992.1, on the reverse strand, counting down.
TCCAACTTTTCAATTTTTCAACTCTTCAATTCTTCAATTCTTCAATTCTTCAATTCTTCAATTCTTCAATTCTTCAACTCTTCAATTCTTCAATTCTTCAATTCTTCAATTCTTCAATTCTTCAATTCTTCAATTCTTCAATTCTTCCATTCTTCAATTCTTCAATTCTTCAATTCTTCAATTCTTCAATTTTTTAATTCTCCGAACGTTACAATTTTTAAATTGACCAAGTTTTCCAATGTTTCACAATTTCAATGAAAACTAACCAAAATGTTCAAACAGATATCTGTAACATTTTATTCTTTCTCATTTGATACTACGAATGAATATTCACATATTCATCAATACAATTTAAAAAACTTTTAATCCCCTAAAAAAATTTATTATATAATCTGTCGCACGATATGAAATTACTTTCAATAGCAGTGTTCCAAATTTTCCAATGAAGATATTAGAAGCAGCAATACGCGATTCGTCTACAGACGAATAAATGTTTAATCGGAGACGGGACACCGATGATTCCGAATCGATGTAGTCCTGTTTGCAGGATTATTAAGCCGCTGATTAATCGCGTCGGCAGCGTAAATGATTGTTATTAGACAATGAGACGAGCCATCTGACAAGATTGATTGTTGCCACGAACGGTATACCGAACCCATGAACGATCAACCATTGTTATCGACACAGTGGAGTGCATTGTTCGCGGTGGGGGTTCGACGATTGTGATGAAAAATTCAATTTAACCATTGTAAATGACTCCATGAACGTTAATTAATTTCGGAAACATTGTACGTCGTCGCACGGAATCAGATTTTGTTGACTACCTCGGGAAATACCGCTTTGTATCGTTCGGTTTTCACTGCGTGTAAAATGATAACAATTGTAGAGATTCGAAATCTGTTTTCGTTGCACATCTAATTCGGTGTCGTTCATAATCGGATTATTTTATTGCAATTTAGAAATATTTTTAAAGATAGTGCATTTAGTAGGTTATTGAATTTTGAGGAAAGTTTGGGGTGGTAATTAGGATTCTTATTGGAGAATTGTTAGAATATATCATTTTTTATAATTTTGTAATATTTGTAGTCTTCCACTATTATTTTCTGAAATTTTTAGGTTAAATTGAAAAGATTTTTAGTCACTAAATTTTCAAATCTTCAGATTTACCGATTTGGGAGATTTACAGATTTTTCGAATGTCACATGTTAATATCACACACTGCATCACTACATGTTATACCAACCACACATGTTATATCATATGTTATATCACCACACGCTATATGACCATGCATCGTACAAGACCGCATTCTACATCCACTGTACAACGTTATACGACCTAACATATCACAATTTTGTGCTATGTCATGTGTAGATCCACTTGTTTGTATAACCACACGTTACATAGCCCCACATATTACACCTACATGTGTTTACTACAACACATCCTACAAATTATTCTACCTCTCCCATTTCCACTACCAATCACTTTGACCCATGACAACTCTCTTCTCTAAAACTATCCAGTATTCAGTGAATATCACGATTACTCAGCAAAGACAAATTCGAAAAAGGTCTCACCGTCGTTTATCAACGATAAGATCATTCTGGAGTGATCGCAGCAGGGGTTCGAATGACGAACGAGGACCGGCCCCAGTGAGTGACAATTAACGACCGATTATTAAAGCATCCCCTTATCGCGGTAATTGCGTGGAATAAAAGCAGCTAGCTACCGAACGACGATGTCGTCGCTGCAATTTTCTAGCTCGACGAGTCTCCGGATGACGATACTTCCTCTTTCAGCCAACCCCTCAACTGTCTCTTAACCAACACGCGATACGATAATCTTTTTATCCGACCTGCCGTTAATCGTAGATCGATTTTGCACCCTTCAAGACCGGTTGTTGCATCGCGTTCACGGATTAAGGACACGTGGGACGAGGTTAGGGTGGTCGGAATTGCCGACAGGACATCCTGAGGGCTTGTAAGCGGACCCGACAAGCTTCTGTTCCTTCGCTCGAAGCTTTTTGCACCCCAGACGATTTTAGTGCGAGACACTGATTAGTTATGGCGTGGCTTGTCGAGGATAGTTTGTTTCTTTGTATGTTGCAGAGTATGCTAGGCTTCGCTACGGGGAAATTGAGGAGGTGGAGGATGTTTTGTTGGTTTTTGTATGCTTATAGGTATTTGGATTATAGGTGGTTGTAAATTTTATTGTTTTGTGGTTTTGAAATTTTCAGAAGAAAATTGAGAGATTTTTTGTTGATTTCAGAATTATTGGCACTGGGAATTTACAAATTTGAATTTAGACAATTTATACAAAAATCTGAGAACCCAGAAACATAAAAACCCATAAACTCATAAACTCGAAAGTGACAAAATCCGAAAACCTCAAAACTATGAAACCCAAAATCCTAGAAATCCTTCAAAACCCATAAATCCACAAACCTCAAAACTCATAAACTTCAAAACCCACATACCTCAAAATCCACAAACTTCAAAACCCGAAAACCCAAAAACCCAAAAACCTCAAAACCCAAAAATCCGCAAACTACAAAACCCGAAAACCCAAAAATCCACAAACCTCAAAACCTCAAAACCCAAGAACACAAAAACCCAAAAAATCCAAAAACCCAGAAACTCAAAAATCCACAAACCTCAAAACCTCAAAACCCAAGAACCCAAAAACCCACAAACCTCAAAACCCAAAAATCCGCAAACTACAAAACCCGAAAACCCAAAAATCCACAAACCTCAAAACCTCAAAACTCAAGAACACAAAAACCCAAAAAATCCAAAAACCCAGAAACTCAAAAATCCACAAACCTCAAAACCTCAAAACCCAAGAACCCAAAAACCCACAAACCTCAAAACCCAAGAACCCAAAAACCCAAAAACCCAAAAACCTAGAAACCCAGAAACCCGGAAACCCAAGAACCCAAAAACCCAAAAACCCAAAATCCCAAAATCCCAAAAACCCAAAAACTCAAATACCTAAAAACCCAAAAACTCAAAAACCCAAAAACCCAAAACCCAAAACCCAAAACCCCAAAGCCCTACAACTCCAAAACTCAAGAAACCAAAAACCCAAAACCCCACAACCCTACAACCCAAAAGACCCATAAACCAAAATCCTCAAAAACCCAAAAATCTTAAAACATGACAAAAATTCAGAACCTCGAATCTCGTATTTTCATTAATTACCAAAGCATCAAGCAATTATATAATGTACCGAAAACCCATCAATAACAAACAGAACATATATTCACCGGATGATTCGAGGTACATATGTGTATAGGAGACGAGAAAATTGATAAACGCGTTACGGATGCGGAACAACGCATGACATTCGCGTCGTTATTAATTTATCTCAATTAGTAAGCTGGCAGCGTCACGTTGACCCAGTGATATCGTTATTATATTCCAGTTCTTGTCGTCGCATCGTCTTTGCGGGTGATGTTATTGTTATTGCCCGCCGTAGCGTAATCGCGCGACATTATGCTATCACTGCGAACGTGTGCATATATCATGCTGCATTTAAGTGCATTGCATCGCGCACGTATTTTGTACACGCGAATTAAGACGCGTTTTTAACACTTTACTGTCACCTCTATATTTGGGAGACTTGTATTTCTATACGGATTTAATATCTGTATTATTAAAAATTTCTTCGCATTTCCTGAATGAAAATGCAAGTACTTGAACTTCTACTAAAAATGAAGTATTTCATTATAATTATAATTATGTAATTATTATAATTTTGTGAAAAGAAAATATCCTAACACATAACGCAAATTGAATTTTTTACGAATGTTCGGAAAGAGAGGATACACAAAAAAATTTGTGCGATTGAAACGCGTCGTTGCTCAATTTAACTAATAACAGCACCGATGATTTGTATCAAGAGTTACTATCGTTTTAAACGAAAATGAACATTGGACTCGTAGGACAGATTGAATAGCTTCGCGTGTTTTTCGACCGGTAATTGAAAGTTTCACGAAATAACTGATGTTTCATTGATACATAGCGAGAATGGAATTTCAATATTCCGCCGGACACTTGGAGAATTTGTTGGGAATTTATATCGAACAATACGCGTCGCGATCTGTCGGCGTTGATTAAAATTACTATGTCCAAAAAGAGGCGAACGAATAAATGCTAGAAAAGTAATGCATATATCGAAAACACTTCGAGTGTAATTTACGATCAAGTGCACTCGTATTTTCAACAATTGAACGTTGCATTCGAAACAGTCCGAAAAAAATATATGAGGGAAAATAAAATGGAGATAAGTGGTTACGGAATGTTTGACATAAGTGAAAATCGGTCGCTGTAATTTCACCCGCATGCCATTATAATTTTCGTGTCGTCGCGAAAGTAATTAGCGACCGTAATGTGTCTCGTTGAATCAAGGAAACCGCGAAACCTTGAAGCGTGGGAATTAGTCTTTTCAAATATTTGCACGGCCAGCTTCGTGTCTTCATTAAAACGCGTACAGAAGCTTGTTAATGAATTTGTTTCAGCTATCCGTTTACAAAAGGACCTTTCAAACTTCCTGCTGGCCACTGCCAAAGTTTACAAAGGAGTATTACTTTCCTGTTACTCTCGCGATTCGGTCTTCAAATTCGCGTAAAAAATTAGTTACGATCTTTTTCCACTTAAGAAGACGTAGTTAAATTTTCAAACTATAATACTTTATCGGACGTTTTCATTTCTTTAATGACAAGTTTAAGAACTTCTATTTCATCAAATTTTCCCTATGTGATATTCCGAACGGATGAAACTCCGTTCCTGTTTTCTTGTTATTAAACAGCTAATTTCGTCGATCCGATTTCCCATGAAATTTATGGAATCATTCTATTTGTAGCTGCACAACATTCCGCTGCATCTTTCTATTTCACCGTGGTTCTCGTTATGTTCGCTGTATGTGCGTCGCAGCGTCAATGATGATTAAACGACGCGTGAAATCTTAGGCAATGTACTTGATGTTCGAGAGTCTCTTCGATTTTTACGTTTTACAAAAACTCAGTGGGCGTACAATTTTTGTGACATTAATGAGGGAAAACAGTTTCTGATTTTCTATGGGTTTAGCTAAAATTCTGCTGGAGATGGAAGTGCGACGTATGAAGTGGGTCTGGTTTTTCTCCAAAGTGACCTAAGTAACAAAACCAAGCACCTCGGCATGAATAGAAAACTGCGAACAAAAGACTCTACTGCCGGGATACAACCAGATGTGACTGACAATAAAAAAATACTCGCTACAATGTGATGACTCCTTGGGTCTTGCCGCTTCGGGTAAAGAATTGATTTGAAACTACAGATGCGAAGGAACAAAGAACCGTTAAAGCATCGTTAGAAACTTGTACCGAGGTCTAATCCTCTCGCTGTAATAGGCATTCTACGAAATCGGTGAAAAAGCTGTTAGATTATAACTATCGCTCTGAGAATTATATCGAACTCGTAGTATCACGTTTTATAACCTATAACTCGTGAGTAATATAACCTTTATTTTATCTACAGAATTTTTACGTAGCGCGTTCGAGAGGTGGTTTATTCGCCAGGATTTAACCCCGTGTCAAATAACCGAGCAAAATCGAAACGCTAAAATTTCAAATTCGATATTACCTGATAGAAACAATGGAACAGGGTCGCGATCGAGTGTATTTTCACGTCGTTTCGACGGATGAAATGTAAATGTTTTTTGATTGTATTTTTATACGTCGACCAAAGTATTTCTCTTTCATAGGCTCGGATTAATGTCATGTCGGACGATATTGTATTTCAGCGGCTTTATCTTTATTTTTGTGATTGAAATTTTAATGAGTTTCGCTGTTTTATAGTCGATGAATTTATGAGTGTAAATTTTGCAAATTTGATGACACTGAAATTTTGTGCTCGATGACACTTTTTAATTCTGAAGATCTCGAATTTTTAAGTTGCTAAATTATAGTTCTATTTTGGTTTTTAAGTTTGTTTTTCATTAATTTACGATATTATAAATTTTAATTTATGATGTTATAAGAATTTTTAAATTTTTAATCTCACATGTACTTGTGCTCTCTAGTCCCATCGCTCTAATATGCATTTTAAAGCCTAACAATCGATTCTTCATCTTCCACCTCATCAAACACTTTCGCTCCTCAATGTGCTAAGTTTCGAAAATCGCAAGAAAAAAGCCATCTTTGCGAATGAAGGGTCTGTTAAAGAAGTTTTTACGAGGTTCGAGATAAGTCGAGGCTTCCTGTCTGGTCGGTTTTTCACCGTAGGCCATCCAGCTTAGTCATTAGCGCTCGATAACCTGACGGTGATTAATAATTAACGACGGTGCCGTGTCTCGGGAGAATTCGCACGGCGCGACAAAGCCTATCCCATCGAACGGATACGCCATGCGCGAACTATAATTGGATATTGCGTGCAGTCTGAGTATGCTCCTCAAAAGGGACCTGCCGTGCTTGATCGTTCGTCTGTGAAACGATCTTATCAGTTTGGCTCGTTGATCTCGATCTCATTGATCGCCTTTCGGAAAAGTCGTTTCAACGTCCGTCAGACTCGAAATCTCTTCCGATGGCTTTTCCGCCATTATAACGATATGCCTCGTTACATGTCGCGTTTAATCGTTTCCTGATCTTTACCTGTCGAATTCACTATTTTATAATAGACTGACAGACTTTTATAATAACGTAAGAGAAATAGGTTATATTTCATTATAATTTGATGGGAGAAAATTGTTGAATGATTTGAAGAAACTTTTTATTCTTTTAGGATTTCAGTTTTTGTACGAATGTAGTGATGGGTATAAACAACTGCATGATTTTGTAGATAGAATTGCATATTTCTTTTGTGTTGACTATTTGTATTAACTTGTTGGAATATTCTGAGTAAAAAAAGAATTGACCTATGATGTTTAAAACCGCAACATTATATTTTTTAATAATTTTATTTGAAAAAAGTGTTGAATGATTTGAAGAAGTTGTTTAATTTTTCAAGACTTCAGATTTTGTACGAATGTAGTGATGGGTATAAACAACTGCAATTTTTCTGTAAATAGAATTGTATAATTTTTTTTCTATTAACTATTTGTATTAACTTGTTGAAACATTCTGAGTAAGAAAGTATTGACGTATGATGTTTAAAACTTCAACATTAAAATTTCCAAGTGCAACGTTAATTACTGAAAAAAATACGTAAATTATTTTGTAATAAATTATTCTATTTCATTAAACCTTGAATTATATATCAAGTTAAAATTGACGAAAAGAATACGCAAACTATAATTACAGTAAAAATTGCAATATTAACTACCCCAGTCAGTAACTTGACCGCTAACCTAATTAATCAAAATTTGAATATGAAGCAGTACCATTAGAGTGATCTCAAGTAGCGAAGCAAGTTGAGGATTTATGAGGATGAGTTAAGATTCAAATCGATCTGTTTCATTACAGTCAAGCCAGAAGTAAGTACGATTGTAACAGCTGGAACGTAAACTTTGTACTTAGCGTTCTCTAAATATTTGACGAGCTGCATCTGCAACCATACTGGCGTATACACTCTGCTGCAACGTGAACTTTCTGCAAGTGCATATAAACTTGAAAATTCGCACATTTTCATACTTTTATGTTTATATGTAGGTATGATATGCAAGTTTCTTTACTGTTTAATTCTTAGTTTGCAAGATTTGTGTGGATATCGACATCACTAGATTGTAGTAATTTGGTGAGGTGTTTTTGTGTTTTGAGATTTGGAGGTTGATGATTGCAAGGTGCTCAGATAAGTATAGTTTAAAGTTTCAAGGTTTGTAAGTTCAAGGTTGATGATTCCAAGGTTTGTAAGTTCAAGGTTGATGATTCCAAGGTTTGTAAGTTCAAGGTTGATGATTCCAAGGTCTCTAATTTCAAGGTTGATGATTCCAAGGTCCCTAATTCCAAGGTCTCCAAATACCTATATTTGGAAATTCCAAAGTCCCTAATTCCAAGCTCCCCAAATACCCATTTTTGGAAATGCGAAGGTCCCCAAATACCTATATTTTGAAACTCCAAGGTCCCTAATTCCAAGGTCCCCAAATACCTATATCTTGAAATTCCAAGGTCCCTAATTCCAAGGTTCCTAATTCCAAGGTCCCTAATTCCAAGGTCTCTAATTCCAAGGTCACCAGATACCTATATTTGGAAATTCCAAGGTCCCTAATTCCAAGCTCCCCAAATACCCATTTTTGGAAATTCGAAGGTCCCCAAATACCTAATTTTGGAACTCCAAGGTCCCTAATTCCAAGGTTCCTAATTCCAAGGTCTCCAAATACCTATATTTGGAAATTCCAAGGTCCCTAATTCCAAGCTCTCCAAATACCCATTTTTGGAAATTCGAAGGTCCCCAAATACCTATATTTTGGAACTCCAAGGTCCCTAATTCCAAGGTTCCTAATTCCAAGGTCCCCAAATAACTATATCTTGAAATTCCAAGGTCCCTAATTCCAAGGTCCCTAATTCCAAGGTCCCCAAATTCCAAGGTCCCCAAATTCCAAGGTCTCCAAATTCCAAGGTCCCCAAATTCCAAGGTCTCAAAATTCCAAGGTCCCCAAATTCCTACGCTCCCAAATTCTAATATTTCCAAATCTCTACCTTCAAATCTCCAAATCCGTAAATTCTCGTCTCCCCAAATTTTCACCCCATCTTCAAACTATCAAACCTAAAAAACCCCATCTTCTCAATCGACAAATATAACTTGCACTCAGATTACTGTTCTCCCTTAATCGTAAAGTAACCAGATTTGTTCTTGACACAAGATGTTCGACGTCTTACAAGCAGAATTCCAGTCGGTGTCTGTGTACCGTACGCTCGTGTGCACCGCTGCTTCCCACGCTACTACCCTTGCTAATCTAATTCTGGCGAATCGAAATCAATGTCAAATACCCATAAACGCAACATAACAGCTTAACGTACACACGAGCGCGTGTTGTTCGCTTAGAGATCGATACGAAGCTACTTGAACCGCGATATCGTCTTGGTTCGATATCATTTGTTTGTGGATTAATGGCGAAACGTACATTTGCTTAACTGTTTGTCTACGATGGACAATTGTGCTACAATGGACAATCTACGATGGAATTAGGTAGACTGGGTGTTGTATGAAATATGTACGATTCCTTGGAAATGAGTCTTGTGGTTTGAGACATAGTTTCTGTTCGGAGAAACTTGAGGATTTAAATTATACGGGTTGTCTTGGTATGACTTGGTGTGTAAAGCAACGATTTGCAACTATGTGAAGGGTGTAATGGAAGGTTCAAATTATTGGTTGGGAGAAATGCAATGAGGTTAAATTAACGTTGTAAATAGTTCACCAGTGCCATAAGTTTTATAAATTTCTAAATTTTCAAACTTTTGCAAACTTCTAAATTTTCTACATTCTCAAATTTCTATGTATTTTCTACATTCTCCAATTCCCAAATTTTCACATTGTCAAATTTTTAAATGCTATAATTCCCAAAATCCCTAAATTCAAAAATTTTAAATCTTCATGTCCAACTGCCCAAATTCTTAAATCCCAAAATATCCAGATCCACATATCTCCAAGACCAAAAAATCCAGAAATTCCCAAGTCCTCAAAACCACAGTATAAACAAATCCCAAAATTCCCAGGTCCACAAATCCCCAAACTATCAAATCCTCAAATCTCCAAATCCACAAATCCTCAAACCACCAAGTCCCCAAATCTACAAATCCTCAAATCCTCAAATCCACAAATCCACAAATCCACAAATCCCCAAATCCCCAAATCCACAAATCCACAAATCCACAAATCCACAAATCCACAAATCCACAAATCCACATATCCATAAATCCACAAATCCACAAATCCACAAATCCACAAATCAACAAATCCACAAATCCACAAATCCTCAAATACACAAATACACAAATCCCCAAATTCACAAATCCACAATTCCACAAATCCATAAATCCACAAATCCACAAATCCCTAAATCTCCAAATTTCCAAAGCCCAAAATCCCATAATTCCCATAATTCCCATAATTCCCAAAATTCCCAAAATTCCCAAAATTCCCAAAATTCCCATAATTTCCATAATTCCCAAAATTTCCAAAATTCCCATAATTTCCAAAATTCCCATAATTTCCAAAATTTCCAAAATTCCCAAAATTAAAAAATTCCCAAAATCTCCAAATCCCCAAAATCCCCATAACCCCAAATCCTCAAATCATCTCCTCTGCATCAACATCAGTACCTTCTCCACGAAATCTCCTTCATAAAATGTTAATCCTAACGATACACGTCTTACATTTTCTTTACCATTGTCTCTTCTTATTAAGAACTTCTTAAAAGTATGTCCATGTTGGAGACCTCATGCTTTCCTCTCATACTTTCCTCGAGAAACCTAACCTCGTTATGAAAAAATGATACTTTTTCAAACAGTAGAAAACTTCTGCTGAAATGTTGTCCTCGAGTTAAATTATGTTATGTTATCTCAAAGTTTAATTGCACGGTATATTACATGGAATTGTATTCCACAGAACTTTGGTTACAAGGACCTACTGAAATTCTGATAAAATATTAATTGATGAGTGTAGTTGGTTGAAGATCTTTAACCAACTAAGGATCTAGTTGGTTGAAGTGAAACTTAGGTGGTTGAAGTGAAACTTAAGTGGAAGTAGATTGTAAAAATGTATCAAGTTTACATCGATCCACTTTGTCTGACTAGGCTTGCACTTATACTACTTAGAGTGCACTACTACTTGTAGTATTACTACTCGCCTGGCCATAAATCACATTTATCGGTTTGCACAGGTGTAATGTTAATCTTCTTACTCTATACAAAATATACAGATATAATATTATTTCATGAATTTATACTGAGTTGTGTTTATAAAAGGTGTACTTATTTTTACGAATCGATGAAACCAAGTTTAAGTTCATACCACATTGCCTATTTGAAAAATGTGTAATGACCTTGTGCAAAGATGAGAAAGACCTGGTGTTAAAATGGCACCTCCAGACTTATGTGTGGACACCCTGTGTCAAAATCTATCAATTTCAAATTTCCCAAATTCCGAATCTACCAATTCCAATTTCCCCGAATTCCAAATCCCTCTATTCCAAATTCCCCAAATTCCAAATTCCCCAAATTCCAAATTCCCCGAATTCCAAATTTCCCGAATTCCAAATTCCCCGAATTCCAAATTCCCCGAATTCCAAATTCCTCTAATTCCAAATCCACCAATTCCAAATTCCCCAAATTCCAAATTCCAAATTCCCCAAATTCCAAATTCCCCAAATTCCAAATTCCTCAAATTCCAAATTCCCCGAATTCCAAATTCCCCAAATTCCAAATCGACCAATTCCAAATTCCCCAAATTCCAAATTCCCGAATTCCAAATCTCCCAATTCTAAAACGCCAGTTCCAAATTCCCCAATTCCAAATTCACCCAATTCCAAATTCTCCCAATTCCAAATTCCCCAAATTCCAATAAACGAACCAACAGCACGAACGAAATCACTACATCCACAATAAACTCCTCGACAAATTACTCACGAATAAGAATAACCTCATAGACAGCTTCCAACTAAATCGCCCGTGAAAGCAGATTAAATTTTAGCAATAAGTACACGAAAGTTCACCGTACTCGATAAAATTTTCACGGGAAATTTCGTTTTTACAGGTGAAATTCGCCATACTTTCCATGCAATGCAAAGAGGGAGATCGATGGAAAGGATAAGATTAATCTTTTCAGAATGTACTTTAACCAACTCGTAATAAGCCTCGGGACTTGCGTAAGAATAAAGAAAGACGATCCATGGGGGAGGAGAGGGTGGGTCCCGTTGGAAATTTTCATTTCGTCGAGAAGTTTTCGCAGTCCATTGAAACTTTAAGGAGCTTTCAGGAACGATGGCGATTCTAACCGTCGGCGTATGTTAATTTATGTGCGAACTGCATTACGGAGGTAATGTATTCGGTATTCACCTGACGGGGAAGTGGTTCGGATTGTCGTCTGCCTGTCTTCAAATCAACGAGATACTTTTTTGATGCGTTGTTAGAGGATGAAATAGATTCATGTGTCTGGTGGAAGTTGAGGATGGTGAACTTGGGTGGAGATATTCAAAAATTCCTAGGTTTGCAAAATTAAAAATTACCAAATAGGCAAATTTTCCAAATTTTCAAATTCTCCAAATTCCAAATTTCTTAAATTTTAATTTTCCCCAATTCCAAATTCCCCAAGTTCCAATTTCCTCAAATTCCAAATCCCCTAAATTCCAATTTTCCAAATTCCAAATTTCCCGAGTTCCAAACTTTCCAAATTCCAATTTTCCAAATTCCAAATTTCCCAAGTTCCAAATTTTCCAAATTCCAAATTCCCTAAATTCCAATTTTCCAAATTCCAAATTTCCGAAGTTCCAAATTTTTCAAATTCCCTAAATTCCAATTTCCCCAAATTCCAAATTCCCTAAGTACCAATTTTCTCAAATTCCAAATTCCCCAAGTTCCAAATTTTCCAAATTCTAAATTCCCTAAATTCCAATTTTTCAAATTCCAAATTCCCCAAGTTCCAAATTTTCCAAATTCCAAATTCCCTAATTTCCAATTTTCCAAATTCCAAATTTCCCAAGTTCCAAATTTTCCAAATTCCAAATTCCCTAAATTCCAATTTTCCAAATTCCAAATTTCCCAAGTTCCAAATTTTTCAAATTCCAAATTTCCTAAATTCCAATTTCCCCAAATTCCAAATTCCCTAAGTACCAATTTCCCCAAATTCCAAATTCCCTAAATTCCAATTTCCCCAAATTCCAGATTCCCTAAATTCCAATTTTCCAAGTTCCAAATTTTCCAAATTCCAAATTCTCTAAATTCCAAATTTCCAAATTTCCAAATTCCAAATTTCCCAAGTTCCAAATTTTCCAAATTCCAAATTCCCTAAATTCCAATTTCCCCAAATTCCAATTTCCCTAAATTCCAATTTCCCAAAATTCCAAATTTCCTAAATTCCAAGTTCCCCAAATTCCAAATTCCCTAAATTCCAATTTCCCAAAATTCCAAATTTCCTAAATTCCAAGTTCTCCAAATCCCAAATTCCCCAAAATCCCCAAATCCCAAATTCCGCAATTCTCAAATTCCCTAAATCCCAAATTCCTCAAATTCCAAATTCCCCAACTCTCAAATTCCCTAAATCCCAAATTCCCTAACTCTCAAATTCCCCAAATCCCAAATTCCCCAAGATCCTCAAATCCCAAAATCCTCCAATTCCCAAATTCCTCAAATTCTCCAAATTCTCCAAATTGCCCAAATTCCCCAAATTCCCCAAATTCCCCAAATTATTAACCCATCACCCACTCCCAACACCAAGAATTACTAAAACATAGCAAATGCATCTAATCTTGCATAAAACAAACGTTTCCGTCGACAGGTCGAAGAAGATGGCGTATCGCCGAGTAGCTTTTACCTGTTCTTCAGCGGCACGTTCCTCTTTACGATGGCGTGCACGTTGCTGTCGTCCGGGGTCTGGTGTTTCCTGGTTCGGTTACCCATGATCCATCTGGTGCGCGAGCCTACCAGGATCGTCGTTGCCCTGAGTGGTTATATGGTGGTCGTTGGGACGCTCACGTTTCCTGCCTCATGCATCATGTACAGGCAGCACAACGTGACCCGACGCCGACGCTCTTTGCTACCGGTAAGCCACTCCTACACCTGTCTCTCCGCGGCTAATTAAGGAAACATCGCTATTACCTAAGAGTGCGAGAGGTAATTGAAGGGCTTCCGGCCAACTTGGACGTCACCTTGCACCGGAAGCGGCGAACGTGCTGCCTCAAATTGCATGGACGATTCAGACAAGGAACGGAAGCTTGTAAATGAAATTGGCTGTGAATTCGCTGACTAATTTATTCCTGTTTTGTTAATGTTGTAAGATGGCGAAATTTTGATAATATTTATTTAAAAACTTTAATTACATTGGCTTTTATAGTCGAGTGATGTTATATTTAATTAATATTGGGTTTTGTACTCGGAAGATTGATAGAGGATGACTTTGTAGCTTGGACATTTTTTTGAAAGCTACATTTCAATGTCTCCTTCAAAATTTCTGTCCTGTTGAACTCTCTCCAAAAGTTTTTAAGTCTGAAACCTGAAAAATTTCAAAGTCCCAATGTTCAATAATTTAAAACTCTGAATGTCCGAATATTTCAAAGTTTAAAATTTGCGAAACTTCAAAGTCCCAAAACCTTAAAAAGATCATTACAATTGCATACTACCGGTATTGATTATACAGTAACTATATTTACCCTACAGTACTAATAGTATTATACGAAAAATTTTCTGAAAAATTTAAAAATTCGATTGCTTACTAACAGAGTTATTTCCGGAACGTCTACTTTAAATATTCTATGATACGTGCACCGAGCTAAAAAAATCGTTAAAGCCATAAATTTGGTTCTACCCTCGAAGCGAAATTTGTAACGATTAATTCCATATTCGATAAATTACGACGTTTACTACGGAACATTTTTTACGTTCAAAATTTATACCGCGTTAACCGTTCGAAAGAAAGGTAGTAAAATACGAGCCACGTCGGCCATTCCACAATTCTGAGAGCCGTGTAACAATAAAATCGCGAGGATATTTTTCTACGTCGCATTGATACTCTCCGAGATCAATCTTGCGAACACTTAGCGATACGTGCGCGAGGGAAATCAAATTTTGTTCGCAAACACCGGAATCGATTGCAGTCGGCGTGTCAAGTACCTGTTGTCCGATCCTATTTTCCCGCAAGCTCGAAAACCGATCGCGAAAATTAAAACATCTCGTTGGAGGACCGTAAAAACGGTCCGAAAATTAGATTTTAGGAATCTTGGTCAAAAAACAGGGACACTCAGCAAACTACTTTTTAGAGAGAGACATAAGCAATTTAAATTCTTGAATTAAATGAATCGGAGGTACACTTCGACGCTTTCGGTACTGCGCATGCGCAGCGTGTACCAATATGGTGGCCGGCAAAGAACGGCGCACACTGCATATTTATCAGTAATTTATTTGTAACAAATATTATGTCATTTCTCTGTAACATATTTATCTATATTTTCTTGTGATATTATTCCTTTATGAGTTATTTATTATTTATTCTTCTTTATTAGTTATTTGTAATAATAATTTTTATATATGTTTAAAATATATCATGTAGAACAATTTTGGCTTTCTTTTTCTTTCAAAAGTAAAATTGAGCAAATAGTTTAAAAAGCAAATAGTTCGGAGATCAATATTAGCAATATAGAGAAAATTTATGTCAAATAAATTTCTAATTATTATTAGTTTATATGAAATTCGCTCGATTTAAATTTCCCGCTCAAGCACTTTAAGCAGACATTTTCGAAACAAGCCCAGGGTGTCGACGCTTGTACTACTTTTAATCTTGATATGGAAAAAATGTTAACAGTCCTAAAATTCCTTCGGGCACACATAATAAATTGGACGCCATTTCGGTAACTGGTTGTAATTATATTCTCATTTGCATCGTTCTCAGATATTTATTACCTCTCCGAACCGGTTCAGCATACTGTGAACGCCAATTAGCGTCGTCGAGGTATAAAAAATTTGTAGCATCGTCATTTGAAACCACTCCTTTCGTAGCTGCCTAACACACGGAACGGAACACGTTTCTTTTATCTAGCGCTTTTATCGCGTAACGAGGCTGCACCTTTTTCAAACTGGAATTCCATCTTTCTGTCCTTTTTTTTCCCGCGTTTTTCATTGCCGCGAGGCCGGGCCAGATTGCGCCGAACGGGTCTAAATTAAAGCGCTATCTGGATGAAACATTTGCGAGATGCTCGAACCGGAAGCGAGCGGTCCGAATCAAATTCATGGACAAAAATATTCTACGTCCGAACGATCGATTTCAATTAATCCTCTCGAAATGACTGGCTTCCGTATCGAGCCGTGATTGATAAATGGCCGATTATTTACTTTTCGTAGTCGCTGTTATTCATTTGTGCTTGTAAAGGTAACTTGTCAATGTTGCCGTGAAATTTATGGCCGATCGCTGCCACTAACGAGGAAAAGGGTGTGGAAATCGCTTTCGGAATTATGGCATCGAGAAGTTGTAGTACCTCGGAACCTTCGGTATGGGTCTTTGTGCCCGCATCAAACTTTATACCTGGTCGTTCTGTTATTAACTGTTCTCTGTTAAAAGACGCAGATGGATGTGCATCTGACATTACACCAGTTTTTATTCAAACAAAGGAATTTTCTTTTCAATTTTTATTTTGATAAATTTTTGTCATGAAAGTATACTTTTGTACATTCGTATTTCAATTTTAAAATTACAATCTGTGACATGAAATATTATCTTTAATTCTTTAGTGTTTGCATGAAGCCTTCACTAAGCCTTTTAGCCAATTAAATAATTGAATAATTAGGTTATTAAGCTATTGAATTAAAAAAAAAAAATGTTTGATGCAGAATAGTTTAAGAACCAATGCAGAATAAATAAATAATCATATCAGTAAAGAAGAAATTCTCGGAGCACGTAAGCACGACTGGGTAACAGGGCTAACAATCGAACAAGCCATCAGAACGGTGCATGATCGATGACGCAAACGACGTGTTCACCAGTTACGAGCACAGTGGACTAGGTTTACATTGTAAAAGGCGGTGGTAGTAGATCGTCGGTTCGTGTCGTGGCTGAAACACTGTTGGAAACGCGCCCTTTCGGGGCTGTTTGCTTCTGTGCTCGCGCACGTCGTTCGGAACACCTGTTCCAAATGGCTTAAGAACCGAACGGACAGTTCACTCCGTCGTTTCCGGCTCCGGTTACATCCTAACGGCTCACGTCGACTATTTTCTTCGATATTATCGACCAGGGACATATTAATGGCGTTTATAAGCGCTTCGAAAGCATTGTGCAATTTTCTTTTCAAGAAAAGCTTCATATTGGAGAACAGTTCGTGACCTAGATAATATGATGTTAATTAACAAGCTGATGTTGACCCAAAAGAAGCTACAAACCTTGCTCCAATTTTTCATTTTCAATGCGAATATGAATTTTTCATTTTTAATTTCAAGTTCAATTATGCATATAATCAAGAATCCTTAAATACGAAGTTAACATACTTTAATTTTATTTAATTTAACCCCTTGCACTATTTAAACGACGCACTCTTGACGCACACATGTTTCATATGTGACAAACCTTACTCGAATTTTACATTTTCAATGCGAATATGAATTTTTCATTTTTAATTTCAAGTTCAATTATTTATATAATCAAGAATCCTTAAATACGAAGTTAACATACTTTAATTTTATTTACTTTAACCCCTTGCACTATTTAAGCGACGCGTTCGAGACGCACACATGTTTCATATGTGACAAACCTTACTCGAATTTTACATTTTCAATGCAAATATGAATATTTCATGTTTAATTTGAAGTTCAATTATGTATCTACTCAAGAATCCTTAAGTTAACATATTTTAATTTTCTATAATTGCTTTAACCCCATGTAAAAAGTACAATTTCGTAATTATGGTTCTATGGGTACCATGATCCATAAAGGCAAAAAATATTGTAGGGTTCCATAAATGACTGTTATACGCTCGCTGTGTCAACGGTATTTTACTGTTTCACGAAAACGCGTTGTGACTTGCAAATCTGTTCGGCAGTCCTATTTTACACCCCTCAAGAGAACGGTCGTGGAAAGCAGTGCCCGGAATTCTCTTTTATGCGTGTCTTCGAATTGTTCATTTTTCCAGTGTATTATATATTTATTTTTCCTTCGTCTTCATATCCTACAATATGATCCATTAAAACCCAGTTGCAGGTAGGGAGTGTGACCGTCATTAGGACACCAGTCGAAGGTAGCTTCAAGTGTAATGCTGACGAGGTAAAAAATCTGGGCAACACGTGCGGTTTGTTCAAAAATATTCTATTGCAACAGTTCAATTGAACAGATCTTTATTACCCATTATAGAAATCCTCGTCGTTCGGATCTAAATTGATTTACGATCGTCGGAGTCCTACCCCCGCTGAAGTACTCCCCGTTTTCCAACAGTCACGTGGAACGAGTTTCTTCAAAATTGCAACCAATCACGAACGCCGTGAGAAAAAACACACCCACAAATTCAGTTTACCAGTAAAGCAACGTTAGCGACAAGTCAGCAGATTCCAAGATACGTTCAAATAGTAAACATCGAGTTAACTCGCTGAAGGAAGCTTTTTATTTAAGTGTGTTATACACTTAGACTGTGTACCGTCTTTGATCATTCAGAGAGCTGTTAATTTTGAGGTGGGTATTCCATGAAAGTTTCTTTTCCTTTGACCATTTTTGTTCGTGTGGATAGCACTCTAATACAGTATTAAATATTTTACAGGTTCGGAAATTGAGGAATATGGAATTTGGCGAATATAGAAGTTACAATATGCGTTGTGGCGAGTACAGAAATTCGAATAGGTACTTTAGCGAGTATAGAAATTCGAATATAAATACTGGCGAGTATAGGAATTTCAGTACGAACACTCGCAGATACAGGAATTTCAGTACGGACACTCGCAGATATAGAAATTTCAATACGGACACACGTCGATATAGAAATTTTAATATAAACAATAACGGGTATATGAATATAAATATACGCGGAGATGTATATAGAAATTTCAATACGTACACACGCAGGTATAGAAATTTTAATACGTACCCATACAGGAATTTTAGTAAGAACATTCTCAAACGTAGAAGTTTCGTAAAATCTCTAAATACGAATACTAACACTAACAATTATAGAAATCGGCATAAAATTGTGAATATGAATATTAAGAATTATGGACAGTTGAATGTATACGTATACGATAGATATGGGATTAGAAAAGTTTACAGAGCTAGAAATAGGAATGCGAACGCATTTAGCTTTTGGGACAAGTATGTAAATATTCGAGAATATTGAGATTGAGATGTATAGAGAGACAACAGGACTGAGATTAAAGAAGATAATTTCAAGTAGAAATAATTAGAAATGTAGATTTTGCTGTGTTAGTATATTATCGTGCTTCAAAATTATTTATAATCATATTTAATTATATTTAATTATATATAATAAGTTATATAATCGTATGTAACATATAATCACATATATAGCATATAATCATATTATAATATTTAATCATATATGTATAATCGTCTTTCAAATTTTCTGTCAGCCATTCTTAAGATGTACGAACATTGTAACATACCTCAAATCACCACATAAATAAACAAATATTTATTTACCAATTAAACCTTCTTATCAACCTTTTCACAAATCTTCCAAATATCCTGTCAACCATTTTGTAACTCGAAGCTTCATTTCAAACTCTGCGCCATCTCGTGGTTTGACACCGAGCGTCCACAATTTCCTCGCATCGCGCAATAAATGAAATTTTAAACAAATTTGATTATTCGATACGCAGCGATGAAGTTTAGTCGAATTCCAATTTAATTACCTCTCGTTAAATGATTCGTTTTACGTATCGTAGGTTTGTTAATACTTTGATTTGCCCGTTAACTAGCTGACAAGTGTTTAATAATTCTGCAGGAATGTTTGATTAAACTGACATCGATTGCCGACAATGGTGAGCGCTGATTTAATCGATATTGATCGTAATGCACGCGGACAGGCTGTTAGATATTTGATTATGCATTCGACTATTGCATTATGCTCCGTGTATCTCGCGCTCGATGTAACCGTGATTCTCTGTGCGACGAAAGTTTTGGGTCAAGTTTATAATCTTCCATAGAGAATTATTTAGTTCTCGAAAATGAAATTGCGAACGTCTAAAATGAAATTTACCGTGTAATTTAATTTCCATTACAATTTGAATTACGGATAGTTTAAGGGTAGTTTAAGAGATGAAGAGTATTTTCTCTACTAATTAACACTGCGGGCATTCTAGAGCGTGCAGATATAATGGCTATCAAAGTCTCTACAGAGTCTTGCGTTAACAGACCCTTGCGTGGAAAATTAACTAGCCATCCGTGGTATTATATTAAGATGACCAATTGGCAAGTTGATCAGTTGGCATAAAAAAATAGCAGTGGTAATAGAAGAGAAGATTTGGGGATTTGAGGATTTGCAGATTTGCAAATTTGCAGATTTGCAGATTTGCAGATTTGCAGATTTGCAGATTTGGGATTTGAGGATTTGTAGATTGGGGGATTGGAAGATTTATAGATATGGAAGTTTTGTATTTGTTAGGGTTTGATATTTTGGAGGTGGGGTAAAAATATGGGAATGTAGGACTTTGGAGATTTGAAGATTTGACAATATGTGAGGTTATGGTCCAGTATACCACCCCCCATTTCAGGCACCTACACTAATTATGACACACTCTGTATCCAATCTTACATGAACGTGTACTTCAAATAAATTCGTCCAAGGAAAATTACAAAGTTACAAATTTACAAAGAAAATCTAGTTTGTACCACCTTTATCATCTTCCTAGCTCGATAAAATCGATGAATGAACGTTTCCTACCTAACGTTTCCATCCCGAAAAGGTCGAAGCCTTCAGGCTGGATCATTGCCATACTCGATAGGGAAAACTCGAGGCTCAGCTGATCGGAAAACCTGTGTGCGTGAAATTCGAGGGAAAATTTGAAGGCCATCGTTCGGACGCTTAAATCTTCCCGGACGATTTCACCGCGATCTATGACGGACAGACTGCAACGGAAATAAATTTCCCTGGGGTCAAACTTCCCCCAAGAGATGCCTCGACCTATTAACTCACGGTTTACGATGTATCCTTTCCGGCCTAGTTCGGGTACTTTGCACTATCTTTCGAGATAGCTGACCGCTAGGGTTGCATTATGGTGCCTTGGATCTCGATTCGATGGAGAGTTTATTGGAGGTTTATTGGAGAGTCGATGGGTGGGTTTTTTGAGGATTTGGGAATTTGAACTTGGTGGAAATCTGGGATGTTGGGGATTTGGAAGTTTGGGAGGTAATTTGGAATGGTGGGGGTTTGATAGGTGGGTGTTTGGAGGTTCAGGAGTTGAGGATTTGGAGATTTGATGATTTGGGGATTTGGAGATTTGGAGATTGGGATTTTGAGGATTTGGGGATTTGGTGACTTGGAGATTGGGATTTTGAAGATTTGGGGATTTGGTGACTTGGAGATTGGGATTTTGAAGATTTGGGGATTTGGTGACTTGGAGACTTGGAGATTGGGATTTTAAGGATTTGGGGATTTGGGGATTTGGTGACTTGGAGATTGGGATTTTGAATATTTGGGATTTGGTGACTTAGAGATTGGAATTTTGAGGTTTTGAAGATTTGGTGATTTGAGGATTTGGTGACTTGGAGATTGGGATTTTGAGGATTTGGGGATTTGGTGACTTGGAGATTGGGATTTTGAAGATTTGGGGATTTGGTGACTTGGAGATTGGGATTTTGAAGATTTGGGGATTTGGTGACTTGGAGACTTGGAGATTGGGATTTTGAGGATTTGGGGATTTGGGGATTTGGTGACTTGGAGATTGGGATTTTGAATATTTGGGATTTGGTGACTTAGAGATTGGAATTTTGAGGTTTTGAAGATTTGGTGATTTGAGGATTTGGTGACTTGGAGATTGGGATTTTGAGGATTTGGGGATTTGGTGACTTGGAGATTAGGATTTTGAAGATTTGGGGATTTGGTGACTTGGAGATTGGGATTTTGAAGATTTGGGGATTTGGTGACTTTGAGATTGGGATTTTGAATATTTGGGATTTGGTGACTTAGAGATTGGAATTTTGAGGTTTTGAAGATTTGGTGATTTGAGGATTTGGTGACTTGGAGATTGGGATTTTGAGGATTTGGGGATTTGGTGACTTGGAGATTGGGATTTTGAGGATTTGGGAATTTGGTGACTTGGAGATTGTGATTTTGACGATTTGGAGTTTTGGTGACTTGGAAATTTTGAAATATGGAAATTTAAGAATTTGAAAATTTGGAGGACTAGAAATTTGGGGATGTGAAAATTGGAGAACCTGAGAATTTTTAAATTTACTTACTTGGGGATGTAGTAATTAGGGGAGGTAGAGATTTAAAAATGCAAAGATTTGGGGATGTAGGAATTTCATCGTTTAGAAATTAGGTAATCTAATAATCTATCCTTGCACTACTCTGCCTCTCACACTAAACATTACACTTCCATTACTCATCCTCCAATCAACACATATGTATAAACATCTATCTTCCTTCCTTCAGTTCTCCATTTTTCATACTTACCATCTCCGAATAAAGTCTCAGAATTCATAAGTGTTACATTTATCCCTTCAATCCAAAATTCAACAACACTTCAAACGTTACAACACATCAGAATTTTGTACGAAATATCGCGTTAACTCAGCTGTACAATTTACTTGGGAGGACCATCGTGTTCTTGATAATACAGCGGATTATAGAGCGGTTTAGAGGAAGTTATCGTCTGGACCAGCAGCGGATTGGCGCGAGTACGAAAGACGCGCTTTTGGTAATGCGGCCACCGGGGAAACTTCATTACACTAACGTGCGTGCTGTAACAAACTCGTTACTTGCAGCAGAAGCAGATTTTTTAAAAGCGTTCCATTAACCGCGATGAAATTTCCCACGAATTCTTCCGCGATCGATAGTCACGACCACGGAGAAACGTGATAACAGATCATGTGAAGATTTTTCGCGGAATCGTGTTTCATGGACGTACTCGGTCCTACGGTGAACAAGAGAGTCCATGAAATATTTTTAACATTCTCGTATAATACAGCTCGTTCATTGTAGAGCATTTCCCTGGATTCGGTGTAGGATTTCAGTTTGATTAAATACTGAGAAAAACAATGGAGCTCGTTAAATGAATTTTAAGGATTTTCGAGAATTTGGAAATTGGAGAATTATTTAGGAAAATTGGAATTTTGGGAGTTGAGTTTGTTTTCACAGATATGGATTTTTATTTATATACACAGTACGTCGGAAAAGTAATGGAACTTTTTAAATTTAAGGAAAACTAGCGCCATCTATTAAAGCAATATGTTATCTGAAAATCTCCCCTACAAAACACAACGATCATTATTGGAATCGAGCAACGAATTGCAAACTTATAGCGTTTAACGCGACAGAACCTTTCGTCACCGTGTCACAAAATCACAGGCAAGCGCAACAAATTGCTCGCGTTGAATATTGCGAGGATCTTATCAAAACAGCCAGACGAAACTGTACATTCCTGGAATCAATTGTAACTAGTGATGAGACTTGGTGCTTCAAGTATGAACCTCGAACAAAGCGCCAAAGTGCTACGTGGAAATCTCCAGGCTCTCCAAAATCAAAAAATTGCGATTCCAGAAGTCCCTCGAGAAGACAATGTTAATTTGCTTTTACGATTCTAAAGGAATTATACTTCGGGAATTCGTTCCACAGGGACAAAATGTTAATGGCGAATATTATCTGGGTGTTATGGAACATTTGTGGAAGAGGATCGTTCGTGTGAGGCCCGAAGATCGAGCGCTGGGAAGTTGGTTTCTGTTGCATGATAACGCACCATGTGAACTGTTACTGTTCGTGAATTTTTGGCGAAAACAAGCCTGTTCCAACGTCCTTCAAATTTTGACTTATCTCCGTGTGATTACTTCCTTTTTCCAAAACTGAAATTAGCCATAAAAGGAACGTTTTATGACACTTACACAAGTTCAAGCAGCTGAGACAAGGGTGTTTGAAGCGATTCTTTATTGAAGAGAAGACCATATTAATTTGTATGTATAATTTTTATTTATACACAAAATTGTATTTATACTCAATTAATTTTCAGTTCTTCTTTAAATCTATTTTACATGAACCCTCTTAACGTGTACATGACACATGAATCATTCTTATATTTATTATCAATAAAACTCTGTGGCAGAGAACTTCTGAAATAAAAAATAAAAGTTGTGCAAAAAGCTCATCGTCAAAGTACATCCAGAATTTTAAGAAATACAGTATCCACATGACGAATAAGCCACAGTATTTCCTCTACGTCACAGAACCAATAACATTTCCCAAGATTTTTATCAAATACGTACCAAAAATTGTTCGTATTTTATCATTTTCCTTGATCATTTCAACTCACACAAATGCAGTATCCATTTCGAATATTATTCCCACGAGCCATCTACCAGTATCTTCGTCGGAACATTTCACTCGGATATTTCAACTCTGAATTCACAAAAATCCCCGAAACCTGAGAGCTAGATTTTCTAGCAAATCAATTTTTACTTTCATCTTTCCTGACGGACTCGAAAGAACAATCGAAATTCTACTGAGAGTTCAAGAACCATTTTGGAATTTTGGGTCTTAGCAAATTTTTATGTGTTGAAATTTTATAGGGAAATCTTTTCGGGAAATCCTCAAATGCATTAAGTTACAAATTTTTGGATTTCTAATTTTTAAATTTCAAATTTTCTAGATTACAAATTGTCAAATTCTCAGATTCCCAAATTTGTAGATGATGAGATTCCTGCATCTTCAAATCCTTGCATTCATAGATCTCTACAGCCCCAAATAAGTAAACTTGCAAATTCTCAGGTTCTCAAATTCCTACATCTCCGAATTCCTACATCCCTAAATTTCTAATCCCCCAAATAACTAAATTCTCAAATTCCCAAATTCCCAAATTTCTAAATGATGAAATCTCTGCATCTTCAAATTCTTGCATTCATAGATCTCTACAGCCCCAAATAAGTAAACTTGCAAATTCTCAGGTTCTCAAATTCCTACATCTCCTTTTCCTACATCCCCAAATTTCTAGCCCCCCAAATAACTAAATTCTCAAATTCCCAAATTCCCAAATTTCTAAATGATGAAATCTCTGCATCTTCAAATTCTTGCATTTATAGATCTCTACAGCCCCAAATAAGTAAACTTGCAAATTCTCAGGTTCTCAAATTCCTACATCTCCTTTTCTTACATCCCTAAATTTCTAGCCCCCCAAATAACTAAATTCTCAAATTCCCAAACTCCCAAATTACAACAAGCAAATGACCTGCTTCGACCGTTCCATTTTTATTTTCCTACCAAAGAATGAATTCTTAATAACTAAACACCCCTCAAAAGTCACCCCAAAACCATCCTAACCTTCACCAAAATTTATACAACCCAGAAACCCGAAACACAACAGAAACCCCGAAACACACGAATAGCATGATAAACGGCAAGATCACAAGTCCGCCATGTTTGCATTATAAATGAAGTTGCCGTTGGACGGATTGCCGCGAAGTAAAGAGACAAATGCGTTGACATCAAACGTGATTCAGTAATGGGACGGTGTGCACTCGGACAGACGTTGAAACGATGATATCTCGCAAGACAAATGATACAAGCAAGATCGTGGCTAGACGCATAGCCAGTGAAATAAGTCCGTGTATGAGCAGACAATTAATTTAACCCCGTTTAGCCGGATGCACGACGGACGAGCGTGAATGTTTGCGCGTCGATTAAGGTCGGTATAAAAGTCCGTTTGATGTTTGCCAAGGGAGAGACGAGGTTTATCGACGAGGGAGACATAGAGGACTCTGTAGTGGGCAGGAACACTATGCCACGGCTATTTGCGGTTACAGAGACATCGACTTCGATAACTCGATGGATCGAATGTACTGCGCTCGAGTTTCCAACTCTGTTTCGGGTTGCTTTTGGACGTTACAAGTCTGTTCTGTGGTATTCAGATTTTGGGGGTTTCAAGTTTTGGGATGGGATTTGTAAATTTGTAGAGATGTGTTTTAGGTTTCTGAATCATTTTTTATGGTTTCAAGGTTGTAGTAAATTAGGAAATATGAAAATTTGGATATTGTAATTTGATGTTACCTAAAATTCCCTAAAATTCCTTAAATTTCCCGAATTCCAAATTCCCCAAACTTCAAATTTCCCAAACTCCAAATTCCCCAAATTCCAAATTCAACAAATTCCAAATTTCCCAAGTTCCGAATTCCCAAAATTCCAAATTTCTCAAATTCCGAATTGCCCAAGTTCCAAATTTCCCAAATTCCAAATTTCCCAAGTTCCAAATTCCCCAAATTCCAAATTCCAAATTTCCCAAGTTCCAAATTCCCCAAGTTCCAAATTTCTTAAATTCCGAATTGCTCAAGTTCCAAATTTCCCCAGTTCCAAATTTCACAAGTTCCAAATTTCCCAAATTCCAAATTTCCCAAGTTCTAAATTTCCCAAATTCCAAATTTTCCAAGTTCCAAATTCCCCAACTTCCAAATTTCTTAAATTCCGAATTGCCCAAGTTCCAAATTTCCCAAATTCCAAATTTCCCAAGTTCCAAATTTCCCAACTTCCAAATTTCCCAAATTCCAAATTTCCCAAGTTCCAAATTTCCCAAATTCCAAAGTTCCCAAGTTCCCAAGTTCCAAATTTCCCAAATTTCAAATTTAGCAAGTTCCAAATTCCCCAAATTTCAAATTCCCCAAATCCCAAATTCCCCAATTCCAAATTCCCCAAATTCCAAATTTCCCTAATTCCAAATCCCCCAATTCCAAATCCCCCAAATCCCAAATTTCCCAAGTTCCAAATTCCCCAAATCCCAAATTCCCCAAATCCCAAATTCCCGAAATCCCAAATTCCCCAAATCCCAAATTCCCTAATCCCAAATTCCCGAAATCCCAAATTCCCCAAATCCCAAATTCCCCAAATCCCAAATTCCCCAAATCCCAAATTCCCCAAATCCCAAATCCCCCAAATCCTAAATTCCCCAAATCCCAAATTCCCCAAATCCCAAATTTCGTAAATCCCAAGTTCCCCAAATCCCAAATTCCCCAAATCCCAAATTCCCCAAATCCCAAATTCCTCAAATCCCAAATTCCCCAAATCCCAAATTCCCCAAATCCCAAATTCCCCAAATCCCAAATTCCCCAAATCCCAAATTCCCCAAATCCCAAATTCCCCAAATCCCAAATTCCCCAAATCCCAAATTCCCCAAATCCCAAATTCCCCAAATCCCAAATTCCCCAAATCCCAAATTCCCTAATTCCAAATTCGCCTAATTTCCTAAAATCCCCAAACTCCCCAAATTTCCAAATTTCTCAGTCTCTCACAATTTCCAATATTCCCTCAATCCCCAAAATCCAAATTCCCAAAAATCCCTCAAACTCCCCAAGTTCCAAACTCCCCAAATTCAAAACTCCCCAATTTCCCCAGATTCCCGAAATTCCCCCAATTTCCGGTATATCATGTTTCAAAGTCAAATTATCCTTCCCGAGTCCACCATACACAGTGCAGCAGAGTATTTCCTGTGAACCGTTGCTAAAGAAAAAAAGAAACTAAGAAAAAAAAAATGAATTCTCGACCGTCTCGTTTCACGCTGGCTGCCATTCCTTTTTTCGCCTGGATGTTCGTGAAATTGCCTTCGTGCATGAGCCACCAGTGTCCCCGAGGTACTCTTTTCTTTCTCCTTACTACCGTCTCTTCGTTCGTTTCTACTTCTCTTGTGTTCTCCAGTTCTTTTCCGAGGTCTATAACCAGCTTTCGCTTCATCCCTCGCGTTACTCTTCTTCCCTTAATCCTTTCTTTCCCACACACGGCTTTTCCCTCTTACCTTCTATTTATTTTGATGCTCGCCTAACGCTTCCACGTTACCCTTGTATCGTTTTCCCTTCGAGATCCGTCGCTGTTTGTGTATCTACCGCAAACATTGTCCAACTTTTCTATCTTCGTTGTTTTTTTAATTCGAAGGTAATCGAATCGGCGAGTTCGAGAATAACTGCGAAATCATTTCCTGAGAGGTTTATCAAATTTCTATTTCTTTTTGGTTGAAGTTGTTTAGGTATTGTTGGACTTGTTCTGAGAAATTGTTCTTTTAATGGGGATGAACATTTATGTGCACCTAACTGTAGGTGAATATTGTTGGTGAAGTTGGTTTTATGAAGTCAGGTTTGTGTTTTATTAGGTAATGTTGCCTTTTGGTGCAAACTTGTGATTTATTTTTGTCACTTGATTTTGTGATTTTTCTTTTGTCACTTGATTTTGTGAATTATTTTTATGACTTGATTTGATGATTTTTCCTTTGGGATTTGATTTTGTTAATTATTTTTGTGACTTGATTTGATGATTTTTCCTTTGGGATTTGATTTTGTGAATTATTTTTGTGACTTGATTTTGTGATTTATTTTTGTGACTAGCTTTTGTGATTCAGTATTGTGATTTACTTTTATGACTTCATTTTATCTTACTCTTTCCTAATTTCATTTTATTATTATTCAGCTTTGTGATTGAATTTTCTGTCAGTACCGTGATGAATAGAGAACGTAAATTAAGAATGTACACGTTTCCGAAGAAACTAATTCGATTGTTGACTTTCAGCTGATTTAATGAACTGTAACTGTAGCGATAAAGTAGGATAGCGAAGTAGTATTTTCGCGAGATAAGAGAATTTTAGTGCCTTCGAGAAGGGAATTTTCTGGAATTATACTTCCTCGTCGGGTTCCGGTCGATCCGCTAAACCCGTACACAAGTATTCATCAGTATGCAAGCATTATAGATCACGTACCGGATTACCTGAGCGTATCACGAAGGAGCAATCCAAGTATAGCTCGATCGAAACATGTCAACATTACCTCCCTGTTATAAATCAGCCGGACACGGCTCGATGCGATGCTGCAGTTTATTTGGGAATGGCTGCTCTTGCGAAACACGAATTTCCTCTTTTCCCTCGGGTATCACGGAAGTGAGAGTTACTTAAACTCGCGTCTAACTTGCTTCGAATAAAAATGGTTCGACGTTTAAAATACGAATGTACTTGTATTGTACGAGTTGCTACTATTTCGATACTGTTAGTTTGTTATTTCACAGTTATTTGTCAAGAAATATCGAATCAAATGATTCGAATAGAAAGTAGACTAGCAATACAGGGTGTTAGTATAATATTTAGGTGTCAATTAGTGTAGATTCTTGAAATGGGGGATAGCTGACGCGATTCTGAATAAGATTTCCCTTTGCAAAAATGGGGTTTGAAGCTTCGTTTTTGAATTATTAAGGAAAAACACGGACCAAGGAGCGCGAGGATTACGCGTGCGCAGACGCGAGAACGGCAGCTTCGGATAACGCGTAGTAATCCAGCGCGTGGATATTCAACGTGTAGTAATCCAACGCGTAGTAATGCAACACTTGGTAATCCTACATGTTATAATCCAATGCGTAGTAATGCAACGCGTGGTAATTCTACGCATAGTAATGCAACGCGTAGTAATCCTACGCGTAGTGATACCACACGTAGTAATCCAACGCGTAGTAATCCACCGTGGGGATATCCAACGCGTAGTAATCCAGCGCGTGGATATTCAACGTGTAGTAATCCAACGCGTAGTAATGCAACGCTTGGTAATCCTACGTGTTACAATCCAACGCGTAGTAATGCAACGCGTGGTAATTCTACGCGTAGTAATCCTACGCGTGGTAATCCAGCGTGTGGATATCCAACGCGTAGTAATTCATCGCGTAGTAATCCAGCGCGTGGATATTCAACGCGTAGTAATCCTACGTGTTACAATCCAACGCGTAGTAATGCAACGCGTGGTAATTCTACGCATAGTAATGCAACGCGTAGTAATCCTACGCGTAGTAATCGAACGCGTAGTAATCCAACGCGTAATAATCCAACGCGTGGTAATCCAGCGTGTGGATATCCAACGCGTAGTAATCCATCGCGTAGTAATCCAGCGCGTGGATATTCAACGCGTAGTAATCCTACGTGTTACAATCCAACGCGTAGTAATGCAACGCGTGGTAATTCTACGCATAGTAATGCAACGCGTAGTAATACTACGCGTAGTAATCGAACGCGTAGTAATCCAACGCGTAATAATCCAACGCGTAATAATCCAACGCGTGGTAATCCAGCGTGTGGATATCCAACGCGTAGTAATCCATCGCGTAGTAATCCAGCACGTGGATATTCAACGCGTAGTAATCCAACGCGTAGGAATCTAACGCGTGGTAATCTAACGCGTAGTAATCCAACGCGTAGGAATCTAACGCGTGGTAATCTAACGCGTAGTTAACCAACGCGTAGGAATCTAACGCGTGGTAATCTAACGCGTAGTTAACCAACGCGTAGTAATCCAGTGTGCAATAATCCAACGCATAATAATCCAACGTGTAATAATCCAACGCGTGGTAATCTAACGCGTACTAATCAGCCGCTAGACTCGACGCTGTCGCCCTCGCGTCTGCGCATGCGTAATCCTCGCGCTCTGATTGGTCCGTGTTTTTCCTTAATAATTTAAAAACAAAGCTTCAAACCCCATTTCCGTAAAGGGAAATCTTATTCAGAATCACGTCAGCTACCCCCTATTTCAGGGACCTACACTATTTATGAGACACCCTGTAGAACGTAAATAGATATTAATATTACTATGAGAGAAGCAGCACAAACACAGCTAATTACTTTCAAAGCAATTCAAATCGATTACAGCTGTAATTCGGCGGCGGAGCGAAGCACAATAGCTGTACAAGAATAATCAAAATTGAAATGGTGCTTGAATTATCGGGAATATCGTTCGTTTCTAATCAATTATTAAAATTAAACGGGGCCAATGCGAGAGTGCATTCGACGCAAATGAAACATTGATCCGGCCGTTTGATAGCTGAAATTTTCCACGGAACATCCGCGTGTCTGCTCGTTAAACTTTTACCGAACGGCTACTCTTGCATTCAGGATTTTAATAAGACACCTCTGTTATTCATTAATGTTCGCTCTTTTCTCGTTCCGGCGAGTTTCTTCGCCCGAGATACGAAGTGTGTAAACATCATCGAAACTGCCGTTTCGGATACGCGAACTTACGGTACGCGAACCGCGATTACTTTACGGCCGTTTTCTTTCGCTGAATTCGCTGCGAAGCTGGTCCGAGGATGCGTTAATTTTTTATCAGTCGAAAGTTACGGTTTCAGCTCGTTCGCACGTACAAATTTACACCTTTGCTAGACGGACAATTTAGGGGCTGAAATATTGGTAGTTTGGATATTTTAGAGATTGGGGATTCTGGGATTTAGAAAAATTGAAATTTGGGGAATTCGGAATTTGGGAAATTTTGAGATTTTGAGGAGTGTAGGGAATTTAAAGATATTTGACAATTTGATAAAATTAGGGAATCTGGGGAATTTCAGAAATTTAGGAACATTGGGAATTTTGAAAAAATTAAGAAATTTGAGAAATTTCGAAAAATTACCGAATTTCCCTACTTTTTAAAGTCAACGTTAAATGTTAAAATTCTCCCCAGAATTCGTACCTCATACCCTCATATAATGTTTTCGATTCCCGTATTCAGCACAGCAGTACGCCATCGAATTATTTCTTCTCCCCTTGTTTTCTTTCGATTTCGAGCCGTACCATTTCCGCTGAATGTTTGATACCATATCGAACACGGAAACCGCTATACAAGTTCTTCGCAGTTTTTCATGAATGGCGAACAAAAGTGGCCGGAAACCGTGAACAATGCCGTATAGAAAACTGCGACCGTGTTTTGACGCAATCAACGCGACCACGAAATTACACGGCGCGAAAAGGGGTGTGCAACGAAACCGTGAAACATTGTATCGATTAACAAGGGCGGAGAATCGAGGTAGTAAAAAGCGAGCATAAATTAAATCATTCATCTAGCTCGAGGATAATGGAACGGTTTTGAAGGAGATCGAAGCTGTTATCCGGCGAAAAGGGGAATGAAAGTGTACATCTTCCCAGGTTATCGTTGACGTAACACGCGAAAATGGACGGGATCGGGTGGCTGTTCGCGGGTGTCACGTGGAAATTGTGTCGCGATTTGGTGTCATAGCTGAAAGTTACAGTCGGATGCTGTGCGGTGAAATGTAGCGGGTGAAAACGGACGAAAAAAAGGACAACGTGAAATAACACTTTGCTGTTGCGGGTAAAGTGAAAAACATGGAAAATTGAGTGATAGTGCAGGGGAAGTTATTGATAGGACTTTTGGAGCTAACTTTGTATTTTTGTCTGGCGGAGGGTTTTAGTATTTTGGGAACTTGGGAATCTGGGGATTTCAGGACTTATGAATGTGGAAATTTGGGGATTTGGGGATTTGGGGATTTAGGGATTTTGGGATTTCTGGACTTAGAAATTTGGGAATTTGGGGATTTCAGGACTTAGGAATTTAGAAATTTGGGGATTTGAGAATTTAGGGATTTGGAAATTTAGGGATTTGGGAATTTAGGGATTTGAGAATTTAGGGATTTGGGAATTCAGGGATATAGGAATTTAGGGATTTGGGAATTTAGGGATTTGGGAATTTAGGGATTTGGGAATTTAGGGATTTGGGAATTTAGGGATTTAGGGATTTAGGGATTTAGGGATTTAGGGATTTAGAGATTTAGGGATTTGAGGATTTCTGAACTTAGAAATTTGGGAATTTGGGGATTGGGAGATTTGGGGATTTCAAGACTTTAGGTTTCGAAATTTAGGGATTCGGATATTTGAGAATTTTGGGATTTTGGGATTTGGTTGCTTGAGAATTTGGGGATTTGTCATTTTGGGTGTTTGGAAATTTTGGGAACTAGGGAAGTTGGGCTCAGGGAAGCTTGAAAACTAGGGAATTTGAGAACTAAGGAAATTGGAACTGGGAAATTTGGAACTAGGAAAATTAGAATTAGGGAATTTGGAACTAGAGAATTTTTGGGTACTAGAGAATTTGGAACTAGGAAAGTTGGAACTAGGGAATTTGGAACTACAGAATTTGGAACTAGGGAATTTGAAACTACAGAATTTGGATATTAGGGAATTTGAAACTAGAGAATTTGGGTACTATGAATTTGGAACTGGAGAATTTGGATCTAGGGAATTTGGGAACGAGACAAATTAGAACTAGGGAATTTGCAACTAATAAATTTGGATACTAGGAAATTTGGAACTACAGAATTTGGGTATTAGTGAATTTGGAACTAGGAAAGTTGATACTAGGGAATTTAGAAGTTTGAAAATTTGGAAAGACTATTTGGAAGTCTATAAATTTTCTGACACAGCGATTTGGGAATATGAGAATGTGAAGCTATAGGCATTTAATCATACAAGTAGAACATGTAGAACATCTTACCTTAAACAAATTAATTTAAAGAATACCTCATAAAGAATATAAAGTTTGATTGTCTACAAAGACACATGCATTCATAAATACGCAACGTACGCCAGACCAAAATTCACATACAAAGGGTAAATTACCTATCAACACAGCCTGTGTATAGTTTAAATTATAAATATAGACAGACGTATAAATACACAAAGACAAACAGCGCATATTCAAACGCGCAGATACACAGAAACGCACGGATGAATATACACAGAGTTATACAAACATCGATTGATAAAAAAGATACATATTGTATTAAAGCTAGAAAACAGTAGGTGAAAATTTCGAGCGAACTGATGATACATCGTTTATTAACGTTCTCGAATAACAGTATTTTTGGACCGGTGTATTTATTCAACGCGATACAACAGCGAAGCCGATGCTTTTAACGCGTGCATAATGCAGCCACTGCACGTTCTGTTCGCCTCATTCGTAAATAGGTGACGAGGTCTATTATTCCGCACGAAGACAGTGAAAGTCCTTATTGTCCTGTCTGGAGAAATTGTTTCGACGCGAAACATCTGGCTACCGAGGGAACATCGAGAAACTACGATACTCCCGTACTTGTTCATTCCAGTTAAGGCATTGTTTGGCTAAAAGTATTCGACAATTATCAGATTTCGGTGCGGCGAAATGTGGGACGCTGAATAGCCTCGACGTTTCAATTCTCAGCTTAATATACTTACTTGCGGAATTAGACATCTAGTTGGAGCTGTTCTGCTGTTGTTCAAAAGCGAATGCAAGGTTCGTGGCATAAATTCGATTTAAAAATCTGAGGGTCTCTAGGGAAGTTGGGGTCAGGGAAGCTTGAAAACTAGGGAATTTCAGAACTAACGACTTTGGAACTGGGAAAATTGGAACTATGGAATTTGGGACTTGAGATTGGAACTATGGAGTTTGGGTACTAGGGAATTTGGAAATGGAGAATGTGGAACTAGGGGATTTGAGAATGAGAGAAACTGGAACTAGGAAATTTGGAACTAGAGAATTTGGGTACTAGGAAATTTGGAACTGGAGAATTTGGAACTAGGGAATTTGAGAACGAAGGAAATTGGAACTAGGGAGTTTGGAACTAGAGAATTTGGGTACTAGGAAATTTGGAACTGGAGAATTTGGAACGAGAGAATTTGGAAACGAGGAAAATTGGAACTAGGGAATTTGGAACTAGAGAAATTGGGTACTAGGAAATTTGGAACTGGAGAATTTGGAACGAGAGAATTTGGAAACGAGGAAAATTGGAACTAGGGAGTTTAGAACTAGAGAATTTGGGTACTAGGAAATTTGGAAATGGAGAATTTGGAACTAGGGAATTTGGAAACGAGGAAAATTGGAACTAGGGAGTTTAGAACTAGGGAATTTGGGTACTAGGAAATTTGGAAATGAAGAATTTGGAACTAGGGAATTTGGAAACGAGGAAAATTGGAACTAGGGAATTTGGAACTAGAGAAATTGGGTACTAGAAAATTTGGAAATGGAGAATTTGGAACTAGGGAATTTGGAAACGAGGAAAATTGGAATTAGGGAATTTGGAACTAGAGAAATTGGGTACTAGGAAATTTGGAACTGGAGAATTTGGAACGAAAGAATTTGGAAACGAGGAAAATTGGAACTAGGGAATTTGGAACTAGAGAAATTGGGTACTAGGAAATTTGGAACTGGAGAATTTGGAACAAGAGAATTTGAGAACGAGGAAAATTGGAACTAGGGAATTTGGAACTAGATAATTTGGGTACTAGGAAATTTGGAACTGGAGAATTTGGAACTAGGGAATTTGAGAATGAAGGAAATTGGAACTAGGGAGTTTGGAACTAGAGAATTTGGGTACTAGGAAATTTGGAACTAGAGAATTTAGATACTAGGAAGTTTGGAACTAGAGAATTTGGAACTAGAGAATTTGGGTACTAAGAAATTTGGAACTGGAGAATTTGGAATTAGGGAATTTGGGAAATTAGAACTAGGGAATTTAGAATGAGAGAATTTGGTGTACTAGGGAATTTGGAACTAGGGAATTTGACAACGAGGAAAATTGGAACTAGGAAGTTTGGAACTAAAAAATTTGGGTACTAGGAAATTCAGAACTAAAAGAACTTAAATTTATTTAATTAACCCACATATTCCCTTAATTTTCATAAATTCTGTTATTAAAGAAACTTGTCGCAATTTTGTAATGCGATCGCAAACGTGCCGACTGGTCGACTTTAATTCATAAATTATTCGGCGCGGTAAATTTCCATGAAACATCGACGACAAGAATTTTTCAGCGTGGACCGTTAAGACGATCGGATTCGGGGCTGCTTGAGCCCCGAAGCTGTCGAGCCGTGGCGCAAGTGCGGTTCACCAAAGATGCATGAAGCGGTTGTCGCGAGCAACAGGAACAGCCAAACAAATAGAAAGAGGAAACGAGAGGAAGGACAGAAAGGTACATCGACGAAACTCGAGCCATCCAGGATGGATTTATGCAAGAGGTTGGGCTCCGTGGAATTCTTCTGGATCGAATATGCAAAAGTTCGCGGAGGCGGCTATCGGACAGGCGAATTTATTGGGTTAATAAGCGTGTAATAACGCCGTTTCGTTGGCTAACAGTAGCCCGATTTATCGATTAGCAACAACCGAACGTTCCTAAAAGATTTATTCGCGTCGGTGAAAAGAATTCCCTGAAGGGAAATTTCGTTGCGTAACTTTCAGTATTATATTAGGCTATTGTGTGAACCAGAGAAATATGGCCACACTAATGTATTCAGTTAGAGATTCAGGAATGAAAAAATTCTAACGTTTCATATTTTCCTGTGCCAGGGGCTGTGAAAATGGAGAAGAAACTTATGAAGAAATGTCATACACATAATTCTGTTGTATGAACCAGAATGTACTAACTCGGTCAGAGATTCAAGCTATTAAGAAAAAATGTTGAGTACGATGGACGTTCGATATTTTCTTGCGCCAGGGGCTGTAGAGACAGAGTAGACAATTATGAAGAAATATCATACACATGTCATAACTCTGTTGTGTGAACCAGAAAAATATGTGAACACTAACATACTAACTCGGTCAGAGATTCAATGCTGTTAGGAGAAAATTCTAAGTACGATGAACAACCCATATTTTCCTGCGCCAGGGGCTGTAGAGACAGAGTAAAAAATTCTGAAGAAATATCATACACACCTCATATGTCCTTTTCAAAATTCCATGGCAATAATCCACAGTTACATTTAAGAAGAATGTCTATGAATCGGGAATTTATCTAACAGGGAAATATGAAGAACTATACCAAAAAGAGCTATACCATCATCTTTTAGTTTGTAACGTTACAAATCTGACTAATCTCACTAAAAATTAAAAATTGATTATTGATTGAGATGTAATAGAGATCAGAGTGAACCTAATATCGGTACGGAACACTCAATGCGATGTAACGATCATTAAAGATAGATAGGAGGCTCGTAAACAGGTACCGATAATATTCGACCAATTCCTCGACCACAAAAGGTATGTCGGATTAAATCTCCTCGTAAGCCAGACCACGGGCGATGGAAGGTGTAAATTCCCGTTCGTGAATCGAACCTGTTTGCCGTTCGACGTTCGACCACGGAAATCCTCGCGTTTAATCGTCGTAACCACCGACAGGAGCTTTTCGCTGGCCAGCAATCCGCAAGCTGGTCGCGCGATCGATCGAAATTCCTAATAGCTTCGTTCTATTTCTTTCTTGAGAGCGTCCCTTTCGGTCGTCGTATCGACGGCTCCACCCCCTCTTACGGAAACGGGAAAAGCCCATTTGTCCGAGGGACAAGTAGCCAACGATAAAACGGCCCTTGGCTATACCAACGAATATAAATCCGATAGCAACAGCCTCCGGTTACTTTTTTTTCCACCTTTCGCCGTGCCGACTGATAAATAGCCTCGAAGTTTTGACTTTTATCTTCTGCTGCAATTCCGCTTTTTGTTCGGAAAGCATTACCGAACTTTAGATTACTTATATTGCCATTGGTGAAACTATGTAGACGGTAAGGTAGATTTACTTCGTTGTTCGTGGCGATACGATATAATGTGCGACAATGTAGTACGTGTGATTTTCACGAGTGTAAATTATCGTGATAGCAACATGTGGTGAATACAACGCACTATATTCCGAGTGGCAATATAACGAGAAGCGATATAGTACACGGAATTTTAATATATGGAAATTTAACGTGTATAGATTGCAACGTCTGGCGATACAGCGCGAGGAAATTATCTTAGTGATTACAATGTGCGGTGATATAAAGCGCGGCGATATAATGCGACGGAACTTAACTTATGGGAATTTAATGGGTGGACATTGCAACGCGTGGCGATATAATGTATAGAAATTTCAGTACGCGGTAATTGCAACGTGCGGCAATATAACGCGTGGCGATATAACGCGACGGAATTGGGCTCGTGAGAATTTAATTTATTGACATTACAACGCGAGGTGATATAGTGCACAGATATTATAACACATGGCGATTACAATGCGCGGCAATATAATGCGTGGCGATATAACGCGAGGAAATTTAACTCATTGGAATTTAATGGGTAAATGTTGCAATGCGTGGCGATATAATGCATAGAAATTTCAATACACGGTGATTGCAGTGTACGGCAATATAACACGTGGCGATATAACGCGACGGAACTTAACTTATGGGAATTTAATGAGTGGACGTTACCACGCGTGGCGATATAATGCATAGAAATTTCAATACGCGGTGATTACAATGCACGGCAATATAACGCGTGGTGATATAACGCGACGGAACTTAACTTATGGGAATTTAATGAGTGGACGTTACCACGCGTGGCGATATAATGCATAGAAATTTCAATACGCGGTGATTACAATGTGCGGCAATATAACGCGTGGCGATATAACGCGACAAAATTTAACTTATGGGAATTTGATGAGTGGACGTTACAACGCGTGGCGATATAATGCATAGAAATTTCAATACACGGTGATTGCAGTGTACGGCAATATAACGCGTGGCGATATAATGCGATGGAATTGGATTCGTAAGAATTTCATTCATTGATATTACAATGCGTAGCGATCTAGCGCATAGAAATTACAACACACGGCAATTACAATGAACGGCAATATAACGCGAGAAAACTCAATTTGTGGAGATTTTATGTGAACATTACATCGTTTGGCAATATAATACATAGAAATTAAAACACGCGGTAATTACAGTCCGCGGCAATATAACATAACTTTAAAGCGTAACAATTTGACGTGTTGCGATTTGGCTCGTAGAAATTACAAAATGTAGTGATTATAACGTGCAGCGATATAACGCTTGGAAATTTAATGCGTAGCAATTCAACGCGTTGCGATATATGCGCTGCGGTGATACTGGATACAGATCTAAATTCGACGATATTTCTCTATGATCTATGTTAACGTAGAACGTGGCGATCCAACGCGTAGCTATACAATCCGATTTATGACTACCCCTTTTAGTGAAAATTCTAATTACACCGATCCCAGTATATCCTCTCAATGTATTATAGAAGTCGTTCCAATTAAAAAAAATTACATTTCAAGCACGCATCGATATATTCGAACACCGATTTCATAGCAGCAAATCAATCAGAAGAGAAATTTTTAATCAACCGTCTCCTCGTAAATCCAATTCCCGAGATTTTACGATAGAAAACGCGACCCGTAAATTACTTTGCCAAGTGTCAATTATTTATCCCGCCTGTGTTCCTGACATTAAACAAATTCGTTCGCAATGAATAACCAACGATACATTTTATTGTTCGTCGAGTATCAGTCACGTACCCGAGTGTTAAAAAAACAAAGTGTCCACGTGGAATTTCGGATATATTCACGCAGAAAATTGCGTGGGCACGGGATAATTGGCCCGTGGCGGATTTAAACTAAACGCTTGGTGTCCACGAATTACAAGCGCAACGTATTAACGCGGGAAACGTGACGCGGTCCGACGCACACCGCTCCTCTCATCTCGGTGTTTTCGGTAAACAACGGGGAACGTGTCTGCGAAAAAATTCGTTCGATCAACTGGGAACGGGAAGCTAGTTTACACCCTACGTTTAGACAGTTTAATCGATTCGGGCACTGTATTTTTTAAAACGTTTGTGTACTCTACAATTGCCTCCATTTTGAAAAGCCACGAAAGGGACGGGTTGATACAAATTAATCATTACGTAAAATAAACTTTTACTTAAAATAATAAGTCAAAAATAAGTCAAACTTCAAATATGTTTCATAGGATACTACTTTTGAAAAAAATTAAATTCCGTGAAAATTCATCGAAATACGGAAATGTTGCTGCCGTTGCGTCGATCATGTTTAAACCTTCAAGTTTCCGACTACTTTTTTCTCCGTTTGTGCTGTAAATAATGCAGCACCGTGTTAATAAGAATCGACGCTTTATCGGGGGAGATTACGGAGGGAATAACGAAAGAAATTTGTGGGGTGCTGAAGCTGCAGCCGCCGCTGTAAATTTTGAAAATACACTGTTAGTACCTGAGTAGGTCTTGACTGCATTGTTGACTCTGCACTGTTGTTTGTGATGCGCTGCATATACTCTGCTTTGTTATGTTTGCACGTGCGATTTAACCTCTTTTATGTAATCGTTTATCATTGAATAACGGAGCTGTACAAACTTTCGACTACTTAATTAGTACGAAACATTAAGCTTTGAAAATACGATGTAGAATCTCGTCACAAATGTCTAGAAACGTGATATGAGATTTTTGAGAGAATCAAAGTTTTTTAAATTGGGGCATCTCTGGAAAAATTGTGGAAAGAAAGATGGCTGAGGGACTGAAGGGTGCACTTTGGTGAGCAAGAGGGAGTCAAAACTTATTCTAAGAAATTTAAAATAGTTTCCAGAGTTGTAGGTTTAAATTTAATGTAGTTAGTCATAGGTAAAATTGCAAGGTTAAAAAAATAGGAAAAGTTAGGTTAAGTTATGTAAGAGATTATGAAAATTTCTTCACATATGAATATCTTGATGACATATGAAATATCTTCACATACGACAAATTGAAAAAATAAAATAGCTTTCTAGAGGTAAAAGTTTAAATTTATCACAACTAATTAATTACAGATAAAACTTGTAGTAAAGGTTAAAAAAATAAAAAAGTTAGGTTAGGTTATATAAGAGACTATGAAAATATCTTCACATATGAATATCTTGATGACATATGAAATATCTTCACATATGAAAAGTTGAAAGAAATCAAATAGTTTTCTAGAGGTAAAAGTTTGAATTTATTACAACTAATTAATTACAGATGAAACTTGTATTGAAGGTTAAAAAAACAGCAAAAGTTAAGTTAGGTTATATAAGAGACAATGAAAATATCTTCACATATGAATACCTTGATGACATATGAAATATCTTCACATACGACAAATTGAAAAAATAAAATAGTTTTCTACAGGTAAAAGTTTGAATTTATTACAACTAATTAATGACAGATGAAACTTGTATTTAAGGTAAAAGAAACAGTTAAAGTTAGGTTAGGTTATGTAACAGACTATGGCATACACGTCTTCACATATGAAAAATTAAAAAAAAGAATTAAATAGTTTTTTATAAGTATAGATATAAATTTACTACAACTAATTAATTACAGATAAAACTGCAAGACTAAAAAATACTAAAAGTTAGGTGATGTAACAGACTATAAGCGTCAACTTCACATACGAGAAAACCTGTAAGATGAATAAGCAGAATTTTTCCAGCAAAACGTGCACATACGAGATGTAGCTTCTCGCCTGACCGGACAATACGAAACGCTACAAATAAATCAATTTACATTGCAGGTGATCACGCTTCTCTCCATATGCACGATATTCCTGACCTTCTGTGCAAGCCACGCAATCGTCTACCGCAAATCCGCTTACTCCGATCTCGAGGACTCAGTGTCATCATCCGTAAGTAGAAGCACAAATTCTACTCACTCGAAACTGACTCGACGTCGTTATACTACAGAACATTGTGCGCGATACACCTCATTATTATCGCCGGAGTTTACGGGAATAATTAGTCAAATGCATGTTAAGTAAATTTATTTGCATATTCAAATTGTTGCAGTGGATGCCTGGGTGAACTGCGAATATGTTTATCGAGTTAATGATTTTTCAATTTTGTTGTTGTTGTGTTTGCGTGTGTTATTTTATATTTATGTGTTCATTATTTTATGTTGAAATAATACATTATTTTATAATTAATCTGTTTATGTAGGATATTGTTATTGATGTGGGGATGCATATGAATATGTCTTTATATGAGGGATGTTTATGTACTTTATATTCACACATTCTATTATGCATATGTGGTATCTTACATGTACACACATGTATCAATATTCTATTTATTGTACTACCCTATTATATTTATACTCAAGAATATAATATCAAATCAGCTACCCCTCATTCTAGGGATCTACACTAGTTGTGAAATACTCTGTACAGTGATTTGTGAATAGAAGTATTCATACATTATCATTTTATAATCACGAAATTCTCAAATGCATTTTGTATTAAAAAATTCTAAGATCACAGATTTCTGTATCTGTGTATTTTCTGAATACAGTAATGTCATCTAGTAGTATTGTAATAACAGTGCAGTAATTTTGGAACGTACATAAAAATACAGAAATATAAGAATTGCGAAAGCACTTAGCTAACAAAAACGTTTATATTTCTGTAATGGTTTATTGTCAGACAATCCAGCAAAGCTGTCTCGGAGCATCCGTTTATCGTGGACTGTGTTTGATCACGGTAAAGAACGATAGAGAGACGAGCGTCGGCAAAAGGGAAAGTAGAACGAAGGAAAATGCACGAATTACCGAGGCGAGCCCTTGTTTTTCTCGGTGCGCGTTTTCATTACGCTTGCTTGCCAGAGAGTGGAGAGGCCTTAGGGCTCTCATCCTTGCACTTCCGGTTCAACAGGCATTAAGATGAGTATCGTTGACATCGTTTCCTGGCTGCAGACGCGGTGCCGGAGCCGCGCAAAAAGGAATTTAACAAAACAAAAGAAAACCGTGGACACGGCGGGGCTGGTTCCGGGAAAGGGTAGAAGGGTGCAGCCTGTCTCCCTCTTTTGCTGCTTCAACCAGCGAGAAAGTTCCCGTTCGCTTCAGAGACGGTTGAAATTTATATTCCCAGACACCGGAAACTGGCCTCCCTTCGTCCTCTACGGCCTTGTGGCTCGATTCCTCGTGTTCCTCCAGACGAGAGGGATGTTTAAGGAATATTTTATGACGAATTCGAGACCACCGTAGTTTGCGTATTAGTCTGGGTCGGTGGAAATATTGGATCGTTACGGAACTTCCACAAAATATTTTTGTTGGGTCATCGTACCTTTAGAGGTACTTAATTATTCTGAGAGTCTTTGCAAAAATTAATCATTTATACTAATTATATTGTCTCGTATTTCAATTTAATCGTATTCTTACTCTGTAATTTAATGTTGATCAGCTGACCTTGCTCTTTGTCACTCATCAGTTCGAATGTGATAAACCTGACTCCCATTTTCACTACAATTGAACTCTAGGTTTAATATTAATTATGATTTTCATAATTAAGGGTCATTGCAGAGAAAAACTGACTTCTTAGCTTCCTTCAATCTCCACATTGTAACAATTACTTATTTGTACACGGCTGTCTAGGAAATTGTAGGTTAAGTTACACCGCTCTGACAAAATGGCCGAAGGCAAAATGTACCATTTTATTTTCCTTGAAAGTAGCGTTCCCTTAACATAGTAATAATTAGCTGTGAATGACGTAAAGAGGTTAATTACATAAATTCCTGCAACTCAGTAAAATTTGTTCAATTTAATTCTCTTGGAATGATTAATTATGTGAAATGTTCTGAAGGAGTTAAATTGATTCTAACAGAAGAAATTAACTTTTGATAAGCAAATTATGGCGAATATATTTTTTCAGAGAAGCGTGACACTACTTGCAAAGTAGCAATTACTCGACATCACTAATTCTTGGTATTTCGGTGTAAATATTTAAGCTGAAAGTCCGCAAATCCGCCACAAATTTTCTTGCGGTTTCGAGGTTGGCCAAATTCACCGCCGGGCTTCCGTCTAAAGCGGCTTTAAGACGCGGTTACGTCTCGTTTGACAACGTTTAACCGGACTTCTCGTAAGTATTTCGGAGGTCGGCAAAAGCAGAGTTTCAATAAAAGATTCCATTCTACGGTTTCAATTTATATCATTCTACGATTTCAATTTCCTTCTATGATTACACTTCTTTCAAATTTACGGCGGAGGAGTCTGGATTCGAGATTTGATAAAACGTTTAGTCGAACCTTTCCACTCTGTAAATTCGGGTCTGACTTGAATTATGGCCACGTCGTGTGTCAGTACTAGCTCGTTCGCTTTAATAGAATATTAAAATAGGATAGTATAGGAGGATATTATAGGGATGTAATGATGTAATGAAATAGCCGTAAAGTGGAATCATTGTGAAATT
Source organism: Megachile rotundata (assembly GCF_050947335.1). NCBI lineage: Eukaryota > Metazoa > Arthropoda > Insecta > Hymenoptera > Megachilidae > Megachile > Megachile rotundata. The sequence goes on along the minus strand of NC_134992.1, from coordinate 10,150,359 downwards.
GAAGTGTACAGACATAGCATTCATTAGTTTTGAACAATTTGAATTGCGACTTCTTCCTGTGGGGGTACGTTTAGGTTCTTGTTTATGTACCCTCACTATCGCAATCCTTAGTCGAGCTGAAAAATGCATCAGTGCTCGATTGACTGGACGTGTGTCGTGTCACCAAAGGGACACATGTTGAACTTTTGTAGAGGGTGTATAATCTTGATGAGTTTGTGCTCCTTGCAGAAGGTGGCATAGGTGTAATTTTGAAGATGTAGCCTTTTCGAAATTGAATAAGTTATTTAATGTAACAGTGTATAGTAGTAGGATATTATAATAGGGATACAATGACATACTGAAGCAGCAGAGCAGCAAAGTTAGCCAAAGTTGAAAGTACAACAGTAGTGTATATTTAGTAGTATATGAATATAATAGTACGATAAATACAATATTGCTATATGTGTATATGTGAGATAATGTGCATAATAGCAGCAATATCATAGTTGTACACAAAGATGAAAGAGCAATTGTAATGTATAATAGTATATGAATACATATGAGAGGGTATGATAAATAGAATATTGTCACATGTGTGCATATGTGAGATAATACGTGTGCATAATAGCATGTGTAGGATACAAGTGGATAGTAAAATAATTATACCATGAAATCGATAGAGTTAATATTGCAATACTAATCTCTGAAATAGTAGAACAATCCAATAAAATACTAATACAATAGAATATACATATTTGCAAATCTCCATCTAAACCCACTTACGAAACACCCTGCACAATAATCGCTAATAAACTTTCAGATAATCACATTTTATGCGTCATTTCCGACGGCATTTAAACGCTAACGAGCTCATAAAGAAAGAATTCGTAATCAAATTTCAAGCTTGCTTCGAAATAAAACGACGATGAAAGAGCGAATCGAAAATAAATTTTCATCGTTGAAGTAACGCGAGGCGACACGCGCGATGGCGGTCGTACAGCGACAGCAACGTTTTTTTTTATCAGTCGAACAATTTTCGCGAAAGGGCCGACAATTGTGGAAAGCGGTGCCGTGTTTAAACCGCGCGCTTTATATTCGTGGACGGCGATTAACATCTACTCACGAACGATGTCTCGCGGGACCGCTACTGTTACCCACTAATTAAAAGCCAGATATTAGAAAATTTATGCCCGAACGTGGAAAGTCTGCGTCACGCGATGCCTGGCATAATAAAAAGCTTCGCGAAGTATCGTTCTACTGTGGTGCCTCAGGCGGTTTCGACGAAATTTTGGCTTCGTGACTGCGCGGTCTTTTCGGCTGCTATGTAATGAAGCTATTATTTCTTTCGGTGAATTCGACGATCGTATGCATGTCTTTCAATAGTTATTTCGGGTTTGATTTTATTTGGGATCAGTTTTTGAGAACTGAGGATTTTGGGATTTTTTACGAGTCTTGAAATTTTTATGATTCTGGACTTTCGAGTTTTAAGAGAATTTTTGGGAATTTTGGGATTTCTGGGATTTTTGGGATTCTTGGAATTCTTGGGATTCTTGGGATTCTTGGGATTCTTAGGATTCTTGGGATTCTTGGGATTCTTGGGATTCTTGGGATTCTTAGGATTCTTGGGATTTTTGAAATTTTTGAGAATTTTGGGATTTTTGAGAATTTAGGGATTTTTTAAATTATTGGGAATTTTGGGACTTTTGAGAATTTAGGAATTTTTTAAATTATTGGGAATTTTGGGATTTTCAAAATGTTTTGAATTTTTGAAAGTTTTGAATTTTTTGAATTTTTGGGAATTGGAAATTTTGGGATTTTTGGAATTTTTGGAATTTTCTGAATTTTAGAAATTTTTGGAATTGTGGAATTTTTGGAACTTTTGGGGATTTTTGAATTTTTGGAATCTGGAATTTTTTTCTCGCTGTAATTATTCAAAAAATTACATAGCATAAATTTCCATAAAAGTACACATTTAAAAATTTCAGCTTAGAAAAAACCTTCCTAACTATACTTATAATTAAAATGTGTCAAAACCCCCGTTTTAGTATAAAAATAGTTTCCACCCTACTTTCTTCCCATCTAAAATATGAAAGCATTCTATTCTTTTGATGTCGAATTCTCTTTTGCATCTGGCTCTTATCACCTTGTGTAAAAAATAATGGGCTGTTACAACGTACCTTCGTCTCTGTGGCACAAATAAAATGATCAGATAGTTGACAAAATTTTATTTTCTACAATTTTCGATCATAGTTAACTTGTACTTCAGGATGTGGAAGTATTTTTCTTACAATATAAAAGAAACTTTCGCTGCATCTTTCTTTATCATAAGGTACAAAAGAAACATAAATTCCATTCTTTTGATGTAAAATTCTCTTTTGTGTCTCGCTCTTGTTATCTTGTGTAGAAGTATGAAAGAATGCTATGATTTGTTGTGCCTTTTTGTAAGACATGTCGATCAAATTTATTATTAGATGTGCGATTTTTTATTTTTTGAGTGGACATAGTTACAAATTTTCAGTTTCTTTTAATACTCAATTTTTTAGTTTTTCAATTTGTCAGTTTGTTAATTTTTCAATTTTTCGATTTTTCAATTTTTCAATTTTTCAATTTTTCAATTTGTCAGTTTGTTAATTTTTCGATTTTTCAATTTTTCAATTTTTCAATTTTTCAATTTTTCAATTTTTCAATTTTTCAATTTTTCAATTTTTCAATTTTTCAATTTTTCAATTTTTCAATTTTTCAATTTTTCAATTTTTCAATTTTTCAATTTTTCAATTTCAAGCTTTCAAAGCTTCCAAGTCTATGATTTTCAAGATTCTCAAATTACCAAACCACTTTTACAAATCTCCAAATTCCAAAATTTACAGAAACCCAATTTTCAACTTCCTACACACCCAAGTTTTCAATTTTCAAAATTTCTAGGTTCAAAAACTTCCAAATTCTAACCAAAAATTTTCTGATTCTTCAAATTCCTAAAATCATTCAAACCAATACAATTTTTCATCAACAGAATCAGTAAACTTTCTCCACAATCTTTTATACCAATCGAATATCAATTGACATCCATATCATTGCACGCCACATCAACTTCAACATCCATTTTCAAAATCATCGTTCACTTCCAATTTACATGCAACTTCCATAAAAAGTTGTAGAACTTATTTTCCTCTCATAAACGCTTCTACCATGTTTCTCTCATGACACAATGTAAACGGAGCATAAAATTAATTCTTTTGACGTAGAACTCTCTTTTTGCCATGTCATTATTTTTGTACATTCCCTGTAAAGCCCAACATCGATAAAAATCGAACAACATACTCTACACTTTCCTTTTATTCGAGCTTCTCCTTTAACAAGACCGGTTAACATTGTTCGCAGCTTTGGTCACGTTATAAACCCTCGCGCTCTCAAGTGTTCCAACGGGATCGTAAACCTCTCCCCAGAGGACAATTAAATTCTTCGAAAACCGGAATCGCGTTACAATGTAATTCCGGGCAACGACAATACGTAAATACAGTGCTGGAGGATTTCAGTTCGCGCGAACTTTCTTGCTGGATCCAGGAAGCCCGCAAGATGGAGGAGCACAGCGTGGAACTTCCGTTCCGCGTCCTCTAACGCGTTCTATGTCTCTTTCGTACTACCCGCTTCAACCATCCGTCTTCGCGAAAATTCAAATTTCACCGCAGCTTCCTTCCTTGAATCATACTTAATCTATCCGTGGCATAATTGGAAATTCTACCGTGCCAAAGTTTCGTTATCGATTTTCGTTCCAATTCGAGATTCTGTCTGATTCTACTCTTTGTTTGCATTATAATTTATTAGCGGTAATTGGAAATTTTTGCGATGGGAAGTGGTTTCATTTTAAGGGTTTGTTGTTTCAAGCTGTGTTGATTCAGCTTTGCTGAATTTGTAAACGTTTGGTTTTAAATCTGTACGCTTTTAGGAACATTTAAACTTCCATATTTATAAATTTCAGAATTTCGAAGTCACCCTTCAGTTGACCACCTAAATTAAGTTAATCAATTATACAAAAATGTATAAATGCAAATAAAAATAAATGTAAGTAGCTAGCAAAGATCTTCTCTACATCCAAAAAATACAAATTTGTTCTCCGGCGAAAAGGGAATTAGTCAAATATTGTGTACAATATCGAGTAAACGGTAGTCGGTTAGTCGTTTGAATTTCGAGCACAGATTCCGGCGGATATCCGTAAACGGTCTATAAAAATCGTGTGTTCTCGGTAAATCGTGGAACATCTCGGATTTCCGGATTAGCCCCTGCCGCGTGTCCGTTCGGGTCGATCGGTCACGTCTCCTCGTAAATTCTTTTCGGCGAAACGATCGGTCGAATAAACGCCCGGATCGCTAGAACCACTTCCACGCCCTTTTACTTTTATCGTTTTCTTATGATCTACGATCATCAACAGCGTTACGGTCGGCCATCAAACGCGATCTTTGATCCTTGTGACGCACTATTTTATACACGATGGTAAAGCAAAGAGGTTTAAAGCTTTAGCCTTTTATCGGATACTTTGTATCTGAATCGATGTACGCGCTAAGAATACGCCGGTAATGAATTGCGAAATCGAATGCAAACTTAATTTGTAATATAAATAATATTCATTAGCATTCGTTAGGGAATATATTTATTTTAAAATATATACATATATCTATATATTAATAATTCTTTATATTAACGTTTTGATGTAAAGTGTAACTTCAACGCAGTAGTTGAACGTCAGGGCATACAAATATTTTTTAAGAATTAATTAAAAAAAAAACTTGATGTGAATTCATAAAATGATTCAATTTGTGTAATAGAACAAACGAAAATAATATTTATGATGATGTTAATATTTATGATAATATTTATGGTGTGATGATTATTAAAGCAACCATCTATGTTCATCATACGTCACATACATGTATGAGCCGCCATTAAAGTATCAATATACAAAAATGAATAGAAATGTAAACATATGTATACACACATCTATATGTATATTAATAATTCTTTATATTACCGTTTTAATATAAAGTGTAACTTTAACGCAGCAGTCAGACGTCAGGGTATAAAAATATTTTTCAAGAATTAATTAAAAACAAACTTGATGTAAATTTATGAAATAATTCAACTTGTACGATAGAACACATGAAACAACATTTACGACAAATTTAATATTTTCTTTTGTGTGATAATTATTAGAGCAACCACCTATGTTCATCATACACCACATACATGTGTGAGCGGCCATTAAGGTGTCAATATAGAACCTTGCAGGTCCTGTTACTAATACAGTATATTTATTATTTGTATACTCTTATAAGGCACACTCTTATATATTCTTACAAGATATTTATTATTTATAAACTCATATATTCAATATTATTATACTCTTTCATTTTTGTAATTCATAGTAAACCCTCAGCTATGACTGTGAACAGTAGATGTATTTTCAAAGACAGTCTCCAGAAAATTTTTAAATACATCAAATTAAGAAATACAATAAAAAGTGTCACAAGATATAATAGAATATAAAAATTACAAATTACTAAATAATTAAATAACCCACAAATTATTTAGTGTTTTGAATTAACAGTAAATAAAAGGAAAACATCGGTATATTGCCGCGTGTCCGTATATCGTATAGACATTTGCCGAGGACGAAAGGGTTAACGACGCGGCGCGACGTAACGAGGGAGGCAAACAACGGGTCGAGTCAGTTTCACGCGTGTAACGCTGCGAGTTAACGCTTCGTTCGCGAAGGTGCGCGATACGCTTGGGATTACCGTAACTTCGCCATTTTCCGCCAGGACACGGGTTTATTAATATCGCGGCCAGAACGAGCGGCGCTTCTATTCGGGACGCTCCGCGAGCGGATTAACGCCGCGCTTACTTCTCGTTTACGAGATTACTCGAGCCACTCGTCTGCCTGGGATTTAATGCAGGTACGTAACTCTTTGCTCGGGTGTAAGCAATCTGTCGACGGGGGCTGGAGGGGTGCAGACGGGAGAAGACGCGGAGAACGATTGGAATTCTATGAAAAGTAATAAAATTAGAGGGGTTTTTAATCGAATTCGGAAACTGAGCTTAGGGAAAATTGATTTAGGGAAGATTTTTTACTTTATTTTTTACTGGAGTTTGCTAGTGTGGGAGTTATGGAGGAGTCTCGCTATATGACCCTGCATGGAAATGCAAGAGAAATTCTGGATAGGTTGATATGAATGATGTTTTTTAGAAAAAGTTATGGAATCTCATTTCTTCAATTTGTATTTTTTAACATTTTTAAATTTGTACATCTCTGAATTCTTTGTGGAAAAATTGTGGAGTCTCATTTCTTCAACTTGTAATTTTTAACATTTCTAAATTCTTAAATCTTCAAGTCTCTAAATTCGACAAAGACTGTTTACTTTATTATTTACTGTTTGAGAGTTACGATGAAGTCTCGCTATATGGCCCTGGACAAAGATGAAAGAGAAATTCTGAATAGATTCATAAAAATGACTTTTTTAGAAAAAGTTGTGGAGTCATATTTCTTCAATTTGTAATTTTTAACATTTTTAAATTTATACATTTCTAAATTCTTGAACCTTTAGGTCTCTAAATTCGACAAAGACTGCTTACTTTATTATTTATTGTCTGAGAGTTACAGTGGAGTCCCGCTATATGGCCCTGGACGAACATGCAGGAAACTTCTACATATGTCCACATAAATGAAACTCCTTTTGAAAATTTGTTCCAAGACTTCCTCATTCTTAATTCCTCACACTCCTACATTTCTCAATTTCATTTTAAAGCTTCCAAATAAATTTGACAATTTGTAACTTCTAAATCCTCAAGTCCCTAAACACAAAAGTTTGAACATTATCAAATTTAAACATCTTAATCTTAAAAATGCAAATTTGTGAATCTAAAAATTTGTAAAGCAGATCTTGTCAATCTAAAAAGATCCCGGATTTGCAAGTTCCAAGAACATTGTAAATGTCAGTAAAGAAAGGAAGCTGACGATCCAGCGATTTACAGCGAAGATAGTATTAAGGAAGTCAGGTCAAAGAAGTAGAAGACAATCGCAGGGATCGGTAGAGGATTTTAACGAAGAAGATGGAGAGAAAGGGGGTCAAGAAGAAAAGCAGAGGGTAGCAAATAAATCGAGCAGGAAGTCAGTAAGATAAAGCAAGAAGGGTAGCGCCAATAAAGGGGTTGAGAAGTGCAAGGGTGTGCACGTGCGTGAGACAGTTGAAGAGGAGGGACTCGCGTAAAAAAGGTTAAGAGGTGTACCGAAGAAAGAGGAAACGGGAAACGGAGGGTGAAATAATGCGGAACAGGGCTCTGGTAGAAAGAAATTAAAAATCAAAGTGAAAAGATTCCATGGAAATTTGAAACGTGACCAAAAAGCGGAGCGAAATGGAGAATGTCGAGTTTCGACAAGAGAATCCGAAACGAAAAAGGGAATAGTATCGAAAAAGGGTCAAAGAGACCGGAGCTGGTCGTTTGAAAAATCCAGAAGAGTTGCGACAGTCAAAGAGAAAAGGATTAATAACCTGAGGGAAAAGTAAACGTAGGGAAATAAGGGTAGCGCAATAAACCGGCAAGCGTTTATCGACGAATTAATCCGTATAAAGCGGCCTCATCGTTGCGGAGACACGGGCAAAATAAGGACGAGTTGGCAGACTGCCGTTACGATTATCCAACCAGAGATCGTTATCGAGCTTCTCCAGACCATGTTTTTCCGTCCGCCACCCTAATTGCCACTCTTTCAAATCTGTTTGACACGCTGATACGCCTCCTACTCGATCGTCGGCTCTCGAAGTGTTACGAGCTTCGATTAGCACTGGGCAACTGTGCCCTTGAGGGCACTTCAGAGTTTCTCTGTGGAAATATGGGAATCAAGGGAGACTTGTAACTCATTTTTGAATTTAATATATAGAGTCTAATATAGTATTCTCTTTGTAAATATTAAAACTTCGGGCCTTGATTGTAACATTTATGGAATAGGTACTACATTCTTTGCAGTGAGCCGAACATAGAAAGAGATAGCAACACAAAAGACAAAGAAGGACTGAGGTTCAGCATGCATGAAAGACTCGTACGTGTTCTGTCTTTTAAATTCAAAAATCAAAATTCTTTATTTTATTCTATGTATAACATATAGAGTCTAGTTCTCCGAAAACTTGTACACAAACTTGAGAGCTGGCAATCACAAAATGGCTGCCGCAGGCATTCGGTTAATAAAAATCCGACTCCATACCTAATATCATAAAAGCGTAAATTGGCGCTCGTTACCAATCTTTTTCTGGCGAAAAGGAATTAATTTGCACGATCGAGGACAGATTCCGCGTCGTTTGCGTTCGATTACGTATTCCATAAATCTGTGAACACGACCCGTTGATTAACGTCCGGTGGAGTTTTAAGAACGAAGCAAATACAGCTCCGCGACGGTAATTTAATCGTAACCGTGTCCGGATAACACAGTGTATCGGTGAATTTGCAATTTCAATCGGGACGGCTAGTCGTCGAAAAACCGTCCTCCCCGCGATCATCCGGCAAATCTTCCGAAATCCGATTCCAGATTAATTCGCGTGTGTACCGCTGACCGAGTGTGTTCGTTAACGGGTCAACGGACTCGTACCACCAACGTGGGATAAATCGTTTCCGGTAAAGGGATGGGGAAAAAAAGTGTCGAGAGGCCCGTCAACAAGCTTCCTGGCACAGTGCCTTTGGAATCTCGTCGAAAGATTGTCTTCGACCACGTTGCCAAAACCCCCGAGTCATGCCGTTGAAAACAGGGATTTTTACAACGACCTCTCCAATTTTTTCCTTCTTCATTTTCACTTTGACATTGTTTAAAAATTTTTGTATTTTGGGTCCGAAGTTACACACTTTTTTCAACCCCTTCTGTTTAAGTTACATAAGTTTGGAAAGAATTCATGTGACATTGGAAGCAAAATACTTAAATAATTTGGCGAGTCTTTATATTTGTTTAAAATTGTTCATTTTATTATTTTAGTGAATTTGATGAATTTTATAAATTTAAAAAATTTTATTATTTTGGTTTTGATGAATTTGATGAATTTTATTATTTTGATGAATTTGATAAATTTAATAAATTTGATGAATTTGATAAATTTAATAAATTTAATAAATTTAATAAATTTGATAAATTTGATAAATTTGATAAATTTGATAAATTTGATAAATTTGATAAATTTGATAAATTTGACGAATTTTATTATTTTGGTAAATTTGATGAATTTTATTATTTTTGTGAAATTGATGTATTTGATTAATTTTGATACATTTGATGAATTTGACAACTTTGATACATTTGATGAATTTGATAAACCTGATGTATTTGATGTATTTGATACATTTGATGAATTTGATGAATTTGATGTATTTAATACATTTGATGAATTTGATAAATTTGTTGTACTTGAAGAATTTTATTATTTAGGTGAATTTGAAGAATTTGATAAAATTTATTATTTTTGTAAATTTGATGAATTTGATACATTTAATGAATTTGATAAATTTAATACATTTAATGAATTTAATGAATTTGATAAATTTAATACATTTAATGAATTTGATGAATTTGATACATTTAATGAATTTGATAAATTTGATAAATTTAATGAATTTGATGAGTCAAATAAATTTGACAAATTTAAAGAATTTCACAATTTAAAAAGACAGATCAAACCTAACCTAAAAGTCAAGTAAACTACCAGCCATTTTGTAACACTAATCACCATAAGCTACCTCACCGAATAGTATACTGATAAATGCTGTATAAAGTATTCTATACCTACATAAACATTTTCGTTTACAAGTAAGTAGAAATATTAATTTTGTAACGGGCTGTTTTCCCTAGCGATTTAATTTCTGCTCGTCAAGAGTGACATTAGAGAAGTCAAAGATGTTCGCCTGAAATAGCTGTTTTAATTATATTGAAATTTAATTGAAACTTCAATCATCCCGCGAGTGTCGAGGATATAAAATTCATCATTTTCGTCATTAAATTAAAAAGATCGTGCACTTTGGTCATGGTTCGAGCGTGTTTCGAGCACGGCGCGACTATGACGTTGAAAAAAAAGGGGAGAAAAATTCTCTTCAAACCCTTCGAATGAAGTTTCTCCGCGTCGAAACGAGAGACAGGTCTGTGAACTTTGCCGGTTATGCACCCCTTCCTTCCTGCGTCACCTGAGGGATTAAACATCCGTCGTCGACTCGCGCGAAACACCCGACACTTCAAAGTTCAACGTCGACGCGTTGTTTATACCGTTTCACTCCATATTATCTCTACGTTTTTAATACTTTTTGTTCTACAATCTTTGTAATCTTTGGTTTCCGTAAACGTTGATGAGAAAAATATTGTGGAAACCGTCACTGTTCGTGCCGCTTTTATTACTGTTCTGTTTGTCATTTGCGAATTGTTGGTATAAGGATGGCAAACGAAATACTGGAGTATAAGCAATTTCATTATTTCTAAATTTTTATATATCAGTTTTGCAATCTTTCAATTTCTCCACTTTGAATTCTCGAATTTTTATTTTTCAATTTTTCAATTATTCAATCGTTCGATTACTCGATCATTCGATCACTCAAGCATTCAATTACTCAATTATTCGATTACTCAATTATTCGATTACTCAAGCATTCGACTACTCAAGCATTTGATTACTCAAGCATTCGATTACTCAATCATTCGATTACTCAAGAATTCGATCATTCAATCATTGGATCACTCAATCATTCGACCATTCAATCATGCGATCACTCAATCACTCGATTACTCAATCATTCGATTATTCAAGCATTCGATTACTCAAGCATTCGATTACTCAAGCATTCGATTACTCAAGCATTCGATCATTCAATCATTGGATCACTCAATCATTCGATCACTCAATAATTCGATCATTCAATCATTCGATTACTCAAGCATTAGATCACTCAATCATCCGATCACTCAATCACTCGATTACTCAATCATTCGATTACTCAAGCATTCGATTACTCAAGCATTTGATTATTCAAGCATTCGACCACTCAATCATTCGATTACTCAAACACTCGTTTACTCAATCACTCAGTTACTCAATTACTTAATTATCCAATCATTCAGTTACTGAATCACTCAGTTACTCAATCACTCGATTACTCAATCACTCAATTACACAATCACTCAGTTACTCAATTACTTAATTATCCAATCATTCAGTTACTGAATCACTCAGTTAATCAATCACTCAATTACTCAATCACTCAATTACTTAATCACTTAATTACTCAATCACTTAGTTACTCAATCACTCAGTTACTGAGTGACTCAATTACTCAACTACTCAGTTACTCAATCACTCAATCACTCAATCACTCAATTACTCAATTACTCAATTTTTCAAATACTCAATTACTAAATTATTCAATTACTCAATTACTCAATTCTAAATTATCAAACGTTCAAGTTCTAAATTTGAACACTCCAAAAGTACTCGACAGACAATATTCAAGTTCAAAACTTTGCAAATCATAAATTTGGTATTTCATACACTTAAAGTTCAGATATTTACAAATTTGACAACACAGTAAAAGTTCAGGAATTTTTAAACTTGATCGAAGATATCGAAACGCAGTAATCTAGAAACTTAAAAATTTACAAAGCGACACGAACAATAACGATATATCGCAGGGATACATGACAAAGCGTATCGATCGTTTTTATCTAAAGGCACGTTTACAATGTTGCGGCGTGAACAACATGGCCGTGGAGAGGAGTAACTCGACTGCATCAGCCAGGCCGTTCTGTCTTGAGCCCAGGTTGGTGCATCCTCGAAATAGCCTGGAGTAGTTTGGGACGACGGGAACGCAAGTTTCAGATTTAGTATCAAGTTGCCCGGAGGACTCGTCGGCCAGATGAGAATTCAACGAGCCCGCTAAGCGTTCGGGTTCCTCTTTAAAGAAACCCTCTCGATGCCACTTAATCGATCCCGCTCGGCTTTTAGGGCACCCGGCTAACGCCTCGGCACCGTTACCAACATCGTCTTCCACCGTTATCTGCTCCTCAGAACGATCTACGTACCGTGTAATTTATCCACCGAACCATCGTGACATCGATGTTACTCCTAATTAACGATTTAGTATCTCTGTTGTGTTTGCCAGCGGGAAATGGCTGCAGCGTTCCATCTCGTGCTTCGGTTTTGCTAATAATTAATGGAATCCTGGAAACTTTATGTTTGTACTATGATGTTCAACGTCATATTTTCGATTTTTATTATTATTTTTATATTCTACTATTTCTGTGATTCCATTAAGGTTATGTCTGTCGAGGTTCTTTATTATTTTGATATGTTACTGTACTAATATATTATTCAATTTTTACATTACTATACTACTGTACTTTTATACTACTGTACTACTACTATACTACTACTACACTACTATAATATTACTACTATACTACTATACTACTACTATACTACTACTATACTACTACTATACTACTACTATACTACTACTAATACTACTACTAATACTACTACTATACTACTGCTATACTACTACTATACTACTACTATACTACAGCTGTACTACTGCTATACTACTACTATACTACTACTATATCATTACTATACCACTACTATACTACTACCATACCACTACTATACCATTACTATACTACTACTATACCACTACTATATCATTACTATACCACTACTATACCATTACTATACCATTACTATACCACTACTATACTATTACTATACCATTACTATACCGCTACGATACCATTACTACACCACTACTATACCATTACTATACTACTACTATACCACTACTATATCATTACCATACCACTATTATACCATTACTATACCGCTACGGTACAATTACTACACCACTACTATACTGCTGCTATACTTCTATTATACTACTACTATACTGCTATTATACTACTACTATACTTCTACTATATTTCTACTATATTGCTACTATACTTCTACTACATTTCTACTATACTGCTACTATACTTCTACTATATTTCTGCTATACTGCTACTATATTTCTACTATGTTTCTACTATGTTGCTACTACACTTCTACTATACACCATTATACTACTACTATACTATTACTATACTACTACTATACTACCGTGCTACTATACCATTATGCTACTATTCCATTATACCATCATACCACTATATTATCATATTGTCATACTACTTCTCTGCCATATTACTATACAACCATTGTACTATACCTTCATACAGCTATGCTACCATACTCCTATACTGCAATACCATTATAGTACTACAATATTAAATTAGTATAGTATCATATTACTTCACCATTACTACATTACTGTATCATGTTTGACATCCTACTTTGACTACTTTATTCTATCACTCAACTGTTTTACTCTTTCACTATACTACTATTATTAATGTTTCACTATATCACTATTGAACATCATTGAACAAGTTGTTATATCTGTCCTTTTAAAGAAGAACCGTTTAGAAAGTATTTATTGTCATAAAGTGTTTATTTCATCACAAAGGATTATCACTTGACAAACCTTCATTTTGAAACAGTTTGCTTAGATCATACATAGCTGACATAGAAACAAAATAATTTGGTAACGTAGATACGTATGTATAAATTACATGCTGACACACGTGTCGCTCGAACTTAATTTACCAGAACCGTTTTAACTCGCAGCGATAAGTTTGCGAAGTAATATGTTGAATTAGATCCGCGGTAAATCCACGCAAGAAGACACTTACTTAAATTACACGAGTGGTTTACTTTCGTCCGACAGCAATTTGAACAACGCCTCACGCGATTAACCACGGCAATTCTCGAATTTGACGGAGAATCGACTGTTAGCTGGCATGATTCGGTGATTAAAGTTAAACCGGCTGGGTTTCCGGCAACGTCCGGGAAATGAAATTGCGCGCACGATTTTGCAATTAAACGCACGAGAATGCAAAGTAAACCCGTCAGTCTTGTAAACGTCGTTATCCGGAATTCATTTCCCGTCAAATCGGTATTCGACATGATTCGTTCCGCCGCGAAATGAAATTCATTAATGCAAATATTCGTCGCCGGCCGTAATTTCAACTGCCGGTAAATCGATTACCCGTTCGATCCGACAATTTTTCCATCGATCCGGTGATGAAAAGAATTGCGGCTCGAATGTTCGACATTCATTTCGTTAATACGCAAATGTACGGCAGATTAATTAGAAAAACTCGGGATTATTTGGAAAATTTCGTATTTTGTGGTCGATGCGACATTTCACGTGTTATAATGCTAATAGTAGATTTATGATATTTGTGGATGGTAGATTTATGGTTCTTTTGGGTTACTGTTTTATTGTATTGTTACTGTACTATTATTTGAGGTAATATTATACTATTGCACTATTATACTACTGTAGTATTATACTACTGTGTCATTATATTAATATTCTATCGTGTACTTTTAATATTTTACTATTTTATTATTTTACCATTTTACTGGCATACCATTCCACCATCTTGTTTTAGGAGTATTTTGCAATTATTTTGTTATTCTATCATCTTGGTATTCCACCATCTGACTATTCTATCATCTTGGTATTCCACCATCTTGGTATTCCATCATCTTGCTATTCCACCATCTTGTTATTCCACCATTTGGCTATTCCATTATCTTGGTATTCCACCATCTTGGTATTCCACCATCTTGCTATTCCATCATCTTGGTGTTCCACCATCTTGCTATTCCACCTTCTTGCTATTCCACCATCTTGCTATTCCACCATCTTGCTATTCCATAATCTTGGTATTCCACCATTTGGCTATTCCATCATCTTGCTATTCCATCATCTTGCTATTCCATCATCTTGCTATTCCATCATCTTGGTATTCCACCATCTTGGTATTCCATTATCTTGGTATTCCATCATCTTGCTATTCCATCATCTTGGTATTCCACCATCTTGCTATTCCATCATCTTGGTATTCCATCATCTTGCTATTCCATCATCTTGGTGTTCCACCATCTTGCTATTCCACCTTCTTGCTATTCCACCATCTTGCTATTCCACCATCTTGCTATTCCATAATCTTGGTATTCCACCATTTGGCTATTCCATCATCTTGCTATTCCATCATCTTGCTATTCCATCATCTTGGTATTCCACCATCTTGGTATTCCATTATCTTGGTATTCCATCATCTTGCTATTCCATCATCTTGGTATTCCACCATCTTGCTATTCCATCATCTTGGTATTCCATCATCTTGCTATTCCATCATCTTGGTGTTCCACCATCTTGCTATTCCACCTTCTTGCTATTCCACCATCTTGCTATTCCACCATCTTGCTATTCCATAATCTTGGTATTCCACCATTTGGCTATTCCATCATCTTGCTATTCCATCATCTTGCTATTCCATCATCTTGGTATTCCACCATCTTGGTATTCCATTATCTTGGTATTCCATCATCTTGGTATTCCATCATCTTGGTATTCCACCATCTTGCTATTCCATCATCTTGGTATTCCACCATCTTGCTATTCCATCATCTTGGTGTTCCACCATCTTGCTATTCCATCATCTTGCTATTCCATCATCTTGGTATTCCATCATCTTGGTATTCCACCATCTTGCTATTCCATCATCTTGCTATTCCATCATCTTGGTATTCCACCATCTTGGTATTCCATTATCTTGGTATTCCATCATCTTGCTATTCCATCATCTTGGTATTCCACCATCTTGCTATTCCATCATCTTGGTATTCCATCATCTTGCTATTCCATCATCTTGGTATTCCACCATCTTGCTATTCCATCATCTTGGTATTCCACCATCTTGCTATTCCACCATCTTGGTATTCCCTTATCTTGGTATTCCATCATCTTGCCATTCCATCACCTTGGTATTCCAACATCTTGCTATTCCATCATCTTGCTATTCCACCATCTTAGTACTCGACCATCTTGCTACTGTATTCTGCTATTCTATTATTTTGTTATTCTACCATCTTGCCATTCCACCATTTTGCTATTCTACCATCTTCTTGTTGTACTATTTTGCTACTCTATCATTTTGTTACTCTACTATCTTGCTATTCTAAAATTCAGTAATTAAACCATTTGTCCATTCTATCATTTAGTTATCCCACCATTTTGTTATTTTGCCATCTTGCTATCTAGCTATCTTGCTGTTGTATCGTATTACTATTTCATCCTCCTATTATTATGCAAAATTTCCTCTTTCCCTCCACATTTACATATTTTCCTTCAACTAAACCTAACCCAAAAATAATATTCACAAAACTATTTATTAAGACACAATAATATTCACGAACAAACAGCTCACTAAAATAAAGCTGACTCTAACAGATAAAATTAATGTAATCAACGAATGTTCCCACTTTATCGACATTTTCTCTTTTGTTTGTTTGCCAAAGAGTAACTAGGTTTATAGGCTTCTTTTTATGACACAGCACACAAGAATTCTTATTCATAGCAGTGGTTTTATGGAAAAAATAGAAAACAATTCATCTTCTTAAAGTAATACTTTACTTTATTATAACATATGAGACCGACTTCATTTCAGTGACATCGTTCCAGGAAATATGTATAGGGCGTCGAGTAAAAATGAGATGAAAGTATGAAGTAGTTTCCTTTGTACGAAACTTCATATTGGAGAAGATCAATTTTTATCAGTTTTTGATACGTATACACTCCTCTTATATTCATGGGAGCACACGGTTGCTTTATATAGGGTGGCAGGAAAAATTGTTATTAGAATTTGAGGACGATTCACAAATTTCGGTATTTTGGAAATTTCTGAATTTTTAAATCTCTAAATTTTTGGATTGGCATTTTGAAATTTTCGGATCTGTAAATTTCTAAATTCCCAAATTCCCAAATTCTCAAGTTCCCAAATTTTCAAATTTCCAAATTTCCAAATTTCCAAATTCTCAAGTTCTCAAATTCTCAAATTCTCAAATTCCAAAACTCTCAAATTCCAAATTTCTTCAATTCCCAAATTCTCAAATTCCCAAATCCTCAAATTCCAAAATTTTCAAATTCCAAAACACTCAAATTCCAAAACTCTTAAATTCCAAAACTCAAATTCCAAAATTCTCAAATTCCAAAATTCTTAAATTCCAAAACTCTCAAATTCCAAAACTCTCAAATTCCAAAATTCTCAAATTCCAAATTCTCAAATTCCAAAACTCTCAAATTCCAAAATTCTCAAATCCCAAAACTCTCAAATTCCAAATTTCTCCAATTCCCAAATTCTCTAATTCCAAAATTCTCAAATTCCAAATTTCTCAAATTCCAAAACTCTCAATTTCCAGAACTCTCAAATTCCCAAATTCTCTAATTCCAAAACTCTCAAATTCCAAAATTCTCAAATTCCAAATTTCTCAAATTCCAAAACTTTCAAATTCCAAAACTCTCAAATTCCAAATTTATCTAATTCCAAAACTGTCAAAATCCCAAATTCTCAAATTCCAAAATTCTCAAATTCCAAAACTCTTAAATTCCTCAACTCTCAAATTCCCAAATCCTCAAATTCCCAACTCCTCAAATTTCCAAATCCTCAACTTCCCACCTTCCAAAATTCCCAAATTACAAAACCAAAATTTCCAAATCCCGAACCCCCAAATTTCCAACCCTCCAACCTTCCACCCAAATTACCAGATCTCCAATATCACAACAAATTCCCAAATTTCTCCATCGCCCCATCACTAGTACCACCCGTTACATAACACTCGTACTCCCATAAACGCAGAAAATATTCCCAGAAAATTGTATTATTCACGTCTATCGCGAATTGTCGCCTAAAACATCCTGCAACGTGTCCTGAAAAAGCAGGAGGAGAAATTGTGTCTATTTCTTCGACGAAATCGAGAAGCATATCGAGGAAGTAGGAAAGCGAGCGGGAAAGTACAATATTGACGTTCCAAAGTTCCGATACGATCATTTCTCGTTTTCACTGCCGATAACTTCCGCGTTTCTCGGTTCCGATAACGATCCAAGCGATCATTCTTGCTGTGACGGATGTCTCGGTGTTGCATATCGATTTTCCACCCTCTAGATTACACTTGCGGTATCTTTTCGAGAGCCTATCTCGCGTCTAATCTCGTTAGGGGATCGAGGGTATAAACCCTCGTTGGCCTTTTTCTAATTGCTTCTCTTATTAGTTGCGAAAAGAGCAACGAATCGTGTGGATACTTTCGGAAAAATCTTGTGACATTTTTCTTGATATTAATCTCGTATGATATCGAGCTTAGGAAATATTTAATTTTGAAACTCGTAGATTGGGAAATTTGGTAGAAAGGTAAACTGAAAATCTGTGAATTAAATATTGATCACACTTAGTGAGCAAAAATATATTTCAACAGATACATCTGAAATTTAATTGGCGAAATAATTCAATAACGTTATAAAGTTACATAAATTCATAATTATCTTCTCACTTTTAACACCGTCCATTACCTTCTACCGATAATATCAAGAAACTGTTGCCTCGAGAAAAAAGGCAATTTATAAAGTTACCAGAATTGTTGTAAGAACTTCCAGCGGATGAAAGCAAAATTGAATTTAAGTATCAATTGAATTATATCGGAGCCGATTGTTGAAAGCGTTTCGAATTTAACCTGGTCTTTATATCTGAGAAATTTTAACTTATTCGAGAAACTCATTAGTTACTGAAGTACGGCGTTAAAGAGAAAGAAAATCCTAACTGGACAAATTTTGCAGTATTCCAAATTAATCGATGCAATTAATAAATTTTAATTATTATTATAATAATAACTATGGATACATAAAGTGAGAGGTGGTTTTAAATTTAACCTAACATAATCTGAAACCTAACCTAAAAACTCGTAATAAATTAAAATAAAATTAAAATTAATTTATCACAAACATTTATCAGGGACAAATATCATAGTCTGTTATTACTGAAATTTATTAAGTTTTGTACTTTTATATCTACATGAAAATATCACAAGATTACTATAAATAGATTTTCCTAACATTAAATTAAAAGTTAATTGCCTCGATTTGACACGCTATTCAAAGATACCATTTTCGTTCGCTTAAATAAAAAATGTTTCCGCAGTTTTACCTAAATAATAAATGAAATTTCTATTTTTTTGAAACGGTTATTATTGCTTAATTAACCTTTCACCCTATATATTTATTGGCCGCTGACGTCAGACCTAAATTATTACTGCACTATTAATATAAATAAAGAACGTTGAACCGTCAGTATATTTCCGATTTAGCGGTCTTCAATTATTCAAGTTACAATTGATATCGGAAAATCAATTAAAATACGATTTAAAGTTATATTTTAACTTGGGTCACGGGTCTCGGTGTTACAAGCCAAGAGGTTAACTTGTTAAGCATGGGTGAACTTTACGCTGTGTACAGCAGGGATCAACACGAATTATGCGTAAACAGCACTATACTGCGTGACAATATTCTCGAGTTAATTGAAATCAAGCTTTTAATGATTTTTTTACCGAATATTAACCTTTTGCGCTAATGAGACGCCTCTGAAGTCATTTGAAATAAGCATTATTTAATAGTAGAAATTATTAGTAGAGAAATAATAACCTCAAAGGAACTCATTTAACATTTTAATTAATAAGCTTTAAAGTTTTTTTTTGATAACAAAATTACACTCGAGTTCAAAGGGTTAACTTTGATAATTTACTTTTTGGGAAATTCACAAAATATGAAATTTCCAAATGTTTGCAATATCGTATTAGTGTGAAGAGGTTTCATGGTGTATCATCTTGACATTACATTTTATTCAGATGTAACGTACTTCTGTGGGATTTGTTAATACTTTTATAAAACGTGGTCAAAGCAAGAAAGTGAGAATGGAACATATGAAGAAGATTATTCCATTGAAACGGTGAGTGAGACAGTAGAGCCATGGTGTGGCAGCCATAATAGTGTCGTGCCTAAGAGGTT
This sequence comes from Megachile rotundata, assembly GCF_050947335.1. Taxonomy (NCBI): domain Eukaryota; kingdom Metazoa; phylum Arthropoda; class Insecta; order Hymenoptera; family Megachilidae; genus Megachile; species Megachile rotundata. The sequence goes on along the minus strand of NC_134992.1, from coordinate 10,130,379 downwards.
AACCTTCAAACTCAATCACGGTGCAAATAATATTGCATAGTATCAGTAGAGTTTGAAAATTCTCAAATAGTAAAATAAAACGTTCCAAAAGCACAAATTCCCAAAACTCAAAACTTCCAATCTTCCACAACCCCAAACTTCCTAACCTCCAAAATCTCCAACGTCCACAAACATTTCTACAATCAAAAATTTTCAAAAATCCCACGATTGCAAAATTCCGCAAGCTAAATCCCTAAATCCCTAAATCTACTAACACTGAAGATCATAACCTTGGAACCACACGAAGATTAATTGAATCCCCTAAGAAAACGCCCCCATTCCCCACGAACGCACGCTCGGCACACTTTTCACGCTTCTTTCTCGAGTCGCGAAGAGTTTCCATTATCGGCGCTTTTCCATGTGCTCGAGTTAATCGTCCCATTGTTCGGCATGTCGGTCGGTGGTGGTTGTAGTCGTCTTTGGTAAGCCTCTTACCAGCGTACGGGCCTAAGCCAGCCCCGTACATGCACGAGGACAATACACATACAAGCCGAAGCCGATAGACACGGATGTCGTCGTGTATCGGGGACAACCAGACCCGGCCTCCTCAAGGTGCCTCTATGTATTCATCCCCCGCGCTATGTGTGACACGCGAGTGGACCAGCTGGAAGGAGCTTAAAGGGGAATTACAGGTCGAACGGGGAAACCGACGGATGTTCCGCGCGAAATGGGGTTGGAACGAGTCCTATTACCCTCGATACGATTCATATTTATACACCCAACGTTTATTGTTTTCCCTTACGGTTATTTTATGTCAACGGTGCACTGGGGGTTGTCTGGGGAAATTGTGGAGGAAAGGTTTAGGATGGGTTTATCACTGGATTTTTCGGATCTATTAACTTTTAAGGTGGCTTAAATTTATTGGTTTAACTGAACGATATGTGAAAGGTATTTTTTTATTAAATCCAGTGTTATGCATATGGTTCAAACTTATTGGTTTAACTGAACGATATGTGGTAGGTGTTTTTTTATTAAATCTAGAGTGTCATGTATGTGCTGTACAGTTAACCCTTTGCACTCCAGAGGTGACTTCATATTATTGATTTAACTGAAGAATATAAAATAAGTACTTCTTAATTAAATCTAGGGTGTCATACATATATATATATGTATGCTACATATGTGTCTATTAACCCTTCGCACACTAAAGGTGATTCAAACTCATTGGTTTAACTGAACAATATAAAATAAGTACTTCTTAATTAAATCTAGGGTGTCATACATATATACATGTATGCTACATATGTGTCTATTAACCCTTCGCACACCAAAGGTGATTCAAGCTCATTGATTTAACTGAACAATATAAAATAAGTACTTCTTAATTAAATCTAGTGTGTCATACATACATACATGTATGTTACATATGTGTCTATTAATCCTGTGCACACCAATTGTGACTCAAACTCATTGGTTCAGCTGAACAATATAAAATAGGTACTTTTTAATGAAACTCAAAGCGCTACACCCCTATTAATATTACCCTACCTATTTATTTTTATAAATTCCATCAATTCATATAAATTTTCACCCGCTTCTATGAATCCCCATAAATGTGAACTCTAATAAATTTCCATGAAAATAAATTTGTACAAATGAAGAATTTTTAATTTGCAAGTTCAGAAGTACATTTTTTAAATTAATAATTTGTCGAAATAACAGAATACATTCCGATGGTGCAACGATACCAGTGTAACAATTTCAAGAATGCTATAAATCCAACAGTAGCACAATAAAAATGATTCATGTCTCCGATGACGCTTTAAATGACAAGAAATTAATACAAACAACGGGCGCGCATCGTGTACCGATCGAAGAGATTACACGAGCCGTGTGATTTTTATTGTAACTCGTTTCGCAACATTTTTCACCGATAAAAAGTTCGAAAATCCACCGTTGGAATTGTGAAGGTTGTGATTTTTTTTCCTCCGGATATTTCTGACACTGGTGAAGATTAATGCTCGCGCCATTTTTCATTGTTCGAAGTAACGTCCAGCAATGCATGTAGAGGTGTAAAATTATGTCTTTCGTGATTCGTTCGATAGTACAAGATTAATGTACGATATTTTGACGGATAAAAAATAGGGTAAAGAAAATAAAAGAAGAAAAGGGCACAACTTAGTCGTGTTAAGCATTCTGTTATTATTCTGTGGATCGAAACGTGGCTCTGCGCAAACATGATTGATCGATGTGCCATTCAGAGATGGGGGAAAAAAGAAAACGAGATCCAAAGGGGCGAATAAACGTCACACTCGTGATATTATTATTCGTGACGTTTCCGTTGATAACGAAATTAATGTACCACGTCGGTTTTATTAGCCCGTCACGAGTACTCGAAATGTATATACACGGCGGAATTGAAAAACCGAACTTACTAGCGTGTTTCGTGCCTCCTGACACGAGAATTGATTGAAGAAATATTTATTCGTGGCACACTGACCACTCGATATGGTATTTACGAATACGAGTGGATTATTTAATCGAGCAGCGCGGCACGCGAAAAATATGGCCGAAGGACGGGACTAGTTCCATTCGGGGATGTGAGGGTTTGAGGACTTCGGTACCGTTATGCGAGAGTTAAGCTCTTGAAAAATTGGGATTTTAGGTTTTAGGAGTTCAAAAATAAAAAAATTGGAAATTCGGAAATTTTGAAGATCGCAAATTAATTAAAAACAAACTTAAAAACGAACTATAAAAATTTAGCGACTTAAAAATTCGAGACCTTCAGAATTAAAAAGTGTCATCGATCACAAAATTTCAGTGTCATCGAATTTGCAAAATTTACACTCATAAATTCATCGACTATAAAACAGCGAAACTCATTGAAATTTCAATCACAAAAATAAAGATAAAGCCGCTGAAATACAATATCGTTCGACATGACATTAATCCGAGCCTGTGAAAGAGAAATACTTTGGTCGACGTATAAAAATACAATCAAAAAACATTTACATTTCATCCGTCGAAACGACGTGAAAATACACTCGATCGCGACCCTGTTCCATTGTTTCTATCAGGTAATATCGAATTTGAAATTTTAGCGTTTCGATTTTGCTCGGTTATTTGACACGGGGTTAAATCCTGGCGAATAAACCACCTCTCGAACGCGCTACGTAAAAATTCTGTAGAAAAAATAAAGGTTATATTACTCACGAGTAATAGGTTATAAAACGTGATACTACGAGTTCGATATAATTCTCAGAGCGATAGTTATAATCTAACAGCTTTTTCACCGATTTCGTAGAATGCCTATTACAGCGAGAGGATTAGACCTCGGTACAAGTTTCTAGCGATGCTTTAACGGTTCTTTGTTCCTTCGCATCTGTAGTTTCAAATCAATTCTTTACCCGTAGCGGCAAGACCCAAGGAGTCATCACATTGTAGCGAGTATTTTTTTATTGTCAGTCACATCTGGTTGTATCCTGGCAGTAGGGTCTTTTGTTCGCAGTTTTCTATTCATGCCGAGGTGCTTGGTTTTGTTACTTAGGTCACTTTGGAGAAAAACCAGACCCACTTCATACGTCGCACTTCCATCTCCAGCAGAATTTTAGCTAAACCGATAGAAAATCAGAAACTGTTTTCCCTCATCAATGTCACAAAAATTGTACGCCCACTGAGTTTTTGTAAAACGTAAAAAATCAAAGAGACTCTCAAACATCGAGTACATTGCCTAAGATTTCACGCGTCGTTTAATCATCATTGACGCTGCGACGCACATACAGCGAACATAACGAGAACCGCGGTGAAATAGGAAGATGCAGCGAAATGTTGTGCGGCTACAAATAGAATGATTCCATAAATTTCATGGGAAATCGGATCGACGAAATTGGCTGTTTAATAACAGGAAAACAGGAACGGAGGTTCATCCGTTCGAAATATCACAGAGGGAAAGAGGGAGAGAGAGAAGTACGAGCGTTCTTTACCGCGATTTCGGGATTTACGGAGAAAATCCGATTTTCCACCGGTGACGACGCAAACAGGAAATTCACGTGAAAATCATCGCTAAGCATCCTGTATAGGGGAACAAACGTTTATCCGAATCTATTTTGCGCTTTTCGGTTTAACGGGGAGTAAATTGAAAAACCGACGCGACGGTTTCATCAAAATGAACGATAGACTGCACTTTCCTCGTTTATTTATGACCCGTGTCGTTGTAAACTCATCCTACGAAACGAATACGAATTATGTCACTGTTATTAAACGGCTATTGTCCACATACGTAAATATGACGTTTTTCGTTCGGTGGTTCTCAACCTTGACAGAAAATTCTATATACTGTAATTTACAAGATATTGGACATTTTGTTTTATTATTTTATAGTTTTATTCTGTTTCTGATATATATCTACATAATATATGAAATATATTTATGTAAGCAGGAATTAGAGAAGGATTAACAAAGATTGAGAATGTAAGATTAACAGTATGATCATTTTATTTATTTATTATGAATGCATATATAATTCAATTTATTTACTGTGAATAATTTATTCATTCACTGACTATCAACTAAACAATTTATTTACTGCTTATTATTTATTAACTGTATTTAATTACGTTCGTGGATGAATAAAACTACCACCTTGAACTGCAGACATAACCTAAAATTTCAGAGGAGCTTCCATTAAAATAATCCAGCAAACAAATTTAAATTCGAATCCACTGCTAAGTCACCATGTTATCAGCGTGTTAATAAGCAAGCTGGACTATTAATATTAAGGTTTGTACAAGTAGTGATAAGAACTGTTGACAAAAAAGCACAGATCGTACTCGTTCTCGAGACCGAGCGAAGAACACGATAAGCAGCCGATTATGCCACGCTCATAATTTAACTTGAAAATAATTCACCTGTCTTTTTTTCGTTCATGCCACAGGCTCATAAATTTCATAACGTATTCGGCAAGAACCAACCCCTGTGCCCTTAACCACCCTTTCGTGCTGGCCTGAATCATTTCTTCTCCAGTGATTTGTGATGATTTGTAGCGTGCCCCTTGTGAAAAGCTCTGATACATTCTCGTATTCTCTGATAAATTAGTATCGTCCAGGGCGGTTTTAACGATAGAACATTTCTGACCCAAATTTATGCAATGTAAATTGCGATGTTTCGACTGAAATTCGAGGTAGAAATTATTAAGTGGGAAATTTAAACAGTTCCATTAATTAATAATTAGATTTAAAGGGAAAGCTTCAAAGGAGCCTTCCTTTACCATTACGTACTCATTGAAAAAACGCGAAAAAAGAATTTGTTTAATTTTTTCGACATTTTATAACAAATTGACGGAACTAAAAAAATATTTTAAGATAGCCTAATCCTTTATGAATAAAACAGAAAAGAATTTAGTTAAATCGGTTGAGTAGTTCCTGAGAAAAAAATTCGTGAGTGAAGCCTGTTTATAAATTAATACAGGGTGTTACAACTAGTGTTCGTCTTCTGACTGGTTTTCCTCAAAATTTTTCGTTATTATAAAACAGATGGACAAAGCCACAAAAAATATTTTATAACGGCACAATTCTTCTTGAATAAAACAGAAAAGAATTTAGCTAAATCGGTTGAGTAGTTCCTGAGAAAAAAATTCGTGAGTGAAGCCTGTTTATAAATTAATACAGGGTGTTACAACTAGTGTTCGTCTTCTGACTGGTTTTCCTCAAAATTTTTCGTTATTATAAAACAGATGGTCAAAGCCACAAAAAATATTTTATAACGGCACAATCCTTCGTGAATAAAACAAGAAAGAATTTAATTAAATCGGTTGAGTTGTTTCCGAGAAAAAAATTCGTGAGTGAAGGCTATTTTCGCAAAAATGGACAAAAATTGCAAACTTTGAAGGCTTGTTATTTTTTAACAAATTCGAAACCGATAAAATGATGACTTAAACCCCCCCTAATTTCACATGGACTACAACATATTTTGATTAAAGCAAAATGGTGACGTTGAAAAGGAATCGAATGACCTACCAACGCTATCGGCCTCACGAATCAACCTTCTCATTTTCCCCGGGTTTTCGTAAGAAACGCGCGAGATGTCTTGCCGTTCCTCTGCCGTCTTAATTGCCCCATTGTTCGCGATATTCGTCCTCCACGAAGCTCTTCCGGCGTCTACACGGTCGCGAGTGCACGACAAATGCAGAAGAGAAAAGGGGCAAGGAGAAGAGGAAAGAAAAATCTTTTCTCTCTTCGTTCGCCGTTCATCTTCGCCTCTTCACTCGGGAGCACTCTTCGCCGGCGTTTCAACGTCGTGTTGCACCTTTTTATTGGCACGCGTGTGCTGGTTTGCTTTTCGCATTTTTTTTCCTCCTTCCCGGGTTTCTTTCATTCTTGCTGTTTGTTCCATTCGCCGAGTTCACGGGGACTTCTTCTTCTTCTTCTTCTTCCGCCATTCGCGTCGCTCATTGTGCTTCGAGTGCGGTTGCGAATGCGCCGCGCGTTCTCGCGAGGAATGCAATTTCAGCAGACGCTCTTTCTAAAGACTGGTTTCACCTCGAATTAGATTGGACCGGAATAGGCTGTTCCGGGGAATACGGCTTCCGGAAACTCGAACGACTTCCTTCTTGTTTTACGATTATTTCTGTTATTTCGGTCTTGTCGAAACGAGAATCGATCAACTTCGGGGAAGAGGGACTGCTTTGGGTTCATTATTTAACACGTTTTAATACCCCTCTTTTATGTTGCAACTTTGGTAAAATTCTTTTAGGAAGATTGGTTATTTAGATTTTATTTTTTAAATAGTATTAACTCATCTTTAATTGACTTAACTTGTTGAATATTAAATTTAATGCAATTATATACCTAAATCTTTATAGTACATACTTTAAGTATTTATATAAAGTACTTCAAGTATTTAACTAAATAACCAAGCATCATTTTCACATAACCTATCTTTAATTTCAAACATAACCTATCTTTTCAGAATAAATGAATCCATCTTTTCATCATGATCATTAAAGATCGGAAATGAATGGGAGTGAATGAATAAATGAATAAATGAACGAATGAACGAAATATAAATGTATCTGTAACACCAAATTGAATTGATCAGCTCCGCACAAAAGACTACAGAAATGTAAGCATACACCGTTCAATCAAATGCGTAATTGTTCCCAAAAAGAAAAAAAAAAATACTGATATAATGATTCCTCAAATAGTATTTAATCATTACTGTTCTATCAATCTGTCAACTGTGGAAACTCTTCCTATTAAATATTTATGAATTTTCTTTTTTCATCATAGATCTCATTACCGAGATATAGACGAAAGTTAGGTTACACAGTTAGACGGCAATTAAGTTTCACTTAGTCAAACAATTAGGCCTAACTCAGGGAGCAATCAAGCTCGGTTTACTGACGGCTGATAATGAGAATCAGCTCGCGACAGGAATAGTTTCGTCACCTGTTATCGAACGAAATTTCCTAAATACTTTGAATGCAATCTTTGGGTGACAAAATGTCACTTGCAATGACGGATAATTGTTTCACGGTTTTGGCTGTTGGGACTAACTTTACAAATTACGTATGGTAATTAATTATTTACACATATGTTCAAAAGGTATTGAATATAATTTTGATGCTGATTTAAAAATTGAGAATGTGTGGATTGATAAATAACTCAATAATTCAAATTGAGACTTGATATGTGTCATGTAAGTAAGAAGGCGAGGTTATGTAACATAACCTCATATGTGTATTTAATAATACTTACAGAGGAGGATAAATCTAAGTACAATATATAGAACTGTTATATATGTGTGTACATACATATTAATTATATGTGTACATTTAAATATTTATATTATATGTACACATATGATTAATACACATATGTACACATATGATTAATGCACATATGTACACATATGTATACATATACATATACATATGTGTGCATATACAAACATATATACATACATATTAATGATACATATACATGTATGTACACATGTGTCACATATGTACACACATGTATACATATGTGTATTACATATGATCATAAAAATTGTGCACCATCGAACACCACAAATAGCATCAATAACATTTAATTCTCTCAAAAAACCCCCCAATATTTTTCCCATAAAACACTTCAGTAAAGTACTTCATTAACTTGTACATGTACCACACATAAATTTGTACAATTGAGTAAAAAAGAAAATTGAATAGAAATTAAGTGCACGTATTAATTGAAAACAATCGCCCAATAAAAGAAAAAAATTGCTAGACACGAAATGTCAGATATTTCACATACTCGATCGTTTCTTATCCGAAGTCCATAATCTCGTTCTTTGTCATCAAGAGTTAATCAAAAGCACACCCTAATGTTTATGTTCGGTTAACTCATTTACCCCGTGTTAGTTCATACGAGTAGTGTACACAGTCACCACATGTTTACTTATCATCAAGCCTCAAGTAGACCGAGGTTCCAACTTGCTCGAACAGCAACAGAGACACTTTCTGTTGTAGAACAGTCGACGATCATAAGTCCAAAATATTGCCGGTTCTCCCCGCCGCGTAACGCGTATTTTACCCCCTTTCCTTAACGTGTCTGCGCCAAGCCGTAATTACAGTCGTCAGACTCGGCCCCCGGGGGCCACGTTTTTCCGGAAAAAATAAGCACGAACGTCTCGGAATGGAAAGGAAAAAGGGGTAGATGGTTGTGGGTGCACGTACGGCAGACACGGGCCCGTTATCGCGTTGATAACTAACGGGGGACACGACGCACGAAACAGCCGACATTCATTAATCGACGCCACGGCATCGTCACCCTTTAAGCGGGAAAGCTTTTGCGTCTCATTAGTGTGCCAACGAGAGGGTTGCACCCGGAGAGGAACCAACGCCACTTCGCTATTCACCTTCCCTCTTTTCCCCCTTCTGGTGGCCGTCAGTGGCGTAGCAACAGAATTCGTCAATGCCATTTTGCGTAGCTTCAAGATTTGCAATTACTGGATCTGGGAAATTCGGTATTTGAGAATTTTGGGAGGATTTGGGGATTTGTGAGTTTGGCTGGTTGAGAGTTTCGGGATTTGGGGGTTTGAGAATTTGAAGATTTAGGAATTTGGGGACCTGGAGATCTGGGAATCTGGGGATCTGGCAATCCAAAGAATTAGGAAAGTTGGGCTCAAAGAAGCTTGAAATCTAGGGAATTTGGGACTTGGAAATTTGGATGTAGGGAATTTGAGAATTAGGAAATTTAGAACTAGGAAGTTTGAGAACGAGGGAAATTGGAACTAAGAAATATGGAACTAGAGAATTTGGGAATTAGGAAATTTCGAACTAGGGAATTTTTGAACTGAGGAATTTGGGAACTAGGGAATTTAGGAAATAGTGAATTTGGGAACTAGGGAAATTGAACTAGAGAAATTGGAACTAGGTAATTTGGGAACTAGGTAATCTGGAAACTAGGGAATTTGTGAATTAGGGAATTCAGAACTGGGGAATTAGTGAATTTGGAACTAGTGAATTTGGGAATTTGAGAATTTGGAAAGTAGGGAAATTGGAACTAGGAAATTGGGAACTAGATTATTTGGGAATTTGAGAAGCTGGAAAGTAGGGAAATTGGAACTAGGAAATTGGGAACTAGGTTATTTGGGAATTTGAGAAGCTGGAAAGTAGGGAAATTGGAACTAGGGAGTTTGGGATTAGTGAATTTGGGAATTTAAGAGTTTAGAAACTAAGGGAATTGGGAACTAGGTAATTTGGGAATTTGAGAAGCTGGAAAGTAGGGAAATTGGAACTAGGAAATTGGGAACTAGGTAATCTGGGAATTTGAGAAGTTGGGAACTAGGGAATTTGGGAATTTAAGAATTTAGGAACTAGGGAAATTGGAACTAGGGAGTTTGGGATTAGTGAATTTGGGAATTTGAGAGTTTGGAAACTAAGGAAATTGGGAACTAGGTAATTTGGGAATTTGAGGAGTTAGGAACTAGGGAATTGGGAACTAGGGAATTTGGGAATTTAATAATTTAGGAACTAGGGAAATTGGAACTAGGGAGTTTGGGATTAGTGAATTTGGGAATTTGAGAGTTTAGAAACTAAGGGAATTGGGAACTAGGTAATTTGGGAATTTGAGAAGCTGGAAAGTAGGGAAATTGGAACTAGGAAATTGGGAACTAGGTAATCTGGGAATTTGAGAAGTTGGGAACTAGGGAATTTGGGAATTTAAGAATTTAGGAACTAGGGAAATTGGAACTAGGGAGTTTAGGATTAGTGAATTTGGGAATTTGAGAGTTTGGAAACTAAGGAAATTGGGAACTAGGTAATTTGGGAATTTGAGAAGTTAGGAACTAGGGAATTGAGAACTAGGGAATTTGGGAATTTAAGAATTTAGGAACTAGGGAAATTGGAACTAGGGAGTTTGGGATTAGTGAATTTGGGAATTTGAGAGTTTAGAAACTAAGGGAATTGGGAACTAGGTAATTTGGGAATTTGAGAAGTTAGGAACTAGGGAATTTGGAAATTTAAGAATTTAGGAACTAGGGAAATTGGAACTAGAAAATTGGGAACTGGGGAATTTGGGAATTTGAGAATTTGGGAACTAGGGAAATTGGAACTAAGGAAATTATAACTAGGAAATTTGAAACTAGGTAATTTGTATCTACGGATTTTGGAACTAGAGAATTTGAAAATTTAAAAATGAGAGTCCTAGGAAATTTAAGGATTTGAATTCTATAGAGAATCCGTAATCACCAACTAATTATCGATCCAACTAATTCGATACAACCTAACCTAACCTAACCACAAACACTAATAAGAAGAGAAGTATAGCGTTGAACAAAGTATCGTATACCGTGCGTTTCGCTTCGATTTAGCCGGGTGTTGTGTTTCGAAGCAACGCACCGATGGATTCTAATTACTCCTCGCCGAATCGTATGTTGTTTGACCGGTCGGCCCGTGTTGCTTTTTCATCGAGAATCTGAAATAACAGCGTTGCGTTTATTTTTCTAGGTGAGGCGGTATCGATGTTGATCCGAGTCCGTGTCGACGAAGCAGAGACTTTGGTTTATTCCAATTTCCACGTACTCCGTGAAATCTGTATCGACGTGCGCGCAAAATTGTTCCCGCGCATGATTTTTAACGAAAAGTCGCGTTAGGAGCTTGTTCGCGAACGGAAGTCCGGTAAACATACCGCTTGAAGGCAGATTTAGAGCAGCTGCTTGTTGATTGCATGAAATAAAAGTACACGCGAAAGTACACGTTAAAGTGCAAAGTCAGCGTTGTCCCGATAGCTCCGGGGATAGCGTGTTGGCTCACCATCCCGTGGATCTCCGGTTCGAATCCCACTTGGGTCTACTACTTTTTCATCAGCTTCTGTATACTACTATTACTCTAACGCGAACTTTAATGGACCCGTGTTCCTACACAAAAAAAAGTTCCTTCAACATCATACTTGAATAAAGCATACTCTCCGCGAATAGAGAGTGCATTATCCCATTCATTAAGCTTGCGTTTCGACGCAAAAACTCGGGTTTGACACACTTTTAAGACCGTCTATGTCAAAGCTTGTGTGTCGATATAAAGTAAATTTGGAAACTTGTAAATTGATGCATTTAGAAATTTCATTTGGTTATGGGTTAGATCGACATTTGTTGGATCGTATTTACGGTAATTTGATATTTATGTGCTGTGTTATTTTTGGGTTGTATTTCCCAAGCGTTGTATTCTGCACATATTGTAAGCTCTACGCGTTAAAATTTGTTTGCGTTGTGTTCTCCACGCGCTGCACTTTGTTTGCGTTGTGTTCTCTATGCGTTGTGTTCCCCACGCGTTGTATTCTCTACGCGTTGTGTTCTCCACGCGCTGTATTCTCTACGCGTTGTGTTCTCCACTCGTTGCATTTTCCACGCGTTGTGTTCTCCACGCGTTGTATTTTCCACGCGCTGTATTCTCTACGCGTTGTGTTCTCCACGCGTTGCATTTTCCACGCGTTGTGTTCTCCACGCGCTGTATTCTCTACGCGTTGTGTTCCCCACGCGTTGTGTTCTCCACGCGTTGCATTTTCCACGCGTTGTATTCTCTACGCGTTGTGTTCTCCACGCGTTGTGTTCCCCATGCGTTGTGTTCTCCACGCGTTGTGTTCTCCACGCGCTGTATTCTCTACGCGTTGTGTTCCCCACGCGTTGTGTTCTCCACGCGTTGCATTTTCCACGCGTTGTGTTCTCCACGCGTTGTATTTTCCACGCGCTGTATTCTCTACGCGTTGTGTTCTCCACGCGTTGCATTTTCCACGCGTTGTGTTCTCCACGCGCTGTATTCTCTACGCGTTGTGTTCCCCACGCGTTGTGTTCTCCACGCGTTGCATTTTCCACGCGTTGTATTCTCTACGCGTTGTGTTCTCCACGCGTTGTGTTCCCCATGCGTTGTGTTCTCCACGCGTTGTGTTCTCCACGCGCTGTATTCTCTACGCGTTGTGTTCCCCACGCGTTGTGTTCTCCACGCGTTGCATTTTCCACGCGTTGTGTTCTCCACGCGTTGTATTTTCCACGCGTTGTATTCTCTACGCGTTGTGTTCTCCACGCGTTGTGTTCCCCATGCGTTGTGTTCTCCACGCGTTGTATTTTCCACGCTTGTGTTCTACACGCGCTGTATTCTCTACGCGTTGTGTTTCCCACGCATTATATTCTCCATGCGTTGTGTTCTCCACGTGTTGTGTCCCCCACGCGTTATAATTTAATTGCCTTGTATTCCCCACTTCTTGTAATTTGTTTGCTTTGTGTTCTTCACGCACTCTAATTTACTTGCGTTGTGTTCTCCACTAGTTGTGTGCTCCCAAATCTCCCCCATTAAAATCTAAAACACCATCAAAAGAAATTCGACTTCTCCGCAAATAATATCCGTAATATTATCCCTAGTATATACTTATAAGTGCATACATATAACACATATGTAAATCCATATGCAATATCCACGTATGCGGAAAGAACCGTTCCCTGCTACGCCACTGCACCTCTTCAGCATCTCCACTGAAAGGGAGGAAAGGAAGATGGAAGACGTGAAACGCGAACTTTGCTTCTTTGTCTCCCTCTGATTTGTCGAATGTTCCCTTTGTACTTAGCCATGACGAAGACGATAACAACGGGACAAAGAAGAAGAAGAGCAGCACACCGAGACCGGGCTGCCTTGATGCGATAACATTGGATCTGATGTGGATTACGGCGTACATCGTCGGATTGTGCTTCATAGCGATTTTCGCCGACGTTCTGGTGATCTTGTCTATTGGAATGCTTCTACGGAGAGCTGACTGGAGGGATGAATGATTGGAGAGTAATTTCACCGTTCGGTGCGCAGGATTCTCATACGACGTCCATTTGCGTTGGTAAATGTCACTCGGAAATGGCACATTCTTTTAATGACGAATCGATGGCTATTGATACGAGGTGTGATAACGGACTTGGTTCACGCTTTATCTCTTTCGATGAATTTTATGTTCCTATTTTAGTACTTTGTTTGCTTGAAATTCTTATGATTGTGGATGTGAATAAATATTGTTATTTAAACTATGTGTCATTGTTTAAAATAATTCCTTATGACTTACTAATATTTTGTGCAAATAAATTAAGAGTTTTTATGCGTGTTTTGATGTGTACTCCATAGACATAATATAAGTAATATAATTATACACATGTGTGTATATATATGTAAGCATATGTGATTGACTGAAATGATTTACATATGAGTTACTAATATTTAGTGCAATTAAATGAAGAATTTTTGTGCATGTTTTAATATGTTCTCCATAAACATAATATAAGTAATATAATTATATACACACTGTATATGTAAGCATATGTGATTGACTGAAATGATTCACATATGAGTTACTAATATTTAGTGTAAATAAATAAAGAATTTTTATGCATGTTTCAGTATGTTCTACATATGTACACATACATATATATTATATGTTCTACTCATGTATGTAGTATGGGTAGTATAATTACATATACATGTGTGAATAAATATAACCACATGTGATTAAAAAAAATAATTTACATATGAATTCTTAATGAACTTTATAGATAGTTAAGAATTTTGTAATGCATATTTTTATACATGAAAATATACCATAACTACATCATTTGCATATGTGTACCATAAATATGTCACAAAGTAAAAATTTCTTCAAAGTACCAATAACTGAATACATCACCATACAAACTATTACAAAGTACACAAAGAAACGTCAATATAAAAATGATAAATAAAGGCTGATTTATTAATCGTAAATAAAATAAGAAATTTTACCTTGCACAGAGAAGATTTATTGTGGACAGCAATAAAATCAATGTTAGGAAAATTCTATGAATACTTAGGTTGTGACACAGCGAAAGACAAGCAAGCAACCTAGGTGGTATCGGTGTTTGAAACTTATGTTGCGGGATTACCTTTTGCAGCAACCTCGATCGAAGTTGCCCTCTGAGTGTACCGTAAGTTTCAGATTAATTTCATCCTGGAATAATAAATAAAGGAGTCCAGAGATGCGGTCGATATGCCACTTCTCGATAGAGAGCTTTTGTCGGAGTTGAAGAACCGTGAAAAATATTTTCTTTTCATTCTTCTTGAACGTGTACTATTTTATCAAGGTTCAATAGTACTCTTGAGTAAGTAGGCTTTGAGGTTTTGTGAGTAACATAAATTTGAGAATTTGACAATTTGACTAGTTGACAATTTGACTAGTTGACAATTTGACTAGTTGACAATTTGACTAGTTGACAATTTGACTAGTTGACAATTTGACTAGTTGACAATTTGACTAGTTGATAATTTGACTAGTTGACAATTTGATTAGTTGACACTTTAACTAGTTGACAATTTGGCTAGTTGATAATTTGACTAGTTGACACTTTGACTAGTTGACAATTTGACTAGTTGACAATTTGACTAGTTGGCAGTTTGACTAGTTGACAATTTGACTAGTTGACAATTTGAGTAGTTGACAATTTGAGTAGTTGACAATTTGACTAGTTAATAATTTGACTAGTGGACAATTTGGCTAGTTGATAATTTGACTAGTTGATAATTTGACTAGTTGACAATTTGACTAGTTGACACTTTAACTAGTTGACACTTTGACTAGTTGACAATTTGACTAGTTGACACCTTGACTAGTTGACACATTGGCTAGTTGACAATTTGACAATTTGGCAATATGACAATTTGACAATTTGGTAATTTAGCAATGTGACAATTTGACAACTTGACAACTTGACAACTTGACAACTTGACAACTTGACAACTTGACATCTTGACAACTTGTTAATTTGACAACTTGACAACTTGTCAATTTGAAATTTTCTAATTATTAGTTTTCATAGATTTGAAAATCTGCAAATTATGAAATTACAAATGATCTAAATTTGAATTTTGAAAAATTTTAAGAAATAAGAAAACTCGAAAGATTAAAGGATTTCCATCTCGAAAAATTGTCTAACTCGATTAACGCAAGTATTCAAGATCCAAGAAGAGCGATGAAAGCTATTTGCCTATGTTTCTTCCCTCAGTACAATTCCAACGGCTGTCAACCTCGTGCATCCATCTTAATCGTATTTTTTTGCCCCCATCCGTCACGATCAATCGGATAAGACCCGTTGCAATGATTTTCTCGTTCGTTCTTGCGAAACAGTCCCGCGCAATCGTGGCACATGATCGAGCCTCGATGAATAATCGATGAACGTCGAATTATCATAATTCACCGGGACAAGTCTGTATTATCTCGGTTGCGTTTGATTCCCGTCGAATCGATTCTATTTTCTCCAGATTTCCTTCACAGATTCCCTTTGTGTTCGATCGCGACTACGCAAGGAAAAAAGAGTTGGGAAATATCTTACCTTTTCCGAGTTTCTTTTCTGGCGGAGAAAAAATTGATCGAGTCTGTTGCTTTTGTGCTCGACGACAATGGAGGAACGCGCGGTCCGTGCAAAACTTGATATCCTGATGAGATAACATCGAAGATCACGGTCATCGAATTTTCTTCATGGAAAATACGCGGGTGACCCCGGCAAGAATAGTGTGAAGGAATTCCGTGCATCCTACATGCTGTAGAGTGATTCGAGAGTTTGAGGGAACTTAACCCTTTGCACTCTTTTGCGACACTTTCGATGGGACGAAATTGATTCTGCACGTAGTGGATGGATTTTTGGGCGGGTAACTTGGAGCATGGGAATTTGGTACTGAGGGGATGAGGGAATTTGGGGATTTAGTAATTTAGGGATGTGGGATTTTAGGGTATGTGGGACATGTGGGGATTTGGGATATATGGGGATTTAGGATATGTAGGGATTTGGGATATGTGGGATTTGGGACATGTGAGAATTTGGGACATGTGGGGATTTGGGATATGTGAGATTTGGGATGTGTGGGAATTTGAGATATGTGGAAATTTGGGATATGTGTAAATTTGGGACATGTGGGGATTTGGGACACGTGGGGATTTGGGACATGTGGAGATTTAGGACATGTGAGGATTTGGATTATGTGGGGATTTGGGATATGTGGAAATTTGGGATATGTGGGAATTTGGGACATGTGGAGATTTGGGACACGTGGGGATTTGGGACATGTGGAGATTTAGGACATGTGAGGATTTGGAATATGTGGGGATTTGGGATATGTGGAAATTTGGGATATGTGGGAATTTGGGACATGTGGAGATTTGGGACACGTGGGGATTTGGGACATGTGGGGATTTAGGACATGTGAGGATTTGGAATATGTGGGAATTTGGGATATGTGGGAATTTGGGAAATGTGGGGATTTGAGACAGGTGGGGATTTAGGACAAGTGAGGATTTGGGATATGTGGGGATTTGGGATATGTGGGAATTTGGGACATATGGGGATTTGGGATATGTGGGGATATAGGATATGTAGAAATTTGAGATATGTGGAAATTTGGGATATGTGGAAATTTGGGACATGTGGAAATTTGGGATACGTAGAAATTTGGGATATGTAGAAATTTTGAATATGTAGAAATCTAGGATATGTGAAAGGATTTAAGAATGTGAAAATTGTAAATATCCATAGATTCAAAGATTTAAAATTTTTGAAAGGAACCATTTTCTTTTGCAGTCAACAGACCTGTAATAGTTAAGGCAAGGAACCTAAAAATTCGACTACCTATCAGCAAGGCTACTTGACTCAAGAAGTGACAAAGTGACCGTAAAGGGTTAAATTCACTGAACGTTTTTCGCCAGGAAAAATGTGAACGGTCAAGAAACACGGTTCGTTCTTTGCTTGGGAAAGATCAATGAGGTCGGAACGACCACCCCGAATTTATCGATGGAATTCGGGCGAATCATTAATCAGAGTTCGCGATTTATCGTAGTGGGAGATTAGGGAGTTGTCGGAGTTGCTTTATCGTTGAACTTGGAAGTTGCAGCGTCGTGTGGGAAATGGATGTGTGACTTTAGCTTGTGGATGATTTATTGATGATTTATTTATGATTTATTCTGGGGAATTGCGGCAGGTAACTCGTTTCCTTTTCACTTGGATCTTAGTATGATAAGTATAATTATAGTTGGTTAAGTAATTTTTAAGCTTGAAGAAAATTTATTGTAGAATTGTGAGATCACTTTGTTATTATTCTATTTATTCAATTAATAGATTCACTTAATTAAAAAGATTTGATTAGGACAAGTTTATTATTTCCATTATTACTTAGTTAACTAATATCTACATTATAATTATAATTTATTGAATAATTCATACCTACTTTACAATTCATTGAATAATTCAAATGCAATTCTGCATCCAACTTCGTTGTCAGGTTATAAGTTCATCTTCCTGAAATTCTACATTAATTTTTGAACTCTAAAATTTTGTCTACAGAAGTTTATTATTATCATTTTTTATTTAATTAGTAAATCACAATGTTATTAAATTGCAATATAACTGAAGTGCACTATAATTGAATTACATAATTGTAATGCAACGTATTTTAAATACAATGTAATTGAATTAATATACATTCGAAATGCAATATAATTAAATTGCAATATAATTGAATTACAATATAATTGAAGTACTACATATGTAATCGAATTGCTGTATAACTGAAGTGCAGTATAATTGAATTACATTATTGAAACACAACGTATTTTAAACACAATGTAATTGAATGAAAATACATTCAAAATGCAATATAATTCGAGTGCAATATAATTGAAGTACTACATATGTAATCAAATTGCTGTATAACTGAAGTGCAGTATAATTGAATTACATTATTGAAACACAACGTATTTTAAACAAAATGTAATTGAATGAAAATACATTCAAAATGCAATATAATTCGAGTGCAATATAATTGAAGTACTACATATGTAATCAAATTGCTGTATATCTGAAGTGCAGTATAATTGAATTACATTATTGAAACACAACGTATTTTAAACACAATGTAATTCAATGAAAATACATTCAAAATGCAATATAATTCGAGTGCAATATAATTCGAGTGCAATATAATTGAAGTACCATGTAATCGACTTGCTATCCAACTAAAGTGTAATTGAATTACTACAAGATTGCAGTACAACAACTCGAAGTACAATATATATGAATTACAAACGCAATACTGAATTACAACACAATTGAAATACCACTCGCAACATGAATTACAACTGCAGCAAAGCATATCTAAATTACCGGGTATCCGACACACAGTACAATTAAATTACTCCATAATTAAAGTCCAACGCACTTGAAACACAACGTAATCGAATTACCACACATGCAAAGGAATAATTGGAGCCGAGTAATTAAATTATTACACAACTGCGATACAGTATAATTAAATCGCTCCGAAAGTACAACATACTTGAAATACAATACATCTAAAATAGAATGTAATCAAATTCGGTCATTAAATCATAAATGAATTATCACGAATTTCAGCGGCGGTCAAAACGACATATTGTTCGAAACAATGTCGTTTAAGGGAAATAAAGTCCACACAGTTTACACGTATCTCTAATTATTCCGCAGAGAAATCCAAGTTTTCGGACGATAAATAATACAACTCGCAATTGATAATTTCGCGTTGTATCCATTTGTCATTGACAATTTGTGGACGGTGAGAAACGTAGGGAAGATTCATCGATCTTTTGCCTAACAGCTAATCGTTCAATTTTCCAGCGTTTAACGTCGTCGACGGGAATGAAAGAGGTAGCAGAGCCTATCGGGGGTAAAATCGATAGCTCGTGGGTGAATTTTGAAGCGGTTAACGACACTTGAGGGGTTGCCTCTATAATTCATGAGGCCTGTGAAAGGAAGGATCGGATCAGGTGGCCGGTTGCCACGGTTTTTCTTCTCCTACGTCCATCGCCGTGATTATCGTCGTTCTCCTGCTAATGAAATATATTACACCATTCCGACCTTTTCCTCGACTCCTAGATGGAAAAATTATTCGACCACTTTGTATCGGTGCCCTTCGTTAATCATCCTTTTGTTCGTCTGTTACTGGATTTACCCTTTCGACGTCTTAGCGACTTTTACTTTCGTCATTTATTTTGCGTTACGTTTACTTGGAAAATTATATACGAAATGGTCAAATTAATCGGATGTTACGTTTTTGGATACACGTATCAAAATTTTGGTGCAAAATGTTTCGTACATTCTTTAAAATTAGAGATTACATATGTACATATATGCTTCATATGTGTTGATTACATGTGTGCTTAAAATTGGTCAATTGCAGAAATACTTCATATTAGTAGATTTCTCAAGTACTTTAAATTGTCTGATTACACATATACTTCAAATTTATTAATTACATATATGCCTTAAAATAATAGGTAACATATGTGCTTCATATGTGTAGATTACATATGTTCTTAAAATTGGTCGATTGTATAAATACTTCAAATTGTTTGATTGCACAAATACTTCAAAATTTATCAATTACACATACGCTTTAAATTTATGGATTACATATGTGCTACATATGTGTAGATTACATATGTTCTTGAAAATAGTTGATTACATAAATACTTCAAATTAGTTGATTTCTCAAGCACTTCAAATTGTTTGATTATATAAAAACTTCAATTTTCTCAATTACATATATGCTTTAAATTTATAGGTTACATATATGCTTCATATGTGTAGATTACACATGTGCTCAAAATTGACTGATTTCATAAATACTTCAAACTATTAGATTTTACAGATACTTCAAATTGTTTGGTTACACATATGCTTTAAGTTTATACATTACATATATGCTTCATATGTGTTGATTTCATATGTGGTTAAAATTATTTGATTACAGAAATGCTTCAAACAGTTTGATCATACAAATGCTTCAAATATTTCGCTTGTACAAATGTTAGAAATAGTTCGCTCAGACAACCGCTTGAAACTATAACGAGAGAAACTTCAAATTTCAATCACCTTCAAATTTCCCGATTACACAAAAACTTGAAGATCACCGAAAACCTTGAAGTTTAAAAGCACGATCGACTCGTACAATTTCAAGGATGGTGAACACGTTCTTCAATCTCAATAAACGAATCCCGCGTTGAAGGGTTCGAAGTTTCTGAAGACTTTCGATCTTCGGAATATGTTTCGACAGGGATTTAAACTCGAATAAAGTTCCCGTATTTTGCTCGTAACTACGCGAAAGAATTCGAAGCGTATCGAAGCTACCGTCAGCGGAACAATTATCGATTCACGAAGAAGATGAAACGCAACGCGAGCCGCAGAAATGTCTGAAAATTTCAATCGAGCTGCACGCGTTTTTCTCCTCTTGCCACCCTCTCCTATCGAACCGTCTAAAATTCAACCTCTTCCGCATCATTGCACGATGGATTCCAGATTTTCGATAAGTCTGATACCCGTTTTCGAACCGTGGAACTTTATTGAACGCACGAACAGAGCTCGACCGGCAGATTGGAAAATGTATCCTCAAAATGAAAACTGATCATTTCGTGGTGCAATTTGATATTTACCGAAATGGGATATTAATTAATGTATCTAGAAATTTCATGGTTAGGTTAGGTTTCATGGTAATGATACAGAGAAATAAATTAGGAAGAATGGAGACTATAGTGGCTTTCGCGGATAGCATCTGTGTACGACCATTATAGTTTTCAAGTTTTCAAGTTTTCAGGTGTTCGAGTTTTCAAGTTTTCAAGTTTTCAGGTGTTCGAGTTTTTAAGTTTTTAAATTTTCAAGTTTCCAATTATTTAATCATTCAATCACTCAATCACTCAGCAATTCAATCACTTAACAATTCAATCACTCAGCAATTCAATCACTCAACAATTCAAGGACTCAATAATTCAAGCACTCAATAATTCAATCATTCAATAATTCAATCACTCAACAATTCAAGCACTCAATAATTCAATTACTCAATAATTCAAGCACTCAAAAATTCAATCACTCAACAATTCAATCACTCAATAATTCAATCACTCAATAATTCAAGCACTCAATAATTCAATCATTCAATAATTCAATCACTGAATAATTCAAGCACTCAATAGTTCAATTACTCAATAATTCAAGCACTCAAAAATTCAATCACTCAACAATTCAATTACTCAATAATTCAATCACTCAATAATTCAATCACTTAACAATTCAAGCACTCAATAATTCAATTACTCAATAATTCAAGCACTCAAAAATTCATTCACTCAACAATTCAATTACTCAATAATTCAATCACTCAATAATTCAATCACTTAACAATTCAAGCACTCAATAATTCAATTACTCAATAATTCAAGCACTCAAAAATTCATTCACTCAACAATTCAATTACTCAATAATTCAATCACTCAATAATTCAATCACTCAATAATTCAATTACTCAGCAATTCAATCACTCAATAATTCAATCACTCAACAATTCAATCACTCAACAATTCAAGCACTCAATCACTCAATCACTCAACAATTCAATCACTCAACAATTCAATTACTCAACAATTCAATCACTCAACAATTCAATTACTCAACAATTCAATCACTCAATAATTAAATCACTCAATAATTAAATCACTCAATCACTCAATCACTCAATCACTCAATCACTCAATCACTCAATCACTCAATCACTCAATCACTAAATCACTCAATCACTCAATCGCTCAATCACTCAATCACTCAATCATTTAATTATTCAACTATTCAATTATTAAATTATTCCATTATTCAATGATTCAATTACTCAATTATTCAATTATTCAAATTTTTCCTAGTTTCAAAGTTTCCAAGTTCTCCAAAATTTTTGAAGTTTGCATATTTAGACTTCAAATAATAATTAATAAATATACGTTCTAACCTCAGTGTCTCAACTATTGTACAAGTTATACTGTTACATCAATAGTCAATGTATAATTATCAAAGAATAAGTTAAATTTTGTTAAAATAGTTGCAATACTTATGTACATCAGTATATAATTCCGCGAACGCGAACTTCTGAAGCACAAACGGAAATCGATACCGCGATAGCACGGAAGTCCAGCAACGTTTTTCGAGAGATTAATATCGCAATATCGTCGGTAACCAAATATTTGGCAAAAATGCTGAAGGATTTCAAAAAATAATCTGTAAGCAAACGAACGTTGTAAACAAGATCAGATTTTCTCTAAACGAAAAGATTGATATATTGCAAAAGCAGTGATGCTCTTTGGACCTTTATGCGATGAAATAACTTTACGTTAGCCGCTGACGAATTTGTTTTTCCGTTGGCTTTTTTTCAAAACACGATACTGCATATAGTGGCTTAGAGATATAATACATGCGATATGTATCGATTTTTAATATGCGAGCGTCATTTGCAATTTAATGTGAACAATGATTAATTGTGAAAATGATCATTGTATTAAAAGATGATTAGTAGTTTTATGAATATTTATGTAGATACGAAAGTACTTTAATTTTCTAATAAAATATTTAAAAATGTCTTAATTTTATTTTGTACAAATAATATTCATACGAATTCTATTGTACACGTGTTCTTTATTTAAAATTGTATACTCTAATGAGATTTCCCCGTGAGTAATAAATGAATACATAAATGAATAAATAACTGAAGATATGAAAAAATAAACGAATGCATTAATGAATACGTTATGAAATAAATAAATGAGAGAATAAATGAATAAGTAAATAAGTATGCGTTTAAATTAAAGTCGAATCTGTGCCCACCATACGTACCCTCTTAGGCATGATTGAACGCTGCTCCTTCGTCTGTACGGCACGAATTAAATTATAATAAAAATCTTTTATGATTAAATTATTTTTCCCAAACAAGACCTGAAAAACTTGAAAACTTAAGGGGGGCAATACCTTTAGACAGACGAATATAAGCTGATATTTGTGAATTTTTTTTTATAGGACACCTTTGTTTCGTATTTTCGAAATTTTAGGTATAATTTATTATAACTATAAAAATCATAAAAATCTTTCATGATTAAATTATTTTTCCCAAACAAGACCTAAAAAACTTGAAAACTTAAAGCTATGAAAATGTAAGCTCTTCCGAGTCATAAAATTAAGTCTTTTGTTTTCTTCCTTATACGTTGCTTAGCAGCCCGTTGAAAACGGCGATGCAAATTGCTTCCACCGTATTCCGTGTTGTTTTCGCGAACTGCAATAGGTACTCGTGTTCAGAAGACGTTCAACAGCGACGCACAATATTTTGCGATCACGGTGCATCGTTGTTGATGATATTCGGATGGAACCTCGGGTTTAAAGTAAATATTTGCGTTTCGCTTAGCACGCATACGACACGCTTCCACGTTATTATGTCCCATAGCCAACGGGCGGTGAATTTTGCCGTCGCCGGATGAACGTAAAGCGTCACGTCGCATTTAATCTGATGCCTTTTTTCCTCGGTTATTAGATCGCTCTGACACGAAGCGAGTCCTCCGTCTCTCGTTTCGCCACCCCGTACCCTGAGAACGTCGTCCTACCGCCATTCTTGCTCTAGCTTCTTCCTTTTTTCTTCGGTGAGCCATCAGAATCCTCTTTCCGACGGTGCAACACGCTGGAACCGTTGTGTTTGACGTTCGAAAAGATTTAATTGGCTGAAGTATCGCCTCTCATAAATTTGAAAGCGGTTCCTACATTATTCCGCTGTTCGGGAGATTCATTCTCCCCGATGATTAATAAATTATACGGAAGGGGAGGTAACGACAACTTTTTTTGAAACCTTCATCGCGGGTAATTGGTTGTTTAAGAAGTTAGATTTAGGAATTTTTTGACTTTACGATTTTTAGGTTTCGCAATTTCTAGGTTACTCAATTTTTAGATTTTTTTATTTTTATATCTTACAACGTTTGGAACTGGCAATTTCGGAGGATTTTGGGATTTGGGGAATTTTAGGGATTCGGGGAATTTTGGGGATTTATGGAATTTTAGGGATCCGGAGGATTTTGGGGATTTGGGGAATTTTAGGGATTCGGGGAATTTTGGGGATTTATGGAATTTTAGGGATCCGGAGGATTTTGGGGATTTGGGGAATTTTAGGGATTCGGGGAATTTTGGGGATTTATGGAATTTTAGGGATTCGGAGGATTTGGGGGATTTGGGGAATTTTAAGGATTCAGGGAATTTTGGGGATTTGCGGAATTTTAGGGATTCGGGGATTTGGGAAATTTTAGGGATTCGGGGGATTTTGGGAATTCGGGGAATATTGAAGATTTGGGGAATTTTAGGGATTGGGGGGAATTTTTAGGATTCGGGGAATTTTAGAGATCCGATGGATTTGGGAAATTTGAGGAGTTGGTAGATTTAGAGATCTGCAAATTGTGGCATCTGAACATTTAAGATTAAGAGATCTGCAAATTTGGGAATCTGGAAATTTAGAATTTAATGATTTACGAGTTTGAAGATGTGAAGGATGTGGAGGATTTAGGCATTTTGTAAGATTTGAGAGATTCGACGGATTTGCAGTATTTCTGGAATTTGTGGATTTAAAATTTTGAAGGATATCCGAAATCTGATGCCAACAGAATTTGCCTTATAAATTTCTTGGAAACTTGTAAACTTGTAAACTAACAAAAATCGCCAAGGTATCGCCTCTCATAAATTTGAAAGCGGTTCCTACATTATTCCGCTGTTCGAGAGATTCATTCTCCCTGATGATTAATAAATTATACGGAAGGGGAGGTAACGATAACTTTTTTTGAAACCTTCATCGCGGGTAATTGGTTATTTAAGTACCTAGATTTATGAATTTTTAGACTGTTTACTTAATTCCAATTCTTCTGTATAAAGAAGCAGCGTTCCTAAATTCCCACATCCAAAAATCAACCATTTGCAAAATTATCCACAAACAGTGATCCGTAAAACATGGAGCCAGCGTTCCACCGGCAAAGTGAACTCACATTTCCTGGTGGAAACACCGCAGAGAAACGTCGTGGGACTTAATCCCCTAATCACTTTAAGGTCCATTAATATCCTGGCAAATTCCGTGCATAGAGAAACAGACAGCCAGGGGATCAGCGTTAATGTAAACACGCCGGACGAACACGATTATATTTTCATCCGTTGGATGATGAATAGAAATTACCTTGTTACCTGTCAAAGGTAGAACACGCCGACGTTGCATGTGGAAATCGTCGTCCATCGCTTGTGCGTGTGCGCCAGGATTTTTTAATCGAATCGCCCGTGGTCCAACGTTGTGGACCGGTGAAAAATTCACAGCTTAATCCGGATACGGGATTTTATATCCATTTGAGAGACGGCCATACGCCGGTGACAGGTTCGAGTTAGCTCCGATTCGCTTGACGACGAGTTTTCAACCGGTGTCATTTCCCGCCGCCACTTTCGAACGTTTCGCTGATTTCCGGTACGCTGAACCGGATGGAAAACGCGCCATGCAGACAGCTCTTCGTTCATCCACGTGCTTTCTTTCTGCTTTCGAATATCGGCCAACGCTATTTGCTCGTGAAACTGCTAACTTATTGCGCGTCAAATGCCCGAGTTTCGGGGGTCGATAATGTGGATGCGAGTTGGTGAGGCTTGTGATGTTGCTGGATGTTTTATCATTGTGTAGACTTAGCAAGTTTTTTTTAGTTTTAATTATATTTTGATTCTTTATATTTTAATTATATTTTGATTCTTTATATTCTAATTATATTTTGATTCTTTATATTTTTGTAAAAGAGTACAAGTTTCCAAGATGCAAATTCTGTTGTCTTCAGATTTCTGAAATCTTCAAATTTTCAAATCCATAAATTCAGTCAGTCTGTAAATCGATCAAGTCTCCCAAATCCTACAAATTACCTAAGTCCTCCACATCCTCCACAACTTCAAACTTGTAAATCATTCAATCCTAAATTTCCACATCCCCAAATTTGCTGATCTTTAAATCCACCAAGTCCTCAAATTCTCCAAGTTCCTCAAACTCTCCGAATTACTAAAATTCCTCAAACCCTCAGAATCTTCAAATTTCATTTCATCACCAAGTTCCCAAATTGCCTATAGCACATAAAATTTCTCCAAGTTCCCCAAATAACCAAAATTTCCCGGCTCTCTAAAATTCCCCAAATCCCGAAATTCCCATATCTCTAAAATTCTCCAAATCCTCAAAATCCTCCGAATCCCTGAAATTCGCCAAATTCCCCAAATCCTCCGAATCCCTAAAATTCTTCAAATCCTCAAAATCCCCCGAATCCCCAAAATTCCATAAATTCCGAAAATCCACCGAATCCCTAAAATTCTCTAAATCCCCAAAATTCCCCGAATACCCAGAATCCCCCGAGTCTCTAAAATTCCCCAAATCCCCAAAATCCCCCGAATCCCTAAAATTCCCCAAATCCCCAGAATCCCCCGAATTCCTAAAATTCCCCAAATCCCCAGAATCCCCCGAATTCCTAAAATTCCCCAAATCTCCAAAATCCCCCGAATCCCTAAAATTCCTGAATCTTCAAAATCCCCCGAATCCCCCGAAACCCTAAAATTCTCCAAATCCCAAAATCCTCTGAATCCTTGAAATTCCCAAAATCTCAAAAATCCCCCAAATCCCTAAAAATTCTTCCCAAACTAAAAATTCTTCCCAAAAAAAAAAACCCAGCACACTCCCGAATATTTCCAATAGTGAATCAAGTAAACTTGAAGGAAATTAATTCGCAAAGAAATACCATAGATCGTAGAAACGGAACAAGGACTATTAATTTAGTGGAAAACGAGCTACCACATACTATGACAAATGATACAGAGATTTACCGTCTGCCAAACGGTCTGACTCTCATTACGATATATTAGCGGTGCAAATGCAGGTGCGGCAACAGCACGGACGTCCACGTCCCGTCACATAAATATATGTCCCCCATAGAATCATGAATACGAAGCCGTGCACGGAAACTAGGCAAGAGGAAACGATTTCCCGGCCAGTCTGTAGGTTTTCCTAAATTAAATGCCGCACCGTCAATAGGTTCTCGTTCGTTCGTTTCTCCCGGCCGTTTGTTTCGTCCCGGTTTCATGAAAATCTCCGCGAGATTTAATTGAAACGCAACGAGCGCACGGATGCGTTGGAAATTCTGCAACATCTATGATACTCGTTAAATCGAGACTGTAATTCCGGCGATAATTGCCATCGGCTTTAGATGCCGAAACTTATGAAATTCGCGATTTAGGATGAAAAGATGGTCTTCAGGTTGTTTATCAGAAAAATTAATCGAACTTTTAGGAGAATTTTCGGTGGAGATATTTCGACTGATCACGAAATATTTCTGGCTCGGTTATGCAGTTATTGAACTAGTAATGAGCGTTACGCTACAGAGGAACGTTCTAAATTACTTCATTGCCTTTATCTATTTTACGGTCATGTGTTCATTTGGGAAGACCAAAAATAGCAAAATACCTCTAACAAGTTTTGGTCAATCTATAAAATGTCAGGTCATACAGACTTTGTAGAGGGTGGTAGTTAGGTTAGGTTTTAAGGGGCAATATGTGCTTGCAAGGATGGAGGATTTGGAAAGGTATGTGAAAGTTCAGAGAGTTCGTGTAGAGCAGAGCAATTATAGACCTGGATTCTGGACTAGAGAGATATTGGGTGAAATTAACCTGAGGTTAAGTTAGGCTAATGTAGGTTTCGTGAGGTTGTTCTTGTAAAATTAGAAGATATGGCAGGCTATGTGAAAGTTGAGAAAGTTCATGTGGAACAGGACGATTATAGACCTCGTTTCTGGTTGAACTAAAGAGATGTTGGGTTAAATTAATGTTAGGTTAAGTTAGATTTTGAGGACCACTCTACTACTTGTAACCTTGAAAGATCTGGGTTTTGTGAGACTCGAAAATCACATGTGATAGAGAACAGTTGTATGCCTCCTTTATATGTGAGAGTTAAAAATCATATGTGGAACAGAACAGCTATAGACCTCGTTTCTGGTCGAACCAGAGAGATGTTAAGGATTAATCTGAGGTTAAGTTAGGTTCTGAGGACCACTATACTACTTGTAACCTTGAAAGATCTGGGTTTTGTGAGATTCAAACATTACATGTGAAAGAGAGCAGTTATAGACCTCGTCCTTATGTCTGAGTCAAAAATCACATATGGAACAGAACAGTTATAGATCTCATTCCTGGTCGAACCAGAGAGATGTTGGGGATTAATCTGAGGTTAAGTTAGGTTCAGAGGATCACTATACTACTTGTAACCTTGAAAGATCTGGGTTTTGTGAGATTCAAACATCACATGTGAAAGAGAGCAGTTATAGACCTCGTCCTTATGTCTGAGCCAAAATCACATGTGGAACAGAACAGTTATAGACCTCGTTTCTGGTCAAACCAGGAAGATGTTGGGGATTAATCTGAGGTTATGTCAGGTTCTGAGGAGCACTATACTACTTGTAACCTTGAAAGATCTGGGTTATGTGAGAGTCAAACATCACATGTGTAAGAAAACAGTTATAGACCTCGTTTGAATGTGAGAGTCAAAAATCACATGTGGAATAGAACAGTTATAGATCTCATTCCTGGTCGAACCAGAGAGATGTTGGGGATTAATCTGAGGTTAAGTTAGGTTCTGAGGACCACTATACTACTTGTAACCTTGAAAGATCTGGATTACGTGAGAGTTGAAAATCATATGTGATAGAAAACAGTTATAAACCTAATTTCTGATTGAATCAGAAAGGTTGGGTTGAACCTCACCTAACTTGCTGCTCAATCTAACCTAACCATCACATAAGATCACATAAGACCATCACATCATTTATACATTGCACCCATGTAGATACTCCTTATGTACCTTGAACCTTTCACAAAATGCCTACAATACCTGTTACATTTATATTATTCCAGCAGATGCTCAGAAACCTGCGAACACAACAGCGGTTGACAATTTGGAAATTACCATTAACAGGATTATCGGCTTAAGCAAATTTAATCTCGTAAATCAAATAACGTAGCCTTTCTCGCATTACTGAACAGTCGGAATTCAGATTGTTACCACGGACCGAAGGTTGTTACATTTACGACGTACAGATCACATCGTGGTTAACATTCGCGTTAAGGCAGACACGGTGCTCGGCTACGAAACGAAGAAATGACTTTTTATAACGTTCGCGTGATGGGGATACGATTAGATGGCAATCGAAATATTTTACGAGCGATTCGCGCGTTTTACAGTCCTCGTAACGCTGTTACGTGCGATGGAAAACGATTGATCGATAAAAGCAGCTGGGACTTGAACTGGGGTTTTCGATTAAAAATGGCTGGAAATTGTTGAAACACTGCTGAAAGATTTATGTGCTGCTGAAATCTTTCGATAGTTTCCGGTCTTTTTAAACTTGTTTCAACTGTTTCAATTCTCCACATCTTTTTAAATGTGTTTAAACTCTATTAAAGTTGCTCAAATATTGTAGCATACGTGTATGTTTGATGCTTATAAGAAATTCAATCAGAACTTAATTGGGAAGAAATATTATGGTGAACTTTGCTTTCAATCTTTTTAAATTTGCTGAACTTTTTCTAACCTCATATATACATATATGCATACATATACATATACATGTACATACACATACACATACACATATACATACACATATTATACCCATATGAATATACATATGCATACATATACACATACACATATCACATACATATGAATATACATATGCATACACGTACACATACACATATCATATACATATGAATATACATATGCATACACGTAGACATACACATATCATGTACATATGAATATACATATCCATACATATACACGTACACATACATGCACACATACACATATCATATACATATGAATGTACATACGCATACACATACACATACACATATGAATATACATATGCATACATATATACGCATACACATTAAATGTATATAAGAAGTTTGATTGTTCAGACATTTTGTCCAAATCTTACAAATAAATTTGTCAAACTCACACATAACCCAGAAACTTACATCTAAACTACACAAATAAAATTTTCTAAACAGAAGACATAAAAATTTCAAACGTCCCATATGAAGGTAATTAGCAAATACGCAAGTTCGAAAGTTATTAAAATTCAGTCTCCACAGCATGTATCGGTCGAAACGCGGTAAATTTTTTCGCATATATCGTTCTGTCGGAGCAATAACACATCGTCCAGGCGCAGCGTCGATTAAATGCCGAACAGGAAATCGCATCGAGATTACCGGAACATTTTAATTAAATTAAATTGACGTATTCGAAATTTTCCAGATAGAGGGGGAGGAGGGTGCTTATACCCCGTGCAATACTTCAATAACGTAGCTCCGCGAGATCGACCGAAATCGAATATCGAATTCGAGAAGCGTAACGAACGCACTTCAGCCTGTCTCGAACAACGAAACGTTAAATTTCTCACCCCATTCGCGTTAGTATCCGCTCGTTCATCGATCATTCCACCAAATATTCTCTCAGGGAGTAAATTTATCGCTCGAATTTACCTTTAACGTTCCACTTTTATCGACTTGATCCTCGACTGATCGACAGAAAGAAACGAATTCCGTAGCTGAATTCTTAATCCTTGTATACTGGAGGTACGATTTGAGGGGGTAATAATGGAAGATTGTAAAGTGATCAGGATCACTGAAAATATCATTGCAGAGGGTGTTTGTTAGTTCCGGCACGTTTTGAGAGATGGGAGGGTTGTTATGGGACACACGGGGGTGATTCTGGAGGTGGAGCGAGATTACTGCGGAATTTGCTTTTTCGGAGAGTGAAATTAGGGGGTTGGGGGAGAATGATGGGTTTTTGGATATTTTGCAATTTTGGGAATTTGGGAGTTTGGGGCTTTTGAGAATTTGGGGATTTCTGGATCTGGGAATTTAGGGATTTTTGAATTTGGCATTTTGAGTATTGGGAAGGTGTGAATTTGGGAATTTGAGAATTTTTGAATTTGAGAGTTTGGGAATTTGAGAATTTGGGAATTTGAGAATTTGGGAATTTGAGAATATGGGAATTTGAGAATATGGGAATTTGAGAATTTGGGAATTTGAGAGTTTTGGAATTTGAGAGTTTTGGAATTTGAGAATATGGGAACTTGAGAACTTTGGAATTTGAGAATTTGGGAATTTGAGAGTTTTGGAATTTGAGAGTTTTGGAATTTGAGAACTTTGGAATTTGAGAATATGGGAATTTGAGAATTTGGGAATTTGAGAGTTTTGGAATTTGAGAATACGGGAGCTTGAGAACTTTGGAATTTGAGAGTTTTGGAATTTGAGAATTTTGGAACTAGAAAATTTTGGAATTTGAGAGTTTTGGAATTTGAGAATTTTGGAACTAGAAAATTTTGGAATTTGCGAACTTAGAATTCCAGAAATTTAGAGCCCTAAATATCAAGAAATTAAAAATTCCAAAGCACCATCCCCCAAAACCCCAGAAATCACTTCAAAACTTCAAAATCATACATCACCCCAAAATTTTAAGAAAATAAACGAGCAGAAATAACTACACTTAAATTTCCAATTTCTCGTTGTTCCAAAAGCGTCCAATTAGTTGACCCATTTAAAATCCTATCGCCAGTAACAATTCGTTCCGATGAAACAGTTAACCGTGAGTTGAAATTGCGATTATAGATTAGTTTATGAAGTGCATCTGGTCGAAATGGTTCGAATGAAACGTATAGGACGCGGGAGCGTGTTATTTTTCGTTGGAACAATGGCGGCAGGACGTCGCGGGTGCAATCACGGCAATTTAAAATTCTGTATGATAATGGTCGTCGGCAGACGGGGATCAGAGGGATTCTCATTTTCCAGACGGCTGGTGGAGCATTACACACGCGGATCGCACGCGCGTTCACTAATTTCCAAGCGCAATTACAGCGCGATCAAACGACACGGTCATCGTGCTCGAAAAAAATCCCATTTACGCCTCGTTCGTGCCGCGAGAGGTGAATATTTGAAACACCGGTGAAACCCCGTTGGACATCCACCTCATATCCCGATTCTGTAGTTAAATAAAAATTCAACTATTTTAAAGGGTTTCGATACTTTCAAATATTCTTACTTTACCTAAATTAAACCATTGAAATATTTTCAGAAATCTGACTCGCACTCACGGTTCAATTGGACAAATCTTTAATGTTTCTAGTACGAGAAATTTTTATTTTTGTTATGGGTATTAATTTTCAATTTTCAGTACTAATATGAATTTTTAATTTTCAATTTTAAGTTTCAAAGTGATCTCTAGGTGAAGCCTGTGCGTGAGCCTGTGTGCGCATGCGCGCATGTGTGGATCTGCGTGCGCATGCACACGAGTGCGCGTCTCTGTACGCATGCGCGTGTGTGTCTGCTGCGCATGCGCGCAAATACGCGTCCATGTGTGCATGCGCGCGAGTGCACGTCTGTGTCAATAGTCAAGGATTATGAAATACAAAGTTAACATATTTTAAATTCATTTATTTGCATCCCTTGCACTATTTTTACGAATCTGACTCGTGATGCACTCAAGCTTTAAATGGACAAATCTTTAATATTCCTAATAGAAGAAATTTTTATTTTTACTACGTGTAATTTTTAATTTTCAGAAATATGAGAATGTAGAAATTTAGGAACCTGATATATCCAAGTCCCTATCCCTGAATAACATACCTAATGTCACTCAACATCTGTACGTTCACATTGGGGTAGTTAGTGGACTCGAAAGAGCGTATCGAGGGTGAGTTTTATGATGTTTGGGAAACGGCACGTTTCAAGATTGATGATGTTTGCGAGTGTAGCGAGAGAACGGGGCGAACAAACAATTGATGTTCTCGTACTGATCGATGCTTTGTAATTAGATAATACACCGGGGGGAGTAAATGGTGGAGCGATGCAAGATACAATCGTTGGGGTCGTTCCTAATTAACTGTTAATTAAACTCGCCTATCGATGCTGGATGCTTGTACGACTTCGTTCGTTGCTGGGCTTATTGATTTAGGTCAACAGGGTTTTGCTGTTGGATTGAAATTAGTCAATTGTTAATTGTTGCGCACGCAACAGATCATTCTGTGCTGCAAAGAAAATGGCGGTCTTTGGCATCTCACTCATGGGTTGACATCGGTTCTTTTATCTGAGTATTATGAAAGGGTCTTTCAAGTTTCTTTCGATTTTAGTTATTTTATTATAAAATTTATAACCTGAAAATTTCAGAATTTGCACCCTTCAGAAGCTACCTAACTTCAAAGATAAATTTCCAGTCAAGATCCTGTTCTATCTCCGTGTCTCCGAAAATCTTAATGCTGGTCGCGATAACAATCACCCTACCGCGGATCAAAGCGGCTCCTGCGTTATCCCAGGTTCAAGCTAAAACGGCCACGTTTCTCTCGTCGTATCAGTCGGAGTTCTTCCGTGAACGACGGATTATCGAGGCTCGATCCGTTTACACCGTCGCTCCATTATCGTCCGGTCGATTCCATTTTGTCGTTAGAACGGACAATGGTCGCTTTGCGCGATGGCCACGATTGACTGACCGATCAAATCGATGAACCCGCGAAACGACCTGGGGATCGGAGAGAAGAACAAAACCTATGGGCTAACGTACCGACGTCAATTTATGAGCTGGCTCGTGAGGAGGTGGACGGTTGAAACCTTCTCCAATTGCAAAATTTTCAAATTCTCACATTCCAAAATTCTCAAGTTCCAAAATTCTCAAATTCCAAAACTCTCAAATTTCCACATTCTCAAATTCCCAAGTTCTCAAATTCCAAAATTCTCAAATTCCGAAATTCTCAAGTTCCCATATTCTCAAATTCCAAAATTCTCAAGTTCCCAAATTTTCAAATTCCAAAATTCTCAAGTTCCCATATTCTGAAATTCCAAAACTCTCAAATTCCAAAATTCTCAAGTTCCAAAATTCTTAAGTTCCAAAATTCTCAAATTCCAAAACTCTCAAATTCCAAAATTCTCAAGTCCCCAAATTCTCAAATTCCAACATTCTCAAATTCCAAAATTCTCAAATTCCAAAATTCTCAAATTCCAAAATTCTCAAATTCCAAAATTCTCAAATTCCCAAATTCTCAAATTCCCAAATTCTCAAATTCCAAAACTCTCAAATTCCAAAACTCTCAAATTCCAAAATTCTCAAGTTCCCATATTCTCAAATTCCAAAACTCTCAAATTCCAAAATTCTCAAGTTCCAAAATTCTCAAATTCCAAAATTCTCAAGTTCCCATATTCTCAAGTTCCTAAATTCTCAAATTCCAAAACTCTCAAATTCCAAAACTCTCAAATTCCAAAACTCTCAAATTCCCAAATTCTCAAATTCTAAAACCCCCAAATTTCAAAACCCCCAAATTCCAAAACTCTCAAATTCCAAAATTCTCAAATTCCCAAACTCTCAAATTCCAAATTCGTTCTTAATATTATCTCCCATCATATCATCACCATAAGTCTTGTCTTCCTGAAAAAATTCCTTTCACCAAGCTCCAAGAAGCCATATAACGAGACTGCACTCTTCACATATGCAAAATACTGTCACGCTCGACAAAGCGTCCCACTTTACGATTCTTGTAATGAAACGATTAATTCTGATATTACGTCGAAAGATTTTTCCAAGGATAACACAGGAGATACATTCTCGAAAGTGAACAAAACAACACAGTATGAAAGTGGTTGTAACAATGGCGTCGAGTATGAACGTTTTAACCGAACAGAAAGGCGTATTGTATCTCTAAGACTTTGTGAGATAACACGAGAGGGATAAGCTTCGTCCCTGTCCTTTAAAGGGCGGTTTCGTCCCTTCATTTCGAAACTCAGCAGCTACGACAAGATACATGTCTCTCAATTTTGTGCGGTGTAGGGTTGTCTGCGACAGTTGCGAAATAATGAAGCGTTAAGAGGATTAAAAGTGACTTTGATTGTCTCTTTCAGTTCGTGGATCGTCTCTGAATAATGTAATAAAGTCGCGGGGTACGCAGTATAGGGACAGGAGGGGAAAATGAGATTCTTAGTGAATTTCTTGATTTTTGTAGGAGTCGAAGATATTTTGTAAGTGGAGGTAAGGAATTATTGAGGTTGATTTTTTTTAGATTTTGGGATTTTGGATATTAGCTTCTGTGTTAACTTAATTAGATGTTAATTTAGATTCAATGCAGTATTTTCTGAAAATATTAATTTCATTACTTATTCAATTTTATTTGATGTTAATTTAAATTCAGTGTTGTATTATTTTCTGAAAATGTTAATTTAATTACATATTCAATTTTATTTGATATTAATTTAAATTCAATGCTGTATTATTTTCTGAAAATGTTAATATAATTTGGTACTTATGCAATTTTATTTGATATTAATTTAAATTCAATGCAGTATTATTTTCTGAAAATGTTAATTTAATTTGGTACTTATTCAATTTTATTGTTTATTAATTTATTTTAATGCAGCTCAATTTAATTAATTCAATTTAATTTTATTTAATTTAATATAGTTCAATTTAATATAATTCAATTGAATGCAGTTTAATTTAGTTTAATTCAATTTAATTTTATATAATTCAGTTCGATTCAATTTAAATTAATTGAATGTAATTCAATTCAGTTTAGTTCAATTTAATTTCATTCGACTAAATGTAGTTCAATTCAATATAGTTCAATTAAATTTAATTCAATTTAATTTAATTCAATTAAATGTAATTCATTTTAATTCAATTCGATTTGACATAATTTAATTTGATTCAATCGATTTCACTCTGCATTAATTTGATTATTAATCAATTGATAATGCATTTGATGATTTAATTTCGATTACTTTAATCGATGACATTAAATTTAAATTTTTGAGGTCGATAAGAAGTAAATTAACCTGAACTTCCTCGAAACTGGAGCTGTAAGTTTGCGGTGTAACACGTTGAAAATTAAAGTGGCACATTAACGCGTTAATTTTACTGGAGAGCAAGATTTTCTGGAGCACGATCTTCCTAAAAGTAGACCGAGCAACACGAGGCAAGTCACGAACCGGCGAGCACGCTGCAAAACCTGATAACAAACCATTAATCAAATTGATCGACGTTGTTGCAGGGCCACCATCTAACGTCGTAAACTAACATAATAAATTTTATTCCAATCTTGACGGTTCTAACGAACCTAACCGAAGACAGTCTACCGAAGAAACGAAGGTAAAAGGAGCCACGATGAGATAATTAGACAGAACACCTGAGACAACCAAAACGCTTCATTGTGATTCCGAAAGCCTTAGTCTCTTCTCGATCGTATTACTCGCTTTCATTCAAATTACGATCTTTATGGCACACGTCAGGACTACTTTACTTAATAATAGAATAATGAATTCATTTAAAAGCTGATATTCGTTGAAAGACCCTCTCGTGCAAGACTGACGCACGAAAATGGATAATTTCAGCGAATATTTGTAATTAATTTTATGATTTATGGCTTTCTTTTTGTGGACCTCTAATTTAAATTGTATCTTTAATACACCCTTTACGCCTCTCATTCAAAAAACAGAATTTGTTTAAATTTTTTGACATTTCATAACAAATTGACGGAACTAAAAAAAATATTTTAAAATAGCTCAATTCTTTGTGAATAAAACAAAAAAGAATTTAGCTAAATCGGTTGAGTAGTTTCTGAGAAAAAAATTTGTAAGTGAAGCCTGTTTATAAATTAATACAGGGTGTGTCACAACTAGTGTACTTCTTCTGACTGGTTTTCCTTAAAATTTTTCGTTATTATAAAACAGATGGACAAAGCCACAAAAAATATTTTAAAATAGCCCAATCCTTCGTGAATAAAACAGAAAAGAATTTAGCTGAATCGGTTGAGTAGTTTCTGAAAAAAAAATTCTTAAGTGAAGCCTGTTTATAAATTAATACAGGGTGTTACAACTAGTATTCGTCTTCTGACGGTTTTCCTTAAAATTTTTCGTTATTATAAAACAGATGGACAAAGCCAAAAAAAATATTTTATAACAGCCCAATCCTTCATGAATAAAACAGAAAAGAATTTAGCAAAATCGGTTGAGTAATTTTTGAAAAAAAAATTCGTAAGTGAAACCTATTTTCGCAAAAATGGGCAAAAATTGTAAACTTTGAAGGCTTGTTATTTTTTAACAAACCAGCAGAATGATGACTTAAACCACCCCTAATTTCACATGGACTACAAAATATTCTGATTAGAGCAAAATGGTGACGTCCAAAAGTGGTCGACTTACCGTGAAATGACCTACATGTATTTTTAAATCCACAATTATATCGTATTTCTTTTTAACCACATTTTGTAATTTAACTACAGTATTTTAATTTAGTCAATTGTTAATTACTGAAACATGAATATAAGTACGCTCGTCTGTTCAATTGTTATGAATTTATGAATGTTTTATGAATTTATGAATACCATATAAATTTGTGAATTTCGTATAACATGATAATTGTTCTGCTAATTAAACATTTACGTGTTTCTTCATCTCTAATTACTATTTAGTTTAGTTATCTCTTAAATCAACATTCTGATTTAATTACATGATACTATGTAACTTTAGTCGCAATTTTGGACTGCAATTTAACTGAATGACTGCTTTTACGAATTAAATGCACTGTTGAATTGCTTTGTAATTATAAATCACTGAAAAATTCCATTGAAACTGTAACCCGATGTCACATTGTCATCTTAATGAAATTCTACACTATGTTTCAGTAAAATTTCAC
This sequence comes from Megachile rotundata, assembly GCF_050947335.1. Taxonomy (NCBI): domain Eukaryota; kingdom Metazoa; phylum Arthropoda; class Insecta; order Hymenoptera; family Megachilidae; genus Megachile; species Megachile rotundata. Next base: position 10,092,263 of record NC_134992.1, on the reverse strand, counting down.
AAAGTTTGAAAATCATTGTTAATTAATTAAATGAAAGATCAAAGTGCAGCTACAAAAATTGGGACGTTTTAAAAATATTCTTTTGACGTAATCTTTTTTATACAATTTTCGATTGAATTTTATTATTAGTTTCAGTTGAATTCTATTATTATTTTCAGTTGAATTTTATTATTATTCTCACTTGATTTTTTACATCACTTAAATTTTTAAATAAGCTTCAGTTGAGTTATTTAAAAAAAAATAAGGTTGCAAAGAAGCAAAACTTTTTGTTTAAACTTTACCCAAAACAATATAAAATGTCGTTACACAAACTTCACGCATTCAAAAAACACAGTTAAAAATTTAATATTAAATTTTCCTTTTAATAAGGTTTTTTCAGAGGGTTCAAAAACATGGTAAAAATTTTAAATGAATATTAAATTTGCTTTTCCTCTATCGCAAGGTTTTTCAGTTACATTTTTATGCAAGCTTCAGTTCAATTTTAAATTTTTAGTCGAAGTTTATTAATTTCCCACGAATTTTTTAGTATTTTATTGAATTTTTGCACAAGTTTCGTTTGAATTTTTATGGGGGTTTTCAGTTGAATTTTAGATCAATTTTCAGTTGAATTTCTACACTAGTTTCATTTCAAATTTTCTACTAGTTTCAGTTGAATTTTAGGACAATTTTCAGTTGAATTTTGGGATAATTTTCAGTCGAATTTTTATACTATTTTCACTTAAATTTTTATACAAGTTTCAGTTGAATTTTAGGACAATGTTTCAGTCGAACTGTTATTAAATTTTTTATTGAATTTTCGTTTAATATTCAGTCAAATTTTTGTACAAGTTGCAATTAAATTTGAAGATAATTTTCAGTTTAATTTTAATACAATTTTCAGTTGAATTTTTATACTATTTTTACTGAAAGTATAACTGAAACTGGTATAAAAATTTAACACAATTTTCAGTTGAATTTTTATACAAGTTCTACTCGAGTCCCTCAACAATTTTCATACAATTGTCTCTTAAACTCCATTAATATTTACAATTCAATCGAGCAAGCCAATCCGAAAGAAAGCGCTATTTTGCTTATTTATTTTCCCCGTTATCGACATCGATAAATAAATAACGTTGGAAAATTGACAGTAAAAATGAAGGAATTTCCATCGGTAGCCAGTTCGCGGAGGTGGCATCGATTCGTTCGATAAAACAGTTAATTGATACAGCAGAGTGCGTCCATATTTCGGCCAGTCGCGATTTCAATGGCGGAATTTCCGGCCGGAAGCCGAGCGGCCATTGAACGGCCTAATACGAAGTTTTTAACGCGACAGAGCTTTAAGACTGACCCGCTCGAATAAAGAGCGATTTCACGCCGAATGCTCGCGCGCAAACCTGTCCACGTGCGTGCATCGCACCCTTCTCTCGTTTTTTTGTCCCGTTTCCACTTTTCCCTCCTTTTTTTTTTGCTTCTAAATAAAAATCGTCGATCCGGCATGGTTTTCCGTGCCAACTGCAATTTCACGTTCGTCCACAGTTTTTCGCTGCTTGGGCGTAAATGCCCGTGATAAACGCGAGTTTGGCTTTTCGAATACAAAAACAGAGGGAGAAGAGATTGCTCGCGGGAAATAAAGGATATTTATTTATTTACGGGCGTTAAACGAGACCGTCCGAGTTTTCATAATTCGCGAATTAAACTGCGGTAATGAAGGGATTAAACGTTCTTTCGAGTAATGTTGGGAATATTTCATTAACTAGGAATTTGGGGATTTGAGATTTTGAAATTAAAAAATTGGGAATAGGGAGTTATGGCACGTAGAGATATGGAAATCAGAAAAATTTAGAAATACGAAAATATCTCAAATGTCAAGATTTCGAAACTTTAAATATTGTAAATCTGAAAATACTGAAATTTGCAAATATTTAAATTAGCTATTCTATAAATTAAAAATGCAAAAATTTCCTAATGTCTGAATAATAAAGTCTACAACCTTCCACATGAAATTTCCTAATTAAACTCTAAAGCATCAAATTGCGAAACATGAATGTTGACATATGTTAACATATGTGTTTACACATACTTGCATACTTCAACTAGTAAAAATATTTGAAACATAATTTATTTATCGAAATCCTCTAAATTTGTATTCACCGATCACCGATGGAAACACACTCCCTGTGTTCACTCGGTATTTTTTCATTATCCTTCAAATTGATTTCCATTTCTTTCCTCCAGCAGGATCTTATTAATCGGAATGGTGCTTCTGATTGCTTCCTCGTTCTTTTTTTTTCTCCTTTCTTCCTCTCCGATTGTGCGAGTTCCTTCATACATAATGATCGAAGGGACGTTCGATTCGATGAAATTGGAAACTTCTGACTCGCGATTCTGCATTAATCGCGCGATCGCTTCGAGCATCCTTCTCGTTCGGTTATGAAAGTCCATTTTTCTTTTCGCGCAACGCCTCGTAACGTCAAGACTCTTTTTGCCGGTATCAATTTATCGGGATCAAGTATCGATTCATGTTCATCGTTCTGCGTCGAAACGAAGCGTGTATTTATTCGTGCTCGAAGTAACTCGTACTCGTTCCATCGGCGCCGTGAATTAATGGAAACAATAACAAACGATTGCTTTTAATATCGACGAATATCATTTTACATCGGTGAAACTTTTCGGTGTGGGCAATTGCTGAAAAAAATGGGTATGATACGTTGTGATTCGATTGATATTAAACAATGTTTTGTGGACAGTTAAAGAGCTGTCGATTTAAGTAATTAGCTATGCATTTTTAGCTTTTGGTAATTTTGATGTGTAGCAGTGTGATGTAAAATAATGCGTGAGGACGCTTTGGCGATATAATAAGAGAGAAGTATAATTTTCGGTAGTATAGCACGTTGGAAATGCGACATGTTGGCAATATGACTTAAAGGAAGAAAAACACATCGGCAATATAATGCGAGGAATATATAAACATTGGCAATATAACGCGAGGGAAATGGGACAACCAGAAATATGACATTTAGGAAGTGCAATGTGCTGGCAATATGACATATAGGAGGAAAAACACATCGGCGATATAACGCGAGGGAAATATAACAATTGGCAATATAACGCGAGAGAAATAGGACCACCGGAAATTTAAAGCTTAGGAAATGCGATGTGTTGGCAATATGACGTATAGGAAGAAAAATACTTTGGCGATATAACGCGAGGGAAGTATAACCGTTGGCAATATAACGCGAGGGAAATGGGACAACCAGAAATACGACATTTAGGAAGTGCAATGTGCTGGTAATACGACATATAAGAAGAAAAACACATCGGCGATATAACGCGAGGGAAGTATAGCTATTGGCAATATAACGCGAGGGAAATAGGACCACCGGAAAAATAACGCTTAGGAAGTGCAATATATTGGCAATGTGACGTATAGGAAGAAAAACACATCGGCGATATAACGCGAGGGAAGTATAACCGTTGGCAATATAACGCGAGAGAAGTACAACTTTCGCCAATATAACGCGTATGAAGCAAATGCGTTGATAATATGATGCATAGAGTAAAAGCCACGTCGGCAATATAACGCGTGGGAAGTGCAATCTTCGGCAATATAACGCGAGAGAAATACAACCTTCAGCAATGCAATATGTGCGAAGTAAACCGCGTTGATAATGTAATGCATAGAATGAAACACATGTCGGCGATATAATGGGAGAGAAGAACAGTACGTCGGCAATATAATATGAGGAAAGTGCAACCGTTGGCAATATAGCATGTTACGATGCAATGCATGGATAGTGCGATACATAGATAATACAGTGAACATTATTTCTCATCAATAGTCATAAAGCTATGAAATACCATGTGGTAGTATAACACGCACGTTCCACAGTTATCCAACATATAGCCACTAACATAAATTTAATAATAATCCAATTATATTTCCGCGAACAAAGATCACGATAACATAATATTTTCTTGATCGCCGACCCAGAAGTGTTATCTTGCTTTCTTGCAATAAGGAATTTCTCATTATCTCGAATGAACCTAATCGAATAGAAGGAACGTTCAGGTTCGATGGTACATTTCGGGGTCGATCCTTTGTCTCTACGAAACGAAATAATGGATTTTCAGGGTGTTGAACGGGTCAGTGGAGCGACGGTCATGGAATTAGAAGGGGCCACGGGAATAGAGAAGGTAGTTGATGAATGTTGCCCGGCTGAAACTCGGTTAACACGGACCAGTGAATTATGAACAATTCCACGGGACACGCCGATCGTTGGATTTAATTATTGACGTACCGCGGAAAGTATTAATTGAACTGCGGCCGGATTTCAGTTTTTAATGACGTGTTCAGGATCACGGAACAGAAACAGCCCGGATATATTGTGGCCGCGGAATTTCGTGTATTCGCTGTAATTGTGCTGTTGGATACGAGAACAATCTAGGGACATTCTCGCGTTTTTTGCATCAAGCGCATAATTAAATTCCTTGTTCTTTTCTACGGATTCCTTCTGAATCTCATTGTCGAGTTTTCGAAGTTACGCTACTAACATTCTTTTACTCGTTCTTGATAATGAAATACGTATATGGAAATTTAGCTTCGAGACTGAAAATATAATTAGATCAAAATATTTATTTTTATATGCATGTCTTACAATCATACATGTGGTACAATATATAGCTTGAAAATTTTTAACATTATAGAAAACATGTCTATAATTGAATGGTTATATATGTAATAATATGTAGGTTGTGATTATATTTTTATTTATTTGTTCAATCAGCAAAAATAATATTTAATTAACGTATTTCGAAACATGACAGACATTTCAATTCAGGAACCGAACAATGAATTCATTTTTCGACAAAATAAGGTTGCAATGAATACATAAATACTGTTACAAATAATCGATAAATATTTGTACGGTTCTGAAAGGGTTGAGATTTTGATCCTTTATAGAGAATCATTACGTACACAGGAGAGTTCGATCTTTGGAAGAGAAAGGGACCGTATAACGGGGATGTTTCGTTATGGTTATTGTAGCAATGTAATTAAAAAGAATGGTCGATAACGATACCCAGACATAATTAGCGCTCTTGCGGTAGATAAAGGTTCGATTCGGTAACCAGTATTGAAATGAACAAGTCGAAGTACAATATCGTATTATTTACGTGCAACATATACTATGTCTTATTAACGGTATGATGGTAATTAATTTCTACATTCAAAATTTGTTTAGAGAAAAATTATGATATTCATCATTTTTAATGTAGGGTAAAGGGAAACATAAAATTGTCCTTTTATGAATGTAATCAAATTTTAAATTAAATTTTAAAGTTTCATTGTGTATCATTTATAGGTACATTAAAAGTAAAACTTTCTTTTATTTTATTATTGTGATTTAATTTTGAGTAACCCAAAATTGATTGCATTAAAAAATTGCACTTCATGGAAAAAAATTAAATGCATTCAAAAATCACACTTCTATGCAGAAAATTTTAGAAAGACTTAAAAAAGCTATTGCAGATTTGCTACCAGAATATCCAGTAACCCAAAAAAATCTAAGCATCACAGAAAACGATGTCCAGAAAATAGAGAAGAAAACTTGCTGCAGGAAAGAGGCAAAATTGCTCTAAAAGAACCATTAAATATAAAAGGAAGGTCGAAACACATAGGAAGAGCTTGAACTGCACTAAATAATAGAAAACAGTAAAGTTTACTCTTTAGAACTCTAGAGCAGAGAGAAATCGAAACATTTAAAAGAACAACTTTTTTATCTACAAAAAAGTGGAGGTAAAAATTGCAAGTGGAAAATGATCACAAATCAAACAGAAAGATCAAAGAATTTCCACCAAAAGATCCCAAAATAAGAAAAGAAAATTGCCAGCAGAAAATGTTAAAAAATCAGAGCAAAAGGATCAAATTGCGAAGAAAAGAAAATTCCCAGCAAGAAATCCGAAATCAAACATAAAAATCGAAGCAAAGAAATGATGTGAAAAAAGAAAAAAATTGCTGTTAGAAAATCATCAGAAATCTAAAAGGAAGATCGAGGCACTCGGCTCGAAAGAGCATCGAGCAAATGGAAGAGAATAAGATCAGAAAGAGGGTAGGGAAAAAGGCAGAGCTTAATAAAATTCCAATTTAGAAGGATTACCGACGAAGAGCAAGCAAGGCGTCGATGTCAGAGCAAGAATCGGGCGTAAACGAAGACGGAACGAAGGAAGGATTCGTGGAGGAAGCGTCGTAGGCGTCGACGCTTGAATAGAGAGAAATTACCCCGAAGAATCGAAATTGTCGGCCCTTTGATTTGCCATGGCACGATCGCCACTTTGTACACTGCCGAAAAGGGGATGAAGAGCCTCGTGGGGCGAAACTTTTCATCCCCCGTTTCTTTGAATCGTTTCCGAAAGCGATTTCCACCGCACTACATACGTCACCAAAAGGGTTACCAGGGAAAGGTATGGTGGTCGAAGTTGTAGTGGTTTTACGTTCTATTTTATATTATAGCTCATGCGGAGGAGTTAGAAGTACTAGTATTGGTACTTTTAAGTTCGAACACTTTTTAATTAATTTGGAAATTAGAAATTTGTAGCACGGTGGCTTTAAAAGTGACAATTTAGAAATTTGAAGAATAATATCAAATTTTATTTTTCTTCAAAGTTTCAATTTATGAAGAACCACAATATTAAATTATCATCTGAAGTGGTCCCAGAATAAATTCAAAAGTCTCCACTTTCCAATTTTGCCTTGGAGTAACTTCGCGACTGGACTTCTAGCGAAAGCAGCTCGGAAGGAAAAGAAAATGAAATTAAAGCGTCTTCTTTTTCCGTCGTACGTCAAACGAGGATAAAAGCTGGAGCAGGGTGTTCGGTGGAACGGTCAGGGTTTGTTCGTCCGGGCGATAAATTCTTATTCCCACGCAGCGGTGGAGTAAATTTCGTCTGGATCCCAGGGCGAAGTGAATCTCAGGTGGTGGCCTTAAAACGCGTCTTCTCTACGTGATACGACTTCACCGTTGCTTTGTCGTCCGTGGAATTACGTTCGTGTAGCACGTTTCGCGAACGAGCACACTTCTCACCTTCCTAGCCACCCTTTGACGCTTCATCCCTCCCTCTTGGTTTGTTCGTTTTACTCGTCGAAACGTTCCGAAGCATCGTTGTCGGCCATTAACATCTAACGACACCCTCGTCAATTGCTTTTGCGACCCTCGCCACTCTTCTTTTGCTCTTCCGGTTTCTTAGGAATTTCGACTACTGCTCTGCTAACCCTTTCTGGATAGGTTGGTTTGGACTTTTTAGTGTATCGGTTTGGAATTTTTAGTTAGATGTTGAGGTACATTTTGATACTCATGTGTAATAATATTGATGTATGTCTTAATAGAAGTATATGAAGTATATGATTTAATCTGAGTATGTGAAGATCTAGACATGTGGACATCTACACATGTGATCTGAATATCTAAGGATCTTAGTATACATCCTAATAGAAATACATGAAGTATATAATTTAATTTGAGTATGTGAAGATCTACACATGTGAACATCTACACATGTGATCTGAATATCTAAGGATCTTAGTATACATCTTAATAGAAATACATGAAGTATATAATTTAATCTGAGTATGTGAAGATCTACACATGTGAACATCTACACATGTGATCTGAATATCTAAGGATCTTAGTATACATCTTAATAGAAATATATGAAGTATATAATTTAATCTGAGTATGTGAAGATCTAGACATGTGGACATCTACACATGTGATCTGAGTATCTAAAAATCTTAGTATACATCTTAATAGAAGTATATGAAGTATATGATTTAATCTGAGTATGTGAAGATCTACACATGTGAACATCTACACATGTGATCTGAATATCTAAGGATCTTAGTATACATCTTAATAGAAATACATGAAGTATATGATTTAATCTGAGTATGTGAAGATCTACACATGTGAACATCTACACATGTGATCTGAATATCTAAGGATCTTAGTATACATCTATGTATTTATATCCATCTAAACATGCGTCCACCTATGTATTTAAGATACCACATTAACTAAAGATCCACGTACATGAAAATTTAAAGAACTGCTATTCCAGGTACATAAAAATGTAACAATCTAAAGTTACACTAATCAAAAGACCAAAGAACCAACAAAATATATTCATTCAGAGAGTAATTATGATCCACAAAAGGTCTAAAAACACCGAGCTCTTGAACGAACTGGCCATCGAAACTATTGGTATTAAATCCGTTCATGTTCAAAAGGAAACAATGGCAGCCCGAAAAAAAACCGAACAACGGACGTAACAATATATGTACATAACGGAGCGTATCACAATGTAACGATATCACGATACAAATGAAAAGGAAACAACGGCGTGGTTGAAAATTCGTATTGGCAGTTATATCGCGGTCCGAGCGACGCGGAAGAAACGAATGTTCGTTCGAGCCCTGTACAATATGCAACCCTTTAAATAGCAATTTTACGATATCGTTTCGCGGCATTTAGCCCATAACGTATTACGAGCGGTACGCGCGAGTTGCGCCGCTTGCAGCTACACAAATTACTTGTACACGAGTTTGCGTATTTCTATACGGATAGCAGTTGGATTTCTTTTTGGAGGGAAAATGACGAACTGGGGGATGAATAGATAGTCTTTTGGATGGAGGGAAAGGCTTTTGGATAGATACGGTACTCTTGATTTTTATGGGGAAAATGGAGGAGTAGGGGTGGTATGGTGGCACTGTTTGAGAAAAATGGCGGTTTATAGTTCGATACTAATAGATGGATAATTTCTAAACTTCTAAATTTCCCCAATTCTCAAATTTCTATATATTTAAATTTGAACCTCTTACATTCTCAAATTACCAAGCCCTCAAATTCTGGAGTCCACAAAGTCACTAATCCCCTAATCTCTAACTTCCTATTCCGCCCTCTCAAATCACGTTCCCCACCTAATGTCACCATACGATTAAACTATTTTATAATAAACTATCTTCTCCCAGAAAGAACCTTGAAAGAACCACCCTTCCACAATTAGCCAAAAGAAGAGTATCGATGTCAATCCACGAAGAATGGTATTCATGGCCTATGAAGAAAGTGAAACGACGAAAAATTCTTAGGACAAATTTGTCCAAATGAATAATTCGAAGGGACAAATATGACAGTCCTCGTTCCTTTCTTGCTTCAATTATCGTCCAACCAGACCGAACAATTCTCCTCAGAATCCTTTGGTCATTATCAGAGTGAAAAGCCGACGATTAAAACGCCTGGCACTCTTTCTTCCCCGGATTCAGAGGCAGAACGTTAAATTAATTAATCAGCGAATTATACCATTAACGAGTTTATCTAATCGGTCCACCGCACCCTACTACCAACCGTAGAACTCATTTCCATCTGTTCGGGCTGAAACTCGTCGTCGTTGGATAATCTCTCTGGAGAAACGACGGATCGCGGACAATTCTTGCAGCGATGATTTCCGGAACGAGGATTCTCTCGTTTCCTTTTCTCGTCGCTTGAAAATTACTGTTTAAATCAAATCTCAAGGATTCTTTCTCTTCTTCTTCCTCTCTTTGCCAAAGAAATCCTGCGATGTAGAATTTGTCTTTAGCTCGCAGTTTTGTAGTTAAATGCCGGTTTCCCTGGGAGGGGGATTACGGTTTAACAGGGAGTTTGGAAGGGCATGAATTTTAAAATTGCGGAAATTTAAGGAGGTGTAAATTTGAAAGTTTTTGAAGTTCTAGATTTGGGGATTTGGGGATTTTTATATTTGGAGATTTTTAGATTTAGGCAATTTTAGGTTTGGGGATTTTTAGATTTAGGGATTTTTATAGTTGGGAATTTTTAGATTTGGGGATTTTTAGATTTGAGAATTTTTATATTTGGTGATATTTAGATTTGGGGACTTTTAGATTTGAGGATTTTTAGACTTGGGGATTTTTAGATTTGGGGATTTTTAGATTTGGGAAATTTTACATTTGGAGATTTCTACATTTGGGGATTTTTAGATTTGGGGATTTTCACATTTAGGAATTTTTAGATTTGGAGATTTTTACATTTGGGAATTTTCACATTTGAGGATTTTCACATTTGGGAATTTTTGAATTTGAGGATTTTCACATTTAGGGATTTTCACATTTGGGGATTTTCACATTTGGCGATTTTTACATTTGAGAATTTTTACGTTTGGGGATTTTTAAATTTCATTATGTTTAGATTTGAGGATTTCTACATTTTGGGGTTTTTACATTTGGAGATTTTTTTATTTGGGGTTTTTGGCCTTCTAGATTTGTGGATTTACACATGTAGGGATTTTTGAATTTTTTGATTTTTATATTTTGCAATTTAAGGTATTATAACTTCGTAAATATATAAATAACAATAAGTGCCAACTCAGATAGACAGACAAGTATTAGAAACGAATGAAAGGCGCGAAATCTGAAATGGGAACGTGTTCGTCAGTGTGTAGGAAGGGTAGGTCGATAATTGTTTGTACACTCGCGTAGGAATTCAGGGGAATCCAGTTTCATTGGAACACGTTATAGAGCGTTCGAGGAAATCGAATTGCACGCGTGAATCGTGTTGCTGCGAAAGGAAAGGGGAGAAAAGAAAAGCGAGAGGAGGAACGTGACAAGCAACGGAAAGTACGGCTATGAAGGATGCAGACCATTGAATCGAGAACCCTACACACAGAGTGTCCAATTCCCAAACTGAGTTTTCGAGTGGCGAAGTTCACCAGGAGATTCGAGATGGTTTATTTCGTGAACTGCTGCTCTATACTGATTCGTGTTCGCCCTGAATTTTCGTTAACTGACCAGTCAACGTGAAAAGAGCACATCGTACGAAGTAACGATCTAGTGATCTTTAGACTGCTAAACGGAGATACGTACTGAAATAAAAATGGGAGGAACGTTCACGTCCGTTATCTTCATTCAGGGGATGCACATTTTTCAATAGTACGTTGACAAATTATTAAATTGTGTTCTACATTTGATTTTAATATCTACGTCTATATTTGTAGCATACTGCAAATATATGATAGTATGAAAAATTCAGAGAAATGAAATTTTTATTAAAAATTTACAAGGAAATTTTTATTAAAAAGAATTTCAATTCTTGAAGAGAATTTCAAGATTTCCTTAAGAGGAATAAGGTCATACATTACATATTAATATAGGAGAATTTTCTGAACATTACTTCACATATATCGTGTACATGCATCGTAACATATGGCGTACACATGTATCATAACATATAGCGTGTATATGTATCGCAATATATATCGTGTACACATTTCGTAACATATATCATGTACATGTTTCGCAACATATATCATGTACATGTTTCGTAACATATATCATGTACATGTTTCGTAACACATATAATATACATGTATTGTAACATATATCATGTACATGTTTCGTAACATATATCGTATACATGTCTCATATTTTAACAATACAAAGGTCGTTGACGAAAGAGTATGAAAGTCTTACCGAAGAACAAAAGTTTTACCGAAGAATATGAAACAACAAAAGTCCCGTTAAGGAATATGAAACAAAAGATCCATTGAAAAATATGAAGCAAGAGAAGTAGAATGTGTGAAAGAAATAAAGGAGCGGAAATTTGATGAGAACGCTGTCATTTTGTGGACGTTTTAAAAGGGGCGGTAGATTAATCTGGCGGAGCACGTGAAAGCACGCACCGACGCGTGCTGACACGAATTATGCGTGCATCAACGTGTGTACGTAAATGTATGCTGACACATGTTAACTCGCGACAGTAAATATAAACCCGGCTCGCGATAGCGTGAAATACTTAGTACGTGTCTGGTGAAACAATTTTTAGTTTGCGACCACGTGAACCTCGCGATATAAGATGCAAATTTGATAAAATAAAAGGTGGACAAATATAAATCATCCTTGGAGATTTATTTGACGAAAGAATCTTACGATTTTATTAAGATAAATATCTTAGGTTAAAGGTTATTTTTAAATAAAAATTTTGTAATTCAAAGAGAGTGTAATTTTAAAGTACATCAAAAGTAATGATATGGTAAAACCGTGCACGCTTCAAAATATCGGAGAAATTTACGTTTAAAATTCAGCAAGAATGCATTGTAGTCTGATGGAAGGGCGCCAGGTTCATTAAACCGAGATGCGAGTACTGGCGGAGTCCAAAGTTTCAAACTCGCAGAATTCAAAAATTACGAGATCTCAAGATCTTGATATTAAAAATTTTTAGGTTCCAAAATCTGTCGAATGAAAATTATATTAAAACACAGTCTAAACGCCACAAGGTTTCAAAGCTGAATACTCAGAAATCGAAAAATTCCAACAAGAAAATAATTTATAAAATTGCAAAATTCATTCAACGAATGAAAATACAAATAACATCGAATATACTCAAAGAAATATTTGATACAGAAAGGTGTAAAAATTTGTAAGCGAAATGAACCGCGCACCAAAATAGCAATCTCGTAATACATAAAATGAAGCTTCTCCATGAAGCAGCGATATTTTGGAAAAAAGATAAAGAAGATGAAAATTTTTCTAAGCCGTGCAGCGACGTAGGTGCATTCAATATTCCCTCACGTGGGGGAGCGAAGAAAAAAGAAGCCGCGTTCCGGAGCACCGAGAAAACATGATAGTCTATCTGCACGATATGCATATTACATTCTTTCGCATAAGTTATGGAGGTTAACATGCACACGGATTTCCACGGGCCACGTAGAGGAATACAAAATGCAACAAGTAAGCTCGCGCTGAGACGCGAGCGAGCCAACGCGACCAAGAATCTCCAACATAGTTCGCTTGGAACGCTTACGGGGATACATTTTTAATCACACGATTCGAGCGGATATATACGAAGAGGGAATTAAGAATTCGATTGTAACCGACCTTCAAAGGAATCAACAGGTATGTCAAGAATAATATTCAACAGTTTGCTGTTACAATCTTGCACAATTTTTATATACTGTATTTACGGTGAAATATTGTTGTAATTTTTATATTGCATGCAGGTTGGGTTGGAGTGTTTTTTGTATTTTTATGGAGATTTCGGGATTGAACTACCATTTCGCTTTTTACATTAAACACACAATTTTTACATTTTTAAAAATGTAGTTTTTAAAAGTGCTTTTTAAATGTTTATATTGGGGACCCAATTTTTAAATGAAACTTGAAATTTTGTGTCGGAATCACGTATAACACATGTCATGCACATATGAACATTTAAATACCTGGTAATATTATGGAAATGAATGAATAATTTACTTGTTGTACAAATAAAAAAATTATAGAAATGACAAACTGAAAAAATGTACATGTAAATTATCCATAAGAAAAAAATAGAAAAATAATAAGTACAAGTATAAGGTTTGGTAAGATTGAAATAAATAAACGAAATTGAAATAATATTTTCTTTCAACATTGAAATAAATATTTTCTTATTTGTTGTACAAATAAGAAAATTAAAAAAATGTATATATAAATTATTCATTAAAAAAAAAATAGGAAAAAATAAAATAACTCAGTACATTAAAAATTTAAAAAATTAAATAAATCACCTTTCCAAGTAAAAAAGTACAAAAACTGTCAAGTACAAGTCTTCACAAGATTAAAATCAATAAACAGTTTACTTGTCGCACAAATAAAAAAATTATAAAAATGACAAACAGAAAAAATGTGTATACAAATTATCCATAAAAAAAAAATAGAATAATAAAATAACTCAGTACATCAAAAACTTCAAAAATAAAATGAATCACCTTCCCAAGTACCAAGTAGAAAAACTATCAAATACAAGTCGATTTACTTTCACTCCAGAACCACAAAATAATATTTCCAATATCTCAATACTTCCTAAAAAGTCCAACTCCAAAATAAAACTCAAAAAAATCCAAAATTGCTCAAAAACCGCGAATAATCTGAAAATTCCGAAAACATACCGCAAACATGTACGAAATAACCGCGAATAAATATTCGGCAAAACGAGGTTACGGAGAAGACTTCCTCGAGAGAGTTGGTCGTCGTTGGTCCGTGAATAATTAAAGTTGGAATATAAGTTCGCGAGAGACGGTAGAAACCGGCGCGATACCCGCCGGAAGCGATTAAACGACAGAAGTGTTCAAAATTGCGCAACGAAGCCGGTGTCTGAGGGGTTGCAGCAAATGCGAAATCGATGGCCACCGTTATCAGACAAGTCGAGCTGCAAATATTCGGATCGAGAGGCAGACGCGGGGCCCACGAACAAAAGGACGAATATATTCGCTCGCGACCTCGGAAATCCCGAGGGAGAGGCGCGTGCATTCGCGCCACCGGCACGGAAGTCCGCGTTATCACGCTCGGCTGCTCGCTCCAGCCGGTCGAGGCGTCGCGACGCTGGGCGTTCTAGGAACCCGAGATCTCGCTGCCGATCCTCGACGAATCTCCGTGCGCGAAAACGAGATCCGAAGATGAAAACGAGGAACGCTTTGATCCGAGCGTCAAAGCCCCGGGCTGAATTCGTTTCGCCGATAAGAACCGCCGTTCGTGTTTAATCAGACGCGATAAAGCGCGACACGGGCAACCGTGTGAAAAATTCCGGGATCAAGGGGAGAACGCGATACATGCCGACAGCCACGGATAAGCTTGTTGCGTCGACGATCGCTTCTTTCGTCCGGATTGAACTTCACCGCGGAAATTAATCGGGGTTAATCGAATTTTATCGGGGCGACTTTGAGGTGAGGGTAGGTTTTAGGAAGGAATGTTACATTGGTCGAAATTTTGGGCTTTGAAAATTTAGGGGTGATTGGAATGAGATGGTGTTGTTGGAACTTTCAGGTGAGGGTGGTAATTTGAGGGTGGGGGCTACATTCGTTGAGATTTTGAACATTTCAGAATTTCAGAATTTTAGACTTGGAATCTTGGAGTCATACAAAATTTGAGAATTTGGGAAAATTTAGAAGCTTGCGAATTTGGGGATACAAGAAATTTACATTTGAAAATTTGAGGACGTAGAAAATTTAGAAACTTGATAATTTGGGAATCCAGGTACTTAGAAATATGAAAATTTAGAAGTTCAGAAAATTTCTACATATAGTAAAACGTATAAATGACAGAATTTCTAAATTTCTATATGAGACGCAAGCAGGAGATTAATTGAGATCAGATGTGACTGATGATAGCGTTCCAAAAATAGTCACGACTTATAAGAGGAAAACGTGGATGAAATCTAAACTCGAAATGATAATGAGAGGTCGAGAATGGAAAAGGTACGTTATTTCTACTAGATATGTAGATAATGTCGGTGATATGATATCTTGATTAATATTCTCTTTTGCTCTAACTCCTGCGTCATTAACTTGAAAGATTTAGAGTGCCACTATTACTCCTTTTACTGAAATTGCGATTCAGCAGATGTCTGATAACGCTCAGGTATATTCAATATTTTTATAACATGCAAAAGCTACAAAAATACAAAAATTCGTATAGCAACGTTACAGTACTATAGTATAGTATTATAGTAGCGTAGTAGTATAACAGTAGTAGTATAGTGATACAATAGTGGAGTAGTGTTAGAGTATGTACTGTAGTATAATATTACAGTACTATTAATACTATATAATATATAGTACAGTATTATAGTTGTGTATGGTAGTACAGTAGTAATGTAGCAGAGTAACATGATAGCTTAGTAGCATTCTTATGATTTGGTGTAGTAGTATGATGCTATGGTAGTATAGTAGTATAGTGGTATAGTGGTATAGTGGTATAGTGGTATAGTGGTATAATGGTATAGTGGTATAGTAGTATAGTAGTATAGTAGTATAGTAGTATAGTAGTATGGTAGTATGGTAGCATGGTAGCATGGTAGCACAGTAGCACGGCAGTATAGCAATATAGTAGTATGGTAGTATGGTAGTATAGTAGTATAGTAGTATAGTAGTATAGTAGTATAGTAGTATGGTAGCATGGTAGCATGGTAGCACAGTAGCACGGCAGTATAGCAGTATAGTAGTATGGTAGTATGGTAGTATAGTAGTATAGTAGTATAGTAGTATAGTAGTATAGTAGTATAGTAGTATGGTAGCATGGTAGCATGGTAGCACAGTAGCACGGCAGTATAGCAGTATAGTAGTATGGTAGTATGGTAGTATAGTAGTATAGTAGTATAGTAGTATAGTAGTATAGTAGTATAGTAGTATAGTAGTATAGTAGTATAGTAGTATAGTAGTATAGTAGTATAGTAGTATAGTAGTATAGTAGTATAGTAGTATAGTAGTGTAGTAGTATAGCAGTATGGTAGTATAATAATAGAGTAGTACAGTACCACAGTAGTTCAGTAGTATAGTAGTGTAGTAGTACAGTAGTGGAGCAGTACAGTACCACAGTAGTATAGTAGTAGAGTAGTACAGTACCACAGTAGTACAGTAGTATAGTTACCGCAACAGTGTACTACTACATAATAGTATGAGTGTTGCACTATCTTAACACAGTACTATAGTAGTTCAGTAGTTCAGTGAAACAGTGAAACAATAAAAATCCACGAAATTTAGAACACAACACCAAATATATTACACGAAACAATACTTCGATCAGAAGAACAGATATCCACAGCTACAATTTCGTTAAACCAAACCCCAAATAAAAGCAAAGTAAAATAAATCCAACCTTGAAACTTTTACCTCGAACTTGGATGTGCATGTAGATCAGAACGAATCGTACCTTCGTACATATTGTTCCATCGGTTCCGAACCGACGATCCGACCCAAATGATATCCCGAGAAGTTCAAGCTTGTCGAAACTCGACCTCAAAAAGCAGCCATACGCCGTGGATATCTCGCTATATCGGAGCTTTCTCGCGGCAGTTTATTCGAGTACACGAGGCGAAACGAATGCTTACATGGCCTGTTCCCGTGACAGCGAGCAATACCGGAGGAAAACGTGGAAACGATATTGTGCCACGACCTATTTCGTACCTTCTTCGGCCGGCTAAAGCAACGGAGGATTTAAAAGTTCAGCCTTCTTGATCCGATCACGATGTTACGCCATTGTTAAACAACGTCGAGAGACCGGCTTACCATTCTTTTCCCGCTCGCGTATTATTGCCGCGACTCACGCTATCGCCACGAAAAAACCACGTGCTACGGCCAATGTTCTTACACAGGTGCTTACAATCATTTACCACGGCTTATGGCCGGCTAGCACGCTATAAATTCAACGCGACGAAAACTGGCTTCTTTCCTCAACGACTTAATTGAATGAACGCTTCATTGAAATTGCGATCTTTTTTTAAATTGGTCGATCGACGATTTTTTACTGGGTTAATGGTTCTTTGAGAACTTTGTTTGCGCTAAGAATTTGTAAAATATGGGAGACTTTTATTGGTGTATGGGGTAGGAATGAGCGGTGATATAACGCGAGGTATGATGCGTGATATTAGGGGCAAAATAAGATGTATAAGAAATGGTATGTGTCACAATGCATCAAAGTTTGGAAGTGAAGAATTGAAGAATTGAAGAATTGAAGAATTGAAGAATTGAAGAATTGAAGAACTGGAGAATTGAAGAATTGAAGAATTGAAGAATTGAAGAATTGAAGAATTGAAGAATTGAAGAATTGAAGAATTGAAGAATTGAAGAATTGAAGAATTGAAGAATTGAAGAATTGAAGAATTGAAGAATTGAAGAATTGAAGAATTGAAGAATTGAAGAATTGAAGAATTGAAGAATTGAAGAATTGAAGAACTGAAGAACTGAAGAACTGAAGGACTGAAGAATTGAAGAACTGAAAATTGAAAAATTGAAGAATTGAAGAGTTGAAGAATTGAAGAGTTGAAAAATTGAAAAATTGAAGAATTGAAAATCAAAAAATCAAAAAATTGAAAAATCGAAAACTCGAAAAGTGTAAATTCAAAAATTAAGGAATATAGAAAATTTCTGACTTGAAACGTCAAGTACTCGAACGTGTCATTCAACGTAAGGCAACGTCACTGGCAAGTGTACAATGTGAAAGGTATCGAAACCTTTCATCGAAGAACGAGTTTAAAAGGAAGCATTCGATACCACAAAACCTAAGGGTAGAAAAGTAAAGAAAGAACTCGGTTATTTGTGGGTGTTACCAGTCGTCGGTGCATATTTTTGTTTGCGCGACGAGACTGAAGGAAACCACTGGGGAAAAGAATCCATTGAGAACGATAGGGAAAACGATAGTTTGAGAATCGAGACACGAGTCGAAGGCGGCAATAAATATTAATGGGAGAAGTTCGATGAATTTATCGAGCATCTGTAGTAAGTAACCGTTTCTTACTGTATAATGTACCATTCTATATGCGGTAACAGTCGTCAAACGACTGTTGATCGATCGGAATTAAAATCATTTCTTACAGAAAATTATTAAAGGTGTCTTACATAAAACAATGCATTTACATCTTCTTTGTTTACAATTTTATTTTATTTATGCACAAATTGCGTGTGTGTCATATTCTATATAATATGTATAATATTACATGTTACCCAGTATGTGAGTATTAAAACAGAAATAGTCGTAGAAATATTATGAAGAATTACAATCATTAGAATTATTATGAAAATAATAGATCCAAAAATTGATAGTCTTCGTTAGTCCATTTGACAACGAAGAAGTCAAGAGGACAAGAAGAATCAGCAAGGAGGTAAACGGTGGGCAATTTTTGGCGAAGTAATACACGCGTACAAGTCGGACGACCATTTCGTGCAACTTTTGCAAACGAAGGTCCATTTGGTAAACGTTTGGTGCCACGTGCAGATCGTAGAATTGTTTGTAATTGGGCAGAAAGCCAATAACATACCACGTTGGAACCGAGAGAACTTTCGACTGGTTTAGGATTCTGATTCAACGATGTTCCTGTATTTCCGTGAAGGCAGCGAATAAGTACGAAACAATACGACTGTTAGCTTGTTGTTGCCGCTTCTCGGACTACCTGTCATCCTGACCTACTTTGGTGTACGTGCACGTACATGTGTATGCAACAATACGTTTCGATACAATCGTTTGTACAGTCACAATTTATAAAAACTTATCATTATTTAAACGGTGATTTCTACGCGAGGCGATTTGACACGAGATAATTACGATGTGCGCTAATTGAGACTCCTGGTAATTACACGCTGTAATTACATGTGGTAATTAAGCAGCATGGTAATTCGACGATCAATAGATACATGTCGTATTTACAACTTGTGGTGATTTGATGGTTTGTCGTTACAGAACGATATTTATAGCCCGAGGTAATTACGGTCTACCGTTGTTACGATGTGTAGTTCGACAAGTAGTAGCAACGTTTGGTGGTATAATACGTGGTAACTCAGTGTATGGTCATTGCAGTGCGTGGTAATTAGGCGCGTGGTACGCACCACGCGTGGTAATTGTAATGTGTAATGATTTGGCGCGTGATATACACCACTCGGTAATTCGATGCGTAGTAATTCGACGCGTGGTAATTCGATGCGTGTGACACGCCACGCGTGGTAATTTTATGCGTGGGATACACTACGCGTGGTAATTCGATACGTTGAGTACACCACGCGTGGTAATTCGATGCTTAGGATACACCACGCGAGGTAATTCGATACGTAGGATACACCACGCGTGGTAATTCGATGCTTGGGATACACTACGCGTGGTAATTCGATGCGTGGGATACACCACGCGTGGTAATTCGATGCTTGGGATACACCACGCGTGGTAATTCGATGCGTAGGATACACCACGCGTGGTAATTCGATGCGTGGGATACACCACGCGTGGTAATTAGATACGTGTGATACGCCACGCGTGGTAATTCGATGCGTGGGATACACCACGCGTGGTAATTCGATGCGTGGGGTACACCACGCGTGGTAATTCGATGCGTGGGATACACCACGCGTGGTAATTCGATGCGTAGGATACACCACGCGTAGTAATTCGATGCGTGGGATACACCACGCGTGGTAATTCGATGCGTGTGATACGCCACGCGTGGTAATTCAATGCTTGGGATACACCACGCGTGGTAATTCGATGTATGGGATACACCACGCGTGGTAATTCGATGTATGGGATACACCACGCGTGGTAATTGCAATGCGCAGTAATTCGGCGCGTGGGTCTTGCAATGCGCAGTAAATCGGCGCGTGGTAATAGCAATGCGCAGTAATCCGACGCGTGGTGACTTAACTCTTAATATTTCAACGAATACTTGTTTAACACATTATAATTTAATAAATGACGATTGCCCTCATTTCACTACAATTATTATAATAACCCTCTAACAAGCTACCTAAGACATTGTTACCGAACAAGTATTCATTCACCTTTTGAATGAAAATTGCAAAGGGTTCTAACCTAACCATTAATCTCCATTAACCCCTTGAAGTATAGAGCTAATGAACCGTAAATTATTCCCAAATATACCTCTCATGTTCCGTATAATTCCCAGCCCCCAAATATTAATATAATATGTAAATCCTTTTCCGACAATATTTATAAACCGACATTTCCATTCATTCCTTTAACGAATTACAATATTACGTTAATTCGCCGCTGCATATTTCTGCTTCGTTAGGATTATACCACGAATTCAGCCCGCTTGATCCTGTATTTCAGTTACAATGTAAACCGCGTGTTCTCCGCGAGAAAATCCAAGATCAAACGAAACTACAGAACAGTGATCGCGAAAACGTTAAGCCTCGTTAATCTCGAAGAGCATCGTGCTACCAACGATGCAATATATGTTCAGTGGGAATTTCAGTTGTCCTTGATCCCGCAGCCTGCAGCCAGGATTAATTGCACCTGGATTAATGCTTCCGCTGATCCCTTATTCATGCGCGCCAGTGATTTCGTGCTATAAACGACGAAACGTTACCCGAAAGAGTATTCTGCGTATACAAACGCGTATCCTTGTATCTGTGCTCACTTCCGGTGTTATTTGACGCTCCGTCCGATTTATTTTCTCTGACTCTCTCAAATTTCTACGAATTTATTTTACGACTCTTTCCTACGAATTTGTATTTTATTTTTAATTTTATTTTAGTTACTTTTTACAGATTTTTTTCACTATGATTTTATAGCTTTTTCGTTATTTATCTTTGGTTATTTTATTTTATTTATTTAAATTTAGGTATTTTATTTTAATTATTTAATTTTAACCATGTTACTGTGGCTATACAAATTCGCCCCCCAAGGGTGAACCACCCTTGTATTTAATTCATTGATTAAATGTAACAGAACAAAACAGTGTTAGTGATTGTTAAATGTACTTAAACAAATATTTCGACGATTCGAAAAACACTAAAATTTTTTGAAAATTCTCTATATTTTTGAAGGAGTATTTACAAGACCGTTCACAGAGTCTCAAGTTCCAAAGTACATTATTTTCCACGCAACATTTAACATGGAATTCATGGATCGTAGTAAACAGTGGAACTTCGTGTTCAACACAGCATATCATATAAAGTTTAAAATTATCAGTGCACGGAATGTAACACCAGAATTTTGCATATGAAATACAAAGTAGAAGCTCGCAGCAAAGGGTTAACAATCTTGGATTACAAAGCTTCAGATGTCTGAGTCGAAGAATTAAAGTATAAGAGGAGACTTGAGAGTAATGGAAGTTAGTAGAACATAGCTTAATATCAGATTCTTAGAGGTTGAAACTCGGAATAAGAATTAAGAGTGAAGAATTAACGGAGCGTGCAGAGATTAAAGTCAAAGCTGCTGAAGTGAAGCACTGTCTTCAGAGGACTTAGGGCATTAATCACGAAGTATCATAATTTCATTAAAATTTATGCAAATGTGTTAACAATTAGTTCAGATTTTCAGATCATTTCAGATCATTTAAAATAATTTTACATAATTTTAGAAAATTTCAGATAATCTTAGACGATTTTAGATAATTTCAAGATAAATTCTAGCAACTTTAGATAATTTTGAGATAATTTTATATAAGTTCAGATAATTTTTAGATAGTTTTAAGATAAGTGTAATTTCATGTCTTTTAAGATAAGTTCAGGTAATTTTTAGATGAACTGACATTAGGTTGAGACAATTTTAAGTATCTTAAAATATGTTACTTAATTTTGAAATGATCTTAAAACAAGTTTAAATAATTTCAAGAATCTTAATATAACTTCTGGCACTTTTTAGATGAACTGACCATAATTTCAAACAATTTCAAGATTCTCAAGATATGTTACATAATTTTAAAATGATCTTCAAATAAGTTTATATAATTTCTTAAATGTAGATGATTTTAAGATGAGCGTAAGTCAAGGTAATTTTAAGAAATGAATAATTTTAAATGTTTGTCGACAATTCTAAACAATGCGAAACGAGGTGCATAAACAAATAATAACCCGTGAATTTCTAACAATTCATCGCATGTCCCTTAATATTTCACATAGGATCACGCAAAAAATTGCACACATAATATCGTACTTTTTCTTCTTGACCGTTCCACGCTGCTTTCTTCAGCGTTTGCTCGTCGCCCCGTCAGGATTTCTCTTATTTTTCTCCCGTATTTTCCTCGAGCTCATTTTTTCTCCGCGTTATACAATTCTTTCTCGGCGTGTTTTGTCTCGCCCGGTCATTTCTGCCTTTCTGCCGTTTTTCCAGCTGCGCTCGTATTTCAAATCGCGTTCCTTCTCGCCCGATTCGTACCGTGCCACGGTTAATAACGCTAGACGACCATTCTACGTTTGCATAGAAATTTTGCGAAGAAAATGGCGAATGGAACGGTGCCGTTGGCACTCTTATGCAACGAGTTTCCACCATATTTTCACGACCATTAAGCGTTAGTACACTGACTCAATTTTCATCAGCGTTTGATAATTGCACTGGCTTTATTTTTCAACTTAACACTTAAAAACCAGTTATTTTTATGTCCCTTACGTTTCGGAACGTTTTGATGGATTTGTTACGCGGTTTTTATAAAACGTGCTAAGGTGATTTGATGCGTAGTGATTCGATGCTTGGTAATTGGATACGTTGCAATTCGGCGCGTGGTAATTCGATGCGTCGTAATTCGATGCGTGGTAATTCAGCGCGTGGTAATTCGATGCTTGGTAATTCGATACGTTCCAATTCGGCGCGTGGTAATTCGGCACGTGGTAATTCGACGCGTAGTAATTCAACGCGTGGTAATTCGACGCGTGGCAATTCGACGCGTAGTAATTTGACGCGTGGTAACTCGATGCTTGGTAATTCGATACGTTCCAATTCGGCGCGTGGTAACTCGGCACGTGGTAATTCAACGCGTAGTGATTCAACGCGTGGTAATTCGACGCGTGGTAATTCGACGCGTGGTAATTCGACGCGTGGTAATTCGACGCGTGGTAATTCGACGCGTGGTAATTCGACGCGTGGTAATTCGACGCGTGGTAATTCGACGCGTGGTAATTCGACGCGTGGTAATTCGACGCGTGATAATTCGATACGTTGCAATTCAGAACGTTGCAATTCAGCGCGTGGTAATTCGATGCTTGGTAATTCAATATGTTGCAATTCGACGCGTGGTAATTCGACGCGTGGTAATTTGACGAGTGGAGATTTCAAACATGTTATTTGAGCACACATTTATAATACTTCTTTGATTATTTATTCCTCCACGTTAAATTTTCTGCAAATTAGAACATGCCATTATGAAGTTCATAATTATTGCGCATCGTCGCAATATTAATCCCTGACGAGTGTTTAGAACTCTCGGGCATCTTAATCTTGAAAAGCCACCTGTGAAAGCATTAGGTCGAATTTCTGATATTTTAATCATACGGAGTCTCACAGTGTGACCCAGTTCTTGAAGACGTTCAAACTTAACCTTCAACTACGACTTTTCAAACAGATTTACGAATCTATCCGCCCACATCATTAAATTGAAAATCCTAATATTGTCGACGCTTTTCGACCTTTTCGATCATTGAGATTTCACGGCTCCGCGCCCGGGCTTGTTACCATTCCACTCCAGGTACTTCGTACACTTAATGACAAACTTGAAAACTCCATTACCCTTCCTATCAATAATCGAGTCTACTTTGGAACGCTGAATAATGAATTTTCTTTCAAAGTTTACTTCTTGTTCGTGCACTTAGCCTTGATACAGTATCAAACAAACAATGTATTGACACCTGCAGCGGTACACCTCGTTCATCTTTATTATGAGTGGATATGGAGATTCGTGTGCAGAAAATATGATAACTTTTGTGGATTGTACAGTCATGTATTCATCGTATTATGATTTCAATTTTATTATACTGAATGTGGATTTAGGGATGATGTGATGGATGGTGGATCAAATTTTTGATTTCTTAAAATTTTTTAGTCGAAGTAAATTTCAGAATTTTATTATATTTAGTTTTTATAAATTTGAGCATTCTTATTATTTTCGTGAAACTGTCCTTCCCAAATTTTCAAAATCCCTCCTAAAAAAATTCCACAAAAAAGTTACATTAAATCTCCGCCCACATTCACCGTGAGAAATAAAATTTATTCACCAGTTCTAAGTATCTTACTGTTCGAAATTTCCGTTCGAAATGTTTCCATAAAGACGAAACTTTCCTCGCAGTCTATGAATCGCTACGAGATTCAATAAGCAATCTCACCGGAGAGAAAAAAAAAGGCGCAGAAAAAGGGAGGTGAAGACAGGGTTGAACAGCCCCTCTCGATAATTAGATGTTGCGCTCTCGACGTCGTCACGATAATTAGCGTGAATTGTTTTTCTCCCGGCGGCAATTATCGAAGTTCTCCTGTCGTTTCTTCTTCGTGAACGGCCTCGAGAAACGAAGCGGAGAGGAAAACCGTGTATGACACGAACGAAGATAATCGTAGCTGGTTCGGGACGCTCGGAAAACTTTCTTACGTTTTGTGCAAGTAATTACACTTTTACGTTGTAGGTAAACTGGCCTGGCTTTGACGAACTTGCAAGCTGCTCGCCCATTTTTACCTCATCATTTTCTCCGTCCACTTTCGCCAACTTGCGAAGTTGAAAATCATTTTGAACCTGCTCTCCTGCTTCTTCGTAATTAATTTTGTACTTTTCGGTATTTGTCAACGTCGGTAAATATTTGACTAAGAAAATCAGTTCCCTTCACTTTGAAATGCGAGTGTAAATATTTACGACGTCATTCTTTTATTAATTATTTGCAACATGTAACCGAAGTTTATTTTTACCTTCGTCTTTCAGATCTTTTTAAAAAGTACAATTTCAGTTCATCAGTTGTCATAATTAATAATATTGAAATTCATTAATGTTGCAATTAACGATAACGAAGTTTAATATTGTCGCAATTAATAACAATACTGAAGGGTAATATTGTCACAATTAATTCAGAAATTTATTAATAATGATCAATTATAATATTGAAGTTTATTGTTAATAATATATCGTTGTTGCGATGTGTCGCAACGCTTGGTGGTACAATACGTGGTAATTCAGTGTATGGTAATTGCGGTGCGTGGTAATTCGACGCGTCGTACACACCATGAGTGATAATTGCAATATGTAGTGATTCGGCGCGTAATAATTCGGCACGTGATATACACCACGCGTGGTAATTCGACGCTTAGTAATTCGACCCCTGGAAATTCGACGCTTGGTAATTCCACGCGTGGTAATTCGACGCGTAGTAATTCAATGCGTGGTAATTCGACGCTTAGTAATTCGACCCGTGGAAATTCGACGCTTGGTAATTCGACCCGTGGAAATTCGACGCTTGGTAATTCGATGCTTGGTAATTCGACGCCTGGTAATTCGACGCTTGGTAATTCGACGCTTGGTAATTCGACGCATGGTAATTCAATGCGTGGTAATTCGACGCTTAGTGATTCGACGCCTAGTAATTCGACCCGTAGTAATTCGACGCTTGGTAATTCGACGCTTGGTAATTCGACGCGTGGTAATTCGACGCTTAGTAATTCGACCCGTAGTAATTCGACGCTTGGTAATTCGACGCTTGGTAATTCGACGCTTAGTAATTCGACACTTGGTAATCCGATGCGTGGTAATTCGATACGTTGCAATTCGACGCGTGGTAATTCGACGCGTGGTAATTCGACACGTGGTAATTCAATGCGTGGTAATTCGTCGCTTAGTAATTCGACGCTTGGTAATTCGATACGTAGCAATTCGACGCGTGGTAATTCGACGCTTGGTAATTCGACGCGTGGTAATTCGACGCTTAGTAATTCGACCCGTAGTAATTCGACGCTTGGTAATTTGACGCTTGGTAATTCGACGCGTCGTAATTCGATACGCCGCAATTCGACGCGTGGTAATTCGACGCGTTACTTGATAAGTAATAATTTTAAATAAATAACTGAGGTTCATTACGTTCTAGTCGTGGAAAACACGCGAGAGGGAATTTAATATAAATTTTGTAGGTAACATTTCCTGAAACAGCGGTCGATCAAGATTTTCCGTGAGTCGAGGCAATATTCGAGAAACCCTTAAACCCTCGAATACTCGTTTAAAAATTTCCCGTAAACCGTATTTTCACGCTACTTGTTAAAACATAACGAAGAATTGAGGATAACGTTCTGGTTTCGCGGAAAAATGACCGCGAGCGCGCTGCGAACACTCGATTCTATGCATTTTTGACGTCTCATGAATTACATATTACATATAGGATGAACACGGTTCCACGATGAATATTTATGCAATTAAAACGGTTGTTTATCAGGGTCGGCGTAAATAATAAAGATTAGCTCGTTCCTCGTGTGCGCGTGATGGGATTCTGCATAATTTAGAGGGCGTAAATAGCTAGGCTTTCGCTGCTACACGGAAAGTGCACCGGAATTATTCCGAAAATGTTGCTTGTTCGTCCAGAAGGAATATTAAATAGTCTCGCGTGCACGGACGACCGTTTACATTCTTGTTCTCTGGTGATTTTGCGGTTAGACTAATATGTAACCTTTCACAGGCGAATTCGGTACTTCAAGTGTTACAAATTTTCTTCTTTACAAATTTATAAATTTTTGTATTCAAACAGAAAAATTTAGAGGCACAGCTTTTCTGTGTGTAAAAATGGTGAGAATGTATGAATCTAGGGATACATCTAGGGAAACTTGAAAATACAAAAAATTAAATAAATAAAAATCTACAGATACCAGAATTCGAATACACTCTCCCTATATACCAAAATCTAAAAATGATCCCCTGTTGCATATCCATGCATAAATATACTTTTGTTTTCACCAAAGGAATTAAAAATAATGCACAATAATGGACCTGTAAATGTACTCTCCGATCCAAGGTACATGTATTTTCGCTTCAAGCGATTTACTGCGTACGTCACGCGATAAACGCGCAGTGGAAAATCTAATCACAGTTATGAACAATTTTTTCATATAGTGAACAAGATAAAAGCATATCCTCGAAACCGTGCAACTTGTATCGGAAAAATTCCCTCTTTTTTCGGGACTCGATATTTTTTGCAATATTCTATTTTTAAATTGTTTCAGGACCATTAGGGCTTCTACTTTTTGCACCTAATATATATAAATATTAATTTCTGTTATAGCAATGCTGATTATAAGCAACAAAGCCTTAATTGAAAAATTAGTAGAATATCATGACGATGCAGCTGCTGTCCGTTTATCAACGAGCTTGTAATTTCTGCGCTCAATTTTTGCACAGTGCCCTTTTAATCAGAGTAGAATGTTATGTCTGATTACACGAAGAAAGTAGGTACATCGGGCACACTCGCTGCGATCACGCTAACGGAAACAAGCCCGGAACAATATTATTTCACCGGGACCGGAAAGAAAGCGTTCCCGGCTTTTATCGTCGTTCCAGGACACTCGTGGCCGGCGTGTAAAGCATTCTACCCCTCTCTATCGACCGTAATGTGTTACATCGATTGGCGGCGAACCGTTGTAATCGAAAAACTTCCCGGGGAATTAAATGCACGAGTCGCGGCGATACGGCTGAAAGGAGAAGCAGAGAGGCAATTTTCAAACTTAAATAACAGCATCGACGACTTTAGAACTACCCCTTAACGCGCTGCAACAGTAAAAAGCAAAGGTTTTATTGATCGTATTCTTTCCTAATTTTTTTCTTCCTAAGATGGTTGCATCTCACTCACGTTCTTCACTGAAACTAATTTTAGATACATAAATTATGAGCACAGTTTCGTATTAAATTTATTGTGTATAAAGCGTCGAATTACCAAGCGATGAATTAGCACTCGCTGAATTGCAACGCGGCGGATTATCAAGCATCGAATTACCACGCGTCAAATTACCACGCGTCGAATTACCACGCGTCAAATTACCACGCGTCGAATTACCACGCGTCGAATTACCACGCGTCGAATTACCACGCGCCGAATTGCAACGCGTCGAATTACCACGCGTCGAATTACCACGTGCCGAATTGCAACGCGTCGAATTACTACGCATCGAATTACCACGCGTTAAATTACCACGCGTCGAATTACCACGCGTCGAATTACCACGCGCCGAATTGCAACGCGTCGAATTACCACGCGTCGAATTACCACGCGCCGAATTGCAACGCGTCGAATTACCACGCATCGAATTACCACGCGTCGAATTACCACGCATCGAATTACCACGCGTCAAATTACCACGCGTCGAATTACCACGCGTCGAATTACCACGCGCCGAATTACAGCGCGTCGGATTATCAAGCATCGAATTACCAAGCGTCGAATTACCACGCGTCAAATTACCACGCGTCGAATTACCACGCGTCGAATTACCACGCGTCGAATTACCACGCGCCGAATTGCAACGCGTCGAATTACCAAGCTTCGACTTATCACGCGTCGAATTACCTCGCGTTGCAATCACCACGTATCGAATTACCACGCGCCGAATTGCAACGTGTCGTATTATCAAGCATCGATTTACCAAGCGTCGAATTACGACGCGTCAAATTACCAAGCGTCGAATTACCGCGCATTGAATCACTACGCATTGCATTTATCAAGTATAGATTATTACTTACGTAAGACCTTATTATTCGTTGTTAATTATTATTTATGTAAGACGTTATTTCCTGTTAATAATTATAGATTCGTAAACCGATAATTACAGTATGGTAAAAATTGTTAATATCGACCCCTATACATGAGCGAACGTTTACGTAATATTTCTGCAGATTTATCGTTAGTTCTGACACGAAGGTTGTGCCATTTTTCATTGGAAGAATGCACCTTTTTCTTCGCAGGTTACGAATCCTCGTCGTGGCACGATTTCCTCTTACCGTATCAATCGCACGACCGTTTCTGATAATTCTTTTTCCCCGGTTTCCTTTTTTCCACCTCGCTCTCCTCCTCTGTTCACCCACCTTTCGCAAAACTTCACGGAGAAGATTAAGTACTTTTCCTAGTAACAACATACCAGCAAGATTTATAGTACGATAATTCATGGGAGCGTGTTACGCGAGTTTCGCGAGCAGATATCGCCGTTAGAATTAGTGCCTCGTCAGTGAAACTATTTTGCTAAATTAATTATCACCAGTCAACCGTCGACAAGGCGATGCTTTTCTTCTGACCTTTCCAAATCGTTCTTTAACCGTGGCTGACTCGCAGACGATTTCAATGCTGCCCCGCTGATTAACACGATGATTCATAAGCCGCAGGTAATTACCCGGTTCACGGTGATCTGTCATGTTTAGGGGGGTAATGAGCTGGTCAACTACAGGCGCTCCTGATGCCGTTCAATTTGCTCAATGGTTAGTAATTTTCTTTCTTTGTCTACCGCAATTCTCATCGTAATATTTTTTGTCAGAATTTTTTCCAATTATATTGGCTCTCGTTAAATTACCACGAATTATATTGTTGTCGTATATATTTTCGTGTGGTACATCACCACGGATCATATTGCCAGACGTTAAATAGCAATGTGTTATATAGCCACGGGTTATTACTACCAAATGTTGCGTAGTTGCACGTTATGTCCGCACGAAATGTATTGCCACGCGTTATATCACCAAAAATTGAATCATCACGCGTTATATCCCAACGCAGTATATTGCCACGCGTTATATTACCACAAATTGAATCACCACGTATTATATTGCCACGCAGTATATTACCATGCGTTATATCACCACGAATTGAATCACCACGCGTTACATCGTCACGCAGTATATTGCCACGTGTTATATTACCGCAAATTGAATCACCACGTGTTATGTTGCCACGCAGTATATTACCACGCGTTATATCACCACGAATTGAATCACCACGCGTTGCATCGTCACGCAGTATATTGCCACGTGTTATATTACCGCAAATTGAATTACTACGTGTTATATTGCCACGCAGTATATTACCACGCGTTATATCACCACGAATTGAATCGCCACGCGTTACATCGCCACGCAGTATACTGCCACGCGTTATATCACCAAAAATTGAATCACCACGCGTTACATCGCCACGCAGTATATTGCCACGCGTTATATCGCCGCGTATTATATCGCAGCTAATTATATAGCCACGTATTAAATCTCGAAAAATTATGGAATTTTATAGATTTTGTTTGGAAACTTAAAAATTGCTAAATTACCTTGCATTGTATCGCCACGTGTTATATGTCATTTCCAATTTTGCAACGATGTCCTTCCCTAATTAATCAATTAGTACGCTGTTATGATCAACGAAAAATAATTACACAGCGAGTCAAAATTACATGAAAGCAGAATGCGATATTAGTTCTTTCAAAGCTCATTTCCGTACGGGTTCCATAATGGAAAAGTATAGAAAGTACACTTTAAATGCGAAACGTAGCAAAGTCGGATACGTTTATACGTAATTCTCTCACGGTTATAATCGGTAGAATATGCTCTCAAAAGTTAGACGACACATTTCAGAAGCATTCCATAGAACACGACGTAACATTTGCCGAGTGAATGATGCTTGTTAGAAGCATGGAAATTTACTCGATGGGCCTTTGTTGTCACGAATTTTCAACGGAAACACCTTTCGCAGAACCCGTGAAACGCTTAAAGGGAATCGCGTTACGTTCCAGCTCCGAGGCTGTTTATTTCGGACGGAACTTCAGGAATTCACTTGATTGCGTTCGTTTCCGAGTATACCGGAAAAAGGATTTGCTTTAATTTTGACTACGACCACATTTGCATCGCGATTCGTGGCTCCAATTACCGACACCTTGAATGCACGCCAATTGCGACCATTCCCCTTCCGTTTTCTTACGAACTTTCTTATTACTACTCTTTTCTCCCTTTCAAACTTCCTAAAAATTTGCACAAATAAGACGTTATATTTTAGGGCTTATCGCAACATTACAACGTTTCGCAAATTTGGTGGACAAAGAGCCATTTTCGAAGAAATAACCATAGTCTACTCGAAAAGAATAAAACCGATCCATATTTTTTTTATGATTTTTCAACGCGTCCCTTCACCCTCTTCAAGGACAGTTCCTTCACTTCTTTGTAAATTCAGCAATCGAACCGGAAGGGAAGTTCTCCGACCAAAGGAAAACAGCTAGACACGTTTCAGTGTCCATCGGCCAAGAAGAAATTCACGTGAATTCTGAATTCGTGCATGCTTGTATCGAACGTCGACACAAACTGAAAGATACTCCGGAAGATAAAAAAAAGAGAAGAAAGATTCCCCTACAATTTTTATGTGATCGCTTGCTCGAGTCCCTTTTTATCCACCCTTCATGTTCGCTGTTTTATCCTGCACGTCTCGGTGGATAGAAATTTGATCGAGTTCTCTGGTCGATGAAATATGTTGCGAGAGAAATAAGAACAAGAAGACAGACAGTAACTCTGAAGTTCTTCGCTGGATCGAACATTTCATTTATTCGTATTCGTTGCGTCAAACTGGAGTGATGTAGTGAAGAGGATTGGTTCTTCAGCACGTGTATAGTATTTTAGTAATTAGAGATGAGGTTATCATATGGAGACAAAAGCATGTGATTTGTCATATGAGGACAAAATCACGTACTTTTTCATATGGGGACAAGATTATGTATCTTCTCATATGAGGACAAAATCATGTACTTCCACATATGGGGACAAGATTAAGTATCTCCTCATGTGTGGACAAAATCATGTATTCTTCATATAGGGACACGATTATGTATCTTCTCATATGAGGACGAAATTATGTATCTCTTCATATGGGGACAAGATTATGTATTTTCTCATATGAGGACAAAATCATGTACTTCTTCATATGGGGTCAAGATTAAGTATCTCCTCATATGTGGACAAAATCATATATTCTTCATATAGGGACAAGATTATGTATCTTCTAATATGAGGACGAAATTATGTATCTTTTCATATAGGGACAAGATTATGTATTTTCTCATATGTGGACAAAATCATGTATCTCTTCATATGGGGACAAAATCATGTATTACCTCATATGTGGACAAAATCATGTATCTCCTCATATGTGGATGAAATCATGTATAACCTCATACGTGGACGAAATCATGTATCTCTTCATATGTGGACAAAATCATGTATTCTTCATATAGGGACAAGATCATGTATCTCCTCATATGTGGAAAAAATCATGTATCTCCTCATATGTGGATAAAATCATGTATCTCCTCATACATGTATGTGGACAAAATCATGTATCTCCTCATATGTAAACAAACTCATGTATCTCCTCATATGTGAACAAAATCATGTATCTCCTCATATGTGAACAAACTCATGTCTCTTCTCATATGTGGACAAGATCATGTACCTTCTCATACAGAAACCAAATGATTTACCTACTTATGTAGGTACAAAATCATATGTTTCCTCATATGAGCACACATGTGGTGTCCCTCTGAGTTGACCCTTAAATAGAATAAAATTTTTGAACATATCGAATTCCGAAGTTTAGTAAAAGAGTATCACGCGCGCGAATAAAATTCACTTTAATTCAGCAGGTCGAGGCTACTCTATAAACATTTGTCAGTCGGCGCTGAGTGTCGCCTCTCTTTTCTGCCGCGTCCATTTCGCTAACGTGCTCGCCGCGTGAAACTTACATCGTAACTCATGCATGCAAAAAGGCTGGAGTTGACGGAAAAAGCGAACCGTGGACGAAAAGGGTTCGCTTCATTTCCGGTATTCTCGGCATTTACATTTCACTATTATTTCAAACGTCAACGGGATTAATAGTGGTCCCCCGGTAAAGCCGGGAGGATAAATAAAATTAATCTCCCTCTTTCTCTAGCCAGAAACGCTGACTGTTAACAAATGAGAGTAACCCGTTGCAAGAAACGGTGATAATTGGAATCAGAAACCGGGTAAATTCTCTCCTCGCTAAATTCGTTTGTCTCTTGCGATGATTTATCGTCTCCTTTTTATTTCCACCTGGAAGACCGTTATTCTACGTCGATTTCTTTCCGATTTCTTTCTTTATCTGAACCTCTGTTATCCTTCCAGTTTATCAAATTTCTACGGAGTTCTTACGGGATCTCCGTTATTTATCGTGGAGAACAGCCCACTTAGAATTACAAGGTCAGTTTTCACTTTCGTTCAGGTTTCTCTGAAAATAAATAACAAATATGCAAGTACACCTTTCATTATATCTCCGTTACTTTTGTACCCACAAAGAAATGTGTCAGAACAAAATTGTACTTTATAATACAATAAATATTTGTACTTAATAAATTATACGATGAATACCAAGAAATTTTCGAGAAAAATGAAATTAGTCAAATTACCACCCGTCGAATTACCACCCGTCGAATTACCACGCGCCGAATTGCAACGCGTCGAATTACCACGCGTCAAATTACCACGCGCCGAATTGCAGCGCGTCGGATTATCAAGCATCGAATTACCAAGCGACGAATTACCACGCGTCAAATTACAACCCGTCGAATTACCACGTGCTGAGTTGCAACGCGTCGAATTACCACGCGTCGAATTACTGCGCGTCGAAATACCACGCGCCGAATTGCAACGCGTCGAATTACCACGCGTCGAATTACCACGCATTAAATTATGACGCGCCGAATTGCAACGCGTCGGATTATCAAGCATCGAATTACCAAGCGACGAATTACCACGCGTCAAATTACAACCCGTCGAATTACCACGTGCTGAATTGCAACGCGTCGAATTACCACGCGTCAAATTACCGCGCGTCGAAATACCACGCGCCGAATTGCAACGCGTCGAAATACCACGCATCGAATTACCACGCGTCAAATTACCACGTGTCGAATTGCAACGTATCGAATTACCAAGCATCGACTTACCACGCGTTGCAGTCACCACGTATTTGAATTACCACGCGCCGAATTACCACGCGTCAAATTACAACCCGTCGAATTACCATGTGCTGAATTGCAACGCGTCGAATTACCACGCGTCAAATTACTGCGCGTCGAAATACCACGCGCCGAATTGCAACGCGTCGAATTACCACGCGTCGAATTACCACGCATTAAATTATGACGCGCCGAATTGCAACGCGTCGGATTATCAAGCATCGAATTACCAAGCGACGAATTACCACGCGTCAAATTACAACCCGTCGAATTACCACGTGCTGAATTGCAACGCGTCGAATTACCACGCGTCAAATTACCGCGCGTCGAAATACCACGCGCCGAATTGCAACGCGTCGAAATACCACGCATCGAATTACCACGCGTCAAATTACCACGTGTCGAATTGCAACGTATCGAATTACCAAGCATCGACTTACCACGCGTTGCAGTCACCACGTATTTGAATTACCACGCGCCGAATTGCAACGCGTCGAATTACCACGCGTCGAATTACCACGCGTCAAATTACCACGCGTCGAATTACCACGCGCCGAATTGCAACGCGTCGAATTACCACGCGTCGAATTATCACGCGTCGAATTACCACGCGTCGAATTGCAACGTATCGAATTTCCCAGCTTCGATTTACCACGCGTCGAATTACCACGCGTTGCAGTCACCACGTGTCGAATTACCACGCGCCGAATTACAACGGCAATTGCAACGGAAAAATGAAAATAATTTTCATTGATTGCAAGACTTTTATGGACATATGGCTATGGACGATTACATACAGTAAATTGTACGGTATTTCCAGTGAATTTAATTGTGAACAAGCTGGTATTTGAAGTATGCATCAGTAATATACCGAAATCGATTGTTAAATTATTTATTCGAACGTTCCCAAAGGAAATTTCAGCGCTATCATGGCTCGGCGTTAATTCAATCTGGCGCCATTAGCGGTCGACTTTCAAGCATGGCGTATATACATCATCGTCGGTAACCGCGGAGTTCAGCATTTCGGAACGTGACCAGAAACAAAAATGTTGCTTAAGGACGAATGGTGTTAGCGGAAGCTTCGATTCCTCGCGTTTCGGCTAGCGAAACGTTTTCCGGGTTCCGCATCGACGTATTATTTCAAAGAATTTCTGCCGCGTGTACGGAGGAAAACAGAGAAGTATACGATGAAAAAGAGAAAACAAAGCTGACGGGAGCGTACGGTTTCCCCATAAAAAATGATAGAACGACGGTCAAAGGAGGATAAGGAAAAAGGAGCACGACGGTGACCGCGAAGCTCGAACTAAAGCATAAACCCGTGAACCGTGAAGCAAAAACGAAACGAGAGAACGAGGCTCACGGTGAAAAACGAAGATGATCCGAAACGAGTACAATCTCCTGAACCTACGTTTCCTTTAGATAACTACATCTTGTGGTACTTGAAGGTTATTTAATTCTTGAACTTTCGTGCCGTTGAAATCATCCATTTTCAGGTCACACGAATTTCTAAAGATTTTTAGATTGATAGATATTTATATTTTTAAAGAGTTAGTAATTTTGCAAGCTACTATATTTTAGAATTAATTCTTCAAATTTTTTAAATTCGATTGCAAGATTTTGAAATCTAAGATCATAAAAATCCGTAGGTTCTAAAGTTCCTAGATCTTAGAATCCGTGGATCATCAAGTAAATAAATTTTTAAACCCATAAATTCCGAGACTTCAAATTCCACAAATCCCCAAATTTCAAGATTCAAAGAATCCTAGATTACTCTGTAGCTAAATCAACGTAGTTTGCAAGTATCATAATTCTTAAATCCAAACGTCATTAAATTTCGTAATTAAAATTTCTTAAATTTCTAGTTATAAAAATTCCTGGGTTAATAATTTTTAGAATCTTTAAATTTTCATTTTCCGAAATTTCCTCAAATCCCAAAATCCTAAAATTCCAGAAACCCAGAAATACTAAAACCCCAAAGTCCCAAACCCCCAAACCCCCAAACCCCCAAACCCCCAAACCCCCAAACCTCCAAACCCCCAAACCCCCAAATCCCAAACCCCAAAGCTCAAAAACCCAAAAATCCTCAAACCCTCAAACCCCAAAAACCCCAAACCCTACAACTTAAAATCCCAAAAACCCAAAAACCCAAAAACCCTTAAACCTTACAACTTAAAAACCCAAAAACCAGAAAACCCCAAAACCAAAAACCCGAAAACCTGAAAACTTGAAAACCCAAAAACCCAAAAACCCAAAAACCCGAAAACCCAAAACCCAGAAACCCCGAAAATCCGAAAACCCGAAAACCCAAGAATCCAAAAACCCGAAAACCCAAAATCCCAATTTTCCAAAATCCCAAAATCCCAAAATCACAAATTCCCAAAAGTCCAACACCCAAAACTTCTCTCTAAAAGTCCCTAGATTCCCAAATACCCCAAATTGCATCTCATTTCCATTTCATAAAATTGTCCAACCTTCAAAATTCTCTCAGAATCAAATTAAAACCCGATCACCAGGTTGTCGCATTTTCCCTGGGGAAGTGAAATTTTCCCCCGTCAGCACGTTCGATAATTAAGCACGTTTGTTTGCGGCTCTTTAACCCCGACGGATGGAAACTCATCAAATCCTGTTTCCACTGTATCGATAATTTCGCCCCGTTATTTTTCACCCCTCTCACCCCGACCCCTATCAGCTCTTTCGTTCTTCATCCGTTCCTTTATCGATACGCGTTCCGACCGCCCATCCATGGATACGCTTCTCTATTTTCATCGGCGATAAGCTTCACCACCGATAGAAAAGAAAAAGAGATAGAAGAGTTTTCCACGAGGAAAGTTGGTTGCGAGGCGAAAGCGGCGGAGCCAGAGGAAACGGTGCGAGGCGAAAGCGAATGGATTAAGCAAACTAATTTATAGGAAGAAAAAAGAAAATATGGAACGAGAGAGGAGGAAAAAAGGAGACACGGACGAAGGAAGAACGTAGCGAAAATACGATTATCGCGGAGAAGAGGGTGCGAGAGAATCGGAAAGAAGTTCAGGGACGACGGAGTAAATTCCTTTTTAAAGCGACGTTCGGAACTGTGGAGTGAGAACACGAAGAAAATTTTGAATTTAGGTAGAGAGATGGGAATTTGAGAATGCGGGGATTTAACGATTCGAGAATTTCGGAATTTGGGTATTTAGGGAGGATGAAGTTTTAGGGGTGCAGGAATTTGGAGATGTGGAGTTTTATGAGTGTAGAAATTTGGTGTTATGGAGATTTGGAGACATGGGTATTTGAGAATAGAGAGTTTTAGTGGGGTGGGAATTTAGGGATGCAAGAATGTAGGAATATAGGAGAGTCCTATGTTCCCAAATTTTTATATCCCAAAATCCTTGCAACCTAAAATTCCTAAAGCCCAAAATTCCTATATCCTAAAGTCCCTATATCCCAAAGTCCCCATATCCCAAAGTTCCCATATCCCAAAGTCCCTATGTCCCAAAGTTCTCATGTCTCAAAGTCCCCATATCCCAAAGTCCCCATATCCCAAAGTCCCCATATCCCAAAGTCCCCATATCCCAAAGTCCCCATATCCCAAAGTCCCCATATCCCAAAGTCCCCATATCTCAAAGTCCAGATATCTCAAAGTTCCCATATCCCAAAGTCCCCATATCCCAAAGTCCCCATATCCCAAAATCCCCATATCGCAAAGTCTCCATATCCCAAAGTCTCCATATCCCAAAGTCCCCATATCCCAAAGTCTCCATATATCAAAGTCCCCATATCCGAAAGTCCCCATATCCCAAAATCTCCACATCCCAATGTCCCCATATCCCAAAGTCTCCATATCCCAAAGTCCCCATATCCCAAAGTCTCCATATCTCAAAGTCCCCATATCCGAAAGTCCCCATATCCCAAAGTCCCCATATCGCAAAGTCTCCATATCCCAAAGTCTCCATATCCCAAAGTCCCCATATCCCAAAGTCTCCATATCTCAAAATCCCCATATCCGAAAGTCCCCATATCCCAAAATCCCCACATCCCAAAGTCCCCATATCCCAAAGTCCCCATATCTCAAAGTCCCCATGTCCCAAAGTCCCCATATCCTAAAGTCCCCATATCCCAAAGTCCCCATATCCCTAAAGTCCCTATGTCCCAAAGTCCCCATATCGCAAAGTCTCCATATCCCAAAGTCCCCATATCCCAAAGTCCCTATACTTCATTGTCCTCCACTCATCCCCAAATTCCTTAAATTCACATAAATCTTCTTTATTCAACAAACAAGCTCTTCGAACTCGGTAGCTTGACTCTGTCAAAAACAGCAGATTTACCTTAGACTGTACGTTGTTCTTCCGTTTTTAATCTTGCTCGTTGACCTCCGATTCTCTTTGCGTCAATCGTGTTTTCTTTTATTCCTGTTTTCTTGGTCGTTTGTGTTACGGAAGTTGCCGGGTTGCTTAACGAGATGGCTACAGGTAGCCGAGCGAAGTGGCGGTTCCTACGGGATACATGGATATATTCTAGTGAAATGAATTGCTGCAGGCTGCGGACGTTGGCAGATACAAACTATGAAGACTCGTGAACTTCTTGCCGGTGATAATTCATTGTTTGCGAAATTAAGATGCGTTTAATGGAGGATATGTATTAAACTCGTGATAACCGCTACGAGATGTGGTGAATATTTTTTTAGTTAAAATTTATATGGTGTGGGTCGACAACGTGTTAAAGTTCTGTTAGTGATGTTTGATAAATTAGATGGCACCTTGTTTCTTTATAAATAAAGTATGTAACTTTATTTTAATTAGTTATAGGCAATTATAATTTATTTTCTGCTCCCCTAATTTAGAATTTCATTGTACTTGAAGGGTTGTTAGAAATATGTTAGAAACACAAGTGACTTGCTGAATAAACAAATCAGTAAATGATTGAATAAATAAATGAACAAAATAATTTTGTCCACATATGAGAAGATACATGTTGTCCCCATATGAAGAGATGCATTCTCCCCATATGAAAATATACATTAAATTAACAAAATAAATTGTAGAAGTCATTGAAAATTACTAAATAATTGTGAAAATAACGACAAGATTTCCTAATGAACATATCTGACCCGTTATCAACCAAATAAAGTGACGTTCACTGATTCAAGGGCTAAAAAAGGCTAACACGATAATATCTTTAAGACAAATAGTCCCGTAACAGGGGAACCAGATGTATATACCATAACCTGTATAAATACACCATCAAATTCAATAATGTTAGAATAATGTCCTTACTGAGGGGCTGATAATATCAAACTAATCGTATGAATTGCTTCTTTCGTTTCCATTTGTCGTTTCTTTGATCAGTATCTCCTAGACGTTGACCGTCTTTCCTTTCACTCTGCTTATCTCAGCGATTGTTCCTCCTTTTGTGAGACTAAATTCATTTCAATGCGAATTAGATGCAAGAACGCATCTACGTAAGAATGTGGAGTACGGAGGACATGCAAGTGAAATTGGTTTTTTATTGGGAGCCATTATTTGGCACACAAGGATTCTAGTTGTCATTTAACGAATGTTTCTAAATTATTTACATTTTTATTCCTTGCAAATCTGATAACAAAGTTTCTCCAAATTGAACTAATTGAACTAACCTAACCTAAAATTGAAAGATCAAAAAGATAAACAATTGAAATTGGTTTTTTGTTAGGAGCCATTATTTGGCACACAAGGATTCTAGTTGTCATTTAACGAATGTTTCTAAATTATTTACATTTTTATTCCTTGCAAATCTGATAACAAAGTTTCTCCAAATTGAACTAATTGAACTAACCTAACCTAAAATTGAAAGATCAAAAAGATAAACAATTGAAATTGGTTTTTTGTTAGGAGCCATTATTTGGCACACAAGGATTCTAGTTGTCATTTAACGAATGTTTCTAAATTATTTACATTTTTATTCCTTGCAAATCTGATAACAAAGTTTCTCCAAATTGAACTAATTGAACTAACCTAACCTAAAATTGGAAGATCAAAAAGATAAACAATTAAAATTTGTTTTTTATTAGGAGTCATTATTTGGCACACAAGGATTCTAGTTGTCATTTAACGAATGTTCCTAAATTATTTACATTTTTATTCCCTGCAAATCCGATAACAAAGTTTCCCCAAATTGAACTAATTGAACTAACCTAACCTAAAATTGAAAGATCAAAAAAAGAAACAATTAAAATTGGTCTTTTATTGGAAGCCATTATTTGGCACACAAGGATTTTGGTTGTCACTTAACGAATGTTTCTAAATTATTTACATTTTTATTCCCTGCAAATCCCATAACAAAGTTTCCCCAAATTGAACTAACCTAACCTAAAATTGAAAAATCAAAAAGAGAAATAATTTACAAATTCACAAAATACAAAAGTGTATTAATGGAAAAATTTTCAAGTTCACTCATTGAAAAGAAGCGTACGTCGAGTACGTCGCATATAGCCGGACCATAGTTCCGCTCAATTCTCTCTATAATCAACCGGCGTC
Source organism: Megachile rotundata (assembly GCF_050947335.1). Classification (NCBI taxonomy): domain Eukaryota; kingdom Metazoa; phylum Arthropoda; class Insecta; order Hymenoptera; family Megachilidae; genus Megachile; species Megachile rotundata. The sequence continues at coordinate 10,051,556 of NC_134992.1, read as the reverse complement.
GCGCCTACTTACATTAAAACAGTGCCGCGGTGCAATGCTCGAAATTAACATAAATTCCCCTTCTCGTTCACTGGTCGGCTTCTTTTTCCCGGCTACCCACGGGAGTCTTGGGACGCCGATATCCCGCGAGTGTGGACCAGCGGGTGCGACGAACACGACCTCATCCGGCGAAATAGTTCGAGGGAGAGAGAAAAGAACGATGCGTTCAATACGCATGCGAGGTAGAGTATGTGCGCGGGCGCGTACAACGAAGAGCCTCTTTTCGATCGACGTAGCACCACGACGTCGTACGACCTTTCGTCAGATGAAAGACAGGACAAAATCATATTTGTATGTTCATTGACAAAACTGAACTTGCAAATTCATTCACTTGTTATTAAAATATAAGTAGGATTTTTAATTTGGTGGATGCTGAGGTGGTATGTGGATGATCACATACGAATTTCTGTGAAATGAAGAAAAGGACAAAATCATATTTGTATGTCCATTGACAAAACTGAACTTGCAAATTCAATCACTTGTTATTAAAATATAAGTAGAATTTTTAATTTGGTGGATGCTGAGGTGGTATGTGGATGATCATGTATGAATTTCTGTGAAATGAAGAAGAGGACAAAATCATATTTGTACGTTCGTTGACTTCAAACTGAAGTTGCAGATTTAAGGTCATTCACTTGTCATTGAAATATAAATACGTCTTTTTAATTTTGGTGGATGCTGTTGAGTTAGCATGTAGAGGATCACGTACGAATTTTAGTGAAGTAAAGAAGAGGACCAAATCATATTTGTACGTTCATTGACTTCAAACTGAAGTTGCAGATTTAAGGTCATTCACTTGTCATTGAAATGTAAATACGTCTTTTTAATTTTGGTGGATGCTGTTGAGTTAGCATGTAGAGGATCACGTACGAATTTTAGTGAAGTAAAGAAGAGGACCAAATTATATTTGTACGTTCATTGATTTCAAACTGAAGTTGTAGATTTAAGGTCATTTACTTGTCACTAAAATATAAATACGTCTTTTTAATTTATATTTAAAAATTATTACATTTTTATCAAATTTGACCTACGTCCAAAAAAATCATTTTGTAAGCTAATATATCTATGCATTGTTTAATTATTTTTATAATAGAGTTTCAATTTATAAATAGCCATTATATGTGTGTATATCTAGGATTGACTTGGTTAATTTGAACACCGTTAGGTAACCATTAAACATCGTCAATTTGTTTCTGTAGTTGAATGCAAGTAAAAGAAGATTCTGTTTGAACGCAAACCTGTTGAGAAATTTTGACAATTCCAAAATTGTGATTAATACATTCAATGAGCTGCAACTCGGTATTTAAAGATATTTATAAAATATCGTCATTGGTTCAATTTAGGAAATTGTTTCCTAATTTTGACTACGATATCCTAAACTTAACCGTGTGCATGTTTCGTTCACTGTAGATGTGATGTTTTATATGAAAATTATTTTTGACATGGTATATTCAATGATTTAAATGCAAGATGAACGTGCAGCTATTAAAACATTTAAAAATCTGGAAATATTATATCTAAGATTCTGGAAATTTAAGAAACTTCGGAATGTGAGAAGCGTTGGAAATATTGATTCTGACACAAAGAGTCTACGATGCACTCGACTGAACCAATATCTCAAATGCATAAATCCTGACACTGATACTTCTTGCAGCAACGTATTTTTACGACTATCTCGAAAACTATGGCCGAATCGAAGTATCTATACAAACAGTTCAGTGTTTACTATGTTTCTGTACTTCAAGGTTTCTGTACTTCAAGGTCAAGAGTGAAGATCATCGAAGGTTTTCTGCAAGTCTGTTCTGTCCCTTTGAAAACAAAAATACTGAGGCTCCAATTCTCTTTACCTTTTTGTACTCATAGTGTATAAATGTTTAAAGATTATTCAGAATCAAAAGAAATTCAGAGACATTCAGAAATGTCTCGACAAAATATTTCAAGGACAAGAATCAAATTTCATATTCATCACATTCGAGCCCTGTCTATTACTCGAGAGATAAAAAAAGTATCAAGCCTCTTATCTATCAATCCTCCCCTACACATTAACGGGTATACGATGTATCCAAAGATAAATAATTCAGAATGTCTTGACAAAACATTTCAAGGTAAGGAATCAGGATCGTCAGAGGTCCCTTAAGGTCCCATGAGCTCCATATTTAGAAGATACTGAGCAGTTAGACTTCTTATCTGCTGAACCTCCCTTTGGTATCGGTGGCGATACGTATATACGTAAATAGGTATATACATGTGCAGAGATAAATTCTTCAAAATGTCTTCATAAGAAATTTTGAAGGTCAGGAATCGAGATCAATGTGTGTTACGAGCGATGTGTTACTTTGAATATATAGTTCAAGATCAAGAATCAGGATCACTGGACGTTCCACATATGTCTTGCCTTGATATGTGTCAGGGTCAAGAATTAGGATCACTGGACGTTCTACATATGTCTTACCTTGATAACATACTTCAAGGTTAAGAATCAAGATCATTGAACGATCTCTAAATGTACTTTGAATATATAGTTCGAGGTCAAGAATTAGGATCACTGGACGTTCCACATATGTCTTGCCTTGATATGTGTCAGGGTCAAGAATTAGGACCACTAGATGTTCTACATATGACTTACCTTGATAACATATTTCACGGTTAAGAATCAGGTTCATTGAACGATCTCTAAATGTGTTACTTTGAATATATATTTCGAGGTCAAAAATTAGGATCATTGGACGTTCCACATATGTCTTACCTTGATATGTTTCAGGGTCAAGATTCAGCATCATTAGACGTTCCACATATGTCTTACCTTGATAACATATTTCAGGGTCAAAATTCAGCATCATTCGACGTTCCTTAAATATTTTACTTACAATTAGACAATATATTCCACCCTTACCATGCTTCAGTTTATTATTTGATCCATCTATTCATCTACTTCCCACACATCTATTAGATATATATTGAATATACATCTTTGTATCTTAATAAGTATACCTTGGCATACAGTTCAAAGATGAATTATTCAGAATATCTTACCTTGACAACATAATTCAAACATTAACAATCAAGATATTTGGTCGTTCTCCAAATTCAACATACGATTCTCATAATATTTGCAGAATAACTATGTTCTCAATTTACTAAGAAACATAAAATTGCACCAAGTTCAATTTCCTGTTAACATACGAGGGTGTAAACCAAACATAAATTACCCGAAACATCTTATCTTGACAATTACATCTGAATCAAGATCATCAAAGGTCCCCTAAGTTCCACCACACACTCTCTTGCCTGCAAGGGACATAAAACAGTATCAGTCTCCAACTATCCTCCCTCGAACATTGATAGATCTACGAGGGTGAGTAATATACTTCACATAAATTCTTTAGAATGTCTACCTTGACATATCTCAAGGTAGGGACTGAAGATCATAGGAGGTTCCTTATGTTCCTTTTCCTTGTAAGAACAATAAATGGTTCTTGTCTATTCTTTGGGAGGTATAAAATAGTAGCAATTCTCTACTTTCTATGTTGATAGATGCATATAGATGTATGTGTGTCCAGACATAAATTGTTCAGTATGTTGACAACATATCTCTGGGTGCAAAATGGAAATCATAGGAAGCTTCTTATACTTCAAGTTTAGTATATACTCTCTTGTCTATTTCTTGGGTAATATAAAATAGTACTAAGTGTCATGTTAATTCTTCTTTCACATATATGCACATACATGTATGTATGTGCAAACATAAATTGTTCAGAATGTTTACCTTGACACAACACATCTCTGGGTTCAAAATCGAGATCATAGGAGACTTCTTATGCTCCAAATTTACTATATACTCTCTTGTCTATTTCTTGAGAGGCATAAAGTAGTACTCAGTCTCATATGTTAATTCTTCTTTCACATACGTGCACATGTATGTACATCTGTCCGACCATAAATTGCTCAGAATGTTTACCTTGACACAACACATCTCTGGGTCCAAAATCGAGATCATAGGTAGTTCCTTATGGTCCAAATTCACCACATACTCTGTTTATTACTCAAGAGGTATGAAACAGTATCAAGTTACCCATCTATCAATTCTTATACACTCATAGTTGCACATGACATATGTATATATATACATATATACGTTCAGACATAAATTGTTCAGAGTGTTCACTTGGACTAGGTTCAGATATAATATATCTAGGTCCAGAATCAAAATCATCAAATGTCTAAGTTTCACATTTATTACATACTCTCTTGATTACTCAAAAAGCATAAAATAGTCCCAGTTTCTGGGATTTTATCAAGTCCCAGTTTATCAACTCTTCCTCATACGTTGATACATGCAACTATATATCTAAACATAAACTATTCAGAATATCAAACCAGACAATACATCTCTCCGTCCAAAGTGAAGCTCACGAAAGGTCCAACCTTCCAAATGTACCCCCAACAGAAAATAGTGTCAAGAAGCATGTATCGAATCCCCATTGAAATGCTTAATAAGGTTCGGAATTTTTGCGTAGATCTCGCGATTCAGATCGTGCAGCTGCGGTAGCAGCCAAGTGGGGGTACCTCGTAGAGGGGATTGTCGGAGTAGTGGGGTAGTTTATTCGGAAGGGGTAGTATCGGTAGTGGTGGCATTGGAAGCGACAGTGGCGACACCAGCCTCGGTCGCGATAGCAGCACGCAGCGGTGTGCTCCGGGCCGGTGCTGATTGAGTGCGAGCGAGCGAAATCTCGCTGTGTGCGAGTGGCGCGCTAACCGTTTTCTACCCCTAATATTCGCGAAAGTTTGACAATCACTCATCGCGTGCGAGTGATGTCAGTAGAGTGATCGCGAGTTGATCGGTGAGTGCGAACAGTGATCCTGAGTGCGCGTTGTTTAGGCCTAATCGTTGTTTAGGAAAATGCGGGAAATGTGCTCGAGAGACACGCTGGAGGATACGCGAGAGTTGTGAGCCGGAGATATAAACGGAGTCTTTGTGCAATTTGGTGGATGATGATCACGATGCTTGATTATCGGTTGCTATGATCGAGCCGCGGAAAGTTCACGTGGAACGATCATGATTTACCTTCGGCTGCACGTCGGGAGGAGTCTACGGTGCAACGCGAATGCAAGACACTGGAACGTGTTCATCGTGCCACTCTTCCCACTCTGGATTATCGGCGCTTTCTGCGTGAAAGACAGTGAGTACACCCTTTTATCCCGCACGGGAATCAACCCTTTGATGGACGCGTATCGGCTCAGAAAAGTCTTGGGACTGCTGAGAACGCAGTTGGAGTTTACGAAAGTGTATTTTAAGCGATGGCTATAAAACGGAAACATTTTAAGCGATGGCTACAAAAATGGATAAGCGTTATTTAAAGCAATAGTGATGCAAGTGATCATTGAGTTATTGATAATTTATTGTAACTGAAAGGGTTGTTAGGCTGTTTAGCTTTGTGGGTGCAAGTTGAGCTTCAAAGAGATTCTGTTTGTCTGTTGGTTATGGTCCGAGTGGAAATTCTAGAGGAAGCTTTTCATTTGTTTGAACTATGTTATTTGTTGTATTATGTCAGAACTTTTTAACAGTAAAGTGAATGAACTGGGGTCAACGTGAATTTAGGTTACGTTTATTTTAATAATTGTTAGGTTTGATTTTTTTCGAATTTTGACTTTGATTGCTTTTATCTGGCAGGATCTTTTTGTGTAGGAATGGGTTGGTTAGGTTTTGGCGTTTGAAGATATTCGATTAAAGACCTAACTGTATGCAAAATCTTATTATACAAGATTAATTGTATAATAATGTATGAGAACTTATTATTGATTACAATCTTTATTTAATAATTGCTAGACCGATGTTTGTGTGCATATAATACATTAGAGTCTGCAAAGTCTGCATACCTGATGTAATTAATGGAATATGGATCTATTGAATTATGTGACTTACTTGTACTTCTCAGATCTTGATATATCACAGTTTAATTATCATTGACCAGATGTGATCATGGTTGATCTAGATCATATTTTGTGGAAGAGGATTACTTTCGAAACGAAATTTCGCATGTTAAGCTTGACATTTGTAATTATTATACTGCGAAAAGTCTATGTATCTTCCATTTTGGAACGTGGTACATGAAGGAGACATAGGGATTATATTATTGGAGACATAAGAATTTTTACATTTCTAAATCATAAAATTCTCAAATCTCTAAAGTTAAGGATTACTAAATTTTCGAATTCTAAAATTTACAAGTTGACAAATCCTCAAGTCTCCAAATTCTCATATCTCTAAATTCTCAAATCCCTAAATTCTTAAATCTCTCCAAATTCTCAAATTCCTAAACTCTCAAATCCCCAAATTCTCATATACCCAAATTCTGAAGCCTCCAAACTCTCGAATCCCCAAATTCTCATATACCCAAATTTTTAAATTTCCAAATTTTCAAATCTCAAAATTCTCAAATTTCCAAACTCTCAAATCCCTAAACTCTCAAATCCCTAAACTTTCAAATTCCCAAACTCTCAAATCCCCAAACTCTCAAATCTCCAAATTCTCAAATTCCCAAACTTTCAAATCTCCAAATTCTCAAATTCCCAAACTTTCAAATCTCCAAATTCTCAAATCCCTAAACTCTCAAATCTCCAAATTCTCAAATTCCCAAACTCTCAAATCCCCAAATTCTCAAATTCCCAAACTCTCAAATCCCCAAATTCTCAAATTCCCAAATTCTCAAATCCCCAAATTCTTAAATTTCCAAATTTTTAAATCTCCAAATTCTCAAACCCCCAAACTCTCTAATTCCCAAATTCTCAAATTCCCCAATTCTCAAATCCCCAAATTCTCAAATCTCTAAATCCCTAAATCCCCAAGTTCTCAAATTTCCCACTTCTCAAAACTCCCCTTTCCCAAATCCCCAAATTCTCAAATTTCCCACTTCTCAAAACTCCCCCTTCCCAAGTCCCTCAATCCTCAAATCCCCAAACAAAAAAATTCCCAACTCCCCAAACCCTCATCTTCTCAACCCCCCACTCTCGCAAATCTGCACCTCAACTCCCCACGCCATAAATCTCGAAATTCCCCAAGCTCAAATATCCAAGTTCCCAACCCAATTCCCCACCGTCCTTTCTCGGGCCCTTCTCTAACTCGTTTGAACTCTCGTTTTCGAAATCTCTCGTTGTTTCTGTTCCCAAATTACCATATTAAACCATCACCGTGATAGCTCATATCCATAACTCCGCTGCACCCCATCTAAAATCCATTATATTATAATAAAAGCACCGTAATAAACTTTGTTCGTACGCACCTCCTTTCTGTTATGCCGTAATAACTTTTTAATTTAAAGTCCGTGGTTACCGTAATATCCATTAGATTATCTGGTAGGAAAGTTCGATAGCCTTTCGAGGCGGCATCGACCTCGGTTACGCGGTTTTCTCGAACCAGGAATATTTCGACGGGATCAAAGGTGACGTACCTTTTCGAAGATGGTCGTGCAACGATTTCGCGGAGAACCTTTAGGATGCTTCTTTCAAAGAGTCGCAATTTTATTTCCTCCGTTTCATTCTTTCTTTTTTTTTTTTTTTGCAACTCTCTTTCGTTACTCTTGCTTGGTATTCAGACGGCTGCTTCCGATAATCTTGCCGTTCTCGCGTAAGACTTCATTTGCTTGGCTGAGGTGACTGGGCGACGTCGTTATCTGAAATTGCTCGACGAAAGAAAAGATCCCTCGTAGAACGGGTTTTCCATTCGGGGATAGAAAGGGATAATGGGGTCACGACAATTCGAAAACGCAAGTTTGAACTTTGACATTAGTTCGATGCTCCGAGTGAAACAAACTTTTTCCGGGGTGTTTGGGAGGACGTTGTTTTTGTGACCTTTCCACCTGTCGGAACTCGTGCTTTTGTGTATGCTTGTATAGGAATTTTGGGTGATGTGAGTTTTGAGGTGTGGGGACTTTGGGATACAGGGAATGTGGGTTATTGGGAGTTTGGGATATAGGGATTTTGGGATTTAGGAAATTGGGATATAGGGACACTGCGATATAGGGACTTTGAGATATAAGGATTTTGGAATATAGGGAATTTGGGATTTAGGATATGGGGACAATGCGATATAAGGATTCTTGGATATAAGGAATTTTGGATTCAGGAGATTTGAGATATAGGGACTTTGGAATGTGGGGACACTGCGATAGAGGGAATTTGGGATCTAAGAATTTTGGGATATAGAAATTTTAGGTCATGAGAATTTTGGGATATAGGAATTTTGGGAATCGGAATATGCAAACTTATTATCTCCAAATTCTCAAATCTCTAGATTCTCAATTCTCCAAATTCTCAAATCCCCAAATTCTCAAATCCCTAAATTCTGAAATCTCCAAATTCCCAAATCTCCAAATTCTCAAATCCTCAAATTCTAAAATCCCCAAATTCTCCAGCATCCCATCTCTCAAATCCTCAAATTCCCTAGATTCCAAATTCTCAAATTCTCAAATTTCCAAATAATAAAATTCTCAAATCCCCAAATACCCTAGGTTCCAAATTCTCAAATCCCCAAATTCCGTAGCTTCCAAATTCTCAAATCCCCAAATTTCCTAGCATCCCATCTCTCAAATCCTCAAATTCCCTAGATTCCAAATTCTCAAATTCTCAAATTTCCAAATAATAAAATTCTCAAATCCCCAAATACCCTAGGTTCCAAATTCTCAAATCCCCAAATTCCCTAGCTTCCAAATTCTCAAATCCCCAAATTCCCTAGCTTCCCATCTCTCAAATCCTCAAATTCCCTAGATTCCAAATTCTCAAATTCTCAAATTTCCAAATCATAAAATTCTCAAATCTCCAAATTCTCAAGTCCCCAAATTCTCAAATCTCCAATTTCTCAAACCCCCAAATTCTCAAATCGCCATTAAACGCATTCAATGAAAAGAATGTAATCCTCTCATAGATATTTTTGCTGTTAACAGAAAATTTACCAATATGTTAATGACCTTGAAATAGATATTCAATATGAAACCTTAAAATGTTTATTGTGAACAGTTGAAACCTTGAAGTACATTTCCACTACATTTACATCAGCTTTTATCTTCATATTCTATTTTTGATATCAGTAATAATCATTAACCTTGCCATATCTATGACCTAATAAGGTTAAGTGAAATCTTCATGCTCTTTCATACATTATTTATACTAAGGATGATAATGCATTTGCAATGTATCAACGTCTGCGAACTACGTAAATCATGTAACCTATAACATCAACAGTGTTTAAATTACGAGTTACATATGTAACGTATACATACATATATTACATTTATATGTGTTTTGGATCTCGTCATCGCAAATGCACATCCATAGTCTAATTATCGTATACTATTAAATTTTATTACATTTTGCTTTTAATAAAATTGTTACTATATAAAATAATCGAACTACCTTAATAAAAGATATTACTTCAAGCAATGTTTTAATTAGTAAAAATTTATTAACTGTATGTAACTGATTATGAAGTAACTGACTTCTGATGAAACTAACCTAATTTGAAACCAACCAGAGTGAAAATAGGTTAGGTTACGCAATACTCATCAACGTAATTACAGTTTTAATTTTGCTTCGCAAAGAAATAATCGAAGCATAAACAAAGAAATGAAACGTCGTTTGCTGAAGTTCCTATTAATTTTCCTACGTCGATAAAATAATTATAGGTTCCGCGTAAAAGTTCAATCGAAAAGGTGATACCGTTCTTCCGGTTGATCGAACAATTTAACCTTCATAAAATGTGCCATCGGCTTTGATGATGCGACCCATGATGGACTGTCCTGCGGCATAAATCAACGCGTAGCCCGTGTTTCGTTCATTATTCTTGACGACGTGCAATTAACGGGGGATGCTTGTTAAAATTCAATCGAAGCTCCGTCGAACGTTTCGAAAGGTCATTGGGAATGCAGTTACCACGAGAAACACGGTTTGTTGCCTTAAAAGCGGAACGTAGGAGGTAATACTCGTTTTTTTAGGTCTTTGGATTTACTGGGTCGATTCGTGCAAGCGAACGAGGTCGCGATATCGGTTTCTTCCGGCAGAACCTGATGCCTGATATTTTCTTATGTAATATTGAGAAAAATTTTCGAATAAACAATGCATGTTATAATGGGATGATATTATTATTAGAAGGTTGACCTCAGGCTGACCTGAATTTATTAATAGTTCAAGGGGTGGTTCATGAAGGGGTGGTTTATCAAAATTAATATTAGGGCTTATGTGTAGGATCTCATTTTCTGGGATTCTGAAGATTCCTCAATTTACATATATTCTCTAATTTATTCCCTAGTTCATTAATTTGGGGATTAAAATTTCTGGGATTCATTAATTTAGGATTTAAGAAATTTTTCAACTTAGAATGAACCGCTTCAAACACCTTTGTCGCAGCTGCTTGGACTTGTAACAGTGTCAAAAAACGTTCCTTTTATAGCTAATTCAGTATTGGAAAAAGGAAGTAATCACATGGAGATAAGTCAAAATTTGGAGGATGTTGGAACAGACTTGTATTTTCGCCAAAAATTCACGAACAGTGACAGTTCACATGGTGCGTTATCATGCAACAGAAACCAACTTCCCAGCGCTCGATATTCGGGCCTCACACGAACGATCCTCTTCCATAAATGTTCCATAACACCCAGATAATATTCGCCATTAACATTTTGTCCCTGTGGAACGAATTCCCGAAGTATAATTCCTTTAGAATCGTAAAAGCAAATTAACATTGTCTTCTCGAGGGACTTCTGGAATCGCAATTTTTTTGATTTTGGAGAGCCTGGAGATTTCCACGTAGCACTTTGGCGCTTTGTTCGAGGTTCATACTTGAAGCACCAAGTCCCATCACTAGTTACAATTGATTCCAGGAATGTACAGTTTCGTCTGGCTGTTTTGATAAGATCTCGCAATATTCAACGCTCGCAATTTGTTGCGCTTGCCCTGTGATTTTGTGACACGGTGACGAAAGATTCTGTCGCATTAAACGCTATAAGTTTACAATTCGTTGCTCGATTCCAATAATGATCGTTGTGTTTTGTAGGGGAGATTTTCAGATAACATATTTTAATAGATAGCGCTGGTTTTCCTAAAATTTAAAAAGTTCCGTCACTTTTCCGTCATACTATACGTTTGCAAAATACAAAACCTGTAAAATAGCATGCATTACAAAACTAGCAACTTTCCTCGAAACTCCGAGTCGATCACGTTAACAATATTCTCTCTCCTATTATAATGAGTGGTCGGATGTTTATTCAGGGGAGTCTCTCGAAAATTGGGTAAGCAAGCTTCTGTCATAAGTCAAAAAGTTCTGACGCCTCTCGTCGGTCGTTTACGTGTTCATCACGAGCTTCTCGCAACTCATCCTGCGGACAGATCGTGTCAGCCGTTACATACAGTCGCGCACAACAGTCGTAGCTTCATCCTGTCGACAAACAGATTCCGATCTGGTTCGTGGCAGAATTTTAAGCCGAGCTTATCGCTGGTTGCTCCCTTTGGCAAATCGCACTGGCAAATTTAGGGGTCGAGGATCGCTCTATTCGTTATTTGCTGTCGGATTTTCGAACGCTTCAAGACGCCACGTATACTACGTTCATCTGAAATCGAAAGGCTTGTGCTCTCGAAATTTCATTTCCGGATTGGAAACTTTTAGGGTCGTGAGGGTATCAGGAAATATGGCAATTTTTGACGGGAAAATGATTTCTTGTGAAGTAAGAAATTATTATTCGTAATATATGTGGAAATGGGGTCGAATATTTTAGCAAATATTTTCGTCAAGTATTTTATTCAAATTTTTTACTCAAGTTTTTTGCTCAGGCTTTTTTTTTATTCAAGTTTTTTATTCGAGTATTTTATTCAAGTTTTCTATTCAAGTATTTTATTCAAGTTTTCTATTCAAGTATTTTATTCAAGTTTTCTATTCAAGTATTTTATTTAAGTTTTCTATTCAAGTATTTTATTCAAGTTTTTTATTCAAGTATTTTATTCAAGTTTTCTATTCAAGTATTTTATTCAAGTTTTCTATTCAAGTTTTCTATTCAAGTATTTTATTCAAGTTTTTTATGCAAGTATTTTATTCAAGTATTTTATTCAAGTTTTTTATTCAAGTATTTTATTCAAGTTTTCTATTCAAGTATTTTATTCAAGTTTTCTATTCAAGTATTTTATTCAAGTTTTGTATTCAAGTATTTTATTCAAGTTTTTTATTCAAGTATTTTATTCAAGTTTTCTATTCAAGTATTTTATTCAAGTTTTCTATTCAAGTATTTTATTCAAGTTTTTTATTCAAGTTTTGTATTCAAGTATTTTATTCAAGTTTTTTATTCAAGTATTTTATTCAAGTTTTCTATTCAAGTATTTTATTCAAGTTTTCTATTCAAGTATTTTATTCAAGTTTTTTATTCAAGTATTTTATTCAAGTTTTCTATTCAAGTATTTTATTCAAGTCTTCTATTCAAGTATTTTATTCAAGTTTCCTATTCAAGTTTTTTGTTCAAGTATTTTATTCAAGTATTTTATTAAACTTTTCAAATTTAATATCCTAAATTCTCAAATTTTTCTCTCCCAAAATTTTTCAATCTTGAAATCTCCAAATTCCGAGTTTGTTCGCTATGAGAGGTCAGCAGAGTTCACCCCTATTTCCAGAAGAAAACACATTTCGAACCCCGTGTTAAAGCGTTAAATATAGCTCCGATGATCCACATCTTGATGTTATTGTGCCTCTCGAGAACTGAATAGCCATCTATGAAATATAGTCACGAATATTGCTGATGCACTCTAAATATGGCTATTATCTTCGACTGTATATGCAGAAAGATTTGGCTCAGTTTTCCATTCATGCAAGTCTCTACCATAAATAACTCATTTTTTAAAGCTTGAAGTTATACAAAATATAAACTGATTAATCTTTTAATTCTCCGCAAAAATACGATCGTCAACGATTCTCTATAGACAGGCAACAAAATAAATCCTTCATAAAGGACTTCGAATCTTTAATTTAACGTTATTTATTTTTAACCCAAGCATTCTCTGCTGAACAGGGTAGATTTTAATTTACAACGCATTCTTTATATAATGAAGTAAGTTAAGTCATCCTAAACGAACACTAAATGAATAAGAATTTTCATTGTGTACCTCAGCTTTAATTTAAGATATGCAATTTTTTATCTTATAGAAAACTTGTTTGAACTGGGTAATTTTGTAGGGTTTTCGAGTTTACCCTAAACGAACCACGAACTTCACTGTGTACTTCAAAATTAATTTAACATACTGCAAACTTCATCATGTACATCAAACTTAATACAACAATTTATCTTTTTAAATAAAACAGCTATAAGCTCCGAATATATTTTCAACGCAGTATTTCCTCAAACTTGCAAGTAACTGTTGACAATTCGCAACGTTTGAGAATGACAATCGAGTGACCTAAAGTCATTTCCATGACCAAGAAACGTACTGAATACCAACTAAGAGAACAAATCGTTGAATCCCCGTGTCTAAGCAAACGCTCTGCACAACATCGTGAGTCGTGCATCGTGTCAAAGAGGAAAGTTGTCTTTGAGCGTGGACGGTTTGCGATGAATATGTAAACGCGCGACTTAACTTCCGGCAGTTCACCGATTTCCACGCCGATTAAAGTAGCCGACTATCGATCGAATTCGCGAGATCTTAATTAAGCGCGAGGTGACGGGTCAAAGAGAAACCCGCTGCTTCTTTTCGAGCCAGCATGCTCGTAACAGACGACGTGGAACTCGTTTGCTCTGTCTTTACCGGGTTGTTGAACTTTGCGCGAGAAAGAAACGAACAATGAGATGAATTCGCGATGTTGAGGTGAATCTGGTGAGTTTCTGAGTTCGTTGCGTCTTTTAAGCGGATAGAGTAAATGGATGGGCAGATGGGCACTTTGAATTGGAGAATGAACATCAAACATTAATCTCAACATTAATTATCAACATCATCCATCGACATCTATCATCAACATTTATCGTCCACATTTATCATCAACATTTATCATCAATATTTATCATTAACATCTATCGTCAACATCTATCACCAGCATCTATCGTCAAGATATATCGTCAACATCTATCATCAACATCTATCACCAACATCTATCATCAACATCTATCGTCAACGTCTATCATCAACATCTATCGTCAACGTCTATCGTCAACGTCTATCACCAGCATCTATCGTCAACATCTATCACCAACATCTATCATCAGCATCTATCGTCCACATTTATCATCAACATTTATCATCAATATTTATCATTAACATCTATCGTCAACATCTACCATCAACATCTATCATCAACATCTATCACCAACATCTATCATCAACATCTCTCATCAACATCTATCATCAACATCTATCGTCAACGTCTATCACCAGCATCTATCGTCAACATTTACCATCAACATCTATCATCAATATCTATCATCAACATCTATCACCAACATCTATCACCAACATCTATCGTCAACGTCTATCACCAGCATCTATCATCAACATCTATCGTCAACATCTATCATCAACATCTATCATCAGCATCTATCATCAACATCTATCACCAACATCTATCCTCAGCATCTATCGTCAACATCTATCATCAGCATCTATCGTCAACATCTATCACCAACATCTATCATCAACATCTATCATCAACACACATTATCAATATCAATAATAACATACTATTAGAAATGAAAACAATATACATGTGCTATATATAGAATTTGACAACAGTAATTAGCAATGTGAATCCAGTTCGATCATCCTTTCACAGATAACTGGAGCAACGAATCAATTTTTGTTCTATTAAGCGGGTAAAGGGTCGTTTCGATCGAAACTCAACGGTGGCTGCAACCCTCTCGATTGTTCTCCGCTAACGGGTCGATCATTAGTTAAACCTGCATGGATCGTCGATCACTCGGTTCACGTATCGCGCGTGTTACGTGTCGATTCAGCGTGTCGTGTCGCGTAAGCGGCGATCAAAGGAAAATCCCGTTCTCATCGACGATTGTCGCGGCTGGCATTGCGAACCTCACGGCTCTCTGTGTCCGTTCGTTCGATTGAACGATAGTCGCAATTGCCATAATGGCGAGGTAATTTCTCTTGACCCGATATTACCTGCTGCGCTCTAACAGATCTCATCAAATATAAAACACTTTTAATTCCTACTATAATCCACTGAAAATTACTTTTTTTACTGAACATTAATATCTAGATTATATGTGTCGAAATCTGATGTTGATGGTTGATGTTCGTTGTTGATATTAATCACTGATGTTGATGATTGATATTTATCATTCAGGCTAACAGTTGATATTTATTACTGTTGCTGATAATTGATATACATTATTGAGGCTGACAATTGATGTTGATGGATGATGTTGATAATTGATGTAGATCATTGAGGCTGATAGTTGATGTTGATCACTGATGTTGATAATTGATATTCATCACTGAGACTGACAGTTGAAATTCATCACTGATGTATTAACATCAATTATCAAATTGATATACATCATTGAGGCTGACAGATGATATTGATCACTGTTGTTGATAATTGATATACATCATTGAAGCTGACAGTTGATATTAATCACTGATGTTGATAATTCATATTGATCATTGAGACTGATAGTTGAAATTCATCACTGATGTTGATAATTGATTTACATCATTGAGGCTGACAATTGATGTTAATGGATGATGTTGATAATTGATATTGATCATTGATGCTGACAATTGATGTTAATGGATGATGTTGATAATTGATATTGATCATTGATGCTGACAGTTGATGTTGATTACTGATGTTGATGATTGATATTGATCATTGAGGCTGACAGTTAATATTGATCACTGATGTTGATGATTGATATTGATCCTTGAGGCTGACAGTTGATATTGATGGATGATGTTGATAATTGATGTTGAGATTGATGGTTGATGTTCATGTCTGATAATTGATATTGATCGTAGATGTTGATGAATGTTGTTAATGATAGATGTTGATGATAGATGTTGATGATAGATGTTAATGATAGATGTTGATGACAGATGTTGATGACAGATGTTTATGATAGATGTTGATGATATATGTTGATGGTAGATGTTGATGATAGATGTCGATGACAGATGTTGATATTTAATGTTGGAAATTGATGTTGACAATTGACAACTCTACACAAAACCAGCATATAATTTACAAAATTCAAGCATTACAATGCACGAAATATTTTGAACGTGCGCCGCTATATTTCCTCCAAAACTTTGAACTATTCGACGAAGTGTGGTACTTTTACCGTAAGTAAGATGGCCGAAACACGACGAGAAGGATGTATACCAAGAAACTTGGAAGTAAGAGGAACAAGAAGCATACAGAAAATGCAAAGAAAATGGAGTTGTCGTGAAACGCGATTGTTCGACGGACGAAATGTTTCGTTTTTACGAGGCTCTCTCGCGATAACAGCTCGCACAATTTCGGCATCGAAGCGCCACGAATTGCTTCTCGCGATGCGCGAGCTGTTGGATGTTGATGAAGAGCAATAGCTTTTCAGTACTGGCTTTTATTGTGCGTTTCGCTCACGGCATTTCTAACGGAATACGCGTGCCTGTTATTTACGTGTCTGCTAAACGAATCAACGTTAAACTGACTATCAAGATGACCATTATTTTTTAACTGGAAACGTTGACAGATACAAACCGATTTTCCAATTTGCTTCAATTTCGAACTCTTTATCGATTAATTAAGTTTAATCAAGTTTAAAGTTGCTGTGATCGTTGTTTGCTTTGACCACGTACTGTGATGCGAAAAATTGGGGTCAAATGATATATCAGCGGAATGGTACTTCCACACGGGTATTATTATATAGATATACTACATTATATTGTGATATTGTATATGGGTTATTCCAAATCACTTTAAGACGTCATAGATTTTGTTCTAATTAAAATATTTTGTAGTCCACGTGAAATTAGGGGGGGTTTATGTCATCATTTTGCGGGTTTCGAATTTGTTAAAAAATAACAAGCCTTCAGAGTTTGCAATTTTTGCCCATTTTTGCGAAAATAGACTTCACTTACAAATTTTTTTCTCAGAAACTACTCAACCGATTCAGCTAAATTCTTTTCTGTTTTATTCATAAAGGATTGGGCTGTTATAAAATATTTTTTGTGGCTTTGTCCATCCGTTTTATAATAACGAAAAATTTTAAGGAAAACCAGTCAGAAGACGAATACTAGTTGTAACACCCTGTATTAATTTATAAACAGGCTTCACTTGCGAATTTTTTTCTCAGAAAGTACTCAACCGATTTAGCTAAATTCTTTCCTGTTTTATTCATGAAGGATTGGGCTATTTTAAAATATTTTTTGTGGCTTTGTCCATCTGCTTTATAATAACGAAATATTTTAAGGAAAACCAGTCAGAAGACGAACACTAGTTGTAACACCCTGTATTAATTTATAAACAGGCTTCACTTACAAATGTTTTTCTCAGAAACTACTCAACCGATTTAGCTAAACTCTTTTTTGTCTTATTCACAAAGAATAAAGCTATTTTAAAATATTTTTTTTAGTTCCGTCAATTTGTTATGGAATGTCGAAAAATTTTTTTTTTCAGTGAGGGACGTAAAGGCATGGCCCCTATACAAATTTTCAGTCAATCGCACAATCGAACAATGGAACAATCGAACTAACGAACAATCGAGTAATTGAAAAATATAATAATGAAATTCAAAAGTTCGTAAATCCATAAAATTTCCAGAAAGTACGAACTGTAATCAATACGTCGAAATCCAACAGCACCAGAAAGTAACAATATGAAAAGGTATTTCACCGATGAAATAATCGGGTAGCAAAGTTTTTTCACGAATACCTGCCGGTAAAGACTAGGAGTAATTAAGGGAGGTAATTGGTAAAAGGCAAGGTCGAAAGCCGTTTACATAAACGAAGTTCGTATCCGTTACCATTAAAGGGCTTACTTCCGCATTGCAGTATAACCATTACCCTCCATTCACCGAAACTAAACATTATCAATCCACCAAAAAGTTAGTCTCTCGCGTTGGATCCGGCGCGTCTCGTCGCGCTAATCAACTACGGCACTCGTAGCTCCGTTTCATGTAAATTCACCAAGAGGGTTAGGCCAAAGTGAATGTTAAGAGCGCTTTCACACCCCAGAGACGTTACTGCCGAGTACACGGGGGTAACTTAGCCCGAGAGTACACACACCGAGTACAATTTACTCGTCTGCCGGTGTAACGCGGTTGAAGCATCATCCGAGACATCTCAATTATCCGCGGAACGGGAAACCAGAGCTCGGTACAAGACCGTATACTAAACCTTCGCGTTCGTTATATTTTTTATACCAAAATTCGATCATTCCTCTCGAATTTCCTCGATCAAATCTTGCACGAGTATCACAGGTTGCAACAATGCCGTTTCCCGGTGAATATTCAAGCATCCGCAATTTTCATAAAACCCGGTTTTTACACATCGAAGAAGAAGGGTCCGGCTAAAAGCGCCGTTAACCCGCGCCGGATGTAAAAGCTCCGGCCTAAATTATTAGCACGGCAACATTATATTAGCTTTCTTAATTTAACGTCGGCACAGTCTGGCCGGTATCCAGCTCCGTGGCTTCGTTGGACCTCTTCTGTTGCCGGGAAATTGTCCCTTGGATAAATGTTTCTTTTGTGTTCGGAATTGCTGCATACTTTGCTGCACATCGATCCTTTTGTTCCTTTCAGAACTTTAGTGGGGGTTAGGAGTCCATGGTTCAAGTCGGTGCGTTTGAATTTCGCGCCTTTTGCACATCTATGCGAAGTCTCGATGTAATCTACGTGTTTCTTGGGAGAAAATTAAGTGAAGGGACAGTTTCGTTACTTAGCCTATTTTGTACTTATTTGATACATACATACATACATTTGATACATAAATACATGCATACAATACATACATACATGCATACATGCATACATACATACAATACATACATACATACATACATGCATATGTACATACATACATACATACATACATACATACGTACGTACGTACGTACATACTTTTGATACATACATACATACATACATACATTTGATACATTGCGTTTATTGACTTTCATAAGACATGTAATATGCATATGTGGTACCAGTGCATTCATATGAGTACAGCTTGTAATATGAAGATATATTATTATTAGTATAATGTATTAGTATTTTTATTATAACAGATGGTTTTATTTGCTCAATAGATTGTATTGAATATCTGTACAAGCATCATTCCTTCTTTTTCCAAAAAAATGCTCATATGGACATATGTGTTAATTTTAGAAAGACAGTGAGACTATTTTTCTTTGAGACTCGAGATTTAGTTAAAATAGATCTACTTGAAATTGTTGATAATTTGTGTTTAGTTAGAACATGTGTTAACGGTGTGAGTGAAATATTGGAACATCCCATATGTGTCATATGAGTGTACTATTATATAAGGGGTGCGCTAGAGAAACGCCTTGTTGTACCTTAATTCTGAATAACGTCTCTTGCGAAAGTTGGTTCTGAATGAGTAATAAAAAACACCGACCAATCAGAGCGAATCACTCTTCATAATAAATCTAAGAAAAAGTTGTCCCACCAAAAGTGAAATTGACCATATGTGAATCTCGTATACGGAATATCATCAAAGACCAAAAGCGCATAGGCATCCAAAATTGTCTGCGACGTGATTACCCCGACAAGAGTAGATTGCCGGGAGCAACACCTCGAACAACGTAATTTCCCGTATACATATGCATCAATCGTGCGGCGTTGTTCTCAGGTGACAGACCGATGTTTCCTCCCGGTCTGACGCGAAGAAACAACCCGCAGTCAGCGTACGTGTAACGTGCATGTAGGTCGAGTGACTTGGAAGGGTGGAAGAATGGGGTAGCAGTCTCGGTAACGGGAAAACACAATACCTGATAGAGAGTTTGCCGAAGTACGACACCGTTGTCAGCGGGAGGTGCATTACACGCGAAGATCCTCCACGTCGACGAGTTGCTTGTCGAGCGTTCACGCGATGATATAGGACGCCTATCGCGCTAGCGTGTTACGTGGAAACCAGTCAGCTGTAATACGCACGAATAATGGATAAGAGTCATACTCAGACGGATATTCTCGAGTGCAAACACTCTTACAGTCGTTTTGAGTATTCCAAAATTCTGATCGAATTTATTGGCTCCACTGCTCTACCAGTTACGTTATGTCCCACTTTAGCTGGTCGCTTGCAGATTGGGTTACGGAACTCTTTATGTTCTGAAATGCGCGAAATCTACGGTAATGCGATATCGATGCACTGTGCATCGTTTGATACGAATATTACACAGTATGTTGGAAAAATATTTGGCTTTTTAAATAAAAAGAAAAGAATGAGTTATTTTGGCAAAATTAATTTTTTATGTTCAAAATACATGTTCTTCCGTATCAATACGGTGGGCAATGATCACACAATGTTAACATTTTTTTATGTAAAACTTAATAACTTAATAACTTAATGAAACTTAATGGAACTTAATGAAACTTAATGAAATTTAATGAAACTTAATGAAACTTAATGAAACTTAATGAAACTTAATGAAATTTAATGAAACTTAATGAAACTTAATGAAACTTAATGAAACTTAATGAAACTTAATGAAACTTAATGAAACTTAATAGAACTTAATAGAACTTAATAGAACTTAATAGAACTTAATAGAACTTAATAGAACTTAATAAAACTTAATAGAACTTAATAGAACTTAATAGAACTTAATAAAACTTAATAGAACTTAACAGAACTTAATAAAACTTAATAGAACTTAATGAAACTTCATAAAACTTAATAGAACTTAATAAAACTTAATAAAACTTAATAAGACTTAATAGAACTTAATAAAACTTAATAGAACTTAATAAAACTTAATAAAACTTAATAAGACTTAATAGAACTTAATAAAACTTCATAGAACTTCATAAAACTTAATAGAACTTAATAAAACTTAATAAAACTTAATAAGACTTAATAGAACTTAATAAAACTTCATAGAACTTAATAAAACTTCGTAAAACTTAATAGAACTTAATATAACTCAATGTAACTTAATATAACTCAATATAACTTAATAAAACTTAATAGAACTTATAAAACTTAATGAAACTTAATAAAACTCAATAAAACTTAATATAACTCAATATAACTTAATATAACTCAATATAACTCAATATAACTCAATATAACTTAATATAACTCAATATAACTTAATATAACTGAATATAACTTAATATAACTCAATATAACTTAATATAACTCAATATAACTTAATAAAACTTAATATAACTCAATATAACTTAATATAACTTAATATAACTCAATATAACTCAATATAACTTAATAAAACTTAATAAAACTTAATAAAACTTAATAAAACTTAATAAAACTTAATAACTTAATAACTTTACAAAACACCATAACGAGAAAAATTATGACCACCAATGTTTTCCCCAATTTTCTCTGTACCTTATCGCGCAGTCGCGCAGGCTAACCCCTTAAAGCTCTTTCAAAGTAATAGCATTTTCTCGAGCCACCGTCCAGGAAAACGTTGCCCTCGCTCGAAGAGGAAACGAAGTTACTCGCTATCGTTCCGATACTTCTCTTTTTATCTTCGCTAGAAGCATGGCTAATCGAGACATGGGTCGACGGCCAAGTGCGAACTCGTGGTTCACGGTTGCTCGACCGAGAGTGTATCTTTATCGAACGAGTGGGCAAGAGTTACTTCGGTAAATCGTTGCGTTTAAAAATAAATTTATTTATGAAGTTTCGTTACTGTTGATGAAGTTTGAATTGTTATCTATGAAGTTTCGTTACTATTGATGAAGTCTGAATTTTTATTTGTGGTGTTCAGATTGTTGTTTATGAAGATTGATTTGTTTTTTATGGAGTTTGATTTGTTATTTATGAAGTGTTGTATAGTATGTTAAAATGTAACAAGTTTAATATGAACAGAGATTGAACTAATAAATTTAATACACTTTATATTTAGAATATATTTCTTGAGGTCGTAAGTGAAAATCCACTATGAAAATAAAAAATATTGAATGAAAGAACGTTACCTGAAATATGAAAAATATCGTCTAAAAGATAAAGAAGATTAATTGAAAGATTATCAGCCAGAAGATAAAGAATACAAGGAGGTGGTTAAAAAGAGGCCCTCGCGAGCCATAAAATGGCGTGTTATTGTTCGACCAATCTTCGTCAAGAATTGAAGCAGCATCGTTATAAGCCTGACAAATCCCCAGCGAGGAACACGGTTTAAAGCCGATATACTCAAACAGTATTATCTTTTATCAAATATGATGATAGCCGTCAGCGGTGTTAAAAGTGATCTTTCACGAAACCGAGCTGTAATAGATGCATCCTTATGGATCTCCCTAACACCTTTAGGCACTTTAACAAGCTTTCAGATTGACCGTAACACCATTATAAGCTGACGAAGTATTTCGTCGTTGTAAAGCAAACGATGAACCTCAACCCGTGTCCACAGCTAATATTCCAGTAAACTCTGGAATATGGATCGTGATCGTCAGGTAATTGATTCTCCGCGCTCTATCCGTTTAATGGCTTCACCTTCCGTGGATAAGTATTCGAGTAATTATGTACATACATGAATATGAAGGGGACTGAATCATGCATGTGTGTAATTGTTGTGAAATTTTGATCATGATACATGGTAGAATGATTAATTTAGTATAATGTTAATGTATCGTAACGTGATATGTAAGAGGATCTATAAGAGGATATAGAAGGTAATGAGACTTGTCGAACGCGACCTGGTATGAATAAACTAAACATAATTAACTACATCTGGTTCAACACCATTTCAATATCAAATTATTATAAGCTTCGACCTAACCTGAATGTTCTGCTATGAATCGACATAACTGAACTTTAAATAAACTGAATCTGACATTAGTGCCTGACTAGCGAGGGTATTATACTACTTACTCTTTGCGGATTTTGACTTGGTGTGCACTGACAATATTTTATTAGATTTAAGGGGAAATTATATTTTTGTATTTGGTCCAAAAGTTGAGGAACAGTTGAAAAATAATTAAAGACAATTAATAATAATTTCAGTGGAACAGGACCTTATTAGTCAGCCCTAGTCACTGAACTAGTGATCAAATCCGACTTTGGTCAGACCATAAGTGCTTTCATTAATTTCGTCCAAAAATTGAGAAACAGTTGAAAAACAATTAAAGACAATTAATAATAATTTCAGTGGAACAGAACCTTATTAGTCAGCCCTAGTCACTGAACTAGTGATCAAATCGAATTTTGGTCAGACAATAAGTGCTTTCATTAATTTCGTCCAAAAATTGAGGAACGGTTGAAAAACAATTAAAGACAATTAATAATAATTTCAGTGGAACAGAACCTTATTAGTCAGCCCTAGCCACTGAACTAGTGATCAAATCCGACTTTGGTCAGACAATAAGTGCTTTCATTAATTTCGTCCAAAAATTAAGGAACGGTTGAAAAATAATTAAAGACAATTAAATAATAATTTCAGTGGAACAGGACCTTATTAGTCAGCCCTGAACTAGTGATCAAATCGAACTTTGGTCAGACAGTGCTTTCATTAAGTTCCATTAAGTTCATTAGGTTCAATAACATTCAAAATATTAAACGAAATAATATTGCGCATAATATAAAAAATTATAATACTAGCAATGATAAATCGTACAATAATATAATTAAAGTATCGATTTAACGATTTAACAGTCGAAGATGACGTACGCAGCGAAACGGAATTAATATAGATTCTTTTACGACATAGTGAAAAGCAGCTGGAAAAATCGACAGTCTGACGTCAATATCGTCTGTGAACAATAAAGTCCTCGAATGCTCTGTTGGAGCCGTAGAAATTGTTATTCAGGAGGGCGAAAATATCCGTGAAAGAGACTCTCGAACGCCAGGTATCATCGAAAACAACATAAAGCACATCGAACCGGCTGAAAGCGACGATCAGAGGCGCGTAAAGCGGCTCGCGTGGCGAGGCACCATAAAATTCTTCGAGTAATACGGGGATTGTATGATCTCGCGAAAATACCGCCATTTTAACGTTCACGAGAGTCGTGTACGAAATAACCGGTATATTCATAACGCTATAATTTTTGGCGAACAATTATAGACCACTAATTTCGGATAAATTTTTAGGTTGACCTTTTGCATTCGAAGGTAATTTGACTGTTTGCAAACAGCAACTTTAAAACTTAGTTAAAAAGTTGAATGAATTCTTTTGAGGTTTTATTATTTCTCTACTAATAATTTCCACTGTTGGTTGTTTCACTATGTTTATACGTCACACGTGTCATATTATACAATCAGTTAAAAAATGTTCATTTCAAATTATTGTATTAAATAAAATGGTGACTGAGAGTCACCTCTCGAGCGCAAAGGGTTAAATATAAAAATGAGTCTAACAGTCGAGCAATAAAAAATTGACAGCCCAAGTTAAAATCCGCAAGGAGCAAGTAGTATAAGACCGTCATTAGTCAGTCACTAATTATCCAAATCCTTCGGAAAACAAGTGGAACATTTGGTACCGTCAATATCTACCCCAACGCAAATATTGCCGTCCGTTTCAAGGTTAATTAACGTTACATCGAATGAGCTAATTGATCAATCACTATAATTCAGCTGCCGTAATTTGGCGAGGAATCGTCGCGAACCAACAATATCGAATCTGTTGTCGGACTGATTGGAGGTTTAATTGAAAAATCTGACAATCGGACGAATTCTAATGGAGTCAAGTGTTCGACGGTGCTCGCCTTAAAATTCTACGGTCGGGGTCGTCGTCGGTCATTTCAATTATTCAGCCGCGTCTCGAACCTAACGACACTCCATTAACACTAATTTCCGTGATTCCGAATTCGTTCAGAAGTACCCTCCTTCATAATTAATACCCCTTTTACGGTCTTTTGACCCCTACAACCTTTGCGATTTAACTGGAGATTTTTAGAAGATAAGTCTCTTGTACGAGTGGTTGCACGTTCACGCTGAAACTACATGATTCACTGGTTCCTTATTTGTAGAATAATTAAGAGGTTTTCATGAAAGGTTCAAGAATTCAAGAATTCAAAAGGAATTCAAGAATTCAAGAATTCAAAAGGAATTCAAGAATTCAAAAATTCAAGACGCATTCAAGTATTCAAAAATTCGGAAGGATCTCAGAAATTCAAGAATTCAAGAGGAATTCAAGCATTCCAAAATTTAAGAGAAATTCAAGAATTCAAAAATTCAAGACCAACTCTAGAATCTAAAAATTGAAAAAGAATTCAACAATTCAAGAAGAATTCAAGTATTCAAGAGGAATTTAAGAATTCGAATATTCAAGAGGAATTCAAGCATTCAGAAATTTAAGAGGAATTCAAGAATTCAAAAATTCAAAAGGAATTCAGAAATTTAAGAATTCAAGTATTCAAGATGAATTTAAGCATTCAAAAATTCAAGAAGAATTCAAGTATTTAAAAATTCAAAAGGAATTCAGAAATTCAAGAATTCAAGAGGAATTTAAGAATTCTAATATTCAAGAGGAATTCAAGCATTCAACAATTCAAGAAGAATTCAAGTATTCAAAAATTCGGAAGGACCTCAGAAATTCAAGAATTCAAGAGGAATTCAAGCATTCAAAAATTTAAGAGGAATTCAAGAATTCAAAAATTCAAGAAGAATTCAAGTATTCAAGAATTCAAAAGGAATTCAAGAATTCAGAAATTTAAGAGGAATTCAAGAATTCAAAAATTCAAGAAGAATTCAACTATTCAAGAATTCAAAAGGAATTCAAGAATTCAGAAATTTAAGAGGAATTCAAGAATTCAAAAATTCAAGAGAATTTCAAGAATTCAAGAATCGTTCAATAGTTCAATAGTTCAAGAATTTCAGAGTTCAGGAATTCCAGAATTTTGAAATTCAAAGCTTCAAAAATTCAAGAATTCAAAACACAAAAGTTAAAGAATTCAATAACATCTGCATTCAAAAGTGTCTAAACCTAAAACTTTGTTCTAAACACACCAATAAAATATCCGTTCCATTTCTCCACGACAAACGTCCACTCCCCCAATTGTTCCCGGCAAAACGCAACAATTAAGATCGTCCATAACGACTCCTTTCTCCGTAGCAAAGGAAACAAGCTGTTCACCGGTTCGAACGGGATCGAATTCCTCCGATATTGAAGTTATAAGTCGTTCGACGAGAAACTATTCTAGTTTCCGAACTCCCTCGAAGAGCGTGTCTGAAGTTTTTTCATTAGCTCCCGCAGGGATCCATCGAGTCCTTTTTCCCTTCTACTTTCTGTCATCCGTTGATCTCGTTATTAGCCGAACGGGTTTCAACCACGTACGAAACGTAATAGCGTCATCATCAACGCCAATCTCGGCGATCTTCATATCCCGCGAGCGTTCTCGAGATGGTGCTACGAGCAGGAAAGGTGCTTAGTCGGCCGCCATCGTGTAAGACGAGTCGTGGTGGCGTGCCGTTATCCTCGAGTGTCCTCGACGGCCTTTAAGGTTGCCTTGGATCGAGCATCAATTACCAACCAGCAAGGATCCAGTCGAGTGATACCATTCGGTGTCCTTTTCCGTACGGTATTCGCTTCAGGACCTTCAAGCGTTCCGACGTCCTCGTATCTCCTGAAAAAGTATCGGTTTCGGCTCTCGGATCGTATTTAACCCATGGAAACTACCGTGATCTTGATTTATTAGGGAGGTTTAGTGACTGTGATTTATTGGAGGTTGAGTATTATTTAGGAAATTTTAAGAAAGTCAGGAAATTTTAATAGTTGGGGGTCTCAACGTTTGAGTTTGATTTATTGGAGAATTTTGATATTTGACTGATTTGTTGAATTTTTACGTTTGGGTGTGGTTTGTTAGGGAGACTCAATATTTCAGTTTGATTTATTGGAGTATTGTAATATTTAACTGACTTGGAGAATTTTTATATTTGGGTGTGGTTTGTTAGGGAGCTCAATATTTGAGTTTGATTTGGTGGAGAGTTTTAATATTTGAGGGACTTGTTGATAAATTTTAATTTTTGGGTGTGGTTTGTTAGGGAGGTTTAGTGTTTGAGTTTGATTTGTTGGAAAATTTTAATATTTGAGGGACTTGTTGAAGAATTTTAACATTTGAGTGTGGTTTGTTTAGGAGTTTCAACTTTTGACTATAATTTATTGGAGAATTTTAATATTTTACTATGGCTTGATGAAGAATTTTAGCATTTGACTATGGTTCGTTAGGGTGTTTTAATATTTGACTATAATTTATTAGAGAATTCCAATCTTAGACTATGACTTACTGAAGAATTTTATCATTTGCCTATGATTTATTAGAGAATTTTAATATTTGATTATGATTTATTGGAGATTTCCAATATTTGACTATAACTTGCTGAAGAATCTTAACATTTGTCTATGGTTTGTTAGAAAGTTTCAACATTTGATTATAATTTATTGGAGAATTTCAATATTAGACTATGACTTACTGGAGAATTTTAGCATTTCTCTATGATTTATTCAAGAATTGTAATATTTGACTATGATTTATTAGAAAATTTTAATACTTGACCATGACTTATTAGAGAATACCAACATCTGACGACGATTTGCTCGACAATTTTGTATTGATCGATTTTTAACATAAAGAACATCATTTCAAAGAAGGCACTTCACCTACCTTGTTACAAGGCCATATTTTTCTTTCATAACACAAAAATGCCAGAGGAATGAATTGTTTGATTTCAAAGGACAAGTATTGTGATAAAGAACAATCTTTCCTCGAGGTCATATGTTTTAAAGTTGATCGATATTTTATTAAATAGAATTATTGTACTTGTATATAATACGTGTATTATAATATTAGTATTGTTAGAACTTAATCTGAGGTCAGGACTTATAAAAGAACATACATGTGCTAGAAAGAATGCAATACATATGACACAATATACTACACATATCAACAAGAATGTAATACACATGAAAGAACATATTACATGTGTTCAAAATAATGCAACACATATGACACAATATACTGCACATATGTACAAGAATGTAATACACATGAAAGAACATATTACATGTGTTCAAAATAATGCAACACATATGACACAATATACTGCACATATGTACAAGAATGTAATACACATGAAAGAACATATGATATGTGTTCAAAAGAATGGACTACACATGACACAATATACTACACATATCTACAAGAATGTAATACATATGAAAGAACATATTACATGGTGCCCAAAAGAATACAATGCATGTGACAGAAGAAACACACATATCCACAAGAATGTAATACATATGAACATATTACATGTGTTGGAAAGAGTGTAACACATGTGACAGTATACTACACATGTCTTCAAGAACATAACACATATTAACGAATATATTATGTACATTCCCAGTACAATACATATAAAAAGCATACTACATATTAGACCTGACTACTAAATTCAGAACACTAAACACAGACTTGATCATTACAGTTGTTGAAGTGTTCCATAAACGTCACACCCAAACACACCATCCACCATTTCGTCCACTAAAAGTCGCCTAAACGCCGGACAAAGAGGCCATTTACGGGTGCAATTACATAACCGGTCAAAGTGTATCCACGGAAAAATAACCGGCTATCAGTGATGGATCAAACGTTTTTATATTTTTTTTGCCCTCAAAGGGATACAACGGATCGTTGGAGAATCATGTAAAATCGCCGATGGAGCTGCGCTTATTTTCAACGAACCGTGACGTAGCTCGTCAATTTTATACGTTGACCGGTTTTCAAGAACCGAAGTCAAAACGGTTCGACGAGAATATCGGTTCATCGATACGTTGCCTCGAACAACGTTGTCGAACTCTGACTCTTTTTTTTCCCTGCCGTATCGAGGGCGTAGGAGAGAAATACGCTTAGCCCGTTTCTTATCTGTCGTCGAGCATCGTTGAAACCAATGTAGGTCGTGCGACACTACCTTCGATCGTAAAAACGGAGATAATGGGAGTACCACGACCTGTACATTCGACGCTAATGCACTTCCTGCCTGCGATTCGCGCGGAAACATAAAGCGCGCCAGAAGCTCCGCGGAATTGGAGTGCTTCGGAACTTGAAACCTGACTGAAATCGTCAGAAAACAGAAATCCGGAAAAAAGGACCCGAACGATACTGGATGCTTCGAAACTTCGTGTTTGCTGAATTATTTGCGTTGGATATTGTGTTTCTTTGAATCGCTTGTGTATACGGACGACATGTGCAATTTGAGAATTTCAGGATTTCGAGAATCTGGGAATTTAGGTTGCTGGGATGTTTTCAACGTTTGGAACTTGGGAGAATTATTTGCGGTGGTTTGTTTAGTCGAGTGGTGTGTGTGAGATGTGCGATTTTGGAAGATAAGAATTTGAGGATTTGGTGAAATTGGGAATTTAGGGAGATTTGGGGGATATTTTAGAAATGGGGAATCTGGGGATTTGTAAGTTTGCAATTGAGGAGTTTCAGAAGTTAGGAATGTGAGATTTTTGGGATCTAGGGATTTTGGAATTTAGGAATTTGGTAATCTAGGGATTTGGGAATTTAGGAATTTGGAAATCCAGGGAATTGGAAATTTAGAAATTTGGGAATCTGGAGAATTTTGGCAATTTGGGGAATGGGGAATTTGAGGAATTTGGAAATTTAGAGATTTGGAAATCTAGGGATTTGCCCATTTAAGTATTTGGTAATCTAGGGATTTGCCCATTTAAGTATTTGGTAATCTAGGGATTTGCCAATCTAGGGATTTGGTAACCTAGAAATTTGCCAATCTAGGGATTTGGTAACCTAGAAATTTGGGAATCTAGGGATTTGGGAATTTAGGGATTTGGGAATCTAGAGATTTGGGAATGTAGGGATTTGGTAATCTAGGGATTTGGGAATTTAGAAATTTGGGAATCTAGGGATTAGAAAATTTAGAAGTTTCTTAACACAAAATTTGGAACATTCAAAAATTTTTAAACCCCGACATCTGAAATTAGAAAAATTGATAAACATGAAATTATATTTCAGAATTTGGAAAAATGTAAAATTAAATTTCAGGATTGCAGTATTTGAGGATCCAAAGATAATTGTTTTAACACCTAAAAAAAAAATAAAATAATTTAGCCTCTCAAATTCCGACTCTTTATACCAAATTGCAGATCGATATGTATTGTCAATATTGTCAATATTTATTGGCGAACAGAATTTAACGTGCACGTTCAATATTTGCCGGCAATATAGTCAGTTTCGAGTTGACTTTTAGTATTGTCCAATTATGAGATAGCTTGAATGTTACATATTATATTTGTCAATGTTTTTTCAAATGTGATGGTAATTGGAAATGTGTTATCAAAATATCACGTTAATATTGACAATTGTTTCAAATATTGGCGATGTTTTAAACCGTGTTCAATAATATTATCAATTGTTTAACTTTACAAAATATGAAGATTCACATTTGTAGATCTTCAAACATCCAAGTCTATACACACCTAAATTTTCATGTTTCCAAATCATCAAGTTGCTATGTTCACAAATACTTAAGTCTTCATATTTGAGGATTTCACAATTTCTAGTCCACAAGTACCTAAATCACCATATCTCTGAATGTCAATATTCTATGTCGAGGAATATCTCAATCCTCAAATTTCTACATCGTTAAGTACCTAACTTCCTACATTTCTAGATCCCCAAATTGGTGTGCCCACAAATATCTAACTCCCCACATCTCTAGATCCTCAAACTTCCATGTCCACAGATACCTAAGTCCACACATCTCTAGATCCTCAAACTTCCATGTCCATAGATACCTAAGTCCACACATCTCTAGATCCGCAAACTTCCACGTCCACAGGTACCTAACTCCCCATCTTTCTAGATCCCCAAATGTCTACATCTCCAAATACCTAGCTCTCCACATCTCTAGATCCCCAAATTTCCATACCCATAAATACGCGAATCCCCATATCATTAAATCCCCTAATTTCCACATCCCCAAGTACCTAACTCTTCACATCTCTAACTCCCCAAATTCCTACATCCCCCAATCTAGACTTCCCAGCTCCTTCAATTCCTACATTTACAAATCTCCAAATTCCTAGACCCTAAACCCCCTACACAATTCCCCCTACTACAATTCCCTACACAAACCATTCCTACCAAAATAAGATTTTCTCACGACTTCCCTTAACAGCCTTCTTAATGTTCACATTTTCTACAAAGTGATATTAATCAACACTGACACACAGGAACACCTCCCGACCAATTTTTCACGGGCGTCAAGAATGTCCATGGTAGCAAAATGCTCGCCAATCACGAGCGTGAGTCGCAGTTTCTAGGAAGAATCGAAGGTGCTGTGAATTCATGCAGCGGCAACTTGGCGATTTTGCAAATCCAGTTAGAGAACTCGAGCCCTGCCAGCCGGCTGGAACCGTCTGCTTCGACCGGGCGAGCTAATTTGGTTTCCATCGAAAGTAGAGGGTGTGTCGTTAGCTAAACGCGTTGGGACGATGCGGTCCTAGGTCACTTGCGAACTTTGACGACTCGGAAATTCCTTAAGCCGAATTATCCCTTTCGTTCGGTGGACAACAGCTGACTACCTGTGATAGGTGCTGCTGGTATCGTTTTGGGAATCTAGGGACTTTTATCTTTTCAGAGATTCTTTAAGAGAATCTTAAGAGAATCTTCTTAAGGTGCAGTTGTATTTTTCTTGTCTTCTGATTTATAAAGATTATGTAGATACATCATGAAAAATTTCTGTACATATGCAAGATTAAGTTCACATATGTAGACTTGTATGGTACGATAGAAGCGATATATGAATATGTGCATCAAAATAGTATAACTTAACTTAGGTTTTCTTTATATACGAACTATAGGTTCATTTAAGTATTCTTGAAGAGGTTAATGTTGTAACATGGACTTGTGATCTACACACATCACATATGTTGATCATA
Source organism: Megachile rotundata (assembly GCF_050947335.1). NCBI lineage: Eukaryota > Metazoa > Arthropoda > Insecta > Hymenoptera > Megachilidae > Megachile > Megachile rotundata. The sequence continues at coordinate 10,019,464 of NC_134992.1, read as the reverse complement.
TGAAGACTTACGTATCTAAGTCGTTGACTAACTACATCAAGGATTCGAGAATGATTCGTAACGTTTATGTAGAAATATCGTCAAGAATTTGTATACAGATGCAAGAGTGTATATATGTATACATATGTAAGTTCACATATGTGGGTTTTTTCGTTGGTACAGTAAAAGTGATGTATGAATATGTGTAACAAAATGATGTAACTTATAATTATTCTTGAAGAGTTAATGTTGTAATATGGACTTGAGATCCACACACACCATGTGTACATCATATGTGTTCATCATATGAGTTCATTATATGAGTTCATCATATATGTTCATCATATGTGTTTATCATATATGTTCTTCATATGTGTTCATCGTATGTGTTCATCATATGAGTTCATTATATGAGTTCATCATATATGTTTATCATAAGAGTTCATCATATATGTTCATCATATATGTTTATCATATATGTTCTTCATATGTCTTCATCGTATGTGTTCATCATATGTGTTCATCATATGTGTTCATCATATATGTTCTTCATATGTGTTCATCGTATGTGTTCATCATATGAGTTCATTATATGAGTTCATCATATATGTTTATCATAAGAGTTCATCATATGTGTTCATCATATATGTTCATCATATGTGCTCATCATATGTGTTCATCATATGTGTTCATCATATATGTTCTTCATATGTGTTCATCGTATGTGTTCATCATATGTGTTCATTATACACTAAGATTCAGCAAATGAACCTCGAATACCAAAACAACCTCATAAAAAGAAATTCGAACCTCAAGTACAATAATCGCGCAACAAGAAAAAAGCAGTATAAAGTGCGAGTCGTATTGTTCTTAACGACATTTCGCGACAACTTTCGGAGCACAAATGCGCCGGTAACTTCGAGATCGCGTAACTCGGTTACGCAACTCGATTCGGATTGAAACAATTTCGTCGCAGTGGATGCAACGCCGCACCGACTAATTTCCATCCAGCACTGGCAAGTGCATTTGTCAATCACGATCGTGCGTCTCCCTTGCTCCGGCACGCGGTGAGCGACGCGTACTTCCGGTTGCTCGTATCCTATCGATTTCATCAAGGTGAGCTCGTTACACCGAGACCGGAACGATTCGACTTCATCCGGTGAAAAGAGAATCGACGGAAGCGAAAAAATACGGCGTTGCATGAAACACGGGCGAAAATTATTACATTGACGTGCAGTTCGCAACTGCGGTACTGATAGGTATCTTTGGTAGGGGTATTTCGAGGATACACTGTGGTCACCAACTTTTCAGTACGAAGAAAGTATATGTCGCGACATATGACCTAAAGTGGATCATATATGTACCTTGATATTTGAGATACAATTTGATAATTGTTGGCAAACAAGTTTGAAATGGTTTGTAATATGTAGCAGCTGAGGTCATGTTAGCGTTGGTATCGTTTGTGGTCATTATGTTGGTTAGGTTGATAAATCCAGAAAATGAGATATTAAAGCGTGGAAGAAGAAGAATTGAAGAATTGAAGAATTGAAGAATTGAAGAATTGAAGAATTGGAGAATTGAAGAATTGAGGAATTGAGGAATTGAGGAATTGAGGAATTGAGGAATTGAGGAATTGAGGAATTGAGAAATTGAGAAATTGAGAAATTGAGAAATTTAAAAACTGAGAAACTGAGAAATTGAGAAACTGAGAAACTGAGAAATTGAGAAATTGAGAAATTGAGAAATTGAAAAATTGAAAAATTGAGAAATTGAAAAATTGAAAAATTGAAAAATTGAAAAAATGAAAAATTGAAAAATCGAAAACTTGAAACGTAGAATGATGGACGAATTTAGAATAAAGAAATTGAAAATTACAAAAATGAGTAGAGAATTAAAAAATTGGAAGCATCACAAATCAAAAGATGTCCCACCGCATAAAATATGAATCAACATCGATAAGATAAACGATATTCCATGTAAAACAAACTATGTCGTGTTTGGACGGCAGAAAATGACTGACTGAACCGCGCCTCGTTTCCTCTTTTTTCATGTTAAACAGGGAACATTTCAATCGACCGAACAATCGATATTCAAGGGGCGAGACCAATGAATATCCGGCTCGAAACTATCCCCCCATCCATTCAGCAGCGTTAACGACTTCCTTGCCATCGGAATGAAAAAAAGGAAGGGTATAAAAAAAGAAAAGGTAGACACGCGAACGCAGTCCTTAAAACCGACGGTATAAAGACGACGGAGAAAAGAAGACAGAGGCGGGACGAGAAGAAGACAAAAGCGGGCGACGATCGCGCCTTTGAGTCAAAGCGAAGCGGAACACGCGAGTCGTGGGTGACTTTTAAACAGTCTCGTTTGCAGCACCGCTCGACAACGCTTAACAGGTGGTGTCTTTGCAGCTGAAAGCCAACACCTCTCTGTCGTTCAAACACCGAAGACAAACTCGACCGGGGACTCGTTTAATCGCGAGCGGTAATTTTCAAACAGGCCTGCTACGTTTGAATTTCCCGCGTGCATTGAAATCTGCGCTCTCCAGAGACTGCGAATTTCGAAATTTACGGTGTTGAAATTTGCTGATTTGCGGATTTGTAAATATTCGAGGATGTGGAGAAAAAGGAGTTGGAGATTTCTTGTAAAAATGTTAAAAAAATTTTAATTCATTATTCGCAAGTGAAATTTCGCTATTCGAGGATGTGGAGAAAAAAGAGTTGGATTTGTTGTAAAAATTTTTTGTGAAAATGTTGGAAGAATTTTAATTCATTATTCGCAAGTGAAAATTTCGCTATTCTTTGGCGGTGAAACGGGAATGAAATTTATTCATGACGCCGTTATTCATTATCCTAAACAAATTCTAACACTGGCGGGAATAAACTGTTTCGAAACTCCATCTTGCCGCGTTTAGCGCCCAAATTAACTTGTTCGCAGTGTTATTAACGAAGTTCAAAACACGCGTGTGTTATACACTGGAGCAATAATCTATCCCTTGTGAAGGACCGTGTACACAACGCCGTTATTAAAATTTCCCTGCAGAAAGGGTTTCACGGTTACTGAATTAAATTTAATTAACCAGTCGACCGAGTTGACAAAGCACAGAAAATCAGGCGAATTAGTGCTCGTAGGTTAATAAGTGTCTTCACTTATTGAACTATCGAAGCGTGGAAAAATAATGACACTCTCTCGAATTAATTAAGGTTAATCAAGTGACTGGAATAAGCAAGCGCCTCTTCAATCTCGTTGAAATATCCGAAACGCGAAAGGTGGTTCGCGTTGAATTACGAATTTCAAGCTTCTCCGTCGAATTATCCGACCCTCCGGCCTTCTAATTCCATCCAGCCTCGTAGACGCGAAATAATATTCCGACGGTAGGTGGAGGGTCCGTCGACGACGAGCGTAAAGCTCGAATTTACAGCGTCGTATTTCGTTCGGAAGCGACGTAACGACGAAATACCAAACGCGATCGTAATTCTCGTCTCAGGGGGATCTGTCCAGGTCGACGTACAACGACGCGAAGACGTCGACGTAAACGCCGCTGGCTAAGGGCGCGTCTACATTACGTCAGTAACTGGCGCTAGTAGACTTGCCTGCAGCGAGTCGGATTTTTACGTTGCTCACTTTGCCTGTTGCCTGACGTTGGAAGAAGGAGATAAGCAATTTTCTTTCCGAAACCAAATCTCTACGTTCTCGAATCCCTACGTCCCCAAATTCTTGCGTTCCCAAATCTCTACATCCTTAAATCCCAACATCCCTAAATCTCTACAAACCCAAATCTCTACATCTCTAAATCTCTCATTCCCAAATAGCTAAATTCCCCAAAATCACTGAATTCACAAATTCTCTAAATTATAAAAATTTTCAAATGTCCCGAAATCTCCAAATTCTCTAAATTCTCCAAATTCTCCAAATTCTCCAAATTCTCCAAATTCTCCAAATTCTCCAAATTCTCCAAACTCTCCAAATTCTCCAAATTCTCCAAATTCTCCAAATTCTCCAAATTCTCCAAATTCTCCAAATTCTTCAAATTCTCCAAATTTTCCAAATTCCCTAAATTTCCATATTCTCCAAATACCCTAAATTCTAACCTTTAGGTCGCAGCAGTAACCGGCGTAATGTAGACGCGACGTAAGTGGTAAAACGACAGGACAACCGGCACTCGGTTGTTTTCCACGCGAAAACCGTCACTTCCAGTCGACGTTGAGCAGCACTCGAAGGAACTCCGACGGAAAACCGTAATTAACGGTTCAGCCTCTTATGTCCGCATGCGAAAATCACGCCCGCTTTATGCCGCTCCGCGTCCTCCTCGGTTTACTCGCGCGAGCGACGCGTTGTGTCACGAGGCCCCTTTCCCTAGGAGGAAAGGACTTTCAGTCCTTTGACGCTTTTTTCGAACGGTTCTTCAGATAATTTACACGGTAAGTTGCGTTAGAACAATTGCGTATTCACATTTCGGGTTGTAAAATTAATCTTGAAGATGTACAAGGTTGTTCAAAGTTGATGTACTACTCTTAATGCTGGATTTATGTTGCGACTTGTTTAAATGAATTTGGTTAAGAAGTTGGGATGATGGGACTTGTTTATATGAATTTGATGATGAGACCTGTATAAATGAATTTGATGATGAGACCTGTATAAATGAATTTGATGATGAGATTTATACAAATGAATTTGATGATGAGGCCTGTATAAATGAATTTGATGATGAGACCTGTATAAATGAATTTGATGATGAGATTTATACAAATGAATTTGATGATGAGGCCTGTATAAATGAATTTGATGATGAGACCTGTATAAATGAATTTGATGATGAGACCTGTACAAATGAAATTGATGATGAGGCATGTACAAATGAATTTGAAGATGTGATCTGTTTAAATGAACTTGATATTCTGACTCGTTCAAATGAACTTGACGATAGGACCTATTTAAATGAATTTACTGTTCTGACTTTTTCAAATGAACTTGATGATGCGATCTCTTAAATGAACTTGCTGTTCTCACTTGTTCAAATGAGCTTGATGATAGGACTTCTTTAAACGAATTTACTGTTCTGACTGGTTTATCTGGATTTGATGAAGAGACCTGTGGAAATAAATTTACTATTCTAACTTGTTTAAGTAAACTTGATGATGAGACCTGTTTAAATAAATGTACTTACTAAGTACGTAAATGTTCTGACTTGTTTAAATGAACTTGATAATGTGACCTGTTGATATGATTTTAATATTCTAACTTGTTCAAGTGGACTTAATGTTACGTCTTGTTGAAGTGACCTGTATAAGTGAACTGTATGTTCTGAATTGTTCAAAAGAACTTGATAATGTGGCTCATTTAAATGAGCTTGATATTCCGATTTGTTTAAAAGTACCTGACATAACAGTTAGTTGAAGTAAACTTGATATTACATCTTGTAGAAATGAAATTGATAGTATGACGTGTACCAACGCACGTCGACAAGTAATAGAGAAGTTGTGAAAATGTATGTAACGTTGGTAGAGAATCGTTCAAGTTCGTTTTCAGGTTGGAGTTTAGCCGGTTCCCTGCTGGCCACGCGCCACCGGCGTAATGCAAATTACCGGCTGCACTTACCAATAAAACTGTCGGGAGTGCTCGAACTTAATTATCGCCGGAAGTTACGTAACAGATTGCAGTGTGAGCGGAGGTCGGCTCGGAGAGGTACGGCCGCGCATGTTTGCTCGCGAGTACCGAGAGAATTAGTAAGGGTAAATAACGACACCTGGGGGCTGAAAAGAGAGGCTGGAAATTAGGCGAGAGCCCTGCCGCGATGTCCTCGAAGGTTTAATTGATTTGTGGCGCCTTCGAATTAACGGTGTTTACTTTCTGCTACGATCGTCTCTAGGAATTTTAGGGGAATTGTTCAGTACTTTTTTGCAACTTCGAGTCTAGCGACTGATTGCTTTGCGTTAGATTACCACGCGCTGGATTATTACACGTTGGATTATTACGCACGGGATTACTACGCGTTGGTTAACTACGCGTTAGATTACCACGCGTTAGATTCGTGCGCGTTGGATTACTACGCGTTGGATATCCACACGCTGGATCACTACGCGTTGGATTACTACGCGTTGGATATCCACACGCTGGATTACTACGTGTTGGATTATTACGCGTTGGATTAATACGCGTTGGATATCCACGCGCTGAATTACTACGCGTTGGGTATCCACACGCTGGATTACTACGCGTTGGATTACTACGCGTAGGATTACTACGCGTTGCATTATTGTACGTAGAATTACCACGCGTTGCATTACTATGCGTTGGATTATAACACGTAGGATTACCAAGCGTTGCATTACTACGCGTTGGATTACTACGCGTTGAATATCCACGCGCTGGATTACTACGCGTTGGATATCCACATACTGGAATACTACGTGTTGGATTATTACGCGTTGGATTACTATGCGTGGGATTACTACGCGCAGAATTACCACGCGTTGCATTACTACGCGTTGGTTTATAAGACGTAGGATTATCAAGCGTTGCATTACTACGTGTTAGATTACTACGCGTTGAATATCCACGCGCTGGATTACTACGCGTTGGATATCCACACGCTGGATTACTACGCGTTATCCGAAGCTGCCGTTCTCGCGTCTTCGCATGCGTAATCCTCGCGCTCTGATTGGTTCGTGCTTTTCCTTAATAACTCGAAAACTAAGCTTCAAACCCCATTTCTGCAAAGGAAAATCTTATTCAAAATCACGTCAGCTACCCCCCATTTCAGGTACTTTAATTGTGAGACACCCTGTATCGTCAGTAGAATCTTCAGAACTTCTAGGAAATTTATGGAGTGAGTTCAGGAGAAAATTCTGGGAAATATAGTGTTACCAAAATACAAATTTCAACGAATCCCAGAAAATTTTAGTTATAAACAGAATCTAGGTCATACGAAATGGAAGAATCGCGTGACTGTTTATTTTAACCGTTATCTGTATACCTTAAAGGTTACATACAGCGATGATTTCAGCAGCTAAAATAAACTTTTGCAGCAAAACTCTTTCGTGTACATTATTTGCGAAGATGCTTATAATTCAGTTGTCGTGTGCAGCAAGATATTTGTGAATAAGCTTCGAGTACGTTTACACAGATTAACCATGGAGTTAGAGCGTAACGCGTGTAAGGATTCCAGGATGGTGCATTCCGACATTGAGAATTAGCATTCTGGATGTTTCATTAGCAACGTATTGAGCTTAACTTTCTTAGCTCGGAAGTTTCTTAAGCGTCTTAAGGCATCGTTCGTAAAACTGCGACTACCGTGTAACGCTGTTGTGTGAATAGAAGTATCTGGCGCTGCAAGTTTTGCTTGCGAATATCTGATAGGAAGGCAAATATCCTGCTAAATCGTGTTACATATAAGTTTAGTCACTAGTAGTTAATAGTATAATTAAATCAGGAAAACAAATTTTATTATTTAAATTATTTTCTAAAGCTAATTGTCAAGATTCAAAGAGTTGCATTTGAGATCCACTGTGACACGTATGGATGCAACAAATTAAATTTCTAACCTGACAAGTAAACTTCAAAGTGCAATATTGTATCCAGAGTGCAACAGCATGAAACAATTTAAGTTTAGTTCATCTATCATCGTTTGTCTTTTCGCAGAAGTTCTCGATGGCACGCACAATGTGACAAATATTACAACGATGAAGATCGATGAAATGAATTTTGCTTAGATGTTTAGAAACACGTATTTCATAATGAAACTTAAATTGTTTTAAGCGAAAGTCTTTGCATAAGGTTAAAATTAAGTCCAGATGAAAAATGCTCTCACGAAGTTAATTTAAAAGAGAATTGTGGTAGCGAAAAAGCAATATACCACGAAGTTCCGTTGATCGCGTCTTAATAGCCGTATGGCGCGGGTACGCACAGACCCGAAGTCGTATCTCGCAGTCACGTTTTCGACCACGTTGCTCTAAAACACCGATTTTACTCTCGCACCGGAGGCTGCGTTAATCTTCCTTTTAACAGGGTCGAAACCGCGTCGCACCTGGTGTTCTGGAGCGGTCGCAGAAAATATTTTCTTGCGGAGCTAGAGACCGGCTGACGGTAGAGATTTGTTCCTTGCTGGCGATAAGATCGTAGCCTTGGCCGCTCGATTTATTTCTGAAGGGTCGTGGCTGCCGATCCTCGATATTCGACTTTATGGGATTTCGATGGATTATTGATCGATGTATTTCTCAGCTTCCCTCGACGAAAAACTTTGGGAAGAAGTTGCGTAGAGTTCGTTTGAATTTTGATGCGGATACACGTGTAAAGATTTTCGTGGGTGAAATTGTAAGTCGAAAGTAATAATTCATCTTTGGGAAGATTTAGTGCAGGTACAGTGCTTTTATACAGAATTCTGGCGATATAAAATGGGTTGAAGTGTATTTTGTCGATACTCGATTGGTCTATTATGCACTTGTCTTTTCGCATGAGGTACTAGTGGTCTGACCGCATCAGGGACTTATACTACTTGTTTGACCGCATGAGGTGCTGTGGTCTGACCGGAAGACTTTGTACTGTCTGTTCAATGTGATAGCTATTCTACTTGTCTGACTGTCTGTAGTATGTATATTGTTCGTCTGACACTGCAGAGTATATAGACTACTGGTCTGACGATGAGGTATATACTACTTGTCTGACTGTACGAGATATTTATACTGTTTGCCTGATTTGACAACGTAGAGATTGTATATTACTTGTTTGTTCAGATGGGATACTCATACTACTTGTCTGATCACGAGGGATACCCATACTACTTGTCTGGTTACTTGGGATACCCATTCTACTTGTATGATCACATGCGATATTCATACTACTCGTCTGATCACATATGATACTCATACTACTTGTCTGATCACACGAGTTTCTCATACTACTTGTCTGATCACATGTGATACTCATACCACTTATCTGATCACACGAGATTCTCATACTACTTGTCTGATCACATGTGATACTCATACCACTTACCTGATCACATGTGATATCCATACTATTTGTCTGATCACATGTGATACTCATACTACTTGTCTGATCACATACGATACTCATACTGCTTGTCTGATCACATGTGATATTCATACTACTTGTCTGATCACATGTGATACTCATACTACTTCTCTGGCTTACATATAGTACCCATATCACATGTCTGGTTAACATGTCTGGTTAATATAGTTGATCTGTATATTACGATTGATCTAATCCACATATGGTACTGGAACTACTTGTCTGATCTACATATGGTATCTGAACAATTTGTCTGACCAGTATATCATACTATGCTACTTCTGTGATCTACATATCATATTTGAACTATTTCTCTGACCTACATATGGTACCTGAATTGTCTGATCAACATTTGTTACTTGCACTACTCCGACCTACACACAAAATTCACACTATTTATCTCCATCATATCTACACCACCTGGTCTACGTTTGAACAACTCCTCTGACCTACATAGAATGCCTAATTTGTCCCTACACATTCTTTTGATAAAATATTCATTTTATAGCACACGTAAAATAATTAGCATCACACTACTTAGTTCGAAGTTCTTGAAATACTTACTCTTGTCTTATGGGTTCATACTTGAGCAGTAGTTAAACCAAGTCAAGTACAATCCATATATAACTGTCCATTACACCACATGTAAATTGTGCTGAGAATAATTTCAGTTGCGGAGAAGCAGCAAATCGATAAGTATGTTCGTCTCGGTAAACCGCTTCAACTAATTGATCTATACAAACGTTCTGTTCCTCCAAGTCCAATATTTCAACCGACTGCCGTTTACATCTCGGTCAGTCTAACAAATACCGTTGTCTATAGATAAATTCGAAATAATGCAACAACTATCGGTCTTTCGCGGTTCACTAATTCTGTAGATTAGGTCGGATTTATCGCGAACCAATTCTGTGATTGCTGTATCAGGCAGCCCGGCACAGAAATCAGAAACAGGCAACCTCAGAAACAGAGAGTTCAAGGATGCTTCGAAACTTTTTTCCCGATATACAAATTAGGAGAATATTAGGTTATTGTATTCCACGTTGTACATGATATTCATTAATATTGCATATAATATTTCACGAGGTTTACACATGTATCTGAATATGAACGCTTGAATATTTTTCGAGCTATCTAGTGACGTATCGCAGCTGTATTGCAACCTTTCCCAACTCGCCTCAATATCTCGGAAGCTTCAACTTCTGGATCCACGTATTCTTCGACGAATTCTTTTGATAGTTATTCTGGTGGAACCAGTGGCTTTGGATCTTCTGCAGACATTTCTATCGCAAGTCAGACTCTCGCATGGTCTTACCACCGATTCGCCTTTGAACGCGTAACGCTATCGGGAGCCACATAACCATACGAAGGGGATATGTAACCACACAGTAACCGCTGAATGTTAAAGGACTAGGATCGCCGTTACCATATCGAGCAAGTGGCCCATGAAATCAACCCTGTGGTATGCGACCGGGTTGAACGAACCCCAGACACCTTTTAAAATATCAATTTCCCTTCAAAAGCCACCGTGCTCGTGGTTCGATTACATTTTAGTTCTGAGTAGTTTCGTTCGCAACAAATATGCAGTTACCTAGTGCTTGTACCTTGTTAACACGTTGACTTTTAACACAAAATTGACATATATGGTTTTATATACTGTAACGAAATTTTGACTGGATATTTTTTTAAAATGTGGAACAGTATTTTTATGGTAACATTTTATTACTCTAACGCTTTATTGTTTTTACAATTTCTATTGTAAAATTAATTATTGATAACGTATTTAGGCGTTAATTTTTCTTATTCACGGTTCTCTCGACCATATAACTTGCAACTTTCCGTCCACCTCTCGTGCTATAGCACGACTTTGATCACGTTCAATTATTGATGTCCGATCGATATATGGCATTGACGAAGTTCGCGTGCATTTATGCACGGCGGTTGATTTAATATGCGGAAGGGGAATACGTTATACGTTTTTAAGCATTCGGTTTGTAAAATGCCGATGCAGCTTAGTCTTGACACAGATTGCAAGAGTTCTATGGCCACATAATTCTTCGTAAAGCACATTTAGTTCGATAACTCATTACGATGCTTAAACGTTCATGCGATATGGTATGAGTAATGCAGTCAAACTCGTGTTATATCGCCGTCCACTGTATAATTACATGTTGAGTTTTTGCGCGTTATTTTTGGAAGCGTAGAACGCCTATCACCTCGCGTTATATCGCCACGCGCAGAATTGTTCTGCGTTGTTTTACCACGAATAGAAATACCATGCGTTATATCGCCATGCGTAGAGTTATCTCGCGCTGTTTTGCCACGTGTAGAATTACCACGCGTTATATCGCCACGTGTAGAATTACCACGCGTTATATCGCCACGTGTAGAATTACCACGCGTTATATCGCCACGAGGAGAATTACCACGCGTTATATCGCCACGTGTAGAATCACCACGCGTTATATCGCCACGTGTAGAATTACCACGCGTTATATCGCCACGTGTAGAACTACTACGCGTTATATCGCCACGTGTAGAACTACCACGCGTTATATCGCCACGTGTAGAATTATCACGCGTTATATCGCCACGTGTAGAACTACCACGCGTTATATCGCCACGTGTAGAATTACCACGCGTTATATCGCCACGCATAGAATGACCACGCGTTATATCGCCACGTATGGAATTATCACGCGTTCTATCGCCACGTGTAGAATTACCACGCGTTATATCGCCACGTGCAGAATTACCACGCGTTATATCGCCACGTGTAGAATTACCACGCGTTATATCGCCACGTGTAGAATTACCACGCGTTATATCGCCACGTGTAGAATTACCACGCGTTATATCGCCACGTGTAGAATTACCACGCGTTATATCGCCACGAGGAGAATTACCACGCGTTATATCGCTACGTGTAGAATTACCACGCGTTATATCGCCACGTGTAGAATCACCACGCGTTATATCGCCACGCATAGAATTACCACGCGTTATATCGCCACGTATGGAATTATCACGCGTTCTATCGCCACGTGTAGAATTACCACGCATTATATCGCCACGTGTAGAATTACCACGCATTATATCGCCAAGTGTAGAATTACCACGCATTATATCGCCACGTGTAGAATTACCACGCGTTATATCGCCACGTGTAGAATTACCACGCGTTATATCGCCACGTGTAGAATTACCACGCATTATATCGCCACGTGTAGAATTACCACGCGTTATATCGCCACGCGTAGAATTACCACGCATTATATCGCCACGTGTAGAATTACCACGCGTTATATCGCCACGCATAGAATTACCACGCGTTATATCGCCACGTGTAGAATTACCACGCGTTATTTTGCCACGAAGAAAATTACCACGTGTTATATCGCCACGTGTTGAATTACCTCGCGTTATATTGCCACGCGTTATATTAGCACGTGCTCTATCGCCACGTGTAGAATTTCCTCGCGTTATATCGCCTTGTGTTGTATTACCACGCGTTATATTGCCATGCATCACATCGCCATGCGTAGAATTACCTTGCATCGTGTTACCACGCGATAACTCACAACGTGTTATATTGCCACGCGTTATATTGCCAAATGTTACATTTGAATTTCTCAAATTTTTCGAATACCCAAGTCTTTAATCTTGCACTTCACAATTCTCCTAAATTCAATTCTCAAATCTTAAATTATCTAGATACCCAAATTTTCCTCTCACTATATAGCCAGATTTAGAATTGCATCGTAAGACCACACTTATCATAAGTTACACAAAATCCTCCTTACCTAAACTTTACGCACATTATTAACAGGTCTCCGCTATCGTAACGTACGACGATGACTCTCCTTATATTGCCAGTTCCAAGACCCCGAAATGTTACATTCTTTATAGGGATAAAGGAGATATGTATCACCCCATGTAAAAGTAGTTACCATGGATACCATCGGTAGAATTATTCAATGCTGCGATCCGCCTATTTTTCTGAATAATGTGCACGAGTTCGAAAATTATCGCCTGTCGCATTACCGGAAGTATAAGTACCATAATGGTGTGATAAATGCGTCACACGTGTGGAAGACTAAGTGACCCACTTAGATTCGATGTCGCGTTATGATGTCCATACGGGAAGCGTATGAGCTCACCGGATGGCGTGACTACAGAAAATATGTCGTTACTTTAAACCTTGTCATTTCCTTAACTGATTACGCTTTTTTATGCCATGAAAATTATTATTCACCGCGGACCATTACAACAAGTACTTTATAGTTGTTCCCAGTTTTTTATCCGCCTAGAATTACTGTGATCATTTTTAAACTTCCAAATTAACGTTGCCCTGACAGATCGCTATCCGTCAGTTACCACGTACTACCTTTTTATCGAAATATCATGGTAACAGCCGAAATTACTCTCACATGTTAATAACAGTCGCTAAATTTAACCACGATGATAATTGTTAATCTAACATCCTCATCGATCCTCGCTGCTTTCAATTTGGCTGTTTAATTGCACTGTTCATTTCTGTGGAATCACGTGCTGTGTATTGTGCATGATATACCGTATCATGTATCTGAAATTAATAACTCAATTTTCTGATAACGTCGTTCTTTATCAAATCACTCGAGATTTAGAAGCACTTTAATCGCAACGGCAATTAATTATGCTTTATCCCACATTATGTCTTGCATTTTACATCCCTAATTCTGAAAAATTATTAATTGTTTAAAGATGTACTTGTGCAACGATTTACGTGGTGGTCAACGAGGTTATAGACTCGAAGTGGCACAGAAGCAACAACAACAATAGAATTTATGTGCTGTACTGTTGGTCGAGTAACAAAGTGACTGGCGCTAACGATTGCACGAATTGTCCGTGGCAACGTGTCCGCGAGCGTTATGTGATTATCCGTTTTCCCGTTAGTTTCGCCGAGCAAAGAGCAAACGTTCGCCGGCCAGAGCATCCGCTTTTCGTTACTTTCCACCGGTTGGAAATGGTCCCGAGTTCCTTCAGGAGAGCTCGAACTTTCCTTCACTTTGATCCAGTTATTTCAAACGAACCGATTGCCTGAGGAGATCGAGAACTCTCGCGTCCTGCCACCTGGGTTACCGAGATTTCTTTGCCCTTTGAATTTCCGAATCCTCCGGCTACGACGATTAACCCTTTCGCGGTTGCCGCTCCTTCAGAACTTTTCGAAACTTCGATTCGACAGGAGAAAGATTTTCACGGGGAAGATTTATACGATTGTTTTATAAGGGAAATTTGCGGGAAAGAGTTCCGAAGTTAAAGAGAACAAAAGACTCCGAGTGTTATTTGATTGCTAGTAGGTTCACGGAGTAAGAGAGTTATTAACCCTTCTTGGAATTATGGAGGTCACGGAGGGTACTTCTAACTTTCCGAGATTGATTTAATTGTCGGTTCAATTTGTTTGCGTTCGCCGATTTGATCAGATTTTTCTGCGATTTTAAGAATAATTGGTTGGGGATATGTAGGTGGTTCAAGATTTTGAGTTTCAGAGGGAATTTGAAGGAAATGTAATTCATTTCTTAGGGTTTTAAGATTTTTGTATTTATTTCTTCAAATACCTATATCTTTAAGTACCTAAATTTCCATGTATCTGCATTGCTGAACATTTATAACTGCAAACGTCTACATGTGCAAACACCTACATCTCCAAACGTCTACATGTGAACACCTACTTCTCCAAACGTCTACATATGCAAACACCTACATCTCCAAACGTCTACATATGCAAACACCTACATCTCCAAACGTCCACATGTGAACACTTACTTCTCCAATACATTTAAGCACTTAGAAATTGAATAAATCTATCAAATATAGCAATGTGAAAGCTTGAGAATTAGATCTCTAAATCTAGACAACTGATTTGACAATTAAAAGCTAAAGAGAGCGCACCCCCAAAATATCTGAAAACGCAAATGTCGGATTTTGCAGCCCCCGATCCATCATCCGGAAAGAACGAATACGAGCGCAGTTTCGGGCGCGATCAATCAAGCTTGGCTCCGGGTCGCATTAAAATTAACCCGCGCAGCCGAAGAATTAATCGCGCAGCTAGCTGGCAGGCGAGCACGTCCGTGCAAATAATTATTTCGCGTTGTTGGACTGTTGGAGCCGCAGACAACGGAAGCGGACACGCGAACGAGCGTGGAATTCCAAAAGGACTGAAAAATTAATTACATGGTTGGAGGGTTGATCCGAAGGCGGCAAAGCGGCTTAAATTCTTCATGGGGTCTCGTCACGCCACTCGACCACCCTCCAGTTAGCCCCATCCCTTTGTAACGAGCTTTAATTCCATCCCCTATACAGGTTTGCCAAGCCGACGACCGTCAACCGGCAAAAGGGACACACAGGAACGATGGGGTTTCATGGGCCACTTCCTCGAGACGATGCGGCGATGGATGGTCGTTCGATGCACGCGCCTAATTATCTTCCGGTTAGTGAATAGGGTTGCGTGCCTACGATGCCTGTACTTAAGCCCTGTTGTACCCCGGAGTTTCGCCAAATTGACGCCCATCACGGGTCTATGTTCTGCTGTTTGGATTACGCGGTCGGGCTGCGAACTGGAAACTACATGCTGGACGTCTCGTACTAATTGCCGCTATTAATGATCCCAGACGAGTGTTTAACGAGTCAATCGTCGGATATGTGCCTCTGGATGTATAAACGGGTCATGGAACTTTTGAAAATAAACAAAACTTGTTTAAAGGTGTAGTTCATAGGTCTACGTATCCATAGATGTCTATATGCATAGGTGTCTATGTCCATAGATGTCCACCTATGGACATAGGTGTCTACCTATGAGTCATATTAACTCATAAGAGGATTCATGTGCAAATATCATTTGAGGTGTTGCTTATAATTCTGGACATTATAGCACAGTTCATCTGATGCACAGAGCATAGTAATTACTGCTGCTAATGCACCCTGAGTGTTTTGTGGGTCGATCATCACATATGTGTCTCTAGATGTATGAATACTCGGTTCCTTCATGGGACTTTTGAGAATATTGTGCAATATGAACTTGTTTCAAGGTGAGGTCCATAGGTATCTACCTATGTCCATAGATGTCCACCTATGTCCATAGGTGTCTACCTATGAGTGTCATATTAACTCATAAGAGGATCCATATGCATATTGTTCGAGGTGTTGCTATAATTTCAAAAATTACAGTATGGTTCATCTGATGCATGGACCATAGTAATTGCTGCTACTAATGAACCCTGACAAGTGTTTTGTGAGTCGATCACCAAATATGTATCATCATGTGTACATCACATATGTACATCACATATGATGATTATACATTCAAGTCCTATAATAACAGTAAAAGTCCTATAGTATAGTAAAATGCATAGCTCCAAATCCTAAATGCTGGGTCTACAAGTGTTGCTCTTAGGTGTTGAATATTATAAATGCGAATATACGTCCTTGTCAAGAGACACAATTAGCAGACTGATTAATGTGAACGTCGTAGGCAAACTCTGAAGATTGAATTAAAATCTCCTCGAGTAACATATCCTGTCAAGACTGTAATCACCTCAATATTTCATACTGAGTAACTATCCTTCATGAGTTTAACGTTGGAGTTGTTTAGGGAGACATTGAAGAGATACAAGTTCATAACTTTACGAAGACTTCACGTTAAGAAAATTCAATTTTGTAAAAATTAAGCAACAGAGTAAAATCACATATCTCTTCAGATTCAATTAGAAATTATTAATTTTCCTTGCCTGATTAGATCGAAGCCACAATTGCAATCCAATAATCAGAACTATAAAAGTTTATCTAGTAATCGAATTGCTCTGTTGCTCGGTTCAATTACTACTGCGAACATCTGGACCACCTGTTAACTGCTTAGTTAAGTGGTCAAGCTATATCATTATAATTAAAATGAAAATTTAATCAGCATCGAAATGGAGGGTTCATCACATTTTTACATTTGAGGATATGAAGATTTAAAGATGCAAGTGTTTTTTGAGGACTCAGATGCTATTTAGGGATGTAGCAAATCTCTAAATCAGAAAATTTTCAACCCCCAAATTCTGAAACTTCAACTTCCTAAATTCCAAAATTTTCAACCCCCAAATTTTTAAATTTCAAATTTTTAAATCTCAAAATCGTCAACCCTTAAGTACTGATATCCCAAGTCCCTAAATCCCCAAATCTTGAATCCCCAAATTCTCAAACCCCAAATCCCTAAATCATCAAATTTTCAACCCCCAAATTCTTAAATCCCAAATTTCTAGATCCCCAAATTTTCAACCCCTAAGTACTTATATCTCAAATCCCCAAATCTTGAATCCCCAAATTCTCAAACCCCAAATCCCTGAATCACCAAATTTTCAACCCCCAAATTCTTAAATCCCAAATTTCTAGATCCCCAAATTTTCAACCCTTAAGTACTTATATCGCAAGGCCCCAAATCCCCAAACCTTGAATCCCCAAATTCTCAAACCCCAAATCCCTAAATCACCAAATTTTCAACCCCCAAACCTTCAACCCCCAAATTCTTACTTCTCAACATGCTTATTTCAATTCTGAAATTGTACTAATTTCCAATTTACCAAATTTTGAGTCTTCCCCAGCTACAAATTTTCAAATTTTTAATCCAATTAGCAATTTATACAAGACAACAAAATATTCTAAATAAACTATTTGTTTCAAAAACGTATTAACATATGAAATTACAATGTAAACATATGAACGTATGAATATCAAACTAGTTATATCTGTGTCACATTGGCTAAGATTTACAGGTTGAATACCGAGTGTTGTTTTACAATCACCGGAAGAAAAAGGGTCAGTCGTGTTAATAGACGCTGGATAACTCGAAGAATAGTGGATACTTTTCTTTCTTTTCTCTCTTTGTTCTTTCCGGTGTTCTTCGATCTACCACCTGGTAGCCCCGGGCAACGGAATCATTTCTCTACCCTTCGGATTACCAAGAGTTTTCGAGGGCTTTGAAAAATCCTCTGCTGCTAATTGCACCCGGCCATCGATAAAACAGGAACAAAGAAAGAACGATAAGCTTTTACGATTGAACTTCGAGATGAAAACAATAATTTCTGTCTTCTTCACGTTTCGAACTGTGCTGTTGTACAAGATTTCATCATTCGAGTAAGAGTGTAACTTGGCGAGATTTAAAGTCATTTATCAAATTTCGTATTTTATCGACGTTCGGGAAAAATTGTTCTTTCTTTGAAACTTTAAAAAGATAATTACTGTATTTTGTTACAATTGTTGAAATAATTGCCAGATTAATTTGTCAAATTTTTAGGTAGATTATTTCTCTGTATGATGTCCATTTTTTAATTTTTAAGGGACTTTTGTGATTAACATCATTGTGATTAAGATATCTTTTAAATTACAAAATTTAAGGTACTTCACAAATCTGTTTTATGCTTGACCTCCATTCAGCTTAATTTTTAATTTTAAAAAATGTGTGCATTAAACATTGCACTTAAAAATATCTTTAATTGAACGAAATTTTCAGGTCAATTTTGCTTCCACTTAAAAATCTCCCTAATTGAATGAAGTTTCGGTCGTTATTTTGACGACTCCACTTAAGAATATTGCCAAGCGAAGATTTGCGGTCGTTATCCGTTTTTCCTTGAACCGCACTTAAAAGTATCGCTAATCGAAATTTCCGGTCCGTAAAGTGGCAAGCGCACGCCGTTTATCAAGAGATCTCGCAGGCAGCTCGAGACACTCGGCGGCGATTAAACGAGAGGCGCCCCGTTCGATCGAGCAAACGTCACTTAGCCCTCGATTCGCGTGTTCGTGATTGTTTCGAACGAGTGCCACTTGCTGTAACCGTCGAACGTGACTTTTACTTAACCAACGACGCTCGTCCCTTTTGTTCCGTGGAGGAAAAACCAACGAACTAACCGGGAGCAGACCAGCGCCGACTGTGCATCCGAGTGTCGTGGAGGAGCCACTCTTCCGGTCCACTTATCCCTACCCCTCTGACGAGAAGACTCGTCATTTTACAACGACGGACGTGATCGTCTCCTAACGAACGAATTCTGTGCTACGAACAGCTGAACGCGTTGCTTACCACGCGAATACCGTGTTTGAACTGCCAAGAATAGGGTTTCTTACGACCCCATTTTGCCCGGGTTCGATCAATAGGATTAGGTTTTCGGGTGAAGGGTGCTGGAAGGGATCGAAATTGTAGGTTAAATGACGGTAATTCTGCATTTGCTTTTTATAGTTTTTAGCGTGATTTAAGGGTATAGGTACTAAGTACTAAGGGTAATTTTGGTGCTGTATGGATTTAAGGGTGAGTTTCTGAGATTGAAAGAGATCCTAGAGGGCGAGTGAGATTGGAATTTTTACGTGATTAAATTCTGAAGATTATCCATATTGTCGTATTTCGAGTGTATAAATTCTTAAACATAAATATTCAATATTTAAAAA